>NC_064616.1:16257500-17507500 GCF_023898315.1 Schistocerca nitens
GAAATCATAGACAGTCGGAAGACTCAGTCTTCCCGTACTTAAGTCGGCATTGTGTCTCTTATATTTCATTCCGATGCGATTTCTGTGTTTCATCGACAAAGGGAAGGTCCAAGGGATACAGTAAACCGGCAGAAGTGCATCGGAATGTAAAACTGGTGACACAGGAAACGCTCAAAACATTGACCGTACGAAGACTGTTTTCTTGTACTTAAGTCGGCATTGTATCTCTTATATTTTATTTCGATGCAATTTCTGTGTTTCATCGTCAATGGGAAGGTCCAAGGGATACAGTAAACCTGCAGAGGTGCATCGGAATGTAAAACTGATGACACAGGAAACGCTCAAAACATAGACAGTAGGAAGACTCAGTCTTCCTGTACTTAAATCGGCATTGTGTCTCTTATATTTAATTCCGATGCAATTTCTGTGTTTCATCGTGAATGGGAAGGTCCAAGGGATATAGTAAACCTGCAGAGGTGCATCGGAAAGTAAAATTGATGACACAGGAAACGTTCAAAACATAGACAGTAGGAAGACTTAGTCTTCCTGTACTTAAGTCGGCATTGTGTCTCTTATATTTAATTCCGATGCAATTTCTGTTTTTCATCGACAATGGGAAGGTCCAAGGGATACAGTAAACCTGCAGAGGTGCATCGGAATGTAAAACTGATGACACAGGAAACGCTCAAAACATAGACAGTAGGAAGACTCAGTCTTCCTGTACTTAAGTCGGCATTGTGTCTCTTATATTTAATTCCGATGCAATTTCTGTGTTTCATCGTCAATGGGAAGGTCCAAGGGATACAGTAAACCTGCAGAGGTGCATCGGAATGTAAAACTGGTGACACAGGAAACGTTCAAAATATAGAAAGTAGGAAGACTCAGTCTTCCTGTACTTAAGTCGGCATTGTGTCTCTTATATTTATTTCCGATGAAATTTCCTTGATTCATCGTGAATGGGAAGGTCCAAGGGATGTAGTAAACCTGCAGAGGTGCATCGGAAAGTAAAATTGATGACACAGGAAACGTTCAAAACATAGACAGTAGGAAGACTTAGTCTTCCTGTACTTAAGTCGGCATTGTTTCTCTTATATTTAATTCCGATGCAATTTCTGTTCTTCATCGTCAATGGGAAGGTCCAAGGGATACAGTAAACCTGCAGAGGTGCATCGGAATGTAAAACTGATGACACAGGAAACGCTCAAAACATAGACAGTAGGAAGACTCAGTCTTCCCGTACTTATGTCGGCATTGTGTCTCTTATATTTATTTCCGATGAAATTTCATTGATTCATCGTGAATGGGAAGCTCCAAGGGATATAGCAAACCTGCAGAGGTGCATCGGAAAGTAAAATTGATGACACAGGAAACGTTCAAAACATAGACAGTAGGAAGACTTAGTCTTCCCGTACTTAAGTCGGCATCGTGTCTCTTATATTTAATTCCGATGCAATTTCTGTTTTTCATCGTCAATGGGAAGGTCCAAGGGATACAGAAAACCTGCAGAGGTGCATCGGAATGTAAAACTGGTGACACAGGAAACGCTCAAAACATAGACAGTAGGAAGACTCAGTCTTCCTGTACTTATGTCGGCATTGTCTCTCTTATATTTAATTCCGATGCAATTTCTGTGTTTCATCGTCAATGGGAAGGTCCAAGGGATACAGTAAACCTGCAGAGGTGCATCAAAATGTAAAACTGGTGACACAGGAAACGCTCAAATCATAGACAGTATGAAGACTCAGTCTTCCAGTACTTAAGTCGGCATTGTGTCACTTATATTTCATTCCGATGCGATTTCTGTGTTTCATCGACAATGGGAAGGTCCAAGGGATACAGTAAACCGGCAGAGGTACATCGGAATGTAAAACTGGTGACACAGGAAACGCTCAAAACATTGACCGTACGAAGACTGTTTTCTTGTACTTAAGTCGGCATTGTATCTCTTACATTTAATTTCGATGCAATATCTGTGTTTCATCGTCAATGGGAAGGTTCAAGGGATACAGGAAACCGGCAGAGGTGCATCGGAATGTAAAACTGGTGACACAGGAAACGCTCAAAACATTGACCGTACGAAGACTGTTTTCTTGTACTTAAGTCGGCATTATATCTCTTATATTTAATTTCGATGCAATTTCTGTGTTTCATCGTCAATGGGAAGGTCCAAGGGATACAGTAAACCTGCAGAGGTGCATCGGAATGTAAAACTGATGACACAGGAAACGCTCAAAACATTGACAGTAGGAAGACTCAGTCTTCCTGTACTTAAGTTGGCATTGTGTCTCTTATATTTAATTCCGATGCAATTTCTGTGTTTCATCGTCAATGGGAAGGTCCAAGGGATACAGTAAACCTGCAGAGGTGGATCGGAATGTAAAACTGGTGACACAGGAAACGTTCAAAATATAGAAAGTAGGAAGACTCAGTCTTCCTGTACTTAAGTCGGCATTGTGTCTCTTATATTTATTTCCGATGAAATTTCAGTGATTCTTCGTGAAGGGGAAGGTTTAAAGGTTATAGTGAACCTGCAGAGGTGCTTCGGAAAGTAAAATTGATGACACAGGAAACGTTAAAAACATAGACAGTAGGAAGACTTAGTCTTCCTGTACTTAAGTCGGCATTGTGTCTCTTATATTTAATTCCGATGCAATTTCTGTTTTTCATCGTCAATGGGAAGGTCCAAGGGATACAGTAAACCTGCAGAGGTGCATCGGAATATAAAACTGATGACACAGGTAACGCTCAAAACATAGATAGTAGTAAGACTCAGTCTTCCTGTACTTAAGTCGGCATTGTGTCTCTTATATTTAATTCCGATGCAATTTCTGTTTTTCATCGTCAATGGGAAGGTCCAAGGGATACAGTAAACCTGCAGAGGTGGATCGGAATGTAAAACTGGTGACACAGGAAACGTTCAAAATATAGAAAGTAGGAAGACTCAGTCTTCCTGTACTTAAGTCGGCATTGTGTCTCTTATATTTATATCCGATGAAATTTCATTGATTCATCGTAAATGGGAAGGTCCAAGGGATATAGTAAACCTGCAGAGGTGCATCGGAAAGTAAAATTGATCACACGGCAAACGTTCAAAACGTAGACAGTAGGAAGACTCAGTCTTGCTGTACTTAAGTCGGCATTGTGTCTGTTATATTTAATTCCGATGCAATTTCTGTTTTTCATCGTCAAAGGGAAGGTCCAAGGGATACAGTAAACCTACAGAGGTGCATCGGAATGAAAAACCTGATTACACAGGAAACGCTCAAAACATAGTCGGCAAAACTTAAGTCGGCATTGTGTCTCTTATATTTAATTCCAATGCAATTTCTGAGTTTCATCGTCAATGGGAAGGTCCAAGGGATACAGTAAACCTGCAGAGGTGCATCAGAATGTAAAACTGGTGACACAGGAAACGCTCAAAACATAGACAGTAGGAAGACTCAGTCTTCCTGTACTTAAGTCGGCATTGTGTCTCTTATATTTAATTCCGATGCAATTTCTGTGTTTCATCGTCAATGGGAAGGTCCAAGGGATACAGTAAACCTGCAGAGGTGCATCAAAATGTAAAACTGGTGACACAGGAAACGCTGAAATCATAGACAGTCGGAAGACTCAGTCTTCCCGTACTTAAGTCGGCATTGTGTCTCCTATATTTCATTCCGATGCGATTTCTGTGTTTCATCGACAAAGGGAAGGTCCAAGGGATACAGTAAACCTGCAGAGGTGCATCGGAATGAAAAACCTGATTACACAGGAAACGCTCAAAACATAGACAGTAGGAAGACTCAGTCTTCCTGTACTTAAGTCGGCATTGTGTCTCTTATATTTATTTCCGATTAAATTTCAGTGATTCTTCGTGAATGGGAAGGTTTAAAGGTTATAGTAAACCTGCAGAGGTGCTTCGGAAAGTAAAATTGATGACACAGGAAACGTTAAAAACATAGACAGTAGGAAGACTTAGTCTTCCTGTACTTAAGTCGGCATTGTGTCTCTTATATTTAATTCCGATGCAATTTCTGTTTTTCATCGTCAATGGGAAGGTCCAAGGGATACAGTAAACCTGCAGAGGTGCATCGGAATATAAAACTGATGACACAGGTAACGCTCAAAGCATAGATAGTAGGAAGACTCAGTCTTCCTGTACTTAAGTCGGCATTGTGTCTCTTATATTTAATTCCGATGCAATTTCTGTTTTTCATCGTCAATGGGAAGGTCCAAGGGATACAGTAAACCTGCAGAGGTGGATCGGAATGTAAAACTGGTGACACAGGAAACGTTCAAAATATAGAAAGTCGGAAGACTCAGTCTTCCTGTACTTAAGTCGGCATTGTGTCTCTTATATTTATATCCGATGAAATTTCATTGATTCATCGTAAATGGGAAGGTCCAAGGGATATAGTAAACCTGCAGAGGTGCATCGGAAAGTAAAATTGATCACACGGCAAACGTTCAAAACGTAGACAGTAGGAAGACTCAGTCTTGCTGTACTTAAGTCGGCATTGTGTCTCTTATATTTAATTCCGATGCAATTTCTGTTTTTCATCGTCAAAGGGAAGGTCCAAGGGATACAGTAAACCTGCAGAGGTGCATCGGAATGAAAAACCTGATTACACAGGAAACGCTCAAAACATAGACAGTAGGAAGACTCAGTCTTCCTGTACTTAAGTCGGCATTGTGTCTCTTATATTTAATTCCAATGCAATTTCTGAGTTTCATCGTCAATGGGAAGGTCCAAGGGATACAGTAAACCTGCAGAGGTGCATCAGAATGTAAAACTGGTGACACAGGAAACGCTCAAAACATAGACAGTAGGAAGACTCAGTCTTCCTGTACTTAAGTCGGCATTGTGTCTCTTATATTTAATTCCGATGCAATTTCTGTGTTTCATCGTCAATGGGAAGGTCCAAGGGATACAGTAAACCTGCAGAGGTGCATCAAAATGTAAAACTGGTGACACAGGAAACGCTGAAATCATAGACAGTCGGAAGACTCAGTCTTCCCGTACTTAAGTCGGCATTGTGTCTCTTATATTTCATTCCGATGCGATTTCTGTGTTTCATCGACAAAGGGAAGGTCCAAGGGATACAGTAAACCGGCAGAAGTGCATCGGAATGTAAAACTGGTGACACAGGAAACGCTCAAAACATTGACCGGACGAAGACTGTTTTCTTGTACTTAAGTCGGCATTGTATCTCTTATATTGAATTTCGATGCAATTTCTGGGTTTCATCGTCAATGGGAAGGTCAAGGGATACAGGAAACCGGCAGAGGTGCATCGGAACGTAAAACTGGTGACACAGGAAACGCTCAAACATTGACCGTACAAAGACTGTTTTCTTGTACTTAAGTCGGCATTGTATCTCTTATATTTAATTTCGATGCAATTTCTGTGTTTCATCGTCAATGGGAAGGTCCAAGGGATACAGTAAACCTGCAGAGGTGCATCGGAATGTAAAACTGATGACACAGGAAACGCTCAAAACATAGACAGTAGGAAGAGTCAGTCTTCCTGTACTTAAGTCGGCATTGTGTCTCTTAGTTTTAATACCGATGTAATTTCTGTGTTTCATCGTGATTGGGAAGGTCTAAGGGATATAGTAAACCTGCAGAGGTGCATCGGAAAGTGAATCTGATGACACAGGAAACGTTCAAACATAGACAGTAGGAAGACTCAGTCTTCCTGTACTTAAGTCGGCATTGTGTCTCTTATATTTATTTCCGATCAAATTTCAGTGATTCTTCGTGAATGGGAAGGTCCAAGGGATATAGTAAACCTGCAGAGGTGCATCGGAAAGTAAAATTGATGACACAGGAAACGTTCAAAACATAGACAGTAGGAAGACTTAGTCTTCCTGTACTTAAGTCGGCATTGTGTCTGTTATATTTAATTCCGATGCAATTTCTGTTTTTCATCGTCAATGGGAAGGTCCAAGGGATACAGAAAACCTGCAGAGGTGCATCGGAATGTAAAACTGATGACACAGGAAACGCTCAAAACATAGACAGTAGGAAGACTCAGTCTTCCTGTACTTAAGTCGGCATTGTGTCTCTTATATTTAATTCCGATGCAATTTCTGTGTTTCATCGTCAATGGGAAGGTCCAAGGGATACAGTAAACCTGCAGAGGTGCATCGGAATGTAAAACTGGTGACACAGGAAACGCTCAAAACATAGACAGTAGGAAGACTCAGTCTTCCTGTACTTAAGTCGGCATTGTGTCTCTTATATTTAATTCCGATGCAATTTCTGTGTTTCATCGTCAATGGGAAGGTCCAAGGGATACAGTAAACCTGCAGAGGTGCATCAAAATGTAAAACTGGTGACACAGGAAACGCTGAAATCATAGACAGTCGGAAGACTCAGTCTTCCCGTACTTAAGTCGGCATTGTGTCTCTTATATTTCATTCCGATGCGATTTCTGTGTTTCATCGACAAAGGGAAGGTCCAAGGGATACAGTAAACCGGCAGAAGTGCATCGGAATGTAAAACTGGTGACACAGGAAACGCTCAAAACATTGACCGTACGAAGACTGTTTTCTTGTACTTAAGTCGGCATTGTATCTCTTATATTGAATTTCGATGCAATTTCTGTGTTTCATCGTCAATGGGAAGGTCAAGGGATACAGGAAACCGGCAGAGGTGCATCGGAATGTAAAACTGGTGACACAGGAAACGCTCAAACATTGACCGTACAAAGACTGTTTTCTTGTACTTAAGTCGGCATTGTATCTCTTATATTTAATTTCGATGCAATTTCTGTGTTTCATCGTCAATGGGAAGGTCCAAGGGATACAGTAAACCTGCAGAGGTGCATCGGAATGTAAAACTGATGACACAGGAAACGCTCAAAACATAGACAGTAGGAAGAGTCAGTCTTCCTGTACTTAAGTCGGCATTGTGTCTCTTATATTTAATACCGATGTAATTTCTGTGTTTCATCGTGATTGGGAAGGTCTAAGGGATATAGTAAACCTGCAGAGGTGCATCGGAAAGTGAATCTGATGACACAGGAAACGTTCAAACATAGACAGTAGGAAGACTCAGTCTTCCTGTACTTAAGTCGGCATTGTGTCTCTTATATTTATTTCCGATGAAATTTCAGTGATTCTTCGTGAATGGGAAGGTCCAAGGGATATAGTAAACCTGCAGAGGTGCATCGGAAAGTAAAATTGATGACACAGGAAACGTTCAAAACATAGACAGTAGGAAGACTTAGTCTTCCTGTACTTAAGTCGGCATTGTGTCTGTTATATTTAATTCCGATGCAATTTCTGTTTTTCATCGTCAATGGGAAGGTCCAAGGGATACAGAAAACCTGCAGAGGTGCATCGGAATGTAAAACTGATGACACAGGAAACGCTCAAAACATAGACAGTAGGAAGACTCAGTCTTCCTGTACTTAAGTCGGCATTGTGTCTCTTATATTTAATTCCGATGCAATTTCTGTGTTTCATCGTCAATGGGAAGGTCCAAGGGATACAGTAAACCTGCAGAGGTGCATCGGAATGTAAAACTGGTGACACAGGAAACGCTCAAAACATAGACAGTAGGAAGACTCAGTCTTCCTGCACTGAAGTCGGCATTGTGTCTCTTATATTTAATTCCGATGAAATTTCTGTGTTTCATCGTGAATGGGAAGGTCCAAGGGATATAGTAAACCTGCAGAGGTGCATCGGAAAGTAAAACTGACGACACAGGAAACGTTCACAACATAGACATTAGGAAGCCTTAGTCTTCCTGTACTTAAGTCGGCATTGTGTCTCTTATGTTTAATTCCGATGCAATTTCTGTTTTTCATCGTCAATGGGAACGTTCAAGGAATACAGTAAACCTGCAGAGGTGCATCGGAATGTAAAACTGGTAACACAGGAAACGCTCAAAACATAGACAGTAGGAAGACTCAGTCTTCCTGTACTTAAGTCGGCATTGTGTCTCTTATATATAATTCCGATGCAATTTCTGTTTTTCATCGCCAATGGGAAGGTCCAAGGGATACAGTAAACCTGCAGACGTGCATCGGAATGTAAAACCTGATGACACAGGAAACGCTCAAAACATAGACAGTAGGAAGACTCAGTCTTCCTGTACTTAAGTCGACATTGTGTCTCTTATATTTAATTCCGATGCAATTTCTGTGTTTCATCGACAATGGGAAGGTCCAAGGGATACAGTAAACCTGCAGAGGTGCATCGGAATGTAAAACTGGTGACACAGGAAACGCTCAAAACATTGACCGTACGAAGACTGTTTTCTTGTTTTTAAGTCGGCATTGTATCTCTTATATTTAATTTCGACGCAATTTCTGTGTTTCATCGTCAATGGGAAGGTCCAAGGGATACAGGAAACCTGCAGAAGTGCATCGGAATGTAAAACTGGTGACACAGGAAACGCTCAAAACATAGACAGTAGGAAAACTCAGTCTTCCTGTACTTAAGTCGGCATTGTGTCTCTTTTATTTAATTCCGATGAAATTTCTGTGTTTCATCGTGAATGGGAAGGTCCAAGGGATATAGTAAACCTGCAGAAGTGCATCGGAAAGTAAAACTGATGACACAGGAAACGTTCAAAATATAGACAGTAGGAAGACTTAGTCTTCCTGTACTTAAGTCGGCATTGTGTCTCTTATATTTAATTCCGATGGAATTTCTGTTTTTCATCGTCAATGGGAAGGTTCAAGGAATACAGTAAACCTGCAGAGGTGCATCGGAATGTAAAACTGATGACACAGGAAACGCTCAAAACATAGACAGTAGGAAGACTCAGTCTTCCTGTACTTATGTCGGCATTGTATCTCTTATATTTAATTCTGATGCAATTTCTGTGTTGCATCGTCACTGTGAAGGTCCAAGGGATACAGTAAACCTGTAGAGGTGCATCGGAATGTAAAACTGGTGACACAGGAAACGCTCAAATTATAGACAGTAGTAAGACTCAGTCTTCCTGTACTTAAGTCAGCATTGTGTCTCCTATATTTAATTCCGATGCAATTTCTGTGTTTCATCGTCAATGGGAAGGTCCATGGGATACAGTAAACCTGCAGAGGTGCATCAGAATCTAAAACTGATGACACAGGAAACGCTCAAAGCATTGACAGTAGGAAGACTCAGTCTTCCTGTACTTAAGGCAGCATTGTGTCTCTTATATTTAATTCCGCTGCAATTTCTGTGTTTCGTCGCCAATGGGAAGGTCCAAGGGATACAGTAAACCTGCAGAGGTGCATCAGAATGTAAAACTGGTGACACAGGAAACGCTCAAAACATAGACAGTAGGAACACTCAGTCTTCCTGTACTTAAGTCGGCATTGTGTCTCTTATATTTAATTCCGATGCAATGTCTGTGTTTCATCGTCAATGGGAAGGTTCAAGGGATACAGTAAACCTGCAGAGGTGCATCGGAATGTAAAACTGATGACACAGGAAACGCTCAAATCATAGACACTAGGAAGACTCAGTCTTCCCGTACTTAAGTCGGCATTGTGTCTCTTACATTTAATTACGATGCAATTTCTGTGTTTCATCGTCAATGGGAAGGTCCAAGGGATACAGTAAACCTGCAGAGGTGCATCAGAATGTAAAACTGGTGACACAGGAAACGCTCAAAACATAGACAGTAGGAACACTCACTCTTCCTGTACTTAAGTCGGCATTGTGTCTCTTATATTTAATTCCGATGCAATGTCTGTGTTTCATCGTCAATGGGAAGGTTCAAGGGATACAGTAAACCTGCAGAGGTGCATCGGAAAGTAAAATTGATGACACAGGAAACGTTCAAAACATAGACAGTAGGAAGACTTATACTTAAGTCGGCATTGTGTCTCTTATATTTAATTCTGATGCAATTTCTGTGTTTCATCGTCAATGGGAAAGTTCAAGGGATACAGTAAACCTGCAGAGGTGCATCGGTATGTAAAACTGATGACACAGGAAACGCTCAAATTATAGACAGTAGTAAGACTCAGTCTTCCTGTACTTAAGTCGGCACTGTGTCTCTCATATTTAATTCCGATGTAATTTATGTGTTTCATCGTCAATGGGAAGGTCCAAGGGATACAGTAAACCTGCAGAGGTGCATCAGAATGTAAAACTGGTGACACAGGAAACGCTCAAAACATAGACAGTAGGAAGACTCAGTCTTCCTGTACTTAAGCCGGCATTGTGTCTCTTATATTTAATTCCGATGAATTGTCTGTGTTTCATCGTCAATGGGAAGGTTCAAGGGATACAGTAAACCGGCAGAGGTGCATCGGAATGTAAAACGGGTGACACAGGAAACGCTCAAAACATTGACCGTACGAAGACTGTTTTCTTGTACTTAAGTCGGCATTGTATCTCTTATATTTAATTTCGATGCAATTTCTGTGTTTCATCGTCAATGGGAAGGTCAAGGGATACAGGAAACCGGCAGAGGTGCATCGGAATGTAAAACTGGTGACACAGGAAACGCTCAAAACATTGACCGTACGAAGACTGTTTTCTTGTACTTAAGTCGGCATTGTATCTCTTATATTTAATTTCGATGCAATTTCTGTGTTTCATCGTCAATGGGAAGGTCCAAGGGATACAGTAAACCTGCAGAGGTGCATCGGAATGTAAAACTGATGACACAGGAAACGCTCAAAACATAGACAGTAGGAAGACTCAGTCTTCCTGTACTTAAGTCGGCATTGTGTCTCTTATATTTAATTCCGATGCAATTTCTGTGTTTCATCGTCAATGGGAAGGTCCAAGGGATACAGTAAACCTGCAGAGGTGCATCGGAATGTAAAACTGGTGACACAGGAAACGTTCAAAATATAGAAAGTAGGAAGACTCAGTCTTCCTGTACTTAAGTCGGCATTGTGTCTCTTATATTTATTTCCGATGAAATTTCCTTGATTCATCGTGAATGGGAAGGTCCAAGGGATGTAGTAAACCTGCAGAGGTGCATCGGAAAGTAAAATTGATGACACAGGAAACGTTCAAAACATAGACAGTAGGAAGACTTAGTCTTCCTGTACTTAAGTCGGCATTGTTTCTCTTATATTTAATTCCGATGCAATTTCTGTTCTTCATCGTCAATGGGAAGGTCCAAGGGATACAGTAAACCTGCAGAGGTGCATCGGAATGTAAAACTGATGACACAGGAAACGCTCAAAACATAGACAGTAGGAAGACTCAGTCTTCCCGTACTTATGTCGGCATTGTGTCTCTTATATTTATTTCCGATGAAATTTCATTGATTCATCGTGAATGGGAAGCTCCAAGGGATATAGCAAACCTGCAGAGGTGCATCGGAAAGTAAAATTGATGACACAGGAAACGTTCAAAACATAGACAGTAGGAAGACTTAGTCTTCCCGTACTTAAGTCGGCATCGTGTCTCTTATATTTAATTCCGATGCAATTTCTGTTTTTCATCGTCAATGGGAAGGTCCAAGGGATACAGAAAACCTGCAGAGGTGCATCGGAATGTAAAACTGGTGACACAGGAAACGCTCAAAACATAGACAGTAGGAAGACTCAGTCTTCCTGTACTTATGTCGGCATTGTCTCTCTTATATTTAATTCCGATGCAATTTCTGTGTTTCATCGTCAATGGGAAGGTCCAAGGGATACAGTAAACCTGCAGAGGTGCATCAAAATGTAAAACTGGTGACACAGGAAACGCTCAAATCATAGACAGTATGAAGACTCAGTCTTCCAGTACTTAAGTCGGCATTGTGTCACTTATATTTCATTCCGATGCGATTTCTGTGTTTCATCGACAATGGGAAGGTCCAAGGGATACAGTAAACCGGCAGAGGTGCATCGGAATGTAAAACTGGTGACACAGGAAACGCTCAAAACATTGACCGTACGAAGACTGTTTTCTTGTACTTAAGTCGGCATTGTATCTCTTACATTTAATTTCGATGCAATATCTGTGTTTCATCGTCAATGGGAAGGTTCAAGGGATACAGGAAACCGGCAGAGGTGCATCGGAATGTAAAACTGGTGACACAGGAAACGCTCAAAACATTGACCGTACGAAGACTGTTTTCTTGTACTTAAGTCGGCATTATATCTCTTATATTTAATTTCGATGCAATTTCTGTGTTTCATCGTCAATGGGAAGGTCCAAGGGATACAGTAAACCTGCAGAGGTGCATCGGAATGTAAAACTGATGACACAGGAAACGCTCAAAACATTGACAGTAGGAAGACTCAGTCTTCCTGTACTTAAGTCGGCATTGTGTCTCTTATATTTAATTCCGATGCAATTTCTGTGTTTCATCGTCAATGGGAAGGTCCAAGGGATACAGTAAACCTGCAGAGGTGGATCGGAATGTAAAACTGGTGACACAGGAAACGTTCAAAATATAGAAAGTAGGAAGACTCAGTCTTCCTGTACTTAAGTCGGCATTGTGTCTCTTATATTTATTTCCGATGAAATTTCAGTGATTCTTCGTGAATGGGAAGGTTTAAAGGTTATAGTGAACCTGCAGAGGTGCTTCGGAAAGTAAAATTGATGACACAGGAAACGTTAAAAACATAGACAGTAGGAAGACTTAGTCTTCCTGTACTTAAGTCGGCATTGTGTCTCTTATATTTAATTCCGATGCAATTTCTGTTTTTCATCGTCAATGGGAAGGTCCAAGGGATACAGTAAACCTGCAGAGGTGCATCGGAATATAAAACTGATGACACAGGTAACGCTCAAAACATAGATAGTAGTAAGACTCAGTCTTCCTGTACTTAAGTCGGCATTGTGTCTCTTATATTTAATTCCGATGCAATTTCTGTTTTTCATCGTCAATGGGAAGGTCCAAGGGATACAGTAAACCTGCAGAGGTGGATCGGAATGTAAAACTGGTGACACAGGAAACGTTCAAAATATAGAAAGTAGGAAGACTCAGTCTTCCTGTACTTAAGTCGGCATTGTGTCTCTTATATTTATATCCGATGAAATTTCATTGATTCATCGTAAATGGGAAGGTCCAAGGGATATAGTAAACCTGCAGAGGTGCATCGGAAAGTAAAATTGATCACACGGCAAACGTTCAAAACGTAGACAGTAGGAAGACTCAGTCTTGCTGTACTTAAGTCGGCATTGTGTCTCTTATATTTAATTCCGATGCAATTTCTGTTTTTCATCGTCAAAGGGAAGGTCCAAGGGATACAGTAAACCTGCAGAGGTGCATCGGAATGAAAAACCTGATTACACAGGAAACGCTCAAAACATAGACAGTAGGAAGACTCAGTCTTCCTGTACTTAAGTCGGCATTGTGTCTCTTATATTTAATTCCAATGCAATTTCTGAGTTTCATCGTCAATGGGAAGGTCCAAGGGATACAGTAAACCTGCAGAGGTGCATCAGAATGTAAAACTGGTGACACAGGAAACGCTCAAAACATAGACAGTAGGAAGACTCAGTCTTCCTGTACTTAAGTCGGCATTGTGTCTCTTATATTTAATTCCGATGCAATTTCTGTGTTTCATCGTCAATGGGAAGGTCCAAGGGATACAGTAAACCTGCAGAGGTGCATCAAAATGTAAAACTGGTGACACAGGAAACGCTGAAATCATAGACAGTCGGAAGACTCAGTCTTCCCGTACTTAAGTCGGCATTGTGTCACTTATATTTCATTCCGATGCGATTTCTGTGTTTCATCGACAAAGGGAAGGTCCAAGGGATACAGTAAACCGGCAGAAGTGCATCGGAATGTAAAACTGGTGACACAGGAAACGCTCAAAACATTGACCGGACGAAGACTGTTTTCTTGTACTTAAGTCGGCATTGTATCTCTTATATTGAATTTCGATGCAATTTCTGGGTTTCATCGTCAATGGGAAGGTCAAGGGATACAGGAAACCGGCAGAGGTGCATCGGAACGTAAAACTGGTGACACAGGAAACGCTCAAACATTGACCGTACAAAGACTGTTTTCTTGTACTTAAGTCGGCATTGTATCTCTTATATTTAATTTCGATGCAATTTCTGTGTTTCATCGTCAATGGGAAGGTCCAAGGGATACAGTAAACCTGCAGAGGTGCATCGGAATGTAAAACTGATGACACAGGAAACGCTCAAAACATAGACAGTAGGAAGAGTCAGTCTTCCTGTACTTAAGTCGGCATTGTGTCTCTTAGTTTTAATACCGATGTAATTTCTGTGTTTCATCGTGATTGGGAAGGTCTAAGGGATATAGTAAACCTGCAGAGGTGCATCGGAAAGTGAATCTGATGACACAGGAAACGTTCAAACATAGACAGTAGGAAGACTCAGTCTTCCTGTACTTAAGTCGGCATTGTGTCTCTTATATTTATTTCCGATCAAATTTCAGTGATTCTTCGTGAATGGGAAGGTCCAAGGGATATAGTAAACCTGCAGAGGTGCATCGGAAAGTAAAATTGATGACACAGGAAACGTTCAAAACATAGACAGTAGGAAGACTTAGTCTTCCTGTACTTAAGTCGGCATTGTGTCTGTTATATTTAATTCCGATGCAATTTCTGTTTTTCATCGTCAATGGGAAGGTCCAAGGGATACAGAAAACCTGCAGAGGTGCATCGGAATGTAAAACTGATGACACAGGAAACGCTCAAAACATAGACAGTAGGAAGACTCAGTCTTCCTGTACTTAAGTCGGCATTGTGTCTCTTATATTTAATTCCGATGCAATTTCTGTGTTTCATCGTCAATGGGAAGGTCCAAGGGATACAGTAAACCTGCAGAGGTGCATCGGAATGTAAAACTGGTGACACAGGAAACGCTCAAAACATAGACAGTAGGAAGACTCAGTCTTCCTGTACTTAAGTCGGCATTGTGTCTCTTATATTTAATTCCGATGCAATTTCTGTGTTTCATCGTCAATGGGAAGGTCCAAGGGATACAGTAAACCTGCAGAGGTGCATCAAAATGTAAAACTGGTGACACAGGAAACGCTGAAATCATAGACAGTCGGAAGACTCAGTCTTCCCGTACTTAAGTCGGCATTGTGTCTCTTATATTTCATTCCGATGCGATTTCTGTGTTTCATCGACAAAGGGAAGGTCCAAGGGATACAGTAAACCGGCAGAAGTGCATCGGAATGTAAAACTGGTGACACAGGAAACGCTCAAAACATTGACCGTACGAAGACTGTTTTCTTGTACTTAAGTCGGCATTGTATCTCTTATATTGAATTTCGATGCAATTTCTGTGTTTCATCGTCAATGGGAAGGTCAAGGGATACAGGAAACCGGCAGAGGTGCATCGGAATGTAAAACTGGTGACACAGGAAACGCTCAAACATTGACCGTACAAAGACTGTTTTCTTGTACTTAAGTCGGCATTGTATCTCTTATATTTAATTTCGATGCAATTTCTGTGTTTCATCGTCAATGGGAAGGTCCAAGGGATACAGTAAACCTGCAGAGGTGCATCGGAATGTAAAACTGATGACACAGGAAACGCTCAAACATAGACAGTAGGAAGAGTCAGTCTTCCTGTACTTAAGTCGGCATTGTGTCTCTTATATTTAATACCGATGTAATTTCTGTGTTTCATCGTGATTGGGAAGGTCTAAGGGATATAGTAAACCTGCAGAGGTGCATCGGAAAGTGAATCTGATGACACAGGAAACGTTCAAACATAGACAGTAGGAAGACTCAGTCTTCCTGTACTTAAGTCGGCATTGTGTCTCTTATATTTATTTCCGATGAAATTTCAGTGATTCTTCGTGAATGGGAAGGTCCAAGGGATATAGTAAACCTGCAGAGGTGCATCGGAAAGTAAAATTGATGACACAGGAAACGTTCAAAACATAGACAGTAGGAAGACTTAGTCTTCCTGTACTTAAGTCGGCATTGTGTCTGTTATATTTAATTCCGATGCAATTTCTGTTTTTCATCGTCAATGGGAACGTCCAAGGGATACAGAAAACCTGCAGAGGTGCATCGGAATGTAAAACTGATGACACAGGAAACGCTCAAAACATAGACAGTAGGAAGACTCAGTCTTCCTGTACTTAAGTCGGCATTGTGTCTCTTATATTTAATTCCGATGCAATTTCTGTGTTTCATCGTCAATGGGAAGGTCCAAGGGATACAGTAAACCTGCAGAGGTGCATCGGAATGTAAAACTGGTGACACAGGAAACGCTCAAAACATAGACAGTAGGAAGACTCAGTCTTCCTGCACTGAAGTCGGCATTGTGTCTCTTATATTTAATTCCGATGAAATTTCTGTGTTTCATCGTGAATGGGAAGGTCCAAGGGATATAGTAAACCTGCAGAGGTGCATCGGAAAGTAAAACTGACGACACAGGAAACGTTCACAACATAGACATTAGGAAGCCTTAGTCTTCCTGTACTTAAGTCGGCATTGTGTCTCTTATGTTTAATTCCGATGCAATTTCTGTTTTTCATCGTCAATGGGAACGTTCAAGGAATACAGTAAACCTGCAGAGGTGCATCGGAATGTAAAACTGGTAACACAGGAAACGCTCAAAACATAGACAGTAGGAAGACTCAGTCTTCCTGTACTTAAGTCGGCATTGTGTCTCTTATATATAATTCCGATGCAATTTCTGTTTTTCATCGCCAATGGGAAGGTCCAAGGGATACAGTAAACCTGCAGACGTGCATCGGAATGTAAAACCTGATGACACAGGAAACGCTCAAAACATAGACAGTAGGAAGACTCAGTCTTCCTGTACTTAAGTCGACATTGTGTCTCTTATATTTAATTCCGATGCAATTTCTGTGTTTCATCGACAATGGGAAGGTCCAAGGGATACAGTAAACCTGCAGAGGTGCATCGGAATGTAAAACTGGTGACACAGGAAACGCTCAAAACATTGACCGTACGAAGACTGTTTTCTTGTTTTTAAGTCGGCATTGTATCTCTTATATTTAATTTCGACGCAATTTCTGTGTTTCATCGTCAATGGGAAGGTCCAAGGGATACAGGAAACCTGCAGAGGTGCATCGGAATGTAAAACTGGTGACACAGGAAACGCTCAAAACATAGACAGTAGGAAAACTCAGTCTTCCTGTACTTAAGTCGGCATTGTGTCTCTTTTATTTAATTCCGATGAAATTTCTGTGTTTCATCGTGAATGGGAAGGTCCAAGGGATATAGTAAACCTGCAGAAGTGCATCGGAAAGTAAAACTGATGACACAGGAAACGTTCAAAATATAGACAGTAGGAAGACTTAGTCTTCCTGTACTTAAGTCGGCATTGTGTCTCTTATATTTAATTCCGATGGAATTTCTGTTTTTCATCGTCAATGGGAAGGTTCAAGGAATACAGTAAACCTGCAGAGGTGCATCGGAATGTAAAACTGATGACACAGGAAACGCTCAAAACATAGACAGTAGGAAGACTCAGTCTTCCTGTACTTAAGTCGGCATTGTATCTCTTATATTTAATTCTGATGCAATTTCTGTGTTGCATCGTCACTGTGAAGGTCCAAGGGATACAGTAAACCTGTAGAGGTGCATCGGAATGTAAAACTGGTGACACAGGAAACGCTCAAATTATAGACAGTAGTAAGACTCAGTCTTCCTGTACTTAAGTCAGCATTGTGTCTCCTATATTTAATTCCGATGCAATTTCTGTGTTTCATCGTCAATGGGAAGGTCCATGGGATACAGTAAACCTGCAGAGGTGCATCAGAATCTAAAACTGATGACACAGGAAACGCTCAAAACATTGACAGTAGGAAGACTCAGTCTTCCTGTACTTAAGGCAGCATTGTGTCTCTTATATTTAATTCCGCTGCAATTTCTGTGTTTCGTCGCCAATGGGAAGGTCCAAGGGATACAGTAAACCTGCAGAGGTGCATCAGAATGTAAAACTGGTGACACAGGAAACGCTCAAAACATAGACAGTAGGAACACTCAGTCTTCCTGTACTTAAGTCGGCATTGTGTCTCTTATATTTAATTCCGATGCAATGTCTGTGTTTCATCGTCAATGGGAAGGTTCAAGGGATACAGTAAACCTGCAGAGGTGCATCGGAATGTAAAACTGATGACACAGGAAACGCTCAAATCATAGACACTAGGAAGACTCAGTCTTCCCGTACTTAAGTCGGCATTGTGTCTCTTACATTTAATTACGATGCAATTTCTGTGTTTCATCGTCAATGGGAAGGTCCAAGGGATACAGTAAACCTGCAGAGGTGCATCAGAATGTAAAACTGGTGACACAGGAAACGCTCAAAACATAGACAGTAGGAACACTCACTCTTCCTGTACTTAAGTCGGCATTGTGTCTCTTATATTTAATTCCGATGCAATGTCTGTGTTTCATCGTCAATGGGAAGGTTCAAGGGATACAGTAAACCTGCAGAGGTGCATCGGAAAGTAAAATTGATGACACAGGAAACGTTCAAAACATAGACAGTAGGAAGACTTATACTTAAGTCGGCATTGTGTCTCTTATATTTAATTCCGATGCAATTTCTGTGTTTCATCGTCAATGGGAAAGTTCAAGGGATACAGTAAACCTGCAGAGGTGCATCGGTATGTAAAACTGATGACACAGGAAACGCTCAAATTATAGACAGTAGTAAGACTCAGTCTTCCTGTACTTAAGTCGGCACTGTGTCTCTCATATTTAATTCCGATGTAATTTATGTGTTTCATCGTCAATGGGAAGGTCCAAGGGATACAGTAAACCTGCAGAGGTGCATCAGAATGTAAAACTGGTGACACCGGAAACGCTCAAAACATAGACAGTAGGAAGACTCAGTCTTCCTGTACTTAAGCCGGCATTGTGTCTCTTATATTTAATTCCGATGAATTGTCTGTGTTTCATCGTCAATGGGAAGGTTCAAGGGATACAGTAAACCGGCAGAGGTGCATCGGAATGTAAAACGGGTGACACAGGAAACGCTCAAAACATTGACCGTACGAAGACTGTTTTCTTGTACTTAAGTCGGCATTGTATCTCTTATATTTAATTTCGATGCAATTTCTGTGTTTCATCGTCAATGGGAAGGTCAAGGGATACAGGAAACCGGCAGAGGTGCATCGGAATGTAAAACTGGTGACACAGGAAACGCTCAAAACATTGACCGTACGAAGACTGTTTTCTTGTACTTAAGTCGGCATTGTATCTCTTATATTTAATTTCGATGCAATTTCTGTGTTTCATCGTCAATGGGAAGGTCCAAGGGATACAGTAAACCTGCAGAAGTGCATCAAAATGTAAAACTGGTGACACAGGAAACGCTGAAATCATAGACAGTCGGAAGACTCAGTCTTTCCGTACTTAAGTCGGCATTGTGTCTCTTATATTTCATTCCGATGCGATTTCTGTGTTTCATCGACAAAGGGAAGGTCCAAGGAATACAGTAAACCGGCAGAAGTGCATCGGAATGTAAAACTGGTGACACAGGAAACGCTCAAAACATTGACCGTACGAAGACTGTTTTCTTGTACTTAAGTCGGCATTGTATCTCTTATATTTAATTTCGATGCAATTTCTGTGTTTCATCGTCAATGGGAAGGTCAAGGGATACAGGAAACCGGCAGAGGTGCATCGGAATGTAAAACTGGTGACACAGGAAACGCTCAAACATTGACCGTACAAAGACTGTTTTCTTGTACTTAAGTCGGCATTGTATCTCTTATATTTAATTTCGATGCAATTTCTGTGTTTCATCGTCAAAGGGAAGGTCCAAGGGATACAGTAAACCTGCAGAGGTGCATCGGAATGTAAAACTGATGACACAGGAAACGCTCAAAACATAGACAGTAGGAAGACTCAGTCTTCCTGTACTTAAGTCGGCATTGTGTCTCTTATATTTAATACCGATGTAATTTCTGTGTTTCATCGTGAATGGGAAGGTCTAAGGGATATAGTAAACCTGCAGAGGTGCATCGGAAAGTGAATCTGATGACACAGGAAACGTTCAAACATAGACAGTAGGAAGACTCAGTCTTCCTGTACTTAAGTCGGCATTGTGTCTCTTATATTTATTTCCGATGAAATTTCAGTGATTCTTCGTGAATGGGAAGGTCCAAGGGATATAGTAAACCTGCAGAGGTGCATCGGAAAGTAAAATTGATGACACAGGAAACGTTCAAAACATAGACAGTAGGAAGACTTAGTCTTCCTGTACTTAAGTCGGCATTGTGTCTGTTATATTTAATTCCGATGCAATTTCTGTTTTTCATCGTCAATGGGAAGGTCCAAGGGATACAGTAAACCTGCAGAGGTGCATCGGAATGTAAAACTGATGACACAGGAAACGTTCGAAACATAGACAGTAGGAAGACTCAGTCTTAATGTACTTCAGTCGCCATTGTGTCTCTTATATTTATTTCCGATGAAATTTCAGTGATTCTTCGTGAATGGGAAGGTCCAAAGGTTATAGTAAACCTGCAGAGGTGCTTCGGAAAGTAAAATTGATGACACAGGAAACGTTAAAAACATAGACAGTAGGAAGACTTAGTCTTCCTGTACTTAAGTCGGCATTGTGTCTCTTATATTTAATTCCGATGCAATTTCTGTTTTTCATCGTCAATGGGAAGGTCCAAGGGATACAGTAAACCTGCAGAGGTGGATCGGAATGTAAAACTGGTGACACAGGAAACGTTCAAAATATAGAAAGTAGGAAGACTCAGTCTTCCTGTACTTAAGTCGGCATTGTATCTCTTATATTTATTTCCGATGAAATTTCATTGATTCATCGTAAATGGGAAGCTCCAAGGGATATAGTAAACCTGCAGAGGTGCATCGGAAAGTAAAATTGATCACACGGGAAACGTTCAAAACGTAGACAGTAGGAAGACTCAGTCTTGCTGTACTTAAGTCGGCATTGTGTCTCTTATATTTAATTCCGATGCAATTTCTGTTTTTCATCGTCAATGGGAGGGTCCAAGGGATACAGTAAACCTGCAGAGGTGCATCGGAATGAAAAACCTGATTACACAGGAAACGCTCAAAACATAGACAGTAGGAAGACTCAGTCTTCCTGTACTTAAGTCGGCATTGTGTCTCTTATATTTATTTCCGATGCAATTTCTGTGTTTCATCGTCAATGGGAAGGTCCAAGGGATACAGTAAACCTGCAGAAGTGCATCAAAATGTAAAACTGGTGACACAGGAAACGCTGAAATCATAGACACTCGGAAGACTCAGTCTTCCCGTACTTAAGTCGGCATTGTGTCTCTTATATTTCATTCCGATGCGATATCTGTGTTTCATCGACAAAGGGAAGGTCCAAGGGATACAGTAAACCGGCAGAAGTGCATCGGAATGTAAAACTGGTGACACAGGAAACGCTCAAAACATTGACCGTACGAAGACTGTTTTCTTGTACTTAAGTCGGCATTGTATCTCTTATATTTAATTTCGATGCAATTTCTGTGTTTCATCGTCAATGGGAAGGTCAAGGGATACAGGAAACCGGCAGAGGTGCATCGGAATGTAAAACTGGTGACACAGGAAACGCTCAAACATTGACCGTACAAAGACTGTTTTCTTGTACTTAAGTCGGCATTGTATCTCTTATATTTAATTTCGATGCAATTTCTGTGTTTCATCGGCAATGGGAAGGTCCAAGGGATACAGTAAACCTGCAGAGGTGCATCGGAATGTAAAACTGATGACAGAGGAAACGCTCAAAACATAGACAGTAGGAAGACTCAGTCTTCCTGTACTTAAGTCGGCATTGTGTCTCTTATATTTAATACCGATGTAATTTCTGTGTTTCATCGTGAATGGGAAGGTCTAAGGGATATAGTAAACCTGCAGAGGTGCATCGGAAAGTGAATCTGATGACACAGGAAACGTTCAAACATAGACAGTAGGGAGACTCAGTCTTCCTGTACTTAAGTCGGCATTGTGTCTCTTATATTTATTTCCAATGAAATTTCAGTGATTCTTCGTGAATGGGAAGGTCCAAGGGATATAGTAAACCTGCAGAGGTGCATCGGAAAGTAAAATTGATGACACAGGAAACGTTCAAAACATAGACAGTAGGAAGACTTAGTCTTCCTGTACTTAAGTCGGCATTGTGTCTGTTATATTTAATTCCGATGCAATTTCTGTTTTTCATCGTCAATGGGAAGGTCCAAGGGATACAGTAAACCTGCAGAGGTGCATCGGAATGTAAAACTGATGACACAGGAAACGCTCAAAACATAGACAGTAGGAAGACTTAGTCTTCCTGTACTTAAGTCGGCATTGTGTCTGTTATATTTAATTCCGATGCAATTTCTGTTTTTCATCGTCAATGGGAAGGTCCAAGGGATACAGTAAACCTGCAGAGGTGCATCGGAATGTAAAACTGATGACACAGGAAACGTTCAAAACATAGACAGTAGGAAGACTCAGTCTTAATGTACTTCAGTCGCCATTGTGTCTCTTATATTTATTTCCGATGAAATTTCAGTGATTCTTCGTGAATGGGGAGGTCCAAAGGTTATAGTAAACCTGCAGAGGTGCATCGGAAAGTAAAATTGATCACACGGGAAACGTTCAAAACGTAGACAGTAGGAAGACTCAGTCTTGCTGTACTTAAGTCGGCATTGTGTCTCTTATATTTAATTCCGATGCAATTTCTGTTTTTCATCGTCAATGGGAAGGTCCAAGGGATACAGTAAACCTGCAGAGGTGCATCGGAATGAAAAACCTGATTACACAGGAAACGCTCAATACATAGACAGTAGGAAGACTCAGTCTTCCTGTACTTAAGTCGGCATTGTGTCTCCTATATTTAATTCCGATGCAGTTTCTGTGTTTCATCGTCAATGGGAAGGTCCAAGGGATACAGTAAACCTGCAGAAGTGCATCAAAATGTAAAACTGGTGACACAGGAAACGCTGAAATCATAGACAGTCGGAAGACTCAGTCTTCCCGTACTTAAGTCGGCATTGTGTCTCTTATATTTCATTCCGATGCGATTTCTGTGTTTCATCGACAAAGGGAAGGTCCAAGGGATACAGTAAACCGGCAGAAGTGCATCGGAATGTAAAACTGGTGACACAGGAAACGCTCAAAACATTGACCGTACGAAGACTGTTTTCTTGTACTTAAGTCGGCATTGTATCTCTTATATTTAATTTCGATGCAATTTCTGTGTTTCATCGTCAATGGGAAGGTCAAGGGATACAGGAAACCGGCAGAGGTGCATCGGAATGTTAAACTGGTGACACAGGAAACGCTCAAACATTGACCGTACAAAGACTGTTTTCTTGTACTTAAGTCGGCATTGTATCTCTTATATTTAATTTCGATGCAATTTCTGTGTTTCATCGTCAATGGGAAGGTCCAAGGGATACAGTAAACCTGCAGAGGTGCATCGGAATGTAAAACTGATGACACAGGAAACGCTCAAAACATAGACAGTAGGAAGACTCAGTCTTCCTGTACTTAAGTCGGCATTGTGTCTCTTATATTTAATACCGATGTAATTTCTGTGTTTCATCGTGAATGGGAAGGTCTAAGGGATATAGTAAACCTGCAGAGGTGCATCGGAAAGTGAATCTGATGACACAGGAAACGTTCAAACATAGACAGTAGGAAGACTCAGTCTTCCTGTACTTAAGTCGGCATTGTGTCTCTTATATTTATTTCCAATGAAATTTCAGTGATTCTTCGTGAATGGGAAGGTCCAAGGGATATAGTAAACCTGCAGAGGTGCATCGGAAAGTAAAATTGATGACACAGGAAACGTTCAGAACATAGACAGTAGGAAGACTTAGTCTTCCTGTACTTAAGTCGGCATTGTGTCTGTTATATTTAATTCCGATGCAATTTCTGTTTTTCATCGTCAATGGGAAGGTCCAAGGGATACAGTAAACCTGCAGAGGTGCATCGGAATGTAAAACTGATGACACAGGAAACGCTCAAAACATAGACAGTAGGAAGACTCAGTCTTCCTGTACTTAAGTCGGCATTGTGTCTCTTATATTTAATTCCGATGCAATTTCTGTGTTTCATCGTCAATGGGAAGGTCCAAGGGATACAGTAAACCTGCAGAGGTGCATCGGAATGTAAAACTGGTGACACAGGAAACGCTCAAAACATAGACAGTAGGAAGACTCAGTCTTCCTGCACTGAAGTCGGCATTGTGTCTCTTATATTTAATTCCGATGAAATTTCTGTGTTTCATCGTGAATGGGAAGGTCCAAGGGATATAGTAAACCTGCAGAGGTGCATCGGAAAGTAAAACTGACGACACAGGAAACGTTCACAACATAGACAGTAGGAAGCCTTAGTCTTCCTGTACTTAAGTCGGCATTGTGTCTCTTATGTTTAATTCCGATGCAATTTCTGTTTTTCATCGTCAATGGGAAGGTTCAAGGAATACAGTAAACCTGCAGAGGTGCATCGGAATGTAAAACTGGTGACACAGGAAACGCTGATAACATAGACAGTAGGAAGACTCAGTCTTCCTGTACTTAAGTCGGCATTGTGTCTCTTATATTTAATACCGATGTAATTTCTGTGTTTCATCATGAATGGGAAGGTCCAAGGGATATAGTAAACCTGCAGAGGTGCATCGGAAAGTAAAACTGATGACACAGGACACGTTCAAAATATAGACAGTAGGAAGACTTAGTCTTCCTGTACTTAAGTCGGCATTGTGTCTCTTATATTTAATTCCGATGGAATTTCTGTTTTTCATCGTCAATGTGAAGGTTCAAGGAATACAGTAAACATGCAGAGGTGCATCGGAATGTAAAACTGATGACACAGGAAACGCTCAAAACATAGACAGTAGGAAGACTCAGTCTTCCTGTACTTAAGTCGGCATTGTATCTCTTATATTTAATTCTGATGCAATTTCTGTGTTGCATCGTCACTGTGAAGGTCCAAGGGATACAGTAAACCTGTAGAGGTGCATCGGAATGTAAAACTGGTGGCACAGGAAACGCTCAAAACATAGACAGTAGGAACACTCAGTCTTCCTGTACTTAAGTCGGCATTGTGTCTCTTATATTTAATTCCGATGCAATGTCTGTGTTTCATCGTCAATGGGAAGGTTCAAGGGATACAGTAAACCTGCAGAGGTGCATCGGAATGTAAAACTGATGACACAGGAAACGCTCAAAACATAGACAGTAGGAAGACTCAGTCTTCCCATACTTAAGTCGGCATTGTGTCTCTTACATTTAATTACGATGCAATTTCTGTGTTTCATCGTCAATGGGAAGGTCCAAGGGATACAGTAAACCTGCAGAGGTGCATCGGAATGAAAAACTGGTGACACAGGAAACGCTCAAATTATAGACAGTAGTAAGACTCAGTCTTCCTGTACTTAAATCGGCATTGTGTCTCTTATATTTATTTCCGATGAAATTTCATTGATTCATCGTGAATGGGAAGGTCCAAGGGATATAGTAAACCTGCAGAGGTGCATCGGAAAGTAAAATTGATGACACAGGAAACGTTCAAAACATAGACAGTAGGAAGACTTATACTTAAGTCGGCATTGTGTCTCTTATATTTAATTCCGATGCAATTTCTGTGTTTTATCGTCAATGGGAAAGTTCAAGGGATACAGTAAACCTGCAGAGGTGCATCGGTATGTAAAACTGATGACACAGGAAACGCTCAAATTATAGACAGTAGTAAGACTCAGTCTTCCTGTACTTAAGTCGGCACTGTGTCTCTTATATTTAATTCCGATGTAATTTATGTGTTTCATCGTCAATGGGAAGGTCCAAGGGATACAGTAAACCTGCAGAGGTGCATCAGAATGTAAAACTGGTGACACAGGAAACGCTCAAAACATAGACAGTAGGAAGACTCAGTCTTCCTGTACTTAAGCCGGCATTGTGTCTCTTATATTTAATTCCGATGAATTGTCTGTGTTTCATCGTCAATGGGAAGGTTCAAGGGATACAGTAAACCTGCAGAGGTGCATCGGAATGTAAAACTGGTGACACAGGAAACGCTCAAAACATAGACAGTACGAAGACTCAGTCTTCCCGTACTTAAGTCGGCATTGTGTCTCTTACATTTAATTCCGATGCAATTTCTGTGTTTCATCGTCAATGGGAAAGTTCAAGGGATACAGTAAACCTGCAGAGGTGCATCGGAATGTAAAACTGGTGACACAGGAAACGCTCAAAACATAGACAGTAGGAAGACTCAGTCTTCCTGTACTTATGTCGGCATTGTGTCTCTTATATTTAATTCCGATGCAATTTCTGTGTTTCATCGTCAATGGGAAGGTCCAAGGGATACAGTAAACCTGCAGAGGTGCATCAAAATGTAAAACTGGTGACACAGGAAACGCTCAAAACATAGACAGTAGGAAGACTCAGTCTTCCAGTACTTAAGTCGGCATTGTGTCTCTTATATTTCATTCCGATGCGATTTGTGTTTTTCATCGTCAATGGGAAGGTCCATGGGATACAGAAACCTGCAGAGGTGCATCGGAATGTAAAACTGATGACACAGGAAACGCTCAAAACATAGACAGTAGGAACACTCAGTCTTCCTGTACTTAAGTCGCCATTTTGTCTCTTATATTTAATTCCGATGCGATTTCTGTGTTTCATCGACAATGGGAAGGGGGAAGGGGCAAGGGATACAGTATACCGGCAGAGGTGCATCGGAATGTAAAACTGGCGACACAGGAAACGGTCAAAACATAGACCGTAAGAAGACTCAGTTTTCTTGTACTTAAGTCGGCGTTGTGTCTCTTATATTTAATTCCCATGCAATTTCTGTGTTTCATCGTCAATGGGAAGGTACAAGGGATACAGTAAACCTGCAGTGGTGCATCGGAATGTAAAACTGGTGACACAGGAAACGCTCAAAACATAGACAGTAGGAAGACTCATTCTTCCTGTACTTAATTCCGCATTGTGTCTCTTATATTTAATTTCGATTCAATTTGTGTGTTTCATCACCAATGGGAAGGTCCAAGGGATACAGTAAACCTGCAGAGGTGCATCGGAATGTAAAACTGGTGACACAGGAAAAGCCCAAAGCATTGACCGTAAGAAGACTGTTTTCTTGTACTTAAGTCGGCATTGTGTCTCTTATATTTAATTCCGATGCAATTTATGTGTTTCATCGTCACTATGAAGGTCCAAGGGATATAGTAAACCTGTAGAGGTGCATCGGAATGTAAAACTGGTGCACAGGAAACGCTCAAAGCATAGACAGTAGGAAGACTCAGTCTTCCTGTACTTAAGTCGGCATTGTGTCTCTTACATTTATTTCCGATGAAATTTCTGTGTTTCATCGTGAATGGGAAGGTCCAAGGGATATAGTAAACCTGCAGAGGTGCATCGGAATGTAAAACTAGTGACACAGGAAACGCTCAAAACATAGACAGTAGGAAGACTCAGTCTTCCTCTACTTAAGTCGGCATTGTGTCTTTTATATTTCTTTCGATGCAATTTCTGTGTTTCATCGTCAATGGGAAGGTCCAAGGCATACAGTAACCTGCGTACGTGCATCGGAATGTACAACTGGTGACACAGGAAACGCTCAAAGCATAGACAGTAGGAAGACTCAATCTTCCTGTACTTTAAGTCGGCATTGTGTCTCTTACATTTATTTCCGATGAAATTTCTGTGTTTCATCGTGAATGGGAAGGTCCAAGGGATATAGTAAACCTGCAGAGGTGCATCAGAATGTAAAACTGGCGACACAGGAAACGCTCAAAACATAGACAGTAGGAAGACTCAGTCTTCCTGTACTTAAGTCGGCATTGTGTCTCTTATATTTAATTCCGATGCAATTTCTGTGTTTCATCGTCACTGTGAAGGTCCAAGGGATTTAGTAAACCTGTAGAGGTGCATCGTAATGTAAAACTGGTGACACAGGTAACGCTCAATTTATAGACAGTAGTAAGACTCAGTCTTCCTGTACTTAAGTCGGCATTGTGTCTCTTATATTTAATTCCGAAGCAATTTCCGTGCTTCATCGTCAATGTGAAGGTCCAAGGGATACAGTAAGCCTACAGAGGTGCATCAGAATGTAAAACTGGTGACACAGGAAACGCTCAAAACATAGACAGTAGGAAGACTCAGTCTTCCTGTACTTAAGTCGGCATTGTGTCTCTTATATTTAATTCCGATGCAATTTCTGTGTTTCATCGTCAATGGGAAGGTCCAAGGGATACAGTAAACCTGCAGAGGTGCATCAAAATGTAAAACTGGTGACACAGGAAACGCTGAAATCATAGACAGTCGGAAGACTCAGTCTTCCCGTACTTAAGTCGGCATTGTGTCTCTTATATTTCATTCCGATGCGATTTCTGTGTTTCATCGACAAAGGGAAGGTCCAAGGGATACAGTAAACCGGCAGAAGTGCATCGGAATGTAAAACTGGTGACACAGGAAACGCTCAAAACATTGACCGTACGAAGACTGTTTTCTTGTACTTAAGTCGGCATTGTATCTCTTATATTTAATTTCGATGCAATTTCTGTGTTTCATCGTCAATGGGAAGGTCAAGGGATACAGGAAACCGGCAGAGGTGCATCGGAATGTAATACTGGTGACACAGGAAACGCTCAAACATTTACCGTACAAAGACTGTTTTCTTATACTTAAGTCGGCATTGTATCTCTTATATTTAATTTCGATGCAATTTCTGTGTTTCATCGTCAATGGGAAGGTCCAAGGGATACAGTAAACCTGCAGAGGTGCATCGGAATGTAAAACTGATGACACAGGAAACGCTCAAAACATAGACAGTAGGAAGACTCAGTCTTCCTGTACTTAAGTCGGCATTGTGTCTCTTATATTTAATACCGATGTAATTTCTGTGTTTCATCGTGAATGGGAAGGTCTAAGGGATATAGTAAACCTGCAGAGGTGCATCGGAAAGTGAATCTGATGACACAGGAAACGTTCAAACATAGACAGTAGGAAGACTCAGTCTTCCTGTACTTAAGTCGGCATTGTGTCTCTTATATTTATTTCCGATGAAATTTCAGTGATTCTTCGTGAATGGGAAGGTCCAAGGGATATAGTAAACCTGCAGAGGTGCATCGGAAAGTAAAATTGATGACACAGGAAACGTGCAAAACATAGACAGTAGGAAGACTTAGTCTTCCTGTACTTCAGTCGGCATTGTGTCTGTTATATTTAATTCCGATGCAATTTCTGTTTTTCATCGTCAATGGGAAGGTCCAAGGGATACAGTAATCCTGCAGAGGTGCATCGGAATGTAAAACTGATGACACAGGAAACGCTCAAAACATAGACAGTAGGAAGACTCAGTCTTCCTGTACTTAAGTCGGCATTGTGTCTCTTATATTTAATTCCGATGCAATTTCTGTGTTTCATCGTCAATGGGAAGGTCCAAGGGATACAGTAAACCTGCAGAGGTGCATCGGAATGTAAAACTGGTGACACAGGAAACGCTCAAAACATAGACAGTAGGAAGACTCAGTCTTCCCGTACTTAAGTCGGCATTGTGTCTCTTATATTTCATTCCGATGCGATTTCAGTGTTTCATCGACAAAGGGAAGGTCCAAGGGATACAGTAAACCGGCAGAAGTGCATCGGAATGTAAAACTGGTGACACAGGAAACGCTCAAAACATTGACCGTACGAAGACTGTTTTCTTGTACTTAAGTCGGCATTGTATCTCTTATATTTAATTCCAATGCAATTTCTGAGTTTCATCGTCAATGGGAAGGTCCAAGGGATACAGTAAACCTGCAGAGGTGCATCAGAATGTAAAACTGGTGACACAGGAAACGCTCAAAACATAGACAGTAGGAAGACTCAGTCTTCCTGTACTTAAGTCGACATTGTGTCTCTTATATTTAATTCCGATGCAATTTCTGTGTTTCATCGTCAATGGGAAGGTCCAAGGGATACAGTAAACCTGCAGAAGTGCATCAAAATGTAAAACTGGTGACACAGGAAACGCTGAAATCATAGACAGTCGGAAGACTCAGTCTTCCCGTACTTAAGTCGGCATTGTGTCTCTTATATTTCATTCCGATGCGATTTCTGTGTTTCATCGACAAAGGGAAGGTCCAAGGGATACAGTAAACCGGCAGAAGTGCAAAGGAATGTAAAACTGGTGACACAGGAAACGCTCAAAACATTGACCGTACGAAGACTGTTTTCTTGTACTTAAGTCGGCATTGTATCTCTTATATTTAATTTCGATGCAATTTCTGTGTTTCATCGTCAATGGGAAGGTCAAGGGATACAGGAAACCGGCAGAGGTGCATCGGAATGTAAAACTGGTGACACAGGAAACGCTCAAACATTGACCGTACAAAGACTGTTTTCTTGTACTTAAGTCGGCATTGTATCTCTTATATTTAATTTCGATGCAATTTCTGTGTTTCATCGTCAATGGGAAGGTCCAAGGGATACAGTAAACCTGCAGAGGTGCATCGGAATGTAAAACTGATGACACAGGAAACGCTCAAAACATAGACAGTAGGAAGACTCAGTCTTCCTGTACTTAAGTCGGCATTGTGTCTCTTATATTTAATACCGATGTAATTTCTGTGTTTCATCGTGAATGGGAAGGTCTAAGGGATATAGTAAACCTGCAGAGGTGCATCGGAAAGTGAATCTGATGACACAGGAAACGTTCAAACATAGACAGTAGGAAGACTCAGTCTTCCTGTACTTAAGTCGGCATTGTGTCTCTTATGTTTAATTCCGATGCAATTTCTGTTTTTCATCGTCAATGGGAAGGTTCAAGGAATACAGTAAACCTGCAGAGGTGCATCGGAATGTAAAACTGGTGACACAGGAAACGCTCAAAACATAGACAGTAGGAAGACTCAGTCTTCCTGTACTTAAGTCGGCATTGTGTCTCTTATATTTAATTCCGATGCAATTTCTGTGTTTCATCGTCAATGGGAAGGTCAAGGGATACAGGAAACCGGCAGAGGTGCATCGGAATGTAAAACTGGTGACACAGGAAACGCTCAAACATTGACCGTACAAAGACTGTTTTCTTGTACTTAAGTCGGCATTGTATCTCTTATATTTAATTTCGATGCAATTTCTGTGTTTCATCGTCAATGGGAAGGTCAAGGGATACAGGAAACCGGCAGAGGTGCATCGGAATGTAAAACTGGTGACACAGGAAACGCTCAAACATTGACCGTACAAAGACTGTTTTCTTGTACTTAAGTCGGCATTGTATCTCTTATATTTAATTTCGATGCAATTTCTGTGTTTCATCGTCAATGGGAAGGTCCAAGGGATACAGTAAACCTGCAGAGGTGCATCGGAATGTAAAACTGATGACACAGGAAACGCTCAAAACATAGACAGTAGGAAGACTCAGTCTTCCTGTACTTAAGTCGGCATTGTGTCTCTTATATTTAATTCCGATGCAATTTCTGTGTTTCATCGTCAATGGGAAGGTCCAAGGGATACAGTAAACCTGCAGAGGTGCATCGGAATGTAAAACTGGTGACACAGGAAACGCTCAAAACATAGACAGTAGGAAGACTCAGTCTTCCCGTACTTAAGTCGGCATTGTGTCTCTTATATTTCATTCCGATGCGATTTCAGTGTTTCATCGACAAAGGGAAGGTCCAAGGGATACAGTAAACCGGCAGAAGTGCATCGGAATGTAAAACTGGTGACACAGGAAACGCTCAAAACATTGACCGTACGAAGACTGTTTTCTTGTACTTAAGTCGGCATTGTGTCTCTTATATTTAATTCCGATGCAATTTATGTGTTTCATCGTCACTATGAAGGTCCAAGGGATATAGTAAACCTGTAGAGGTGCATCGGAATGTAAAACTGGTGCACAGGAAACGCTCAAAGCATAGACAGTAGGAAGACTCAGTCTTCCTGTACTTAAGTCGGCATTGTGTCTCTTACATTTATTTCCGATGAAATTTCTGTGTTTCATCGTGAATGGGAAGGTCCAAGGGATATAGTAAACCTGCAGAGGTGCATCGGAATGTAAAACTAGTGACACAGGAAACGCTCAAAACATAGACAGTAGGAAGACTCAGTCTTCCTCTACTTAAGTCGGCATTGTGTCTTTTATATTTCTTTCGATGCAATTTCTGTGTTTCATCGTCAATGGGAAGGTCCAAGGCATACAGTAACCTGCGTACGTGCATCGGAATGTACAACTGGTGACACAGGAAACGCTCAAAGCATAGACAGTAGGAAGACTCAATCTTCCTGTACTTTAAGTCGGCATTGTGTCTCTTACATTTATTTCCGATGAAATTTCTGTGTTTCATCGTGAATGGGAAGGTCCAAGGGATATAGTAAACCTGCAGAGGTGCATCAGAATGTAAAACTGGCGACACAGGAAACGCTCAAAACATAGACAGTAGGAAGACTCAGTCTTCCTGTACTTAAGTCGGCATTGTGTCTCTTATATTTAATTCCGATGCAATTTCTGTGTTTCATCGTCACTGTGAAGGTCCAAGGGATTTAGTAAACCTGTAGAGGTGCATCGTAATGTAAAACTGGTGACACAGGTAACGCTCAATTTATAGACAGTAGTAAGACTCAGTCTTCCTGTACTTAAGTCGGCATTGTGTCTCTTATATTTAATTCCGAAGCAATTTCCGTGCTTCATCGTCAATGTGAAGGTCCAAGGGATACAGTAAGCCTACAGAGGTGCATCAGAATGTAAAACTGGTGACACAGGAAACGCTCAAAACATAGACAGTAGGAAGACTCAGTCTTCCTGTACTTAAGTCGGCATTGTGTCTCTTATATTTAATTCCGATGCAATTTCTGTGTTTCATCGTCAATGGGAAGGTCCAAGGGATACAGTAAACCTGCAGAGGTGCATCAAAATGTAAAACTGGTGACACAGGAAACGCTGAAATCATAGACAGTCGGAAGACTCAGTCTTCCCGTACTTAAGTCGGCATTGTGTCTCTTATATTTCATTCCGATGCGATTTCTGTGTTTCATCGACAAAGGGAAGGTCCAAGGGATACAGTAAACCGGCAGAAGTGCATCGGAATGTAAAACTGGTGACACAGGAAACGCTCAAAACATTGACCGTACGAAGACTGTTTTCTTGTACTTAAGTCGGCATTGTATCTCTTATATTTAATTTCGATGCAATTTCTGTGTTTCATCGTCAATGGGAAGGTCAAGGGATACAGGAAACCGGCAGAGGTGCATCGGAATGTAATACTGGTGACACAGGAAACGCTCAAACATTGACCGTACAAAGACTGTTTTCTTATACTTAAGTCGGCATTGTATCTCTTATATTTAATTTCGATGCAATTTCTGTGTTTCATCGTCAATGGGAAGGTCCAAGGGATACAGTAAACCTGCAGAGGTGCATCGGAATGTAAAACTGATGACACAGGAAACGCTCAAAACATAGACAGTAGGAAGACTCAGTCTTCCTGTACTTAAGTCGGCATTGTGTCTCTTATATTTAATACCGATGTAATTTCTGTGTTTCATCGTGAATGGGAAGGTCTAAGGGATATAGTAAACTTGCAGAGGTGCATCGGAAAGTGAATCTGATGACACAGGAAACGTTCAAACATAGACAGTAGGAAGACTCAGTCTTCCTGTACTTAAGTCGGCATTGTGTCTCTTATATTTATTTCCGATGAAATTTCAGTGATTCTTCGTGAATGGGAAGGTCCAAGGGATATAGTAAACCTGCAGAGGTGCATCGGAAAGTAAAATTGATGACACAGGAAACGTGCAAAACATAGACAGTAGGAAGACTTAGTCTTCCTGTACTTAAGTCGGCATTGTGTCTGTTATATTTAATTCCGATGCAATTTCTGTTTTTCATCGTCAATGGGAAGGTCCAAGGGATACAGTAAACCTGCAGAGGTGCATCGGAATGTAAAACTGATGACACAGGAAACGCTCAAAACATAGACAGTAGGAAGACTCAGTCTTCCTGTACTTAAGTCGGCATTGTGTCTCTTATATTTAATTCCGATGCAATTTCTGTGTTTCATCGTCAATGGGAAGGTCCAAGGGATACAGTAAACCTGCAGAGGTGCATCGGAATGTAAAACTGGTGACACAGGAAACGCTCAAAACATAGACAGTAGGAAGACTCAGTCTTCCCGTACTTAAGTCGGCATTGTGTCTCTTATATTTCATTCCGATGCGATTTCAGTGTTTCATCGACAAAGGGGAGGTCCAAGGGATACAGTAAACCGGCAGAAGTGCATCGGAATGTAAAACTGGTGATACAGGAAACGCTCAAAACATTGACCGTACGAAGACTGTTTTCTTGTACTTAAGTCGGCATTGTATCTCTTATATTTAATTCCAATGCAATTTCTGAGTTTCATCGTCAATGGGAAGGTCCAAGGGATACAGTAAACCTGCAGAGGTGCATCAGAATGTAAAACTGGTGACACAGGAAACGCTCAAAACATAGACAGTAGGAAGACTCAGTCTTCCTGTACTTAAGTCGGCATTGTGTCTCTTATATTTAATTCCGATGCAATTTCTGTGTTTCATCGTCAATGGGAAGGTCCAAGGGATACAGTAAACCTGCAGAAGTGCATCAAAATGTAAAACTGGTGACACAGGAAACGCTGAAATCATAGACAGTCGGAAGACTCAGTCTTCCCGTACTTAAGTCGGCATTGTGTCTCTTATATTTCATTCCGATGCGATTTCTGTGTTTCATCGACAAAGGGAAGGTCCAAGGGATACAGTAAACCGGCAGAAGTGCAAAGGAATGTAAAACTGGTGACACAGGAAACGCTCAAAACATTGACCGTACGAAGACTGTTTTCTTGTACTTAAGTCGGCATTGTATCTCTTATATTTAATTTCGATGCAATTTCTGTGTTTCATCGTCAATGGGAAGGTCAAGGGATACAGGAAACCGGCAGAGGTGCATCGGAATGTAAAACTGGTGACACAGGAAACGCTCAAACATTGACCGTACAAAGACTGTTTTCTTGTACTTAAGTCGGCATTGTATCTCTTATATTTAATTTCGATGCAATTTCTGTGTTTCATCGTCAATGGGAAGGTCCAAGGGATACAGTAAACCTGCAGAGGTGCATCGGAATGTAAAACTGATGACACAGGAAACGCTCAAAACATAGACAGTAGGAAGACTCAGTCTTCCTGTACTTAAGTCGGCATTGTGTCTCTTATATTTAATACCGATGTAATTTCTGTGTTTCATCGTGAATGGGAAGGTCTAAGGGATATAGTAAACCTGCAGAGGTGCATCGGAAAGTGAATCTGATGACACAGGAAACGTTCAAACATAGACAGTAGGAAGACTCAGTCTTCCTGTACTTAAGTCGGCATTGTGTCTCTTATGTTTAATTCCGATGCAATTTCTGTTTTTCATCGTCAATAGGAAGGTTCAAGGAATACAGTAAACCTGCAGAGGTGCATCGGAATGTAAAACTGGTGACACAGGAAACGCTCAAAACATAGACAGTAGGAAGACTCAGTCTTCCTGTAGTTAAGTCGGCATTGTGTCTCTTATATTTAATTCCGATGCAATCTCTGTGTTTCATCGACAATGGGAAGGTCCAAGGGACACAGTAAACCTGCAGAGGTGCATCGGAATGTAAAGCTGGTGACACAGGAAACGCTCAAAACATTGACCGTACGAAGACTGTTTTCTTGTACTTAAGTCGGCATTGTATCTCTTATATTTAATTTCGACGCAATTTCTGTGTTTCATCGTCAATGGGAAGGTCCAAGGGATACAGGAAACCTGCAGAAGTGCATCGGAATGTAAAACTGGTGACACAGGAAACGCTCAAAACATAGACAGTAGGAAGACTCAGTCTTCCTGTACTTAAGTCGGCATTGTGTCTCTTTTATTTAATTCCGATGAAATTTCTGTGTTTCATCGTGAATGGGAAGGTCCAAGGGATATAGTAAACCTGCAGAGGTGCATCGGAAAGTAAAACTTATGACACAGGAAACGTTCAAAATATAGACAGTAGGAAGACTTAGTCTTCCTGTACTTAAGTCGGCATTGTGTCTCTTATATTTAATTCCGATGGAATTTCTGTTTTTCATCGTCAATGGGAAGGTTCAAGGAATACAGTAAACCTGCAGAGGTGCATCGGAATGTAAAACTGATGACACAGGAAACGCTCAAAGCATAGACAGTAGGAAGACTCAGTCTTCCTGTACTTAAGTCGGCATTGTATCTCTTATATTTAATTCTGATGCAATTTCTGTGTTGCATCGTCACTGTGAAGGTCCAAGGGATACAGTAAACCTGTAGAGGTGCATCGGAATGTAAAACTGGTGGCACAGGAAACGCTCAAATTATAGACAGTAGTAAGACTCAGTCTTCCTGTACTTAAGTCGGCATTGTGTCTCCTATATTTAATTCCGATGCAATTTCTGTGTTTCATCGTCAATGGGAAGGTCCATGGGATACAGTAAACCTGCAGAGGTGCATCAGAATGTAAAACTGGTGACACAGGAAACGCTCAAAACATTGACAGTAGGAAGACTCAGTCTTCCTGTACTTAAGGCAGCATTGTGTCTCTTATATTTAATTCCGATGCAATTTCTGTGTTTCGTCGTCAATGGGAATGTCCAAGGGATACAGTAAACCTGCAGAGGTGCATCAGAATGTAAAACTGGTGACACAGGAAACGCTCAAAACATAGACAGTAGGAACACTCAGTCTTCCTGTACTTAAGTCGGTATTGTGTCTCTTATATTTAATTCCGATGCAATGTCTGTGTTTCATCGTCAATGGGAAGGTTCAAGGGATACAGTAAACCTGCAGAGGTGCATCGGAATGTAAAACTGATGACACAGGAAACGCTCAAAACATAGACACTAGGAAGACTCAGTCTTCCCATACTTAAGTCGGCATTGTGTCTCTTACATTTAATTACGATGCAATATCTGTGTTTCATCGTCAATGGGAAGGTCCAAGGGATACAGTAAACCTGCAGAGGTGCATCGGAATGTAAAACTGGTGACACAGGAAACGCTCAAATTATAGACAGTAGTAAGACTCAGTCTTCCTGTACTTAAATCGGCATTGTGTCTCTTATATTTATTTCCGATGAAATTTCATTGATTCATCGTGAATGGGAAGGTCCAAGGGATATAGTAAACCTGCAGAGGTGCATCGGAAAGTAAAATTGATGACACAGGAAACGTTCAAAACATAGACAGTAGGAAGACTTATACTTAAGTCGGCATTGTGTCTCTTATATTTAATTCCGATGCAATTTCTGTGTTTCATCGTCAATGGGAAAGTTCAAGGGATACAGTAAACCTGCAGAGGTGCATCGGTATGTAAAACTGATGACACAGGAAACGCTCAAATTATAGACAGTAGTAAGACTCAGTCTTCCTGTACTTAAGTCGGCACTGTGTCTCTTATATTTAATTCCGATGTAATTTATGTGTTTCATCGTCAATGGGAAGGTCCAAGGGATACAGTAAACCTGCAGAGGTGCATCAGAATGTAAAACTGGTGACACAGGAAACGCTCAAAACATAGACAGTAGGAAGACTCAGTCTTCCTGTACTTAAGCCGGCATTGTGTCTCTTATATTTAATTCCGATGAATTGTCTGTGTTTCATCGTCAATGGGAAGGTTCAAGGGATACAGTATACCTGCAGAGGTGCATCGGAATGTAAAACTGGTGACACAGGAAACGCTCAAAACATAGACAGTAGGAAGACTCAGTCTTCCCGTACTTAAGTCGGCATTGTGTCTCTTACATTTAATTCCGATGCAATTCCTGTGTTTCATCGTCAATGGGAAAGTTCATGGGATACAGTAAACCTGCAGAGGTGCATCGGAATGTAAAACTGGTGACACAGGAAACGCTCAAAACATAGACAGTAGGAAGACTCAGTCTTCCTGTACTTAAGTCGGCATTGTGTCTCTTATATTTAATTCCGATGCAATTTCTGTGTTTCATCGTCAATGGGAAGGTCCAAGGGATACAGTAAACCTGCAGAGGTGCATCAAAATGTAAAACTGGTGACACAGGAAACGCTCAAAACATAGACAGTAGGAAGACTCAGTCTTCCTGCACTGAAGTCGGCATTGTGTCTCTTATATTTAATTCCGATGAAATTTCTGTGTTTCATCGTCAATGGGAAGGTCCAAGGGATATAGTAAACCTGCAGAGGTGCATCGGAAAGTAAAACTGACGACACAGGAAACGTTCACAACATAGACAGTAGGAAGCCTTAGTCTTCCTGTACTTAAGTCGGCATTGTGTCTCTTATGTTTAATTCCGATGCCATTTCTGTTTTTCATCGTCAATGGGAAGGTTCAAGGAATACAGTAATCCTGCAGAGGTGCATCGGAATGTAAAACTGGTGACACAGGAAACGCTCAAAACATAGACAGTAGGAAGACTCAGTCTTCCTGTACTTAAGTCGGCATTGTGTCTCTTATATTTAATTCCGATGCAATTTCTGTGTTTCATCGTCACTGTGAAGGTCCAAGGGATACAGTAAACCTGTAGAGGTGCATCGGAATGTAAAACTGGTGGCACAGGAAACGCTCAAATTATAGACAGTAGTAAGACTCAGTCTTCCTGTACTTAAGTCGGCATTGTGTCTCCTATATTTAATTCCGATGCAATTTCTGTGTTTCATCGTCAATGGGAAGGTCCATGGGATACAGTAAACCTGCAGAGGTGCATCAGAATGTAAAACTGGTGACACAGGAAACGCTCAAAACATTGACCGTACGAAGACTGTTCTCTTGTACTTAAGTCGGCATTGTGTCTCTTACATTTAATTCCGATGCAATATCTGTGTTTCATCGTCAATGGGAAGGTCCAAGGGATACAGTAAACCTGCAGAGGTGCATCGGAATGTAAAACTGGTGACACAGGAAACGCTCAAAACATAGACAGTAGGAAGACTCAGTCTTCCTGTACTTAAGTCGGCATTGAGTCTCTTATATTTAATTCCGATGTAATTTCTGTGTTTCAACGTGAATTGGAAGGTCCAAGGTATATAGTAAACCTGCAGAGGTGCATCGGAAAGTAAAACTGATGACACAGGAAACGTTCAAAACATAGACAGTAGGAAGACTTAGTCTTCCTGTACTTAAGTCGGCATTGTGTCTCTTATGTTTAATTCTGTTGCAATTTCTGTTTTTCATCGTCAGTGGGAAGGTCCAAGGGATACAATAAACCTGCAGAGGTGCATCGGAATGTAAAACTGATGACACAGGAAACGCTCAAAACATAGACAGTAGGAAGACTCAGTCTTCCTGTACTTAAGTCGGCATTGTGTCTCTTATATTTAATTCCGATGCAATTTCTGTGTTTCATCGTCAATGGGAAGGTCCAAGGGATACAGTAAACCTGCAGAGGTGCATCAGAATGTAAAACTGGTGACACAGGAAACGCTCAAAACATAGACAGTAGGAACACTCAGTCTTCCTGTACTTAAGTCGGCATTGTGTCTCTTATATTTAATTCCGATGCAATGTCTGTGTTTCATCGTCAATGGGAAGGTTCAAGGGATACAGTAAACCTGCAGAGGTGCATCGGGATGTAAAACTGATGACACAGGAAACGCTCAAAACATAGACACTAGGAAGACTCAGTCTTCCCGTACTTAAGTCGGCATTGTGTCTCTTACATTTAATTACGATGCAATTTCTGTGTTTCATCGTCAATGGGAAGGTCCAAGGGATACAGTAAACCTGCAGAGGTGCATCAGAATGTAAAACTGGCGACACAGGAAAAGCTCAAAACATAGACAGTAGGAACACTCAGTCATCCTGTACTTAAGTCGGCATTGTGTCTCTTATATTTAATTCCGATGCAATGTCTGTGTTTCATCGTCAATGGGAAGGTTCAAGGGATACAGTAAACCTGCAGAGGTGCATCGGAATGTAAAACTGATGACACAGGAAACGCTCAAAACATAGACACTAGGAAGACTCAGTCTTCCCGTACTTAAGTCAGCATTGTGTCTCTTACATTTAATTACGATGCAATTTCTGTGTTTCATCGTCAATGGGAAGGTCCAAGGGATACAGTAAACCTGCAGAGGTGCATCGGAATGTAAAACTGGTGACACAGGAAACGCTCAAATTATAGACAGTAGTAAGACTCAGTCTTCCTGTACTTAAATCGGCATTGTGTCTCTTATATTTATTTCCGATGAAATTTCATTGATTCATCGTGAATGGGAAGGTCCAAGGGATATAGTAAACCTGCAGAGGTGCATCGGAAAGTAAAATTGATGACACAGGAAACGTTCAAAACATAGACAGTAGGAAGACTTATACTTAAGACGGCATTGTGTCTCTTATATTTAATTCCGATGCAATTTCTGTGTTTCATCGTCAATGGGAAAGTTCAAGGGATACAGTAAACCTGCAGAGGTGCATCGGTATGTAAAACTGATGACACAGGAAACGCTCAAATTATAGACAGTAGTAAGACTCAGTCTTCCTGTACTTAAGTCGGCACTGTGTCTCTTATATTTAATTCCGATGTAATTTATGTGTTTCATCGTCAATGGGAAGGTCCAAGGGATACAGTAAACCTGCAGAGGTGCATCAGAATGTAAAACTGGTGACACAGGAAACGCTCAAAACATAGACAGTAGGAAGACTCAGTCTTCCTGTACTTAAGCCGGCATTGTGTCTCTTATATTTAATTCCGATGAATTGTCTGTGTTTCATCGTCAATGGGAAGGTTCAAGGGATACAGTAAACCTGCAGAGGTGCATCGGAATGTAAAACTGGTGACACAGGAAACGCTCAAAACATAGACAGTAGGAAGACTCAGTCTTCCCGTACTTAAGTCGGCATTGTGTCTCTTACATTTAATTCCGATGCAATTCCTGTGTTTCATCGTCAATGGGAAAGTTCAAGGGATACAGTAAACCTGCAGAGGTGCATCGGAATGTAAAACTGGTGACACAGGAAACGCTCAAAACATAGACAGTAGGAAGACTCGGTCTTCCTGTACTTATGTCGGCATTGTGTCTCTTATATTTAATTCCGATGCAATTTCTGTGTTTCATCGTCAATGGGAAGGTCCAAGGGATACAGTAAACCTGCAGAGGTGCATCAAAATGTAAAACTGGTGACACAGGAAACGCTCAAAACATAGACCGTAAGAAGACTCAGTTTTCTTGTACTTAAGTCGGCGTTGTGTCTCTTATATTTAATTCCCATGCAATTTCTGTGTTTCATCGTCAATGGGAAGGTCCAAGGGATACAGTAAACCTGCAGTGGTGCATCGGAATGTAAAACTGGTGACACAGGAAACGCTCAAAACATAGACAGTAGGAAGACTCAGTCTTCCTGTACTTAATTCCGCATTGTGTCTCTTATATTTAATTTCGATGCAATTTGTGTGTTTCATCACCAATGGGAAGGTCCAAGGGATACAGTAAACCTGCAGAGGTGCATCGGAATGTAAAACTGGTGACACAGGAAAAGCCCAAAGCATTGACCGTAAGAAGACTGTTTTCTTGTACTTAAGTCGGCATTGTGTCTCTTATATTTAATTCCGATGCAATTTATGTGTTTCATCGTCAATATGAAGGTCCAAGGGATACAGTAAACCTGCAGAGGTGCATCGGAATGTAAAACTGGTGACACAGGAAACGCTCAAAACATTGACCGTACGAAGACTGTTTTCTTGTACATAAGACGGCATTGTATCTCTTATATTTAATTTCGACGCAATTTCTGTGTTTCATCGTCAATGGGAAGGTCCAAGGGATACAGGAAACCTGCAGAAGTGCATCGGAATGTAAAACTGGTGACACAGGAAACGCTCAAAACATAGACAGTAGGAAGACTCAGTCTTCCTGTACTTAAGTCGGCATTGTGTCTCTTTTATTTAATTCCGATGAAATTTCTGTGTTTCATCGTGAATGGGAAGGTCCAAGGGATATAGTAAACCTGCAGAGGTGCATCGGAAAGTAAAACTTATGACACAGGAAACGTTCAAAATATAGACAGTAGGAAGACTTAGTCTTCCTGTACTTAAGTCGGCATTGTGTCTCTTATATTTAATTCCGATGGAATATCTGTTTTTCATCGTCAATGGGAAGGTTCAAGGAATACAGTAAACCTGCAGAGGTGCATCGGAATGTAAAACTGATGACACAGGAAACGCTCAAAACATAGACAGTAGGAAGACTCAGTCTTCCTGTACTTAAGTCGGCATTGTATCTCTTATATTTAATTCTGATGCAATTTCTGTGTTGCATCGTCACTGTGAAGGTCCAAGGGATACAGTAAACCTGTAGAGGTGCATCGGAATGTAAAACTGGTGGCACAGGAAACGCTCAAATTATAGACAGTAGTAAGACTCAGTCTTCCTGTACTTCAGTCGGCATTGTGTCTCCTATATTTAATTCCGATGCAATTTCTGTGTTTCATCGTCAATGGGAAGGTCCATGGGATACAGTAAACCTGCAGAGGTGCATCAGAATGTAAAACTGGTGACACAGGAAACGCTCAAAACATTGACAGTAGGAAGACTCAGTCTTCCTGTACTTAAGGCAGCATTGTGTCTCTTATATTTAATTCCGATGCAATTTCTGTGTTTCGTCGTCAATGGGAATGTCCAAGGGATACAGTAAACCTGCAGAGGTGCATCAGAATGTAAAACTGGTGACACAGGAAACGCTCAAAACATAGACAGTAGGAACACTCAGTCTTCCTGTACTTAAGTCGGCATTGTGTCTCTTATATTTAATTCCGATGCAATGTCTGTGTTTCATCGTCAATGGGAAGGTTCAAGGGATACAGTAAACCTGCAGAGGTGCATCGGAATGTAAAACTGATGACACAGGAAACGCTCAAAACATAGACACTAGGAAGACTCAGTCTTCCCATACTTAAGTCGGCATTGTGTCTCTTACATTTAATTACGATGCAATTTCTGTGTTTCATCGTCAATGGGAAGGTCCAAGGGATACAGTAAACCTGCAGAGGTGCATCGGAATGTAAAACTGGTGACACAGGAAACGCTCAAATTATAGACAGTAGTAAGACTCAGTCTTCCTGTACTTAAATCGGCATTGTGTCTCTTATATTTATTTCCGATGAAATTTCATTGATTCATCGTGAATGGGAAGGTCCAAGGGATATAGTAAACCTGCAGAGGTGCATCGGATAGTAAAATTGATGACACAGGAAACGTTCAAAACATAGACAGTAGGAAGACTTATACTTAAGTCGGCATTGTGTCTCTTATATTTAATTCCGATGCAATTTCTGTTTTTCATCGTCAATGGGAAGGTCCAAGGGATACAGTAAACCTGCAGAGGTGCATCGGAATGTAAAACCTGATGACACAGGAAACGCTCAAAACATAGACAGTAGGAAGACTCAGTCTTCCTGTACTTAAGTCGGCATTGTGTCTCTTATATTTAATTCCGATGCAATTTCTGTGTTTCATCGTCACTGTGAAGGTCCAAGGGATACAGTAAACCTGTAGAGGTGCATCGGAATGTAAAACTGGTGGCACAGGAAACGCTCAAATTATAGACAGTAGTAAGACTCAGTCTTCCTGTACTTAAGTCGGCATTGTGTCTCCTATATTTAATTCCGATGCAATTTCTGTGTTTCATCGTCAATGGGAAGTTCCATGGGATACAGTAAACCTGCAGAGGTGCATCAGAATGTAAAACTGGTGACACAGGAAACGCTCAAAACATTGACCGTACGAAGACTGTTCTCTTGTACTTAAGTCGGCATTGTGTCTCTTACATTTAATTCCGATGCAATTTCTGTGTTTCATCGTCAATGGGAAGGTCCAAGGGATACAGGAAACCGGCAGAGGTGCATCGGAATGTAAAACTGGTGACACAGGAAACGCTCAAACATTGACCGTACAAAGACTGTTTTCTTGTACTTAAGTCGGCATTGTATCTCTTATATTTAATTTCGATGCAATTTCTGTGTTTCATCGTCAATGGGAAGGTCCAAGGGATACAGTAAACCTGCAGAGGTGCATCGGAATGTAAAACTGATGACACAGGAAACGCTCAAAACATAGACAGTAGGAAGACTCAGTCTTCCTGTACTTAAGTCGGCATTGTGTCTCTTATATTTAATTCCGATACAATTTCTGTGTTTCATCGTCAATGGGAAGGTCCAAGGGATACAGTAAACCTGCAGAGGTGCATCGGAATGTAAAACTGGTGACACAGGAAACGCTCAAAACATAGACAGTAGGAAGACTCAGTCTTCCCGTACTTAAGTCGGCATTGTGTCTCTTATATTTCATTCCGATGCGATTTCAGTGTTTCATCGACAAAGGGAAGGTCCAAGGGATACAGTAAACCGGCAGAAGTGCATCGGAATGTAAAACTGGTGACACAGGAAACGCTCAAAACATTGACCGTACGAAGACTGTTTTCTTGTACTTAAGTCGGCATTGTGTCTCTTATATTTAATTCCGATGCAATTTATGTGTTTCATCATCACTATGAAGGTCCAAGGGATATAGTAAACCTGTAGAGGTGCATCGGAATGTAAAACTGGTGCACAGGAAACGCTCAAAGCATAGACAGTAGGAAGACTCAGTCTTCCTGTACTTAAGTCGGCATTGTGTCTCTTACATTTATTTCCGATGAAATTTCTGTGTTTCATCGTGAATGGGAAGGTCCAAGGGATATAGTAAACCTGCAGAGGTGCATCGGAATGTAAAACTAGTGACACAGGAAACGCTCAAAACATAGACAGTAGGAAGACTCAGTCTTCCTCTACTTAAGTCGGCATTGTGTCTTTTATATTTCTTTCGATGCAATTTCTGTGTTTCATCGTCAATGGGAAGGTCCAAGGCATACAGTAACCTGCGTACGTGCATCGGAATGTACAACTGGTGACACAGGAAACGCTCAAAGCATAGACAGTAGGAAGACTCAATCTTCCTGTACTTTAAGTCGGCATTGTGTCTCTTACATTTATTTCCGATGAAATTTCTGTGTTTCATCGTGAATGGGAAGGTCCAAGGGATATAGTAAACCTGCAGAGGTGCATCAGAATGTAAAACTGGCGACACAGGAAACGCTCAAAACATAGACAGTAGGAAGACTCAGTCTTCCTGTACTTAAGTCGGCATTGTGTCTCTTATATTTAATTCCGATGCAATTTCTGTGTTTCATCGTCACTGTGAAGGTCCAAGGGATTTAGTAAACCTGTAGAGGTGCATCGTAATGTAAAACTGGTGACACAGGTAACGCTCAATTTATAGACAGTAGTAAGACTCAGTCTTCCTGTACTTAAGTCGGCATTGTGTCTCTTATATTTAATTCCGAAGCAATTTCCGTGCTTCATCGTCAATGTGAAGGTCCAAGGGATACAGTAAGCCTACAGAGGTGCATCAGAATGTAAAACTGGTGACACAGGAAACGCTCAAAACATAGACAGTAGGAAGACTCAGTCTTCCTGTACTTAAGTCGGCATTGTGTCTCTTATATTTAATTCCGATGCAATTTCTGTGTTTCATCGTCAATGGGAAGGTCCAAGGGATACAGTAAACCTGCAGAGGTGCATCAAAATGTAAAACTGGTGACACAGGAAACGCTGAAATCATAGACAGTCGGAAGACTCAGTCTTCCCGTACTTAAGTCGGCATTGTGTCTCTTATATTTCATTCCGATGCGATTTCTGTGTTTCATCGACAAAGGGAAGGTCCAAGGGATACAGTAAACCGGCAGAAGTGCATCGGAATGTAAAACTGGTGACACAGGAAACGCTCAAAACATTGACCATACGAAGACTGTTTTCTTGTACTTAAGTCGGCATTGTATCTCTTATATTTAATTTCGATGCAATTTCTATGTTTCATCGTCAATGGGAAGGTCAAGGGATACAGGAAACCGGCAGAGGTGCATCGGAATGTAATACTGGTGACACAGGAAACGCTCAAACATTGACCGTACAAAGACTGTTTTCTTATACTTAAGTCGGCATTGTATCTCTTATATTTAATTTCGATGCAATTTCTGTGTTTCATCGTCAATGGGAAGGTCCAAGGGATACAGTAAACCTGCAGAGGTGCATCGGAATGTAAAACTGATGACACAGGAAACGCTCAAAACATAGACAGTAGGAAGACTCAGTCTTCCTGTACTTAAGTCGGCATTGTGTCTCTTATATTTAATACCGATGTAATTTCTGTGTTTCATCGTGAATGGGAAGGTCTAAGGGATATAGTAAACCTGCAGAGGTGCATCGGAAAGTGAATCTGATGACACAGGAAACGTTCAAACATAGACAGTAGGAAGACTCAGTCTTCCTGTACTTAAGTCGGCATTGTGTCTCTTATATTTATTTCCGATGAAATTTCAGTGATTCTTCGTGAATGGGAAGGTCCAAGGGATATAGTAAACCTGCAGAGGTGCATCGGAAAGTAAAATTGATGACACAGGAAACGTGCAAAACATAGACAGTAGGAAGACTTAGTCTTCCTGTACTTAAGTCGGCATTGTGTCTGTTATATTTAATTCCGATGCAATTTCTGTTTTTCATCGTCAATGGGAAGGTCCAAGGGATACAGTAAACCTGCAGAGGTGCATCGGAATGTAAAACTGATGACACAGGAAACGCTCAAAACATAGACAGTAGGAAGACTCAGTCTTCCTGTACTTAAGTCGGCATTGTGTCTCTTATATTTAATTCCGATGCAATTTCTGTGTTTCATCGTCAATGGGAAGGTCCAAGGGATACAGTAAACCTGCAGAGGTGCATCGGAATGTAAAACTGGTGACACAGGAAACGCTCAAAACATAGACAGTAGGAAGACTCAGTCTTCCCGTACTTAAGTCGGCATTGTGTCTCTTATATTTCATTCCGATGCGATTTCAGTGTTTCATCGACAAAGGGGAGGTCCAAGGGATACAGTAAACCGGCAGAAGTGCATCGGAATGTAAAACTGGTGATACAGGAAACGCTCAAAACATTGACCGTACGAAGACTGTTTTCTTGTACTTAAGTCGGCATTGTATCTCTTATATTTAATTCCAATGCAATTTCTGAGTTTCATCGTCAATGGGAAGGTCCAAGGGATACAGTAAACCTGCAGAGGTGCATCAGAATGTAAAACTGGTGACACAGGAAACGCTCAAAACATAGACAGTAGGAAGACTCAGTCTTCCTGTACTTAAGTCGGCATTGTGTCTCTTATATTTAATTCCGATTCAATTTCTGTGTTTCATCGTCAATGGGAAGGTCCAAGGGATACAGTAAACCTGCAGAAGTGCATCAAAATGTAAAACTGGTGACACAGGAAACGCTGAAATCATAGACAGTCGGAAGACTCAGTCTTCCCGTACTTAAGTCGGCATTGTGTCTCTTATATTTCATTCCGATGCGATTTCTGTGTTTCATCGACAAAGGGAAGGTCCAAGGGATACAGTAAACCGGCAGAAGTGCAAAGGAATGTAAAACTGGTGACACAGGAAACGCTCAAAACATTGACCGTACGAAGACTGTTTTCTTGTACTTAAGTCGGCATTGTATCTCTTATATTTAATTTCGATGCAATTTCTGTGTTTCATCGTCAATGGGAAGGTCAAGGGATACAGGAAACCGGCAGAGGTGCATCGGAATGTAAAACTGGTGACACAGGAAACACTCAAACATTGACCGTACACAGACTGTATTCTTGTACTTAAGTCGGCATTGTATCTCTTATATTTAATTTCGATGCAATTTCTGTGTTTCATCGTCAATGGGAAGGTCCAAGGGATACAGTAAACCTGCAGAGGTGCATCGGAATGTAAAACTGATGACACAGGAAACGCTCAAAACATAGACAGTAGGAAGACTCAGTCTTCCTGTACTTAAGTCGGCATTGTGTCTCTTATATTTAATACCGATGTAATTTCTGTGTTTCATCGTGAATGGGAAGGTCTAAGGGATATAGTAAACCTGCAGAGGTGCATCGGAAAGTGAATCTGATGACACAGGAAACGTTCAAACATAGACAGTAGGAAGACTCAGTCTTCCTGTACTTAAGTCGGCATTGTGTCTCTTATGTTTAATTCCGATGCAATTTCTGTTTTTCATCGTCAATGGGAAGGTTCAAGGAATACAGTAAACCTGCAGAGGTGCATCGGAATGTAAAACTGGTGACACAGGAAACGCTCAAAACATAGACAGTAGGAAGACTCAGTCTTCCTGTACTTAAGTCGGCATTGTGTCTCTTATATTTAATTCCGATGCAATCTCTGTGTTTCATCGACAATGGGAAGGTCCAAGGGATACAGTAAACCTGCAGAGGTGCATCGGAATGTAAAACTGGTGACACAGGAAACGCTCAAAACATTGACCGTACGAAGACTGTTTTCTTGTACTTAAGTCGGCATTGTATCTCTTATATTTAATTTCGACGCAATTTCTGTGTTTCATCGTCAATGGGAAGGTCCAAGGGATACAGGAAACCTGCAGAAGTGCATCGGAATGTAAAACTGGTGACACAGGAAACGCTCAAAACATAGACAGTAGGAAGACTCAGTCTTCCTGTACTTAAGTCGGCATTGTGTCTCTTTTATTTAATTCCGATGAAATTTCTGTGTTTCATCGTGAATGGGAAGGTCCAAGGGATATAGTAAACCTGCAGAGGTGCATCGGAAAGTAAAACTTATGACACAGGAAACGTTCAAAATATAGACAGTAGGAAGACTTAGTCTTCCTGTACTTAAGTCGGCATTGTGTCTCTTATATTTAATTCCGATGGAATTTCTGTTTTTCATCGTCAATGGGAAGGTTCAAGGAATACAGTAAACCTGCAGAGGTGCATCGGAATGTAAAACTGATGACACAGGAAACGCTCAAAGCATAGACAGTAGGAAGACTCAGTCTTCCTGTACTTAAGTCGGCATTGTATCTCTTATATTTAATTCTGATGCAATTTCTGTGTTGCATCGTCACTGTGAAGGTCCAAGGGATACAGTAAACCTGTAGAGGTGCATCGGAATGTAAAACTGGTGGCACAGGAAACGCTCAAATTATAGACAGTAGTAAGACTCAGTCTTCCTGTACTTAAGTCGGCATTGTGTCTCCTATATTTAATTCCGATGCAATTTCTGTGTTTCATCGTCAATGGGAAGGTCCATGGGATACAGTAAACCTGCAGAGGTGCATCAGAATGTAAAACTGGTGACACAGGAAACGCTCAAAACATTGACAGTAGGAAGACTCAGTCTTCCTGTACTTAAGTCGGCATTGTGTCTCTTATATTTAATTCCGATGCAATTTCTGTGTTTCGTCGTCAATGGGAATGTCCAAGGGATACAGTAAACCTGCAGAGGTGCATCAGAATGTAAAACTGGTGACACAGGAAACGCTCAAAACATAGACAGTAGGAACACTCAGTCTTCCTGTACTTAAGTCGGTATTGTGTCTCTTATATTTAATTCCGATGCAATGTCTGTGTTTCATCGTCAATGGGAAGGTTCAAGGGATACAGTAAACCTGCAGAGGTGCATCGGAATGTAAAACTGATGACACAGGAAACGCTCAAAACATAGACACTAGGAAGACTCAGTCTTCCCATACTTAAGTCGGCATTGTGTCTCTTACATTTAATTACGATGCAATATCTGTGTTTCATCGTCAATGGGAAGGTCCAAGGGATACAGTAAACCTGCAGAGGTGCATCGGAATGTAAAACTGGTGACACAGGAAACGCTCAAATTATAGACAGTAGTAAGACTCAGTCTTCCTGTACTTAAATCGGCATTGTGTCTCTTATATTTATTTCCGATGAAATTTCATTGATTCATCGTGAATGGGAAGGTCCAAGGGATATAGTAAACCTGCAGAGGTGCATCGGAAAGTAAAATTGATGACACAGGAAACGTTCAAAACATAGACAGTAGGAAGACTTATACTTAAGTCGGCATTGTGTCTCTTATATTTAATTCCGATGCAATTTCTGTGTTTCATCGTCAATGGGAAAGTTCAAGGGATACAGTAAACCTGCAGAGGTGCATCGGTATGTAAAACTGATGACACAGGAAACGCTCAAATTATAGACAGTAGTAAGACTCAGTCTTCCTGTACTTAAGTCGGCACTGTGTCTCTTATATTTAATTCCGATGTAATTTATGTGTTTCATCGTCAATGGGAAGGTCCAAGGGATACAGTAAACCTGCAGAGGTGCATCAGAATGTAAAACTGGTGACACAGGAAACGCTCAAAACATAGACAGTAGGAAGACTCAGTCTTCCTGTACTTAAGCCGGCATTGTGTCTCTTATATTTAATTCCGATGAATTGTCTGTGTTTCATCGTCAATGGGAAGGTTCAAGGGATACAGTATACCTGCAGAGGTGCATCGGAATGTAAAACTGGTGACACAGGAAACGCTCAAAACATAGACAGTAGGAAGACTCAGTCTTCCCGTACTTAAGTCGGCATTGTGTCTCTTACATTTAATTCCGATGCAATTCCTGTGTTTCATCGTCAATGGGAAAGTTCATGGGATACAGTAAACCTGCAGAGGTGCATCGGAATGTAAAACTGGTGACACAGGAAACGCTCAAAACATAGACAGTAGGAAGACTCAGTCTTCCTGTACTTAAGTCGGCATTGTGTCTCTTATATTTAATTCCGATGCAATTTCTGTGTTTCATCGTCAATGGGAAGGTCCAAGGGATACAGTAAACCTGCAGAGGTGCATCAAAATGTAAAACTGGTGACACAGGAAACGCTCAAAACATAGACAGTAGGAAGACTCAGTCTTCCAGTACTTAAGTCGGCATTGTGTCTCTTATATTTCATTCCGATGCGATTTGTGTTTTTCATCGTCAATGGGAAGGTCCATGGGATACAGAAAACCTGCAGAGGTGCATCGGGATGTAAAACTGATGACACAGGAAACGCTCAAAACATAGACAGTAGGAACACTCAGTCTTCCTGTACTTAAGTCACCATTTTGTCTCTTATATTTAATTCCGATGCGATTTCTGTGTTTCATCGACAATGGGAAGGGGGAAGGGGCAAGGGATACAGTATACCGGCAGAGGTGCATCGGAATGTAAAACTGGCGACACAGGAAACGGTCAAAACATAGACCGTAAGAAGACTCAGTTTTCTTATACTTAAGTCGGCGTTGTGTCTCTTATATTTAATTCCCATGCAATTTCTGTGTTTCATCGTCAATGGGAAGGTCCAAGGGATACAGTAAACCTGCAGTGGTGCATCGGAATGTAAAACTGGTGACACAGGAAACGCTCAAAACATAGACAGTAGGAAGACTCAGTCTTCCTGTACTTAATTCCGCATTGTGTCTCTTATATTTAATTTCGATGCAATTTGTGTGTTTCATCACCAATGGGAAGGTCCAAGGGATACAGTAAACCTGCAGAGGTGCATCGGAATGTAAAACTGGTGACACAGGAAAAGCCCAAAGCATTGACCGTAAGAAGACTGTTTTCTTGTACTTAAGTCGGCATTGTGTCTCTTATATTTAATTCCGATGCAATTTATGTGTTTCATCGTCAATATGAAGGTCCAAGGGATACAGTAAACCTGCAGAGGTGCATCGGAATGTAAAACTGGTGACACAGGAAACGCTCAAAACATTGACCGTACGAAGACTGTTTTCTTGTACTTAAGTCGGCATTGTATCTCTTATATTTAATTTCGACGCAATTTCTGTGTTTCATCGTCAATGGGAAGGTCCAAGGGATACAGGAAACCTACAGAAGTGCATCGGAATGTAAAACTGGTGACACAGGAAACGCTCAAAACATAGACAGTAGGAAGACTCAGTCTTCCTGTACTTAAGTCGGCATTGTGTCTCTTTTATTTAATTCCGATGAAATTTCTGTGTTTCATCGTGAATGGGAAGGTCCAAGGGATATAGTAAACCTGCAGAGGTGCATCGGAAAGTAAAACTTATGACACAGGAAACGTTCAAAATATAGACAGTAGGAAGACTTAGTCTTCCTGTACTTAAGTCGGCATTGTGTCTCTTATATTTAATTCCGATGGAATTTCTGTTTTTCATCGTCAATGGGAAGGTTCAAGGAATACAGTAAACCTGCAGAGGTGCATCCGAATGTAAAACTGATGACACAGGAAACGCTCAAAACATAGACAGTAGGAAGACTCAGTCTTCCTGTACTTAAGTCGGCATTGTATCTCTTATATTTAATTCTGATGCAATTTCTGTGTTGCATCGTCACTGTGAAGGTCCAAGGGATACAGTAAACCTGTAGAGGTGCATCGGAATGTAAAACTGGTGGCACAGGAAACGCTCAAATTATAGACAGTAGTAAGACTCAGTCTTCCTGTACTTAAGTCGGCATTGTGTCTCCTATATTTAATTCCGATGCAATTTCTGTGTTTCATCGTCAATGGGAAGGTCCATGGGATACAGTAAACCTGCAGAGGTGCATCAAAATGTAAAACTGGTGACACAGGAAACGCTCAAAACATTGACAGTAGGAAGACTCAGTCTTCCTGTACTTAAGGCAGCATTGTGTCTCTTATATTTAATTCCGATGCAATTTCTGTGTTTCGTCGTCAATGGGAATGTCCAAGGGATACAGTAAACCTGCAGAGGTGCATCAGAATGTAAAACTGGTGACACAGGAAACGCTCAAAACATAGACAGTAGGAACACTCAGTCTTCCTGTACTTAAGTCGGCATTGTGTCTCTTATATTTAATTCCGATGCAATTTCTGTGTTTCATCGTCAATGGGAAGGTCCAAGGGATACAGTAAACCTGTAGAGGTGCATCGGAATGTAAAACTGGTGACACAGGAAACGCTCAAAACATAGACAGTAGGAAGACTCAGTCTTCCCGTACTTAAGTCGGCATTGTGTCTCTTATATTTCATTCCGATGCGATTTCAGTGTTTCATCGACAAAGGGGAGGTCCAAGGGATACAGTAAACCGGCAGAAGTGCATCGGAATGTAAAACTGGTGATACAGGAAACGCTCAAAACATTGACCGTACGAAGACTGTTTTCTTGTACTTAAGTCGGCATTGTATCTCTTATATTTAATTCCAATGCAATTTCTGAGTTTCATCGTCAATGGGAAGGTCCAAGGGATACAGTAAACCTGCAGAGGTGCATCAGAATGTAAAACTGGTGACACAGGAAACGCTCAAAACATAGACAGTAGGAAGACTCAGTCTTCCTGTACTTAAGTCGGCATTGTGTCTCTTATATTTAATTCCGATGCAATTTCTGTGTTTCATCGTCAATGGGAAGGTCCAAGGGATACAGTAAACCTGCAGAAGTGCATCAAAATGTAAAACTGGTGACACAGGAAACGCTGAAATCATAGACAGTCGGAAGACTCAGTCTTCCCGTACTTAAGTCGGCATTGTGTCTCTTATATTTCATTCCGATGCGATTTCTGTGTTTCATCGACAAAGGGAAGGTCCAAGGGATACAGTAAACCGGCAGAAGTGCAAAGGAATGTAAAACTGGTGACACAGGAAACGCTCAAAACATTGACCGTACGAAGACTGTTTTCTTGTACTTAAGTCGGCATTGTATCTCTTATATTTAATTTCGATGCAATTTCTGTGTTTCATCGTCAATGGGAAGGTCAAGGGATACAGGAAACCGGCAGAGGTGCATCGGAATGTAAAACTGGTGACACAGGAAACGCTCAAACATTGACCGTACAAAGACTGTTTTCTTGTACTTAAGTCGGCATTGTATCTCTTATATTTAATTTCGATGCAATTTCTGTGTTTCATCGTCAATGGGAAGGTCCAAGGGATACAGTAAACCTGCAGAGGTGCATCGGAATGTAAAACTGATGACACAGGAAACGCTCAAAACATAGACAGTAGGAAGACTCAGTCTTCCTGTACTTAAGTCGGCATTGTGTCTCTTATATTTAATACCGATGTAATTTCTGTGTTTCATCGTGAATGGGAAGGTCTAAGGGATATAGTAAACCTGCAGAGGTGCATCGGAAAGTGAATCTGATGACACAGGAAACGTTCAAACATAGACAGTAGGAAGACTCAGTCTTCCTGTACTTAAGTCGGCATTGTGTCTCTTATGTTTAATTCCGATGCAATTTCTGTTTTTCATCGTCAATGGGAAGGTTCAAGGAATACAGTAAACCTGCAGAGGTGCATCGGAATGTAAAACTGGTGACACAGGAAACGCTCAAAACATAGACAGTAGGAAGACTCAGTCTTCCTGTACTTAAGTCGGCATTGTGTCTCTTATATTTAATTCCGATGCAATCTCTGTGTTTCATCGACAATGGGAAGGTCCAAGGGATACAGTAAACCTGCAGAGGTGCATCGGAATGTAAAACTGGTGACACAGGAAACGCTCAAAACATTGACCGTACGAAGACTGTTTTCTTGTACTTAAGTCGGCATTGTATCTCTTATATTTAATTTCGACGCAATTTCTGTGTTTCATCGTCAATGGGAAGGTCCAAGGGATACAGGAAACCTGCAGAAGTGCATCGGAATGTAAAACTGGTGACACAGGAAACGCTCAAAACATAGACAGTAGGAAGACTCAGTCTTCCTGTACTTAAGTCGGCATTGTGTCTCTTTTATTTAATTCCGATGAAATTTCTGTGTTTCATCGTGAATGGGAAGGTCCAAGGGATATAGTAAACCTGCAGAGGTGCATCGGAAAGTAAAACTTATGACACAGGAAACGTTCAAAATATAGACAGTAGGAAGACTTAGTCTTCCTGTACTTAAGTCGGCATTGTGTCTCTTATATTTAATTCCGATGGAATTTCTGTTTTTCATCGTCAATGGGAAGGTTCAAGGAATACAGTAAACCTGCAGAGGTGCATCGGAATGTAAAACTGATGACACAGGAAACGCTCAAAGCATAGACAGTAGGAAGACTCAGTCTTCCTGTACTTAAGTCGGCATTGTATCTCTTATATTTAATTCTGATGCAATTTCTGTGTTGCATCGTCACTGTGAAGGTCCAAGGGATACAGTAAACCTGTAGAGGTGCATCGGAATGTAAAACTGGTGGCACAGGAAACGCTCAAATTATAGACAGTAGTAAGACTCAGTCTTCCTGTACTTAAGTCGGCATTGTGTCTCCTATATTTAATTCCGATGCAATTTCTGTGTTTCATCGTCAATGGGAAGGTCCATGGGATACAGTAAACCTGCAGAGGTGCATCAGAATGTAAAACTGGTGACACAGGAAACGCTCAAAACATTGACAGTAGGAAGACTCAGTCTTCCTGTACTTAAGGCAGCATTGTGTCTCTTATATTTAATTCCGATGCAATTTCTGTGTTTCGTCGTCAATGGGAATGTCCAAGGGATACAGTAAACCTGCAGAGGTGCATCAGAATGTAAAACTGGTGACACAGGAAACGCTCAAAACATAGACAGTAGGAACACTCAGTCTTCCTGTACTTAAGTCGGTATTGTGTCTCTTATATTTAATTCCGATGCAATGTCTGTGTTTCATCGTCAATGGGAAGGTTCAAGGGATACAGTAAACCTGCAGAGGTGCATCGGAATGTAAAACTGATGACACAGGAAACGCTCAAAACATAGACACTAGGAAGACTCAGTCTTCCCATACTTAAGTCGGCATTGTGTCTCTTACATTTAATTACGATGCAATATCTGTGTTTCATCGTCAATGGGAAGGTCCAAGGGATACAGTAAACCTGCAGAGGTGCATCGGAATGTAAAACTGGTGACACAGGAAACGCTCAAATTATAGACAGTAGTAAGACTCAGTCTTCCTGTACTTAAATCGGCATTGTGTCTCTTATATTTATTTCCGATGAAATTTCATTGATTCATCGTGAATGGGAAGGTCCAAGGGATATAGTAAACCTGCAGAGGTGCATCGGAAAGTAAAATTGATGACACAGGAAACGTTCAAAACATAGACAGTAGGAAGACTTATACTTAAGTCGGCATTGTGTCTCTTATATTTAATTCCGATGCAATTTCTGTGTTTCATTGTCAATGGGAAAGTTCAAGGGATACAGTAAACCTGCAGAGGTGCATCGGTATGTAAAACTGATGACACAGGAAACGCTCAAATTATAGACAGTAGTAAGACTCAGTCTTCCTGTACTTAAGTCGGCACTGTGTCTCTTATATTTAATTCCGATGTAATTTATGTGTTTCATCGTCAATGGGAAGGTCCAAGGGATACAGTAAACCTGCAGACGTGCATCAGAATGTAAAACTGGTGACACAGGAAACGCTCAAAACATAGACAGTAGGAAGACTCAGTCTTCCTGTACTTAAGCCGGCATTGTGTCTCTTATATTTAATTCCGATGAATTGTCTGTGTTTCATCGTCAATGGGAAGGTTCAAGGGATACAGTATACCTGCAGAGGTGCATCGGAATGTAAAACTGGTGACACAGGAAACGCTCAAAACATAGACAGTAGGAAGACTCAGTCTTCCCGTACTTAAGTCGGCATTGTGTCTCTTACATTTAATTCCGATGCAATTCCTGTGTTTCATCGTCAATGGGAAAGTTCATGGGATACAGTAAACCTGCAGAGGTGCATCGGAATGTAAAACTGGTGACACAGGAAACGCTCAAAACATAGACAGTAGGAAGACTCAGTCTTCCTGTACTTAAGTCGGCATTGTGTCTCTTATATTTAATTCCGATGCAATTTCTGTGTTTCATCGTCAATGGGAAGGTCCAAGGGATACAGTAAACCTGCAGAGGTGCATCAAAATGTAAAACTGGTGACACAGGAAACGCTCAAAACATAGACAGTAGGAAGACTCAGTCTTCCAGTACTTAAGTCGGCATTGTGTCTCTTATATTTCATTCCGATGCGATTTGTGTTTTTCATCGTCAATGGGAAGGTCCATGGGATACAGAAAACCTGCAGAGGTGCATCGGGATGTAAAACTGATGACACAGGAAACGCTCAAAACATAGACAGTAGGAACACTCAGTCTTCCTGTACTTAAGTCACCATTTTGTCTCTTATATTTAATTCCGATGCGATTTCTGTGTTTCATCGACAATGGGAAGGGGGAAGGGGCAAGGGATACAGTATACCGGCAGAGGTGCATCGGAATGTAAAACTGGCGACACAGGAAACGGTCAAAACATAGACCGTAAGAAGACTCAGTTTTCTTATACTTAAGTCGGCGTTGTGTCTCTTATATTTAATTCCCATGCAATTTCTGTGTTTCATCGTCAATGGGAAGGTCCAAGGGATACAGTAAACCTGCAGTGGTGCATCGGAATGTAAAACTGGCGACACAGGAAACGCTCAAAACATAGACAGTAGGAAGACTCAGTCTTCCTGTACTTAATTCCGCATTGTGTCTCTTATATTTAATTTCGATGCAATTTGTGTGTTTCATCACCAATGGGAAGGTCCAAGGGATACAGTAAACCTGCAGAGGTGCATCGGAATGTAAAACTGGTGACACAGGAAAAGCCCAAAGCATTGACCGTAAGAAGACTGTTTTCTTGTACTTAAGTCGGCATTGTATCTCTTATATTTAATTTCGACGCAATTTCTGTGTTTCATCGTCAATGGGAAGGTCCAAGGGATACAGGAAACCTACAGAAGTGCATCGGAATGTAAAACTGGTGACACAGGAAACGCTCAAAACATAGACAGTAGGAAGACTCAGTCTTCCTGTACTTAAGTCGGCATTGTGTCTCTTATATTTAATTCCGATGCAATGTCTGTGTTTCATCGTCAATGGGAAGGTTCAAGGGATACAGTAAACCTGCAGAGGTGCATCGGAATGTAAAACTGATGACACAGGAAACGCTCAAAACATAGACACTAGGAAGACTCAGTCTTCCCATACTTAAGTCGGCATTGTGTCTCTTACATTTAATTACGATGCAATATCTGTGTTTCATCGTCAATGGGAAGGTCCAAGGGATACAGTAAACCTGCAGAGGTGCATCGGAATGTAAAACTGGTGACACAGGAAACGCTCAAATTATAGACAGTAGTAAGACTCAGTCTTCCTGTACTTAAATCGGCATTGTGTCTCTTATATTTATTTCCGATGAAATTTCATTGATTCATCGTGAATGGGAAGGTCCAAGGGATATAGTAAACCTGCAGAGGTGCATCGGAAAGTAAAATTGATGACACAGGAAACGTTCAAAACATAGACAGTAGGAAGACTTATACTTAAGTCGGCATTGTGTCTCTTATATTTAATTCCGATGCAATTTCTGTGTTTCATTGTCAATGGGAAAGTTCAAGGGATACAGTAAACCTGCAGAGGTGCATCGGTATGTAAAACTGATGACACAGGAAACGCTCAAATTATAGACAGTAGTAAGACTCAGTCTTCCTGTACTTAAGTCGGCACTGTGTCTCTTATATTTAATTCCGATGTAATTTATGTGTTTCATCGTCAATGGGAAGGTCCAAGGGATACAGTAAACCTGCAGAGGTGCATCAGAATGTAAAACTGGTGACACAGGAAACGCTCAAAACATAGACAGTAGGAAGACTCAGTCTTCCTGTACTTAAGCCGGCATTGTGTCTCTTATATTTAATTCCGATGAATTGTCTGTGTTTCATCGTCAATGGGAAGGTTCAAGGGATACAGTATACCTGCAGAGGTGCATCGGAATGTAAAACTGGTGACACAGGAAACGCTCAAAACATAGACAGTAGGAAGACTCAGTCTTCCTGTACTTAAGTCGGCATTGTGTCTCTTATATTTAATTCCGATGCAATTTCTGTGTTTCATCGTCAATGGGAAGGTCCAAGGGATACAGTAAACCTGCAGAGGTGCATCAAAATGTAAAACTGGTGACACAGGAAACGCTCAAAACATAGACAGTAGGAAGACTCAGTCTTCCAGTACTTAAGTCGGCATTGTGTCTCTTATATTTCATTCCGATGCGATTTGTGTTTTTCATCGTCAATGGGAAGGTCCATGGGATACAGAAAACCTGCAGAGGTGCATCGGGATGTAAAACTGATGACACAGGAAACGCTCAAAACATAGACAGTAGGAACACTCAGTCTTCCTGTACTTAAGTCACCATTTTGTCTCTTATATTTAATTCCGATGCGATTTCTGTGTTTCATCGACAATGGGAAGGGGGAAGGGGCAAGGGATACAGTATACCGGCAGAGGTGCATCGGAATGTAAAACTGGCGACACAGGAAACGGTCAAAACATAGACCGTAAGAAGACTCAGTTTTCTTATACTTAAGTCGGCGTTGTGTCTCTTATATTTAATTCCCATGCAATTTCTGTGTTTCATCGTCAATGGGAAGGTCCAAGGGATACAGTAAACCTGCAGTGGTGCATCGGAATGTAAAACTGGTGACACAGGAAACGCTCAAAACATAGACAGTAGGAAGACTCAGTCTTCCTGTACTTAATTCCGCATTGTGTCTCTTATATTTAATTTCGATGCAATTTGTGTGTTTCATCACCAATGGGAAGGTCCAAGGGATACAGTAAACCTGCAGAGGTGCATCGGAATGTAAAACTGGTGACACAGGAAAAGCCCAAAGCATTGACCGTAAGAAGACTGTTTTCTTGTACTTAAGTCGGCATTGTGTCTCTTATATTTAATTCCGATGCAATTTATGTGTTTCATCGTCAATATGAAGGTCCAAGGGATACAGTAAACCTGCAGAGGTGCATCGGAATGTAAAACTGGTGACACAGGAAACGCTCAAAACATTGACCGTACGAAGACTGTTTTCTTGTACTTAAGTCGGCATTGTATCTCTTATATTTAATTTCGACGCAATTTCTGTGTTTCATCGTCAATGGGAAGGTCCAAGGGATACAGGAAACCTACAGAAGTGCATCGGAATGTAAAACTGGTGACACAGGAAACGCTCAAAACATAGACAGTAGGAAGACTCAGTCTTCCTGTACTTAAGTCGGCATTGTGTCTCTTTTATTTAATTCCGATGAAATTTCTGTGTTTCATCGTGAATGGGAAGGTCCAAGGGATATAGTAAACCTGCAGAGGTGCATCGGAAAGTAAAACTTATGACACAGGAAACGTTCAAAATATAGACAGTAGGAAGACTTAGTCTTCCTGTACTTAAGTCGGCATTGTGTCTCTTATATTTAATTCCGATGGAATTTCTGTTTTTCATCGTCAATGGGAAGGTTCAAGGAATACAGTAAACCTGCAGAGGTGCATCCGAATGTAAAACTGATGACACAGGAAACGCTCAAAACATAGACAGTAGGAAGACTCAGTCTTCCTGTACTTAAGTCGGCATTGTATCTCTTATATTTATTTCCGATGAAATTTCATTGATTCATCGTGAATGGGAAGGTCCAAGGGATATAGTAAACCTGCAGAGGTGCATCGGAAAGTAAAATTGATGACACAGGAAACGTTCAAAACATAGACAGTAGGAAGACTTATACTTAAGTCGGCATTGTGTCTCTTATATTTAATTCCGATGCAATTTCTGTGTTTCATTGTCAATGGGAAAGTTCAAGGGATACAGTAAACCTGCAGAGGTGCATCGGTATGTAAAACTGATGACACAGGAAACGCTCAAATTATAGACAGTAGTAAGACTCAGTCTTCCTGTACTTAAGTCGGCACTGTGTCTCTTATATTTAATTCCGATGTAATTTATGTGTTTCATCGTCAATGGGAAGGTCCAAGGGATACAGTAAACCTGCAGAGGTGCATCAGAATGTAAAACTGGTGACACAGGAAACGCTCAAAACATAGACAGTAGGAAGACTCAGTCTTCCTGTACTTAAGCCGGCATTGTGTCTCTTATATTTAATTCCGATGAATTGTCTGTGTTTCATCGTCAATGGGAAGGTTCAAGGGATACAGTATACCTGCAGAGGTGCATCGGAATGTAAAACTGGTGACACAGGAAACGCTCAAAACATAGACAGTAGGAAGACTCAGTCTTCCTGTACTTAAGTCGGCATTGTGTCTCTTATATTTAATTCCGATGCAATTTCTGTGTTTCATCGTCAATGGGAAGGTCCAAGGGATACAGTAAACCTGCAGAGGTGCATCAAAATGTAAAACTGGTGACACAGGAAACGCTCAAAACATAGACAGTAGGAAGACTCAGTCTTCCAGTACTTAAGTCGGCATTGTGTCTCTTATATTTCATTCCGATGCGATTTGTGTTTTTCATCGTCAATGGGAAGGTCCATGGGATACAGAAAACCTGCAGAGGTGCATCGGGATGTAAAACTGATGACACAGGAAACGCTCAAAACATAGACAGTAGGAACACTCAGTCTTCCTGTACTTAAGTCACCATTTTGTCTCTTATATTTAATTCCGATGCGATTTCTGTGTTTCATCGACAATGGGAAGGGGGAAGGGGCAAGGGATACAGTATACCGGCAGAGGTGCATCGGAATGTAAAACTGGCGACACAGGAAACGGTCAAAACATAGACCGTAAGAAGACTCAGTTTTCTTATACTTAAGTCGGCGTTGTGTCTCTTATATTTAATTCCCATGCAATTTCTGTGTTTCATCGTCAATGGGAAGGTCCAAGGGATACAGTAAACCTGCAGTGGTGCATCGGAATGTAAAACTGGTGACACAGGAAACGCTCAAAACATAGACAGTAGGAAGACTCAGTCTTCCTGTACTTAATTCCGCATTGTGTCTCTTATATTTAATTTCGATGCAATTTGTGTGTTTCATCACCAATGGGAAGGTCCAAGGGATACAGTAAACCTGCAGAGGTGCATCGGAATGTAAAACTGGTGACACAGGAAAAGCCCAAAGCATTGACCGTAAGAAGACTGTTTTCTTGTACTTAAGTCGGCATTGTGTCTCTTATATTTAATTCCGATGCAATTTATGTGTTTCATCGTCAATATGAAGGTCCAAGGGATACAGTAAACCTGCAGAGGTGCATCGGAATGTAAAACTGGTGACACAGGAAACGCTCAAAACATTGACCGTACGAAGACTGTTTTCTTGTACTTAAGTCGGCATTGTATCTCTTATATTTAATTTCGACGCAATTTCTGTGTTTCATCGTCAATGGGAAGGTCCAAGGGATACAGGAAACCTACAGAAGTGCATCGGAATGTAAAACTGGTGACACAGGAAACGCTCAAAACATAGACAGTAGGAAGACTCAGTCTTCCTGTACTTAAGTCGGCATTGTGTCTCTTTTATTTAATTCCGATGAAATTTCTGTGTTTCATCGTGAATGGGAAGGTCCAAGGGATATAGTAAACCTGCAGAGGTGCATCGGAAAGTAAAACTTATGACACAGGAAACGTTCAAAATATAGACAGTAGGAAGACTTAGTCTTCCTGTACTTAAGTCGGCATTGTGTCTCTTATATTTAATTCCGATGGAATTTCTGTTTTTCATCGTCAATGGGAAGGTTCAAGGAATACAGTAAACCTGCAGAGGTGCATCCGAATGTAAAACTGATGACACAGGAAACGCTCAAAACATAGACAGTAGGAAGACTCAGTCTTCCTGTACTTAAGTCGGCATTGTATCTCTTATATTTAATTCTGATGCAATTTCTGTGTTGCATCGTCACTGTGAAGGTCCAAGGGATACAGTAAACCTGTAGAGGTGCATCGGAATGTAAAACTGGTGGCACAGGAAACGCTCAAATTATAGACAGTAGTAAGACTCAGTCTTCCTGTACTTAAGTCGGCATTGTGTCTCCTATATTTAATTCCGATGCAATTTCTGTGTTTCATCGTCAATGGGAAGGTCCATGGGATACAGTAAACCTGCAGAGGTGCATCAAAATGTAAAACTGGTGACACAGGAAACGCTCAAAACATTGACAGTAGGAAGACTCAGTCTTCCTGTACTTAAGGCAGCATTGTGTCTCTTATATTTAATTCCGATGCAATTTCTGTGTTTCGTCGTCAATGGGAATGTCCAAGGGATACAGTAAACCTGCAGAGGTGCATCAGAATGTAAAACTGGTGACACAGGAAACGCTCAAAACATAGACAGTAGGAACACTCAGTCTTCCTGTACTTAAGTCGGCATTGTGTCTCTTATATTTAATTCCGATGCAATGTCTGTGTTTCATCGTCAATGGGAAGGTTCAAGGGATACAGTAAACCTGCAGAGGTGCATCGGAATGTAAAACTGATGACACAGGAAACGCTCAAAACATAGACACTAGGAAGACTCAGTCTTCCCATACTTAAGTCGGCATTGTGTCTCTTACATTTAATTACGATGCAATTTCTGTGTTTCATCGTCAATGGGAAGGTCCAAGGGATACAGTAAACCTGCAGAGGTGCATCGGAATGTAAAACTGGTGACACAGGAAACGCTCAAATTATAGACAGTAGTAAGACTCAGTCTTCCTGTACTTAAATCGGCATTGTGTCTCTTATATTTATTTCCGATGAAATTTCATTGATTCATCGTGAATGGGAAGGTCCAAGGGATATAGTAAACCTGCAGAGGTGCATCGGAAAGTAAAATTGATGACACAGGAAACGTTCAAAACATAGACAGTAGGAAGACTTAGTCTTCCTGTACTTAAGTCGGCATTGTGTCTGTTATATTTAATTCCGATGCAATTTCTGTTTTTCATCGTCAATGGGAAGGTCCAAGGGATACAGTAAACCTGCAGAGGTGCATCGGAATGTAAAACTGATGACACAGGAAACGCTCAAAACATAGACAGTAGGAAGACTCAGTCTTCCTGTACTTAAGTCGGCATTGTGTCTCTTATATTTAATTCCGATGCAATTTCTGTGTTTCATCGTCAATGGGAAGGTCCAAGGGATACAGTAAACCTGCAGAGGTGCATCGGAATGTAAAACTGGTGACACAGGAAACGCTCAAAACATAGACAGTAGGAAGACTCAGTCTTAGTGCACTGAAGTCGGCATTGTGTCTCTTATATTTAATTCCGATGAAATTTCTGTGTTTCATCGTCAATGGGAAGGTCCAAGGGATATAGTAAACCTGCAGAGGTGCATCGGAAAGTAAAACTGACGACACAGGAAACGTTCACAACATAGACAGTAGGAAGCCTTAGTCTTCCTGTACTTAAGTCGGCATTGTGTCTCTTATGTTTAATTCCGATGCCATTTCTGTTTTTCATCGTCAATGGGAAGGTTCAAGGAATACAGTAATCCTGCAGAGGTGCATCGGAATGTAAAACTGGTGACACAGGAAACGCTCAAAACATAGACAGTAGGAAGACTCAGTCTTCCTGTACTTAAGTCGGCATTGTGTCTCTTATATTTAATTCCGATGCAATTTCTGTGTTTCATCGTCACTGTGAAGGTCCAAGGGATACAGTAAACCTGTAGAGGTGCATCGGAATGTAAAACTGGTGGCACAGGAAACGCTCAAATTATAGACAGTAGTAAGACTCAGTCTTCCTGTACTTAAGTCGGCATTGTGTCTCCTATATTTAATTCCGATGCAATTTCTGTGTTTCATCGTCAATGGGAAGGTCCATGGGATACAGTAAACCTGCAGAGGTGCATCAGAATGTAAAACTGGTGACACAGGAAACGCTCAAAACATTGACCGTACGAAGACTGTTCTCTTGTACTTAAGTCGGCATTGTGTCTCTTACATTTAATTCCGATGCAATATCTGTGTTTCATCGTCAATGGGAAGGTCCAAGGGATACAGTAAACCTGCAGAGGTGCATCGGAATGTAAAACTGGTGACACAGGAAACGCTCAAAACATAGACAGTAGGAAGACTCAGTCTTCCTGTACTTAAGTCGGCATTGAGTCTCTTATATTTAATTCCGATGTAATTTCTGTGTTTCAACGTGAATGGGAAGGTCCAAGGTATATAGTAAACCTGCAGAGGTGCATCGGAAAGTAAAACTGATGACACAGGAAACGTTCAAAACATAGACAGTAGGAAGACTTAGTCTTCCTGTACTTAAGTCGGCATTGTGTCTCTTATGTTTAATTCTGTTGCAATTTCTGTTTTTCATCGTCAGTGGGAAGGTCCAAGGGATACAATAAACCTGCAGAGGTGCATCGGAATGTAAAACTGATGACACAGGAAACGCTCAAAATATAGACAGTAGGAAGACTCAGTCTTCCTGTACTTAAGTCGGCATTGTGTCTCTTATATTTAATTCCGATGCAATTTCTGTGTTTCATCGTCAATGGGAAGGTCCAAGGGATACAGTAAACCTGCAGAGGTGCATCAGAATGTAAAACTGGTGACACAGGAAACGCTCAAAACATAGACAGTAGGAACACTCAGTCTTCCTGTACTTAAGTCGGCATTGTGTCTCTTATATTTAATTCCGATGCAATGTCTGTGTTTCATCGTCAATGGGAAGGTTCAAGGGATACAGTAAACCTGCAGAGGTGCATCGGGATGTAAAACTGATGACACAGGAAACGCTCAAAACATAGACACTAGGAAGACTCAGTCTTCCCGTACTTAAGTCGGCATTGTGTCTCTTACATTTAATTACGATGCAATTTCTGTGTTTCATCGTCAATGGGAAGGTCCAAGGGATACAGTAAATCTGCAGAGGTGCATCAGAATGTAAAACTGGCGACACAGGAAACGCTCAAAACATAGACAGTAGGAACACTCAGTCATCCTGTACTTAAGTCGGCATTGTGTCTCTTATATTTAATTCCGATGCAATGTCTGTGTTTCATCGTCAATGGGAAGGTTCAAGGGATACAGTAAACCTGCAGAGGTGCATCGGAATGTAAAACTGATGACACAGGAAACGCTCAAAACATAGACACTAGGAAGACTCAGTCTTCCCGTACTTAAGTCAGCATTGTGTCTCTTACATTTAATTACGATGCAATTTCTGTGTTTCATCGTCAATGGGAAGGTCCAAGGGATACAGTAAACCTGCAGAGGTGCATCGGAATGTAAAACTGGTGACACAGGAAACGCTCAAATTATAGACAGTAGTAAGACTCAGTCTTCCTGTACTTAAATCGGCATTGTGTCTCTTATATTTATTTCCGATGAAATTTCATTGATTCATCGTGAATGGGAAGGTCCAAGGGATATAGTAAACCTGCAGAGGTGCATCGGAAAGTAAAATTGATGACACAGGAAACGTTCAAAACATAGACAGTAGGAAGACTTATACTTAAGACGGCATTGTGTCTCTTATATTTAATTCCGATGCAATTTCTGTGTTTCATCGTCAATGGGAAAGTTCAAGGGATACAGTAAACCTGCAGAGGTGCATCGGTATGTAAAACTGATGACACAGGAAACGCTCAAATTATAGACAGTAGTAAGACTCAGTCTTCCTGTACTTAAGTCGGCACTGTGTCTCTTATATTTAATTCCGATGTAATTTATGTGTTTCATCGTCAATGGGAAGGTCCAAGGGATACAGTAAACCTGCAGAGGTGCATCAGAATGTAAAACTGGTGACACAGGAAACGCTCAAAACATAGACAGTAGGAAGACTCAGTCTTCCTGTACTTAAGCCGGCATTGTGTCTCTTATATTTAATTCCGATGAATTGTCTGTGTTTCATCGTCAATGGGAAGGTTCAAGGGATACAGTAAACCTGCAGAGGTGCATCGGAATGTAAAACTGGTGACACAGGAAACGCTCAAAACATAGACAGTAGGAAGACTCAGTCTTCCCGTACTTAAGTCGGCATTGTGTCTCTTACATTTAATTCCGATGCAATTCCTGTGTTTCATCGTCAATGGGAAAGTTCAAGGGATACAGTAAACCTGCAGAGGTGCATCGGAATGTAAAACTGGTGACACAGGAAACGCTCAAAACATAGACAGTAGGAAGACTCGGTCTTCCTGTACTTATGTCGGCATTGTGTCTCTTATATTTAATTCCGATGCAATTTCTGTGTTTCATCGTCAATGGGAAGGTCCAAGGGATACAGTAAACCTGCAGAGGTGCATCAAAATGTAAAACTGGTGACACAGGAAACGCTCAAAACATAGACCGTAAGAAGACTCAGTTTTCTTGTACTTAAGTCGGCGTTGTGTCTCTTATATTTAATTCCCATGCAATTTCTGTGTTTCATCGTCAATGGGAAGGTCCAAGGGATACAGTAAACCTGCAGTGGTGCATCGGAATGTAAAACTGGTGACACAGGAAACGCTCAAAACATAGACAGTAGGAAGACTCAGTCTTCCTGTACTTAATTCCGCATTGTGTCTCTTATATTTAATTTCGATGCAATTTGTGTGTTTCATCACCAATGGGAAGGTCCAAGGGATACAGTAAACCTGCAGAGGTGCATCGGAATGTAAAACTGGTGACACAGGAAAAGCCCAAAGCATTGACCGTAAGAAGACTGTTTTCTTGTACTTAAGTCGGCATTGTGTCTCTTATATTTAATTCCGATGCAATTTATGTGTTTCATCGTCAATATGAAGGTCCAAGGGATACAGTAAACCTGCAGAGGTGCATCGGAATGTAAAACTGGTGACACAGGAAACGCTCAAAACATTGACCGTACGAAGACTGTTTTCTTGTACATAAGTCGGCATTGTATCTCTTATATTTAATTTCGACGCAATTTCTGTGTTTCATCGTCAATGGGAAGGTCCAAGGGATACAGGAAACCTGCAGAAGTGCATCGGAATGTAAAACTGGTGACACAGGAAACGCTCAAATTATAGACAGTAGGAAGACTCAGTCTTCCTGTACTTAAGTCGGCATTGTGTCTCTTTTATTTAATTCCGATGAAATTTCTGTGTTTCATCGTGAATGGGAAGGTCCAAGGGATATAGTAAACCTGCAGAGGTGCATCGGAAAGTAAAACTTATGACACAGGAAACGTTCAAAATATAGACAGTAGGAAGACTTAGTCTTCCTGTACTTAAGTCGGCATTGTGTCTCTTATATTTAATTCCGATGGAATTTCTGTTTTTCATCGTCAATGGGAAGGTTCAAAGAATACAGTAAACCTGCAGAGGTGCATCGGAATGTAAAACTGATGACACAGGAAACGCTCAAAACATAGACAGTAGGAAGACTCAGTCTTCCTGTACTTAAGTCGGCATTGTATCTCTTATATTTAATTCTGATGCAATTTCTGTGTTGCATCGTCACTGTGAAGGTCCAAGGGATACAGTAAACCTGTAGAGGTGCATCGGAATGTAAAACTGGTGGCACAGGAAACGCTCAAATTATAGACAGTAGTAAGACTCAGTCTTCCTGTACTTCAGTCGGCATTGTGTCTCCTATATTTAATTCCGATGCAATTTCTGTGTTTCATCGTCAATGGGAAGGTCCATGGGATACAGTAAACCTGCAGAGGTGCATCAGAATGTAAAACTGGTGACACAGGAAACGCTCAAAACATTGACAGTAGGAAGACTCAGTCTTCCTGTACTTAAGGCAGCATTGTGTCTCTTATATTTAATTCCGAAGCAATTTCTGTGTTTCGTCGTCAATGGGAATGTCCAAGGGATACAGTAAACCTGCAGAGGTGCATCAGAATGTAAAACTGGTGACACAGGAAACGCTCAAAACATAGACAGTAGGAACACTCAGTCTTCCTGTACTTAAGTCAGCATTGTGTCTCTTATATTTAATTCCGATGCAATGTCTGTGTTTCATCGTCAATGGGAAGGTTCAAGGGATACAGTAAACCTGCAGAGGTGCATCGGAATGTAAAACTGGTGACACAGGAAACGCTCAAATTATAGACAGTAGTAAGACTCAGTCTTCCTGTACTTAAATCGGCATTGTGTCTCTTATATTTATTTCCGATGAAATTTCATTGATTCATCGTGAATGGGAAGGTCCAAGGGATATAGTAAACCTGCAGAGGTGCATCGGATAGTAAAATTGATGACACAGGAAACGTTCAAAACATAGACAGTAGGAAGACTTATACTTAAGTCGGCATTGTGTCTCTTATATTTAATTCCGATGCATTTTCTGTTTTTCATCGTCAATGGGAAGGTCCAAGGGATACAGTAAACCTGCAGAGGTGCATCGGAATGTAAAACCTGATGACACAGGAAACGCTCAAAACATAGACAGTAGGAAGACTCAGTCTTCCTGTACTTAAGTCGGCATTGTGTCTCTTATATTTAATTCCGATGCAATTTCTGTGTTTCATCGTCACTGTGAAGGTCCAAGGGATACAGTAAACCTGTAGAGGTGCATCGGAATGTAAAACTGGTGGCACAGGAAACGCTCAAATTATAGACAGTAGTAAGACTCAGTCTTCCTGTACTTCAGTCGGCATTGTGTCTCCTATATTTAATTCCGATGCAATTTCTGTGTTTCATCGTCAATGGGAAGTTCCATGGGATACAGTAAACCTGCAGAGGTGCATCAGAATGTAAAACTGGTGACACAGGAAACGCTCAAAACATTGACCGTACGAAGACTGTTCTCTTGTACTTAAGTCGGCATTGTGTCTCTTACATTTAATTCCGATGCAATTTCTGTGTTTCATCGTCAATGGGAAGGTCCAAGGGATACAGTAAACCTGCAGAGGTGCATCGGAATGTAAAACTGGTGACACAGGAAACGCTCAAAACATAGACAGTAGGAAGACTCAGTCTTCCTGTACTTAAGTCGGCATTGAGTCTCTTATATTTAATTCCGATGTAATTTCTGTGTTTCAACGTGAATGGGAAGGTCCAAGGTATATAGTAAACCTGCAGAGGTGCATCGGAATGTGAATCTGATGACACAGGAAACGTTCAAACATAGACAGTAGGAAGACTCAGTCTTCCTGTACTTAAGTCGGCATTGTGTCTCTTATATTTAATTCCGATGCAATTTCTGTGTTTCATCGTCAATGGGAAGGTCCAAGGGATACAGTAAACCTGCAGAGGTGCATCGGAATGTAAAACTGGTGACACAGGAAACGCTCAAAACATAGACAGTAGGAAGACTCAGTCTTCCTGCACTGAAGTCGGCATTGTGTCTCTTATATTTAATTCCGATGAAATTTCTGTGTTTCATCGTCAATGGGAAGGTCCAAGGGATATAGTAAACCTGCAGAGGTGCATCGGAAAGTAAAACTGACGACACAGGAAACGTTCACAACATAGACAGTAGGAAGCCTTAGTCTTCCTGTACTTAAGTCGGCATTGTGTCTCTTATGTTTAATTCCGATGCAATTTCTGTTTTTCATCGTCAATGGGAAGGTTCAAGGAATACAGTAAACCTGCAGAGGTGCATCGGAATGTAAAACTGGTGACACAGGAAACGCTCAAAACATAGACAGTAGGAAGACTCAGTCTTCCTGTACTTAAGTCGGCATTGTGTCTCTTATATTTAATTCCGATGCAATTTCTGTGTTTCATCGTCACTGTGAAGGTCCAAGGGATACAGTAAACCTGTAGAGGTGCATCGGAATGTAAAACTGGTGGCACAGGACACGCTCAAATTATAGACAGTAGTAAGACTCAGTCTTCCTGTACTTAAGTCGGCATTGTGTCTCCTATATTTAATTCCGATGCAATTTCTGTGTTTCATCGTCAATGGGAAGGTCCATGGGATACAGTAAACCTGCAGAGGTGCATCAGAATGTAAAACTGGTGACACAGGAAACGCTCAAAACATTGACCGTACGAAGACTGTTCTCTTGTACTTAAGTCGGCATTGTGTCTCTTACATTTAATTCCGATGCAATTTCTGTGTTTCATCGTCAATGGGAAGGTCCAAGGGATACAGTAAACCTGCAGAGGTGCATCGGAATGTAAAACTGGTGACACAGGAAACGCTCAAAACATAGACAGTAGGAAGACTCAGTCTTCCTGTACTTAAGTCGGCATTGAGTCTCTTATATTTAATTCCGATGTAATTTCTGTGTTTCAACGTGAATGGGAAGGTCCAAGGTATATAGTAAACCTGCAGAGGTGCATCGGAAAGTAAAACTGATGACACAGGAAACGTTCAAAACATAGACAGTAGGAAGACTTAGTCTTCCTGTACTTAAGTCGGCATTGTGTCTCTTATGTTTAATTCTGTTGCAATTTCTGTTTTTCATCGTCAGTGGGAACGTCCAAGGGATACAATAAACCTGCAGAGGTGCATCGGGATGTAAAACTGATGACACAGGAAACGCTCAAAACATAGACACTAGGAAGACTCAGTCTTCCCGTACTTAAGTCGGCATTGTGTCTCTTACATTTAATTACGATGCAATTTCTGTGTTTCATCGTCAATGGGAAGGTCCAAGGGATACAGTAAACCTGCAGAGGTGCATCAGAATGTAATACTGGCGACACAGGAAACGCTCTAAACATAGACAGTAGGAACACTCAGTCATCCTGTACTTAAGTCGGCATTGTGTCTCTTATATTTAATTCCGATGCAATGTCTGTGTTTCATCGTCAATGGGAAGGTTCAAGGGATACAGTAAACCTGCAGAGGTGCATCGGAATGTAAAACTGATGACACAGGAAACGCTCAAAACATAGACACTAGGAAGACTCAGTCTTCCCGTACTTAAGTCGGCATTGTGTCTCTTACATTTAATTACGATGCAATTTCTGTGTTTCATCGTCAATGGGAAGGTCCAAGGGATACAGTAAACCTGCAGAGGTGCATCGGAATGTAAAACTGGTGACACAGGAAACGCTCAAATTATAGACAGTAGTAAGACTCAGTCTTCCTGTACTTAAATCGGCATTGTGTCTCTTATATTTATTTCCGATGAAATTTCATTGATTCATCGTGAATGGGAAGGTCCAAGGCATATAGTAAACCTGCAGAGGTGCATCGGAAAGTAAAATTGATGACACAGGAAACGTTCAAAACATAGACAGTAGGAAGACTTATACTTAAGACGGCATTGTGTCTCTTATATTTAATTCCGATGCAATTTCTGTGTTTCATCGTCAATGGGAAAGTTCAAGGGATACAGTAAACCTGCAGAGGTGCATCGGTATGTAAAACTGATGACACAGGAAACGCTCAAATTATAGACAGTAGTAAGACTCAGTCTTCCTGTACTTAAGTCGGCACTGTGTCTCTTATATTTAATTCCGATGTAATTTATGTGTTTCATCGTCAATGGGAAGGTCCAAGGGATACAGTAAACCTGCAGAGGTGCATCAGAATGTAAAACTGGTGACACAGGAAACGCTCAAAACATAGACAGTAGGAAGACTCAGTCTTCCTGTACTTAAGCCGGCATTGTGTCTCTTATATTTAATTCCGATGAATTGTCTGTGTTTCATCGTCAATGGGAAGGTTCAAGGGATACAGTAAACCTGCAGAGGTGCATCGGAAAGTAAAACTGACGACACAGGAAACGTTCACAACATAGACAGTAGGAAGCCTTAGTCTTCCTGTACTTAAGTCGGCATTGTGTCTCTTATATTTAATTCCGATGCAATTTCTGTTTTTCATCGTCAATGGGAAGGTCCAAGGGATACAGTAAACCTGCAGAGGTGCATCGGAATGTAAAACCTGATGACACAGGAAACGCTCAAAACATAGACAGTAGGAAGACTCAGTCTTCCTGTACTTAAGTCGGCATTGTGTCTCTTATATTTAATTCCGATGCAATTTCTGTGTTTCATCGTCACTGTGAAGGTCCAAGGGATACAGTAAACCTGTAGAGGTGCATCGGAATGTAAAACTGGTGGCACAGGAAACGCTCAAATTATAGACAGTAGTAAGACTCAGTCACCCTGTACTTAAGTCGGCATTGTGTCTCCTATATTTAATTCCGATGCAATTTCTGTGTTTCATCGTCAATGGGAAGTTCCATGGGATACAGTAAACCTGCAGAGGTGCATCAGAATGTAAAACTGGTGACACAGGAAACGCTCAAAACATTGACCGTACGAAGACTGTTCTCTTGTACTTAAGTCGGCATTGTGTCTCTTACATTTAATTCCGATGCAATTTCTGTGTTTCATCGTCAATGGGAAGGTCCAAGGGATACAGTAAACCTGCAGAGGTGCATCGGAATGTAAAACTGGTGACACAGGAAACGCTCAAAACATAGACAGTAGGAAGACTCAGTCTTCCTGTACTTAAGTCGGCATTGAGTCTCTTATATTTAATTCCGATGTAATTTCTGTGTTTCAACGTGAATGGGAAGGTCCAAGGTATATAGTAAACCTGCAGAGGTGCATCGGAATGTGAATCTGATGACACAGGAAACGTTCAAACATAGACAGTAGGAAGACTCAGTCTTCCTGTACTTAAGTCGGCATTGTGTCTCTTATATTTATTTCCGATGAAATTTCAGTGATTCTTCGTGAATGGGAAGGTCCAAGGGATATAGTAAACCTGCAGAGGTGCATCGGAAAGTAAAATTGATGACACAGGAAACTTTCAAAACATAGACAGTAGGAAGACTTAGTCTTCCTGTACTTAAGTCGGCATTGTGTCTGTTATATTTAATTCCGATGCAATTTCTGTTTTTCATCGTCAATGGGAAGGTCCAAGGGATACAGTAAACCTGCAGAGGTGCATCGGAATGTAAAACTGATGACACAGGAAACGCTCAAAACATAGACAGTAGGAAGACTCAGTCTTCCTGTACTTAAGTCGGCATTGTGTCTCTTATATTTAATTCCGATGCAATTTCTGTGTTTCATCGTCAATGGGAAGGTCCAAGGGATACAGTAAACCTGCAGAGGTGCATCGGAATGTAAAACTGGTGACACAGGAAACGCTCAAAACATAGACAGTAGGAAGACTCAGTCTTCCTGCACTGAAGTCGGCATTGTGTCTCTTATATTTAATTCCGATGAAATTTCTGTGTTTCATCGTCAATGGGAAGGTCCAAGGGATATAGTAAACCTGCAGAGGTGCATCGGAAAGTAAAACTGACGACACAGGAAACGTTCACAACATAGACAGTAGGAAGCCTTAGTCTTCCTGTACTTAAGTCGGCATTGTGTCTCTTATGTTTAATTCCGATGCAATTTCTGTTTTTCATCGTCAATGGGAAGGTTCAAGGAATACAGTAAACCTGCAGAGGTGCATCGGAATGTAAAACTGGTGACACAGGAAACGCTCAAAACATAGACAGTAGGAAGACTCAGTCTTCCTGTACTTAAGTCGGCATTGTGTCTCTTATATTTAATTCCGATGCAATTTCTGTGTTTCATCGTCACTGTGAAGGTCCAAGGGATACAGTAAACCTGTAGAGGTGCATCGGAATGTAAAACTGGTGGCACAGGAAACGCTCAAATTATAGACAGTAGTAAGACTCAGTCTTCCTGTACTTAAGTCGGCATTGTGTCTCCTATATTTAATTCCGATGCAATTTCTGTGTTTCATCGTCAATGGGAAGGTCCATGGGATACAGTAAACCTGCAGAGGTGCATCAGAATGTAAAACTGGTGACACAGGAAACGCTCAAAACATTGACCGTACGAAGACTGTTCTCTTGTACTTAAGTCGGCATTGTGTCTCTTACATTTAATTCCGATGCAATTTCTGTGTTTCATCGTCAATGGGAAGGTCCAAGGGATACAGTAAACCTGCAGAGGTGCATCGGAATGTAAAACTGGTGACACAGGAAACGCTCAAAACATAGACAGTAGGAAGACTCAGTCTTCCTGTACTTAAGTCGGCATTGAGTCTCTTATATTTAATTCCGATGTAATTTCTGTGTTTCAACGTGAATGGGAAGGTCCAAGGTATATAGTAAACCTGCAGAGGTGCATCGGAAAGTAAAACTGATGACACAGGAAACGTTCAAAACATAGACAGTAGGAAGACTTAGTCTTCCTGTACTTAAGTCGGCATTGTGTCTCTTATGTTTAATTCTGTTGCAATTTCTGTTTTTCATCGTCAGTGGGAACGTCCAAGGGATATAGTAAATCTGCAGAGGTGCATCGGAATGTAAAACTGATGACACAGGAAACGTTCAAAACATAGACAGTAGGAAGACTCAGTCTTCCTGTACTTAAGTCGGCATTGTGTCTCTTATATTTAATTCCGATGCAATTTCTGTGTTTCATCGTCAATGGGAAGGTCCAAGGGATACAGTAAACCTGCAGAGGTGCATCAGAATGTAAAACTGGTGACACAGGAAACGCTCAAAACATAGACAGTAGGAACACTCAGTCTTCCTGTACTTAAGTCGGCATTGTGTCTCTTATATTTAATTCCGATGCAATGTCTGTGTTTCATCGTCAATGGGAAGGTTCAAGGGATACAGTAAACCTGCAGAGGTGCATCGGGTTGTAAAACTGATGACACAGGAAACGCTCAAAACATAGACACTAGGAAGACTCAGTCTTCCCGTACTTAAGTCGGCATTGTGTCTCTTACATTTCATTACGATGCAATTTCTGTGTTTCATCGTCAATGGGAAGGTCCAAGGGATACAGTAAACCTGCAGAGGTGCATCAGAATGTAAAACTGGCGACACAGGAAACGCTCAAAACATAGACAGTAGGAACACTCAGTCATCCTGTACTTAAGTCGGCATTGTGTCTCTTATATTTAATTCCGATGCAATGTCTGTGTTTCATCGTCAATGGGAAGGTTCAAGGGATACAGTAAACCTGCAGAGGTGCATCGGAATGTAAAACTGATGACACAGGAAACGCTCAAAACATAGACACTAGGAAGACTCAGTCTTCCCGTACTTAAGTCGGCATTGTGTCTCTTACATTTAATTACGATGCAATTTCTGTGTTTCATCGTCAATGGGAAGGTCCAAGGGATACAGTAAACCTGCAGAGGTGCATCGGAATGTAAAACTGGTGACACAGGAAACGCTCAAATTATAGACAGTAGTAAGACTCAGTCTTCCTGTACTTAAATCGGCATTGTGTCTCTTATATTTATTTCCGATGAAATTTCATTGATTCATCGTGAATGGGAAGGTCCAAGGCATATAGTAAACCTGCAGAGGTGCATCGGAAAGTAAAATTGATGACACAGGAAACGTTCAAAACATAGACAGTAGGAAGACTTATACTTAAGACGGCATTGTGTCTCTTATATTTAATTCCGATGCAATTTCTGTGTTTCATCGTCAATGGGAAAGTTCAAGGGATACAGTAAACCTGCAGAGGTGCATCGGTATGTAAAACTGATGACACAGGAAACGCTCAAATTATAGACAGTAGTAAGACTCAGTCTTCCTGTACTTAAGTCGGCACTGTGTCTCTTATATTTAATTCCGATGTAATTTATGTGTTTCATCGTCAATGGGAAGGTCCAAGGGATACAGTAAACCTGCAGAGGTGCATCAGAATGTAAAACTGGTGACACAGGAAACGCTCAAAACATAGACAGTAGGAAGACTCAGTCTTCCTGTACTTAAGCCGGCATTGTGTCTCTTATATTTAATTCCGATGAATTGTCTGTGTTTCATCGTCAATGGGAAGGTTCAAGGGATACAGTAAACCTGCAGAGGTGCATCGGAATGTAAAACTGGTGACACAGGAAACGCTCAAAACATAGACAGTAGGAAGACTCAGTCTTCCCGTACTTAAGTCGGCATTGTGTCTCTTACATTTAATTCCGATGCAATTCCTGTGTTTCATCGTCAATGGGAAAGTTCAAGGGATACAGTAAACCTGCAGAGATGCATCGGAATGTAAAACTGGTGACACAGGAAACGCTCAAAACATAGACAGTAGGAAGACTCAGTCTTCCTGTACTTATGTCGGCATTGTGTCTCTTATATTTAATTCCGATGCAATTTCTGTGTTTCATCGTCAATGGGAAGGTCCAAGGGATACAGTAAACCTGCAGAGGTGCATCAAAATGTAAAACTGGTGACACAGGAAACGCTCAAAACATAGACCGTAAGAAGACTCAGTTTTCTTGTACTTAAGTCGGCGTTGTGTCTCTTATATTTAATTCCCATGCAATTTCTGTGTTTCATCGTCAATGGGAAGGTCCAAGGGATACAGTAAACCTGCAGTGGTGCATCGGAATGTAAAACTGGTGACACAGGAAACGCTCAAAACATAGACAGTAGGAAGACTCAGTCTTCCTGTACTTAATTCCGCATTGTGTCTCTTATATTTAATTTCGATGCAATTTGTGTGTTTCATCACCAATGGGAAGGTCCAAGGGATACAGTAAACCTGCAGAGGTGCATCGGAATGTAAAACTGGTGACACAGGAAAAGCCCAAAGCATTGACCGTAAGAAGACTGTTTTCTTGTACTTAAGTCGGCATTGTGTCTCTTATATTTAATTCCGATGCAATTTATGTGTTTCATCGTCAATATGAAGGTCCAAGGGATACAGTAAACCTGCAGAGGTGCATCGGAATGTAAAACTGGTGACACAGGAAACGCTCAAAACATTGACCGTACGAAGACTGTTTTCTTGTACTTAAGTCGGCATTGTATCTCTTATATTTAATTTCGACGCAATTTCTGTGTTTCATCGTCAATGGGAAGGTCCAAGGGATACAGGAAACCTGCAGAAGTGCATCGGAATGTAAAACTGGTGACACAGGAAACGCTCAAAACATAGACAGTAGGAAGACTCAGTCTTCCTGTACTTAAGACGGCATTGTGTCTCTTTTATTTAATTCCGATGAAATTTCTGTGTTTCATCGTGAATGGGAAGGTCCAAGGGATATAGTAAACCTGCAGAGGTGCATCGGAAAGTAAAACTTATGACACAGGAAACGTTCAAAATATAGACAGTAGGAAGACTTAGTCTTCCTGTACTTAAGTCGGCATTGTGTCTCTTATATTTAATTCCGATGGAATTTCTGTTTTTCATCGTCAATGGGAAGGTTCAAGGAATACAGTAAACCTGTAGAGGTGCATCGGAATGTAAAACTGGTGGCACAGGAAACGCTCAAATTATAGACAGTAGTAAGACTCAGTCTTCCTGTACTTAAGTCGGCATTGTGTCTCCTATATTTAATTCCGATGCAATTTCTGTGTTTCATCGTCAATGGGAAGGTCCATGGGATACAGTAAACCTGCAGAGGTGCATCAGAATGTAAAACTGGTGACACAGGAAACGCTCAAAACATTGACAGTAGGAAGACTCAGTCTTCCTGTACTTAAGGCAGCATTGTGTCTCTTATATTTAATTCCGATGCAATTTCTGTGTTTCGTCGTCAATGGGAATGTCCAAGGGATACAGTAAACCTGCAGAGGTGCATCAGAATGTAAAACTGGTGACACAGGAAACGCTCAAAACATAGACAGTAGGAACACTCAGTCTTCCTGTACTTAAGTCGGCATTGTGTCTCTTATATTTAATTCCGATGCAATGTCTGTGTTTCATCGTCAATGGGAAGGTTCAAGGGATACAGTAAACCTGCAGAGGTGCATCGGAATGTAAAACTGATGACACAGGAAACGCTCAAAACATAGACACTAGGAAGACTCAGTCTTCCCATACTTAAGTCGGCATTGTGTCTCTTACATTTAATTACGATGCAATTTCTGTGTTTCATCGTCAATGGGAAGGTCCAAGGGATACAGTAAACCTGCAGAGGTGCATCGGAATGTAAAACTGGTGACACAGGAAACGCTCAAATTATAGACAGTAGTAAGACTCAGTCTTCCTGTACTTAAATCGGCATTGTGTCTCTTATATTTATTTCCGATGAAATTTCATTGATTCATCGTGAATGGGAAGGTCCAAGGGATATAGTAAACCTGCAGAGGTGCATCGGAAAGTAAAATTGATGACACAGGAAACGTTCAAAACATAGACAGTAGGAAGACTTATACTTAAGTCGGCATTGTGTCTCTTATATTTAATTCCGATGCAATTTCTGTTTTTCATCGTCAATGGGAAGGTCCAAGGGATACAGTAAACCTGCAGAGGTGCATCGGAATGTAAAACTAATGACACAGGAAACGCTCAAAACATAGACAGTAGGAAGACTCAGTCTTCCTGTACTTAAGTCGGCATTGTGTCTCTTATATTTAATTCCGATGCAATTTCTGTGTTTCATCGTCACTGTGAAGGTCCAAGGGATACAGTAAACCTGTAGAGGTGCATCGGAATGTAAAACTGGTGGCACAGGAAACGCTCAAATTATAGACAGTAGTAAGACTCAGTCTTCCTGTACTTAAGTCGGCATTGTGTCTCCTATATTTAATTCCGATGCAATTTCTGTGTTTCATCGTCAATGGGAAGGTCCATGGGATACAGTAAACCTGCAGAGGTGCATCAGAATGTAAAACTGGTGACACAGGAAACGCTCAAAACATTGACCGTACGAAGACTGTTCTCTTGTACTTAAGTCGGCATTGTGTCTCTTACATTTAATTCCGATGCAATTTCTGTGTTTCATCGTCAATGGGAAGGTCCAAGGGATACAGTAAACCTGCAGAGGTGCATCGGAATGTAAAACTGGTGACACAGGAAACGCTCAAAACATAGACAGTAGGAAGACTCAGTCTTCCTGTACTTAAGTCGGCATTGAGTCTCTTATATTTAATTCCGATGTAATTTCTGTGTTTCAACGTGAATGGGAAGGTCCAAGGTATATAGTAAACCTGCAGAGGTGCATCGGAAAGTGAATCTGATGACACAGGAAACGTTCAAACATAGACAGTAGGAAGACTCAGTCTTCCTGTACTTAAATCGGCATTGTGTCTCTTATATTTATTTCCGATGAAATTTCAGTGATTCTTCGTGAATGGGAAGGTCCAAGGGATATAGTAAATCTGCAGAGGGGCATCGGAAAGTAAAATTGATGACACAGGAAACGTTCAAAACATAGACAGTAGGAAGACTTAGTCTTCCTGTACTTAAGTCGGCATTGTGTCTGTTATATTTAATTCCGATGCAATTTCTGTTTTTCATCGTCAATGGGAAGGTCCAAGGGATACAGTAAACCTGCAGAGGTGCATCGGAATGTAAAACTGATGACACAGGAAACGCTCAAAACATAGACAGTAGGAAGACTCAGTCTTCCTGTACTTAAGTCGGCATTGTGTCTCTTATATTTAATTCCGCTGCAATTTCTGTGTTTCATCGTCAATGGGAAGGTCCAAGGGATACAGTAAACCTGCAGAGGTGCATCGGAATGTAAAACTGGTGACACAGGAAACGCTCAAAACATAGACAGTAGGAAGACTCAGTCTTCCTGCACTGAAGTCGGCATTGTGTTTCTTATATTTAATTCCGATGAAATTTCTGTGTTTCATCGTGAATGGGAAGGTCCAAGGGATATAGTAAACCTGCAGAGGTGCATCGGAAAGTAAAACTGACGACACAGGAAACGTTCACAACATAGACAGTAGGAAGCCTTAGTCTTTCTGTACTTAAGTCGGCATTGTGTCTCTTATGTTTAATTCCGATGCAATTTCTGTTTTTCATCGTCAATGGGAAGGTTCAAGGAATACAGTAAACCTGCAGAGGTGCATCGGAATGTAAAACTGGTGACACAGGAAACGCTCAAAACATAGACAGTAGGAAGACTCAGTCTCCCTGTACTTAAGTCGGCATTGTGTCTCTTATGTTTAATTCTGTTGCAATTTCTGTTTTTCATCGTCAGTGGGAAGGTCCAAGGGATACAGTAAACCTGCAGAGGTGCATCGGAAAGTAAAATTGATGACACAGGAAACGTTCAAAACATAGACAGTAGGAAGACTTATACTTAAGACGGCATTGTGTCTCTTATATTTAATTCCGATGCAATTTCTGTGTTTCATCGTCAATGGGAAAGTTCAAGGGATACAGTAAACCTGCAGAGGTGCATCGGTATCTAAAACTGATGACACAGGAAACGCTCAAATTATAGACAGTAGTAAGACTCAGTCTTCCTGTACTTAAGTCGGCACTGTGTCTCTTATATTTAATTCCGATGTAATTTATGTGTTTCATCGTCAATGGGAAGGTCCAAGGGATACAGTAAACCTGCAGAGGTGCATCAGAATGTAAAACTGGTGACACAGGAAACGCTCAAAACATAGACAGTAGGAAGACTCAGTCTTCCTGTACTTAAGCCGGCATTGTGTCTCTTATATTTAATTCCGATGAATTGTCTGTGTTTCATCGTCAATGGGAAGGTTCAAGGGATACAGTAAACCTGCAGAGGTGCATCGGAATGTAAAACTGGTGACACAGGAAACGCTCAAAACATAGACAGTAGGAAGACTCAGTCTTCCCGTACTTAAGTCGGCATTGTGTCTCTTACATTTAATTCCGATGCAATTCCTGTGTTTCATCGTCAATGGGAAAGTTCAAGGGATACAGTAAACCTGCAGAGGTGCATCGGAATGTAAAACTGGTGACAAAGGAAACGCTCAAAACATAGACAGTAGGAAGACTCAGTCTTCCTGTACTTATGTCGGCATTGTGTCTCTTATATTTAATTCCGATGCAATTTCTGTGTTTCATCGTCAATGGGAAGGTCCAAGGGATACAGTAAACCTGCAGAGGTGCATCAAAATGTAAAACTGGTGACACAGGAAACGCTCAAAACATAGACCGTAAGAAGACTCAGTTTTCTTGTACTTAAGTCGGCGTTGTGTCTCTTATATTTAATTCCGATGCAATTTCTGTGTTTCATCGTCAATGGGAAGGTCCAAGGGATACAGTAAACCTGCAGTGGTGCATCGGAATGTAAAACTGGTGACACAGGAAACGCTCAAAACATAGACAGTAGGAAGACTCAGTCTTCCTGTACTTAATTCCGCATTGTGTCTCTTATATTTAATTTCGATGCAATTTGTGTGTTTCATCACCAATGGGAAGGTCCAAGGGATACAGTAAACCTGCAGAGGTGCATCGGAATGTAAAACTGGTGACACAGGAAAAGCCCAAAGCATTGACCGTAAGAAGACTGTTTTCTTGTACTTAAGTCGGCATTGTGTCTCTTATATTAAATTCCGATGCAATTTATGTGTTTCATCGTCACTATGAAGGTCCAAGGGATACAGTAAACCTGTAGAGGTGCATCGGAATGTAAAACTGGTGACACAGGAAACGCTCAAAGCATAGACAGTAGGAAGACTCAGTCTTCCTGTACTTAAGTCGGCATTGTGTCTCTTACATTTATTTCCGATGAAATTTCTGTGTTTCATCGTGAATGGGAAGGTCCAAGGGATATAGTAAACCTGCAGAGGTGCATCGGAATGTAAAACTAGTGACACAGGAAACGCTCAAAACATAGACAGTAGGAAGACTCAGTCTTCCTCTACTTAAGTCGGCATTGTGTCTTTTATATTTCATTCCGATGCAATTTCTGTGTTTCATCGTCAATGGGAAGGTCCAAGGCATACAGTAACCTGCAGACGTGCATCGGAATGTACAACTGGTGACACAGGAAACGCTCAAAGCATAGACAGTAGGAAGACTCAGTCTTCCTGTACTTTAAGTCGGCATTGTGTCTCTTACATTTATTTCCGATGAAATATCTGTGTTTCATCGTGAATGGGAAGGTCCAAGGGATATAGTAAACATGCAGAGGTGCATCAGAATGTAAAACTGGCGACACAGGAAACGCTCAAAACATAGACAGTAGGAAGACTCAGTCTTCCTGTACTTAAGTCGGCATTGTGTCTCTTATATTTAATTCCGAAGCAATTTCCGTGCTTCATCGTCAATGTGAAGGTCCAAGGGATACAGTAAACCTGCTGAGGTGCATCAGAATGTAAAACTGGTGACACAGGAAACGCTCAAAACATAGACAGTAGGAAGACTCAGTCTTCCTGTACTTAAGTCGGCATTGTGTCTCTTATATTTAATTCCGATGCAATTTCTGTGTTTCATCGTCAATGGGAAGGTCCAAGGGATACAGTAAACCTGCAGAGGTGCATCAAAATGTAAAACTGGTGACACAGGAAACGCTGAAATCATAGACAGTCGGAAGACTCAGTCTTCCCGTACTTAAGTCGGCATTGTGTCTCTTATATTTAATACCGATGTAATTTCTGTGTTTCATCGTGAATGGGAAGGTCTAAGGGATATAGTAAACCTGCAGAGGTGTATCGGAAAGTGAATCTGATGACACAGGAAACGTTCAAACATAGACAGTAGGAAGACTCAGTCTTCCTGTACTTAAGTCGGCATTGTGTCTCTTATATTTATTTCCGATGAAATTTCAGTGATTCTTCGTGAATGGGAAGGTCCAAGGGATATAGTAAACCTGCAGAGGTGCATCGGAAAGTAAAATTGATGACACAGGAAACGTTCAAAACATAGACAGTAGGAAGACTTAGTCTTCCTGTACTTAAGTCGGCATTGTGTCTGTTATATTTAATTCCGATGCAATTTCTGTTTTTCATCGTCAATGGGAAGGTCCAAGGGATACAGTAAACCTGCAGAGGTGCATCGGAATGTAAAACTGATGACACAGGAAACGCTCAAAACATAGACAGTAGGAAGACTCAGTCTTCCTGTACTTAAGTCGGCATTGTTTCTCTTATATTTAATTCCGATGCAATTTCTGTGTTTCATCGTCAATGGGAAGGTCCAAGGGATACAGTAAACCTGCAGAGGTGCATCGGAATGTAAAACTGGTGACACAGGAAACGCTCAAAACATAGACAGTAGGAAGACTCAGTCTTCCTGCACTGAAGTCGGCATTGTGTCTCTTATATTTAATTCCGATGAAATTTCTGTGTTTCATCGTGAATGGGAAGGTCCAAGGGATATAGTAAACCTGCAGAGGTGCATCGGAAAGTAAAACTGACGACACAGGAAACGTTCACAACATAGACAGTAGGAAGCCTTAGTCTTCCTGTACTTAAGTCGGCATTGTGTCTCTTATGTTTAATTCCGATGCAATTTCTGTTTTTCATCGTCAATGGGAAGGTTCAAGGAATACAGTAAACCTGCAGAGGTGCATCGGAATGTAAAACTGGTGACACAGGAAACGCTCAAAACATAGACAGTAGGAAGACTCAGTCTTCCTGTACTTAAGTCGGCATTGTGTCTCTTATATTTAATTCCGATGCAATTTCTGTTTATCATCGTCAATGGGAAGGTCCAAGGGATACAGCAAACCTGCAGAGGTGCATCGGAATGTAAAACCTGATGACACAGGAAACGCTCAAAACATAGACAGTAGGAAGTCTCAGTCTTCCTGTACTTAAGGCGGCATTGTGTCTCTTATATTTAATTCCGATGCAGTTTCTGTGTTTCATCCACAATGGGAAGGTCCAAGGGATACAGTAAACCTGCAGAGGTGCATCGGAATGTAAAACTGGTGACACAGGAAACGCTCAAAACATTGACCGTACGAAGACTGTTTTCTTGTACTTAAGTCGGCATTGTATCTCTTACATTTAATTTCGACGCAATTTCTGTGTTTCATCGTCAATGGGAAGGTCCAAGGGATACAGGAAACCTGCAGAAGTGCATCGGAATGTAAAACTGGTGACACAGGAAACGCTCAAAACATAGACAGTAGGAAGACTCAGTCTTCCTGTACTTAAGTCGGCATTGTGTCTCTTTTATTTAATTCCGATGAAATTTCTGTGTTTCATCGTGAATGGGAAGGTCCAAGGGATATAGTAAACCTGCAGAGGTGCATCGGAAAGTAAAACTGATGACACAGGAAACGTTCAAAATATAAACAGTAGGAAGACTTAGTCTTCCTGTACTTAAGTCGGCATTGTGTCTCTTATATTTAATTCCGATGGAATTTCTGTTTTTCATCGTCAATGAGAAGGTTCAAGGAATACAGTAAACCTGCAGAGGTGCATCGGAATGTAAAACTGATGACACAGGAAACGCTCAAAACATAGACAGTAGGGAGACTCAGTCTTCCTGTACTTAAGTCGGCATTGTATCTCTTATATTTAATTCTGATGCAATTTCTGTGTTGCATCGTCACTGTGAAGGTCCAAGGGATACAGTAAACCTGTAGAGGTGCATCGGAATGTAAAACTGGTGGCACAGTAAACGCTCAAATTATAGACAGTAGTAAGACTCAGTCTTCCTGTACTTATGTCGGCATTGTGTCTCCTATATTTAATTCCGATGCAATTTCTGTGTTTCATCGTCAATGGGAAGGTCCATGGGATACAGTAAACCTGCAGAGGTGCATCAGAATGTAAAACTGGTGACACAGGAAACGCTCAAAACATTGACCGTACGAAGACTGTTCTCTTGTACTTAAGTCGGCATTGTGTGTCTTACATTTAATTCCGATGCAATTTCTGTGTTTCATCGTCAATGGGAAGGTCCAAGGGATACAGTAAACCTGCAGAGGTGCATCGGAATGTAAAACTGGTGACACAGGAAACGCTCAAAACATAGACAGTAGGAAGACTCAGTCTTCCTGTACTTAAGTCGGCATTGTGTCTCTTATATTTAATTCCGATGTAATTTCTGTGTTTCAACGTGAATGGGAAGGTCCAAGGGATATAGTAAACCTGCAGAGGTGCATCGGAAAGTAAAACTGATGACACAGGAAACGTTCAAAACATAGACAGTAGGAAGACTTAGTCTTCCTGTACTTAAGTCGGCATTGTGTCTCTTATGTTTAATTCCGATGCAATTTCTGTTTTTCATCGTCAATGGGAAGGTCCAAGGGATACAATAAACCTGCAGAGGTGCATCGGAATGTAAAACTGATGACACAGGAAACGCTCAAAACATAGACAGTAGGAAGACTCAGTCTTCCATTACATAAGTCGGCATTGTGTCTCTTATATTTAATTCCGATGCAATTTCTGTGTTTCATCGTCAATGGGAAGGTCCAAGGGATACAGTAAACCTGCAGAGGTGCATCAGAATGTAAAACTGGTGACACAGGAAACGCTCAAAACATAGACAGTAGGAACACTCAGTCTTCCTGTACTTAAGTCGGCATTGTGTCTCTTATATTTAATTCCGATGCAATGTCTGTGTTTCATCGTCAATGGGAAGGTTCAAGGGATACAGTAAACCTGCAGAGGTGCATCGGAATGTAAAACTGATGACACAGGAAACGCTCAAAACATAGACACTAGGAAGACTCAGTCTTCCCGTACTTAAGTCGGCATTGTGTCTCTTACATTTAATTACCATGCAATTTCTGTGTTTCATCGTCAATGGGAAGGTCCAAGGGATACAGTAAACCTGCAGAGGTGCATCGGAATGTAAAACTGGTGACACAGGAAACGCTCAAATTATAGACAGTAGTAAGACTCAGTCTTCCTGTACTTAAATCGGCATTGTGTCTCTTATATTTATTTCCGATGAAATTTCATTGATTCATCGTGAATGGGAAGGTCCAAGGGATATAGTAAACCTGCAGAGGTGCATCGGAAAGTAAAATTGATGACACAGGAAACGTTCAAAACATAGACAGTAGGAAGACTTATACTTAAGTCGGCATTGTGTCTCTTATATTTAATTCCGATGCAATATCTGTGTTTTATCGTCAATGGGAAAGTTCAAGGGATACAGTAAACCTGCAGAGGTGCATCGGTATGGAAAACTGATGACACAGGAAACGCTCAAATTATAGACAGTAGTAAGACTCAGTCTTCCTGTACTTAAGTCGGCACTGTGTCTCTTATATTTAATTCCGATGTAATTTATGTGTTTCATCGTCAATGGGAAGGTCCAAGGGATACAGTAAACCTGCAGAGGTGCATCAGAATGTAAAACTGGTGACACAGGAAACGCTCAAAACATAGACAGTAGGAAGACTCAGTCTTCCTGTACTTAAGCCGGCATTGTGTCTCTTATATTTAATTCCGATGAATTGTCTGTGTTTCATCGTCAATGGGAAGGTTCAAGGGATACAGTAAACCTGCAGAGGTGCATCGGAATGTAAAACTGGTGACACAGGAAACGCTCAAAACATAGACAGTAGGAAGACTCAGTCTTCACGTACTTAAGTCGGCATTGTGTCTCTTACATTTAATTCCGATGAAATTTCTGTTTCATCGTCAATGGGAAGGTCCAAGGGATACAGTAAACTTGCAAATGTGCATCGGAATGTAAATCTGGTGACACAGGAAACGCTCAAAACATAGACACTAGGAAGACTCAGTCTTCCTGTACTTAAGTCGGCATTGTGTCTCTTATATTTAATTCCGATGAAATTTCAGTGATTCTCCTTGAATATGAAGTTCCAAGGGATATAGTAAACCTGCAGAGGTGCATCGGAAAGTAAAACTGATGACACAGGAAACGTTCAAAACATAGACAGTAGGAAGACTTAGTCTTCCTGTACTTAAGTCGGCATTGTGTCTCTTATATTTAATTCCGAAGCAATTTCTGTTTTTCATCGTCAATGGGAAGGTCCAAGGGATACAGTAAACCTGCAGAGGTGCATCGCAATGTAAAACTGATGACACAGGAAACGCTCAAAACATAGTCAGTACGAAGACTCAGTCTTCCTGTACTTAAGTCGGCATTGTGTCTCTTATATTTAATTCCGATGCGATTTCTGTGTTTCATCGACAATGGGAAGGGGGAAGGGGCAAGGGATACAGTATACCGGCAGAGGTGCATCGGTATGTAAAACTGGCGATACAGGAAACGGTCAAAACATAGACCGTAAGAAGACTCAGTTTTCTTGTACTTAAGTCGGCGTTGTGTCTCTTATATTTAATTCCCATGCAATTTCTGTGTTTCATCGTCAATGGGAGGGTCCAAGGGATACAGTAAACCTGCAGTGGTGCATCGGAATGTAAAACTGGTGACACAGGAAACGCCCAAAACATAGACAGTAGGAAGACTCAGTCTTCCTGTACTTAATTCCGCATTGTGTCTCTTATATTTAATTTCGATGCAATTTGTGTGTTTCATCACCAATGGGAAGGTCCAAGGGATACAGTAAACCTGCAGAAGTGCATCGGAATGTAAAACTGGTGACACAGGAAAAGCCCAAAGCATTGACCGTAAGAAGACTGTTTTCTTGTACTTAAGTCGGCATTGTGTCTCTTATATTTAATTCCGATGCAATTTATGTGTTTCATCGTCACTATGAAGGTCCAAGGGATACAGTAAACCTGTAGAGGTGCATCGGAATGTAAAACTGGTGACACAGGAAACGCTCAAAGCATAGACAGTAGGAAGACTCAGTCTTCCTGTACTTAAGTCGACATTGTGTCTCTTACATTTATTTCCGATGAAATTTCTGTGTTTCATCGTGAATGGGAAGGTCCAAGGGATATAGTAAACCTGCAGAGGTGCATCGGAATGTAAAACTAGTGACACAGGAAACGCTCAAAACATAGACAGTAGGAAGACTCAGTCTTCCTCTACTTAAGTCAGCATTGTGTCTTTTATATTTCATTCCGATGCAATTTCTGTGTTTCATCGTCAATGGGAAGGTCCAAGGCATACAGTAACCTCCAGACGTGCATCGGAATGTACAACTGGTGACACAGGAAACGCTCAAAGCATAGACAGTAGGAAGACTCAGTCTTCCTGTACTTTAAGTCGGCATTGTGTCTCTTACATTTATTTCCGATGAAATTTCTGTGTTTCATCGTGAATGGGAAGGTCCAAGGGATATAGTAAACCTGCAGAGGTGCATCAGAATGTGAAACTGGCGACACAGGAAACGCTCAAAACATAGACAGTAGGAAGACTCAGTCTTCCTGTACTTAAGTCGGCATTGTGTCTCTTATATTTAATTCCGATGCAATTTCTGTGTTTCATCGTCACTGTGAAGGTCCAAGGGATACAGTAAACCTGTAGAGGTGCATCGCAATGTAAAACTGGTGACACAGGTAACGCTCAATTTATAGACAGTAGTAAGACTCAGTCTTCCTGTACTTAAGTCGGCATTGTGTCTCTTATATTTAATTCCGAAGCAATTTCCGTGCTTCATCGTCAATGTGAAGGTCCAAGGGATACAGTAAACCGCAGAGGTGCATCGGAATGTAAAACTAGTGACACAGGAAACGCTCAAAACATTGACAGTAGGAAGTCTCAGTCTTCCCGTACTTAATTCGGCATTGTGTCTCTTATATTTAATTCCGATGCAATTTCTGTGTTTCATCGTCAATGGGAAGGTCCAAGGGATACAGTAAACCTGCAGAGGTGCATCGGAATGTAAAACTGGTGACACAGGAAACGCTCAAAACATAGACAGTAGGAAGACTCAGTCTTCCTGTACTTAAGTCAGCATTGTGTCTCTTATATTTATTTCCGATGAAATTTCTGTGTTTCATCGTGAATGGGAAGGTCCAAGGGATATAGTAAACCTGCAGAGGTGCATCGGAAACTAAAACTGATGACACAGGAAACGTTCAAAATATAGACAGTAGGAAGACTTAGTCTTCCTGTACTTAAGTCGGCATTGTGTCTCTTATATTTAATTCCGATGCAATTTCTGTTTTTCATCGTCAATGGGAAGGTCCAAGGGATACAGTAAACCTGCGGAGGTGCATCGGAAAGTAAAACTGATGACACAGGAAACGTTCAAAACATAGACAGTAGGAAGACTCAGTCTTACTGTACTTACGTCGGCATTGTGTCTCTTATATTAATTTTCGATGAAATTTCAGTGATTCATCGTGAATGGGATGGTCCAAGGGATATAGTAAACATGCAGAGGTGCATCGGAAAGTAAAACTGATGACACAGGAAACGTCCAAAACTTAGACAGTAGGAAGACTTAGTCTTCCTTTACTTATGTCGGCATTGTGTCTCTTATGTTTAATTCCGATGCAATTTCTGTTTTTCATCGTCAATGGGAAGGTCCAAGGGATACAGTAAACCTGCAGAGGTGCATCGGAATGTGTAACTGATGACACAGGAAACGCTCAAAACATAGACAGTAGGAAGACTCAGTCTTCCTGTACTTATGTCTGCATTGTGTCTCTTATATTTAATTCCGATGCAATTTCTGTGTTTCATCGTCAATGGGAAGGTCCAAGGGATACAGTCAACCTGCAGAGGTGTTCAGAATGTAAGACTGGTGACACAGGAAACGCTCAAAACATAGACAGTAGGAAGACTCAGTCTTCCTGTACTTAAGTCGGCATTGTGTCTCTTATATTTAATTCCGATGCGATTTCTGTGTTTCATCGACAATGGGAAGGTCCAAGGGATACAGTAGACCGGCAGAGGTGCATCGGAATGTAAAACTGGTGACACAGGAAACGCTCTAAACATTGACGATACGAAGACTGTTTTCTTGTACTTAACTCGACATTGTGTCTCTTATATGTAATTTCGATGCAATTTCTGTGTTTCATCGTAAATGGGAAGGTCCAAGGGATACAGGAAGCCTGCAGAGGTGCATCGGAATGTAAAACTAGTGACATAGGAAACGCTCAAAACATAGACAGTAGGAAGACTCAGTCTTCCTGTACTTAAGACGGCATTGTGTCTCTTATATTTAATTCCGATGGAATTTCTGTGTTTCATCGTCAATGGGAAGGTCCAAGGGATAGAGTAAACCTGCAAAGGTGCATCGGAATGTATAACTGGTGACACAGGAAACGCTCAAAACATAGACAGTAGGAAGACTCAGTCTTACTGTACATAATTCGGCATTGTGTCTCATATATTTTTTTCCGATGAAATTTCTGTGTTTCATCGTGAATGGGAAGGTCCAAGGGATATAGTAAACCTGCAGAGGTGCACCGGAAAGTAAAACTGATGACACAGGAAACGCTCAAAATATAGACAGTAGGAAGACTTAGTCTTCCTGTATTTAAGTCGGCATTGTGTCTCTTATATTTAATTCCGATGCAATTTCTGTTTTTCGTCGTCAATGGGAAGGTTCAAGGAATACAGTAAACCAGCAGAGGTGCATCGGAATGTAAAACTGATGACACAGGAAACGCTCAAAACATAGACAGTAGTAAGACTCAGTCTTCCTGTACTTAAGTCGGCATTGTGTCTCTTATATTTAATTCCGATACAATTTATGTGTTTCATCGTCACTATGAAGGTTCAAGGGATACAGTAAACCTGTAGAGGTGCATCGGAATGTAAAACTGGTGACACAGGAAACGCTCAAAGCATAGACAGTAGGAAGACTCAGTCTTCCTGTACTTAAGTCGGCATTGTGTCTCTTACATTTATTTCCGATGAAATTTCTGTGTTTCATCGTGAATGGGAAGGTCCAAGGGATACAGTAAACCTGCAGAGGTGCATCGGAATGTAAAACTGATGACACAGGAAACGCTCAAAACATAGACAGTAGGAAGACTCAGTCTTCCTGTACTTAAGTCGGCATTGTGTCTCTTATATTTAATTCCGATGCAATTTCTGTGTTTCATCGTGAATGGGATGGTCCATGGGATATAGTAAACCTGCAGATGTGCATCGGAAAGTAAAACTGATGACGCAGGAAACGTTCAAATCATAGACAGTAGGAAGACTCAGTCTTACTGTACTTAAGTCGGCATTGGGTCTCTTATATTTATTTCCGATGAACTTTCAGTGATTCATCGTGAATGGGAAGGTCCAAGGGATATAGTAAACCTGCAGAGGTGCATCGAAAAGTAAAATTGATGACTCAGGAAACGTTCAAAACATAGACAGTAGGAAGACTTAGTCTTCCTATACTTAAGTCGTCATTGTGTCTCTTATATTTAATTCCGATGCAATTTCTGAGTTTCATCGTCAGTGGGAAGGTCCAAGGGATACAGTAAACCTGCAGAGGTGCATCAGAATGTAAAACTGGCGACACAGGAAACGCTCAAAACATAGACAGTAGGAAGACTCAGTCTTCCTGTACTTAAGTCGGCATTTTGTCTCTTATATTTAATTCCGATGCAATTTCTGTGTTTCATCGTCACTGTGAAGGTCCAAGGGATACAGTAAACCTGTAGAGGTGCATCGCAATGTAAAACTGGTGACACAGGTAACGCTCAAATTATAGACAGTAGTAAGACTCAGTCTTCCTGTACTTAAGTCGGCATTGTGTCTCTTATATTTAATTCCGAAGCAATTTCCGTGCTTCATCGTCAATGTGAGTGTCCAAGGGATACAGTAAACCGCAGAGGTGCATCGGAATGTAAAACTAGTGACACAGGAAACGCTCAAAACATAGACAGTAGGAAGTCTCAGTCTTCCCGTACTTAAGTCGGCATTGTGTCTCTTATATTTAATTCCGATGCAATTTCTGTGTTTCATCGTCAATGGGAAGGTCCAAGGGATACAGTAAACCTGCAGAGGTGCATCGGAATGTAAAACTGGTGACACAGGAAACGCTCAAAACATAGACAGTAGGAAGACTCAGTCTTCCTGTACTTAAGTCGGCATTGTGTCTCTTATATTTATTTCCGATGAAATTTCTGTGTTTCATCGTGAATGGGAAGGTTCAGGGATATAGTAAACCTGCAGAGGTGCATCGGAAAGTAAAACTGATGACACAGGAAACTTTCAAAACATAGACAGTAGGAAGACTTAGTCTTCCTGTACTTACGTCGGCATTGTGTCTCTTATATTTATTTTCGATGAAATTTCAGTGATTCATCGTGAATGGGAAGGTCCAAGGGATATAGTAAACATGCAGAGGTGCATCGGAAAGTAAAACTGATGACACAGGAACCGTTCAAAACATAGACAGTAGGAAGACGTAGTCTTCCTTTACTTATGTCGGCATTGTGTCTCTTATATTTAATTCCGCTGCAATTTCTGTTTTTCATCGTCAATGGGAAGGTCCAAGGGATACAGTAAACCTGCAGAGGTGCATCGGAATGTGTAACTGATGACACAGGAAACGCTCAAAACATAGACAGTAGGAAGACTCAGTCTTCCTGTACTTAAGTCGGCATTGTGTCTCTTATATTTAATTCCAATGCAATTTCTGTGTTTCATCGTCAATGGGAAGGTCCAAGGGATACAGTCAACCTGCAGAGGTGTTCAGAATGTAAGACTGGTGACACAGGAAACGCTCAAAACATAGACAGTAAGAAGACTCAGTCTTCCTGTACTTAAGTCGGCATTGTGTCTCTTATATTTAATTCCGATGCGATTTCTGTGTTTCATCGACAATGGGAAGGTCCAAGGGATACAGTAAACCGGCAGAGGTGCATCGGAATGTAAAGCTGGTGACACAGGAAACGCTCTAAACATTGACCATACGAAGACTGTTTTCTTGTACTTAACTCGACATTGTGTCTCTTATATGTAATTTCGATGCAATTTCTGTGTTTCATCGTAAATGGGAAGATCCAATGGATACAGGAAGCCTGCAGAGGTGCATCGGAATGTAAAACTGGTGACACAGGAAACGCTCAAAACATAGACAGTAGGAAGACTCAGTCTTCCGGTACTTAAGTATGCATTGTGTCTCTTATATTTAATTCCGATGCATTTGCTGTGTTTCACCGTCAATGGGAAGGTCCAAGAGATACAGTAAACCTGCAGAAGTTGCATCGGAATGTAAAACTAGTGACATAGGAAACGCTCAAAACATAGACAGTAGGAAGACTCAGTCTTCCTGTACTTAAGACGGCATTGTGTCTCTTATATTTAATTCCGATGGAATTTCTGTGTTTCATCGTCAATGGGAAGGTCCAAGGGATAGAGTAAACCTGCAAAGGTGCATCGGAATGTATAACTGGTGACACAGGAAACGCTCAAAACATAGACAGTAGGAAGACTCAGTCTTACTGTACATAATTCGGCATTGTGTCTCATATATTTTTTTCCGATGAAATTTCTGTGTTTCATCGTGAATGGGAAGGTCCAAGGGATATAGTAAACCTGCAGAGGTGCACCGGAAAGTAAAACTGATGACACAGGAAACGCTCAAAATATAGACAGTAGGAAGACTTAGTCTTCCTGTACTTAAGTCGGCATTGTGTCTCCTATATTTAATTCCGATGCAATTTCTGTTTTTCATCGTCAATGGGAAGGTTCAAGGAATACAGTAAACCTGCAGAGGTGCATCGGAATGTAAAACTGATGACACAGGAAACGCTCAAAACATAGACAGTAGGAAGACTCAGTCTTCCTGTACTTAAGTCGGCATTGTGTCTCTTATATTTAATTCCGATGCAATTTCTGTGTTTCATCGTCACTGTGAAGGTCCAAGGGATACAGTAAACCTGTAGAGGTGCATCGGAATGTAAAACTGGTGACACAGGAAACGCTCAAATTATAGACAGTAGTAAGACTCAGTCTTCCTGTACTTAAGTCGGCATTGTGTCTCTTATATTTAATTCCGATGCAATATCCGTGCTTCATCGTCAATGTGAAGGTCCAAGGGATACAGTAAACCGCAGAGGTGCATCGGAATGTAAAACTAGTGACACAGGAAACGCTCAAAACATAGACAGTAGGAAGATTCAGTCTTCCCGTACTTAAGTCGGCATTGTGTCTCTTATATTTAATTCCGATGCAATTTCTGTGTTTCATCGTCAATGGGAAGGTCCAAGGGATACAGTAAACCTGCAGAGGTGCATCGGAATGTAAAACTGGTGACACAGGAAACGCTCAAAACATAGATAGTAGGAAGACTCAGTCTTCTTGTACTTAAGTCGGCATTGTGTCTCTTATATTTATTTCCGATGAAATTTCTGTGTTTCATCGTGAATGGGAAGGTCCAAGGGATATAGTAAACCTGCAGAGGTGCATCGGAAAGTAAGACTGATGACACAGGAAACGTTCAAAACATAGACAGTAGGAAGACTTAGTCTTCCTGTACTTAAGTCGGCATTGTGTCTCTTATATTTAATTCCGATGGAATTTCTGTATTTCATCGTCAATGGGAAGGTCCAAGGGATACAGTAAACCTGCAGAGGTGCATCGGAATGTGTAACTGATGACACAGGAAACGCTCAAAACATAGACAGTAGGAAGACTCAGTCCTCCTGTACTTAAGTCGGCATTGTGTCTCTTATATTTAATTCCGATGCGATTTCTGTGGTTCATCGACAATGGGAAGGTCCAAGGGATACAGTAAACCGGCAGAGGTGCATCGGAATGTAAAACTGGTGACACAGGAAACGCTCAAAACATTGACCATACGAAGACTGTTTTCTTGTACTTAAGTCGGCATTGTGTCTCTTATATGTAATTTCTATGCAATTTCTGTGTTTCATCGTAAATGGGAAGGTCCAAGGGATACAGGAAGCCTGCAGAGGTGCATCGGAATGTAAAACTGGTGACACAGGAAACGCTCAAAACATAGACAGTAGGAAGACTCAGTCTTCCTGTACTTAAGTCGGCATTGTGTCTCTTATATTTAATTCCGATGCAATTTCTGTGTTTCATCGTCAATGGGAAGGTCCAAGGGATAGAGTAAACCTGCAAAGGTGCATCGGAATGTATAACTGGTGACACAGGAAACGCTCAAAACATAGACAGTAGGAAGACTCAGTCTTACTGTACTTACGTCGGCATTGTGTCTCTTATATTTATTTTCGATGAAATTTCAGTGATTCATCGTGAATGGGAAGGTCCAAGGGATATAGTAAACATGCAGAGGTGCATCGGAAAGTAAAACTGATGACACAGGAAACGTTCAAAACATAGACAAAAGGAAGACTTAGTCTTCCTTTACTTATGTCGGCATTGTGTCTCTTATATTTAATTCCGATGCAATTTCTGCTTTCATCGTCAATGGGAAGGTCCAAGGGATACAGTAAACCTGCAGAGGTGCATCGGAATGTGTAACTGATGACACAGGAAACGCTCAAAACATAGACAGTAGGAAGACTCAGTCTTCCTGTACTTAAGTCGGCATTGTGTCTCTTATATTTAATTCCGATGCAATTTCTGTGTTTCATCGTCAATGGGAAGGTCCAAGGGATACAGTCAACCTGCAGAGGTGTTCAGAATGTAAGACTGGTGACACAGGAAACGCTCAAAACATAGACAGTAGGAAGACTCAGTCTTCCTGTACTTAAGTCGGCATTGTGTCTCTTATATTTAATTCCGATGCAATTTCTGTGTTTCATCGTCACTGTGAAGGTCCAAGGGATACAGTAAACCTGTTGAGGTGCATCGGAATGTAAAACTGGTGACACAGGAAACGCTCAAATTATAGACAGTAGTAAGACTAAGTCTTCCTGTACTTAAGTCGGCATTGTGTCTCTTATATTTAATTCCGATGCAATATCCGTGCTTCATCGTCAATGTGAAGGTCCAAGGGATACAGTAAACCGCAGAGGTGCATCGGAATGTAAAATTAGTGACACAGGAACCGCTCAAAACATAGACAGTAGGAAGACTCAGTCTTCCCGTACTTAAGTCGGCATTGTGTCTCTTATATTTAATTCCGATGCAATTTCTGTGTTTCATCGTCAATGGGAAGGTCCAAGGGATACAGTAAACCTGCAGAGGTGCATCGGAATGTAAATCTGGTGACACAGGAAACGCTCAAAACATAGATAGTAGGAAGACTCAGTCTTCTTGTACTTAAGTCGGCATTGTGTATCTTATATTTATTTCCGATGAAATATCTGTGTTTCATCGTCAATGGGAAGGTCCAAGGGATACAGTCAACCTGCAGAGGCGTTCAGAATGTAAGACTGGTGACACAGGAAACGCTCAAAACATAGACAGTAAGAAGACTCAGTCTTCCTGTACTTAAGTCGGCATTGTGTCTCTTATATTTAATTCCGATGCGATTTCTGTGTTTCATCGACAATGGGAAGGTCCAAGGGATACAGTAAACCGGCAGAGGTGCATCGGAATGTAAAGCTGGTGACACAGGAAACGCTCTAAACATTGACCATACGAAGACTGTTTTCTTGTACTTAACTCGACATTGTGTCTCTTATATGTAATTTCGATGCAATTTCTGTGTTTCATCGTAAATGGGAAGGTCCAATGGATACAGGAAGCCTGCAGAGGTGCATCGGAATGTAAAACTGGTGACACAGGAAACGCTCAAAACATAGACAGTAGGAAGACTCAGTCTTCCTGTACTTAAGTAGGCATTGTGTCTCTTATATTTAATTCCGATGCATTTGCTGTGTTTCACCGTCAATGGGAAGGTCCAAGAGATACAGTAAACCTGCAGAAGTTGCATCGGAATGTAAAACTAGTGACATAGGAAACGCTCAAAACATAGACAGTAGGAAGACTCAGTCTTCCTGTATTTAAGACGGCATTGTGTCTCTTATATTTAATTCCGATGGAATTTCTGTGTTTCATCGTCAATGGGAAGGTCCAAGGGATAGAGTAAACCTGCAAAGGTGCATCGGAATGTATAACTGGTGACACAGGAAACGCTCAAAACATAGACAGTAGGAAGACTCAGTCTTACTGTACATAATTCGGCATTGTGTCTCATATATTTTTTTCCGATGAAATTTCTGTGTTTCATCGTGAATGGGAAGGTCCAAGGGATATAGTAAACCTGCAGAGGTGCACCGGAAAGAAAAACTGATGACACAGGAAACGCTCAAAATATAGACAGTAGGAAGACTTAGTCTTCCTGTACTTAAGTCGGCATTGTGTCTCCTATATTTAATTCCGAGACAATTTCTGTTTTTCATCGTCAATGGGAAGGTTCAAGGAATACAGTAAACCTGCAGAGGTGCATCGGAATGTAAAACTAATGACACAGGAAACGCTCAAAACATAGACAGTAGGAAGACTCAGTCTTCCTGTACTTAAGTCGGCATTGTGTCTCTTATATTTAATTCCGATGCAATTTCTGTGTTTCATCGTCACTGTGAAGGTCCAAGGGATACAGTAAACCTGTAGAGGTGCATCGGAATGTAAAACTGGTGACACAGGAAACGCTCAAATTATAGACAGTAGTAACACTCAGTCTTCCTGTACTTAAGTCGGCATTGTGTCTCTTATATTTAATTCCGATGCAATATCCGTGCTTCATCGTCAATGTGAAGGTCCAAGGGATACAGTAAACCGCAGAGGTGCATCGGAATGTAAAACTAGTGACACAGGAAACGCTCAAAACATAGACAGTAGGAAGATTCAGTCTTCCCGTACTTAAGTCGGCATTGTGTCTCTTATATTTAATTCCGATGCAATTTCTGTGTTTCATCGTCAATGGGAAGGTCCAAGGGATACAGTAAACCTGCAGAGGTGCATCGGAATGTAAAACTGGTGACACAGGAAACGCTCAAAACATAGATAGTAGGAAGACTCAGTCTTCTTGTACTTAAGTCGGCATTGTGTCTCTTATATTTATTTCCGATGAAATTTCTGTGTTTCATCGTGAATGGGAAGGTCCAAGGGATATAGTAAACCTGCAGAGGTGCATCGGAAAGTAAGACTGATGACACAGGAAACGTTCAAAACATAGACAGTAGGAAGACTTAGTCTTCCTGTACTTAAGTCGGCATTGTGTCTCTTATATTTAATTCCGATGGAATTTCTGTATTTCATCGTCAATGGGAAGGTCCAAGGGATACAGTAAACCTGCAGAGGTGCATCGGAATGTGTAACTGATGACACAGGAAACGCTCAAAACATAGACAGTAGGAAGACTCAGTCCTCCTGTACTTAAGTCGGCATTGTGTCTCTTATATTTAATTCCGATGCGATTTCTGTGGTTCATCGACAATGGGAAGGTCCAAGGGATACAGTAAACCGGCAGAGGTGCATCGGAATGTAAAACTGGTGACACAGGAAACGCTCAAAACATTGACCATACGAAGACTGTTTTCTTGTACTTAAGTCGGCATTGTGTCTCTTATATGTAATTTCTATGCAATTTCTGTGTTTCATCGTAAATGGGAAGGTCCAAGAGATACAGGAAGCCTGCAGAGGTGCATCGGAATGTAAAACTGGTGACACAGGAAACGCTCAAAACATAGACAGTAGGAAGACTCAGTCTTCCTGTACTTAAGTCGGCATTGTGTCTCTTATATTTAATTCCGATGCAATTTCTGTGTTTCGTCGTCAATATGAAGGTCCAAGGGATACAGTAAACCTGCAGAGGTGCATCGGAATGTAAAACTGGTGACACAGGAAACGCTCAAAACATTGACCGTACGAAGACTGTTTTCTTGTACTTAAGTCGGCATTGTATCTCTTATATTTAATTTCGACGCAATTTCTGTGTTTCATCGTCAATGGGAAGGTCCAAGGGATACAGGAAACCTGCAGAAGTGCATCGGAATGTAAAACTGGTGACACAGGAAACGCTCAAAACATAGACAGTAGGAAGACTCAGTCTTCCTGTACTTAAGTCGGCATTGTGTCTCTTTTATTTAATTCCGATGAAATTTCTGTGTTTCATCGTGAATGGGAAGGTCCAAGGGATATAGTAAACCTGCAGAGGTGCATCGGAAAGTAAAACTTATGACACAGGAAACGTTCAAAATATAGACAGTAGGAAGACTTAGTCTTCCTGTACTTAAGTCGGCATTGTGTCTCTTATATTTAATTCCGATGGAATTTCTGTTTTTCATCGTCAATGGGAAGGTTCAAGGAATACAGTAAACCTGCAGAGGTGCATCGGAATGTAAAACTGATGACACAGGAAACGCTCAAAACATAGACAGTAGGAAGACTCAGTCTTCCTGTACTTAAGTCGGCATTGTATCTCTTATATTTAATTCTGATGCAATTTCTGTGTTGCATCGTCACTGTGAAGGTCCAAGGAATACAGTAAACCTGTAGAGGTGCATCGGAATGTAAAACTGGTGGCACAGGAAACGCTCAAATTATAGACAGTAGTAAGACTCAGTCTTCCTGTACTTAAGTCGGCATTGTGTCTCCTATATTTAATTCCGATGCAATTTCTGTGTTTCATCGTCAATGGGAAGGTCCATGGGATACAGTAAACCTGCAGAGGTGCATCAGAATGTAAAACTGGTGACACAGGAAACGCTGAAAACATTGACAGTAGGAAGACTCAGTCTTCCTGTACTTAAGGCAGCATTGTGTCTCTTATATTTAATTCCGATGCAATTTCTGTGTTTAGTCGTCAATGGGAATGTCCAAGGGATACAGTAAACCTGCAGAGGTGCATCAGAATGTAAAACTGGTGACACAGGAAACGCTCAAAACATAGACAGTAGGAACACTCAGTCTTCCTGTACTTAAGTCGGCATTGTGTCTCTTATATTTAATTCCGATGCAATGTCTGTGTTTCATCGTCAATGGGAAGGTTCAAGGGATACAGTAAACCTGCAGAGGTGCATCGGAATGTAAAACTGATGACACAGGAAACGCTCAAAACATAGACACTAGGAAGACTCAGTCTTCCCATACTTAAGTCGGCATTGTGTCTCTTACATTTAATTACGATGCAATTTCTGTGTTTCATCGTCAATGGGAAGGTCCAAGGGATACAGTAAACCTGCAGAGGTGCATCGGAATGTAAAACTGGTGACACAGGAAACGCTCAAATTATAGACAGTAGTAAGACTCAGTCTTCCTGTACTTAAATCGGCATTGTGTCTCTTATATTTATTTCCGATGAAATTTCATTGATTCATCGTGAATGGGAAGGTCCAAGGGATATAGTAAACCTGCAGAGGTGCATCGGAAAGTAAAATTGATGACACAGGAAACGTTCAAAACATAGACAGTAGGAAGACTTATACTTAAGTCGGCATTGTGTCTCTTATATTTAATTCCGATGCAATTTCTGTTTTTCATCGTCAATGGGAAGGTCCAAGGGATACAGTAAACCTGCAGAGGTGCATCGGAATGTAAAACTAATGACACAGGAAACGCTCAAAACATAGACAGTAGGAAGACTCAGTCTTCCTGTACTTAAGTCGGCATTGTGTCTCTTATATTTAATTCCGATGCAATTTCTGTGTTTCATCGTCACTGTGAAGGTCCAAGGGATACAGTAAACCTGTAGAGGTGCATCGGAATGTAAAACTGGTGGCACAGGAAACGCTCAAATTATAGACAGTAGTAAGACTCAGTCTTCCTGTACTTAAGTCGGCATTGTGTCTCCTATATTTAATTCCGATGCAATTTCTGTGTTTCATCGTCAATGGGAAGGTCCATGGGATACAGTAAACCTGCAGAGGTGCATCAGAATGTAAAACTGGTGACACAGGAAACGCTCAAAACATTGACCGTACGAAGACTGTTCTCTTGTACTTAAGTCGGCATTGTGTCTCTTACATTTAATTCCGATGCAATTTCTGTGTTTCATCGTCAATGGGAAGGTCCAAGGGATACAGTAAACCTGCAGAGGTGCATCGGAATGTAAAACTGGTGACACAGGAAACGCTCAAAACATAGACAGTAGGAAGACTCAGTCTTCCTGTACTTAAGTCGGCATTGAGTCTCTTATATTTAATTCCGATGTAATTTCTGTGTTTCAACGTGAATGGGAAGGTCCAAGGTATATAGTAAACCTGCAGAGGTGCATCGGAAAGTGAATCTGATGACACAGGAAACGTTCAAACATAGACAGTAGGAAGACTCAGTCTTCCTGTACTTAAATCGGCATTGTGTCTCTTATATTTATTTCCGATGAAATTTCAGTGATTCTTCGTGAATGGGAAGGTCCAAGGGATATAGTAAATCTGCAGAGGTGCATCGGAAAGTAAAATTGATGACACAGGAAACGTTCAAAACATAGACAGTAGGAAGACTTAGTCTTCCTGTACTTAAGTCGGCATTGTGTCTGTTATATTTAATTCCGATGCAATTTCTGTTTTTCATCGTCAATGGGAAGGTCCAAGGGATACAGTAAACCTGCAGAGGTGCATCGGAATGTAAAACTGATGACACAGGAAACGCTCAAAACATAGACAGTAGGAAGACTCAGTCTTCCTGTACTTAAGTCGGCATTGTGTCTCTTATATTTAATTCCGATGCAATTTCTGTGTTTCATCGTCAATGGGAAGGTCCAAGGGATACAGTAAACCTGCAGAGGTGCATCGGAATGTAAAACTGGTGACACAGGAAACGCTCAAAACATAGACAGTAGGAAGACTCAGTCTTCCTGCACTGAAGTCGGCATTGTGTTTCTTATATTTAATTCCGATGAAATTTCTGTGTTTCATCGTGAATGGGAAGGTCCAAGGGATATAGTAAACCTGCAGAGGTGCATCGGAAAGTAAAACTGACGACACAGGAAACGTTCACAACATAGACAGTAGGAAGCCTTAGTCTTCCTGTACTTAAGTCGGCATTGTGTCTCTTATGTTTAATTCCGATGCAATTTCTGTTTTTCATCGTCAATGGGAAGGTTCAAGGAATACAGTAAACCTGCAGAGGTGCATCGGAATGTAAAACTGGTGACACAGGAAACGCTCAAAACATAGACAGTAGGAAGACTCAGTCTCCCTGTACTTAAGTCGGCATTGTGTCTCTTATATTTAATTCCGATGCAATTTCTGTTTTTCATCGTCAATGGGAATGTCCAAGGGATACAGTAAACCTGCAGAGGTGCATCGGAATGTAAAACCTGATGACACAGGAAACGCTCAAAACATAGACAGTAGGAAGACTCAGTCTTCCTGTACTTAAGTCGGCATTGTGTCTCTTATATTTAATTCCGATGCAATTTCTGTGTTTCATCGTCACTGTGAAGGTCCAAGGGATACAGTAAACCTGTAGAGGTGCATCGGAATGTAAAACTGGTGGCACAGGAAACGCTCAAATTATAGACAGTAGTAAGACTCAGTCTTCCTGTACTTAAGTCGGCATTGTGTCTCCTATATTTAATTCCGATGCAATTTCTGTGTTTCATCGTCTATGGGAAGGTCCATGGGATACAGTAAACCTGCAGAGGTGCATCAGAATGTAAAACTGGTGACACAGGAAACGCTCAAAACATTGACCGTACGAGGACTGTTCTCTTGTACTTAAGTCGGCATTGTGTCTCTTACATTTAATTCCGATGCAATTTCTGTGTTTCATCGTCAATGGGAAGGTCCAAGGGATACAGTAAACCTGCAGAGGTGCATCGGAATGTAAAACTGGTGACACAGGAAACGCTCAAAACATAGACAGTAGGAAGACTCAGTCTTCCTGTACTTAAGTCGGCATTGAGTCTCTTATATTTAATTCCGATGTAATTTCTGTGTTTCAACGTGAATGGGAAGGTCCAAGGTATATAGTAAACCTGCAGAGGTGCATCGGAAATTAAAACTGATGACACAGGAAACGTTCAAAACATAGACAGTAGGAAGACTTAGTCCTCCTGTACTTAAGTCGGCATTGTGTCTCTTATGTTTAATTCTGTTGCAATTTCTGTTTTTCATCGTCAGTGGGAAGGTCCAAGGGATACAATAAACCTGCAGAGGTGCATCGGAATGTAAAACTGATGACACAGGAAACGCTCAAAACATAGACAGTAGGAAGACTCAGTCTTCCTGTACTTAAGTCGGCATTGTGTCTCTTATATTTAATTCCGATGCAATTTCTGTGTTTCATCGTCAATGGGAAGGTCCAAGGGATACAGTAAACCTGCAGAGGTGCATCAGAATGTAAAACTGGTGACACAGGAAACGCTCAAAACATAGACAGTAGGAACACTCAGTCTTCCTGTACTTAAGTCGGCATTGTGTCTCTTATATTTAATTCCGATGCAATGTCTGTGTTTCATCGTCAATGGGAAGGTTCAAGGGATACAGTAAACCTGCAGAGGTGCATCGGAATGTAAAACTGATGACACAGGAAACGCTCAAAACATAGACACTAGGAAGACTCAGTCTTCCCGTACTTAAGTCGGCATTGTGTCTCTTACATTTAATTACGATGCAATTTCTGTGTTTCATCGTCAATGGGAAGGTCCAAGGGATACAGTAAACCTGCAGAGGTGCATCAGAATGTAAAACTGGCGACACAGGAAACGCTCAAAACATAGACAGTAGGAACACTCAGTCATCCTGTACTTAAGTCGGCATTGTGTCTCTTATATTTAATTCCGATGCAATGTCTGTGTTTCATCGTCAATGGGAAGGTTCAAGGGATACAGTAAACCTGCAGAGGTGCATCGGAATGTAAAACTGATGACACAGGAAACGCTCAAAACATAGACACTAGGAAGACTCAGTCTTCCCGTACTTAAGTCGGCATTGTGTCTCTTACATTTAATTACGATGCAATTTCTGTGTTTCATCGTCAATGGGAAGGTCCAAGGGATACAGTAAACCTGCAGAGGTGCATCGGAATGTAAAACTGGTGACACAGGAAACGCTCAAATTATAGACAGTAGTAAGACTCAGTCTTCCTGTACTTAAATCGGCATTGTGTCTCTTATATTTATTTCCGATGAAATTTCATTGATTCATCGTGAATGGGAAGGTCCAAGGGATATAGTAAACCTGCAGAGGTGCATCGGAAAGTAAAATTGATGACACAGGAAACGTTCAAAACATAGACAGTAGGAAGACTTATACTTAAGACGGCATTGTGTCTCTTATATTTAATTCCGATGCAATTTCTGTGTTTCATCGTCAATGGGAAAGTTCAAGGGATACAGTAAACCTGCAGAGGTGCATCGGTATCTAAAACTGATGACACAGGAAACGCTCAAATTATAGACAGTAGTAAGACTCAGTCTTCCTGTACTTAAGTCGGCACTGTGTCTCTTATATTTAATTCCGATGTAATTTATGTGTTTCATCGTCAATGGGAAGGTCCAAGGGATACAGTAAACCTGCAGAGGTGCATCAGAATGTAAAACTGGTGACACAGGAAACGCTCAAAACATAGACAGTAGGAAGACTCAGTCTTCCTGTACTTAAGCCGGCATTGTGTCTCTTATATTTAATTCCGATGAATTGTCTGTGTTTCATCGTCAATGGGAAGGTTCAAGGGATACAGTAAACCTGCAGAGGTGCATCGGAATGTAAAACTGGTGACACAGGAAACGCTCAAAACATAGACAGTAGGAAGACTCAGTCTTCCCGTACTTAAGTCGGCATTGTGTCTCTTACATTTAATTCCGATGCAATTCCTGTGTTTCATCGTCAATGGGAAAGTTCAAGGGATACAGTAAACCTGCAGAGGTGCATCGGAATGTAAAACTGGTGACAAAGGAAACGCTCAAAACATAGACAGTAGGAAGACTCAGTCTACCTGTACTTATGTCGGCATTGTGTCTCTTATATTTAATTCCGATGCAATTTCTGTGTTTCATCGTCAATGGGAAGGTCCAAGGGATACAGTAAACCTGCAGAGGTGCATCAAAATGTAAAACTGGTGACACAGGAAACGCTCAAAACATAGACCGTAAGAAGACTCAGTTTTCTTGTACTTAAGTCGGCGTTGTGTCTCTTATATTTAATTCCGATGCAATTTCTGTGTTTCATCGTCAATGGGAAGGTCCAAGGGATACAGTAAACCTGCAGTGGTGCATCGGAATGTAAAACTGGTGACACAGGAAACGCTCAAAACATAGACAGTAGGAAGACTCAGTCTTCCTGTACTTAATTCCGCATTGTGTCTCTTATATTTAATTTCGATGCAATTTGTGTGTTTCATCACCAATGGGAAGGTCCAAGGGATACAGTAAACCTGCAGAGGTGCATCGGAATGTAAAACTGGTGACACAGGAAAAGGCCAAAGCATTGACCGTAAGAAGACTCAGTTTTCTTGTACTTAAGTCGGCATTGTGTCTCTTATATTTAATTCCGATGCAATTTATGTGTTTCGTCGTCACTATGAAGGTCCAAGGGATACAGTAAACCTGTAGAGGTGCATCGGAATGTAAAACTGGTGACACAGGAAACGCTCAAAGCATAGACAGTAGGAAGACTCAGTCTTCCTGTACTTAAGTCGGCATTGTGTCTCTTACATTTATTTCCGATGAAATTTCTGTGTTTCATCGTGAATGGGAAGGTCCAAGGGATATAGTAAACCTGCAGAGGTGCATCGGAATGTAAAACTAGTGACACAGGAAACGCTCAAAACATAGACAGTAGGAAGACTCAGTCTTCCTCTACTTAAGTCGGCATTGTGTCTTTTATATTTCATTCCGATGCAATTTCTGTGTTTCATCGTCAATGGGAAGGTCCAAGGCATACAGTAACCTGCAGACGTGCATCGGAATGTACAACTGGTGACACAGGAAACGCTCAAAGCATAGACAGTAGGAAGACTCAGTCTTCCTGTACTTTAAGTCGGCATTGTGTCTCTTACATTTATTTCCGATGACATTTCTGTGTTTCATCGTGAATGGGAAGGTCCAAGGGATATAGTAAACATGCAGAGGTGCATCAGAATGTAAAACTGGCGACACAGGAAACGCTCAAAACATAGACAGTAGGAAGACTCAGTCTTCCTGTACTTAAGTCGGCATTGTGTCTCTTATATTTAATTCCGATGCAATTTCTGTGTTTCATCGTCACTGTGAAGGTCCAAGGGATACAGTAAACCTGTAGAGGTGCATCGCAATGTAAAACTGGTGACACAGGTAACGCTCAATTTATAGACAGTAGTAAGACTCAGTCTTCCTGTACTTAAGTCGGCATTGTGTCTCTTATATTTAATTCCGAAGCAATTTCCGTGCTTCATCGTCAATGTGAAGGTCCAAGGGATACAGTAAACCTGCTGAGGTGCATCAGAATGTAAAACTGGTGACACAGGAAACGCTCAAAACATAGACAGTAGGAAGACTCAGTCTTCCTGTACTTAAGTCGGCATTGTGTCTCTTATATTTAATTCCGATGCAATTTCTGTGTTTCATCGTCAATGGGAAGGTCCAAGGGATACAGTAAACCTGCAGAGGTGCATCAAAATGTAAAACTGGTGACACAGGAAACGCTGAAATCATAGACAGTCGGAATACTCAGTCTTCCCGTACTTAAGTCGGCATTGTGTCTCTTATATTTAATACCGACGTAATTTCTGTGTTTCATCGTGAATGGGAAGGTCTAAGGGATATAGTAAACCTGCAGAGGTGTATCGGAAAGTGAATCTGATGACACAGGAAACGTTCAAACATAGACAGTAGGAAGACTCAGTCTTCCTGTACTTAAGTCGGCATTGTGTCTCTTATATTTATTTCCGATGAAATTTCAGTGATTCTTCGTGAATGGGAAGGTCCAAGGTATATAGTAAACCTGCAGAGGTGCATCGGAAAGTAAAATTGATGACACAGGAAACGTTCAAAACATAGACAGTAGGAAGACTTAGTCTTCCTGTACTTAAGTCGGCATTGTGTCTGTTATATTTAATTCCGATGCAATTTCTGTTTTTCATCGTCAATGGGAAGGTCCAAGGGATACAGTAAACCTGCAGAGGTGCATCGGAATGTAAAACTGATGACACAGGAAACGCTCAAAACATAGACAGTAGGAAGACTCAGTCTTCCTGTACTTAAGTCGGCATTGTTTCTCTTATATTTAATTCCGATGCAATTTCTGTGTTTCATCGTCAATGGGAAGGTCCAAGGGATACAGTAAACCTGCAGAGGTGCATCGGAATGTAAAACTGGTGACACAGGAAACGCTCAAAACATAGACAGTAGGAAGACTCAGTCTTCCTGCACTGAAGTCGGCATTGTGTCTCTTATATTTAATTCCGATGAAATTTCTGTGTTTCATCGTGAATGGGAAGGTCCAAGGGATATAGTAAACCTGCAGAGGTGCATCGGAAAGTAAAACTGACGACACAGGAAACGTTCACAACATAGACAGTAGGAAGCCTTAGTCTTCCTGTACTTAAGTCGGCATTGTGTCTCTTATGTTTAATTCCGATGCAATTTCTGTTTTTCATCGTCAATGGGAAGGTACAAGGAATACAGTAAACCTGCAGAGGTGCATCGGAATGTAAAACTGGTGACACAGGAAACGCTCAAAACATAGACAGTAGGAAGACTCAGTCTTCCTGTACTTAAGTCGGCATTGTGTCTCTTATATTTAATTCCGATGCAATTTCTGTTTATCATCGTCAATGGGAAGGTCCAAGGGATACAGGAAACCTGCAGAGGTGCATCGGAATGTAAAACCTGATGACACAGGAAACGCTCAAAACATAGACAGTAGGAAGACTCAGTCTTCCTGTACTTAAGTCGGCATTGTGTCTCTTATATTTAATTCCGATGCAGTTTCTGTGTTTCATCCACAATGGGAAGGTCCAAGGGATACAGTAAACCTGCAGAGGTGCATCGGAATGTAAAACTGGTGACACAGGAAACGCTAGAAACATTGACCGTACGAAGACTGTTTTCTTGTACTTAAGTCGGCATTGTATCTCTTACATTTAATTTCGACGCAATTTCTGTGTTTCATCGTCAATGGGAAGGTCCAAGGGATACAGGAAACCTGCAGAAGTGCATCGGAATGTAAAACTGGTGACACAGGAAACGCTCAAAACATAGACAGTAGGAAGACTCAGTCTTCCTGTACTTAAGTCGGCATTGTGTCTCTTTTATTTAATTCCGATGAAATTTCTGTGTTTCATCGTGAATGGGAAGGTCCAAGGGATATAGTAAACCTGCAGAGGTGCATCGGAAAGTAAAACTGATGACACAGGAAACGTTCAAAATATAAACAGTAGGAAGACTTAGTCTTCCTGTACTTAAGTCGGCATTGTGTCTCTTATATTTAATTCCGATGGAATTTCTGTTTTTCATCGTCAATGAGAAGGTTCAAGGAATACAGTAAACCTGCAGAGGTGCATCGGAATGTAAAACTGATGACACAGGAAACGCTCAAAACATAGACAGTAGGGAGACTCAGTCTTCCTGTACTTAAGTCGGCATTGTATCTCTTATATTTAATTCTGATGCAATTTCTGTGTTGCATCGTCACTGTGAAGGTCCAAGGGATACAGTAAACCTGTAGAGGTGCATCGGAATGTAAAACTGGTGGCACAGTAAACGCTCAAATTATAGACAGTAGTAAGACTCAGTCTTCCTGTACTTATGTCGGCATTGTGTCTCCTATATTTAATTCCGATGCAATTTCTGTGTTTCATCGTCAATGGGAAGGTCCATGGGATACAGTAAACCTGCAGAGGTGCATCAGAATGTAAAACTGGTGACACAGGAAACGCTCAAAACATTGACCGTACGAAGACTGTTCTCTTGTACTTAAGTCGGCATTGTGTGTCTTACATTTAATTCCGATGCAATTTCTGTGTTTCATCGTCAATGGGAAGGTCCAAGGGATACAGTAAACCTGCAGAGGTGCATCGGAATGTAAAACTGGTGACACAGGAAACGCTCAAAACATAGACAGTAGGAAGACTCAGTCTTCCTGTACTTAAGTCGGCATTGTGTCTCTTATATTTAATTCCGATGTAATTTCTGTGTTTCAACGTGAATGGGAAGGTCCAAGGGATATAGTAAACCTGCAGAGGTGCATCGGAAAGTAAAACTGATGACACAGGAAACGTTCAAAACATAGACAGTAGGAAGACTTAGTCTTCCTGTACTTAAGTCGGCATTGTGTCTCTTATGTTTAATTCCGATGCAATTTCTGTTTTTCATCGTCAATGGGAAGGTCCAAGGGATACAATAAACCTGCAGAGGTGCATCGGAATGTAAAACTGATGACACAGGAAACGCTCAAAACATAGACAGTAGGAAGACTCAGTCTTCCTGTACATAAGTCGGCATTGTGTCTCTTATATTTAATTCCGATGCAATTTCTGTGTTTCATCGTCAATGGGAAGGTCCAAGGGATACAGTAAACCTGCAGAGGTGCATCAGAATGTAAAACTGGTGACACAGGAAACGCTCAAAACATAGACAGTAGGAACACGCAGTCTTCCTGTACTTAAGTCGGCATTGTGTCTCTTATATTTAATTCCGATGCAATGTCTGTGTTTCATCGTCAATGGGAAGGTTCAAGGGATACAGTAAACCTGCAGAGGTGCATCGGAATGTAAAACTGATGACACAGGAAACGCTCAAAACATAGACACTAGGAAGACTCAGTCTTCCCGTACTTAAGTCGGCATTGTGTCTCTTACATTTAATTACGATGCAATTTCTGTGTTTCATCGTCAATGGGAAGGTCCAAGGGATACAGTAAACCTGCAGAGGTGCATCGGAATGTAAAACTGGTGACACAGGAAACGCTCAAATTATAGACAGTAGTAAGACTCAGTCTTCCTGTACTTAAATCGGCATTGTGTCTCTTATATTTATTTCCGATGAAATTTCATTGATTCATCGTGAATGGGAAGGTCCAAGGGATATAGTAAACCTGCAGACGTGCATCGGAAAGTAAAATTGATGACACAGGAAACGTTCAAAACATAGACAGTAGGAAGACTTATACTTAAGTCGGCATTGTGTCTCTTATATTTAATTCCGATGCAATATCTGTGTTTTATCGTCAATGGGAAAGTTCAAGGGATACAGTAAACCTGCAGAGGTGCATCGGTATGGAAAACTGATGACACAGGAAACGCTCAAATTATAGACAGTAGTAAGACTCAGTCTTCCTGTACTTAAGTCGGCACTGTGTCTCTTATATTTAATTCCGATGTAATTTATGTGTTTCATCGTCAATGGGAAGGTCCAAGGGATACAGTAAACCTGCAGAGGTGCATCAGAATGTAAAACTGGTGACACAGGAAACGCTCAAAACATAGACAGTAGGAAGACTCAGTCTTCCTGTACTTAAGCCGGCATTGTGTCTCTTATATTTAATTCCGATGAATTGTCTGTGTTTCATCGTCAATGGGAAGGTTCAAGGGATACAGTAAACCTGCAGAGGTGCATCGGAATGTAAAACTGGTGACACAGGAAACGCTCAAAACATAGACAGTAGGAAGACTCAGTCTTCACGTACTTAAGTCGGCATTGTGTCTCTTACATTTAATTCCGATGAAATTTCTGTTTCATCGTCAATGGGAAGGTCCAAGGGATACAGTAAAGTTGCAAATGTGCATCGGAATGTAAAACGGGTGACACAGGAAACGCTCAAAACATAGACACTAGGAAGACTCAGTCTTCCTGTACTTAAGTCGGCATTGTGTCTCTTATATTTAATTCCGATGAAATTTCAGTGATTCTCCTTGAATATGAAGTTCCAAGGGATATAGTAAACCTGCAGAGGTGCATCGGAAAGTAAAACTGATGACACAGGAAACGTTCAAAACATAGACAGTAGGAAGACTTAGTCTTCCTGTACTTAAGTCGGCATTGTGTCTCTTATATTTAATTCCGAAGCAATTTCTGTTTTTCATCGTCAATGGGAAGGTCCAAGGGATACAGTAAACCTGCAGAGGTGCATCGCAATGTAAAACTGATGACACAGGAAACGCTCAAAACATAGTCAGTACGAAGACTCAGTCTTCCTGTACTTAAGTCGGCATTGTGTCTCTTATATTTAATTCCGATGCGATTTCTGTGTTTCATCGACAATGGGAAGGGGGAAGGGGCAAGGGATACAGTATACCGGCAGAGGTGCATCGGTATGTAAAACTGGCGATACAGGAAACGGTCAAAACATAGACCGTAAGAAGACTCAGTTTTCTTGTACTTAAGTCGGCGTTGTGTCTCTTATATTTAATTCCCATGCAATTTCTGTGTTTCATCGTCAATGGGAGGGTCCAAGGGATACAGTAAACCTGCAGTGGTGCATCGGAATGTAAAACTGGTGACACAGGAAACGCCCAAAACATAGACAGTAGGAAGACTCAGTCTTCCTGTACTTAATTCCGCATTGTGTCTCTTATATTTAATTTCGATGCAATTTGTGTGTTTCATCACCAATGGGAAGGTCCAAGGGATACAGTAAACCTGCAGAAGTGCATCGGAATGTAAAACTGGTGACACAGGAAAAGCCCAAAGCATTGACCGTAAGAAGACTGTTTTCTTGTACTTAAGTCGGCATTGTGTCTCTTATATTTAATTCCGATGCAATTTATGTGTTTCATCGTCACTATGAAGGTCCAAGGGATACAGTAAACCTGTAGAGGTGCATCGGAATGTAAAACTGGTGACACAGGAAACGCTCAAAGCATAGACAGTAGGAAGACTCAGTCTTCCTGTACTTAAGTCGACATTGTGTCTCTTACATTTATTTCCGATGAAATTTCTGTGTTTCATCGTGAATGGGAAGGTCCAAGGGATATAGTAAACCTGCAGAGGTGCATCGGAATGTAAAACTAGTGACACAGGAAACGCTCAAAACATAGACAGTAGGAAGACTCAGTCTTCCTCTACTTAAGTCAGCATTGTGTCTTTTATATTTCATTCCGATGCAATTTCTGTGTTTCATCGTCAATGGGAAGGTCCAAGGCATACAGTAACCTGCAGACGTGCATCGGAATGTACAACTGGTGACACAGGAAACGCTCAAAGCATAGACAGTAGGAAGACTCAGTCTTCCTGTACTTTAAGTCGGCATTGTGTCTCTTACATTTATTTCCGATGAAATTTCTGTTTTTCATCGTCAATGGGAAGGTCCAAGGGATACAGTAAACCTGCGGAGGTGCATCGGAAAGTAAAACTGATGACACAGGAAACGTTCAAAACATAGACAGTAGGAAGACTCAGTCTTACTGTACTTACGTCGGCATTGTGTCTCTTATATTAATTTTCGATGAAATTTCAGTGATTCATCGTGAATGGGATGGTCCAAGGGATATAGTAAACATGCAGAGGTGCATCGGAAAGTAAAACTGATGACACAGGAAACGTCCAAAACTTAGACAGTAGGAAGACTTAGTCTTCCTTTACTTATGTCGGCATTGTGTCTCTTATATTTAATTCCGAAGCAATTTCCGTGCTTCATCGTCAATGTGAAGGTCCAAGGGATACAGTAAACCGCAGAGGTGCATCGGAATGTAAAACTAGTGACACAGGAAACGCTCAAAACATTGACAGTAGGAAGTCTCAGTCTTCCCGTACTTAATTCGGCATTGTGTCTCTTATATTTAATTCCGATGCAATTTCTGTGTTTCATCGTCAATGGGAAGGTCCAAGGGATACAGTAAACCTGTAGAGGTGCATCGCAATGTAAAACTGGTGACACAGTTAACGCTCAATTTATAGACAGTAGTAAGACTCAGTCTTCCTGTACTTAAGTCGGCATTGTGTCTCTTATATTTAATTCCGAAGCAATTTCCGTGCTTCATCGTCAATGTGAAGGTCCAAGGGATACAGTAAACCGCAGAGGTGCATCGGAATGTAAAACTAGTGACACAGGAAACGCTCAAAACATTGACAGTAGGAAGTCTCAGTCTTCCCGTACTTAATTCGGCATTGTGTCTCTTATATTTAATTCCGATGCAATTTCTGTGTTTCATCGTCAATGGGAAGGTCCAAGGGATACAGTAAACCTGCAGAGGTGCATCGGAATGTAAAACTGGTGACACAGGAAACGCTCAAAACATAGACAGTAGGAAGACTCAGTCTTCCTGTACTTAAGTCAGCATTGTGTCTCTTATATTTATTTCCGATGAAATTTCTGTGTTTCATCGTGAATGGGAAGGTCCAAGGGATATAGTAAACCTGCAGAGGTGCATCGGAAACTAAAACTGATGACACAGGAAACGTTCAAAATATAGACAGTAGGAAGACTTAGTCTTCCTGTACTTAAGTCGGCATTGTGTCTCTTATATTTAATTCCGATGCAATTTCTGTTTTTCATCGTCAATGGGAAGGTCCAAGGGATACAGTAAACCTGCGGAGGTGCATCGGAAAGTAAAACTGATGACACAGGAAACGTTCAAAACATAGACAGTAGGAAGACTCAGTCTTACTGTACTTACGTCGGCATTGTGTCTCTTATATTAATTTTCGATGAAATTTCAGTGATTCATCGTGAATGGGATGGTCCAAGGGATATAGTAAACATGCAGAGGTGCATCGGAAAGTAAAACTGATGACACAGGAAACGTCCAAAACTTAGACAGTAGGAAGACTTAGTCTTCCTTTACTTATGTCGGCATTGTGTCTCTTATATTTAATTCCGATGCAATTTCTGTTTTTCATCGTCAATGGGAAGGTCCAAGGGATACAGTAAACCTGCAGAGGTGCATCGGTATGTGTAACTGATGACACAGGAAACGCTCAAAACATAGACAGTAGGAAGACTCAGTCTTCCTGTACTTATGTCTGCATTGTGTCTCTTATATTTAATTCCGATGCAATTTCTGTGTTTCATCGTCAATGGGAAGGTCCAAGGGATACAGTCAACCTGCAGAGGTGTTCAGAATGTAAGACTGGTGACACAGGAAACGCTCAAAACATAGACAGTAGGAAGACTCAGTCTTCCTGTACTTAATTCGGCATTGTGTCTCTTATATTTAATTCCGATGCGATTTCTGTGTTTCATCGACAATGGGAAGGTCCAAGGGATACAGTAGACCGGCAGAGGTGCATCGGAATGTAAAACTGGTGACACAGGAAACGCTCTAAACATTGACGATACGAAGACTGTTTTCTTGTACTTAACTCGACATTGTGTCTCTTATATGTAATTTCGATGCAATTTCTGTGTTTCATCGTAAATGGGAAGGTCCAAGGGATACAGGAAGCCTGCAGAGGTGCATCGGAATGTAAAACTAGTGACATAGGAAACGCTCAAAACATAGACAGTGGGAAGACTCAGTCTTCCTGTACTTAAGACGGCATTGTGTCTCTTATATTTAATTCCGATGGAATTTCTGTGTTTCATCGTCAATGGGAAGGTCCAAGGGATAGAGTAAACCTGCAAAGGTGCATCGGAATGTATAACTGGTGACACAGGAAACGCTCAAAACATAGACAGTAGGAAGACTCAGTCTTACTGTACATAATTCGGCATTGTGTCTCATATATTTTTTTCCGATGAAATTTCTGTGTTTCATCGTGAATGGGAAGGTCCAAGGGATATAGTAAACCTGCAGAGGTGCACCGGAAAGTAAAACTGATGACACAGGAAACGCTCAAAATATAGACAGTAGGAAGACTTAGTCTTCCTGTATTTAAGTCGGCATTGTGTCTCTTATATTTAATTCCGATGCAATTTCTGTTTTTCGTCGTCAATGGGAAGGTTCAAGGAATACAGTAAACCTGCAGAGGTGCATCGGAATGTAAAACTGATGACACAGGAAACGCTCAAAACATAGACAGTAGTAAGACTCAGTCTTCCTGTACTTAAGTCGGCATTGTGTCTCTTATATTTAATTCCGATGCGATTTCTGTGTTTCATCGACAATGGGAAGGGGGAAGGGGCAAGGGATACAGTTTACCGGCAGAGGTGCATCGGAATGTAAAACTGGCGACACAGGAAACGGTCAAAACATAGACCGTAAGAAGACTCAGTTTTCTTGTACTTAAGTCGGCGTTGTGTCTCTTATATTTAATTCCCATGCAATTTCTGTGTTTCATCGTCAATGGGAAGGTCCAAGGGATACAGTAAACCTGCAGTGGTGCATCGGAATGTAAAACTGGTAACACAGGAAACGCTCAAAACATAGACAGTAGGAAGACTCAGTCTTCCTGTACTTAATTCCGCATTGTGTGTCTTATATTTAATTTCGATGCAATTTGTGTGTTTCATCACCAATGGGAAGGTCCAAGGGATACAGTAAACCTGCAGAGGTGCATCGGAATGTAAAACTGGTGACACAGGAAAAGCCCAAAACAATGACCGTAAGAAGACTGTTTTCTTGTACTTAAGTCGGCATTGTGTCTCTTATATTTAATTCCGATACAATTTATGTGTTTCATCGTCACTATGAAGGTTCAAGGGATACAGTAAACCTGTAGAGGTGCATCGGAATGTAAAACTGGTGACACAGGAAACGCTCAAATCATAGACAGTAGGAAGACTCAGTCTTCCTGTACTTAAGTCGGCATTGTGTCTCTTACATTTATTTCCGATGAAATTTCTGTGTTTCATCGTGAATGGGAAGGTCCAAGGGATACAGTAAACCTGCAGAGGTGCATCGGAATGTAAAACTGATGACACAGGAAACGCTCAAAACATAGACAGTAGGAAGACTCAGTCTTCCTGTACTTAAGTCGGCATTGTGTCTCTTATATTTAATTCCGATGCAATTTCTGTGTTTCATCGTGAATGGGATGGTCCATGGGATATAGTAAACCTGCAGATGTGCATCGGAAAGTAAAACTGATGACGCAGGAAACGTTCAAATCATAGACAGTAGGAAGACTCAGTCTTACTGTACTTAAGTCGGCATTGGGTCTCTTATATTTATTTCCGATGAACTTTCAGTGATTCATCGTGAATGGGAAGGTCCAAGGGATATAGTAAACCTGCAGAGGTGCATCGAAAAGTAAAATTGATGACTCAGGAAACGTTCAAAACATAGACAGTAGGAAGACTCAGTCTTCCTGTACTTAAGTCGGCATTTTGTCTCTTATATTTAATTCCGATGCAATTTCTGTGTTTCATCGTCACTGTGAAGGTCCAAGGGATACAGTAAACCTGCAGAGGTGCATCAGAATGTAAAACTGGCGACACAGGAAACGCTCAAAACATAGACAGTAGGAAGACTCAGTCTTCCTGTACTTAAGTCGGCATTTTGTCTCTTATATTTAATTCCGATGCAATTTCTGTGTTTCATCGTCACTGTGAAGGTCCAAGGGATACAGTAAACCTGTAGAGGTGCATCGCAATGTAAAACTGGTGACACAGGTAACGCTCAAATTATAGACAGTAGTAAGACTCAGTCTTCCTGTACTTAAGTCGGCATTGTGTCTCTTATATTTAATTCCGAAGCAATTTCCGTGCTTCATCGTCAATGTGAGTGTCCAAGGGATACAGTAAACCGCAGAGGTGCATCGGAATGTAAAACTAGTGACACAGGAAACGCTCAAAACATAGACAGTAGGAAGTCTCAGTCTTCCCGTACTTAAGTCGGCATTGTGTCTCTTATATTTAATTCCGATGCAATTTCTGTGTTTCATCGTCAATGGGAAGGTCCAAGGGATACAGTAAACCTGCAGAGGTGCATCGGAATGTAAAACTGGTGACACAGGAAACGCTCAAAACATAGACAGTAGGAAGACTCAGTCTTCCTGTACTTAAGTCGGCATTGTGTCTCTTATATTTATTTCCGATGAAATTTCTGTGTTTCATCGTGAATGGGAAGGTTCAGGGATATAGTAAACTTGCAGAGGTGCATCGGAAAGTAAAACTGATGACACAGGAAACTTTCAAAACATAGACAGTAGGAAGACTTAGTCTTCCTGTACTTAAGTCGGCATTGTGTCTCTTATATTTAATGCCGATGCAATTTCTGTTTTTCATCGTCAATGGGAAGGTCCAAGGGATACAGTAAACCTGCGGAGGTGCATCGGAAAGTAAAACTGATGACACAGGAAACGTTCAAAACATAGACAGTAGGAAGACTCAGTCTTACTGTACTTACGTCGGCATTGTGTCTCTTATATTTATTTTCGATGAAATTTCAGTGATTCATCGTGAATGGGAAGGTCCAAGGGATATAGTAAACATGCAGAGGTGCATCGGAAAGTAAAACTGATGACACAGGAAACGTTCAAAACATAGACAGTAGGAAGACTCAGTCTTCCTGTACTTAAGTCGGCATTGTGTCTCTTATATTTAATTCCAATGCAATTTCTGTGTTTCATCGTCAATGGGAAGGTCCAAGGGATACAGTCAACCTGCAGAGGTGTTCAGAATGTAAGACTGGTGACACAGGAAACGCTCAAAACATAGACAGTAAGAAGACTCAGTCTTCCTGTACTTAAGTCGGCATTGTGTCTCTTATATTTAATTCCGATGCGATTTCTGTGTTTCATCGACAATGGGAAGGTCCAAGGGATACAGTAAACCGGCAGAGGTGCATCGGAATGTAAAGCTGGTGACACAGGAAACGCTCTAAACATTGACCATACGAAGACTGTTTTCTTGTACTTAACTCGACATTGTGTCTCTTATATGTAATTTCGATGCAATTTCTGTGTTTCATCGTAAATGGGAAGGTCCAATGGATACAGGAAGCCTGCAGAGGTGCATCGGAATGTAAAACTGGTGACACAGGAAACGCTCAAAACATAGACAGTAGGAAGACTCAGTCTTCCGGTACTTAAGTAGGCATTGTGTCTCTTATATTTAATTCCGATGCATTTGCTGTGTTTCACCGTCAATGGGAAGGTCCAAGAGATACAGTAAACCTGCAGAAGTTGCATCGGAATGTAAAACTAGTGACATAGGAAACGCTCAAAACATAGACAGTAGGAAGACTCAGTCTTCCTGTACTTAAGACGGCATTGTGTCTCTTATATTTAATTCCGATGGAATTTCTGTGTTTCATCGTCAATGGGAAGGTCCAAGGGATAGAGTAAACCTGCAAAGGTGCATCGGAATGTATAACTGGTGACACAGGAAACGCTCAAAACATAGACAGTAGGAAGACTCAGTCTTACTGTACATAATTCGGCATTGTGTCTCATATATTTTTTTCCGATGAAATTTCTGTGTTTCATCGTGAATGGGAAGGTCCAAGGGATATAGTAAACCTGCAGATGTGCACCGGAAAGTAAAACTGATGACACAGGAAACGCTCAAAATATAGACAGTAGGAAGACTTAGTCTTCCTGTAATTAAGTCGGCATTGTGTCTCCTATATTTAATTCCGATGCAATTTCTGTTTTTCATCGTCAATGGGAAGGTTCAAGGAATACAGTAAACCTGCAGAGGTGCATCGGAATGTAAAACTGATGACACAGGAAACGCTCAAAACATAGACAGTAGGAAGACTCAGTCTTCCTGTACTTAAGTCGGCATTGTGTCTCTTATATTTAATTCCGATGCAATTTCTGTGTTTCATCGTCACTGTGAAGGTCCAAGGGATACAGTAAACCTGTAGAGGTGCATCGGAATGTAAAACTGGTGACACAGGAAACGCTCAAATTATAGACAGTAGTAAGACTCAGTCTTCCTGTACTTAAGTCGGCATTGTGTCTCTTATATTTAATTCCGATGCAATATCCGTGCTTCATCGTCAATGTGAAGGTCCAAGGGATACAGTAAACCGCAGAGGTGCATCGGAATGTAAAACTAGTGACACAGGAAACGCTCAAAACATAGACAGTAGGAAGATTCAGTCTTCCCGTACTTAAGTCGGCATTGTGTCTCTTATATTTAATTCCGATGCAATATCTGTGTTTCATCGTCAATGGGAAGGTCCAAGGGATACAGTAAACCTGCAGAGGTGCATCGGAATGTAAAACTGGTGACACAGGAAACGCTCAAAACATAGATAGTAGGAGGACTCAGTCTTCTTGTACTTAAGTCGGCATTCTGTGTCTCTTATATTTATTTCCGATGAAATTTCTGTGTTTCATCGTGAATGGGAAGGTCCAAGGGATATAGTAAACCTGCAGAGGTGCATCGGAAAGTAAGACTGATGACACAGGAAACGTTCAAAACATAGACAGTAGGAAGACTTAGTCTTCCTGTACTTAAGTCGGCATTGTGTCTCTTATATTTAATTCCGATGGAATTTCTGTATTTCATCGTCAATGGGAAGGTCCAAGGGATACAGTAAACCTGCAGAGGTGCATCGGAATGTGTAACTGATGACACAGGAAACGCTCAAAACATAGACAGTAGGAAGACTCAGTCCTCCTGTACTTAAGTCGGCATTGTGTCTCTTATATTTAATTCCGATGCGATTTCTGTGGTTCATCGACAATGGGAAGGTCCAAGGGATACAGTAAACCGGCAGAGGTGCATCGGAATGTAAAACTGGTGACACAGGAAACGCTCAAAACATTGACCATACGAAGACTGTTTTCTTGTACTTAAGTCGGCATTGTGTCTCTTATATGTAATTTCTATGCAATTTCTGTGTTTCATCGTAAATGGGAAGGTCCAAGGGATACAGGAAGCCTGCAGAGGTGCATCGGAATGTAAAACTGGTGACACAGGAAACGCTCAAAACATAGACAGTAGGAAGACTCAGTCTTCCTGTACTTAAGTCGGCATTGTGTCTCTTATATTTAATTCCGATGCAATTTCTGTGTTTCATCGTCAATGGGAAGGTCCAAGGGATAGAGTAAACCTGCAAAGGTGCATCGGAATGTATAACTGGTGACACAGGAAACGCTCAAAACATAGACAGTAGGAAGACTCAGTCTTACTGTACTTACGTCGGCATTGTGTCTCTTATATTTATTTTCGATGAAATTTCAGTGATTCATCGTGAATGGGAAGGTCCAAGGGATATAGTAAACATGCAGAGGTGCATCGGAAAGTAAAACTGATGACACAGGAAACGTTCAAAACATAGACAAAAGGAAGACTTAGTCTTCCTTTACTTATGTCGGCATTGTGTCTCTTATATTTAATTCCGATGCAATTTCTGCTTTCATCGTCAATGGGAAGGTCCAAGGGATACAGTAAACCTGCAGAGGTGCATCGGAATGTGTAACTGATGACACAGGAAACGCTCAAAACATAGACAGTAGGAAGACTCAGTCTTCCTGTACTTAAGTCGGCATTGTGTCTCTTATATTTAATTCCGATGCAATTTCTGTGTTTCATCGTCAATGGGAAGGTCCAAGGGATACAGTCAACCTGCAGAGGTGTTCAGAATGTAAGACTGGTGACACAGGAAACGCTCAAAACATAGACAGTAGGAAGACTCAGTCTTCCTGTACTTAAGTCGGCATTGTGTCTCTTATATTTAATTCCGATGCAATTTCTGTGTTTCATCGTCACTCTGAAGGTCCAAGGGATACAGTAAACCTGTTGAGGTGCATCGGAATGTAAAACTGGTGACACAGGAAACGCTCAAATTATAGACATTAGTAAGACTAAGTCTTCCTGTACTTAAGTCGGCATTGTGTCTCTTATATTTAATTCCGATGCAATATCCGTGCTTCATCGTCAATGTGAAGGTCCAAGGGATACAGTAAACCGCAGAGGTGCATCGGAATGTAAAACTAGTGACACAGGAACCGCTCAAAACATAGACAGTAGGAAGACTCAGTCTTCCCGTACTTAAGTCGGCATTGTGTCTCTTATATTTAATTCCGATGCAATTTCTGTGTTTCATCGTCAATGGGAAGGTCCAAGGGATACAGTAAACCTGCAGAGGTGCATCGGAATGTAAAACTGGTGACACAGGAAACGCTCAAAACATAGATAGTAGGAAGACTCAGTCTTCTTGTACTTAAGTCGGCATTGTGTATCTTATATTTATTTCCGATGAAATATCTGTGTTTCATCGTCAATGGGAAGGTCCAAGGGATACAGTCAACCTGCAGAGGTGTTCAGAATGTAAGACTGGTGACACAGGAAACGCTCAAAACATAGACAGTAAGAAGACTCAGTCTTCCTGTACTTAAGTCGGCATTGTGTCTCTTATATTTAATTCCGATGCGATTTCTGTGTTTCATCGACAATGGGAAGGTCCAAGGGATACAGTAAACCGGCAGAGGTGCATCGGAATGTAAAGCTGGTGACACAGGAAACGCTCTAAACATTGACCATACGAAGACTGTTTTCTTGTACTTAACTCGACATTGTGTCTCTTATATGTAATTTCGATGCAATTTCTGTGTTTCATCGTAAATGGGAAGGTCCAATGGATACAGGAAGCCTGCAGAGGTGCATCGGAATGTAAAACTGGTGACACAGGAAACGCTCAAAACATAGACAGTAGGAAGACTCAGTCTTCCTGTACTTAAGTAGGCATTGTGTCTCTTATATTTAATTCCGATGCATTTGCTGTGTTTCACCGTCAATGGGAAGGTCCAAGAGATACAGTAAACCTGCAGAAGTTGCATCGGAATGTAAAACTAGTGACATAGGAAACGCTCAAAACATAGACAGTAGCAAGACTCAGTCTTCCTGTACTTAAGACGGCATTGTGTCTCTTATATTTAATTCCGATGGAATTTCTGTGTTTCATCGTCAATGGGAAGGTCCAAGGGATAGAGTAAACCTGCAAAGGTGCATCGGAATGTATAACTGGTGACACAGGAAACGCTCAAAACATAGACAGTAGGAAGACTCAGTCTTACTGTACATAATTCGGCATTGTGTCTCATATATTTTTTTCCGATGAAATTTCTGTGTTTCATCGTGAATGGGAAGGTCCAAGGGATATAGTAAACCTGCAGAGGTGCACCGGAAAGTAAAACTGATGACACAGGAAACGCTCAAAATATAGACAGTAGGAAGACTTAGTCTTCCTGTACTTAAGTCGGCATTGTGTCTCCTATATTTAATTCCGAGACAATTTCTGTTTTTCATCGTCAATGGGAAGGTTCAAGGAATACAGTAAACCTGCAGAGGTGCATCGGAATGTAAAACTAATGACACAGGAAACGCTCAAAACATAGACAGTAGGATGACTCAGTCTTCCTGTCCTTAAGTCGGCATTGTGTCTCTTATATTTAATTCCGATGCAATTTCTGTGTTTCATCGTCACTGTGAAGGTCCAAGGGATACAGTAAACCTGTAGAGGTGCATCGGAATGTAAAACTGGTGACACAGGAAACGCTCAAATTATAGACAGTAGTAAGACTCAGTCTTCCTGTACTTAAGTCGGCATTGTGTCTCTTATATTTAATTCCGATGCAATATCCGTGCTTCATCGTCAATGTGAAGGTCCAAGGGATACAGTAAACCGCAGAGGTGCATCGGAATGTAAAACTAGTGACACAGGAAACGCTCAAAACATAGACAGTAGGAAGATTCAGTCTTCCCGTACTTAAGTCGGCATTGTGTCTCTTATATTTAATTCCGATGCAATTTCTGTGTTTCATCGTCAATGGGAAGGTCCAAGGGATACAGTAAACCTGCAGAGGTGCATCGGAATGTAAAACTGGTGACACAGGAAACGCTCAAAACATAGATAGTAGGAAGACTCAGTCTTCTTGTACTTAAGTCGGCATTGTGTCTCTTATATTTATTTCCGATGAAATTTCTGTGTTTCATCGTGAATGGGAAGGTCCAAGGGATATAGTAAACCTGCAGAGGTGCATCGGAAAGTAAGACTGATGACACAGGAAACGTTCAAAACATAGACAGTAGGAAGACTTAGTCTTCCTGTACTTAAGTCGGCATTGTGTCTCTTATATTTAATTCCGATGGAATTTCTGTATTTCATCGTCAATGGGAAGGTCCAAGGGATACAGTAAACCTGCAGAGGTGCATCGGAATATGTAACTGATGACACAGGAAACGCTCAAAACATAGACAGTAGGAAGACTCAGTCCTCCTGTACTTAAGTCGGCATTGTGTCTCTTATATTTAATTCCGATGCGATTTCTGTGGTTCATTGACAATGGGAAGGTCCAAGGGATACAGTAAACCGGCAGAGGTGCATCGGAATGTAAAACTGGTGACACAGGAAACGCTCAAAACATTGACCATACGAAGACTGTTTTCTTGTACTTAAGTCGGCATTGTGTCTCTTATATGTAATTTCTATGCAATTTCTGTGTTTCATCGTAAATGGGAAGGTCCAAGGGATACAGGAAGCCTGCAGAGGTGCATCGGAATGTAAAACTGGTGACACAGGAAACGCTCAAAACATAGACAGTAGGAAGACTCAGTCTTCCTGTACTTAAGTCGGCATTGTGTCTCTTATATTTAATTCCGATGCAATTTCTGTGTTTCGTCGTCAATGGGAAGGTCCAATGGATACAATAAACCTGCAGAGGTGCATCAGAATGAAAAGCTGGTGACACAGGAAACGCTCAAAGCATAGACAGTAGGAAGACTCAGTCTACCTGTACTTAAGTCGGCATTGTGTCTCTTATATTTAATTCCGATGCAATTTCTGTTTTTCATCGTCAATGGGAAGGTCCAAGGGATACAGTAAACCTGCGGAGGTGCATCGGAAAGTAAAACTGATGACACAGGAAACATTGAAAACATAGACAGTAGGAAGACTCAGTCTTACTGTACTTACGTCGGCATTGTGTCTCTTATATTTAATTCCGATGCAATTTCTGTTTTTCATCGTCAATGGGAAGGTCCAAGGGATACAGTAAACCTGCAGAGGTGCATCGGAAAGTAAAACTGATGACACAGGAAACATTCAAAACATAGACAGTAGGAAGACTCAGTCTTACTGTACTTACGTCGGCATTGTGTCTCTTATATTTATTTTCGATGAAATTTCAGTGATTCATCGTGAATGGGAAGGTCCAAGGGATATAGTAAACATGCAGAGGTGCATCGGAAAGTAAAACTGATGACACAGGAAACGTTCAAAACATAGACAAAAGGAAGACTTAGTCTTCCTTTACTTATGTCGGCATTGTGTCTCTTATATTTAATTCCGATGCAATTTCTGCTTTCATCGTCAATGGGAAGGTCCAAGGGATACAGTAAACCTGCAGAGGTGCATCGGAATGTGTAACTGATGACACAGGAAACGCTCAAAACATAGACAGTAGGAAGACTCAGTCTTCCTGTACTTAAGTCGGCATTGTGTCTCTTATATTTAATTCCGATGCAATTTCTGTGTTTCATCGTCAATGGGAAGGTCCAAGGGATACAGTCAACCTGCAGAGGTGTTCAGAATGTAAGACTGGTGACACAGGAAACGCTCAAAACATAGACAGTAGGAAGACTCAGTCTTCCTGTACTTAAGTCGGCATTGTGTCTCTTATATTTAATTCCGATGCAATTTCTGTGTTTCATCGTCACTGTGAAGGTCCAAGGGATACAGTAAACCTGTTGAGGTGCATCGGAATGTAAAACTGGTGACACAGGAAACGCTCAAATTATAGACAGTAGTAAGACTAAGTCTTCCTGTACTTAAGTCGGCATTGTGTCTCTTATATTTAATTCCGATGCAATATCCGTGCTTCATCGTCAATGTGAAGGTCCAAGGGATACAGTAATCCGCAGAGGTGCATCGGAATGTAAAACTAGTGACACAGGAACCGCTCAAAACATAGACAGTAGGAAGACTCAGTCTTCCCGTACTTAAGTCGGCATTGTGTCTCTTATATTTAATTCCGATGCAATTTCTGTGTTTCATCGTCAATGGGAAGGTCCAAGGGATACAGTAAACCTGCAGAGGTGCATCGGAATGTAAAACTGGTGACACAGGAAACGCTCTAAACATTGACCATACGAAGACTGTTTTCTTGTACTTAACTCGACATTGTGTCTCTTATATGTAATTTCGATGCAATTTCTGTGTTTCATCGTAAATGGGAAGGTCCAATGGATACAGGAAGCCTGCAGAGGTGCATCGGAATGTAAAACTGGTGACACAGGAAACGCTCAAAACATAGACAGTAGGAAGACTCAGTCTTCCTGTACTTAAGTAGGCATTGTGTCTCTTATATTTAATTCCGATGCATTTGCTGTGTTTCACCGTCAATGGGAAGGTCCAAGAGATACAGTAAACCTGCAGAAGTTGCATCGGAATGTAAAACTAGTGACATAGGAAACGCTCAAAACATAGACAGTAGCAAGACTCAGTCTTCCTGTACTTAAGACGGCATTGTGTCTCTTATATTTAATTCCGATGGAATTTCTGTGTTTCATCGTCAATGGGAAGGTCCAAGGGATAGAGTAAACCTGCAAAGGTGCATCGGAATGTATAACTGGTGACACAGGAAACGCTCAAAACATAGACAGTAGGAAGACTCAGTCTTACTGTACATAATTCGGCATTGTGTCTCATATATTTTTTTCCGATGAAATTTCTGTGTTTCATCGTGAATGGGAAGGTCCAAGGGATATAGTAAACCTGCAGAGGTGCACCGGAAAGTAAAACTGATGACACAGGAAACGCTCAAAATATAGACAGTAGGAAGACTTAGTCTTCCTGTACTTACGTCGGCATTGTGTCTCCTATATTTAATTCCGAGACAATTTCTGTTTTTCATCGTCAATGGGAAGGTTCAAGGAATACAGTAAACCTGCAGAGGTGCATCGGAATGTAAAACTAATGACACAGGAAACGCTCAAAACATAGACAGTAGGATGACTCAGTCTTCCTGTCCTTAAGTCGGCATTGTGTCTCTTATATTTAATTCCGATGCAATTTCTGTGTTTCATCGTCACTGTGAAGGTCCAAGGGATACAGTAAACCTGTAGAGGTGCATCGGAATGTAAAACTGGTGACACAGGAAACGCTCAAATTATAGACAGTAGTAAGACTCAGTCTTCCTGTACTTAAGTCGGCATTGTGTCTCTTATATTTAATTCCGATGCAATATCCGTGCTTCATCGTCAATGTGAAGGTCCAAGGGATACAGTAAACCGCAGAGGTGCATCGGAATGTAAAACTAGTGACACAGGAAACGCTCAAAACATAGACAGTAGGAAGATTCAGTCTTCCCGTACTTAAGTCGGCATTGTGTCTCTTATATTTAATTCCGATGCAATTTCTGTGTTTCATCGTCAATGGGAAGGTCCAAGGGATACAGTAAACCTGCAGAGGTGCATCGGAATGTAAAACTGGTGACACAGGAAACGCTCAAAACATAGATAGTAGGAAGACTCAGTCTTCTTGTACTTAAGTCGGCATTGTGTCTCTTATATTTATTTCCGATGAAATTTCTGTGTTTCATCGTGAATGGGAAGGTCCAAGGGATATAGTAAACCTGCAGAGGTGCATCGGAAAGTAAGACTGATGACACAGGAAACGTTCAAAACATAGACAGTAGGAAGACTTAGTCTTCCTGTACTTAAGTCGGCATTGTGTCTCTTATATTTAATTCCGATGGAATTTCTGTATTTCATCGTCAATGGGAAGGTCCAAGGGATACAGTAAACCTGCAGAGGTGCATCGGAATATGTAACTGATGACACAGGAAACGCTCAAAACATAGACAGTAGGAAGACTCAGTCCTCCTGTACTTAAGTCGGCATTGTGTCTCTTATATTTAATTCCGATGCGATTTCTGTGGTTCATTGACAATGGGAAGGTCCAAGGGATACAGTAAACCGGCAGAGGTGCATCGGAATGTAAAACTGGTGACACAGGAAACGCTCAAAACATTGACCATACGAAGACTGTTTTCTTGTACTTAAGTCGGCATTGTGTCTCTTATATGTAATTTCTATGCAATTTCTGTGTTTCATCGTAAATGGGAAGGTCCAAGGGATACAGGAAGCCTGCAGAGGTGCATCGGAATGTAAAACTGGTGACACAGGAAACGCTCAAAACATAGACAGTAGGAAGACTCAGTCTTCCTGTACTTAAGTCGGCATTGTGTCTCTTATATTTAATTCCGATGCAATTTCTGTGTTTCGTCGTCAATGGGAAGGTCCAATGGATACAATAAACCTGCAGAGGTGCATCAGAATGAAAAGCTGGTGACACAGGAAACGCTCAAAGCATAGACAGTAGGAAGACTCAGTCTACCTGTACTTAAGTCGGCATTGTGTCTCTTATATTTAATTCCGATGCAATTTCTGTTTTTCATCGTCAATGGGAAGGTCCAAGGGATACAGTAAACCTGCGGAGGTGCATCGGAAAGTAAAACTGATGACACAGGAAACATTGAAAACATAGACAGTAGGAAGACTCAGTCTTACTGTACTTACGTCGGCATTGTGTCTCTTATATTTAATTCCGATGCAATTTCTGTTTTTCATCGTCAATGGGAAGGTCCAAGGGATACAGTAAACCTGCAGAGGTGCATCGGAAAGTAAAACTGATGACACAGGAAACATTCAAAACATAGACAGTAGGAAGACTCAGTCTTACTGTACTTACGTCGGCATTGTGTCTCTTATATTTATTTTCGATGAAATTTCAGTGATTCATCGTGAATGGGAAGGTCCAAGGGATATAGTAAACATGCAGAGGTGCATCGGAAAGTAAAACTGATGACACAGGAAACGTTCAAAACATAGACAAAAGGAAGACTTAGTCTTCCTTTACTTATGTCGGCATTGTGTCTCTTATATTTAATTCCGATGCAATTTCTGCTTTCATCGTCAATGGGAAGGTCCAAGGGATACAGTAAACCTGCAGAGGTGCATCGGAATGTGTAACTGATGACACAGGAAACGCTCAAAACATAGACAGTAGGAAGACTCAGTCTTCCTGTACTTAAGTCGGCATTGTGTCTCTTATATTTAATTCCGATGCAATTTCTGTGTTTCATCGTCAATGGGAAGGTCCAAGGGATACAGTCAACCTGCAGAGGTGTTCAGAATGTAAGACTGGTGACACAGGAAACGCTCAAAACATAGACTGTAGGAAGACTCAGTCTTCCTGTACTTAAGTCGGCATTGTGTCTCTTATATTTAATTCCGATGCAATTTCTGTGTTTCATCGTCACTGTGAAGGTCCAAGGGATACAGTAAACCTGTTGAGGTGCATCGGAATGTAAAACTGGTGACACAGGAAACGCTCAAATTATAGACAGTAGTAAGACTAAGTCTTCCTGTACTTAAGTCGGCATTGTGTCTCTTATATTTAATTCCGATGCAATATCCGTGCTTCATCGTCAATGTGAAGGTCCAAGGGATACAGTAATCCGCAGAGGTGCATCGGAATGTAAAACTAGTGACACAGGAACCGCTCAAAACATAGACAGTAGGAAGACTCAGTCTTCCCGTACTTAAGTCGGCATTGTGTCTCTTATATTTAATTCCGATGCAATTTCTGTGTTTCATCGTCAATGGGAAGGTCCAAGGGATACAGTAAACCTGCAGAGGTGCATCGGAATGTAAAACTGGTGACACAGGAAACGCTCAAAACATAGATAGTAGGAAGACTCAGTCTTCTTGTACTTAAGTCGGCATTGTGTCTCTTATATTTATTTCCGATGAAATATCTGTGTTTCATCGTGAATGGGAAGGTCCAAGGGATATAGTAAACCTGCAGAGGTGCATCGGAAAGTAAGACTGATGACACAGGAAACGTTCAAAACATGGACAGTAGGAAGGCTTCGTCTTCCTGTACTTAAGTCGGCATTGTGTCTCTTATATTTAATTCTGATGGAATTTCTGTTTTTCATCGTCAATGGGAAGGTCCAAGGGATACAGTAAACCTGCAGAGGTGCATCGGAATGTGTAACTGATGACACAGGAAACGCTCAAAACATAGACAGTAGGAAGACTCAGTCCTCCTGTACTTAAGTCGGCATTGTTTCTCTTATATTTAATTCCGATGCGATTTCTGTGGTCCATCGACAATGGGAAGGTCCAAGGGATACAGTAAACCGGCAGAGGTGCATCGGAATGTAAAACTGGTGACACAGGAAACGCTCAAAACATTGACCATACGAAGACTGTTTTCTTGTACTTAAGTCGGCATTGTGTCTCTTATATGTAATTTCTATGCAATTTCTGTGTTTCATCGTAAATGGGAAGGTCCAAGGGATACAGGAAGCCTGCAGAGGTGCATCGGAATGTAAAACTGGTGACACAGGAAACGCTCAAAACATAGACAGTAGGAAGACTCAGTCTTCCTGTACTTAAGTCGGCATTGTGTCTCTAATATTTAATTCCGATGCAATTTCTGTGTTTCATCGTCAATGGGAAGGTCCAATGGATACAATAAATCTGCAGAGGTGCATCAGAATGAAAAGCTGGTGACACTGGAAACGCTCAAAGCATAGACAGTAGGAAGACTCAGTCTACCTGTACTTAAGTCGGCATTGTGTCTCTTATATTTAATTCCGATGCGATTTCTGTGGTTCATCGACAATGGGAAGGTCCAAGGGATACAGTAAACCGGCAGAGGTGCATCGGAATGTAAAACTGGTGACACAGGAAACGCTCAAAACATAGACAGTAGGAAGACTCAGTCTTCCTGTACTTACGTCGGCATTGTGTCTCTTATATTTAATTCCGATGCAATTTCTGTTTTTCATCGTCAATGGGAAGGTCCAAGGGATACAGTAAACCTGCAGAGGTGCATCGGAATGTGTAACTGATGACACAGGGAACGCTCAAAGCATAGACAGTAGGAAGACTCAGTCTTCCTGTACTTAAGTCGGCATTGTGTCTCTTATATTTAATTCCGATGCAATTTCTGTGTTTCATCGTCAATGGGAAGGTCCAAGGGATACAGTCAACCTGCAGAGGAGTTCCGAATGTAAGACTGGTGACACAGGAAACGCTCAAAACATAGACAGTAGGAAGACTCAGTCTTCCTGTACTTAAGTCGGCATTGTGTCTCTTATATTTAATTCCGATGCGATTTCTGTGTTTCATCGACAATGGGAAGGTCCAAGGGATACAGTAAACCGGCAGAGGTGCATCGGAATGAAAAACTGGTGACACAGGAAACGCTCTAAACATTGACCAAACGAAGACTGTTTTCTTGTACTTAAGTCGACATTGTGTCTCTTATATGTAATTTCTATGCAATTTCTGTGTTTCATCGTAAATGGGAAGGTCCAAGGGATACAGGAAGCCTGCAGAGGTGCATCGGAATGTAAAACTGGTGACACAGGAAACGCTCAAAACATAGACAGTAGGAAGACTCAGTCTTCCTGTACTTAAGACGGCATTGTGTCTCTTATATTTAATTCCGATGGAATTTCTGTGTTTCATCGTCAATGGGAAGGTCCAAGGGATAGAGTAAACCTGCAAAGGTGCATCGGAATGTATAACTGGTGACACAGGAAACACTCAAAACATAGACAGTAGGAAGACTCAGTCTTACTGTACATAATTCGGCATTGTGTCTCATATATTTTTTTCCGATGAAATTTCTGTGTTTCATCGTGAATGGGAAGATCCAGGGATATAGTAAACCTGCAGAGGAGCACCGGAAAGTAAAACTGATGACACAGGAAACGCTCAAAACATAGACAGTAGGAAGACTTAGTCTTCCTGTACTTATGTCGGCATTGTGTCTCTTATATTTAATTCCGATGCAATTTCTGTTTTTCATCGTCAATGGGAAGGTTCAAGGAATACAGTAAACCTGCAGAGGTGCATCGGAATGTAAAACTGATGACACAGGAAACGCTCAAAACATAGACAGTAGGAAGACTCAGTCTTCCTGTACTTAAGTCGGCATTGTGTCTCTTATATTTAATTCCGATGCAATTTCTGTGTTTCATCGTCACTGGGAAGGTCCAAGGGATACAGTAAAACTGTAGAGGTGCATCGGAATGTAAAACTGGTGACACAGGAAACGCTCAAATTATAGACAGTAGTAAGACTCAGTCTTCCTGTACTTAAGTCGGCATTGTGTCTCTTATATTTAATTCCGATGCAATATCCGTGCTTCATCGTCAATGTGAAGGTCCAAGGGATAGAGTAAACCGCAGAGGTGCATCGGAATGTAAAACTAGTGACACAGGAAACGCTCAAAACATAGACAGTAGGAAGACTCAGTCTTCCCGTACTTAAGTCGGCATTGTGTCTCTTATGTTTAATTCCGATGCAATTTCTGTGTTTCATCGTCAATGGGAAGGTCCAAGGGATACAGTAAACCTGCAGAGGTGCATCGGAATGTAAAACTGGTGACACAGGAAACGCTCAAAACATAGATAGTAGGAAGACTCAGTCTTCTTGTACTTAAGTCGGCATTGTGTCTCTTATATTTATTTCCGATGAAATTTCTGTGTTTCATCGTGAATGGGAAGGTCCAAGGGATATAGTAAACCTGCAGAGGTGCATCGGAAAGTAAGACTGATGACACAGGAAACGTTCAAAACATTGACAGTAGGAAGACTTAGTCTTCCTGTACTTAAGTCGGCATTGTGTCTCTTATATTTAATTCCGATGGAATTTCTGTTTTTCATCGTCAATGGGAAGGTCCAAGGGATACAGTAAACCTGCAGAGGTGCATCGGAATATGTAACTGATGACACAGGAAACGCTCAAAACATAGACAGTAGGAAGACTCAGTCTACCTGTACTTAAGTCGGCATTGTGTCTCTTATATTTAATTCCGATGCGATTTCTGTGGTTCATCGACAATGGGAAGGTCCAAGGGATACAGTAAACCGGCAGAGGTGCATCGGAATGTAAAACTGGTGACACAGGAAACGCTCAAAACATTGACCATAGGAAGACTGTTTTCTTGTACTTAAGTCGGCATTGTGTCTCTTATATGTAATTTCTATGCAATTTCTGTGTTTCATCGTAAATGGCAAGGTCCAAGGGATACAGGAAGCCTGCAGAGATGCATCAGAATGTAAAACTGGTGACACAGGAAACGCTCAAAACATAGACAGTAGGAAGACTCAATCTACCTGTACTTAAGTCGGCATTGTGTCTCTTATATTTAATTCCGATGCGATTTCTGTGGTTCATCGACAATGGGAAGGTCCAAGGGATACAGTAAGCCGGCAGAGGTGCATCGGAATGTAAAACTGGTGACACAGGAAACGCTCAACACATTGACCATACGAAGACTGTTTTCTCGTACTTAAGTCGGCATTGTGTCTCTTATATGTAATTTCGATGCAATTTCTGTGTTTCATCGTAAATGGGAAGGTCCAAGGGATACAGGAAGCCTGCAGAGGTGCATCGGAAGGTAAAACTGGTGACACAGGAAACGCTCAAAAACATAGACAGTAGGAAGACTCAGTCTTCCTGTACTTAAGTAGGCATTGTGTCTCTTATATTTAATTCCGATGCATTTTCTGTGTTTCACCGTCAATGGGAAGGTCCAAGAGATACAGTAAACCTGCAGAGTTGCATCGGAATGTAAAACTAGTGACATAGGAAACGCTCAAAACATAGACAGTAGGAAGACTCAGTCTTCCTGTACTTAAGACGGCATTGTGTCTCTTATATTTAATTCCGATGGAATTTCTGTGTTTCATCGTCAATGGGAAGGTCCAAGGGATAGAGTAAACCTGCAAAGGTGCATCGAAATGTATAACTGGTGACACAGGAAACGCTCAAAACATAGACAGTAGGAAGACTCAGTCTTACTGTACATAATTCGGCATTGTGTCTCTTATATTTATTTCCGATGAAATTTCTGTGTTTCATCGTGAATGGGAAGGTCCAAGGGATATAGTAAACCTGCAGAGGTGCACCGGAAAGTAAAACTGATGACACAGGAAACGCTCAAAACATAGACAGTAGGAAGACTTAGTCTTCCTGTACTTAAGTCGGCATCGTGTCTCTTATATTTCATTCCGATGCGATTTGTGTTTTTCATCGTCAATGGGAAGGTCCATGGGATACAGAAAACCTGCAGAGGTGCATCGGAATGTAAAACTGATGACACAGGAAACGCTCAAAACATAGACAGTAGGAACACTCAGTCTTCCTGTACTTAAGTCGCCATTTTGTCTCTTATATTTAATTCCGATGCGATATCTGTGTTTCATCGACAATGGGAAGGGGGAAGGGGCAAGGGATACAGTATACCGGCAGAGGTGCATCGGAATGTAAAACTGGCGACACAGGAAACGGTCAAAACATAGACCGTAAGAAGACTCAGTTTTCTTGTACTGAAGTCGGCGTTGTGTCTCTTATATTTAATTCCCATGCAATTTCTGTGTTTCATCGTCAATGGGAAGGTCCAAGGGATACAGTAAACCTGCAGTGGTGCATCGGAATGTAAAACTGGTGACGCAGGAAACGCTCAAAACATAGACAGTAGTAAGACTCAGTCTTCCTGTACTTAATTCCGCATTGTGTCTCTTATATTTAATTTCGATGCAATTTGTGTGTTTCATCACCAATGGGAAGGTCCAAGGGATACAGTAAACCTGCAGAGGTGCATCGGAATGTAAAACTGGCGACACAGGAAACGGTCAAATCATAGACCGTAAGAAGACTCAGTTTTCTTGTACTGAAGTCGGCGTTGTGTCTCTTATATTTAATTCCCATGCAATTTATGTGTTTCATCGTCACTATGAAGGTCCAAGGGATACAGTAAACCTGTAGAGGTGCATCGGAATGTAAAACTGGTGACACAGGAAACGCTCGAAGCGTAGACAGTAGGAAGACTCAGTCTTCCTGTACTTAAGTCGGCATTGTGTCTCTTACATTTATTTCCGATGAAATTTCTGTGTTTCATCGTGAATGGGAAGGTCCAAGGGATATAGTAAACCTGCAGAGGTGCATCGGAATGTAAAACTAGTGACACAGGAAACGCTCAAAATATAGACAGTAGGAAGACTCAGTCATCCTCTACTTAAGTCGGCATTGTGTCTTTTATATTTCATTCCGATGCAATTTCTGTGTTTCATCGTCAATGGGAAGGTCCAAGGCATACAGTAACCTGCAGACGTGCATCGGAATGTAAAACTGGTGACACAGGAAACGCTCAAAGCATAGACAGTAGGAAGACTCAGTCTTCCTGTACTTAAGTCGGCATTGTGACTCTTACATTTATTTCCGATGAAATTTCTGTGTTTCATCGTGAATGGGAAGGTCCAAGGGATATAGTAAACCTGCAGAGGTGCATCAGAAGGTAAAAGTGATGACACAGGAAACGTTCAAAACATAGACAGTAGGAAGACTAAGTCTTCCTGTACTTAAGTCGGCATTGTGTCTCTTATGTTTAATTCCGATGCATTTTCTGTTTCTCATCGTCAATGGGAAGGTCCAAGGGATACAGTAAACCTGCAGAGGTGCATCGGAATGTAAAACTGATGACACAGGAAACGCTCAAAACGTAGACAGTGGAAGACTCAGTCTTCCTGTACTTAAGTCGGCATTGTGTCTCTTATATTTAATTCCGATGCAATTTCTGTGTTTCATCGTGAATGGGAAGGTCCATGGGATATAGTTAACTTGCAGAGGTGCATCGGAAAGTGAAACTGATGACGCAGGAAACGTTCAAATCATAGACAGTAGGAAGACTCAGTCTTACTGTACTTAAGTCGGCATTGGGTCACTTATATTTATTTCCGATGAACTTTCAGTGATTCATCGTGAATGGGAAGGTCCAAGGGACATAGTAAACCTGCAGAGGTGCATCGAAAAGTAAAATTGATGACTCAGGAAACGTTCAAAACATAGACAGTAGGAAGACTTAGTCTTGCTATACTTAAGTCGTCATTGTGTCTCTTATATTTAATTCCGATGCAATTTTTGAGTTTCATCGTCAGTGGGAAGGTCCAAGGGATACAGTAAACCTGCAGAGGTGCATCAGAATGTAAAACTGGCGACACAGGAAACGCTCAAAACATAGACAGTAGGAAGACTCAGTCTTCCTGTACTTAAGTCGGCATTGTGTCTCTTATATTTAAATCCGATGCAATTTCTGTGTTTCATCGTCACTGTGAAGGTCCAAGGGATACAGTAAACCTGTAGAGGTGCATCGCAATGTAAAACTGGTGACACAGGTAACGCTCAAATTATAGACAGTAGTAAGACTCAGTCTTCCTGTACTTAAGTCGGCATTGTGTCTCTTATATTTAATTCCGAAGCAATTTCCGTGCTTCATCGTCAATGTGAAGGTCCAAGGGATACAGTAAACCGCAGAGGTGCATCGGAATGTAAAACTAGTGACACAGGAAACGCTCAAAACATAGACAGTAAGAAGTCTCAGTCTTCCCGTACTTAAGTCGGCATTGTGTCTCTTATATTTAATTCCGATGCAATTTCTGTGTTTCATCGTCAATGGGAAGGTCCAAGGGATATAGTTAACCTGCAGAGGTGCATCGGAAAGTAAAACTGATGACACAGGAAACGTTCAAAACATAGACAGTAGGAAGACTTAGTCTTCCTGTACTTAAGTCGGCATTGTGTCTCTTATATTTAATTCCGATGCAATGTCTGTTTTTCATCGTCAATGGGAAGGTCCAAGGGATACAGTAAAACTGCGGAGGTGCATCGGAAAGTAAAACTGATGACACAGGAAACGTTCAAAACATAGACAGTAGGAACACTCAGTCTTCCTGTACTTAAGTCGGCATTGTGTCTCTTATATTTAATTCCGATGCGATTTCTGTGTTTCATCGACAATGGGAAGGTCCAAGGGATACAGTAAACCGGCAGAGGTGCATCGGAATGTAAAACTGGTGACACAGGAAACGCTCTAAACATTGACCATACGAAGACTGTTTTCTTGTACTTAAGTCGACATTGTGTCTCTTATATGTAATTTCGATGCAATTTCTGTGTTTCATCGTAAATGGGAAGGTCCAAGGGATACAGGAAGCCTGCAGAGGTGCATCGGAATGTAAAACTGGTGACACAGGAAACGCTCAAAACATAGACAGTAGGAAGACTCAGTCTTCCTGTACTTAAGTAGGCATTGTGTCTCTTATATTTAAATCCGATGCATTTTCTGTGTTTCACCGTCAATGGGAAGGTCCAAGAGATACAGTAAACCTGCAGAGTTGCATCGGAATGTAAAACTAGTGACATAGGAAACGCTCAAAACATAGACAGTAGGAAGACTCTGTCTTCCTGTACTTAAGACGGCATTGTGTCTCTTAAATTTAATTCCGATGGAATTTCTGTGTTTCATCGTCAATGGGAAGGTCCAAGGGATAGAGTAAACCTGCAAAGGTGCATCGGAATGTATAACTGGTGACACAGGAAACGCTCAAAACATAGACAGTAGGAAGACTCAGTCTTACTGTACATAATTCGGCATTGTGTCTCATATATTTTTTTCCGATGAAATTTCTGTGTTTCATCGTGAATGGGATGGTCCAAGGGATATAGTAAACCTGCAGAGGTGCACCGGAAAGTAAAACTGATGACACAGGAAACGCTCAAAACAAAGACTGTAGGAAGACTTAGTCTTCCTGTACTTAAGTCGGCATTGTGTCTCTTATATTTAATTCCGATGCAATTTCTGTTTTTCATCGTCAATGGGAAGGTTCAAGGAATACAGTAAACCTGCAGAGGTGCATCGGAATGTAAAACTGGTGACACAGGAAACGCTCAAAGCATAGACAGTAGGAAGACTCAGTCTTCCTCTACTTAAGTCGGCATTGTGTCTCTTATATTTATTTCCGATGATATTTCTGTGTTTCATCGTGAATGGGAAGGTCCAAGGGATATAGTAAACCTGCAGAGGTGCATCGGAAAGTAAAACTGATGACACAGGAAACGTTCAAAACATAGACAGTAGGAAGACTTAGTCTTCCTGTACTTAAGTCGGCATTGTGTCTCTTATATTTAATTCCGATTCAATTTCTGTTTTTCATCGTCAATGGGAAGGTCCAAGGGATACAGTAAACCAGGGAGGTGCATCGGAAAGTAAAACTGATAACACAGGAAACGTTCAAAACATAGACAGTAGGAAGACTCAGTCTTACTGTACTTACGTCGGCATTGTGTCTCTTATATTTATTTTCGATGAAATTTCAGTGATTCATCGTGAATGGGAAGGTCCAAGGGATATAGTAAACATGCAGAGGTGCATCGGAAAGTAAAACTGATGACACAGGAAACGTTCAAAACATAGACAGTAGGAAGACTTAGTCTTCCTTTACTTATGTCGGCATTGTGTCTCTTATATTTAATTCCGATGCAATTTCCGTGTTTCATCGTCACTGTGAAGGTCCAAGAGATACAGTAAACCTGTAGAGGTGCATCGCAATGTAAAACTGGTGACACAGGTAACGCTCAAATTATAGACAGTAGTAAGACTCAGTCTTCCTGTACTTAAGTCGGCATTGTGTCTCTTATATTTAATTCCGAAGCAATTTCCGTGCTTCATCGTCAATGTGAAGGTCCAAGGGATACAGTAAACCGCAGAGGTGCATCGGAATGTAAAACTAGTGACACAGGAAACGCTCAAAACATAGACAGTAGGAAGCCTCAGTCTTCCCGTACTTAAGTCGGCATTGTGTCTCTTATATTTAATTCCGATGCAATTTCTGTGTTTCATCGTCAATGGGAAGGTCCAAGGGATATAGTAAACCTGCAGAGGTGCATCGGAAAGTAAAACTGATGACACAGGAAACGTTCAAAACATAGACAGTAGGAAGACTTAGTCTTCCTGTACTTAAGTCGGCATTGTGTCTCTTATATTTAATTCCGATGCAATATCTGTTTTTCATCGTCAATGGGAAGGTACAAGGGATACAGTAAACCTGCGGAGGTGCATCGGAAAGTAAAACTGATGACACAGGAAACGTTCAAAACATAGACAGTAGGAAGACTCAGTCTTCCTGTACTTAAGTCGGCATTGTGTCTCTTATATTTATTTCCGATGAAATTTCTGTGTTTCATCGTGAATGGGAAGGTCCAAGGGATATAGTAAACCTGCAGAGGTGCATCGGAAAGTAAAACTGATGACACAGGAAACGTTCAAAACATAGACAGTAGGAACACTTAGTCTTCCTGTACTTAAGTCGGCATTGTGTCTCTTATATTTAATTCCGATTCAATTTCTGTTTTTCATCGTCAATGGGAAGGTCCAAGGGATACAGTAAACCTGCGGAGGTGCATCGGAAAGTAAAACTGATGACACAGGAAACGTTCAAAACATAGACAGTAGGAAGACTCAGTCTTACTGTACTTACGTCGGCATTGTGTCTCTTACATTTATTTTCGATGAAATTTCAGTGATTCATCGTGAATGGGAAGGTCCAAGGGATATAGTAAACATGCAGAGGTGCATCGGAAAGTAAAACTGATGACACAGGAAACGTTCAAAACATAGACAGTAGGAAGACTCAGTCTTCCTGTACTTAAGTCGGCATTGTGTCTCTTATATTTAATTCCGATGCGATTTCTGTGTTTCATCGACAATGGGAAGGTCCAAGGGATACAGTAAACCGGCAGAGGTGCATCGGAATGTAAAACTGGTGACACAGGAAACGCTCTAAACATTGACCGTACGAAGACTGTTTTCTTGTACTTAAGTCGACATTGTGTCTCTTATATGTAATTTCGATGCAATTTCTGTGTTTCATCGTAAATGGGAAGGTCCAAGGGATACAGGAAGCCTGCAGAGGTGCATCGGAATGTAAAACTGGTGACACAGGAAACGCTCAAAACATAGACAGTAGGAAGACTCAGTCTTCCTGTACTTAAGTAGGCATTGTGTCTCTTATATTTAATTCCGATGCATTTTCTGTGTTTCACCGTCAATGGGAAGGTCCAAGAGATACAGTAAACCTGCAGAGTTGCATCGGAATGTAAAACTAGTGACATAGGAAACGCTCAAAACATAGACAGTAGGAAGACTCAGTCTTCCTGTACTTAAGACGACATTGTGTCTCTTATATTTAATTCCGATGGAATTTCTGTGTTTCATCGTCAATGGGAAAGTCCAAGGGATAGAGTAAACCTGCAGAGGTGCATCGGAATGTATAACTGGTGACACAGGAAACGCTCAAAACATAGACAGTAGGAAGACTCAGTCTTACTGTACATAATTCGGCATTGTGTCTCTTATATTTATTTTCGATGAAATTTCAGTGATTCATCGTGAATGGGAAGGTCCAAGGGATATAGTAAACATGCAGAGGTGCATCGGAAAGTAAAACTGATGACACAGGATACGTTCAAAACATAGACAGTAGGAAGACTTAGTCTTCCTTTACTTATGTCGGCATTGTGTCTCTTATATTTAATTCCGATGCAATTTCTGTTTTTCATCGTCAATGGGAAGGTCCAAGGGATACAGTAAACCTGCAGAGGTGCATCGGAATGTGTAACTGATGACACAGGAAATGCTCAAAACATAGACAGTAGGAAGACTCAGTCTTCCTGTACTTAAGTCGGCATTGTGTCTCTTATATTTAATTCCGATGCAATTTCTGTGTTTCATCATCAATGGGAAGGTCCAAGGGATACAGTCAACCTGCAGAGGTGTTCAGAATGTAAGACTGGTGACACAGGAAACGCTCAAAACATAGACAGTAGGAAGACTCAGTCTTCCTGTACTTAAGTCGGCATTGTGTCTCTTATATTTAATTCCGATGCGATCTCTGTGTTTCATCGACAATGGGAAGGTCCAAGGGATACAGTAAACCGGCAGAGGTGCATCGGAATGTAAAACTGGTGACACAGGAAACGCTCTAAACATTGACCATACGAAGACTGTTTTCTTGTACTTAAGTCGACATTGTGTCTCTTATATGTAATTGCGGTGCAATTTCTGTGTTTCATCGTAAATGGGAAGGTCCAAGGGGTACAGGAAGCCTGCAGAGGTGCATCGGAATGTAAAACAGGTGACACAGGAAACGCTCAAAACATGGACAGTAGGAAGACTCAGTCTTCTTGTACTTAAGTAGGCATTGTGTCTCTTATATTTAATTCCGATGCATTTTCTGTGTTTCACCGTCAATGGGAAGGTCCAAGAGATACAGTAAACCTGCAGAGTTGCATCGGAATGTAAAACTAGTGTCATAGGAAACGCTCAAAACATAGACAGTAGGAAGACTCAGTCTTCCTGTACTTAAGACGGCATTGTGTCTCTTATATTTAATTCCGATGGAATTTCTGTGTTTCATCGTAAATGGAAGGTCCAAGGGATAGAGTAAACCTGCAAAGGTGCAGCGGAATGTATAACTGGTGACACAGGAAACGCTCAAAACATAGATAGTAGGAAGACTCAGTCTTACTGTACATAATTCGGCATTGTATCTCTTACATTTTTTTCCGATGAAATTTCTGTGTTTCATCGTGAATGGGAAGGTCCAAGGGATATAGTAAACCTGCAGAGGTGCACCGGAAAGTAAAACTGATGACACAGGAAACGCTCAAAACATAGACAGTAGGAAGACTTAGTCTTCCTGTACTTAAGTCGGCATTGTGTCTCTTATATTTAATTCCTATGCAATTTCTGTTTTTCATCGTCAATGGGAAGGTTCAAGGAATACAGTAAACCTGCAGAGGTGCATCGGAATGTAAAACTGATGACACAGGAAACGCTCAAAACATAGACAGTAGTAAGACTCAGTCTTCCTGTACTTAAGTCGGCATTGTGTCTCTTATATTTAATTCCGATGCAATATCCGTGCTTCATCGTCAATGTGAAGGTCCAAGGGATACAGTAAACCGCAGAGGTGCATCGGAATGTAAAACTAGTGACACAGGAAACGCTCGAAACATAGACAGTAGGAAGACTCAGTCTTCCCGTACTTAAGTCGGCATTGTGTCTCTTATATTTAATTCCGATGCAATTTCTGTGTTTCATCGTCAATGGGAAGGTCCAAGGGATACAATAAACCTGCAGAGGTGCATCGGAATGTAAAACTGGTGACACAGGAAACGCTCAAGACATAGACAGTAGGAAGACTCAGTCCTCCTGTACTTAAGTCGGCATTGTGTCTCTTATATTTAATTCCGATGCGATTTCTGTGGTTCATCGACAATGGGAAGGTCCAAGGGATACAGTAAACCGGCAGAGGTGCATCGGAATGTAAAACTGGTGACACAGGAAACGCTCAAATCATTGACCATACGAAGACTGTTTTCTTGTACTTAAGTCGGCATTGTGTCTCTTATATGTAATTTCTATGCAATTTCTGTGTTTCATCGTAAATGGGAAGGTCCAAGGGATACAGGAAGCCTGCAGAGGTGCATCGGAATGTAAAACTGGTGACACAGGAAACGCTCAAAACATAGACAGTAGGAAGACTCAGTCTTCCTGTACTTAAGTCGGCATTGTGTCTCTTATATTTAATTCCGATGCAATTTCTGTGTTTCATCGTCAATGGGAAGGTCCAATGGATACAATAATCCTGCAGAGGTGCATCAGAATGAAAAGCTGGTGACACAGGAAACGCTCAAAGCATAGACAGTAGGATGACTCAGTCTACCTGTACTTAAGTCGGCATTGTGTCTCTTATATTTAATTCCGATGCGATTTCTGTGGTTCATCGACAATGGGAAGGTCCAAGGGATACAGTAAACCGGCAGAGGTGCATCGGAATGTAAAACTGGTGACACAGGAAACGCTCAAAACATTGACCATACGAAGACTGTTTTCTTGTACTTAAGTCCGCATTGTGTCTCTTATATGTAATTTCGATGCAATTTCTGTGTTTTATCGTAAATGGGAAGGTCCAAGGGATACAGGAAGCCTGCAGAGGTGCATCGGAATGTAAAACTGGTGACACAGGAAACGCTCAAATCATAGACAGTAGGAAGACTCAGTCTTCCTCTACTTAAGTCGGCATTGTGTCTCTTATTTTTAATTCCGATGCAATTTCTGTTTTTCATCGTCAATGGGAAGGTCCAAGGGATACAGTAAACCTGCGGAGGTGCATCGGAAAGTAAAACTGATGACACTGGAAACGTTCAAAACATAGACAGTAGGAAGACTCAGTCTTACTGTACTTACGTCGGCATTGTGTCTCTTATATTTATTTTCGATGAAATTTCAGTGATTCATCGTGAATGGGAAGGTCCAAGGGATATAGTAAACATGCAGAGGTGCATCGGAAAGTAAAACTGATGACACAAGAAACGTTCAAAACATAGACAGTAGGAAGACTTAGTCTTCCTTTACTTATGTCGGCATTGTGTCTCTTATATTTAATTCCGATGCAATTTCTGTTTTTCATCGTCAATGGGAAGGTCCAAGGGATACAGTAAACCTGCAGAGGTGCATCGGAATGTGTAACTGATGACACAGGAAACGCTCAAAACATAGACAGTAGGAAGACTCAGTCTTCCTGTACTTAAGTCGGCATTGTGTCTCTTATATTTAATTCCGATGCAATTTCTGTGTTTCATCGTCAATGGGAAGGTCCAAGGGATACAGTCAACCTGCAGAGGTGTTCAGAATGTAAGACTGGTGACACAGGAAACGCTCAAAACATAGACAGTAGGAAGACTCAGTCTTCCTGTACTTAAGTCGGCATTGTGTCTCTTATATTTAATTCCGATGCGATTTCTGTGTTTCATCGACAATGGGAAGGTCCAAGGGGTACAGTAAACCGGCAGAGGTGCATCGGAATGTAAAACTGGTGACACAGGAAACGCTCTAAACATTGACCATACAAAGACTGTTTTCTTGTACTTAAGTTGACATTGTGTCTCTTATATGTAATTTCGATGCAATTTCTGTGTTTCACCGTCAATGGGAAGGTCCAAGAGATACAGTAAACCTGCAGAGTTGCATCGGAATGTAAAACTAGTGACATAGGAATCGCTCAAAACATAGACAGTAGGAAGACTCAGTCTTCCTGTACTTAAGTAGGCATTGTGTCTCTTATATTTAATTCCGATGGAATTTCTGTGTTTCATCGTCAATGGGAAGGTCCAAGGGATAGAGTAAACCTTCAAAGGTGCATCGGAATGTATAACTGGTGACACAGGAAACGCTCAAAACATAGACAGTAGGAAGACTCAGTCTTACTGTACATAATTCGGCATTGTGTCTCTTATATTTTTTTCCGATGAAATTTCTGTGTTTCATCGTGAATGGGAAGGTCCAAGGGATATAGTAAACCTGCAGAGGTGCACCGGAAAGTAAAACTGATGACACAGGAAACGCTCAAAACATAGACAGTAGGAAGACTTAGTCTTCCTGTACATAAGTCGGCATTGTGTCTCTTATATTTAATTCCGATGCAATTTCTGTTTTTCATCGTCAATGGGAAGGTTCAAGGAATACAGTAAACCTGCAGAGGTGCATCGGAATGTAAAACTGATGACACAGGAAACGCTCAATACATAGACAGTAGGAAGACTCAGTCTTCCTGTACTTAAGTCGGCATTGTGTCTCTTATATTTAATTCCGATGCAATTCCTGTGTTACATCGTCACTGTGAAGGTCCAAGGGATACAGTAAACCTGTAGAGGTGCATCGGAATGTAAAACTGGTGACACAGGAAACGCTCAAATTATAGACAGTAGTAAGACTCAGTCTTCCTGCACTTAAGTCGGCATTGTGTCTCTAATATTTAATTCCGATGCAATATCCGTGCTTCATCGTCAATGTGAAGGTCCAAGGGATACAGTAAACCGCAGAGGTGAATCGGAATGTAAAACTAGTGACACAGGAAACGCTCAAAACATAGACAGTAGGAAGACTCAGTCTTTCCGTACTTAAGTCGGCATTGTGTCTCTTATATTTAATTCCGATGCAATTTCTGTGTTTCATCGTCAATGGGAAGGTCCAAGGGATATAGTAAACCTGCAGAGGTGCATCGGAAAGTAAGACCGATGACACAGGAAACGTTCAAAACATAGACAGTAGGAAGACTTAGTCTTCCTGTACTTAAGTCGGCATTGTGTCTCTTATATTTAATTCCGATGCAATTTCTGTTTTTCATCGTCAATGGGAAGGTTCAAGGAATACAGTAAACCTGCAGAGGTGCATCGGAATGTAAAACTGGTGACACAGGAATCGCTCAAATCATAGACAGTAGGAAGACTCAGTCTTCCTGTACTTAAGTAGGCATTGTGTCTCTTATATTTAATTCCGATGCAATTTCTGTTTTTCATCGTCAATGGGAAGGTCCAAGGGATACAGTAAACCTGCGGAGGTGCATCGGAAAGTAAAACTGATGACACAGGAAACGTTCAAAACATAGACAGTAGGAAGACTCAGTCTTACTGTACTTACGTCGGCATTGTGTCTCTTATATTTATTTTCGATGAAATTTCAGTGATTCATCGTGAATGGGAAGGTCCAAGGGATATAGTAAACATGCAGAGGTGCATCGGAAAGTAAAACTGATGACACAGGAAACGTTCAAAACATAGACAGTAGGAAGACTTAGTCTTCCTTTACTTATGTCGGCATTGTGTCTCTTATATTTAATTCCGATGCAATTTCTGTTTTTCATCGTCAATGGGAAGGTCCAAGGGATACAGTAAACCTGCAGAGGTGCATCGGAATGTGTAACTGATGACACAGGAAACGTTCAAAACATAGACAGTAGGAAGACTCAGTCTTACTGTACTTACGTCGGCATTGTGTCTCTTATATTTAATTCCGATGCAATTTCTGTGTTTCATCGTCAATGGGAAGGTCCAAGGTATACAGTCAACCTGCAGAGGTGTTCAGAATGTAAGACTGGTGACACAGGAAACGCTCAAAACATAGACAGTAGGAAGACTCAGTCTTCCTGTACTTAAGTCGGCATTGTGTCTCTTATATTTAATTCCGATGCGATCTCTGTGTTTCATCGACAATGGGAAGGTCCAAGGGATACAGTAAACCGGAAGAGGTGCATCGGAATGTAAAACTGGTGACACAGGAAACGCTCTTAACATTGACCATACGAAGACTGTTTTCTTGTACTTAAGTCGACATTGTGTCTCTTATCTGTAATTGCGATGCAATTTCTGTGTTTCATCGTAAATGGGAAGGTCCGAGGGGTACAGGAAGCCTGCAGAGGTGCATCGGAATGTAAAACAGGTGACACAGGAAACGCTCAAAACATGGACAGTAGGAAGACTCAGTCTTCTTGTACTTAAGTAGGCATTGTGTCTCTTATATTTAATTCCGATGCATTTTCTGTGTTTCACCGTCAATGGGAAGGTCCAAGAGATACAGTAAACCTGCAGAGTTGCATCGGAATGTAAAACTAGTGTCATAGGAAACGCTCAAAACATAGACAGTAGGAAGACTCAGTCTTCCTGTACTTAAGACGGCATTGTGTCTCTTATATTTAATTCCGATGGAATTTCTGTGTTTCATCGTAAATGGAAGGTCCAAGGGATAGAGTAAACCTGCTAAGGTGCAGCGGAATGTATAACTGGTGACACAGGAAACGCTCAAAACATAGACAGTAGGAAGACTCAGTCTTACTGTACATAATTCGGCATTGTATCTCTTATATTTTTTTCCGATGAAATTTCTGTGTTTCATCGTGAATGGGAAGGTCCAAGGGATATAGTAAACCTGCAGAGGTGCACCGGAAAGTAAAACTGATGACACAGGAAACGCTCAAAACATAGACAGTAGGAAGACTTAGTCTTCCTGTACTTAAGTCGGCATTGTGTCTCTTATATTTAATTCCGATGCAATTTCTGTTTTTCATCGTCAATGGGAAGGTTCAAGGAATACAGTAAACCTGCAGAGGTGCATCGGAATGTAAAACTGATGACACAGGAAACGCTCAAAACATAGACAGTAGTAAGACTCAGTCTTCCTGTACTTAAGTCGGCATTGTGTCTCTTATATTTAATTCCGATGCAATATCCGTGCTTCATCGTCAATGTGAAGGTCCAAGGGATACAGTAAACCACAGAGGTGCATCGGAATGTAAAACTAGTGACACAGGAAACGCTCAAAACATAGACAGTAGGAAGACTCAGTCTTCCCGTACTTAAGTCGGCATTGTGTCTCTTATATTTAATTCCGATGCAATTTCTGTGTTTCATCGTCAATGGGAAGGTCCAAGGGATACAATAAACCTGCAGAGGTGCATCGGAATGTAAAACTGGTGACACAGGAAACGCTCAAGACATAGATAGTAGGAAGACTCAGTCTTCTTGTACTTAAGTCGGCATTGTGTCTCTTATATTTATTTCCGATGAAATTTCTGTGTTTCATCGTGAATGGGAAGGTCCGAGGGATATAGTAAACCTGCAGAGGTGCATCGGAAAGTAAGACTGATGACACAGGAAACGTTCAAAACATAGACAGTAGGAAGACTTAGTCTTCCTGTACTTAAGTCGGCATTGTGTCTCTTATATTTAATTCCGATGGAATTTCTGTTTTTCATCGTCAATGGGAAGGTCCAAGGGATACAGTAAACCTGCAGAGGTGCATCGGAATGTAAAACTGGTGACACAGGAAACGCTCAAAACATAGACAGTAGGAAGACTCAGTCCTCCTGTACTTAAGTCGGCATTGTGTCTCTTATATTTAATTCCGATGCGATTTCTGTGGTTCATCGACAATGGGAAGGTCCAAGGGATACAGTAAACCGGCAGAGGTGCATCGGAATGTAAAACTGGTGACACAGGAAACGCTCAAAACATTGACCATACGAAGACTGTTTTCTTGTACTTAAGTCGGCATTGTGTCTCTTATATGTAATTTCTATGCAATTTCTGTGTTTCATCGTAAATGGGAAGGTCCAAGGGATACAGGAAGCCTGCAGAGGTGCATCGGAATGAAAAACTGGTGACACAGGAAACGCTCAAAGCATAGACAGTAGGATGACTCAGTCTACCTGTACTTAAGTCGGCATTGTGTCTCTTATATTTAATTCCGATGCGATTTCTGTGTTTCATCGACAATGGGAAGGTCCAAGGGATACAGTAAACCTGCAGAGGTGCATCGGAATGTGTAACTGATGACACAGGAAACGCTCAAAACATAGACAGTAGGAAGACTCAGTCTTCCTGTACTTAAGTCGGCATTGTGTCTCTTATATTTAATTCCGATGCAATTTCTGTGTTTCATCGTCAATGGGAAGGTCCAAGGGATACAGTCAACCTGCAGAGGTGTTCAGAATGTAAGACTGGTGACACAGGAAACGCTCAAAACATAGACAGTAGGAAGACTCAGTCTTCCTGTACTTAAGTCGGCATTGTGTCTCTTATATTTAATTCCGATGCGATTTCTGTGTTTCATCGACAATGGGAAGGTCCAAGGGATACAGTAAACCGGCAGAGGTGCATCGGAATGTAAAACTGGTGACACAGGAAACGCTCTAAACATTGACCATACAAAGACTGTTTTCTTGTACTTAAGTCGACATTGTGTCTCTTATATGTAATTTCGATGCAATTTCTGTGTTTCACCGTCAATGGGAAGGTCCAAGAGATACAGTAAACCTGCAGAGTTGCATCGGAATGTAAAACTAGTGACATAGGAAACGCTCAAAACATAGACAGTAGGAAGACTCAGTCTTCCTGTACTTAAGACGGCATTGTGTCTCTTATATTTAATTCCGATGGAATTTCTGTGTTTCATCGTCAATGGGAAGGTCCAAGGGATAGAGTAAACCTTCAAAGGTGCATCGGAATGTATAACTGGTGACACAGGAAACGCTCAAAACATAGACAGTAGGAAGACTCAGTCTTACTGTACATAATTCGGCATTGTGTCTCTTATATTTTTTTCCGATGAAATTTCTGTGTTTCATCGTGAATGGGAAGGTCCAAGGGATATAGTAAACCTGCAGAGGTGCACCGGAAAGTAAAACTGATGACACAGGAAACGCTCAAAACATAGACAGTAGGAAGACTTAGTCTTCCTGTACTTAAGTCGGCATTGTGTCTCTTATATTTAATTCCGATGCAATTTCTGTTTTTCATCGTCAATGGGAAGGTTCAAGGAATACAGTAAACCTGCAGAAGTGCATCGGAATGTAAAACTGATGACACAGGAAACGCTCAATACATAGACAGTAGGAAGACTCAGTCTTCCTGTACTTAAGTCGGCATTGTGTCTCTTATATTTAATTCCGATGCAATTCCTGTGTTACATCGTCACTGTGAAGGTCCAAGGGATACAGTAAACCTGTAGAGGTGCATCGGAATGTAAAACTGGTGACACAGGAAACGCTCAAATTATAGACAGTAGTAAGACTCAGTCTTCCTGCACTTAAGTCGGCATTGTGTCTCTTATATTTAATTCCGATGCAATATCCGTGCTTCATCGTCAATGTGAAGGTCCAAGGGATACAGTAAACCGCAGAGGTGAATCGGAATGTAAAACTAGTGACACAGGAAACGCTCAAAACATAGACAGTAGGAAGACTCAGTCTTTCCGTACTTAAGTCGGCATTGTGTCTCTTATATTTAATTCCGATGCAATTTCTGTGTTTCATCGTCAATGGGAAGGTCCAAGGGATACAGTAAACCTGCAGAGGTGCATCGGAATGTAAAACTGGTGACACAGGAAACGCTCAAAACATAGATAGTAGGAAGACTCAGTCTTCTTGTACTTAAGTCGGCATTGTGTCTCTTATATTTATTTCCGATGAAATTTCTGTGTTTCATCGTGAATGGGAAGGTCCAAGGGATATAGTAAACCTGCAGAGGTGCATCGGAAAGTAAGACCGATGACACAGGAAACGTTCAAAACATAGACAGTAGGAAGACTTAGTCTTCCTTTACTTATGTCGGCATTGTGTCTCTTATATTTAATTCCGATGCAATTTCTGTTTTTCATCGTCAATGGGAAGGTCCAAGGGATACAGTAAACCTGCAGAGGTGCATCGGAATGTGTAACTGATGACACAGGAAATGCTCAAAACATAGACAGTAGGAAGACTCAGTCTTCCTGTACTTAAGTCGGCATTGTGTCTCTTATATTTAATTCCGATGCAATTTCTGTGTTTCATCGTATATGGGAAGGTCCAAGGGATACAGGAAGCCTGCAGAGGTGCATCGGAATGTAAAACTGGTGACACAGGAAACGCTCAAAACATGGACAGTAGGAAGACTCAGTCTTCTTGTACTTAAGTAGGCATTGTGTCTCTTATATTTAATTCCGATGCATTTTCTGTGTTTCACCGTCAATGGGAAGGTCCAAGAGATACAGTAAACCTGCCGAGTTGCATCGGAATGTAAAACTAGTGTCATAGGAAACGCTCAAAACATAGACAGTAGGAAGACTCAGTCTTCCTGTACTTAAGACGGCATTGTGTCTCTTATATTTAATTCCGATGGAATTTCTGTGTTTCATCGTAAATGGAAGGTCCAAGGGATAGAGTAAACCTGCAAAGGTGCAGCGGAATGTATAACTGGTGACACAGGAAACGCTCAAAACATAGACAGTAGGAAGACTCAGTCTTACTGTACATAATTCGGCATTGTGTCTCTTATACTTTTTTCCGATGAAATTTCTGTGTTTCATCGTGAATGGGAAGGTCCAAGGGATATAGTAAACCTGCAAAGGTGCATCGGAATGTATAACTGGTGACACAGGAAACGCTCAAAACATAGACAGTAGGAAGACTCAGTCTTACTGTACATAATTCGACATTGTGTCTCATATATTTATTTCCGATGAAATTTCTGTGTTTCATCGTGAATGGGAAGGTCCAAGGGATATAGTAAACCTGCAGAGGTGCATCGGAAAGTAAAACTGATGACACAGGAAACGTTCAAAACATAGACAGTAGGAAGACTTAGTCTTCCTGTACTTAAGTCGGCATTGTGTCTCTTATATTTAATTCCGATTCAATTTCTGTTTTTCATCGTCAATGGGAAGGTCCAAGGGATACAGTAAACCTGCGGAGGTGCATCGGAAAGTAAAACTGATGACACAGGAAACGTTCAAAACATAGACAGTAGCAAGACTCAGTCTTACTGTACTTACGTCGGCATTGTGTCTCTTATATTTATTTTCGATGAAATTTCAGTGATTCATCGTGAATGGGAAGGTCCAAGGGATATAGTAAACATGCAGAGGTGCATCGGAAAGTAAAACTGGTGACACAGGAAACGTTCAAAACATAGACAGTAGGAAGACTCAGTCTTCCTGTACTTAAGTCGGCATTGTGTCTCTTATATTTAATTCCGATGCGATTTCTGTGTTTCATCGACAATGGGAAGGTCCAAGGGATACAGTAAACCGGCAGAGGTGCATCGGAATGTAAAACTGGTGACACAGGAAACGCTCTAAACATTGACCATACGATGACTGTTTTCTTGTACTTAAGTCGACATTGTGTCTCTTCTATGTAATTTCGATGCAATTTCTGTGTTTCATCGTAAATGGGAAGGTCCAAGGGATACAGGAAGCCTGCAGAGGTGCATCGGAATGTAAAACTGGTGACACAGGAAACGCTCAAAACATAGACAGTAGGAAGACTCAGTCTTCCTGTACTTAAGTAGGCATTGTGTCTCTTATATTTAATTCCGATACATTTTCTGTGTTTCACCGTCAATGGGAAGGTCCAAGAGATACAGTAAACCTGCAGAGTTGCATCGGAATGTAAAACTAGTGACATAGGAAACGCTCAAAACATAGACAGTAGGAAGACTCAGTCTTCCTGTACTTAAGACGACATTGTGTCTCTTATATTTAATTCCGATGGAATTTCTGTGTTTCATCGTCAATGGGAAAGTCCAAGGGATAGAGTAAACCTGCAAAGGTGCATCGGAATGTATAACTGGTGACACAGGAAACGCTCAAAACATAGACAGTAGGAAGACTCAGTCTTACTGTACATAATTCGGCATTGTGTCTCATATATTTTTTTCCGATGAAATTTCTGTGTTTCATCGTGAATGGGAAGGTCCAAGGGATATAGTAAACCTGCAGAGGTGCACCGGAAAGTAAAACTGATGACACAGGAAACGCTCAAAACATAGACAGTAGGAAGACTTAGTCTTCCTGTACTTAAGTCGGCATTGTGTCTCTTATATTTAATTCCGATGCAATTTCTGTTTTTCATCGTCAATGGGAAGGTTCAAGGAATACAGTAAACCTGCAGAGGTGCATCGGAATGTAAAACTGATGACACAGGAAACGCTCAATACATAGACAGTAGGAAGACTCAGTCTTCCTGTACTTAAGTCGGCATTGTGTCTCTTATATTTAATTCCGATGCAATTCCTGTGTTACATCGTCACTGTGAAGATCCAAGGGATACAGTAAACCTGTAGAGGTGCATCGGAATGTAAAACTGGTGACACAGGAAACGCTCAAATTATAGACAGTAGTAAGACTCAGTCTTCCTGCACTTAAGTCGGCATTGTGTCTCTTATATTTAATTCCGATGCAATATCCGTGCTTCATCGTCAATGTGAAGGTCCAAGGGATACAGTAAACCGCAGAGGTGAATCGGAATGTAAAACTAGTGACACAGGAAACGCTCAAAACATAGACAGTAGGAAGACTCAGTCTTTCCGTACTTAAGTCGGCATTGTGTCTCTTATATTTAATTCCGATGCAATTTCTGTGTTTCATCGTCAATGGGAAGGTCCAAGGGATACAGTAAAACTGCAGAGGTGCATCGGAATGTAAAACTGGTGACACAGGAAACGCTCAAAACATAGATAGTAGGAAGACTCAGTCTTCTTGTACTTAAGTCGGCATTGTGTCTCTTATATTTATTTCCGATGAAATTTCTGTGTTTCATCGTGAATGGGAAGGTCCAAGGGATATAGTAAACCTGCAGAGGTGCATCGGAAAGTAAGACCGATGACACAGGAAACGTTCAAAACATAGACAGTAGGAAGACTTAGTCTTCCTTTACTTATGTCGGCATTGTGTCTCTTATATTCAATTCCGATGCAATTTCTGTTTTTCATCGTCAATGGGAAGGTCCAAGGGATACAGTAAACCTGCAGAGGTGCATCGGAATGTGTAACTGATGACACAGGAAATGCTCAAAACATAGACAGTAGGAAGACTCAGTCTTCCTGTACTTAAGTCGGCATTGTGTCTCTTATATTTAATTCCGATGCAATTTCTGTGTTTCATCGTATATGGGAAGGTCCAAGGGATACAGGAAGCCTGCAGAAGTGCATCGGAATGTAAAACTGGTGACACAGGAAACGCTCAAATCATAGACAGTAGGAAGACTCAGTCTTCCTCTACTTAAGTCGGCATTGTGTCTCTTATATTTATTTCCGATGAAATTTCTGTGTTTCATCGTGAATGGGAAGGTCCAAGGGATATAGTAAACCTGCAGAGGTGCATCGGAAAGTAAAACTGATGACACAGGAAACGTTCAAAACATAGACAGTAGGAAGACTTAGTCTTCCTGTACTTAAGTCGGCATTGTGTCTCTTATATTTAATTCCGATTCAATTTCTGTTTTTCATCGTCAATGGGAAGGTCCAAGGGATACAGTAAACCTGCGGAGGAGCATCGGAAAGTAAAACTGATGACACAGGAAACGTTCAAAACATAGACAGTAGGAAGACTCAGTCTTACTGTACTTACGTCGGCATTGTGTCTCTTATATTTATTTTCGATGAAATTTCAGTGATTCATCGTGAATGGGAAGGTCCAAGGGATATAGTAAACATGCAGAGGTGCATCGGAAAGTAAAACTGGTGACACAGGAAACGTTCAAAACATAGACAGTAGGAAGACTCAGTCTTCCTGTACTTAAGTCGGCATTGTGTCTCTTATATTTAATTCCGATGCGATTTCTGTGTTTCATCGACAATGGGAAGGTCCAAGGGATACAGTAAACCGGCAGAGGTGCATCGGAATGTAAAACTGGTGACACAGGAAACGCTCTAAACATTGACCATACGAAGACTGTTTTCTTGTACTTAAGTCGACATTGTGTCTCTTCTATGTAATTTCGATGCAATTTCTGTGTTTCATCGTAAATGGGAAGGTCCAAGGGATACAGGAAGCCTGCAGAGGTGCATCGGAATGTAAAACTGGTGACACAGGAAACGCTCAAAACATAGACAGTAGGAAGACTCAGTCTTCCTGTACTTAAGTAGGCATTGTGTCTCTTATATTTAATTCCGATACATTTTCTGTGTTTCACCGTCAATGGGAAGGTCCAAGAGATACAGTAAACCTGCAGAGTTGCATCGGAATGTAAAACTAGTGACATAGGAAACGCTCAAAACATAGACAGTAGGAAGACTCAGTCTTCCTGTACTTAAGACGACATTGTGTCTCTTATATTTAATTCCGATGGAATTTCTGTGTTTCATCGTCAATGGGAAAGTCCAAGGGATAGAGTAAACCTGCAAAGGTGCATCGGAATGTATAACTGGTGACACAGGAAACGCTCAAAACATAGACAGTAGGAAGACTCAGTCTTACTGTACATAATTCGGCATTGTGTCTCATATATTTTTTTCCGATGAAATTTCTGTGTTTCATCGTGAATGGGAAGGTCCAAGGGATATAGTAAACCTGCAGAGGTGCACCGGAAAGTAAAACTGATGACACAGGACACGCTCAAAACATAGACAGTAGGAAGACTTAGTCTTCCTGTACTTAAGTCGGCATTGTGTCTCTTATATTTAATTCCGATGCAATTTCTGTTTTTCATCGTCAATGGGAAGATTCAAGGAATACACTAAACCTGCAGAGGTGCATCGGAATGTAAAACTGATGACACAGGAAACGCTCAATACATAGACAGTAGGAAGACTCAGTCTTCCTGTACTTAAGTCGGCATTGTGTCTCTTATATTTAATTCCGATGCAATTCCTGTGTTACATCGTCACTGTGAAGGTCCAAGGGATACAGTAAACCTGTAGAGGTGCATCGGAATGTAAAACTGGTGACACAGGAAAGGCTCAAATTATAGACAGTAGTAAGACTCAGTCTTCCTGCACTTAAGTCGGCATTGTGTCTCTTATATTTAATTCCGATGCAATATCCGTGCTTCATCGTCAATGTGAAGGTCCAAGGGATACAGTAAACCGCAGAGGTGAATCGGAATGTAAAACTAGTGACACAGGAAACGCTCAAAACATAGACAGTAGGAAGACTCAGTCTTTCCGTACTTAAGTCGGCATTGTGTCTCTTATATTTAATTCCGATGCAATTTCTGTGTTTCCTCGTCAATGGGAAGGTCCAAGGGATACAGTAAAACTGCAGAGGTGCATCGGAATGTAAAACTGGTGACACAGGAAACGCTCAAAACATAGATAGTAGGAAGACTCAGTCTTCTTGTACTTAAGTCGGCATTGTGTCTCTTATATTTATTTCCGATGAAATTTCTGTGTTTCATCGTGAATGGGAAGGTCCAAGGGATATAGTAAACCTGCAGAGGTGCATCGGAAAGTAAGACCGATGACACAGGAAACATTCAAAACATAGACAGTAGGAAGACTTAGTCTTCCTTTACTTATGTCGGCATTGTGTCTCTTATATTTAATTCCGATGCAATTTCTGTTTTTCATCGTCAATGGGAAGGTCCAAGGGATACAGTAAACCTGCAGAGGTGCATCGGAATGTGTAACTGATGACACAGGAAATGCTCAAAACATGGACAGTAGGAAGACTCAGTCTTCCTGTACTTAAGTCGGCATTGTGTCTCTTATATTTAATTCCGATGCAATTTCTGTGTTTCATCGTATATGGGAAGGTCCAAGGGATACAGGAAGCCTGAAGAGGTGCATCGGAATGTAAAACTGGTGACACAGGAAACGCTCAAAACATGGACAGTAGGAAGACTCAGTCTTCTTGTACTTAAGTAGGCATTGTGTCTCTTATATTTAATTCCGATGCATTTTCTGTGTTTCACCGTCAATGGGAAGGTCCAGGAGATACAGTAAACCTGCCGAGTTGCATCGGAATGTAAAACTAGTGTCATAGGAAACGCTCAAACCATAGACAGTAGGAAGACTCAGTCTTCCTGTACTTAAGACGGAATTGTGTCTCTTATATTTAATTCCGATGGAATTTCTGTGTTTCATCGTAAATGGAAGGTCCAAGGGATAGAGTAAACCTGCAAAAGGTGCAGCGGAATGTATAACTGGTGACACAGGAAACGCTCAAAACATAGACAGTAGGAAGACTCAGTCTTACTGTACATAATTCGGCATTGTGTCTCTTATACTTTTTTCCGATGAAATTTCTGTGTTTCATCGTGAATGGGAAGGTCCAAGGGATATAGTAAACCTGCAAAGGTGCATCGGAATGTATAACTGGTGACACAGGAAACGCTCAAAACATAGACAGTAGGAAGACTCAGTCTTACTGTACATAATTCGGCATTGTGTCTCATATTTTTTTTTCCGATGAAATTTCTGTGTTTCATCGTGAATGGGAAGGTCCAAGGGATATAGTAAACCTGCAGAAGTGCACCGGAAAGTAAAACTGATGACACAGGAAACGCTCAAAACATAGACAGTAGGAAGACTTAGTCTTCCTGTACTTAAGTCGGCATTGTGTCTCTTATATTTAATTCCGATGCAATTTCTGTTTTTCATCGTCAATGGGAAGGTTCAAGGAATACAGTAAACCTGCAGAGGTGCATCGGAATGTAAAACTGGTGACACAGGAAACGCTCAAATCATAGACAGTAGGAAGACTCAGTCTTCCTCTACTTAAGTCGGCATTGTGTCTCTTATATTTATTTCCGATGAAATTTCTGTGTTTCATCGTGAATGGGAAGGTCCAAGGGATATAGTAAACCTGCAGAGGTGCATCGGAAAGTAAAACTGATGACACAGGAAACGTTCAAAACATAGACAGTAGGAAGACTTAGTCTTCCTGTACTTAAGTCGGCATTGTGTCTCTTATATTTAATTCCGATTCAATTTCTGTTTTTCATCGTCAATGGGAAGGTCCAAGGGATACAGTAAACCTGCGGAGGTGCATCGGAAAGTAAAACTGATGACACAGGAAACGTTCAAAACATAGACAGTAGGAAGACTCAGTCTTACTGTACTTACGTCGGCATTGTGTCTCTTATATTTATTTTCGATGAAATTTCAGTGATTCATCGTGAATGGGAAGGTCCAAGGGATATAGTAAACATGCAGAGGTGCATCGGAATGTAAAACTGGTGACACAGGAAACGCTCTAAACATTGACCATACGAAGACTGTTTTCTTGTACTTAAGTCGACATTGTGTCTCTTCTATGTAATTTCGATGCAATTTCCGTGTTTCATCGTAAATGGGAAGGTCCAAGGGATACAGGAAGCCTGCAGAGGTGCATCGGAATGTAAAACTGGTGACACAGGAAACGCTCAAAACATAGACAGTAGGAAGACTCAGTCTTCCTGTACTTAAGTAGGCATTGTGTCTCTTATATTTAATTCCGATGCATTTTCTGTGTTTCACCGTCAATGGGAAGGTCCAAGAGATACAGTAAACCTGCAGAGTTGCATCGGAATGTAAAACTAGTGACATAGGAAACGCTCAAAACATAGACAGTAGGAAGACTCAGTCTTCCTGTACTTAAGACGACATTGTGTCTCTTATATTTTATTCCGATGGAATTTCTGTGTTTCATCGTCAATGGGAAAGTCCAAGGGATAGAGTAAACCTGCAAAGGTGCATCGGAATGTATAACTGTTGACACAGGAAACGCTCAAAACATAGACAGTAGGAAGACTCAGTCTTACTGTACATAATTCGGCATTGTGTCTCATATATTTTTTTCCGATGAAATTTCTGTGTTTCATCGTGAATGGGATGGTCCAAGGGATATAGTAAACCTGCAGAGGTGCACCGGAAAGTAAAACTGATGACACAGGAAACGCTCAAAACATAGACAGTAGGAAGACTTAGTCTTCCTGTACTTAAGTCGGCATTGTGTCTCTTATATTTAATTCCGATGCAATTTCTGTTTTTCATCGTCAATGGGAAGGTCCAAGGGATACAGTAAACATGCGGAGGTGAATCGGAAAATAAAACTGATGACACAGGAAACGTTCAAAACATAGACAGTAGGAAGACTCAGTCTTACTGTACTTACGTCGGCATTGTGTCTCTTATATTTATTTTCGATGAAATTTCAGTGATTCATCGTGAATGGGAAGGTCCAAGGGATATAGTAAACATGCAGAGGTGCATCGGAAAGTAAAACTGATGACACAGGAAACGTTCAAAACAAAGACAGTAGGAAGACTTAGTCTTCCTTTACTTATGTCGGCATTGTGTCTCTTATATTTAATTCCGATGCAATTTCTGTGTTTCATCGTAAATGGGAAGGTCCAAGGGATACAGGAAGCCTGCAGAGGTGCATCGGAATGTAAAACAGGTGACACAGGAAACGCTCAAAACATGGACAGTAGGAAGACTCAGTCTTCTTGTACTTAAGTAGGCATTGTGTCTCTTATATTTAATTCCGATGCATTTTCTGTGTTTCACCGTCAATGGGAAGGTCCAAGAGATACAGTAAACCTGCAGAGTTGCATCGGAATGTAAAACTAGTGTCATAGGAAACGCTCAAAACATAGACAGTAGGAAGACTCAGTCTTCCTGTACTTAAGACGGCATTGTGTCTCTTATATTTAATTCCGATGGAATTTCTGTGTTTCATCGTAAATGGAAGGTCCTAGGGATAGAGTAAACCTGCAAAGGTGCAGCGGAATGTATAACTGGTGACACAGGAAACGCTCAAAACATAGACAGTAGGAAGACTCAGTCTTACTGTACATAATTCGGCATTGTGTCTCTTATATTTTTTTCCGATGAAATTTCTGTGTTTCATCGTGAATGGGAAGGTCCAAGGGATATAGTAAACCTGCAGAGGTGCACCGGAAAGTAAAACTGATGACACAGGAAACGGTCAAAACATAGACAGTAGGAAGACTTAGTCTTCCTGTACTTAAGTCGGCATTGTGTCTCTTATATTTAATTCCGATGCAATTTCTGTTTTTCATCGTCAATGGGAAGGTTCAAGGAATACAGTAAACCTGCAGAGGTGCATCGGAATGTAAAACTGATGACACAGGAAACGCTCAAAACATAGACAGTAGTAAGACTCAGTCTTCCTGTACTTAAGTCGGCATTGTGTCTCTTATATTTATTTCCGATGAAATTTCTGTGTTTCATCGTGAATGGGAAGGTCCAAGGGATATAGTAAACCTGCAGAGGTGCATCGGAAAGTAAGACTGATGACACAGGAAACGTTCAAAACATAGACAGTAGGAAGACTTAGTCTTCCTGTACTTAAGTCGGCATTGTGTCTCTTATATTTAATTCCGATGGAATTTCTGTTTTTCATCGTCAATGGGAAGGTCCAAGGGATACAGGAAGCCTGCAGAGGTGCATCGGAATGTAAAACTGGTGACACAGGAGACGCTCAAAACATAGACAGTAGGAAGACTCAGTCTTCCTGTACTTAAGTCGGCATTGTGTCTCTTATATTTAATTCCGATGCAATTTCTGTGTTTCATCGTCAATGGGAAGGTCCAATGGATACAATAATCCTGCAGAGGTGCATCAGAATGAAAAGCTGGTGACACAGGAAACGCTCAAAGCATAGACAGTAGGATGACTCAGTCTACCTGTACTTAAGTCGGCATTGTGTCTCTTATATTTAATTCCGATGCAATTTCTGTGTTTCATCGTCAATGGGAAGGTCCAAGGGATACAGTCAACCTGCAGAGGTGTTCAGAATGTAAGACTGGTGACACAGGAAACGCTCAAAACGTAGACAGTAGGAAGACTCAGTCTTCCTGTACTTAAGTCGGCATTGTGTCTCTTATATTTAATTCCGATGCGATTTCTGTGTTTCATCGACAATGGGAAGGTCCAAGGGATATAGTAAACCGGCAGAGGTGCATCGGAATGTAAAACTGGTGACACAGGAAACGCTCTAAACATTGACCATACGAAGACTGTTTTCTTGTACTTAAGTCGACATTGTGTCTCTTATATGTAATTTCGATGCAATTTCTGTGTTTCATCGTAAATGGGAAGGTCCAAGGGATACAGGAAGCCTGCAGAGGTGCATCGGAATGTAAAACTGGTGACACAGGAAACGCTCAAAACATAGACAGTAGGAAGACTCAGTCTTCCTGTACTTAAGTAGGAATTGTGTCTCTTATATTTAATTCCGATGCATTTTCTGTGTTTCACCGTCAATGGGAAGGTCCAAGAGATACAGTAAACCTGCAGAGTTGCATCGGAATGTAAAACTAGTGACATAGGAAACGCTCAAAACATAGACAGTAGGAAGACTCAGTCTTCCTGTACTTAAGACGGCATTGTGTCTCTTATATTTAATTCCGATGGAATTTCTGTGTTTCATCGTCAATGGGAAGGTCCAAGGGATAGAGTAAACCTTCAAAGGTGCATCGGAATGTATAACTGGTGACACAGGAAACGCTCAAAACATAGACAGTAGGAAGACTCAGTCTTACTGTACATAATTCGGCATTGTGTCTCTTATATTTTTTTCCGATGAAATTTCTGTGTTTCATCGTGAATGGGAAGGTCCAAGGGATATAGTAAACCTGCAGAGGTGCACCGGAAAGTAAAACTGATGACACAGGAAACGCTCAAAACATAGACAGTAGGAAGACTTAGTCTTCCTGTACTTAAGTCGGCATTGTGTCTCTTATATTTAATTCCGATGCAATTTCTGTTTTTCATCGTCAATGGGAAGGTTCAAGGAATACAGTAAACCTGCAGAGGTGCATCGGAATGTAAAACTGATGACACAGGAAACGCTCAATACATAGACAGTAGGAAGACTCAGTCTTCCTGTACTTAAGTCGGCATTGTGTCTCTTATATTTAATTCCGATGCAATTCCTGTGTTACATCGTCACTGTGAAGGTCCAAGGGATACAGTAAACCTGTAGAGGTGCATCGGAATGTAAAACTGGTGACACAGGAAACGCTCAAATTATAGACAGTAGTAAGACTCAGTCTTCCTGTACTTAAGTCGGCATTGTGTCTCTTATATTTAATTCCGATGCAATATCCGTGCTTCATCGTCAATGTGAAGGTCCAAGGGATACAGTAAACCGCAGAGGTGAATCGGAATGTAAAACTAGTGACACAGGAAACGCTCAAAACATAGACAGTAGGAAGACTCAGTCTTTTCATACTTAAGTCGGCATTGTGTCTCTTATATTTAATTCCGATGCAATTTCTGTGTTTCATCGTCAATGGGAAGGTCCAAGGGATACAGTAAACCTGCAGAGGTGCATCGGAATGTAAAACTGGTGACACAGGAAACGCTCAAAACATAGATAGTAGGAAGACTCAGTCTTCTTGTACTTAAGTCGGCATTGTGTCTCTTATATTTATTTCCGATGAAATTTCTGTGTTTCATCGTGAATGGGAAGGTCCAAGGGATATAGTAAACCTGCAGAGGTGCATCGGAAAGTAAGACCGATGACACAGGAAACGTTCAAAACATAGACAGTAGGAAGACTTAGTCTTCCTGTACTTAAGTCGGCATTGTGTCTCTTATATTTAATTCCGATGGAATTTCTGTTTTTCATCGTCAATGGGAAGGTCCAAGGGATACAGTCAACCTGCAGAGGTGCATCGGAATGTGTAACTGATGACACAGGAAACGCTCAAAACATAGACAGTAGGAAGACTCAGTCCTCCTGTACTTAAGTCGGCATTGTGTCTCTTATATTTAATTCCGATGCGATTTCTGTGGTTCATCGACAATGGGAAGGTCCAAGGGATACAGTAAACCGGCAGAGGTGCATCGGAATGTAGAACTGGTGACACAGGAAACGCTCAAAATATTGACCATACGAAGACTGTTTTCTTGTACTTAAGTAGGCATTGTGTCTCTTATATGTAATTTCGATGCAATTTCTGTGTTTCATCGTAAATGGGAAGGTCCAAGGGATACAGGAAGCCTGCGGAGGTGCATCGGAATGTAAAACTGGTGACACAGGAAACGCTCAAAACATAGACAGTAGGATGACTCAGTCTTCCCGTACTTAAGTCGGCATTGTGTCTCTTATATTTAATTCCGATGCTATTTCTGTGTTTCATCGTCAATGGGAAGGTCCAATGGATACAATAAACCTGCAGAGGTGCATCAGAATGAAAAGATGGTGACACAGGAAACGCTCATAGCATAGACAGTAGGAAGACTCAGTCTACCTGTACTTAAGTCGGCATTGTGTCTCTTATATTTAATTCCGATGCGATTTCTGTGGTTCATCTACAATGGGAAGGTCCAAGGGATACAGTAAACCGGCAGAGGTGCATCGGAATGTAAAACTGGTGACACAGGAAACGCTCAAAACATAGACAGCAGGAAGACTCAGTCTTCCTGTACTTAAGTAGGCATTGTGTCTCTTATATTTAATTCCGATGCATTTTCTGTGTTTCATCGTGAATGTGAAGTTCCAAGGGATACAGTAAACCGCAGAGGTGCATCGGAATGTAAAACTAGTGACACAGGAAACGCTCAAAACATAGACAGTAGGAAGACTCAGTCTTCCTGTACTTAATTCGGCATTGTGTCTCTTATATTTATTTCCGAAGAAATTTCTGTGTTTCATCGTGAATGGGAAGGTCCAAGGGATATAGTAAACCTGCAGAGGTGCACCGGAAAGTAAAACTGATGCCACAGGAAACGCTCAAAACATAGATAGTAGGAAGACTCAGTCTTCCTGTACTTAAGTCGGCATTGTGTCTCTTATATTTAATTCCGATGCAATTTCTGTGTTTCATCGTCACTGTGAAGGTCCAAGGGATACAGTAAACCTGTAGAGGTGCATCGGAATGTAAAACTGGTGACACAGGAAACGCTCAAATTATAGACAGTAGTAAGACTCAGTCTTCCTGTACTTAAGTCGGCATTGTGTCTCTTATATTTAATTCCGATGCAATTTCCGTGCTTCATCGTCAATGTGAAGGTCCAAGGGATACAGTAAACCGCAGAGGTGCATCGGAATGTAAAACTAGTGACACAGGAAACGCTCAAAACATAGACAGTAGGAAGACCCAGTCTTCCTGTACTTAAGTCGGCATTGTGTCTCTTATATTTAATTCCGATGCAATTTCTGTGTTTCATCGTCAATGGGGAGGTCCAAGGGATACAGTAAACCTGCAGAGGTGCATCGGAATGTAGAACTGGTGACACAGGAAATGCTCAAAACATAGATAGTAGGAAGACTCAGTCTTCTTGTACTTAAGTCGGCATTGTGTCTCTTATATTTATTTCCGATGAAATTTCTGTGTTTCATCTTGAATGGGAAGGTCCAAGGGATATAGTAAACCTGCAGAGGTGCATCGGAAAGTAAGACTGATGACACAGGAAACGTTCAAAACATAGACAGTAGGAAGACTTAGTCTTCCTGTACTTAAGTCGGCATTGCGTCTCTTATATTTAATTCCGATGGAATTTCCGTTTTTCATCGTCAATGGGAAGGTCCAAGGGATACAGTAAACCTGCAGAGGTGCATCGGAAAGTAAAACTGATGACACAGGAAACGTTCAAAACATAGACAGTAGGATGACTCAGTCTTCCTGTACTTAAGTAGGCATTGTGTCTCTTATATTTAATTCCGATGCATTTTCTGTGTTTCACCGTCAATGGGAAGGTCCAAGAGGTACAGTAAACCTGCAGAGTTGCATCGGAATGTAAAACTAGTGACATAGGACACGCTCAAAACATAGACATTAGGAAGACTCAGTCTTCCTGTACTTAAGACGGCATTGTGTCTCTTATATTTAATTCCGATGGAATTTCTGTGTTACATCGTCAATGGGAAGGTCCAAGGGATAGAGTAAACCTGCAGAGGTGCATCGGAATGTATAACTGGTGACACAGGAAACGCTCAAAACATAGACAGTAGGAAGACTCAGTCTTCCTGTACTTAATTCGGCATTGTGTCGCTTATATTTATTTCCGATGAAATTTCTGTGTTTCATCGTGAATGGGAAGGTCCAAGGGATATAGTAAACCTGCAGAGGTGCACCGGAATGTATAACTGATGACACAGGAAACGCTCAAAACATAGACAGTAGGAAGACTTAGTCTTCCTGTACTTAAGTCGGCATTGTGTCTCTTATATTTAATTCCGATGCAATTTCTGTTTTTCATCGTCAATGGGAAGGTTCAAGGAATACAGTAAACCTGCAGAGGTGCATCGGAATGTAAAACTGATGACACAGGAAACGCTCAAAACATAGATAGTAGGAAGACTCAGTCTTCTTGTACTTAAGTCGGCATTGTCTCTCTTATATTTAATTCCGATGCAATTTCTGTGTTTCATCGTCACTGTGAAGGTCCAAGGGATACAGTAAACCTGTAGAGGTGCATCGGAATGTAAAACTGGTGACACAGGAAACGCTCAAATTATAGACAGTAGTAAGACTCAGTCTTCCTGTACTTAAGTAGGCATTGCGTCTCTTATATTTAATTCCGATGCAATTTCCGTGCTTCATCGTCAATGTGAAGGTCCAAGGGATACAGTAAACTGCAGAGGTGCATCGGAATGTAAAACTAGTGACACAGGAAACGCTCAAAACATAGATAGTAGGAAGACTCAGTCTTCCTGTACTTAAGTCGGCATTGTGTCTCTTATATTTAATTCCGATGCAATTTCTGTTTTTCATCGTCAATGGGAAGGTTCAAGGAATACAGTAAACCTGCAGAGGTGCATCGGAATGTAAAACTGATGACACAGGAAACGCTCAAAACATAGACAGTAGTAAGACTCAGTCTTCCTGTACTTAAGTCGGCATTGTGTCTCTTATATTTAATTCCGATGCAATATCCGTGCTTCATCGTCAATGTGAAGGTCCAAGGGATACAGTAAACCGCAGAGGTGCATCGGAATGTAAAACTAGTGACACAGGAAACGCTCAAAACATAGACAGTAGGAAGACTCAGTCTTCCCGTACTTAAGTCGGCATTGTGTCTCTTATATTTAATTCCGATGCAATTTCTGTTTTTCATCGTCAATGGGAAGGTTCAAGGAATACAGTAAACCTGCAGAGGTGCATCGGAATGTAAAACTGATGACACAGGAAACGCTCAAAACATAGATAGTAGGAAGACTCAGTCTTCTTGTACTTAAGTCGGCATTGTGTCTCTTATATTTATTTCCGATGAAATTTCTGTGTTTCATCGTGAATGGGAAGGTCCAAGGGATATAGTAAACCTGCAGAGGTGCATCGGAAAGTAAGACCGATGACACAGGAAACGTTCAAAACATAGACAGTAGGAAGACTTAGTCTTCCTGTACTTAAGTCGGCATTGTGTCTCTTATATTTAATTCCGATGGAATTTCTGTTTTTCATCGTCAATGGGAAGGTCCAAGGGATACAGTCAACCTGCAGAGGTGCATCGGAATGTGTAACTGACGACACAGGAAACGCTCAAAACATAGACAGTAGGAAGACTCAGTCCTCCTGTGCTTAAGTCGGCATTGTGTCTCTTATATTTAATTCCGATGCGATTTCTGTGGTTCATCGACAATGGGAAGGTCCAAGGGATACAGTAAACCGGCAGAGGTGCATCGGAATGTAAAACTGGTGACACAGGAAACGCTCAAAATATTGACCATACGAAGACTGTTTTCTTGTACTTAAGTAGGCATTGTGTCTCTTATATGTAATTTCGATGCAATTTCTGTGTTTCATCGTAAATGGGAAGGTCCAAGGGATACAGGAAGCCTGCGGAGGTGCATCGGAATGTAAAACTGGTGACACAGGAAACGCTCAAAACATAGACAGTAGGATGACTCAGTCTTCCCGTACTTAAGTCGGCATTGTGTCTCTTATATTTAATTCCGATGCTATTTCTGTGTTTCATCGTCAATGGGAAGGTCCAATGGATACAATAAACCTGCAGAGGTGCATCAGAATGAAAAGATGGTGACACAGGAAACGCTCATAGCATAGACAGTAGGAAGACTCAGTCTACCTGTACTTAAGTCGGCATTGTGTCTCTTATATTTAATTCCGATGCGATTTCTGTGGTTCATCTACAATGGGAAGGTCCAAGGGATACAGTAAACCGGCAGAGGTGCATCGGAATGTAAAACTGGTGACACAGGAAACGCTCAAAACATAGACAGTAGGAAGACTCAGTCTTCCTGTACTTAAGTAGGCATTGTGTCTCTTATATTTAATTCCGATGCATTTTCTGTGTTTCATCGTGAATGTGAAGTTCCAAGGGATACAGTAAACCGCAGAGGTGCATCGGAATGTAAAACTAGTGACACAGGAAACGCTCAAAACATAGACAGTAGGAAGACTCAGTCTTCCTGTACTTAATTCGGCATTGTGTCTCTTATATTTATTTCCGAAGAAATTTCTGCGTTTCATCGTGAATGGGAAGGTCCAAGGGATATAGTAAACCTGCAGAGGTGCACCGGAAAGTAAAACTGATGCCACAGGAAACGCTCAAAACATAGATAGTAGGAAGACTCAGTCTTCCTGTACTTAAGTCGGCATTGTGTCTCTTATATTTAATTCCGATGCAATTTCTGTGTTTCATCGTCACTGTGAAGGTCCAAGGGATACAGTAAACCTGTAGAGGTGCATCGGAATGTAAAACTGGTGACACAGGAAACGCTCAAATTATAGACAGTAGTAAGACTCAGTCTTCCTGTACTTAAGTCGGCATTGTGTCTCTTATATTTAATTCCGATGCAATTTCCGTGCTTCATCGTCAATGTGAAGGTCCAAGGGATACAGTAAACCGCAGAGGTGCATCGGAATGTAAAACTAGTGACACAGGAAACGCTCAAAACGTAGACAGTAGGAAGACCCAGTCTTCCTGTACTTAAGTCGGCATTGTGTCTCTTATATTTAATTCCGATGCAATTTCTGTGTTTCATCGTCAATGGGGAGGTCCAAGGGATACAGTAAACCTGCAGAGGTGCATCGGAAAGTAAGACCGATGACACAGGAAACGCTCAAAACATAGACAGTAGGAAGACCCAGTCTTCCTGTACTTAATTCGGCATTGTGTCTCTTATATTTATTTCCGAAGAAATTTCTGTGTTTCATCGTGAATGGGAAGGTCCAAGGGATATAGTAAACCTGCAGAGGTGCATCGGAAAGTAAGACTGATGACACAGGAAACGTTCAAAACATAGACAGTAGGAAGACTTAGTCTTCCTGTACTTAAGTCGGCATTGCGTCTCTTATATTTAATTCCGATGGAATTTCCGTTTTTCATCGTCAATGGGAAGGTCCAAGGGATACAGTAAACCTGCAGAGGTGCATCGGAAAGTAAAACTGATGACACAGGAAACGTTCAAAACATAGACAGTAGGATGACTCAGTCTTCCTGTACTTAAGTAGGCATTGTGTCTCTTATATTTAATTCCGATGCATTTTCTGTGTTTCACCGTCAATGGGAAGGTCCAAGAGGTACAGTAAACCTGCAGAGTTGCATCGGAATGTAAAACTAGTGACATAGGACACGCTCAAAACATAGACATTAGGAAGACTCAGTCTTCCTGTACTTAAGACGGCATTGTGTCTCTTATATTTAATTCCGATGGAATTTCTGTGTTACATCGTCAATGGGAAGGTCCAAGGGATAGAGTAAACCTGCAGAGGTGCATCGGAATGTATAACTGGTGACACAGGAAACGCTCAAAACATAGACAGTAGGAAGACTCAGTCTTCCTGTACTTAATTCGGCATTGTGTCGCTTATATTTATTTCCGATGAAATTTCTGTGTTTCATCGTGAATGGGAAGGTCCAAGGGATATAGTAAACCTGCAGAGGTGCACCGGAATGTATAACTGATGACACAGGAAACGCTCAAAACATAGACAGTAGGAAGACTTAGTCTTCCTGTACTTAAGTCGGCATTGTGTCTCTTATATTTAATTCCGATGCAATTTCTGTTTTTCATCGTCAATGGGAAGGTTCAAGGAATACAGTAAACCTGCAGAGGTGCATCGGAATGTAAAACTGATGACACAGGAAACGCTCAAAACATAGATAGTAGGAAGACTCAGTCTTCTTGTACTTAAGTCGGCATTGTCTCTCTTATATTTAATTCCGATGCAATTTCTGTGTTTCATCGTCACTGTGAAGGTCCAAGGGATACAGTAAACCTGTAGAGGTGCATCGGAATGTAAAACTGGTGACACAGGAAACGCTCAAATTATAGACAGTAGTAAGACTCAGTCTTCCTGTACTTAAGTAGGCATTGTGTCTCTTATATTTAATTCCGATGCAATTTCCGTGCTTCATCGTCAATGTGAAGGTCCAAGGGATACAGTAAACTGCAGAGGTGCATCGGAATGTAAAACTAGTGACACAGGAAACGCTCAAAACATAGACAGTAGGAAGACTCAGTCTTCCCGCACTTAAATCGGCATTGTGTCTCTTATATTTAATTCCGTTGCAATTTCTGTGTTTCATCGTCAATGGGAAGGTCCAAGGGATACAGTAAACCTGCAGAGGTGCATCGGAATGTAAAACTGGTGACACAGGAAAAGCTCAAATCATAGACAGTAGGATGACTCAGTCTTCCTGTACTTAAGTCGGCATTGTGTCTCTTATATTTATTTCCGATGAAATATCTGTGTTTCATCGTGAATGGGAAGGTCCAAGGGATATAGTAAACCTGAAGAGGTGCATCGGAAAGTAAAACCGATGACACAGGAAACGTTCAAAACATAGACAGTAGGATGACTCAGTCTTCCTGTACTTAAGTCGGCATTGTGTCTCTTACATTTATTTTCGATGAAATTTCAGTGATTCATCGTGAATGGGAAGGTCCAAGGGATATAGTAAACATGCAGAGGTGCATCGGAAAGTAAAACTGATGACACAGGAAACGTTCAAAACATAGACAGTAGGAAGACTCAGACTTCCTGTACTTAAGTCGGCATTGTGTCTCTTATATTTATTTCCGATGAAATATCTGTGTTTCATCGTGAATGGGAAGGTCCAAGGGATATAGTAAACCTGAAGAGGTGCATCGGAAAGTAAAACCGATGACACAGGAAACGTTCAAAACATAGACAGTAGGAAGACTCAGTCTTCCTGTACTTAAGTAGGCATTGTGTCTCTTATATTTAATTCCGATGCAATTTCCGTGCTTCATCGTCAATGTGAAGGTCCAAGGGATACAGTAAACCGCAGAGGTGCATCGGAATGTAAAACTAGTGACACAGGAAACGCTCAAAACATAGACAGTAGGAAGACTCAGTCTTCCCGTACTTAAGTCGGCATTGTGTCTCTTATATTTAATTCCGTTGCTATTTCTGTGTTTCATCGTCAATGGGAAGGTCCAAGGGATACAGTAAACCTGCAGAGGTGCATCGGAATGTAAAACTGGTGACACAGGAAAAGCTCAAATCATAGACAGTAGGAAGACTCAGTCTTCCTGTACTTAAGTCGGCATTGTGTCTCTTATATTTAATTCCGATTCAATTTCTGTGTTTCATCGTCAATGGGAAGGTCCAATGGATACAATAAGCCTGCAGAGGTGCATCAGAATGAAAAACTGGTGACTCAGGAAACGCTCAAATCATAGACAGTAGGAAGACTCTGTCTTCCTGTACTTAAGTCGGCATTGTGTCTCTTATATTTAATTCCGAATCAATTTCTGTGTTTCATCGTCAATGGGAAGGTCCAATGGATACAATAAACCTGCAGAGGTGCATCAGAATGAAAAACAGGTGACACAGGAAACACTCAAAGCATAGACAGTAGGAAGACTCAGTCTTCCTGTACTTAAGTCGGCATTGTGTCTCTTATATTTAATTCCGATGCAATTTGTGTTTTTCATCGTCAGTGGGAAGGTCCAAGGGATACAGTAAACCCGCAGAGGTGCATCGGAATGAAAACTGGTGACACAGGAAACGCTCAAAACATTGACCGTACGAAGACTGTTTTCTTGTACTTAAAACGGCATTGTGTCTCTTATATTTAATTTCGATGCAATTTCTGTGTTTCATCGTCAATGGGAAGGCCCAAGGGATACAGTAAACCTGCAGAGGTGCATCGGAATGTAAAACTAGTGACACAGGAAACGCTCAAAACATAGACAGTAGGAAGACTTAGTCTTCCTGTACTTAAGTCGGCATTGTGTCTCTTATATTTAATTCCGATGCAATTTCTGTTTTTCATCGTCAATGGGAAGGTTCAAGGAATACAGTAAACCTGCAGAGGTGCATCGGAATGTAAAACTGATCACACAGGAAACGCTCAAAACATAGACAGTAGGAAGACTCAGTCTTCCTGTACTTAAGTCGGCATTGTGTCTCTTATATTTAATTCCGATGCAACTTCTGTGTTTCATCGTCACTGTGAAGGTTCAAGGGATACAGTAAACCTGTAGAGGTGAATCGGAATGTAAAACTGGTGACACAGGAAACGCTCAAATTATGGACAGTAGTAAGACTCAGTCTTCCTGTACTTAAGTCGGCATTGTGCCTCTTATATTTAAATCCGATCCAATTTCCGCGTTTCATCGTCAATGTGAAGGTCCAAGGGTTACAGTAAACCGCAGAGGTGCATCGGAATGTAAAACTAGTGACACAGGAAACGCTCAAAACATAGACAGTAGGAACACTCAGTCTTCCCGTACTTATGTCGGCATTGTGTCTCTTATATTTAATTCCGATGCAATTTCTGTGTTTCATCGTCAATGGGAAGGTCCAAGGGATACAGTAAACCTGCAGAGGTGCATCGGAATGTGTAACTGATGACACAGGAAACGCTCAAAACATAGACAGTAGGAAGACTCAGTCCTCCTGTACTTAAGTCGGCATTGTGTCTCTTATATTTATTTCCGATGCGATTTCTGTGGTTCATCGACAATGGGAAGGTCCAAGGGATACAGTAAACCGGCAGAGGTGCATCGGAATGTAAAACTGGTGACACAGGAAACGCTCAAAACATTGACCATACGAAGACTGTTTTCTTGTACTTAAGTCGGCATTGTGTCTCTTATATGTAATTTCGATGCAATTTCTGTGTTTCATCGTAAATGGGAAGGTCCAAGGGATACAGGAAGCCTGCAGAGGTGCATCGGAATGTAAAACTGGTGACACAGGAAACGCTCAAAACATAGACAGTAGGATGACTCAGTCTTCCTGTACTTAAGTCGGCATTGTGTCTCTTATATTTAATTCCGATGCTATTTCTGTGTTTCATCGTCAATGGGAAGGTCCAATGGATACAATAAACCTGCAGAGGTGCATCAGAATGAAAAGCTGGTGACACAGGAAACGCTCAAAGCATAGACAGTAGGAAGACTCAGTCTACCTGTACTTAAGTCGGCATTGTGTCTGTTATATTTAATTCCGATGCGATTTCTGTGGTTCATCTACAATGGGAAGGTCCAAGGGATACAGTAAACCGGCAGAGGTGCATCGGAATGTAAAACTGGTGACACAGGAAACGCTCAAAACATTGACCATACGAAGACTGTTTTCTTGTACTTAAGTCGGCATTGTGTCTCTTATATGTAATTTCGATGCAACTTCTGTGTTTCATCGTAAATGGGAAGGTCCAAGGGATACAGGAAGCCTGCAGAGGTGCATCGGAATGTAAAACTGGTGACACAGGAAACGCTCAAAACATAGACAGTAGGAAGACTCAGTCTTCCTGTACTTAAGTAGGCATTGTGTCTCTTATATTTAATTCCGATGCATTTTCTGTGTTTCATCGTGAATGTGAAGGTCCAAGGTATACAGTAAACCGCAGAGGTGCATCGGAATGTAAAACTAGTGACACAGGAAACGCTCAAAACATAGACAGTAGGAAGACTCAGTCTTCCTGTACTTAATTCGGCATTGTGTCTCTTATATTTATTTCCGATGAAATTTCTGTGTTTCATCGTGAATGGGAAGGTCCAAGGGATATAGTAAACCTGCAGAGGTGCACCGGAAAGTAAAACTGATGACACAGGAAACGCTCAAAACATAGATAGTAGGAAGACACAGTCTTCCTGTACTTAAGTCGGCATTGTGTCTCTTATATTTAATTCCGATGCAATTTCTGTTTCATCGTCACTGTGAAGGTCCAAGGGATACAGTAAACCTGTAGAGGTGCATCGGAATGTAAAACTGGTGACACAGGAAACGCTCAAATTATAGACAGTAGTAAGACTCAGTCTTCCTGTACTTAAGTCGGCATTGTGTCTCTTACATTTAATTCCGATGAAATTTCCGTGCTTCATCGTCAATGTGAAGGTCCAAGGGATACAGTAAACCGTAGAGGTGCATCGGAATGTAAAACTAGTGACACAGGAAACGCTCGAAACATAGACAGTAGGAAGACCCAGTCTTCCTGTACTTAAGTCGGCATTGTGTCTCTTATATTTAATTCCGATGCAATTTCTGTGTTTCATCGTCAATGGGAAGGTCCAAGGGATACAGTAAACCTGCAGAGGTGCATCGGAATGTAAAACTGGTGACACAGGAAACGCTCAAAACATAGATAGTAGGAAGACTCAGTCTTTTTGTACTTAAGTCGGCATTGTGTCTCTTATATTTATTTCCGATGAAATTTCTGTGTTTCAACTTGAATGGGAAGGTCCAAGGGATATAGTAAACCTGCAGAGGTGCATCGGAAAGTAAGACTGATGACACAGGAAACGTTCAAAACATAGACACTAGGAAGACTTAGTCTTCCTGTACTTAAGTCGGCATTGCGTCTCTTATATTTAATTCCGATGGAATTTCCGTTTTTCATCGTCAATGGGAAGGTCCAAGGAATACAGTAAACCTGCAGAGGTGCATCGGAAAGTAAAACTGATGACACAGGAAACGTTCAAAACATAGACAGTAGGATGACTCAGTCTTCCTGTACTTAAGTAGGCATTGTGTCTCTTATATTTAATTCCGATGCATTTTCTGTGTTTCACCGTCAATGGGAAGGTCCAAGAGATACAGTAAACCTGCAGAGTTGCATCGGAATGTAAAACTAGTGACATAGGAAACGCTCAAAACATAGACATTAGGAAGACTCAGTCTTCCTGTACTTAAGACGGCATTGTGTCTCTTATATTTAATTCCGATGGAATTTCTGTGTTACATCGTCAATGGGAAGGTCCAAGGGATAGAGTAAACCTGCAAAGGTGCATCGGAATGTATAACTGGTGACACAGGAAACGCTCAAAACATAGACAGTAGGAAGACTCAGTCTTCCTGTACTTAATTCGGCATTGTGTCTCTTATATTTATTTCCGATGAAATTTCTGTGTTTCATCGTGAATGGGTAGGTCCAAGGGATATAGTAAACCTGCAGAGGTGCACCGGAAAGTATAACTGATGACACAGGAAACGCTCAAAACATAGACAGTAGGAAGACTTAGTCTTCCTGTACTTAAGTCGGCATTGTGTCTCTTATATTTAATTCCGATGCAATTTCTGTTTTTCATCGTCAATGGGAAGGTTCAAGGAATACAGTAAACCTGCAGAGGTGCATCGGAATGTAAAACTGATGACACAGGAAACGCTCAAAACATAGATAGTAGGAAGACTCAGTCTACCTGTACTTAAGTCGGCATTGTCTCTCTTATATTTAATTCCGATGCAATTTCTGTGTTTCATCGTCACTGTGAAGGTCCATGGGATACAGTAAACCTGTAGAGGTGCATCGGAATGTAAAACTGGTGACACAGGAAACGCTCAAATTATAGACAGTAGTAAGACTCAGTCTTCCTGTACTTAAGTCGGCATTGTGTCTCTTATATTTAATTCCGATGAAATTTCCGTGCTTCATCGTCAATGTGAAGGTCCAAGGGATACAGTAAACCGTAGAGGTGCATCGGAATGTAAAACTAGTGACACAGGAAACGCTCAAAACATAGACAGTAGGAAGACCCAGTCTTCCTGTACTTAAGTCGGCATTGTGTCTCTTATATTTAATTCCGATGCAATTTCTGTGTTTCATCGTCAATGGGAAGGTCCAAGGGATACAGTAAACCTGCAGAGGTGCATCGGAATGTAAAACTGGTGACACAGGAAACGCTCAAAACATAGATAGTAGGAAGACTCAGTCTTCTTGTACTTAAGTCGGCATTGTGTCTCTTATATTTATTTCCGATGAAATTTCTGTGTTTCATCTTGAACGGGAAGGTCCAAGGGATATAGTAAACCTGCAGAGGTGCATCGGAAAGTAAGACTGATGACACAGGAAACGTTCAAAACATAGACAGTAGGAAGACTTAGTCTTCCTGTACTTCAGTCGGCATTGCGTCTCTTATATTTAATTCCGATGGAATATCCGTTTTTCATCATCAATGGGAAGGTCCAAGGGATACAGTAAACCTGCAGAGGTTCATCGGAAAGTAAAACTGATGACACAGGAAACGTTCAAAACATAGACAGTAGGATGACTCAGTCTTCCTGTACTTAAGTAGGCATTGTGTCTCTTATATTTCATTCCGATGCATTTTCTGTGTTTCACCGTCAATGGGAAGGTCCAAGAGATACAGTAAACCTGCAGAGTTGCATCGGAATGTAAAACTAGTGACATAGGAAACGCTCAAAACATAGACATTAGGAAGACTCAGTCTTCCTGTACTTAAGACGGCATTGTGTCTCTTATATTTAATTCCGATGGAATTTCTGTGTTACATCGTCAATGGGAAGGTCCAAGGGATAGAGTAAACCTGCAAAGGTGCATCGGAATGTATAACTGGTGACACAGGAAACGCTCAAAACATAGACAGTAGGAAGACTCAGTCTTCCTGTACTTAATTCGGCATTGTGTCTCTTATATTTATTTCCGATGAAATTTCTGAGTTTCATCGTGAATGGGTAGGTCCAAGGGATATAGTAAACCTGCAGAAGTGCACCGGAAAGTATAACTGATGACACAGGAAACGCTCAAAACATAGACAGTAGGAAGACTTAGTCTTCCTGTACTTAAGTCGGCATTGTGTCTCTTATATTTAATTCCGATGCAATTTCTGTTTTTCATCGTCAATGGGAAGGTTCAAGGAATACAGTAAACCTGCAGAGGTGCATCGGAATGTAAAACTGATGACACAGGAAACGCTCAAAACATAGATAGTAGGAAGACTCAGTCTTCCTGTACTTAAGTCGGCATTGTCTCTCTTATATTTAATTCCGATGCAATTTCTGTGTTTCATCGTCACTGTGAAGGTCCAAGGGATACAGTAAACCTGTAGAGGTGAATCGGAATGTAAAACTGGTGACACAGGAAACGCTCAAATTATGGACAGTAGTAAGACTCAGTCTTCCTGTACTTAAGTCGGCATTGTGCCTCTTATATTTAAATCCGATCCAATCTCCGCGTTTCATCGTCAATGTGAAGGTCCAAGGGTTACAGTAAACCGCAGAGGTGCATCGGAATGTAAAACTAGTGACACAGGAAACGCTCAAAACATAGACAGTAGGAACACTCAGTCTTCCCGTACTTAAGTCGGCATTGTGTCTCTTATATTTAATTCCGTTGCAATTTCTGTGTTTCATCGTCAATGGGAAGGTCCAAGGGATACAGTAAACCTGCAGAGGTGCATCGGAATGTAAAACTGGTGACACAGGAAAAGCTCAAATCATAGACAGTAGGAAGACCCAGTCTTCCTGTACTTAAGTCGGCATTGTGTCTCTTATATTTATTTCCGATGAAATTTCTGTGTTTCATCGTGAATGGGAAGGTCCAAGGGATATAGTAAACCTGCAGAGGTGCATCGGAAAGTAAAACTGATGACACAGGAAACGTTCAAAACATAGACAGTAGGAAGACTTAGTCTTCCTGTACTTAAGTCGGCATTGTGTCTCTTATATTTAATTCCGATGCAATTTCTGTTTTTCATCGTCAATGGGAAGGTCCAAGGGATACAGTAAACCTGCAGAGGTGCATCGGAAAGTAAAACTGATGACACAGGAAACGTTCAAAGCATAGACAGTAGGAAGACTCAGTCTTCCTGTACTTAAGTCGGCATTGTGTCTCTTATATTTATTTTCGATGAAATTTCAGTGATTCATCGTGAATGGGAAGGTCCAATGGATACAATAAGCCTGCAGAGGTGCATCAGAATGAAAAACTGGTGACTCAGGAAACGCTCAAATCATAGACAGTAGGAAGACTCAGTCTTCCTGTACTTAAGTCGGCATTGTGTCTCTGATATTTAATTCCGATTCAATTTCTGTGTTTCATCGTCAATGGGAAGGACCAATGGATACAATAAACCTGCAGAGGTGCATCAGAATGAAAAACAGGTGACACAGGAAACACTCAAAGCATAGACAGTAGGAAGACTCAGTCTTCCTGTACTTAAGTCGGCATTGTGTCTCTTATATTTAATTCCGATGCAATTTGTGTTTTTCATCGTCAATGGGAAGGTCCAAGGGATACAGTAAACCCGCAGAGGTGCATCGGAATGAAAACTGGTGACACAGGAAACGCTCAAAACATTGACCGTACGAAGACTGTTTTCTTGTACTTAAATCGGCATTGTGTCTCTTATATTTAATTTCGATGCAATCTCTGTGTTTCATCGTCAATGGGAAGGCCCAAGGGATACAGTAAACCTGCAGAGGTGCATCGGAATGTAAAACTAGTGACACAGGTAACGCTCAAAACATAGACAGTAGGAAGACTTAGTCTTCCTGTACTTAAGTCGGCATTGTGTCTCTTATATTTAATTCCGATGCAATTTCTGTTTTTCATCGTCAATGGGAAGGTTCAAGGAATACAGTAAACCTGCAGAGGTGCATCGGAATGTAAAACTGATGACACAGGAAACGCTCAAAACATAGACAGTAGGAAGACTCAGTCTTCCTGTACTTAAGTCGGCATTGTGTCTCTTATATTTAATTCCGATGCAACTTCTGTGTTTCATCGTCACTGTGAAGGTTCAAGGGATACAGTAAACCTGTAGAGGTGAATCGGAATGTAAAACTGGTGACACAGGAAACGCTGAAATTATAGACAGTAGTAAGACTCAGTCTTCCTGTACTTAAGTCGGCATTGTGCCTCTTATATTTAAATCCGATCCAATTTCCGTGTTTCATCGTCAATGTGAAGGTCCAAGGGTTACAGTAAACCGCAGAGGTGCATCGGAATGTAAAACTAGTGACACAGGAAACGCTCAAAACATAGACAGTAGGAACACTCAGTCTTCCCGTACTTATGTCGGCATTGTGTCTCTTATATTTAATTCCGATGCAATTTCTGTCTTTCATCGTCAATGGGAAGGTCCAAGGGATACAGTAAACCTGCAGAGGTGCATCGGAATGTAAAACTGGTGACACAGGAAACGCTCAAAACATAGACAGTAGGAAGACTCAGTCTATCTGTACTTAAGTCGGCATTGTGTCTCTTATACTTAATTCCGATTCAATTTCTGTGTTTCATCGTCAATGGGAAGGTCCAATGGATACAATAAACCTGCAGAGGTGCATCAGAATGAAAAACAAGTGACACAGGAAACACTCAAAGCATAGACAGTAGGAAGACTCAGTCTTCCTGTACTTAAGTCGGCATTGTGTCTCTTATATTTAATTCCGATGCGATTTCTGAGTTTCATCGACAATGGGAAGGTCCAAGGGATACAGTAAACCGGCAGAGGTGCATCGGAATGTAAAACTGGTGACACAGGAAACGCTCAAAACATTGACCATACGAAGACTGTTTTCTTGTACTTAAGACGGCATTGTGTCTCTTGTATGTAATTTCGATGCAATTTCTGTGTATCATCGTAAATGGGAAGGTCCAAGGGATACAGGAAGCCTGCAGAGGTGCATCGGAATGTAAAACTGGTGACACAGGAAACGCTCAAAACATAGACAGTAGGAAGACTCAGTCTTCCTGTACTTAAGTCGGCATTGTGTCTCTTATATTTAATTCCGATGCAATTACTGTGTTTCATCGTCAATGGGAAGGTCCAATGGATACACTAAACCTGCAGAGATGCATCAGAATGAAAAACTGGTGACACAGGAAACGCTCAAAGCATAGACAGTAGGAAGACTCAGTCTTCCTGTACTTAAGTCGGCATTGTGTCTCTTATATTTATTTCCGACGAACGTACAGTGATTCATCGTGAATGGGAAGGTCCAAGGGATATAGTAAACCTGCAGAGGTGCATGGGAAAGAAAAATTGATGACACAGGAAACGTTCAAAACATAGACAGTAGGAAGACTTAGTCTTCCTATACTTAAGTCGGCATTGTGTCTCTTATATTTAATTCCGATGCAATTTCTGTTTTTCATCGTCAATGGGAAGGTCCAAGGGATACAGTAAACCTGCAGAGGTGCATCAAAATGTAAAACTGGTGACACAGGAAGCTCTCAAAACATAGACAGTAGGAAGACTCAGTCTTCCTGTACTTAATTCGGCATTGTGTCTCTTATATTTAATTCCGATGCAACTTCTGTTTTTCATCGTCACTGTGAAGGACCAAGGGATACAGTAAACCTGTAGAGGTGCATCGGAATGAAAACTGGTGACACAGGAAACGCTCAAAACATTGTCCGTACGAAGACTGTTTTCTTCTACTTAAGTCGGCATTGTGTCTCTTATATTTTATTCCGATGCAATTTCTGTGTTTCATCGTGAATGGGAAGGCCCAAGGGATACAGTAAACCTGCAGAGGTGCATCGGAATGTAAAACTAGTGACACAGAAAACGCTCAAAACATAGACAGTAGGAAGACTCAGTCTTCCTGTACTTAAGTCGGCATTGTGTCTCTTATATTTAATTCCGAAGCAATTTCTGTGTTTCATCGTCATTGGGAAGGTCCAAGGGATAGAGTAAACCTGCAGAGGTGCATCGGAATGTATAACTGGTGACACAGGAAGCTCTCAAAACATAGACAGCAGGAAGACTCAGTCTTCCTGTACTTAATTCGGCATTGTGTCTCTTATATTTAATTCCGATGCAACTTCTGTTTTTCATCGTCACTGTGAAGGTCCAAGGGATACAGTAAACCTGTAGAGGTGCATCGGAATGTAAAACTGGTGACTCAGGAAACGCTCAAAACATAGACAGTAGGAAGACTTAGTCTTCCTGTACTAAAGTCGGCATTGTGTCTCTTATATTTAATTCCGATGCAATTTCTGTTTTTCATCGTCAATGGGAAGTTTCAAGGAATACAGTAAACCTGCAGAGGTGCATCGGAATGTAAAACTGGTGACACAGGAAACGCTCAAAACATAGACAGTAGGAAGACTCAGTCTTCCTGTACTTAAGTAGGCATTGTGTCTCTTATATTTAATTCCGATTCAATTTCTGTGTTTCATCGTCAATGGGAAGGTCCAATGGATACAATAAACCTGCAGAGGTGCATCAGAATGAAAAACTGGTAACACTGGAAAAGCTCAAAACATAGACAGTAGGAAGACTCAGTCTTCCTGTACTTAAGTCGGCATTGTGCCTCTTATATTTAATTCCGATGCGATTTCTGTGTTTCATCGACAATGAGAAGGTCCAAGGGATACAGTAAACCGGCAGAGGTGCTTCGGAATGTAAAACTGGTGACACAGGAAACGCTCAAAACATTGACCATACGAAGACTGTTTTCTTGTACTTAAGCCTGCATTGTGTCTCTTATATGTAATTACGATGCAATTTCTGTGTTTCATCGTAAATGGGAAGGTCCAAGGGATACAGGAAGCCTGCAGAGGTGCATCGGAATGTAAAACTGGTGACACAGGAAAAGCTCAAATCATAGACAGTAGGAAGACTCAGTCTTCCTGTACTTAAGTCGGCATTGTGTCTCTTATATTTAATTCCGACGCTATTTCTGTGTTTCATCGTCAAGGGGAAAGTCCAATGGATACAATAAACCTGCAGAGGTGCATCAGAATGAAAAGCTGGTGACACAGGAAACGCTCAAACCATAGACAGTAGGAAGACTCAGTCTACCTGTACTTAAGTCGGCATTGTGTCTCTTATATTTAATTCCGATGCGATTTCTGTGGTTCATCTACAATGGGAAGGTCCAAGGGATACAGTAAACCGGCAGAGGTGCATCGGAATGTAAAACTGGTGACACAGGAAACGCTCTAAACATTGACCATACGAAGACTGTTTTCTTGTACTTAAGTCGGCATTGTGTCTCTTATATGTAATTTCGATGCAATTTCTGTGTTTCATCGTAAATGGGAAGGTCCAAGGGATACAGGAAGCCTGCAGAGGTTCATCGGAATGTAAAACTGGTGACACAAGAAACGCTCAAAACATAGACAGTAGGAAGACTCAGTCTTCCTGTACTTAAGTAGGCATTGTGTCTCTTATATTTAATTCCGATGCATTTTCTGTGTTTCATCGTGAATGTGAAGGTCCAAGGGATACAGTAAACCGCAGAGGTGCATCGGAATGTAAAGCTAGTGACACAGGAAACGCTCAAAACATAGACAGTAGGAAGACTCAGTCTTCCTGTACTTAATTCGGCATTGTGTCTCTTATATTTATTTCCGATGAAATTTCTGTGTTCCATCGTGAATGGGAAGGTCCAAGGGATATAGTAAACCTGCAGAGGTGCGCCGGAAAGTAAAACTGATGACACAGGAAACGCTCAAAACATAGATAGTAGGAAGACTCAGTCTTCCTGTACTTAAGTCGGCATTGTGTCTCTTATATTTAATTCCGATGCAATTTCTGTGTTTCATCGTCACTGTGAAGGTCCAAGGGATACAGTAAACCTGTAGAGGTGCATCGGAATGTAAAACTGGTGACACAGGAAACGCTCAAATTATAGACAGTAGTAAGACTCAGTCTTCCTGTACTTAAGTCGGCATTGTGTCTCTTATATTTAATTCCGATGCAATTTCCGTGCTTCATCGTCAATGTGAAGGTCCAAGGGATACAGTAAACCGCAGAGGTGCATCGGAATGTAAAACTAGTGACACATTAAACGCTCAAAACATAGACAGTAGGAAGACCCAGTCTTCCTGTACTTAAGTCGGCATTGTGTCTCTTATATTTAATTCCGATGCAATTTCTGTGTTTCATCGTCAATGGGAAGGTCCAAGGGATACAGTAAACCTGCAGAGGTGCATCGGAATGTAAAACTGGTGACACAGGAAACGCTCAAAACATAGATAGTAGGAAGACTCAGTCTTCTTGTACTTAAGTCGGCATTGTGTCTCTTATATTTATATCCGATGGAATTTCCGTTTTTCATCGTCAATGGGAAGGTCCAAGGGATACAGTAAACCTGCAGAGGTGCATCGGAAAGTAAAACTGATGACACAGGAAACGTTCAAAACATAGACAGTAGGATGACTCAGTCTTCCTGTACTTAAGTAGGCATTGTGTCTCTTATATTTAATTCCGATGCATTTTCTGTGTTTCACCGTCAATGGGAGGGTCCAAGAGATACAGTAAACCTGCAGAGTTGCATCGGAATGTAAAACTAGTGACATAGGAAACGCTCAAAACATAGACAGTAGGAAGACTCAGTCTTCCTGTACTTAAGACGGCATTGTGTCTCTTATATTTAATTCCGATGGAATTTCTGTGTTACATCGTCAATGGGAAGGTCCAAGGGATAGAGTAAACCTGCAAAGGTGCATCGGAATGTATAACTGGTGACACAGGAAACGCTCAAAACATAGACAGTAGGAAGACTCAGTCTTCCTGTACTTAATTCGGCATTGTGTCTCTTATATTTATTTCCGATTAAATTTCTGTGTTTCATCGTGAATGGGAAGGTCCAAGGGATATAGTAAACCTGCAGAGGTGCACCGGAAAGTATAACTGATGACACAGGAAACGCTCAAAACATAGACAGTAGGAAGACTTAGTCTTCCTGTACTTAAGTCGGCATTGTGTCTCTTATATTTAATTCCGATGCAATTTCTGTTTTTCATCGTCAATGGGAAGGTTCAAGGAATACAGTAAACCTGCAGAGGTGCATCGGAATGTAAAACTGATGACACAGGAAACGCTCAAAACATAGATAGTAGGAAGACTCAGTCTTCCTGTACTTAAGTCGGCATTGTCTCTCTTATATTTAATTCCGATGCAATTTCTGTGTTTCATCGTCACTGTGAAGGTCCAAGGGATACAGTAAACCTGTAGAGGTGCATCGGAATGTAAAACTGGTGACACAGGAAACGCTCAAATTATAGACAGTAGTAAGACTCAGTCTTCCTGTACTTAAGTCGGCATTGTGTCTCTTATATTTAATTCCGATGCAATTTCCGTGCTTCATCGTCAATGTGAAGGTCCAAGGGATACAGTAAACCGCAGAGGTGCATCGGAATGTAAAACTAGTGACACAGGAAACGCTCAAAACATAGACAGTAGGAAGACTCAGTCTTCCCGTACTTAAGTCGGCATTGTGTCTCTTATATTTAATTCTGTTGCAATTTCTGTGTTTCATCGTCAATGGGAAGGTCCAAGGGATACAGTAAACCTGCAGAGGTGCATCGGAATGTAAAACTGGTGACACAGGAAAAGCTCAAATCATAGACAGTAGGAAGACTCAGTCTTCCTGTACTTAAGTCGGCATTGTGTCTCTTATATTTATTTCCGATGAAATTTCTGTGTTTCATCGTGAATGGGAAGGTCCAAGGGATATAGTAAACCTGCAGAGGTGCATCGGAAAGTAAAACTGATGACACAGGAAACGTTCAAAACATAGACAGTAGGAAGACTTAGTCTTCCTGTACTTAAGTCGGGATTGTGTCTCTTATATTTAATTCCGATGCAATTTCTGTTTTTCATCGTCAATGGGAAGGTCCAAGGGATACAGTAAACCTGCAGAGGTGCATCGGAAAGTAAAACTGATGACACAGGAAACGTTCAAAACATAGACAGTAGGAAGACTCAGTCTTCCTGTACTTACGTCGGCATTGTGTCTCTTATATTTATTTTCGATGAAATTTCAGTGATTCATCGTGAATGGGAAGGTCCAAGGGATATAGTAAACATGCAGAGGTGCATCGGAAAGTAAAACTTATGACACAGGAAACGTTCAAAACATAGACAGTAGGAAGACTCAGACTTCCTGTACTTAAGTCGGCATTGTGTCTCTTATATTTAATTCCGATGCAATTTCTGTGTTTCATCTTCAATGGCAAGGTCCAAGGGATACAGTCAACCTGCAGAGGTGCATCAGAATGTAAAACTGGTGACTCAGGAAACGCTCAAATCATAGACAGTAGGAAGACTCAGTCTTCCTGTACTTAAGTCGGCATTGTGTCTCTTATATTTAATTCCGATTCACTTTCTGTGTTTCATCGTCAATGGGAAGGTCCAATGTATACAATAAGCCTGCAGAGGTGCATCAGAATGAAAAACTGGTGACTCAGGAAACGCTCAAATCATAGACAGTAGGAAGACTCAGTCTTCCTGTACTTAAGTCGGCATTGTGTCTCTTATATTTAATTCCGATTCAATTTCTGTGTTTCATCGTCAATGGGAAGGTCCAATGGATACAATAAACCTGCAGAGGTGCATCAGAATGAAAAACAGGTGACACAGGAAACACTCAAAGCATAGACAGTAGGAAGACTCAGTCTTCCTGTACTTAAGTCGGCATTGTGTCTCTTATATTTAATTCCGATGCGATTTGTGTTTTTCATCGTCAATGGGAAGGTCCAAGGGATACAGTAAACCCGCAGAGGTGCATCGGAATGAAAACTGGTGACACAGGAAACGCTCAAAACATTGACCGTACGAAGACTGTTTTCTTGTACTTAAATCGGCATTGTGTCTCTTATATTTAATTTGGATGCAATTTCTGTGTTTCATCGTCAATGGGAAGGCCCAAGGGATACAGTAAACCTGCAGAGGTGCATCGGAATGTAAAACTAGTGACACAGGAAACGCTCAAAACATAGACAGTAGGAAGACTTAGTCTTCCTGTACTTAAGTCGGCATTGTGTCTCTTATATTTAATTCCGATGCAATTTCTGTTTTTCATCGTCAATGGGAAGGTTCAAGGAATACAGTAAACCTGCAGAGGTGCATCGGAATGTAAAACTGATGACACAGGAAACGCTCAAAACATAGACAGTAGGAAGACTCAGTCTTCCTGTACTTAAGTCGGCATTGTGTCTCTTATATTTAATTCCGATGCAACTTCTGTGTTTCATCGTCACTGTGAAGGTTCAAGGGATACAGTAAACCTGTAGAGGTGAATCGGAATGTAAAACTGGTGACACAGGAAACGCTCAAATTATAGACAGTAGTAAGACTCAGTCTTCCTGTACTTAAGTCGGCATTGTGCCTCTTATATTTAAATCCGATCCAATTTCCGTGTTTCATCGTCAATGTGAAGGTCCAAGGGTTACATTAAACCGCAGAGGTGCATCGGAATGTAAAACTAGTGACACAGGAAACGCTCAAAACATAGACAGTAGGAACACTCAGTCTTCCCGTACTTATGTCGGCGTTGTGTCTCTTATATTTAATTCCGATGCAATTTCTGTCTTTCATCGTCAATGGGAAGGTCCAAGGGATACAGTAAACCTGCAGAGGTGCATCGGAATGTAAAACTGGTGACACAGGAAACGCTCAAAACATAGACAGTAGGAAGACTCAGTCTATCTGTACTTAAGTCGGCATTGTGTCTCTTATACTTAATTCCGATTCAATTTCTGTGTTTCATCGTCAATGGGAAGGTCCAATGGATACAATAAACCTGCAGAGGTGCATCAGAATGAAAAACAAGTGACACAGGAAACACTCAAAGCATAGACAGTAGTAAGACTCAGTCTTCCTGTACTTAAGTCGGCATTGTGTCTCTTATATTTAATTCCGATGCGATTTCTGTGTTTCATCGACAATGGGAAGGTCCAAGGGATACAGTAAACCGGCAGAGGTGCATCGGAATGTAAAACTGGTGACACAGGAAACGCTCAAAACATTGACCATACGAAGACTGTTTTCTTGTACTTAAGTCGGCATTGTGTCTCTTATATGTAATTTCGATGCAATTTCTGTGTTTCATCGTTAATGGGAAGGTCCAAGGGATACAGGAAGCCTGCAGAGGTGCATCGGAATGTAAAACTGGTGACACAGGAAACGCTCAAAACATAGACAGTAGGAAGACTCAGTCTTCCTGTACTTAAGTCGGCATTGTGTCTCTTATATTTAATTCCGATGCAATTACTGTGTTTCATCGTCAATGGGAAGGTCCTATGGATACACTAAACCTGCAGAGATGCATCAGAATGAAAAACTGGTGACACAGGAAACGCTCAAAGCATAGACAGTAGGAAGACTCAGTCTTCCTGTACTTAAGTCGGCATTGTGTCTCTTATATTTATTTCCGACGAACTTACAGTGATTCATCGTGAATGGGAAGGTCCAAGGGATATAGTAAACCTGCAGAGGTGCATCGGAAAGTAAAATTGATGACACAGGAAACGTTCAAAACATAGACAGTAGGAAGACTCAGTCTTCCTGTACTTAAGTCGGCATTGTGTCTCTTATATTTAATTCCGATATAATTAGTGTTTTTCATCGTCAATGGGAAGGTCCAAGGGATACAGTAAACCCGCAGAGGTGCATCGGAATGAAAACTGGTGACACAGGAAACGCTCAAAACATTGTCCGTACGAAGACTGTTTTCTTCTACTTAAGTCGGCATTGTGTCTCTTATATTTTATTCCGATGCAATTTCTGTGTTTCATCGTGAATGGGAAGGCCCAAGGGATACAGTAAACCTGCAGAGGTGCATCGGAATGTAAAACTAGTGACACAGAAAACGCTCAAAACATAGACAGTAGGAAGACTCAGTCTTCCTGTACTTAAGTCGGCATTGTGTCTCTTATATTTAATTCCGATGCAATTTCTGTGTTTCATCGTCATTGGGAAGGTCCAAGGGATAGAGTAAACCTGCAGAGGTGCATCGGAATGTATAACTGGTGACACAGGAAGCTCTCAAAACATAGACAGCAGGAAGACTCAGTCTTCCTGTACTTAATTCGGCATTGTGTCTCTTATATTTAATTCCGATGCAACTTCTGTTTTTCATCGTCACTGTGAAGGTCCAAGGGATACAGTAAACCTGTAGAGGTGCATCGGAATGTAAAACTGGTGACTCAGGAAACGCTCAAAACATAGACAGTAGGAAGACTTAGTCTTCCTGTACTAAAGTCGGCATTGTGTCTCTTATATTTAATTCCGATGCAATTTCTGTTTTTCATCGTCAATGGGAAGTTTCAAGGAATACAGTAAACCTGCAGAGGTGCATCGGAATGTAAAACTGGTGACACAGGAAACGCTCAAAACATAGACAGTAGGAAGACTCAGTCTTCCTGTACTTAAGTAGGCATTGTGTCTCTTATATTTAATTCCGATTCAATTTCTGTGTTTCATCGTCAATGGGAAGGTCCAATGGATACAATAAACCTGCAGAGGTGCATCAGAATGAAAAACTGGTAACACTGGAAAAGCTCAAAACATAGACAGTAGGAAGACTCAGTCTTCCTGTACTTAAGTCGGCATTGTGCCTCTTATATTTAATTCCGATGCGATTTCTGTGTTTCATCGACAATGGGAAGGTCCAAGGGATACAGTAAACCGGCAGAGGTGCATCGGAATGTAAAACTGGTGACACAGGAAACGCTCAAGACATTGACCATACGAAGACTGTTTTCTTGTACTTAAGTCTGCATTGTGTCTCTTATATGTAATTACGATGCAATTTCTGTGTTTCATCGTAAATGGGAAGGTCCAAGGGATACAGGAAGCCTGCAGAGGTGCATCGGAATGTAAAACTGGTGACACAGGAAAAGCTCAAATCATAGACAGTAGGAAGACTCAGTCTTCCTGTACTTAAGTCGGCATTGTGTCTCTTATATTTAATTCCGATGCTATTTCTGTGTTTCATCGTCAAGGGGAAGGTCCAATGGATACAATAAGCCTGCAGAGGTGCATCAGAATGAAAAGCTGGTGACACAGGAAACGCTCAAAGCATAGACAGTAGGAAGACTCAGTCTACCTGTACTTAAGTCGGCATTGTGTCTCTTATATTTAATTCCGATGCGATTTCTGTGGTTCATCTACAATGGGAAGGTCCAAGGGATACAGTAAACCGGCAGAGGTGCATCGGAATGTAAAACTGGTGACACAGGAAACGCTCTAAACATTGACCATACGAAGACTGTTTTCTTGTACTTAAGTCGGCATTGTGTCTCTTATATGTAATTTCGATGCAATTTCTGTGTTTCATCGTAAATGGGAAGGTCCAAGGGATACAGGAAGCCTGCAGAGGTTCATCGGAATGTAAAACTGGTGACACAGGAAACGCTCAAAACATAGACAGTAGGAAGACTCAGTCCTCCTGTACTTAAGTAGGCATTGTGTCTCTTATATTTAATTCCGATGCATTTTCTGTGTTTCATCGTGAATGTGAAGGTCCAAGGGATACAGTAAACCGCAGAGGTGCATCGGAATGTAAAACTAGTGACACAGGAAACGCTCAAAACATAGACAGTAGGAAGACTCAGTCTTCCTGTACTTAATTCGGCATTGTGTCTCTTATATTTATTTCCGATGAAATTTCTGTGTTCCATCGTGAATGGGAAGGTCCAAGGGATATAGTAAACCTGCAGAGGTGCACCGGAAAGTAAAACTGATGACACAGGAAACGCTCAAAACATAGATAGTAGGAAGACTCAGTCTTCCTGTACTTAAGTCGGCATTGTGTCTCTTATATTTAATTCCGATGCAATTTCTGTGTTTCATCGTCACTGTGAAGGTCCAAGGGATACAGTAAACCTGTAGAGGTGCATCGGAATGTAAAACTGGTGACACAGGAAACGCTCAAATTATAGACAGTAGTAAGACTCAGTCTTCCTGTACTTAAGTCGGCATTGTGTCTCTTATATTTAATTCCGATGCAATTTCCGTGCTTCATCGTCAATGTGAAGGTCCAAGGGATACAGTAAACCGCAGAGGTGCATCGGAATGTAAAACTAGTGACACATTAAACGCTCAAAACATAGACAGTAGGAAGACCCAGTCTTCCTGTACTTAAGTCGGCATTGTGTCTCTTATATTTAATTCCGATGCAATTTCTGTGTTTCATCGTCAATGGGAAGGTCCAAGGGATACAGTAAACCTGCAGAGGTGCATCGGAATGTAAAACTGGTGACACAGGAAACGCTCAAAACATAGATAGTAGGAAGACTCAGTCTTCTTGTACTTAAGTCGGCATTGTGTCTCTTATATTTATATCCGATGGAATTTCCGTTTTTCATCGTCAATGGGAAGGTCCAAGGGATACAGTAAACCTGCAGAGGTGCATCGGAAAGTAAAACTGATGACACAGGAAACGTTCAAAACATAGACAGTAGGATGACTCAGTTTTCCTGTACTTAAGTAGGCATTGTGTCTCTTATATTTAATTCCGATGCATTTTCTGTGTTTCACCGTCAATGGGAAGGTCCAAGAGATACAGTAAACCTGCAGAGTTGCATCGGAATGTAAAACTAGTGACATAGGAAACGCTCAAAACATAGACAGTAGGAAGACTCAGTCTTCCTGTACTTAAGACGGCATTGTGTCTCTTATATTTAATTCCGATGGAATTTCTGTGTTACATCGTCAATGGGAAGGTCCAAGGGATAGAGTAAACCTGCAAAGGTGCATCGGAATGTATAACTGGTGACACAGGAAACGCTCAAAACATAGACAGTAGGAAGACTCAGTCTTCCTGTACTTAATTCGGCATTGTGTCTCTTATATTTATTTCCGATTAAATTTCTGTGTTTCATCGAGAATGGGAAGGTCCAAGGGATATAGTAAACCTGCAGAGGTGCACCGGAAAGTATAACTGATGACACAGGAAACGCTCAAAACATAGACAGTAGGAAGACTTAGTCTTCCTGTACTTAAGTCGGCATTGTGTCTCTTATATTTAATTCCGATGCAAGTTCTGTTTTTCATCGTCAATGGGAAGGTTCAAGGAATACAGTAAACCTGCAGAGGTGCATCGGAATGTAAAACTGATGACACAGGAAACGCTCAAAACATAGATAGTAGGAAGACTCAGTCTTCCTGTACTTAAGTCGGCATTGTCTCTCTTACATTTAATTCCGATGCAATTTCTGTGTTTCATCGTCACTGTGAAGGTCCAAGGGATACAGTAAACCTGTAGAGGTGCATCGGAATGTAAAACTGGTGACACAGGAAACGCTCAAATTATAGACAGTAGTAAGACTCAGTCTTCCTGTACTTAAGTCGGCATTGTGTCTCTTATAGTTAATTCCGATGCAATTTCCGTGCTTCATCGTCAATGTGAAGGTCCAAGGGATACAGTAAACCGCAGAGGTGCATCGGAATGTAAAACTAGTGACACAGGAAACGCTCAAAACATAGACAGTAGGAAGACTCAGTCTTCCCGTACTTAAGTCGGCATTGTGTCTCTTATATTTAATTCCGTTGCAATTTCTGTGTTTCATCGTCAATGGGAAGGTCCAAGGGATACAGTAAACCTGCAGAGGTGCATCGGAATGTAAAACTGGTGACACAGGAAAAGCTCAAATCATAGACAGTAGGAAGACTCAGTCTTCCTGTACTTAAGTCGGCATTGTGTCTCTTATATTTATTTCCGATGAAATTTCTGTGTTTCATCGTGAATGGGAAGGTCCAAGGGATATAGTAAACCTGCAGAGGTGCATCGGAAAGTAAAACTGATGACACAGGAAACGTTCAAAACATAGACAGTAGGAAGACTTAGTCTTCCTGTACTTAAGTCGGCATTGTGTCTCTTATATTTAATTCCGATGCAATTTCTGTTTTTCATCGTCAATGGGAAGGTCCAAGGGATACAGTAAACCTGCAGAGGTGCATCGGAAAGTAAAACTGATGACACAGGAAACGTTCAAAACATAGACAGTAGGAAGACTCAGTCTTCCAGTACTTACGTCGGCATTGTGTCTCTTATATTTATTTTCGATGAAATTTCAGTGATTCATCGTGAATGGGAAGGTCCAAGGAATATAGTAAACATGCAGAGGTGCATCGGAAAGTAAATCTAGTGACACAGGAAACGCTCAAAACATAGACAGTAGGAAGACTTAGTCTTCCTGTACTTAAGTCGGCATTGTGTCTCTTATATTTAATTCCGATGCAATTTCTGTTTTTCATCGTCAATGGGAAGGTTCAAGGAATACAGTAAACCTGCAGAGGTGCATCGGAATGTAAAACTGATGACACAGGAAACGCTCAAAACATAGACAGTAGGAAGACTCAGTCTTCCTTTACTTAAGTCGGCATTGTGTCACTTATATTTAATTCCGAGCAAACTTCTGTGTTTCATCGTCACTGTGAAGGTTCAAGGGATACAGTAAACCTGTAGAGGTGAATCGGAATGTAAAACTGGTGACACAGGAAACGCTCAAATTATAGACAGTAGTAAGACTCAGTCTTCCTGTACTTAAGTCGGCATTGTGCCTCTTATATTTAAATCCGATCCAATTTCCGTGTTTCATCGTCAATGTGAATGTCCAAGGGTTACAGTAAACCGCAGAGGTGCATCGGAATGTAAAACTAGTGACACAGGAAACGCTCAAAACATAGACAGTAGGAACACTCAGTCTTCCCGTACTTATGTCGGCATTGTGTCTCTTATATTTAATTCCGATGCAATTTCTGTGTTTCATCGTCAATGGGAAGGTCCAAGGGATACAGTAAACCTGCAGAGGTGCATCGGAATGTAAAACTGGTGACACAGGAAACGCTCAAAACATAGACAGTAGGAAGACTCAGTCTATCTGTACTTAAGTCGGCATTGTGTCTCTTATACTTAATTCCGATTCAATTTCTGTGTTTCATCGCCAATGGGAAGGTCCAATGGATACAATAAACCTGCAGAGGTGCATCAGAATGAAAAACAAGTGACACAGGAAACACTCAAAGCATAGACAGTAGGAAGACTCAGTCTTCCTGTACTTAAGTCGGCATTGTGTCTCTTATATTTAATTCCGATGCGATTTCTGTGTTTCATCGACAATGGGAAGGTCCAAGGGATACAGTAAACCGGCAGAGGTGCATCGGAATGTAAAACTGGTGACACAGGAAACGCTCAAAACATTGACCATACGAAGACTGTTTTCTTGTACTTAAGTCGGCATTGTGTCTCTTATATGTAATTTCGATGCAATTTCTGTGTTTCATCGTAAATGAGAAGGTCCAAGGGATACAGGAAGCCTGCAGAGGTGCATCGGACTGTAAAACTGGTGACACAGGAAACGCTCAAAACATAGACAGTAGGAAGACTCAGTCTTCCTGTACTTAAGTCGGCATTGTGTCTCTTATATTTAATTCCGATGCAATTTCTGTGTTTCATCGTCAATGGGAAGGTCCAATGGATACACTAAACCTGCAGAGATGCATCAGAATGAAAAACTGGTGACACAGGAAACGCTCAAAGCATAGACAGTAGGAAGACTCAGTCTTCCTGTACTTAAGTCGGCATTGTGTCTCTTATATTTATTTCCGACGAACTTACAGTGATTCATCGTGAATGGGAAGGTCCAAGGGATATAGTAAACCTGCAGAGGTGCATCGGAAAGTAAAATTGATGACACAGGAAACGTTCAAAACATAGACAGTAGGAAGACTTAGTCTTCCTATACTTAAGTCGGCATTGTGTCTCTTATATTTAATTCCGATGCAATTTCTGTTTTTCATCGTCAATGGGAAGGTCCAAGGGATACAGTAAACCTGCAGAGGTGCATCAAAATGTAAAACTGGTGACACAGGAAGCTCTCAAAACATAGACAGTAGGCAGACTCAGTCTTCCTGTACTTAATTCGGCAATGTGTCTCTTATATTTAATTCCGATGCAACTTCTGTTTTTCATCGTCACTGTGAAGGAGCAAGGGATACAGTAAACCTGTAGAGGTGCATCGGAATGTAAAACTGGTGACACAGAAAACGCTCAAAACATAGACAGTAGGAAGACTCAGTCTTCCTGTACTTAAGTCGGCATTGTGTCTCTTATATTTAATTCCGATATAATTAGTGTTTTTCATCGTCAATGGGAAGGTCCAAGGGATACAGTAAACCCGCAGAGGTGCATCGGAATGAAAACTGGTGACACAGGAAACGCTCAAAACATTGACCGTACGAAGACTGTTTTCTTCTACTTAAGTCGGCATTGTGTCTCTTATATTTAATTCCGATGCAATTTCTGTGTTTCATCGTGAATGGGAAGGCCCAAGGGATACAGTAAACCTGCAGAGGTGAATCGGAATGTAAAACTAGTGACACAGAAAACGCTCAAAACATAGACAGTAGGAACACTCAGTCTTCCTGTACTTAAGTCGGCATTGTGTCTCTTATATTTAATTCCGATGCAATTTCTGTGTTTCATCGTCATTGGGAAGGTCCAAGGGATAGAGTAAACCTACAGAGGTGCATCGGAATGTATAACTGGTGACACAGGAAGCTCTCAAAACATAGACAGCAGGAAGACTCAGTCTTCCTGTACTTAATTCGGCATTGTGTCTCTTATATTTAATTCCGATGCAACTTCTGTTTTTCATCGTCACTGTGAAGGTCCAAGGGATACAGTAAACCTATAGAGGTGCATCGGAATGTAAAACTGGTGACTCAGGAAACGCTCAAAACATAGACAGTAGGAAGACTTAGTCTTCCTGTACTAAAGTCGGCATTGTGTCTCTTATATTCAATTCCGATGCAATTTCTGTTTTTCATCGTCAATGGGAAGTTTCAAGGAATACAGTAAACCTGGAGAGGTGCATCGGAATGTAAAACTGGTGACACAGGAAACGCTCAAAACATAGACAGTAGGAAGACTCAGTCTTCCTGTACTTAATTCGGCATTGTGTCTCTTATATTTATTTCCGATGAAATTTCTGTGTTTCATCGTGAATGGGAAGGTCCAAGGGATATAGTAAACCTGCAGAGGTGCACCGGAAAGTAAAACTGATGACACAGGAAACGCTCAAAACATAGTAGGAAGACTCAGTCTTCCTGTACTTAAGTCGGCATTGTGTCTCTTATATTTAATTCCGATGCAATTTCTGTGTTTCATCGTCACTGTGAAGGTCCAAGGGATACAGTAAACCTGTAGAGGTGCATCGGAATGTAAAACTGGTGACACAGGAAACGCTCAAATTATAGACAGTAGTAAGACTCAGTCTTCCTGTACTTAAGTCGGCATTGTGTCTCTTATATTTAATTCCGATGCAATTTCCGTGCTTCATCGTCAATGTGAAGGTCCAAGGGATACAGTAAACCGCAGAGGTGCATCGGAATGTAAAACTAGTGACACAGGAAACGCTCAAAACATAGACAGTAGGAAGACCCAGTCTTCCTGTACTTAAGTCGGCATTGTGTCTCTTATATTTAATTCCGATGCAATTTCTGTGTTTCATCGTCAATGGGAAGGTCCAAGGGATACAGTATACCTGCAGAGGTGCATCGGAATGTAAAACTGGTGACACAGGAAACGCTCAAAACATAGATAGTAGGAAGACTCAGTCTTCTTGTACTTAAGTCGGCATTGTGTCTCTTATATTTATTTCCGATGAAATTTCTGTGTTTCATCTTGAATGGGAAGGTCCAAGGGATATAGTAAACCTGCAGAGGTGCATCGGAAAGTAAGACTTATGACACAGGAAACGTTCAAAACATAGACAGTAGGAAGACTTAGTCTTCCTGTACTTAAGTCGGCATTGTGTCTCTTATATTTAATTCCGATGGAATTTCCGTTTTTCATCGTCAATGGGAAGGTCCAAGGGATACAGTAAACCTGCAGAGGTGCATCGGAAAGTAAAACTGATGACACAGGAAACGTTCAAAACATAGACAGTAGGAAGACTCAGTCTTCCTGTACTTACGTCGGCATTGTGTCTCTTATATTTATTTTCGATGAAATTTCAGTGATTCATCGTGAATGGGAAGGTCCAAGGGATATAGTAAACATGCAGAGGTGCATCGGAAAGTAAAACTGATGACACAGGAAACGTTCAAAACATAGACAGTAGGAAGACTCAGACTTCCTGTACTTATGTCGGCATTGTGTCTCTTATATTTAATTCCGATGCAATTTCTGTGTTTCATCGTCAATGGCAAGGTCCAAGGGATACAGTCAACCTGCAGAGGTGCATCAGAATGTAAAACTGGTGACTCAGGAAACGCTCAAATCATAGACAGTAGGAAGACTCAGTCTTCCTGTACTTAAGTCGGCATTGTGTCTCTTATATTTAATTCCGATTCAATTTCTGTGTTTCAACGTGAATGGGAAGGTCCAAGGGATATAGTAAACATGCAGAGGTGCATCGGAAAGTAAAACTGATGACACAGGAAACGTTCAAAACATAGACAGTAGGAAGACTCAGTCTTCCTGTACTTAAGTCGGCATTGTGTCTCTTATATTTAATTCCGATTCAATTTCTGTGTTTCATCGTCAATGGGAAGGTCCAATGGATACAATAAACCTGCAGAGGTGCATCAGAATGAAAAACAGGTGACACAGGAAACACTCAAAGCATAGACTTTAGGAAGACTCAGTCTTCCTGTACTTAAGTCGGCATTGTGTCTCTTATATTTAATTCCGATGCAATTTGTGTTTTTCATCGTCAATGGGAAGGTCCAAGGGATACAGTAAACCCGCAGAGGTGCATCGGAATGAAAACTGGTGACACAGGAAACGCTCAAAACATTGACCGTACGAAGACTGTTTTCTTGTACTTAAATCGGCAATGAGTCTCTTATATTTAATTTCGATGCAATTTCTGTGTTTCATCGTCAATGGGAAGGCCCAAGGGATACAGTAAACCTGCAGAGGTGCATCGGAATGTAAATCTAGTGACACAGGAAACGCTCAAAACATAGACAGTAGGAAGACTTAGTCTTCCTGTACTTACGTCGGCATTGTGTCTCTTATATTTATTTTCGATGAAATTTCAGTGATTCATCGTGAATGGGAAGGTCCAAGGGATATAGTAAACATGCAGAGGTGCATCGGAAAGTAAAACCGATGACACAGGAAACGTTCAAAACATAGACAGTAGGAAGACTCAGACTTCCTGTACTTAAGTCGGCATTGTGTCTCTTATATTTAATTCCGATGCAATTTCTGTGTTTCATCGTCAATGGCAAGGTCCAAGGGATACAGTCAACCTGCAGAGGTGCATCAGAATGTAAAACTGGTGACTCAGGAAACGCTCAAATCATAGACAGTAGGAAGACTCAGTCTTCCTGTACTTAAGTCGGCATTGTGTCTCTTATATTTAATTCCGATGCAATTTCTGTGTTTCATCGTCAATGGGAAGGTCCAATGGATACAATAAGCCTGCAGAGGTGCATCAGAATGAAAAACTGGTGACTCAGGAAACGCTCAAATCATAGACAGTAGGAAGACTCAGTCTTCCTGTACTTAAGTCGGCATTGTGTCTCTTATATTTAATTCCGATTCAATTTCTGTGTTTCATCGTCAATGGGAAGGTCCAATGGATACAATAAACCTGCAGAGGTGCATCAGAATGAAAAACAGGTGACACAGGAAACACTCAAAGCATAGACTTTAGGAAGACTCAGTCTTCCTGTACTTAAGTCGGCATTGTGTCTCTTATATTTAATTCCGATGCAATTTGTGTTTTTCATCGTCAATGGGAAGGTCCAAGGGATACAGTAAACCCGCAGAGGTGCATCGGAATGAAAACTGGTGACACAGGAAACGCTCAAAACATTGACCGTACGAAGACTGTTTTCTTGTACTTAAATCGGCATTGAGTCTCTTATATTTAATTTCGATGCAATTTCTGTGTTTCATCGACAATGGGAAGGTCCAAGGGATACAGTAAACCGGCAGAGGTGCATCGGAATGTAAAACTGGTGACACAGGAAACGCTCAAAACATTGACCATACGAAGACTGTTTTCTTGTACTTAAGTCTGCATTGTGTCTCTTATATGTAATTTCGATGCAATTTCTGTGTTTCATCGTAAATGGGAAGGTCCAAGGGATACAGGAAGCCTGCAGAGGTGCATCGGAATGTAAAACTGGTGACACAGGAAACGCTCAAAACATAGATAGTAGGAAGACTCAGTCTTCTTGTACTTAAGTCGGCACTGTGTCTCTTATATTTATTTCCGATGAAATTTCTGTGTTTCATCGTGAATGGGAAGGTCCAAGGGATATAGTAAACCTGCAGAGGTGAATCGGAAAGTAAGACTGATGACACAGGAAACGTTCAAAACATAGACAGTAGGAAGACTTAGTCTTCCTGTACTTAAGTCGGCATTGTGTCTCTTATATTTAATTCCGATGGAATTTCTGTTTTTCATCGTCAATGGGAAGGTCCAAGGGATACAGTCAACCTGCAGAGGTGCATCGGAATGTGTAACTGATGACACAGGAAACGCTCAAAACATAGACAGTAGGAAGACTCAGTCCTCCTGTACTTAAGTCGGCATTGTGTCTCTTATGTTTAATTCCGATGCGATTTCTGTGGTTCATCGACAATGGGAAGGTCCAAGGGATACAGTAAACCGGCAGAGGTGCATCGGAATGTATAACTGGTGACACAGGAAACGCTCAAAACATTGACCATACGAAGACTGTTTTCTTGTACTTAAGTCGGCATTGTGTCTCTTATATGTAATTTCGATGCAATTTCTGTGTTTCATCGTAAATGGGAAGGTCCAAGGGATACAGGAAGCCTGCAGAGGTGCATCGGAATGTAAAACTGGTGACACAGGAAACGCTCAAAACATAGACAGTAGGATGACTCAGTCTTCCTGTACTTAAGTCGGCATTGTGTCTCTTATATTTAATTCAGATGCTATTTCTGTGTTTCATCGTCAATGGGAAGGTCCAATGGATACAATAAACCTGCAGAGGTGCATCAGAATGAAAAGCTGGTGACACAGGAAACGCTCAAAGCGTAGACAGTAGGAAGACTCAGTCTACCTGTACTTAAGTCGGCATTGTGTCTCTTATATTTAATTCCGATGCAATTTCTGTGTTTCATCGTCACTGTGAAGGTCCAAGGGATACAGTAAACCTGTAGAGGTGCATCGGAATGTAAAACTGGTGACACAGGAAACGCTCAAATTATAGACAGTAGTAAGACTCAGTCTTCCTGTACTTAAGTCGGCATTGTGTCTCTTATATTTAATTCCGATGCAATTTCCGTGCTTCATCGTCAATGTGAAGGTCCAAGGGATACAGTAAACCGCAGAGGTGCATCGGAATGTAAAACTAGTGACACAGGAAACGCTCAAAACATAGACAGTAGGAAGACCCAGTCTTCCTGTACTTAAGTCGGCATTGTGTCTCTTATATTTAATTCCGATGCAATTTCTGTGTTTCATCGTCAATGGGAAGGTCCAAGGGATACAGTATACCTGCAGAGGTGCATCGGAATGTAAAACTGGTGACACAGGAAACGCTCAAAACATAGATAGTAGGAAGACTCAGTCTTCTTGTACTTAAGTCGGCATTGTGTCTCTTATATTTATTTCCGATGAAATTTCTGTGTTTCATCTTGAATGGGAAGGTCCAAGGGATATAGTAAACCTGCAGAGGTGCATCGGAAAGTAAGACTTATGACACAGGAAACGTTCAAAACATAGACAGTAGGAAGACTTAGTCTTCCTGTACTTAAGTCGGCATTGTGTCTCTTATATTTAATTCCGATGGAATTTCCGTTTTTCATCGTCAATGGGAAGGTCCAAGGGATACAGTAAACCTGCAGAGGTGCATCGGAAAGTAAAACTGATGACACAGGAAACGTTCAAAACATAGACAGTAGGAAGACTCAGTCTTCCTGTACTTACGTCGGCATTGTGTCTCTTATATTTATTTTCGATGAAATTTCAGTGATTCATCGTGAATGGGAAGGTCCAAGGGATATAGTAAACATGCAGAGGTGCATCGGAAAGTAAAACTGATGACACAGGAAACGTTCAAAACATAGACAGTAGGAAGACTCAGACTTCCTGTACTTATGTCGGCATTGTGTCTCTTATATTTAATTCCGATGCAATTTCTGTGTTTCATCGTCAATGGCAAGGTCCAAGGGATACAGTCAACCTGCAGAGGTGCATCAGAATGTAAAACTGGTGACTCAGGAAACGCTCAAATCATAGACAGTAGGAAGACTCAGTCTTCCTGTACTTAAGTCGGCATTGTGTCTCTTATATTTAATTCCGATTCAATTTCTGTGTTTCAACGTGAATGGGAAGGTCCAAGGGATATAGTAAACATGCAGAGGTGCATCGGAAAGTAAAACTGATGACACAGGAAACGTTCAAAACATAGACAGTAGGAAGACTCAGTCTTCCTGTACTTAAGTCGGCATTGTGTCTCTTATATTTAATTCCGATTCAATTTCTGTGTTTCATCGTCAATGGGAAGGTCCAATGGATACAATAAACCTGCAGAGGTGCATCAGAATGAAAAACAGGTGACACAGGAAACACTCAAAGCATAGACTTTAGGAAGACTCAGTCTTCCTGTACTTAAGTCGGCATTGTGTCTCTTATATTTAATTCCGATGCAATTTGTGTTTTTCATCGTCAATGGGAAGGTCCAAGGGATACAGTAAATCCGCAGAGGTGCATCGGAATGAAAACTGGTGACACAGGAAACGCTCAAAACATTGACCGTACGAAGACTGTTTTCTTGTACTTAAATCGGCATTGAGTCTCTTATATTTAATTTCGATGCAATTTCTGTGTTTCATCGTCAATGGGAAGGCCCAAGGGATACAGTAAACCTGCAGAGGTGCATCGGAATGTAAATCTAGTGACACAGGAAACGCTCAAAACATAGACAGTAGGAAGACTTAGTCTTCCTGTACTTACGTCGGCATTGTGTCTCTTATATTTATTTTCGATGAAATTTCAGTGATTCATCGTGAATGGGAATGTCCAAGGGATATAGTAAACATGCAGAGGTGCATCGGAAAGTAAAACCGATGACACAGGAAACGTTCAAAACATAGACAGTAGGAAGACTCAGACTTCCTGTACTTAAGTCGGCATTGTGTCTCTTATATTTAATTCCGATGCAATTTCTGTGTTTCATCGTCAATGGCAAGGTCCAAGGGATACAGTCAACCTGCAGAGGTGCATCAGAATGTAAAACTGGTGACTCAGGAAACGCTCAAATCATAGAGAGTAGGAAGACTCAGTCTTCCTGTACTTAAGTCGGCATTGTGTCTCTTATCTTTAATTCCGATGCAATTTCTGTGTTTCATCGTCAATGGGAAGGTCCAATGGATACAATAAGCCTGCAGAGGTGCATCAGAATGAAAAACTGGTGACTCAGGAAACGCTCAAATCATAGACAGTAGGAAGACTCAGTCTTCCTGTACTTAAGTCGGCATTGTGTCTCTTATATTTAATTCCGATTCAATTTCTGTGTTTCATCGTCAATGGGAAGGTCCAATGGATACAATAAACCTGCAGAGGTGCATCAGAATGAAAAACAGGTGACACAGGAAACACTCAAAGCATAGACTTTAGGAAGACTCAGTCTTCCTGTACTTAAGTCGGCATTGTGTCTCTTATATTTAATTCCGATGCAATTTGTGTTTTTCATCGTCAATGGGAAGGTCCAAGGGATACAGTAAACCCGCAGAGGTGCATCGGAATGAAAACTGGTGACACAGGAAACGCTCAAAACATTGACCGTACGAAGACTGTTTTCTTGTACTTAAATCGGCATTGAGTCTCTTATATTTAATTTCGATGCAATTTCTGTGTTTCATCGTCAATGGGAAGGCCCAAGGGATACAGTAAACCTGCAGAGGTGCATCGGAATGTAAATCTAGTGACACAGGAAACGCTCAAAACATAGACAGTAGGAAGACTTAGTCTTCCTGTACTTAAGTCGGCATTGTGTCTCTTATATTTAATTCCGATGCAATTTCTGTTTTTCATCGTCAATGGGAAGGTTCAAGGAATACAGTAAACCTGCAGAGGTGCATCGGAATGTAAAACTGATGACACAGGAAACGCTCAAAACATAGACAGTAGGAAGACTCAGTCTTCCTTTACTTAAGTCGGCATTGTGTCTCTTATATTTAATTCCGATGCAACTTCTGTGTTTCATCGTCACTGTGATGGTTCAAGGGATACAGTAAACCTGTAGAGGTGAATCGGAATGTAAAACTGGTGACACAGGAAACGCTGAAATTATAGACAGTAGTAAGACTCAGTCTTCCTGTACTTAAGTCGGCATTGTGCCTCTTATATTTAAATCCAATCCAATTTCCGTGTTTCATCGTCAATGTGAAGGTCCAAGGGTTACAGTAAACCGCAGAGGTGCATCGGAATGTAAAACTAGTGACACAGGAAACGCTCAAAACATAGACAGTAGGAACACTCAGTCTTCCCGTACTTATGTCGGCATTGTGTCTCTTATATTTAATTCCGATGCAATTTCTGTGTTTCATCGTCAATGGGAAGGTCCAAGGGATACAGTAAACCTGCAGAGGTGCATCGGAATGTAAAACTGGTGACACAGGAAACGCTCAAAACATAGACAGTAGGAAGACTCAGTCTATCTGTACTTAAGTCGGCATTGTGTCTCTTATACTTAATTCCGATTCAATTTCTGTGTTTCATCGTCAATGGGAAGGTCCAATGGATACAATAAACCTGCAGAGGTGCATCAGAATGAAAAACAAGTGACACAGGAAACACTCAAAGCATAGACAGTAGGAAGACTCAGTCTTCCTGTACTTAAGTCGGCATTGTGTCTCTTATATTTAATTCCGATGCGATTTCTGTGTTTCATCGACAATGGGAAGGTCCAAGGGATACAGTAAACCGGCAGAGGTGCATCGGAATGTAAAACTGGTGACACAGGAAACGCTCAAAACATTGACCATACGAAGACTGTTTTCTTGTACTTAAGTCGGCATTGTGTCTCTTATATGTAATTTCGATGCAATTTCTGTGTGTCATCGTAAATGAGAAGGTCCAAGGGATACAGGAAGCCTGCAGAGGTGCATCGGACTGTAAAACTGGTGACACAGGAAACGCTCAAAGCATAGACAGTAGGAAGACTCAGTCTTCCTGTACTTAAGTCGGCATTGTGTCTCTTATATTTATTTCCGACGAACTTACAGTGATTCATCGTGAATGGGAAGGTCCAAGGGATATAGTAAACCTGCAGAGGTGCATCGGAAAGTAAAATTGATGACACAGGAAACGTTCAAAACATAGACAGTAGGAAGACTTAGTCTTCCTATACTTAAGTCGGCATTGTGTCTCTTATATTTAATTCCGATGCAATTTCTGTTTTTCATCGTCAATGGGAAGGTCCAAGGGATACAGTAAACCTGCAGAGGTGCATCAAGATGTAAAACTGGTGACACAGGAAGCTCTCAAAACATAGACAGTAGGAAGACTCAGTCTTCCTGTACTTAATTCGGCATTGTGTCTCTTATATTTAATTCCGATGCAACTTCTGTTTTTCATCGTCACTGTGAAGGACCAAGGGATAGAGTAAACCTGTAGAGGTGCATCCGAATGTAAAACTGTTGACACAGAAAACGCTCAAAACATAGACAGTAGGAAGACTCAGTCTTCCTGTACTTAAGTCGGCATTGTGTCTCTTATATTTAATTCCGATATAATTAGTGTTTTTCATCGTCAATGGGAAGGTCCAAGGGATACAGTAAACCCGCAGAGGTGCATCGGACTGAAAACTGGTGACACAGGAAACGCTCAAAACATTGACCGTACGAAGACTGTTTTCTTCTACTTAAGTCGGCATTGTGTCTCTTATATTTAATTCCGATACAATTTCTGTGTTTCATCGTGAATGGGAAGGCCCAAGGGATACAGTAAACCTGCAGAGGTGCATCGGAATGTAAAACTAGTGACACAGAAAACGCTCAAAACATAGACAGTAGGAAGACTCAGTCTTCCTGTACTTAAGTCGGCATTGTGTCTCTTATATTTAATTCCGATGCAATTTCTGTGTTTCATCGTCATTGGGAAGGTCCAAGGGATAGAGTAAACCTGCAGAGGTGCATCGGAATGTATAACTGGTGACACAGGAAGCTCTCAAAACATAGACAGCAGGAAGACTCAGTCTTCCTGTACTTAATTCGGCATTGTGTCTCTTATATTTAATTCCGATGCAACTTCTGTTTTTCATCGTCACTGTGAAGGTCCAAGGGATACAGTAAGCCTATAGAGGTGCATCGGAATGTAAAACTGGTGACTCAGGAAACGCTCAAAACATAGACAGTAGGAAGACTTAGTCTTCCTGTACTAAAGTCGTCATTGTGTCTCTTATATTCAATTCCGATGCAATTTCTGTTTTTCATCGTCAATGGGAAGTTTCAAGGAATACAGTAAACCTGCAGAGGTGCATCGGAATGTAAAACTGGTGACACAGGAAACGCTCAAATCATAGACAGTAGGAAGACTCAGTCTTCCTGTACTTAAGTAGGCATTGTGTCTCTTATATTTAATTCCGATTCAATTTCTGTGTTTCATCGTCAATGGGAAGGTCCAATGGATACAATAAACCTGCAGAGGTGCATCAGAAAGAAAAACTGGTGACACTGGAAAAGCTCAAAACATAGACAGTAGGAAGACTCAGTCTTCCTGTACTTAAGTCGGCATTGTGCCTCTTATATTTAATTCCGATGCGATTTCTGTGTTTCATCGACAATGGGAAGGTCCAAGGGATACAGTAAACCGGCAGAGGTGCATCGGAATGTAAAACTGGTGACACAGGAAACGCTCAAAACATTGGCCATACGAAGACTGTTTTCTTGTACTTAAGTCTGCATTGTGTCTCTTATATGTAATTTCGATGCAATTTCTGTGTTTCATCGTAAATGGGAAGGTCCAAGGGATACAGGAAGCCTGCAGAGGTGCATCGGAATGTAAAACTGGTGACACAGGAAACGCTCAAAACATAGATAGTAGGAAGACTCAGTCTTCTTGTACTTAAGTCGGCATTGTGTCTCTTATATTTATTTCCGATGAAATTTCTGTGTTTCATCGTGAATGGGAAGGTCCAAGGGATATAGTAAACCTGCAGAGGTGCATCGGAAAGTAAGACTGATGACACAGGAAACGTTCAAAACATAGACAATAGGAAGACCTAGTCTTCCTGTACTTAAGTCGGCATTGTGTCTCTTATATTTAATTCCGATGGAATTTCTGTTTTTCATCGTCAATGGGAAGGTCCAAGGGATACAGTCAACCTGCAGAGGTGCATCGGAATGTGTAACTGATGACACAGGAAACGCTCAAAACATAGACAGTAGGAAGACTCAGTCCTCCTGTACTTAAGTCGGCATTGTGTCTCTTATATTTAATTCCGATGCGATTTCTGTGGTTCATCGACAATGGGAAGGTCCAAGGGATACAGTAAACCGGCAGAGGTGCATCGGAATGTAAAACTGGTGACACAGGAAACGCTCAAAACATTGACCATACGAAGACTGTTTTCTTGTACTTAAGTCGGCATTGTGTCTCTTATATGTAATTTCGATGCAATTTCTGTGTTTCATCGTAAATGGGAAGGTCCAAGGGATACAGGAAGCCTGCAGAGGTGCATCGGAATGTAAAACTGGTGACACAGGAAACGCTCAAAACATAGACAGTAGGATGACTCAGTCTACCTGTACTTAAGTCGGCATTGTGTCTCTTATATTTAATTCCGATGCTATTTCTGTGTTTCATCGTCAATGGGAAGGTCCAATGGATACAATAAACCTGCAGAGGTGCATCAGAATGAAAAGCTGGTGACACAGGAAACGCTCAAAGCATAGACAGTAGGAAGACTCAGTCTACCTGTACTTAAGTCGGCATTGTGTCTCTTATATTTAGTTCCGATGCATTTTCTGTGTTTCATCGTGAATGTGAAGGTCCAAGGGATACAGTAAACCGCAGAGGTGCATCGGAATGTAAAACTAGTGACACAGGAAACGCTCAAAACATAGACAGTAGGAAGACTCAGTCTTCCTGTACTTAATTCGGCATTGTGTCTCTTATATTTATTTCCGATGAAATTTCTGTGTTTCATCGTGAATGGGAAGGTCCAAGGGATATAGTAAACCTGCAGAGGTGCACCGGAAAGTAAAACTGATGACACAGGAAACGCTCAAAACATAGATAGTAGGAAGACTCAGTCTTCCTGTACTTAAGTCGGCATTGTGTCTCTTATATTTAATTCCGATGCAATTTCTGTGTTTCATCGTCACTGTGAAGGTCCAAGGGATACAGTAAACCTGTAGAGGTGCATCGGAATGTAAAACTGGTGACACAGGAAACGCTCAAATTATAGACAGTAGTAAGACTCAGTCTTCCTGTACTTAAGTCGGCATTGTGTCTCTCATATTTAATTCCGATGCAATTTCCGTGCTTCATCGTCAATGTGAAGGTCCAAGGGATACAGTAAACCGCAGAGGTACATCGGAATTTAAAACTAGTGACACAGGAAACGCTCAAAACATAGACAGTAGGAAGACCCAGTCTTCCTGTACTTAAGTCGGCATTGTGTCTCTTATATTTAATTCCGATGCAATTTCTGTGTTTCATCGTCAATGGGAAGGTCCAAGGGATACAGTAAACCTGCAGAGGTGCATCGGAATGTAAAACTGGTGACACAGGAAACGCTCAAAACATAGATAGTAGGGAGACTCAGTCTTCTTGTACTTAAGTCGGCATTGTGTCTCTTATATTTATTTCCGATGAAATTTCTGTGTTTCATCTTGAATGGGAAGGTCCAAGGGATATAGTAAACCTGCAGAGGTGCATCGGAAAGTAAGACTTATGACACAGGAAACGTTCAAAACATAGACAGTAGGAAGACTTAGTCTTCCTGTACTTAAGTCGGCATTGTGTCTCTTACATTTAATTCCGATGGAATTTCCGTTTTTCATCGTCAATGGGAAGGTCCAAGGGATACAGTAAACCTGCAGAGGTGCATCGGAAAGTAAAACTGATGACACAGGAAACGTTCAAAACATAGACAGTAGGATGACCCAGTCTTCCTGTACTTAAGTAGGCATTGTGTCTCTTATATTTAATTCCGATGCATTTTCTGTGTTTCACCGTCAATGGGAAGGTCCAAGAGATACAGTAAACCTGCAGAGTTGCATCGGAATGTAAAACTAGTGACATAGGAAACGCTCAAAACATAGACAGTAGGAAGACTCAGTCTTCCTGTACTTAAGACGGCATTGTGTCTCTTATATTCAATTCCGAAGGAATTTCTGTGTTACATCGTCAATGGGAAGGTCCAAGGGATAGAGTAAACCTGCAAAGGTGCATCGGAATGTATAACTGGTGACACAGGAAACGCTCAAAACATAGACAGTAGGAAGACTCAGTCTTCCTGTACTTAATTCGGCATTGTGTCTCTTATATTTATTTCCGATGAAATTTCTGTGTTTCATCGTGAATGGGAAGCTCCAAGGGATATAGTAAACCTGCAGAGGTGCACCGGAAAGTATAACTGATGACACAGGAAACGCTCAAAACATAGACAGTAGGAAGACTTAGTCTTCCTGTACTTAAGTCGGCATTGTGTCTCTTATATTTAATTCCGATGCAATTTCTGTTTTTCGTCGTCAATGGGAAGGTCAAGGAATACAGTAAACCTGCAGAGGTGCATCGGAATGTAAAACTGATGACACAGGAAACGCTCAAAACATAGATAGTAGGAAGACTCAGTCTTCCTGTACTTAAGTCGGCATTGTCTCTCTTATATTTAATTCCGATGCAATTTCTGTGTTTCATCGTCACTGTGAAGGTCCAAGGGATACAGTAAACCTGTAGAGGTGCATCGGAATGTAAAACTGGTGACACAGGAAACGCTCAAATTATAGACAGTAGTAAGACTCAGTCTTCCTGTACTTACGTCGGCATTGTGTCTCTTATATTTATTTTCGATGAAATTTCAGTGATTCATCGTGAATGGGAAGGTCCAAGGGATATAGTAAACATGCAGAGGTGCGTCGGAAAGTAAAACTGATGACACAGGAAACGTTCAAAACATAGACAGTAGGAAGACTCAGACTTCCTGTACTTAAGTCGGCATTGTGTCTCTTATTTTTAATTCCGATGCAATTTCTGTGTTTCATCGTCAATGGCAAGGTCCAAGGGATACAGTCAACCTGCAGAGGTGCATCAGAATGTAAAACTGGTGACTCAGGAAACGCTCAAATCATAGACAGTAGGAAGACTCAGTCTTCCTGTACTTAAGTCGGCATTGTGTCTCTTATATTTAATTCCGATTCAATTTCTCTGTTTCATCGTCAATGGGAAGGTCCAATGGATACAATAAGCCTGCAGAGGTGCATCAGAATGAAAAACTGGTGACTCAGGAAACGCTCAAATCATAGACAGTAGGAAGACTCAGTCTTCCTGTACTTAAGTCGGCATTGTGTCTCTTATATTTAATTCCGATTCAATTTCTGTGGTTCATCGTCAATGGGAAGGTCCAATGGATACAATAAATCTGCAGAGGTGCATCAGAATGAAAAACAGGTGACACAGGAAACACTCAAAGCATAGACAGTAGGAAGACTCAGTCTTCCTGTACTTAAGTCGGCATTGTGTCTCTTATAGTTAATTCCGATGCAATTTGTGTTTTATATCGTCAATGGGAAGGTCCAAGGGATACAGTAAACCCGCAGAGGTGCATCGGAATGAAAACTGGTGACACAGGAAACGCTCGAAACATTGACCGTACGAAGACTGTTTTCTTGTACTTAAATCGGCATTGTGTCTCTTATATTTAATTTCGATGCAATTTCTGTGTATCATCGTCAATGGGAAGGTCCAAGGGTTACAGTAAACCGCAGAGGTGCATCGGAATGTAAAACTAGTGACACAGGAAACGCTAAAAACATAGACAGTAGGAAGACTCAGTGTTCCCGTACTTATGTCGGCATTGTGTCTCTTATATTTAATTCCGTTGCAATTTCTGTGTTTCATCGTCAATGGGAAGGTCCAAGGGATACAGTAAACCTGCAGAGGTGCATCGGAATGTAAAACTGGTGACACAGGAAACGCTCAAAACATAGACAGTAGGAAGACTCAGTCTATCTGTACTTAAGTCGGCATTGTGTCTCTTATACTTAATTCCGATTCTATTTCTGTGTTTCATCGTCAATGGGAAGGTCCAATGGATACAATAAACCTGCAGAGGTGCATCAGAATGAAAAACAAGTGACACAGGAAACACACAAAGCATAGACAGTAGGAAGACTCAGTCTTCCTGTACTTAAGTCGGCATTGTGTCTCTTATATTTAATTCCGATGCGATTTCTGTGTTTCAATGTCAATGGGAAGGTCCAAGGGATACAGGAAGCCTGCAGAGGTGCATCGGAATGTAAAACTGGTGACACAGGAAACGCTCAAAACATAGACAGTAGGAAGACTCAGTCTTCCTGTACTTAAGTCGGCATTGTGTCTCTTATATTTAATTCCGATGCAATTTCTGTTTTTCATCGTCAATGGGAAGGTTCAAGGAATACAGTAAACCTGCAGAGGTGCATCGGAATGTAAAACTGATGACACAGGAAACGCTCAAAACATAGATAGTAGGAAGACTCAGTCTTCCTGTACTTAAGTCGGCATTGTCTCTCTTATATTTAATTCCGATGCAATTTCTGTGTTTCATCGTCACTGTGAAGGTCCAAGGGATACAGTAAACCTGTAGAGGTGCATCGAAATGTGAAACTGGTGACACAGGAAACGCTCAAATTATAGACAGTAGTAAGACTCAGTCTTCCTGTACTTAAGTCGGCATTGTGTCTCTTATATTTAATTCCGATGCAATTTCCGTGCTTCATCGTCAATGTGAACTTCCAAGGGATACAGTAAACCGCAGAGGTGCATCGGAATGTAAAACTAGTGACACAGGAAACGTTCAAAACATAGACAGTAGGAAGACTCAGTCTTCCTGTACTTACGTCGGCATTGTGTCTCATATTTATTTTCGATGAAATTTCAGTGATTCATCGTGAATGGGAAGGTCCAAGGGATATAGTAAACATGCAGAGGTGCATCGGAAAGTAAAACTGATGACACAGGAAACGTTCAAAACATAGACAGTAGGAAGACTCAGACTTCCTGTACTTAAGTCGGCATTGTGTCTCTTATATTTAATTCCGATGCAATTTCTGTGTTTCATCGTCAATGGCAAGGTCCAAGGGATACAGTCAACCTGCAGAGGTGCATCAGAATGTAAAACTGGTGACTCAGGAAACGCTCAAATCATAGACAGTAGGAAGACTCAGTCTTCCTGTACTTAAGTCGGCATTGTGTCTCTTATATTTAATTCCGATTCAATTTCTGTGTTTCATCGTCAATGGGAAGGTCCAATGGATACAATAAGCCTGCAGAGGTGCATCAGAATGAAAAACTGGTGACTCAGGAAACGCTCAAATCATAGACAGTAGGTAGACTCAGTCTTCCTGTACTTAAGTCGGCATTGTGTCTCTTATATTTAATTCCGATTCAATTTCTGTGTTTCATCGTCAATGGGAAGGTCCAATGGATACAATAAACCTGCAGAGGTGCATCAGAATGAAAAACAGGTGACACAGGAAACACTCAAAGCATAGACAGTAGGAAGACTCAGTCTTCTTGTACTTAAGTCGGCATTGTGCCTCTTATATTTAAATCCGATCCAATTTCCGTGTTTCATCGTCAATGTGAAGGTCCAAGGGTTACAGTAAACCGCAGAGGTGCATCGGAATGTAAAACTAGTGACACAGGAAACGCTCAAAACATAGACAGTAGGAACACTCAGTCTTCCCGTACTTATGTCGGCATTGTGTCTCTTATACTTAATTCCGATGCAATTTGTGTTTTTCATCGTCAATGGGAAGGTCCAAGGGAAACAGTAAACCTGCAGAGGTGCATCGGAATGAAAAACTGGTGACACAGGAAACGCTCAAAACATAGACAGTAGGAAGACTCAGTCTATCTGTACTTAAGTCGGCATTGTGTCTCTTATACTTAATTCCGATTCAATTTCTGTGTTTCACCGTCAATGGGAAGGTCCAATGGATACAAATAACCTGCAGAGGTGCATCAGAATGAAAAACAAGTGACACAGGAAACACTCAAAGCATAGACAGTAGGAAGACTCAGTCTTCCTGTACTTAAGTCGGCATTGTGTCTCTTATATTTAATTCTGATATAATTAGTGTTTTTCATCGTCAATGGGAAGGTCCAAGGGATACAGTAAACCCGCAGAGGTGCATCGGAATGAAAACTGGTGACACAGGAAACGCTCAAAACATTGACCGTACGAAGACTGTTTTCTTCTACTTAAGTCGGCATTGTGTCTCTTATATTTAATTCCGATGCAATTTCTGTGTTTCATCGTGAATGGGAAGGCCCAAGGGATACAGTAAACCTGCAGAGGTGCATCGGAATGTAAAACTAGTGACACAGAAAACGCTCAAAACATAGACAGTAGGAAGACTCAGTCTTCCTGTACTTAAGTCGGCATTGTGCCTCTTATATTTAATTCCGATGCGATTTCTGTGCTTCATCGACAATGGGAAGGTCCAAGGGATACAGTAAACCGGCAGAGGTGCATCGGAATGTAAAACTGGTGACACAGGAAACGCTCAAAACATTGACGTTACGAAGACTGTTTTCTTGTACTTAAGTCTGCATTGTGTCTCTTATATGTAATTTCGATGCAATTTCTGTGTTTCATCGTAAATGGGAAGGTCCAAGGGATACAGGAAGCCTGCAGAGGTGCATCGGAATGTAAAACTGGTGACACAGGAAACGCTCAAAACATAGATAGTAGGAAGACTCAGTCTTCTTGTACTTAAGTCGGCATTGTGTCTCTTATATTTATTTCCGATGAAATTTCTGTGTTTCATCGTGAATGGGAAGGTCCAAGGGATATAGTAAACCTGCAGAGGTGCATCGGAAAGTAAGACTGATGGCACAGGAAACGTTCAAAACATAGACAGTAGGAAGACTTAGTCTTCCTGTACTTAAGTCGGCATTGTGTCTCTTATATTTAATTCCGATGGAATTTCTGTTTTTCATCGTCAATGGGAAGGTCCAAGGGATACAGTTAACCTGCAGAGGTGCATCGGAATGTGTAACTGATGACACAGGAAACGCTCAAAACATAGACAGTAGGAAGACTCAGTCCTCCTGTACTTAAGTCGGCATTGTGTCTCTTATATTTAATTCCGATGCGATTTCTGTGGTTCATCGACAATGGGAAGGTCCAAGGGATACAGTAAACCGGCAGAGGTGCATCGGAATGTAAAACTGGTGACACAGGAAACGCTCAAAACATTGACCATACGAAGACTGTTTTCTTGTACTTAAGTCGGCATTGTGTCTCTTATATGTAATTTCGATGCAATTTCTGTGTTTCATCGTAAATGGGAAGGTCCAAGGGATACAGGAAGCCTGCAGAGGGGCATCGGAATGTAAAACTGGTGACACAGGAAACGCTCAAAACATAGACAGTAGGATGACTCAGTCTTTCTGTACTTAAGTCGGCATTGTGTCTCTTATATTTCATTCCGATGCTATTTCTGTGTTTCATCGTCAATGGGAAGGTCCAATGGATACAATAAACCTGCAGAGGTGCATCAGAATGAAAAGCTGGTGACACAGGAAACGCTCAAAGCATAGACAGTAGGAAGACTCAGTCTACCTGTACTTAAGTCGGCATTGTGTCTCTTATATTTAATTCCGATGCATTTTCTGTGTTTCATCGTGAATGTGAAGGTCCAAGGGATACAGTAAACCGCAGAGGTGCATCGGAATGTAAAACTAGTGACACAGGAAACGCTCAAAACATAGACAGTAGGAAGACTCAGTCTTCCTGTACTTAATTCGGCATTGTGTCTCTTATATTTATTTCCGATGAAATTTCTGTGTTTCATCGTGAATGGGAAGGTCCAAGGGATATAGTAAACCTGCAGAGGTGCACCGGAAAGTAAAACTGATAACACAGGAAACGCTTAAAACATAGATAGTAGGAAGACTCAGTCTTCCTGTACTTAAGTCGGCATTGTGTCTCTTATATTTAATTCCGATGCAATTTCTGTGTTTCATCGTCACTGTGAAGGTCCAAGGGATACAGTAAACCTGTAGAGGTGCATCGGAATGTAAAACTGGTGACACAGGAAACGCTCAAATTATAGACAGTAGTAAGACTCAGTCTTCCTGTACTTAAGTCGGCATTGTGTCTCTTATATTTAATTCCGATGCAATTTCCGTGCTTCATCGTCAATGTGAAGGTCCAAGGGATACAGTAAACCGCAGAGGTGCATCGGAATGTAAAACTAGTGACACAGGAAACGCTCAAAACATAGACAGTAGGAAGACCCAGTCTTCCTGTACTTAAGTCGGCATTGTGTCTCTTATATTTAATTCCGATGCAATTTCTGTGTTTCATCGTCAATGGGAAGGTCCAAGGGATACAGTAAACCTGCAGAGGTGCATCGGAATGTAAAACTGGTGACACAGGAAACGCTCAAAACATAGATAGTAGGAAGACTCAGTCTTCTTGTACTTAAGTAGGCATTGTGTCTCTTATATTTAATTCCGATGCATTTTCTGTGTTTCACCGTCAATGGGAAGGTCCAAGAGATACAGTAAACCTGCAGAGTTGCATCGGAATGTAAAACTAGTGGCATAGGAAACGCTCAAAACATAGACAGTAGGAAGACTCAGTCTTCCTGTACTTAAGACGGCATTGTGTCTCTTATATTTAATTCCGATGGAATTTCTGTGTTACATCGTCAATGGGAAGGTCCAAGGGATAGAGTAAACCTGCAAAGGTGCATCGGAATGTATAACTGGTGACACAGGAAACGCTCTAAACATAGACAGTTTGAAGACTCAGTCTTCCTGTACTTAATTCGGCATTGTGTCTCTTATATTTATTTCCGATGAAATTTCTGTGTTTCATCGTGAATGGGAAGGTCCAAGGGATATAGTAAACCTGCAGAGGTGCACCGGAAAGTATAACTGATGACACAGGAAACGCTCAAAACATAGACAGTAGGAAGACTTAGTCTTCCTGTACTTAAGTCGGCATTGTGTCTGTTATATTTAATTCCGATGCAATTTCTGTTTTTCATCGTCAATGGGAAGGTTCAAGGAATACAGTAAACCTGCAGAGGTGCATCGTTATGTAAAACTGATGACACAGGAAACGCTCAAAACATAGATAGTAGGAAGACTCAGTCTTCCTGTACTTAAGTCGGCATTGTCTCTCTTATATTTAATTCCGATGCAATTTCTGTGTTTCATAGTCACTGTGAAGGTCCAAGGGATACAGTAAACCTGTAGAGGTGCATCGGAATGTAAAACTGGTGACACAGGAAACGCTCAAATTATAGACAGTAGTAAGACTCAGTCTTCCTGTACTTAAGTAGGCATTGTGTCTCTTATATTTAATTCCGATGCAATTTCCGTGCTTCATCGTCAATGTGAAGGTCCAAGGGATACAGTAAACCGCAGAGGTGCATCGGAATGTAAAACTAGTGACACAGGAAACGCTCAAAACATAGACAGTAGGAAGACTCAGTCTTCCCGTACTTAAGTCGGCAATGTGTCTCTTATATTTAATTCCGTTGCAATTTCTGTGTTTCATCGTCAATGGGAAGGTCCAAGGGATACAGTATACCTGCAGAGGTGCATCGGAATGTAAAACTGGTGACACAGGAAAAGCTCAAATCATAGACAGTAGGAAGACTCAGTCTTCCTGTACTTAAGTCGGCATTGTGTCTCTTATATTTATTTCCTATGAAATTTCTGTGTTTCATCGTGAATGGGAAGGTCCAAGGGATATAGTAAACCTGCAGAGGTGCATCGGAAAGTAAAACTGATGACACAGGAAACGTTCAAAACATAGACAGTAGGAAGACTTAGTCTTACTGTACTTAAGTCGGCATTGTGTCTCTTATATTTAATTCCGATGCAATTTCTGTTTTTCATCGTCAATGGGAAGGTCGAAGGGATACAGTAAACCTGCAGAGGTGCATCGGAAAGTAAAACTGATGACACAGGAAACGTTCAAAACATAGACAGTAGGAAGACTCAGTCTTCCTGTACTTACGTTGGCATTGTGTCTCTTATATTTATTTTCGATGAAATTTCAGTGATTCATCGTGAGTGGGAAGGTCCAAGGGATATAGTAAACATGCAGAGGTGCATCGGAAAGTAAAACTGATGACACAGGAAACGTTCAAAACATAGACAGTAGGAAGACTCAGTCTTCCTGTACTTAAGTCGGCATTGTGTCTCTTATATTTAATTCCGATTCAATTTCTGTGTTTCATCGTCAATGGGAAGGTCCAATGGATACAATAAGCCTGCAGAGGTGCATCAGAATGAAAAACTGGTGACTCAGGAAACGCTCAAATCATAGACAGTAGGAAGACTCAGTCTTCCTGTACTTAAGTCGGCATTGTGTCTCTTATATTTAATTCCGATTCAATTCCTGTGTTTCATCGTCAATGGGAAGGTCCAATGGATACAATAAACCTGCAGAGGTGCATCAGAATGAATAACAGGTGACACAGGAAACACTCAAAGCATAGACAGTAGGAAGACTCAGTCTTCCTGTACTTAAGTCGGCATTGTGTCTCTTATATTTAATTCCGATGCAATTTGTTTTTTTCATCGTCAATGGGAAGGTCCAAGGGATACAGTAAACCCGCAGAGGTGCATCGGAATGAAAACTGGTGACACAGGAAACGCTCAAAACATTGACCGTACGAAGACTGTTTTCTTGTACTTAAATCGGCATTGTGTCTCTTATATTTAATTTCGATGCAATTTCTGTGTATCATCGTCAATGGGAAGGCCCAAGGGATACAGTAAACCTGCAGAGGTGCATCGGAATGTAAAACTGGTGACACAGGAAACGCTCAAAACATAGACAGTAGGAAGACTCAGTCTTCCTGTACTTAAGTCGGCATTGTGTCTCTTATATTTATTTCCGACGAACTTACAGTGATTCATCGTGAATGGGAAGGTCCAAGGGATATAGTAAACCTGCAGAGGTGCATCGGAAAGTAAAATTGATGACACTGAAACGTTCAAAACATAGACAGTAGGAAGACTTAGTCTTCCTATACTTAAGTCGGCATTGTGTCTCTTATATTTAATTCCGATGCAATTTCTGTTTTTCATCCTCAATGGGAAGGTCCAAGGGATACAGTAAACCTGCAGAGGTGCATCAAAATGTAAAACTGGTGACACAGGAAGCTCTCAAAACATAGACAGTAGGAAGACTCAGTCTTCCTGTACTTATTTCGGCATTGTGTCTCTTATATTTAATTCCGATGCAACTTCTGTTTTTCATCGTCACTGTGAAGGACCAAGGGATACAGTAAACCTGTAGAGGTGCATCGGAATGTAAAACTGGTGACACAGAAAACGCTCAAAACATAGACAGTAGGAAGCCTCAGTCTTCCTGTACTTAAGTCGGCATTGTGTCTCTTATATTTAATTCCGATGCAATTTCTGTGTTTCATCGTCATTGGGAAGGTCCAAGGGATAGAGTAAACCTGCAGAGTTGCATCGGAATGTATAACTGGTGACACAGGAAACGCTCAAAACATAGACAGTAGGAAGACTCAGTCTTCCTGTACTTACGACGGCATTGTGTCTCTTATATTTCATTCCGATGGAATTTCTGTGTTTCATCGTCAATGGGAAGGTCCAAGGGATGTGGTAAACCTGCAGAGGTGCATCGGAAAGTAAAACTGATGACACAGGAAACGCTCAAAACATAGACAGTAGGAAGACTTAGTCTTCCTGTACTTAAGTCGGCATTGTGTCTCTTATTTTTAATTCCGATATAATTAGTGTTTTTCATCGTCAATGGGAAGGTCCAAGGGATACAGTAAACCCGCAGAGGTGCATCGGAATGAAAACTGGTGACACAGGAAACGCTCAAAACATTGACCGTACGAAGACTGATTTCTTCTACTTAAGTCGGCATTGTGTCTCTTATATTTAATTCCGATGCAATTTCTGTGTTTCATCGTGAATGGGAAGGCCCAAGGGATACAGTAAACCTGCAGAGGTGCATCGGAATGTAAAACTAGTGACACAGAAAACGCTCAAAACATAGACAGTAGGAAGACTCAGTCTTCCTGTACTTAAGTCGGCATTGTGTCTCTTATATTTAATTCCGATGCAATTTCTGTGTTTCATCGTCATTGGGAAGGTCCAAGGGATAGAGTAAACCTGCAGAGGTGCATCGGAATGTATAACTGGTGACGCAGGAAGCTCTCAAAACATAGACAGAAGGAATACTCAGTCTTCCTGTACTTAATTCGGCATTGTGTCTCTTATATTTAATTCCGATGCAACTTCTGTTTTTCATCGTCACTGTGAAGGTCCAAGGGATACAGTAAATCTGTAGAGGTGCATCGGAATGTAAAACTGGTGACTCAGGAAACGCTCAAAACATAGACAGTAGGAAGACTTAGTCTTCCTGTACTAAAGTCGGCATTGTGTCTCTTATATTTAATTCCGATGCAATTTCTGTTTTTCATCGTCAATGGGAAGTTTCAAGGAATACAGTAAACCTGCAGAGGTGCATCGGAATATAAAACTGGTGACACAGGAAACGCTCAAAACATAGACAGTAGGAAGACTCAGTCTTCCTGTACTTAAGTAGGCATTGTGTCTCTTATATTTAATTCCGATTCAATTTCTGTGTTTCATCGTCAATGGGAAGGTCCAATGGATACAATAAACCTGCAGAGGTGCATCAGAATGAAAAACTGGTGACACTGGAAAAGCTCAAAACATAGACAGTAGGAAGACTCAGTCTTCCTGTACTTAAGTCGGCATTATGCCTCTTATATTTAATTCCGATGCGATTTCTGTGTTTCATCGACAATGGGAAGGTCCAAGGGATACAGTAAACCGGCAGAGGTGCATCGGAATGTAAAACTGGTGACACAGGAAACGCTCAAAACATTGACCATACGAAGACTGTTTTCTTGTACTTAAGTCTGCATTGTGTCTCTTATATGTAATTTCGATGCAATTTCTGTGTTTCATCGTAAATGGGAAGGTCCAAGGGATACAGGAAGCCTGCAGAGGTGCATCGGAATGTAAAACTGGTGACACAGGAAAAGCTCAAATCATAGACAGTAGGAAGACTCAGTCTTCCTGTACTTAAGTCGGCATTGTGTCTCTTATATTTATTTCCGATGAAATTTCTGTGTTTCATCGTGAATGGGAAGGTCCAAGGGATATAGTAAACCTGCAGAGGTGCATCGGAAAGTAAAACTGATGACACAGGAAACGTTCAAAACATAGACAGTAGGAAGACTTAGTCTTCCTGTACTTAAGTCGGCATTGTGTCTCTTATATTTAATTCCGATGCAATTTCTGTTTTTCATCGTCAATGGGAAGGTCCAAGGGATACAGTAATCCTGCAGAGGTGCATCGGAAAGTAAAACTGATGACACAGGAAACGTTCAAAACATAGACAGTAGGAAGACTCAGTCTTCCTGTACTTACGTCGGCATTGTGTCTCTTATATTTATTTTCGATGAAATTTCAGTGATTCATCGTGAATGGGAAGGTCCAAGGGATATAGTAAACATGCAGAGGTGCATCGGAATGTAAAACTAGTGACACAGAAAACGCTCAAAACATAGACAGTAGGAAGACTCAGTCTTCCTGTACTTAAGTCGGCATTGTGTCTCTTATATTTATTTCCGATGAAATTTCTGTGTTTCATCGTGAATGGGAAAGTCCAAGGGATATAGTAAACCGGCAGAGGTGCATCGGAAAGTAAAACTGATGACACAGGAAACGTTCAAAACATAGACAGCAGGAAGACTTAGTCTTCCTGTACTTAAGTCGGCATTGTGTCTCTTATATTTAATTGCGATGCAATTTCTGTGTTTCATCGTCAATGGGCAGGTCCAAGGGATACAGTCAACCTGCAGATGTGCATCACAATGTAAAACTGGTGACTCAGGAAACGCTCAAATCATAGACAGTAGGAAGACTCAGTCTTCCTGTACTTAAGTCGGCATTGTGTCTCTTATATTTAATTCCGATTCAATTTCTGTGTTTCATCGTCAATGGGAAGGTCCAATGGATAAAATAAGCCTGCAGAGGTGCATCAGAATAAAAAACTGGTGACTCAGGAAACGCTCAAATCATAGACAGTAGGAAGATTCTGTCTTCCTGTACTTAAGTCGGCATTGTGTCCCTTATATTTAATTCCGATTCAATTTCTGTGTTTCATCGTCAATGGGAAGGTCCAATGGATACAATAAACCTGCAGAGGTGCATCAGAATGAAAAACAGGTGACACAGGAAACACTCAAAGCATAGACAGTAGGAAGACTCAGTCTTCCTGTACTTAAGTCGGCATTGTGCCTCTTATATTTAAATCCGATCCAATTTCCGTGTTTCATCGTCAATGCGAAGGTCCAAGGGTTACAGTAAACCGCAGAGGTGCATCGGAATGTAAAACTAGTGACACAGGAAACGCTCAAAACATAGACAGTAGGAAGACTCAGTCTTCCCGTACTTATGTCGGCATTGTGTCTCTTATATTTAATTCCGATGCAATTTCTGTGTTTCATCGTCAATGGGAAGGTCCAAGGGATACAGTAAACCTGCAGAGGTGCATCGGAATGTAAAACTGGTGACACAGGAAACGCTCAAAACATAGACAGTAGGAAGACTCAGTCTATCTGTACTTAAGTCGGCATTGTGTCTCTTATACTTAATTCCGATTCAACTTCTGTGTTTCATCGTCAATGGGAAGGTCCAATGGATACAATAAACCTGCAGAGGTGCATCAGAATGAAAAACAAGTGACACAGGAAACACTCAAAGCATAGACAGTAGGAAGACTCAGTCTTCCTGTACTTATGTCGGCATTGTGTCTCTTATATTTAATTCCGATGCGATTTCTGTGTTTCATCGACAATGGGAAGGTCCAAGGGATACAGTAAACCGGCAGAGGTGCATCGGAATGTAAAACTGGTGACACAGGAAACGCTCAAAACATTGACCATACGAAGACTGTTTTCTTGTACTTAAGTCGGCATTGTGTCTCTTATATGTAATTTCGATGCAATTTCTGTGTTTCATCGTAAATGGGAAGGTCCAAGGGATACAGGAAGCCTGCAGAGGTGCATCGGAATGTAAAACTTGTGACACAGGAAACGCTCAAAACATAGACAGTAGGAAGACTCAGTCTTCCTGTACTTAAGTCGGCATTGTGTTTCTTATATTTAATTCCGATGCAATTTCTGTGTTTCATCGTCAATGGGAAGGTCCAATGGATACACTAAACCTGCAGAGATGCATCAGAATGAAAAACTGGTGACACAGGAAACGCTCAAAGCATAGACAGTAGGAAGACTCAGTCTTCCTGTACTTAAGTCGGCATTGTGTCTCTTATATTTATTTCCGACGAACTTTCAGTGACTCATCGTGAATGGGAAGGTCCAAGGGATATAGTAAACCTGCAGAGGTGCATCGGAAAGTAAAATTGATGACACAGGAAACGTTCAAAACATAGACAGTAGGAAGACTTAGTCTTCCTATACTTAAGTCGGCATTGTGTCTCTTATATTTAATTCCGATGCAATTTCTGTTTTTCATCGTCAATGGGAAGGTCCAAGGGATACAGTAAACCTGCAGAGGTGCATCAAAATGTAAAACTGGTGACACAGGAAGCTCTCAAAACATAGACAGTAGGAAGACTCAGTCTTCCTGTACTTACGACGGCATTGTGTCTCTTATATTTAATTCCGATGGAATATCTGTGTTTCATCGTCAATGGGAAGGTCCAAGGGATGTAGTAAACCTGCAGAGGTGCATCGGAAAGTAAAACTGATGACACAGGAAACGCTCAAAACATAGACAGTAGGAAGACTTAGTCTTCCTGTACTTAAGTCGGCATTGTGTCTCTTATATTTAATTCCGATATAATTAGTGTTTTTCATCGTCAATGGGTAGGTCCAACGGATACAGTAAACCCGCAGAGGTGCATCGGAATGAAAACTGGTGACACAGGAAACGCTCAAAACATTGACCGTACGAAGACTGTTTTCTTCTACTTAAGTCAGCATTGTGTCTCTTATATTTAATTCCGATGCAATTTCTGTGTTTCATCGTGAATGGGAAGGCCCAAGGGATACAGTAAACCTGCAGAGGTGCATCGGAATGTAAAACTAGTGACACAGAAAACGCTCAAAACATAGACAATAGGAAGACTCAGTCTTCCTGTACTTAAGTCGGCATTGTGTCTCTTATATTTAATTCCGATGCAATTTCTGTGTTTCATCGTCATTGGGAAGGTCCAAGGGATAGAGTAAACCTGCAGAGGTGCATCGGAATGTATAACTGGTGACACAGGAAGCTCTCAAAACATAGACAGCAGGAAGACTCAGTCTTCCTGTACTTAATTCGGCATTGTGTCTCTTATATTTAATTCCGATGCAACTTCTGTTTTTCATCGTCACTGTGAAGGTCCAAGGGATACAGTAAACCTGTAGAGGTGCATCGGAATGTAAAACTGGTGACTCAGGAAACGCTCAAAACATAGACAGTAGGACGACTTAGTCTTCCTGTACTAAAGTCGGCATTGTGTCTCTTATATTTAATTCCGATGCAATTTCTGTTTTTCATCGTCAATGGGAAGTTTCAAGGAATACAGTAATCCTGCAGAGGTGCATCGGAATGTAAAACTGGTGACACAGGAAACGCTCAAAACATAGACAGTAGGAAGACTCAGTCTTTCTGTACTTAAGTAGGCATTGTGTCTCTTATATTTAATTCCGATTCAATTTCTGTGTTTCATCGTCAATGGGAAGGTCCAATGGATACAATAAACCTGCAGAGGTGCATCAGAATGAAAAACTGGTGACACTGGAAAAGCTCAAAACATAGACAGTAGGAAGACTCAGTCTTCCTGTACTTAAGTCGGCATTGTGCCTCTTATATTTAATTCCGATGCGATTTCTTTGTTTCATCGACAATGGGAAGGTCCAAGGGATACAGTAAACCGGCAGAGGTGCATCGGAATGTAAAACTGGTGACACAGGAAACGCTCAAAACATTGACCATACGAAGACTGTTTTCTTGTACTTAAGTCTGGATTGTGTCTCTTATATGTAATTTCGATGCAATTTCTGTGTTTCATCGTAAATGGGAAGGTCCAAGGGATACAGGAAGCCTGCAGAGGTGCATCGGAATGTAAAACTGGTGACACAGGAAACGCTCAAATCATAGACAGTAGGAAGACTCAGTCTTCCTGTACTTAAGTCGGCATTGTGTCTCTTATATTTAATTCCGATGCAATTTCTGTGTTTCATCGTCAATGGGAAGGTCCAATGGATACACTAAACCTGCAGAGGTGCAATAGAATGAAAAACTGGTGACACAGGAAACGCTCAAAGCATAGACAGTAGGAAGACTCAGTCTTCCTGTATTTAAGTCGGCATTGTGTCTCTTATATTTATTTCCGACGAACTTTCAGTGATTCATCGTGAATGGGAAGGTGCAAGGGATATAGTAAACCTGCAGAGGTGCATCGGAAAGTAAAATTGATGACACAGGAAACGTTCAAAACATAGACAGTAGGAAGACTTAGTCTTCCTATACTTAAGTCGGCATTGTGTCTCTTATATTTAATTCCGATGCAATTTCTGTTTTTCATCGTCAATGGGAAGATCCAAGGGATACAGTAAACCTGCAGATGTGCATCGGAATGTAAAACTGATGACACAGGAAACGCTCAAAACATACACAGTAGGAAAACTCAGTCTTCCTGTACTTAAGTCGGCATTGTGTCTCTTATATTTAATTTTGATGCAATATTTGTGTTTCATCGTCAATGGGAAGGTCCAAGGGATACAGTAAACCTGCAAAGGTGCATCAGAATTTAAAACTGGTGACACAGGAAACGCTCAAAACATAGACAGTTGGAAGACTCAGTCTTCCTGTACTTAAGTCGGCATTGTCTCTCTTATATTTAATACCGATGCAATTTTTGTGTTTCATCGTGATTGGGAAGGTCCAAGGGATACAGTAAACCTGCAGAGGTGCACCGGAATGTAAAACTAGTGACACAGGAAACGCCCAAAGCATAGACAGTAGGAAGACTCAGTCTTCCTGTACTTAAGTCGGCATTGTGTCTCTTATATTTAATTCCGATGCAATTTTTGTGTTTCATCGTGATTGGGAAGGTCCAAGGTATTGAGTAAACCTGCAGAGGTGCATCGGAATGTATAACTGGTGACACAGGAAGCGCTCAAAACATAGACAGTAGGAAGACTCAGTCTTCCTGTACTTACGTCGGCATTGTGTCTCTTATATTTATTTCCGATGAAATTTCTGTGTTTCATCGTCAATGGGAAGGTCCAAGGGATACAGTAAACCTGCAGAGGTGCATCGGAATGTGTAACTGATGACACAGGAAACGCTCAAAACATAGACAGTAGGAAGACTCAGTCACCCTGTACTTAAGTCGGCATTGTGTCTCTTATATTTAATTCCGATGCAATTTCAGTGTTTCATCGTCAATGGGAAGGTCCAATGGATACAATAAACCTGCAGAGGTGCATCAGAATGAAAAACTGGTGACACAGGAAACGCTCAAAACATAGACAGTAGGAAGAATCAGTCTTCCTGTACTTAAGTCGGCATTGTGTCTCTTATATTTAATTTCGATGCAATTTGTGTGTATCATCGCCAATGGGGAGAGCCAAGGGATACAGTAAACCTGCAGAGGTGCATCGGAATGTAAAACTGATGACACAGGAAACGCTCAAAACATAGACAGTAGGCAGACTCAGTCTTCCTGTACTAAAGTCGGCATTGTGTCTCTTATATTTAATTCCGATGCGATTTCTCTGTTTCATCGACAATGGGAAAGTCCAAGGGATACAGTAAACCTGCAGAGGTGCATCGGAATGTAAAACTGGTGACACGGGAAACGCTCAAAACATAGACCGTAAAAGACTCAGTTTTCTTGTACTTAAGTTGGCGTTGTGTCTCTTATATTTAATTCCGATGCAATTTCTGTGTTTCATCGTAAATGGGAAGCTCCAAGGGATACAGTAAGCCTGAAGAGGTGCATCGGAAAGTAAAACTGATGACACAGGAAACGCTCAAAACATAGACAGTAGGAAGACTTAGTCTTCCTGTACTTAAGTCGGCATTGTGTCTCTTATATTTAATTCCCATGCAATTTCTGTGTTTCATTGTCACTGTGAAGGTCCAAGAAATACAGTAAACCTGTAGAGGTGCATCGGAATGTAAAACTGGTGACACAGGAAACGTTCAAAACATAGACAGTAGGAAGTCTTAGTCTTCCTGTACTTAAGTCGGCATTGTGTCTCTTATATTTAATTCCGATGCAATTTCTGTTTTTCATCGTCAATAGGAAGGACCAAGGGATACAGTAAACCTGCAGAGGTGCATCGGAAAGTGTAACTGATGACACAGGAAACGCTCAAAACATTGACAGTAGGAAGACTCAGTCTTCCTGTACTTAAGTCGGCATTGTGTCCCTTATATTTAATTCCGATGCAATTTCAGTTTTTCATCGTCAATGGGAAGGTCCAAGGGATACAGTAAACCTGCAGAGGTGCATCGGAATGTAAAACTAGTGACACAGGAAACGCTCAAAACATAGACAGTAGGAAGACTCAGTCTTCCTGTACTTAAGTCGGCATTGTGTCTCTTAAATTTATTTCCGATGAAATTTCTGTGTTTCATCGTGAATGGGAAGGTCCAAGGGATACAGTAAACCTGCAGAGGTGCATCAGAAAGTAAAACTGATGACACAGGAAACGCTCAAAACATAGACAGTAGGAAGACTTAGTCTTCCTGTACTTAAGTCGGCATTGTGTCTCTTATATTTAATTCCGATGCAATTTCTGTTTTTCATCGTCAATGGGAAGGTTCAAGGAATACAGTAAACCTGCAGAGGTGCATCGGAATGTAAAACTGATGACACAGGAAACGCTCAAAACATAGACAGTAGTAAGACTCAGTCTTCCTGTACTTAAGTCGGCATTGTGTCTCTTATATTTAATTCCGATGCAATTTCCATGTTTCATCGTCAATGTGAAGGTCCAAGGGATACAGCCAACCTGCAGAGGTGCATCAGAATGTAAAACTGGTGACTCAGGAAACGCTCAAAACATAGACAGTAGGAAGACTCAGTCTTCCTGTACCTAAGTCGGCATTGTGTCTCTTATATTTAATTCCGATGCAATTTCTGTGTTTCATCGTCAATGGGAAGGTCCAAGGGATATAGTAAACCTGCAGAGGTGCACCAGAATGTAAAACTGGTGACACAGGAAACGCTCAAATTATAGACAGTAGGAAGACTCAGTCTTCCTGTACTTAAGTCGGCATTGTGTCTCTTAAATTTATTTCCCATGCAATTTCTGTGTTTCATCGTCACTGTGAAAGTCCAAGAAATACAGTAAACCTGTAGAGGTGCATCGGAATGTAAAACTGGTGACACAGGAAACGTACAAAACATAGACAGTAGGAAGTCTTAGTCTTCCTGTACTTAAGTCGGCATTGTGTCTCTTATATTTAATTCCGATGCAATTTCTGTTTTTCATCGTCAATAGGAAGGACCAATGGATACAGTAAACCTGCAGAGGTGCATCGGAATGTGTAACTTATGACACAGGAAACGCTCAAAACATAGAGTGTAGGAAGACTCAGTCTTCCTGTACTTAAGTCGGCATTGTGTCCCTTATATTTAGTTCCGATGCAATTTCTGTTTTTCATCGTCAATGGGAAGGTCCAAGGGATACAGTAAACCTGCAGAGGTGCATCGGAATGTAAAACTAGTGACACAGGAAACGCTCAAAACATAGACAGTAAGAAGACTCAGTCTTCCTGTACTTAAGTCGGCATTGTGACTCTTATATTTAATTCCGATGCAATTTCTGTGTTTCATCGTCAATGGGAAGGTCCAAGGGATAGAGTAAACCTGCAGAAGTGCATCGGAATGTAGAACTGGTGACACAGGAAACGCTCAAAACATAGACAGTAGGAAGACTTAGTCTTCCTGTACTTAAGTCGGCATTGTGTCTCTTATATTTAATTCCGATGCAATTTCTGTTTTTCATCGTCAATGGGAAGGTTCAAGGAATACAGTAAACCTGTAGAGGTGCATCGGAATGTAAAACTGGTGACACAGGAAACGCTCAAATTATAGACAGTAGTAAGTCTCAGTCTTCCTGTACTTAAGTCGGCATTCTGTCTCTTATATTTAATTCCGATACAATTTCCGTGTTTCATCGTCAATGTGTCGGTCCAAGGGATATAGTAAACCTGCAGAGGTGCATCAGAATGTAAAACTGGTGACACAGGAAACGCTCAAAACATAGACAGTAGGAAGACTCAGTCTTCCTGTACTTAAGTCGGCATTATGTCTCTTATATTTAATTCCGATGCAATCTCTGTGTTTCATCGTCAATGGGAAGGTCCAATGGATACAATAAACCTGCAGAGGTGCATCAGAATGAAAAACTGGTGACACAGGAAACGCTCAAAGCATAGACAGTAGGAAGACTCAGTCTTCCTGTACTTAAGTCGGCATTGTGTCTCTTTAAATTTATTTCCGATGCGATTTCTGTGTTTCATCGACAATGGGAAGCTCCAAGGGATACAGTAAACCCGCAGAGGTGCATCGGAATGAAAACTGGTGACACAGGAAACGCTCAAAACATTGACCGTACGAAGACTGTTTTCTTGTACTTAAGTCGGCATTGTGTCTCTTATATTTAATTTCGATGCAATTTCTGTGTTTCATCGTCAATAGGAAGGCCCAAGGGATACAGTAAACCTGCAGAGGTGCATCGGAATGTAAAACTGATGACACAGGAAACGCTCAAAACATAGACAGTAGGAAGACTCAGTCTTCCTGTACTTAAGTCGGCATTGTGTCTCTTATATTTCATTCCGATGCAATTTCTGTGTTTCATCGTCACTGTGAAGGTCCAAGTGATACAGTAAACCTGTAGAGGTGCATCTGAATGTAAAACTGGTGACACAGGAAACGCTCAAATTATAGACAGTAGTAAGACTCAGTCTTCCTGTACATAAGTCGGCATTGTGTCTCTTATATTTAATTCCGATGCAATTTCCGTGTTTCATCGTCAATGTGAAGGTCCAAGGGATACAGAAAAACCGCAGAGGTGCATCGGAATGTAAAACAAGTGACACAGGAAACGCTCAAAACATAGACAGTAGGAAGACTTAGTCTTCCTGTACTTATGTCGGCATTGTGTCTCTTATATTTAATTCCGATGCATTTCTGTTTTTCATCGTCAGTGGGAAGGTCCAAGGGATACAGTAAACCTGCAGAGGTGCATTGGAATGTGTAACTGATGACACAGGAAACCCTCAAAACACAGACAGTAAGAAGACTCAGTCTTCCTGTAATTAAGTCGGCATTGTGTCTCTTATATTTAATTCCGATGCAATTTCTGTGTTTCATCGTCAATGGGAAGGTCCAATGGATACAATAAACCTGCAGAGGTGCATCAGAATGAAAAACTGGTGACACAGGAAACGCTCAAAGCATAGACAGTAGGAAGACTCAGTCTTCCTGTACTTATGTCGGGATTGTGTCTCTTATATTTAATTCCGATGCGATTTCTGTGTTTCATTGACAATGGGAAGGTCCAAGGGATACAGTAAACCGGCAGAGGTGCATCGGAATGTAAAACTGGTGACACAGGAAACGCTCAAAACATTGACCATACGAAGACTGTTTTCTTGTACTTAAGTCGGCATTGTGTCTCTTATATTTAATTCCGATTCACTTTCTGTGTTTCATCGTCAATGGGAAGGTCCAATGGATACAATAAACCTGCAGAGGTGCATCAGAATGAAAAACTGGTGACACAGGAAACGCTCAAAGCATAGACAGTAGGAAGACTCAGTCTTCCTGTACTTAAGTCGGGATTGTGTCTCTTATATTTCATTCCGATGCGATATCTGTGTTTCATCCACAATGGGAAGGGGCAAGGGATACAGTAAACCGGCAGAGGTGCATCGGAATGTAAAACAGGCGACACAGGAAACGCTCAAAACATAGACCGTAAGAAGGCTCAGTTTCTTGTACTTAAGTCGGCGTTGTGTCTCTTATATTTAATTCCGATGCAATTTCTGTGTTTCATCGTAAATGGGAAGCTCCAAGGGATACCGTAAGCCTGCAGAGGTGCATCGGAAAGTAAAACTGATGACACAGGAAACGCTCAAAACATAGACAGTAGGAAGACTTAGTCTTCCTGTACTTAAGTCGGCATTGTGTCTCTTATAATTAATTCCCATGCAATTTCTGTGCTTCATCGTTACTGTGAAGGTCCAAGGGATACAGTAAACCTGTAGAGGTGCATCGGAATGTAAAACTGGTGACACAGGAAACGTTCAAAACATAGACAGTAGGAAGACTTAGTCTTCCTGTACCTAAGTCGGCATTGTGTCTCTTATATTTAATTCCGATGCAATTTCTGTTTTTCATCGTCAATAGGAATGTCCAAGGGATACAGTAAACCTGCAGAGGTGCATCGGAATGTGTAACTGATGACACAGGAAACGCTCAAACATAGACAGTAGGAAGACTCAGTCTTCCTGTACTTAAGTCGGCATTGTGTCCCTTATATTTAATTCCGATGCAATTTCTGTTTTTCATCGTCAATGGGAAGGTCCAAGGGATACAGTAAACCTGCAGAGGTGCATCGGAAAGTAAAACTGATGACACAGCAAACGTTCAAAACATAGACAGTAGGAAGACTTAGTCTTCCTGTACTTATGTCGGCATTGTGTCTCTTATATTTAATTCCGATGCATTTCTGTTTTTCATCGTCAGAGGGAAGGTCCAAGGGATACAGTAAACCTGCAGAGGTGCATCGGAATGTGTAACTGATGACACAGGAAACCCTCAAAACACAGACAGTAAGAAGACTCAGTCTTCCTGTAATTAAGTCGGCATTGTGTCTCTTATATTTAATTCCGATGCAATTTCTGTGTTTCATCGTCAATGGGAAGGTCCAAGGGATATAGTAAACCTGCAGAGGTGCATCAGAATGTAAAACTGGTGACACAGGAAACGCTCAAAACATAGACAGAAGGAAGACTCAGTCTTCCTGTACTTATGTCGGGATTGTGTCTCTTATATTTAATTCCGATGCGATTTCTGTGTTTCATTGACAATGGGAACGTCCAAGGGATACAGTAAACCGGCAGAGGTGCATCGGAATGTAAAACTGGTGACACAGGAAACGCTCAAAACATTGACCATACGAAGACTGTTTTCTTGTACTTAAGTCGGCATTGTGTCTCTTATATTTAATTCCGATGCAATTTCTGTGTTTCATCGTCAATGGGAAGGTCCAATGGATACAATAAACCTGCAGAAGTGCATCAGAATGAAAAACTGGTGACACAGGAAACGCTCAAAGCATAGACAGTAGGAAGACTCAGTCTTCCTGTACTTAAGTCGGGATTGTGTCTCTTATATTTCATTCCGATGCGATATCTGTGTTTCATCGACAATGGGAAGGGGCAAGGGATACAGTAAACCGGCAGAGGTGCATCGGAATGTAAAACAGGCGACACAGGAAACGCTCAATACATAGACCGTAAGAAGGCTCAGTTTCTTCTACTTAAGTCGGCGTTGTGTCTCTTATATTTAATTCCGATGGAATTTCTGTGTTTCATCGTAAATGGGAAGCTCCAAGGGATACAGTAAGCCTGCAGAGGTGCATCGGAAAGTAAAACTGATGACACAGGAAACGCTCAAAACATAGACAGTAGGAAGACTTAGTCTTCCTGTACTTAAGTCGGCATTGTGTCTCTTATAATTAATTCCCATGCAATTTCTGTGTTTCATCGTCACTGTGAAGGTCCAAGGGATACAGTAAACCTGCAGAGGTGCATCGGAATGTAAAACTGGTGACACAGGAAACGTTGAAAACATAGACAGTAGGAAGACTTAGTCTTCCTGTACCTAAGTCGGCATTGTGTCTCATATATTTAATTCCGATGCAATTTCTGTTTTTCATCGTCAATAGGAATGTCCAAGGGATACAGTAAACCTGCAGAGGTGCATCGGAATGTGTAACTGATGACACAGGAAACGCTCAAAACATAGACAGTAGGAAGACTCAGTCTTCCTGTACTTAAGTCGGCATTGTGTCCCTTATATTTAATTCCGATGCAATTTCTGTTTTTCATCGTCAATGGGAAGGTCCAAGGGATACAGTAAACCTGCAGAGGTGCATCGGAATGTAAAACTAGTGACACAGGAAACGCTCAAAACATAGACAGTAGGAAGACTCAGTCTTCCTGTACTTAAGTCGGCATTGTGTCTCTTAAATTTATTTCCGATGAAATTTCTGTGTTTCATCGTGAATGGGAAGGTCCAAGGGAAATAGTAAACCTCCAGAGGTGCATCGGAAAGTAAAACTGATGACACAGGAAACGCTCAAAACATAGACAGTAGGAAGACTTAGTCTTCCTGTACTTAAGTCGGCATTGTGTCTCTTATATTTAATTCCGATGCAATTTCTGTTTTTCATCGTCAATGGGAAGGTTCAAGGAATACAGTAAACCTGCAGAGGTGCATCGGAATGTAAAACTGATGACACAGGAAACGCTCAAAACATAGACAGTAGTAAGACTCAGTCTTCCTGTACTTAAGTCGGCATTGTGTCTCTTATATTTAATTCCGATGCAATTTCCATGTTTCATCGTCAATGTGAAGGTCCAAGGGATACAGTACACCGCAGAGGTGCATCGGAATGTAAAACTAGTGACACAGGAAACGCTCAAAACATAGACAGTAGGAAGACTCAGTCTTCCCGTACTCAAGTCGGCATTGTGTCTCTTATATTTAACTCCGATGCAATTTCTGTGTTTCATCGTGAATGGGAAGGTCCAAGGGATGTAGTAAACCTGCAGAGGTGCATCGGAAAGTAAAACTGATGACACAGGAATCGTTCAAAACATAGACAGTAGGAAGACTTAGTCTTCCTGTACTTACGTCGGCATTGTGTCTCTTATATTTAATTCCGATGCAATTTCTGTTTTTCATCGTGAATGGGAAGGTCCAAGGGATATAGTAAACATGCAGCAGAGGTGCATCGGAAAGTAAAACTGATGACACAGGAAACGTACAAAACATAGACAGTAGGAAGACTTAGTCTTCCTGTACTTATGTCGGCATTGTGTCTCTTATATTTAATTCCTATGCAATTTCTGTTTTTCATCGTCAATGGGAAGGTCCAAGGGATACAGTAAACCTGCAGAGGTGCATCGGAATGTGTAACTGATGACACAGGAAACGCTCAAAACATAGACAGTAGGAAGACTCAGTCTTCCTGTACTTAAGTCGGCCTTATGTCTCTTATATTTAATTCCGATGCAATTTCTGTGTTTCATCGTCAATGGGAAGGTCCAAGGGATACAGCCAACCTGCAGAGGTGCATCAGAATGTAAAACTGGTGACTCAGGAAACGCTCAAAACATAGACAGTAGGAAGACTCAGTCTTCCTGTACCTAAGTCGGCATTGTGTCTCTTATATTTAATTCCGATGCAATTTCTGTGTTTCATCGTCAATGGGAAGGTCCAAGGGATATAGTAAACCTGCAGAGGTGCACCAGAATGTAAAACTGGTGACACAGGAAACGCTCAAAACATAGACAGTAGGAAGACTCAGTCTTCCTGTACTTAAGTCGGCATTGTGTCTCTTATATTTAATTCCGATGCAATTTCTGTTTTTCATCGTCAATAGGAAGGACCAAGGGATACAGTAAACCTGCAGAGGTGCATCGGAATGTGTAACTGATGACACAGGAAACGCTCAAAACATAGACAGTAGGAAGACTCAGTCTTCCTGTACTTAAGTCGGCATTGTGACTCTTATATTTAATTCCGATGCAATTTCTGTGTTTCACCGTCAATGGGAAGGTCCAAGGGATAGAGTAAACCTGCAGAAGTGCATCGGAATGTATAACTGGTGACACAGGAAACGCTCAAAACATAGACAGTAGTTAGACTCAGTCTTCCTGTACTTAATTCGGCATTGTGTCTCTTATATTTATTTCCGATGAAATTTCTGTGTTTCATCGTGAATGGGAAGGTCCAAGGGATATAGTAAACCTGCAGAGGTGCATCGGAAAGTAAAACTGATGACACAGGAAACGCTGAAAACATAGACAGTAGGAAGACTTAGTCTTCCTGTACTTAAGTCGGCATTGTGTCTCTTATATTTAATTCCGATGCAATTTCTGTTTTTCATCGTCAATGGGAAGGTTCAAGGAATACAGTAAACCTGCAGAGGTGCATCGGAATGTAAAACTGATGACACAGGAAACGCTCAAAACATAGACAGTAGGAAGACTCAGTCTTCCTGTACTTAAGTCGGCATTGTGTCTCTTATATTTAATTCCGATGCATTTTCTGTGTTTCATCGTCACTGTGAAGGTCCAAGGGATACAGTAAACCTGTAGAGGTGCATCGGAATGTAAAACTGGTGACACAGGAAACGCTCAAATTATAGACAGTAGTAAGTCTCAGTCTTCCTGTACTTAAGTCGGCATTCTGTCTCTTATATTTAATTCCGATACAATTTCCGTGTTTCATCGTCAATGTGTCGGTCCAAGGGATATAGTAAACCTGCAGAGGTGCATCGGAAAGTAAAACTGATGACACAGGAAACGTTCAAAACATAGACAGTAGGAAGACTTAGTCTTCCTGTACTTAAGTCGGCATTGTGTCTCTTATATTTAATTCCGATGCAATTTCTGTTTTTCATCGTCAATGGGAAGGTCGAAGGGATACAGTAAACCTGCAGGGGGGAATCGGAAAGTAAAACTGATGACACAGGAAACGTTCAAAACATAGACAGTAGGAAGACTCAGTCTTCCTGTACTTACGTTGGCATTGTGTGTCTTATATTTATTTTCGATGAAATTTCAGTGATTCATCGTGAATGGGAAGGTCCAAGGGATATAGTAAACATGCAGAGGTGCATCGGAAAGTAAAACTGATGACACAGGAAACGTTCATACATAGACAGTAGGAAGACTCAGTCTTCCTGTACTTAAGTCGGCATTGTGTCTCTTATATTTAATTCCGATTCAATTTCTGTGTTTCATCGTCAATGGGAAGGTCCAATGGATACAATAAGCCGGCAGAGGTGCATCAGAATGAAAAACTGGTGACTCAGGAAACGCTCAAATCATAGACAGTAGGAAGACTCAGTCTTCCTGTACTTAAGTCGGCATTGTGTCTCTTATATTTAATTCCGATTCAATTTCTGTGTTTCATCGTCAATGGGAAGGTCCAATGGATACAATAAACCTGCAGAGGTGCATCAGAATGAAAAACAGGTGACACAGGAAACACTCAAAGCATAGACAGTAGGAAGACTCAGTCTTCCTGTACTTAAGTCGGCATTGTGTCTCTTATATTTAATTCCGATGCAATTTGTGTTTTTCATCGTCAATGGGAAGGTCCAAGGGATACAGTAAACCCGCAGAGGTGCATCGGAATGAAAACTGGTGACACAGGAAACGCTCAAAACATTGACCGTACGAAGACTGTTTTCTTGTACTTAAATCGGCATTGTGTCTCTTATATTTAATTTCGATGCAATTTCTGTGTATCATCGTCAATGGGAAGGCCCAAGGGATACAGTAAACCTGCAGAGGTGCATCGGAATGTAAAACTAGTGACACAGGAAACGCTCAAAACATAGACAGTAGGAAGACTTAGTCTTCCTGTACTTAAGTCGGCATTGTGCCTCTTATATTTAAATCCGATCCAATTTCCGTGTTTCATCGTCAATGTGAAGGTCCAAGGGTTACAGTAAACCGCAGAGTTGCATCGGAATGTAAAACTAGTGACACAGGAAACGCTCAAAACATAGACAGTAGGAAGACTCAGTCTTCCCGTACTTATGTCGGCATTGTGTCTCTTATATTTAATTCCGATGCAATTTCAGTGTTTCATCGTCAATGGGAAGGTCCAAGGGATACAGTAAACCTGCAGAGGTGCATCGGAATGTAAAACTGGTGACACAGGAAACGCTCAAAACATAGACAGTAGGAAGACTCAGTCTTCCTGTACTTAAGTCGGCATTGTGTCTCTTATATTTAATTCCGATGCGATTTCTGTGTTTCATCGACAATGGGAAGGTCCAAGGGATACAGTAAACCGGCAGAGGTGCATCGGAATGTAAAACTGGTGACACAGGAAACGCTCAAAACATTGACCATACGAAGACTGTTTTCTTGTACTTAAGTCGGCATTGTGTCTCTTATATGTAATTTCGATGCAATTTCTGTGTTTCATCGTAAATGGGAAGGTCCAAGGGATACAGGAAGCCTGCAGATGTGCATCGGAATGTAAAACTGGTGACACAGGAAACGCTCAAAACATAGAGAGTAGGAAGACTCAGTCTTCCTGTACTTAAGTCGGCATTGTGTCTCTTATATTTAATTCCGATGCAATTTCTGTGTTTCATCGTCAATGGGAAGGTCCAATGGATACACTAAACCTGCAGAGATGCATCAGAATGAAAAACTGGTGACACAGGAAACGCTCAAAGCATAGACAGTAGGAAGACTCAGTCTTCAAGTACTTAAGTCGGCATTGTGTCTCTTATATTTATTTCCGACGAACTTACAGTGATTCATCGTGAATGGGAAGGTCCAAGGGATATAGTAAACCTGCAGAGGTGCATCGGAAAGTAAAATTGATGACACAGGAAACGTTCAAAACATAGACAGTAGGAAGACTTAGTCTTCCTATACTTAAGTCGGCATTGTGTTTCTTATATTTAATTCCGATGCAATTTCTGTTTTTCATCGTCAATGGGAAGGTCCAAGGGATGTGGTAAACCTGCAGAGGTGCATCGGAATGTAAAACTGGTGACACAGGAAACGCTCAAAACATTGACCATACGAAGACTGTTTTCTTGTACTTAAGTCGGCATTGTGTCTCTTATATGTAATTTCGATGCAATTTCTGTGTTTCATCGTAAATGGGAAGGTCCAAGGGATACAGGAAGCCTGCAGAGGTGCATCGGAATGTAAAACTGGTGACACAGGAAACGCTCAAAACATAGAGAGTAGGAAGACTCAGTCTTCCTGTACTTTAGTCGGCATTGTGTCTCTTATATTTAATTCCGATGCAATTTCTGTGTTTCATCGTCAATGGGAAGGTCCAATGGATACACTAAACCTGCAGAGATGCATCAGAATGAAAAACTGGTGACACAGGAAACGTTCAAAACATAGACAGTAGGAAGACTCAGTCTTCCTGTACTTAAGTCGGCATTGTGTCTCTTATATTTAATTCCGATGCAATTTCTGTGTTTCATCGTCAATGGGAAGGTCCAATGGATACACTAAACCTGCAGAGATGCATCAGAATGAAAAACTGGTGACACAGGAAACGCTCAAAGCATAGACAGTAGGAAGACTCAGTCTTCAAGTACTTAAGTCGGCATTGTGTCTCTTATATTTATTTCCGACGAACTTACAGTGATTCATCGTGAATGGGAAGGTCCAAGGGATATAGTAAACCTGCAGAGGTGCATCGGAAAGTAAAATTGATGACACAGGAAACGTTCAAAACATAGACAGTAGGAAGACTTAGTCTTCCTATACTTAAGTCGGCATTGTGTTTCTTATATTTAATTCCGATGCAATTTCTGTTTTTCATCGTCAATGGGAAGGTCCAAGGGATACAGTAAACCTGCAGAGGTGCATCAAAATGTAAAACTGGTGACACAGGAAGCTCTCAAAACATAGACAGTAGGAAGACTCAGTCTTCCTGTACTTACGACGGCATTGTGTCTCTTATATTTCATTCCGATGGAATTTCTGTGTTTCATCGTCAATGGGAAGGTCCAAGGGATGTGGTAAACCTGCAGAGGTGCATCGGAAAGTAAAACTGATGACACAGGAAACGCTCAAAACATAGACAGTAGGAAGACTTAGTCTTCCTGTACTTAAGTCGGCATTGTGTCTCTTATATTTAATTCCGATATAATTAGTGTTTTTCATCGTCAATGGGAAGCTCCAAGGGATACAGTAAACCCGCAGAGGTGCATCGGAATGAAAACTGGTGACACAGGAAACGCTCAAAACATTGACCGTACGAAGACTGTTTTCTTCTACTTAAGTCGGCATTGTGTCTCTTATATTTAATTCCGATGCAATTTCTGTGTTTCATCGTGAATGGGAAGGCCCAAGGAATACAGTAAACCTGCAGAGGTGCATCGGAATGTAAAACTAGTGACACAGAAAACGCTCAAAACATAGACAGTAGGAAGACTCAGTCTTCCTGTACTTAAGTCGGCATTGTGTCTCTTATATTTAATTCCGATGCAATTTCTGTGTTTCATCGTCATTGGGAAGGTCCAAGGGATAGAGTAAACCTGCAGAGGTGCATCGGAATGTATAACTGGTGACTCAGGAAGCTCTCAAAACATAGACAGAAGGAATACTCAGTCTTCCTGTACTTAATTCGGCATTGTGTCTCTTATATTTAATTCCGATGCAACTTCTGTTTTTCATCGTCACTGTGAAGGACCAAGGGATACAGTAAATCTGTAGAGGTGCATCGGAATGTAAAACTGGTGACTCAGGAAACGCTCAAAACATAGACAGTAGGAAGACTCAGTCTTCCCGTACTTAAGTAGGCATTGTGTCTCTTATATTTAATTCCGATTCAATTTCTGTGTTTCATCGTCAATGGGAAGGTCCAATGGATAGAATAAACCTGCAGAGGTGCATCAGAATGAAAAACTGGTGACACTGGAAAAGCTCAAAACATAGACAGTAGGAAGACTCAGTCTTCCTGTACTTAAGTCGGCATTATGCCTCTTATATTTAATTCCGATGCGATTTCTGTGTTTCATCGACAATGGGAAGGTCCAAGGGATACAGTAAACCGGCAGAGGTGCATCGGAATGTAAAACTGGTGACACAGGAAACGCTCAAAACATTGAACATACGAAGACTGTTTTCTTGTACTTAAGTCTGCATTGTGTCTCTTATATGTAATTTCGATGCAATTTCTGTGTTTCATCGTAAATGGGAAGGTCCAAGGGATACAGGAAGCCTGCAGAGGTGCATCGGAATGTAAAACTGGTGACACAGGAAAAGCTCAAATCATAGACAAAAGTCGGCATTGTGTCTCTTATATTTATTTCCGATGAAATTTCTGTGTTTCATCGTGAATGGGAAGGTCCAAGGGATATAGTAAACCTGCAGAGGTGCATCGGAAAGTAAAACTGATGACACAGGAAACGTTCAAAACATAGACAGTAGGAAGACTTAGTCTTCCTGTACTTAAGTCGGCATTGTGTCTCTTATATTTAATTCCGATGCAATTTCTGTTTTTCATCGTCAATGGGAAGGTCCAAGGGATACAGTAAACCTGCAGAGGTGCATCGGAAAGTAAAACTGATGACACAGGAAACTTTCAAAACATAGACAGTAGGAAGACTCAGTCTTCCTGTACTTACGTCGGCATTGTGTCTCTTATATTTATTTTCGATGAAATTTCAGTGATTCATCGTGAATGGGAAGTTCCAAGGGATATAGTAAACATGCAGATGTGCATCGGAATGTAAAACTAGTGACACAGAAAACGCTCAAAACATAGACAGTAGGAAGACTCAGTCTTCCTGTACTTACGACGGCATTGTGTCTCTTATATTTCATTCCGATGGAATTTCTGTGTTTCATCGTCAATGGGAAGGTCCAAGGGATGTGGTAAACCTGCAGAGGTGCATCGGAAAGTAAAACTGATGACACAGGAAACGCTCAAAACATAGACAGTAGGAAGACTTAGTCTTCCTGTACTTAAGTCGGCATTGTGTCTCTTATATTTAATTCCGATATAATTAGTGTTTTTCATCGTCAATGGGAAGGTCCAAGGGATACAGTAAACCCGCAGAGGTGCATCGGAATGAAAACTGGTGACACAGGAAACGCTCAAAACATTGACCGTACGAAGACTGTTTTCTTCTACTTAAGTCGGCATTGTGTCTCTTATATTTAATTCCGATGCAATTTCTGTGTTTCATCGTGAATGGGAAGGCCCAAGGGATACAGTAAACCTGCAGAGGTGCATCGGAATGTAAAACTAGTGACACAGAAAACGCTCAAAACATAGACAGTAGGAAGACTCAGTCTTCCTGTACTTAAGTCGGCATTGTGTCTCTTATATTTAATTCCGATGCAATTTCTGTGTTTCATCGTCATTGGGAAGGTCCAAGGGATAGAGTAAACCTGCAGAGGTGCATCGGAATGTATAACTGGTGACACAGGAAGCTCTCAAAACATAGACAGAAGGAATACTCAGTCTTCCTGTACTTAATTCGGCATTGTGTCTCTTATATTTAATTCCGATGCAACTTCTGTTTTTCATCGTCACTGTGAAGGACAAAGGGATACAGTAAATCTGTAGAGGTGCATCGGAATGTAAAACTGGTGACTCAGGAAACGCTCAAAACATAGACAGTAGGAAGACTCAGTCTTCCCGTACTTAAGTAGGCATTGTGTCCCTTATATTTAATTCCGATTCAATTTCTGTGTTTCATCGTCAATGGGAAGGTCCAATGGATACAATAAACCTGCAGAGGTGCATCAGAATGAAAAACTGGTGACACTGGAAAAGCTCAAAACATAGACAGTAGGAAGACTCAGTCTTCCTGTACTTAAGTCGGCATTATGCCTCTTATATTTAATTCCGATGCGATTTCTGTGTTTCATCGACAATGGGAAGGTCCAAGGGATACAGTAAACCGGCAGAGGTGCATCGGAATGTAAAACTGGTGACACAGGAAACGCTCAAAACATTGACCATACGAAGACTGTTTTCTTGTACTTAAGTCTGCATTGTGTCTCTTATATGTAATTTCGATGCAATTTCTGTGTTTCATCGTAAATGGGAAGGTCCAAGGGATACAGGAAGCCTGCAGAGGTGCATCGGAATGTAAAACTGGTGACACAGGAAAAGCTCAAATCATAGACAGTAGGAAGACTCAGTCTTCCTGTACTTAAGTCGGCATTGTGTCTCTTATATTTATTTCCGATGAAATTTCTGTGTTTCATCGTGAATGGGAAGGTCCAAGGGATATAGTAAACCTGCAGAGGTGCATCGGAAAGTAAAACTGATGACACAGGAAACGTTCAAAACATAGACAGTAGGAAGACTTAGTCTTCGTGTACTTAAGTCGGCATTGTGTCTCTTATATTTAATTCCGATGCAATTTCTGTTTTTCATCGTCAATGGGAAGGTCCAAGGGATACAGTAAACCTGCAGAGGTGCATCGGAAAGTAAAACTGATGACACAGGAAACGTTCAAAACATAGACAGTAGGAAGACTCAGTCTTCCTGTACTTACGTCGGCATTGTGTCTCTTATATTTATTTTCGATGAAATTTCAGTGATTCATCGTGAATGGGAAGGTCCAAGGGATATAGTAAACATGCAGAGGTGCATCGGAATGTAAAACTAGTGACACAGAAAACGCTCAAAACATAGACAGTAGGAAGACTCAGTCTTCCTGTACTTAAGTCGGCATTGTGTCTCTTATATTTATTTCCGATGAAATTTCTGTGTTTCATCGTGAATGGGAAGGTCCAAGGGATATAGTAAACCTGCAGAGGTGCATCGGAAAGTAAAACTGATGACACAGGAAACGTTCAAAACATAGACAGTAGGAAGACTTAGTCTTCCTGTACTTAAGTCGGCATTGTGTCTCTTATATTTAATTGCGATGCAATTTCTGTGTTTCATCGTCAATGGGCAGGTCCAAGGGATACAGTCAACCTGCAGAGGTGCATCACAATGTAAAACTGGTGACTCAGGAAACGCTCAAATCATAGACAGTAGGAAGACTCAGTCTTCCTGTACTTAAGTCGGCATTGTGTCTCTTATATTTAATTCCGATTCAATTTCTGTGTTTCATCGTCAATGGGAAGGTCCAATGGATACAATAAGCCTGCAGAGGTGCATCAGAATGAAAAACTGGTGACTCAGGAAACGCTCAAATCATAGACAGTAGGAAGACTCTGTCTTCCTGTACTTAAGTCGGCATTGTGTCTCTTATATTTAATTCCGATTCAATTTCTGTGTTTCATCGTCAATGGGAAGGTCCAATGGATACAATAAACCTGCAGAGGTGCATCAGAATGAAAAACAGGTGACACAGGAAACACTCAAAGCATAGACAGTAGGAAGACTCAGTCTTCCTGTACTTAAGTCGGCATTGTGTCTCTTATATTTAATTCCGATGCAATTTGTGTTTTTCATCGTCAATGGGAAGGTCCAAGGGATACAGTAAACCCGCAGAGGTGCATCGGAATGAAAACTGGTGACACAGGAAACGCTCAAAACATTGACCGTACGAAGACTGTTTTCTTGTACTTAAATCGGCATTGTGTCTCTTATATTTAATTTCGATGCAATTTCTGTGTTTCATCGTCAATGGGAAGGCCCAACGGATACAGTAAACCTGCAGAGGTGCATCGGAATGTAAAACTAGTGACACAGGAAACGCTCAAAACATAGACAGTATGAAGACTTAGTCTTCCTGTACTTAAGTCGGCATTGTGTCTCTTATATTTAATTCCGATGCAATTTCTGTTTTTCATCGTCAATGGGAAGGTTCAAGGAATACAGTAAACCTGCAGAGGTGCATCGTAATGTAAAACTGATGACACAGGAAACGCTCAAAACATAGACATTAGGAAGACTCAGTCTTCCTGTACTTAAGTCGGCATTGTGTCTCTTATATTTATTTCCGATGCAACTTCTGTGTTTCATCGTCACTGTGAAGGTTCAAGGGATACAGTAAACCTGTAGAGGTGAATCGGAATGTAAAACTGGTGACACAGGAAACGCTCAAATTATAGACAGTAGTAAGACTCAGTCTTCCTGTACTTAAGTCGGCATTGTGCCTCTTATATTTAAATCCGATCCAATTTCCGTGTTTCATCGTCAATGTGAAGGTCCAAGGGTTACAGTAAACCGCAGAGGTGCATCGGAATGTAAAACTAGTGACACAGGAAACGCTCAAAACATAGACAGTAGGAAGACTCAGTCTTCCCGTACTTATGTCGGCATTGTGTCTCTTATATTTAATTCCGATGCAATTTCTGTGTTTCATCGTCAATGGGAAGGTCCAAGGGATACAGTAAACCTGCAGAGGTGCATCGGAATGTAAAACTGGTGACACAGGAAACGCTCAAAACATAGACAGTAGGAAGACTCAGTCTATCTGTACTTAAGTCGGCATTGTGTCTCTTATACTTAATTCCGATTCAATTTCTGTGTTTCATCGTCAATGGGAAGGTCCAATGGATACAATAAACCTAAAGAGGGGCATCAGAATGAAAAACATGTGACACAGGAAACACTCAAAGCATAGACAGTAGGAAGACTCAGTCTTCCTGTACTTAAGTCGGCATTGTGTCTCTTATATTTAATTCCGATGCGATTTCTGTGTTTCATCGACAATGGGAAGGTCCAAGGGATACAGTAAACCGGCAGAGGTGCATCGGAATGTAAAATTGGTGACACAGGAAACGCTCAAATCATTGACCATACGAAGACTGTTTTCTTGTACTTAAGTCGGCATTGTGTCTCTTATATGTAATTTCGATGCAATTTCTGTGTTTTATCGTAAATGGGAAGGTCCAAGGGATACAGGAAGCCTGCAGAGGTGCATCGGAATGTAAAACTTGTGACACAGGAAACGCTCAAAACATAGACAGTAGGAAGACTCAGTCTTCGTGTACTTAAGTCGGCATTGTGTCTCTTATATTTAATTCCGATTCAATTTCTGTGTTTCATCGTCAATGGGAAGGTCCAATGGATACAATAAGCCTGCAGAGGTGCATCAGAATGAAAAACTGGTGACTCAGGAAACGCTCAAATCATAGACAGTAGGAAGACTCTGTCTTCCTGTACTTAAGTCGGCATTGTGTCTCTTATATTTAATTCCGATTCAATTTCTGTGTTTCATCGTCAATGGGAAGGTCCAATGGACACAATAAACCTGCAGAGGTGCATCAGAATGAAAAACAGGTGACACAGGAAACACTCAAAGCATAGACAGTAGGAAGACTCAGTCTTCCTGTACTTAAGTCGGCATTGTGTCTCTTATATTTAATTCCGATGCAATTTGTGTTTTTCATCGTCAATGGGAAGGTCCAAGGGATACAGTAAACCCGCAGAGGTGCATCGGAATGAAAACTGGTGACACAGGAAACGCTCAAAACATTGACCGTACGAAGACTGTTTTCTTGTACTTAAATCGGCATTGTGTCTCTTATATTTAATTTCGATGCAATTTCTGTGTTTCATCGTCAATGGGAAGGCCCAAGGGATACAGTAAACCGGCAGAGGTGCATCGGAATGTAAAACTAGTGACACAGGAAACGCTCAAAACATAGACAGTATGAAGACTTAGTCTTCCTGTACTTAAGTCGGCATTGTGTCTCTTATATTTAATTCCGATGCAATTTCTGTTTTTCATCGTCAATGGGAAGGTTCAAGGAATACAGTAAACCTGCAGAGGTGCATCGTAATGTAAAACTGATGACACAGGAAACGCTCAAAACATAGACATTAGGAAGACTCAGTCTTCCTGTACTTAAGTCGGCATTGTGTCTCTTATATTTATTTCCGATGCAACTTCTGTGTTTCATCGTCACTGTGAAGGTTCAAGGGATACAGTAAACCTGTAGAGGTGAATCGGAATGTAAAACTGGTGACACAGGAAACGCTCAAATTATAGACAGTAGTAAGACTCAGTCTTCCTGTACTTAAGTCGGCATTGTGCCTCTTATATTTAATTCCGATGCAATTTCCGTGTTTCATCGTCAATGTGAAGGTCCAAGGGTTACAGTAAACCGCAGAGGTGCATCGGAATGTAAAACTAGTGACACAGGAAACGCTCAAAACATAGACAGTAGGAAGACTCAGTCTTCCCGTACTTATGTCGGCATTGTGTCTCTTATATTTAATTCCGATGCAATTTCTGTGTTTCATCGTCAATGGGAAGGTCCAAGGGATACAGTAAACCTGCAGAGGTGCATCGGAATGTAAAACTGGTGACACAGGAAACACTCAAAACATAGACAGTAGGAAGACTCAGTCTATCTGTACTTAAGTCGGCATTGTGTCTCTTATACTTAATTCCGATTCAATTTCTGTGTTTCATCGTCAATGGGAAGGTCCAATGGATACAATAAACCTGCTGAGGTGCATCAGAATGAAAAACATGTGACACAGGAAACACTCAAAGCATAGACAGTAGGAAGACTCAGTCTTCCTGTACTTAAGTCGGCATTGTGTCTCTTATATTTAATTCCGATGCGATTTCTGTGTTTCATCGACAATGGGAAGGTCCAAGGGATACAGTAAACCGGCAGAGGTGCATCGGAATGTAAAATTGGTGACACAGGAAACGCTCAAAACATTGACCATACGAAGACTGTTTTCTTGTACTTAAGTCGGCATTGTGTCTCTTATATGTAATTTCGATGCAATTTCTGTGTTTCATCGTAAATGGGAAGGTCCAAGGGATACAGGAAGCCTGCAGAGGTGCATCGGAATGTAAAACTTGTGACACAGGAAACGCTCAAAACATAGACAGTAGGAAGACTCAGTCTTCCTGTACTTAAGTCGGCATTGTGTCTCTTATATTTAATTCCGATGCAATTTCTGTGTTTCATCGTCAATGGGAAGGTCCAATGGATACACTAAACCTGCAGAGATGCATCAGAATGAAAAACTGGTGACACAGGAAACGCTCAAAGCATAGACAGTAGGAAGACTCAGTCTTCCTCTACTTAAGTCGGCATTGTGCCTCTTATATTTATTTCCGACGAACTTTCAGTGATTCATCGTGAATAGGAAGGTCCAAGGGATATAGTAGACCTGCAGAGGTGCATCGGAAAGTAAAATTGATGACACAGGAAACGTTCAAAACATAGACAGTAGGAAGACTTAGTCTTCCTATACTTAAGTCGGCATTGTGTCTCTTATATTTAATTCCGATGCAATTTCTGTTTTTCATCGTCAATGGGAAGGTCCAAGGGATACAGTAAACCTGCAGAGGTGCATCAAAATGTAAAACTGGTGACACAGGAAGCTCTCAAAACATAGACAGTAGGAAGACTCAGTCTTCCTGTACTTAATTCGGCATTGTGTCTCTTATATTTAATTCCGATCAACTTCTGTTTTTCATCGTCACTGTGAATGACCAAGGGATACAGTAAACCTGTAGAGGTGCATCGGAATGTAAAACTGGTGACACAGAAAACGCTCAAAACATAGAGAGTAGGAAGACTCAGTCTTCCTGTACTTAAGTCGGCATTGTGTCTCTTATATTTAATCCCGATGCAATTTCTGTGTTTCATCGTCATTGGGAAGGTCCAAGGGATAGAGTAAAACTGCAGAGTTGCATCGGAATGTATAACTGGTGACACAGGAAACGCTCAAAACATAGACAGTAGGAAGACTCAGTCTTCCTGTACTTACGACGGCATTGTGTCTCTTATATTTAATTCCGATGGAATCTCTGTGTTTCATCGTCAATGGGATGGTCCAAGGGATGTAGTAAACCTGCAGAGGTGCATCGGAAAGTAAAACTGATGACACAGGAAACGCTCAAAACATAGACAGTAGGAAGACTTAGTCTTCCTGTACTTAAGTTGGCATTGTGTCTCTTATATTTAATTCCGATATAATTAGTGTTTTTCATCGTCAATGGGTAGGTCCAACGGATACAGTAAACCCGCAGAGGTGCATCGAAATGAAAACTGGTGACACAGGAAACGCTCAAAACATTGACCGTACGAAGACTGTTTTCTTCTACTTAAGTCAGCATTGTGTCTCTTATATTTAATTCCGATGCAATTTCTGTGTTTCATCGTGAATGGGAAGGCCCAAGGGATACAATAAACCTAAAGAGGGGCATCAGAATGAAAAACATGTGACACAGGAAACACTCAAAGCATAGACAGTAGGAAGACTCAGTCTTCCTGTACTTAAGTCGGCATTGTGTCTCTTATATTTAATTCCGATGCGATTTCTGTGTTTCATCGACAATGGGAAGGTCCAAGGGATACAGTAAACCGGCAGAGGTGCATCGGAATGTAAAATTGGTGACACAGGAAACGCTCAAATCATTGACCATACGAAGACTGTTTTCTTGTACTTAAGTCGGCATTGTGTCTCTTATATGTAATTTCGATGCAATTTCTGTGTTTCATCGTAAATGGGAAGGTCCAAGGGATACAGGAAGCCTGCAGAGGTGCATCGGAATGTAAAACTTGTGACACAGGAAACGCTCAAAACATAGACAGTAGGAAGACTCAGTCTTCGTGTACTTAAGTCGGCATTGTGTCTCTTATATTTAATTCCGATTCAATTTCTGTGTTTCATCGTCAATGGGAAGGTCCAATGGATACAATAAGCCTGCAGAGGTGCATCAGAATGAAAAACTGGTGACTCAGGAAACGCTCAAATCATAGACAGTAGGAAGACTCTGTCTTCCTGTACTTAAGTCGGCATTGTGTCTCTTATATTTAATTCCGATTCAATTTCTGTGTTTCATCGTCAATGGGAAGGTCCAATGGACACAACAAACCTGCAGAGGTGCATCAGAATGAAAAACAGGTGACACAGGAAACACTCAAAGCATAGACAGTAGGAAGACTCAGTCTTCCTGTACTTAAGTCGGCATTGTGTCTCTTATATTTAATTCCGATGCAATTTGTGTTTTTCATCGTCAATGGGAAGGTCCAAGGGATACAGTAAACCCGCAGAGGTGCATCGGAATGAAAACTGGTGACACAGGAAACGCTCAAAACATTGACCGTACGAAGACTGTTTTCTTGTACTTAAATCGGCATTGTGTCTCTTATATTTAATTTCGATGCAATTTCTGTGTTTCATCGTCAATGGGAAGGCCCAAGGGATACAGTAAACCGGCAGAGGTGCATCGGAATGTAAAACTAGTGACACAGGAAACGCTCAAAACATAGACAGTATGAAGACTTAGTCTTCCTGTACTTAAGTCGGCATTGTGTCTCTTATATTTAATTCCGATGCAATTTCTGTTTTTCATCGTCAATGGGAAGGTTCAAGGAATACAGTAAACCTGCAGAGGTGCATCGTAATGTAAAACTGATGACACAGGAAACGCTCAAAACATAGACATTAGGAAGACTCAGTCTTCCTGTACTTAAGTCGGCATTGTGTCTCTTATATTTATTTCCGATGCAACTTCTGTGTTTCATCGTCACTGTGAAGGTTCAAGGGATACAGTAAACCTGTAGAGGTGAATCGGAATGTAAAACTGGTGACACAGGAAACGCTCAAATTATAGACAGTAGTAAGACTCAGTCTTCCTGTACTTAAGTCGGCATTGTGCCTCTTATATTTAATTCCGATGCAATTTCCGTGTTTCATCGTCAATGTGAAGGTCCAAGGGTTACAGTAAACCGCAGAGGTGCATCGGAATGTAAAACTAGTGACACAGGAAACGCTCAAAACATAGACAGTAGGAAGACTCAGTCTTCCCGTACTTATGTCGGCATTGTGTCTCTTATATTTAATTCCGATGCAATTTCTGTGTTTCATCGTCAATGGGAAGGTCCAAGGGATACAGTAAACCTGCAGAGGTGCATCGGAATGTAAAACTGGTGACACAGGAAACACTCAAAACATAGACAGTAGGAAGACTCAGTCTATCTGTACTTAAGTCGGCATTGTGTCTCTTATACTTAATTCCGATTCAATTTCTGTGTTTCATCGTCAATGGGAAGGTCCAATGGATACAATAAACCTGCTGAGGTGCATCAGAATGAAAAACATGTGACACAGGAAACACTCAAAGCATAGACAGTAGGAAGACTCAGTCTTCCTGTACTTAAGTCGGCATTGTGTCTCTTATATTTAATTCCGATGCGATTTCTGTGTTTCATCGACAATGGGAAGGTCCAAGGGATACAGTAAACCGGCAGAGGTGCATCGGAATGTAAAATTGGTGACACAGGAAACGCTCAAAACATTGACCATACGAAGACTGTTTTCTTGTACTTAAGTCGGCATTGTGTCTCTTATATGTAATTTCGATGCAATTTCTGTGTTTCATCGTAAATGGGAAGGTCCAAGGGATACAGGAAGCCTGCAGAGGTGCATCGGAATGTAAAACTTGTGACACAGGAAACGCTCAAAACATAGACAGTAGGAAGACTCAGTCTTCCTGTACTTAAGTCGGCATTGTGTCTCTTATATTTAATTCCGATGCAATTTCTGTGTTTCATCGTCAATGGGAAGGTCCAATGGATACACTAAACCTGCAGAGATGCATCAGAATGAAAAACTGGTGACACAGGAAACGCTCAAAGCATAGACAGTAGGAAGACTCAGTCTTCCTCTACTTAAGTCGGCATTGTGCCTCTTATATTTATTTCCGACGAACTTTCAGTGATTCATCGTGAATAGGAAGGTCCAAGGGATATAGTAGACCTGCAGAGGTGCATCGGAAAGTAAAATTGATGACACAGGAAACGTTCAAAACATAGACAGTAGGAAGACTTAGTCTTCCTATACTTAAGTCGGCATTGTGTCTCTTATATTTAATTCCGATGCAATTTCTGTTTTTCATCGTCAATGGGAAGGTCCAAGGGATACAGTAAACCTGCAGAGGTGCATCAAAATGTAAAACTGGTGACACAGGAAGCTCTCAAAACATAGACAGTAGGAAGACTCAGTCTTCCTGTACTTAATTCGGCATTGTGTCTCTTATATTTAATTCCGATCAACTTCTGTTTTTCATCGTCACTGTGAATGACCAAGGGATACAGTAAACCTGTAGAGGTGCATCGGAATGTAAAACTGGTGACACAGAAGACGCTCAAAACATAGAGAGTAGGAAGACTCAGTCTTCCTGTACTTAAGTCGGCATTGTGTCTCTTATATTTAATCCCGATGCAATTTCTGTGTTTCATCGTCATTGGGAAGGTCCAAGGGATAGAGTAAAACTGCAGAGTTGCATCGGAATGTATAACTGGTGACACAGGAAACGCTCAAAACATAGACAGTAGGAAGACTCAGTCTTCCTGTACTTACGACGGCATTGTGTCTCTTATATTTAATTCCGATGGAATCTCTGTGTTTCATCGTCAATGGGATGGTCCAAGGGATGTAGTAAACCTGCAGAGGTGCATCGGAAAGTAAAACTGATGACACAGGAAACGCTCAAAACATAGACAGTAGGAAGACTTAGTCTTCCTGTACTTAAGTTGGCATTGTGTCTCTTATATTTAATTCCGATATAATTAGTGTTTTTCATCGTCAATGGGTAGGTCCAACGGATACAGTAAACCCGCAGAGGTGCATCGAAATGAAAACTGGTGACACAGGAAACGCTCAAAACATTGACCGTACGAAGACTGTTTTCTTCTACTTAAGTCAGCATTGTGTCTCTTATATTTAATTCCGATGCAATTTCTGTGTTTCATCGTGAATGGGAAGGCCCAAGGGATACAGTAAACCTGCAGAGGTGCATCGGAATGTAAAACTAGTGACACAGAAAACGCTCAAAACATAGACAGTAGGAAGACTCAGTCTTCCTGTACTTAAGTCGGCATTGTGTCTCTTATATTTAATTCCGATGCAATTTCTGTGTTTCATCGTCATTGGGAAGGTCCAAGGGATAGAGTAAACCTGTAGAGGTGCATCGGAATGTATAACTGGTGACACAGGAAGCTCTCAAAACATAGACAGCAGGAAGACTCAGTCTTCCTGTACTTAATTCGGCATTGTGTCTCTTATATTTAATTCCGATGCAACTTCTGTGTTTCATCGTCAATGGGAAGGTCCAATGGATACAATAAACCTGCAGAGGTGCATCAGAATGAAAAACTGGTGACACTGGAAAAGCTCAAAACATAGACAGTATGAAGACTCAGTCTTCCTGTACTTTAGTCGGCATTGTGCCTCTTATATTTAATTCCGATGCGATTTCTTTGTTTCATCGTCAATGGGAAGGTCCAAGGGATACAGTAAACCGGCAGAGGTGCATCGGAATGTAAAACTGGTGACACAGGAAACGCTCAAAACATTGACCATACGAAGACTGTTTTCTTGTACTTAAGTCTGCATTGTGTCTCTTATATGTAATTTCGATGCAATTTCTGTGTTTCATCGTAAATGGGAAGGTCCAAGGGATACAGGAAGCCTGCAGAGGTGCATCGGAATGTAAAACTGGTGACACAGGAAACGCTCAAAACATAGACAGTAGGAAGACTCAGTCTTCCTGTACTTAAGTCGGCATTGTGTCTCTTATATTTAATTCCGATGCAATTTCTGTGTTTCATCGTCAATGGGAAGGTCCAATGGATACACTAAACCTGCAGAGGTGCATCGGAATGTAAAACTGGTGACACAGGAAAAGCTCAAATCATAGACAGTAGGAAGACTCAGTCTTCCTGTACTTAAGTCGGCATTGTGTCTCTTATATTTATTTCCGATGAAATTTCTGTGTTTCATCGTGAATGGGAAGGTCCAAGGGATATAGTAAACCTGCAGAGGTGCATCGGAAAGTAAAACTGATGACACAGGAAACGTTCAAAACATAGACAGTAGGAAGACTTAGTCTCCCTGTACTTAAGTCGGCATTGTGTCTCTTATATTTAATTCCGATGCAATTTCTGTTTTTCATCGTCAATGGGAAGGTCCAAGGGATACAGTAAACCTGCAGAGGTGCATCGGAAAGTAAAACTGATGACACAGGAAACGTTCAAAACATAGACAGTAGGAAGACTCAGTCTTCCTGTACTTACGTCGGCATTGTGTCTCTTATATTTATTTTCGATGAAATTTCAGTGATTCATCGTGAATGGGAAGGTCCAAGGGATATAGTAAACATGCAGAGGTGCATCGGAATGTAAAACTAGTGACACAGAAAACGCTCAAAACATAGACAGTAGGAAGACTCAGTCTTCCTGTACTTAAGTCGGCATTGTGTCTCTTATATTTATTTCCGATGAAATTTCTGTGTTTCATCGTGAATGGGAAGGTCCAAGGGATATAGTAAACCTGCAGAGGTGCATCGGAAAGTAAAACTGATGACACAGGAAACGTTCAAAACATAGACAGTAGGAAGACTTAGTCTTCCTGTACTTAAGTCGGCATTGTGTCTCTTATATTTAATTGCGATGCAATTTCTGTGTTTCATCGTCAATGGGCAGGTCCAAGGGATACAGTCAACCTGCAGAGGTGCATCACAATGTAAAACTGGTGACTCAGGAAACGCTCAAATCATAGACAGTAGGAAGACTCAGTCTTCCTGTACTTAAGTCGGCATTGTGTCTCTTATATTTAATTCCGATTCAATTTCTGTGTTTCATCGTCAATGGGAAGGTCCAATGGATACAATAAACCTGCAGAGGTGCATCAGAATGAAAAACAGGTGACACACGAAACACTCAAAGCACAGACAGTAGGAAGACTCAGTCTTCCTGTACTTAAGTCGGCATTGTGTCTCTTATATTTAATTCCGATGCAATTTGTGTTTTTCATCGTCAATGGGAAGGTCCAAGGGATACAGTAAACCCGCAGAGGTGCATCGGAATGAAAACTGGTGACACAGGAAACGCTCAAAACATTGACCGTACGAAGACTGTTTTCTTGTACTTAAATCGGCATTGTGTCTCTTATATTTAATTTCGATGCAATTTCTGTGTTTCATCGTCAATGGGAAGGCCCAAGGGATACAGTAAACCTGCAGAGGTGCATCGGAATGTAAAACTAGTGACACAGGAAACGCTCAAAACATAGACAGTAGGAAGACCCAGTCTTCCTGTACTTAAGTCGGCATTGTGTCTCTTATATTTAATTCCGATGCAATTTCTGTTTTTCATCGTCAATGGGAAGGTTCAAGGAATACAGTAAACCTGCAGAGGTGCATCGTAATGTAAAACTGATGACACAGGAAACGCTCAAAACATAGACATTAGGAAGACTCAGTCTTCCTGTACTTAAGTCGGCATTGTGTCTCTTATATTTATTTCCGATGCAACTTCTGTGTTTCATCGTCACTGTGAAGGTTCAAGGGATACAGTAAACCTGTAGAGGTGAATCGGAATGTAAAACTGGTGACACAGGAAACGCTCAAATTATAGACAGTAGTAAGACTCAGTCTTCCTGTACTTAAGTCGGCATTGTGCCTCTTATATTTAAATCCGATCCAATTTCCGTGTTTCATCGTCAATGTGAAGGTCCAAGGGTTACAGTAAACCGCAGAGGTGCATCGGAATGTAAAACTAGTGACACAGGAAACGCTCAAAACATAGACAGTAGGAAGACTCAGTCTTCCCGTACTTATGTCGGCATTGTGTCTCTTATATTTAATTCCGATGCAATTTCTGTGTTTCATCGTCAATGGGAAGGTCCAAGGGATACAGTAAACCTGCAGAGGTGCATCGGAATGTAAAACTGGTGACACAGGAAACGCTCAAAACATAGACAGTGGGAAGACTCAGTCTATCTGTACTTAAGTCGGCATTGTGTCTCTTATACTTAATTCCGATTCAATTTCTGTGTTTAATCGTCAATGGGAAGGTCCAATGGATACAATAAACCTAAAGAGGGGCATCAGAATGAAAAACATGTGACACAGGAAACACTCAAAGCATAGACAGTAGGAAGACTCAGTCTTCCTGTACTTAAGTCGGCATTGTGTCTCTTATATTTAATTCCGATGCGATTTCTGTGTTTCATCGACAATGGGAAGGTCCAAGGGATACAGTAAACCGGCAGAGGTGCATCGGAATGTAAAATTGGTGACACAGGAAACGCTCAAATCATTGACCATACGAAGACTGTTTTCTTGTACTTAAGTCGGCATTGTGTCTCTTATATGTAATTTCGATGCAATTTCTGTGTTTCATCGTAAATGGGAAGGTCCAAGGGATACAGGAAGCCTGCAGAGGTGCATCGGAATGTAAAACTTGTGACACAGGAAACGCTCAAAACATAGACAGTAGGAAGACTCAGTCTTCGTGTACTTATGTCGGCATTGTGTCTCTTATATTTAATTCCGATTCAATTTCTGTGTTTCATCGTCAATGGGAAGGTCCAATGGATACAATAAGCCTGCAGAGGTGCATCAGAATGAAAAACTGGTGACTCAGGAAACGCTCAAATCATAGACAGTAGGAAGACTCTGTCTTCCTGTACTTAAGTCGGCATTGTGTCTCTTATATTTAATTCCGATTCTATTTCTGTGTTTCATCGTCTATGGGAAGGTCCAATGGACACAATAAACCTGCAGAGGTGCATCAGAATGAAAAACAGGTGACACAGGAAACACTCAAAGCATAGACAGTAGGAAGACTCAGTCTTCCTGTACTTAAGTCGGCATTGTGTCTCTTATATTTAATTCCGATGCAATTTGTGTTTTTCATCGTCAATGGGAAGGTCCAAGGGATACAGTAAACCCGCAGAGGTGCATCGGAATGAAAACTGGTGACACAGGAAACGCTCAAAACATTGACCGTACGAAGACTGTTTTCTTGTACTTAAATCGGCATTGTGTCTCTTATATTTAATTTCGATGCAATTTCTGTGTTTCATCGTCAATGGGAAGGCCCAAGGGATACAGTAAACCGGCAGAGGTGCATCGGAATGTAAAACTAGTGACACAGGAAACGCTCAAAACATAGACAGTATGAAGACTTAGTCTTCCTGTACTTAAGTCGGCATTGTGTCTCTTATATTTAATTCCGATGCAATTTCTGTTTTTCATCGTCAATGGGAAGGTTCAAGGAATACAGTAAACCTGCAGAGGTGCATCGTAATGTAAAACTGATGACACAGGAAACGCTCAAAACATAGACATTAGGAAGACTCAGTCTTCCTGTACTTAAGTCGGCATTGTGTCTCTTATATTTATTTCCGATGCAACTTCTGTGTTTCATCGTCACTGTGAAGGTTCAAGGGATACAGTAAACCTGTAGAGGTGAATCGGAATGTAAAACTGGTGACACAGGAAACGCTCAAATTATAGACAGTAGTAAGACTCAGTCTTCCTGTACTTAAGTCGGCATTGTGCCTCTTATATTTAAATCCGATCCAATTTCCGTGTTTCATCGTCAATGTGAAGGTCCAAGGGTTACAGTAAACCGCAGAGGTGCATCGGAATGTAAAACTAGTGACACAGGAAACGCTCAAAACATAGACAGTAGGAAGACTCAGTCTTCCCGTACTTATGTCGGCATTGTGTCTCTTATATTTAATTCCGATGCAATTTCTGTCTTTCATCGTCAATGGGAAGGTCCAAGGGATACAGTAAACCTGCAGAGGTGCATCGGAATGTAAAACTGGTGACACAGGAAACACTCAAAACATAGACAGTAGGAAGACTCAGTCTATCTGTACTTAAGTCGGCATTGTGTCTCTTATACTTAATTCCGATTCAATTTCTGTGTTTCATCGTCAATGGGAAGGTCCAATGGATACAATAAACCTCCTGAGGTGCATCAGAATGAAAAACATGTGACACAGGAAACACTCAAAGCATAGACAGTAGGAAGACTCAGTCTTCCTGTACTTAAGTCGGCATTGTGTCTCTTATATTTAATTCCGATGCGATTTCTGTGTTTCATCGACAATGGGAAGGTCCAAGGGATACAGTAAACCGGCAGAGGTGCATCGGAATGTAAAATTGGTGACACAGGAAACGCTCAAAACATTGACCATACGAAGACTGTTTTCTTGTACTTAAGTCGGCATTGTGTCTCTTATATGTAATTTCGATGCAATTTCTGTGTTTCATCGTAAATGGGAAGGTCCAAGGGATACAGGAAGCCTGCAGAGGTGCATCGGAATGTAAAACTTGTGACACAGGAAACGCTCAAAACATAGACAGTAGGAAGACTCAGTCTTCCTGTACTTAAGTCGGCATTGTGTCTCTTATATTTAATTCCGATGCAATTTCTGTGTTTCATCGTCAATGGGAAGGTCCAATGGATACACTAAACCTGCAGAGATGCATCAGAATGAAAAACTGGTGACACAGGAAACGCTCAAAGCATAGACAGTAGGAAGACTCAGTCTTCCTGTACTTAAGTCGGCATTGTGCCTCTTATATTTATTTCTGACGAACTTTCAGTGATTCATCGTGAATGGGAAGGTCCAAGGGATATAGTAGACCTGCAGAGGTGCATCGGAAAGTAAAATCGATGACACAGGAAACGTTCAAAACATAGACAGTAGGAAGACTTAGTCTTCCTATACTTAAGTCGGCATTGTGTCTCTTATATTTAATTCCGATGCAATTTCTGTTTTTCATCGTCAATGGGAAGGTCCAAGGGATACAGTAAACCTGCAGAGGTGCATCAAAATGTAAAACTGGTGACACAGGAAGCTCTCAAAACATAGACAGTAGGAAGACTCGGTCTTCCTGTACTTAATTCAGCATTGTGTCTCTTATATTTAATTCCGATGCAACTTCTGTTTTTCATCGTCACTGTGAATAACCAAGGGATACAGTAAACCTGTAGAGGTGCATCGGAATGTAAAACTGGTGACACAGAAAACGCTCAAAACATAGAGAGTAGGAAGACTCAGTCTTCCTGTACTTAAGTCGGCATTGTGTCTCTTATATTTAATCCCGATGCAATTTCTGTGTTTCATCGTCATTGGGAAGGTCCAAGGGATAGAGTAAAGCTGCAGAGTTGCATCGGAATGTATAACTGGTGACACAGGAAACGCTCAAAACATAGACAGTAGGAAGACTCAGTCTTCCTGTACTTACGACGGCATTGTGTCTCTTATATTTAATTCCGATGGAATTTCTGTGTTTCATCGTCAATGGGAAGGTCCAAGGGATGTAGAAAACCTGCAGAGGTGCATCGGAAAGTAAAACTGATGACACTGGAAACGCTCAAAACATAGACAGTAGGAAGACTTAGTCTTCCTGTACTTAAGTTGGCATTGTGTCTCTTATATTTAATTCCGATATAATTAGTGTTTTTCATCGTCAATGGGTAGGTCCAACGGATACAGTAAACCCGCAGAGGTGCATCGAAATGAAAACTGGTGACACAGGAAACGCTCAAAACATTGACCGTACGAAGACTGTTTTCTTCTACTTAAGTCAGCATTGTGTCTCTTATATTTAATTCCGATGCAATTTCTGTGTTTCATCGTGAATGGGAAGGCCCAAGGGATACAGTAAACCTGCAGAGGTGCATCGGAATGTAAAACTAGTGACACAGAAAACGCTCAAAACATAGACAGTAGGAAGACTCAGTCTTCCTGTACTTAAGTCGGCATTGTGTCTCTTATATTTAATTCCGATGCAATTTCTGTGTTTCATCGTCATTGGGAAGGTCCAAGGGATAGAGTAAACCTGTAGAGGTGCATCGGAATGTATAACTGGTGACACAGGAAGCTCTCAAAACATAGACAGCAGGAAGACTCAGTCTTCCTGTACTTAATTCGGCATTGTGTCTCTTATATTTAATTCCGATGCAACTTCTGTGTTTCATCGTCAATGGGAAGGTCCAATGGATACAATAAACCTGCAGAGGTGCATCAGAATGAAAAACTGGTGACACTGGAAAAGCTCAAAACATAGACAGTATGAAGACTCAGTCTTCCTGTACTTTAGTCGGCATTGTGCCTCTTATATTTAATTCCGATGCGATTTCTTTGTTTCATCGTCAATGGGAAGGTCCAAGGGATACAGTAAACCGGCAGAGGTGCATCGGAATGTAAAACTGGTGACACAGGAAACGCTCAAAACATTGACCATACGAAGACTGTTTTCTTGTACTTAAGTCTGCATTGTGTCTCTTATATGTAATTTCGATGCAATTTCTGTGTTTCATCGTAAATGGGAAGGTCCAAGGGATACAGGAAGCCTGCAGAGGTGCATCGGAATGTAAAACTGGTGACACAGGAAACGCTCAAAACATAGACAGTAGGAAGACTCAGTCTTCCTGTACTTAAGTCGGCATTGTGTCTCTTATATTTAATTCCGATGCAATTTCTGTGTTTCATCGTCAATGGGAAGGTCCAATGGATACACTAAACCTGCAGAGGTGCAATAGAATGAAAAACTGGTGACACAGGAAACGCTCAAAGCATAGACAGTAGGAAGACTCAGTCTACCTGTACTTAAGTCGGCATTGTGTCTCTTATATTTAATTTTGATGCAATATTTGTGTTTCATCGTCAATGGGAAGGTCCAAGGGATACACCAAACCTGCAAAGGTGCATCAGAATTTAAAACTGGTGACACAGGAAACGCTCAAAACATAGTCAGTTGGAAGACTCAGTCTTCCTGTACTTAAGTCGGCATTGTGTCTCTTATATTTAATACCGATGCAATTTTTGTGTTTCATCGTGATTGGGAAGGTCCAAGGTATTGAGTAAACCTGCAGAGGTGCATCGGAATGTATAACTGGTGACACAGGAAGCGCTCAAAGCACAGACAGTAGGAAGACTCAGTCTTCCTGTACTTACGTCGGCATTGTGTCTCTTATATTTATTTCCGATGAAATTTCTGTGTTTCATCGTCAATGGGAAGGTCCACGGGATAAAGTAAACCTGCAGAGGTGCATCGGAAACTAAAACTGATGACACAGGAAACGCTCAAAACAAAGACAGTAGGAAGACTTAGTCATCCTGTACTTAAGTCGGCATTGTGTCTCTTATATTTAATTCCGATATAATTTGTGTTTTTCATCGTCAATGGGAAGGTCCAAGGGATACAGTAAACCCGCAGAGGTGCATCGGAATGAAAACTGGTGACACAGGAAACGCTCAAAACATTGACCGTACGAAGACTGTTTTCTTGTACTTAAGTCGGCCTTGTGTCTCTTATATTTAATTTCGATGCAATTTCTGTGTTTCATCGTCACTGGGAAGGCCCAAGGGATACAGTAAACCTGCAGAGGTGCACCGGAATGTAAAACTAGTGACACAGGAAACGCCCAAAACATAGACAGTAGGAAGACTCAGTCTTCCTGTACTTAAGTCGGCATTGTGTCTCTTATATTTAATTCCGATGCAATTTTTGTGTTTCATCGTGATTGGGAAGGTCCAAGGTATTGAGTAAACCTGCAGAGGTGCATCGGAATGTATAACTGGTGACAAAGGAAGCGCTCAAAACATAGACAGTAGGAAGACTCAGTCTTCCTGTACTTACGTCGGCATTGTGTCTCTTATATTTATTTCCGATGAAATTTCTGTGTTTCATCGTGAATGGGAAGGTCCAAGGGATATAGTAAACCTGCAGAGGTGCATCGGAAAGTAAAACTGATGACACAGGAATCGCTCAAAACATAGACAGTAGGAAGACTTAGTCTTCCTGTACTTAAGTCGGCATTGTGTCTCTTATATTTAATTCCGATGCAATTTCTGTTTTTCATCGTCAATGGGAAGGTTCAAGGAATACAGTAAACCTGCAGAGGTGCATCGGAAAGTAAAACTGATGACACAGGAAACGTTCAAAACATATACAGTAGGAAGACTCAATCTTCCTGTACTTACGTCGGCATTGTGTCTCTTATATTTATTTTCGATGAAATTTCAGTGATTCATCGTGAATAGGAAGGTCCAAGGGATATAGTAAACATGCACAGGTGCATCGGAAAGTAAAACTGATGACACAGGAAACGTTCAAAGCATAGACAGTAGGAAGACTTAGTCTTCCTGTACTTATGTCGGCATTGTGTCTCTTATATTTAATTCCGATGCAATTTCTGTTTTTCATCGTCAATGGGAAGGTCCAAGGGATACAGTAAACCTGCAGAGGTGCATCGGAATGTGTAACTGATGACACAGGAAACGCTCAAAACATAGACAGTAGGAAGACTCAGTCTTCCTGTACTTAAGTCGGCATTGTGTCTCTTATATTTAATTCCGATGCAATTTCTGTGTTTCATCCTCAATGGGAAGGTCCAAGGGATACAGTCAACCTGCAGAGGTGCATCAGAATGTAAAACTGGTGAGTCAGGAAACTCTCAAACATAGACAGTTGGAAGACTCAGTCTTCCTGTACCTAAGTCGGCATTGTGTCTCTTATATTTAATTCCGATGCAATTTCTGTGTTTCATCGTCAATGGGAAGGTCCAATGGATACAATAAACCTACAGAGGTGCATCAGAATGAAAAACTGGTGACACAGGAAACGCTCAAAACGTAGACAATAGGAAGAATCAGTCTTCCTGTACTTAAGTCGGCACTGTGTCTCTTATATTTAATTTCGATGCAATTTGTGTGTATCATCGCCAATGGGGAGAGCCAAGGGATACAATAAACCTGCAGAGGTGCATCGGAATGTAAAACTGATGACACAGGAAACGCTCAAAACATAGACAGTAGGCAGACTCAGTCTTCCTGAACTTAAGTCGGCATTGTGTCTCTTATATTTAATTCCGATGCGATTTCTCTGTTTCATCGACAATGGGAAAGTCCAAGGGATACAGTAAACCTGCAGAGGTGCATCGGAATGTAAAACTGGTGACACGGGAAACGCTCAAAACATAGACCGTAAGAAGACTCAGTTTTCTTGTACTTAAGTTGGCGTTGTGTCTCTTATATTTAATTCCGATGCAATTTCTGTGTTTCATCGTAAATGGGAAGCTCCAAGGGATACAGTAAGCCTGAAGAGGTGCATCGGAAAGTAAAACTGATGACACAGGAAACGCTCAAAACATAGACAGTAGGAAGACTTAGTCTTCCTGTACTTAAGTCGGCATTGTGTCTCTTATATTTAATTCCCATGCAATTTCTGTGTTTCATCGTCACTGTGAAGCTCCAAGAAATACAGTAAACCTGTAGAGGTGCCTCGGAATGTAAAACTGGTGACACAGGAAACGTTCAAAACATAGACAGTAGGAAGTCTTAGTCTTCCTGTACTTAAGTCGGCATTGTGTCTCTTATATTTAATTCCGATGCAATTTCTGTTTTTCATCGTCAATGGGAAGGTTCAAGGAATACAGTAAACCTGCAGAGGTGCATCGGAATGTAAAACTGATGACACAGGAAACGCTCAAAACATAGACAGTAGTAAAACTCAGTCTTCCTGTACTTAAGTCGGCATTGTGTCTCTTATAATTAATTCCGATGCAATTTCTGTGTTTCATCGTCAATGGGAAGGTCCAAGTGATATAGTAAACCTGCAGAGGTGCACCAGAATGTAAAACTGGTGACACAGGAAACGCTCAAATTATAGACAGTAGGAAGACTCAGTCTTCCTGTACTTATGTCGGCATTGTGTCTCTTATATTTAATTCCGATGCAATTTCTGTGTTTCATCGTGAATGGGAAGGTCCAATGGATACAATAAACCTGCAGAGGTGCATCAGAATGAAAAACTGGTGACACAGGAAAAGCTCAAAACATAGACAGTAGGAAGAATCAGTCTTCCTGTACTTAAGTCGGCATTGTGTCTCTTATATTTAATTTCGATGCATTTTGTGTGTTTCATCGCCAATGGGGAGGTCCAAGGGATACAGTAAACCTCCAGAGGTGCATCGGAATGTGTAACTGATGACACAGGAAACGCTCAAAACATAGACAGTAGGAAGACTCAGTCTTCCTGTACTTAAGTCGGCATTGTGACTCTTATATTTAATTCCGATGCAATTTCTGTGTTTCATCGTCAATGGGAAGGTCCAAGGGATAGAGTAAACCTGCAGAAGTGCATCGGAATGTTAACTGGTGACACAGGAAACGCTCAAAACATAGACAGTAGGAAGACTTAGTCTTCCTGTACTTAAGTCGGCATTGTGTCTCTTATATTTAATTCCGATGCAATTTCTGTTTTTCATCGTCAATGGGAAGGTTCAAGGAATACAGTAAACCTGTAGAGGTGCATCGGAATGTAAAACTGGTGACACAGGAAACGCGCAAATTATAGACAGTAGTAAGTCTCAGTCTTCCTGTACTTAAGTCGGCATTCTGTCTCTTATATTTAATTCCGATACAAATTCCGTGTTTCATCGTCAATGTGTCGGTCCAAGGGATATAGTAAACCTGCAGAGGTGCATCAGAATGTAAAACTGGTGACACAGGAAACGCTCAAAACATAGACAGTAGGAAGACTCAGTCTTCCTGTACTTAAGTCGGCATTATGTCTCTTATATTTAATTCCGATGCAATTTCTGTGTTTCATCGTCAATGGGAAGTTCCAATGGATACAATAAACCTGCAGAGGTGCATCAGAATGAAAAACTGGTGACACAGGAAACGCTCAAAGCATAGACAGTAGGAAGACTCAGTCTTCCTGTACTTAAGTCGGCATTGTGTCTCTTTAAATTTATTTCCGATGCGATATATGTGTTTCATCGACAATGGGAAGCTCCAAGGGATACAGTAAACCCGCAGAGGTGCATCGGAATGAAAACTGGTGACACAGGAAACGCTCAAAACATTGACCGTACGAAGACTGTTTTCTTGTACTTAAGTCGGCATTGTGTCTCTTATATTTAATTTCGATGCAATTTCTGTGTTTCATCGTCAATGGGAAGGCCCAAGGGATACAGTAAACCTGCAGAGGTGCATCGGAATGTAAAACTGATGACACAGGAAACGCTCAAAACATAGACAGTAGGAAGACTCAGTCTTCCTGTACTTAAGTCGGCATTGTGTCTCTTATATTTAATTCCGATGCAATTTCCGTGTTTCATCGTCAATGTGAAGGTCCAAGGGATACAGAAAAACCGCAGAGGTGCATCGGAATGTAAAACAAGTGACACAGGAAACGCTCAAAACATAGACAGTAGGAAGACTCAGTCTTCCCGTACTTAAGTCGGCATTGTGTCTCTTATATTTAATTCCGATGCAATTTCTGTGTTTCATCGTCAATGGGAAGGTCCAAGGGATACAATAAACCTGCAGAGGTGCATCGGAATGTAAAACTGGTGACACAGGAAACGCTCAAAACATAGATAGTAGGAAGACTCAGTCTTCCTGTACTTAAGTCGGCATTGTGTCTCTTATATTTATTTCCGATGAAATTTTTGTGTTTCATCGACAATGGGAAGGTCCAAGCGATATAGTAAACCTGCAGAGGTGCATCGGTAAGTAAAACTGATGACACAGGAAACGTTCAAAACATAGACAGTAGGAAGACTTAGTCTTCCTGTACTAAAGTCGGCATTGTGTCTCTTATGTTTAATTCCGATGCAATATCTGTTTTTCATCGTCAATGGGAACGTCCAAGGGATACGGTAAACCTGCAGAGGTGCATCGGAAAGTAAAACTGATGACACAGGAAACGTTCAAAACATAGACAGTAGGAAGACTTAGTCTTCCTGTACTTATGTCGGCATTGTGTCTCTTATATTTAATTCCGATGCATTTCTGTTTTTCATCGTCAGTGAGAAGGTCCAAGGGATACAGTAAACCTGCAGAGGTGCATCGGAATGTGTAACTGATGACACAGGAAACCCTCAAAACACAGACAGTAAGAAGACTCAGTCTTCCTGTAATTAAGTCGGCATTGTGTCTCTTATATTTAATTCCGATGCAATTTCTTTGTTTCATCGTCAATGGGAAGGTCCAAGGGATATAGTAAACCTGCAGAGGTGCATCAGAATGTAAAACTGGTGACACAGGAAACGCTCAAAACATAGACAGAAGGAAGACTCAGTCTTCCTGTATTTAAGTCGGCATTGTGTCTCTTATATTTAATTCCGATGCAATTTCTGTGTTTCATCGTCAATGGGAAGGTCCAATGGATACAATAAACCTGCAGAGGTGCATCAGAATGAAAAACTGGTGACACAGGAAACGCTCAAAGCATAGACGGTAGGAAGACTCAGTCTTCCTGTACTTATGTCGGAATTGTGTCTCTCATATATAATTCCGATGCGATTTCTGTGTTTCATTGACAATGGGAAGGTCCAAGGGATACAGTAAACCGGCAGAGGTGCATCGGAATGTAAAACTGGTGACACAGGAAACGCTCAAAACATTGACCATACGAAGACTGTTTTCTTGTACTTAAGTCGGCATGTGTCTCTTATATTTAATTCCGATGCAATTTCTGTGTTTCATCGTCAATGGGAAGGTCCAATGGATACAATAAACCTGCAGAGGTGCATCAGAATGAAAAACTGGTGACACAGGAAACGCTCAAAGCATAGACAGTAGGAAGACTCAGTCTTCCTGTACTTAAGTCGGGATTGTGTCTCTTATATTTCATTCCGATGCGATATCTGTGTTTCATCGACAATGGGAAGGGGCAAGGGATACAGTAAACCGGCAGAGGTGCATCGGAATGTAAAACAGGCGACACAGGAAACGCTCAAAACATAGACCGTAAGAAGGCTCAGTTTCTTGTACTTAGGTCGGCGTTGTGTCTCTTATATTTAATTCCGATGCAATTTCTGTGTTTCATCGTAAATGGGAAGCTCCAAGGGATACCGTAAGCCTGCAGAGTGCATCGGAAAGTAAAACTGATGACACAGGAAACGCTCAAAACATAGACAGTAGGAAGACTTAGTCTTCCTGTACTTAAGTCGGCATTGTGTCTCTTATAATTAATTCCCATGCAATTTCTGTGTTTCATCGTCACTGTGAAGGTCCAAGGGATACAGTAAACCTGCAGAGGTGCATCGGAATGTGTAACTGATGACACAGGAAACGATCAAAACATAGACAGTAGGAAGACTCAGTCTTGCTGTACTTAAGTCGGCATTGTGTCCCTTATATTTAATTCCGATGCAATTTCTGTTTTTCATCGTCAATGGGAAGGTCCAAGGGATACAGTAAACCTGCAGAGTTGCATCGGAAAGTAAAACTGATGACACAGGAAACGTTCAAAACATAGACAGTAGGAAGACTTAGTCTTCCTGTACTTATGTCGGCATTTGTCTCTTATATTTAATTCCGATGCATTTCTGTTTTTCATCGTCAGTGGGAAGAACCAAGGGATACAGTAAACCTGCAGAGGTGCATCGGAATGTGTAACTGATGACACAGGAAACCCTCAAAACACAGACAGTAAGAAGACTCAGTCTTCCTGTAATTAAGTCGGCATTGTGTCTCTTATATTTAATTCCGATGCAATTTCTGTGTTTCATCGTCAATGGGAAGGTCCAAGGGATATAGTAAACCTGCAGAGGTGCATCAGAATGTAAAACTGGTGAGTCAGGAAACTCTCAAACATAGACAGTAGGAAGACTCAGTCTTCCTGTACCTAAGTCGGCATTGTGTCTCTTATATTTAATTCCGATGCAATTTCTGTGTTTCATCGTCAATGGGAAGGTCCAATGGATACAATAAACCTGCAGAGGTGCATCAGAATGAAAAACTGGTGACACAGGAAACGCTCAAAACATAGACAGTAGGAAGAATCAGTCTTCCTGTACTTAAGTCGGCATTGTGTCTCTTATATTTAATTTCGATGCAATTTGTGTGTATCATCGCCAATGGGGAGAGCCAAGGGATACAGTAAACCTGCAGAGGTGCATCGGAATGTAAAACTGATGACACAGGAAACGCTCAAAACATAGACAGTAGGCAGACTCAGTCTTCCTGTACTTAAGTCGGCATTGTGTCTCTTATATTTAATTCCGATGCGATTTCTCTGTTTCATCGACAATGGGAAAGTCCAAGGGATACAGTAAACCTGCAGAGGTGCATCGGAATGTAAAACTGGTGACACGGGAAACGCTCAAAACATAGACCGTAAGAATACTCAGTTTTCTTGTACTTAAGTTGGCGTTGTGTCTCTTATATTTAATTCCGATGCAATTTCTGTGTTTCATCGTAAATGGGAAGCTCCAAGGGATACAGTAAGCCTGAAGAGGTGCATCGGAAAGTAAAACTGATGACACAGGAAACGCTCAAAACATAGACAGTAGGAAGACTTAGTCTTCCTGTACTTAAGTCGGCATTGTGTCTCTTATATTTAATTCCCATGCAATTTCTGTGTTTCATCGTCACTGTGAAGGTCCAAGAAATACAGTGAACCTGTAGAGGTGCATCGGAATGTAAAACTGGTGACACAGGAAACGTTCAAAACATAGACAGTAGGAAGTCTTAGTCTTCCTGTACTTAAGTCGGCATTGTGTCTCTTATATTTAATTCCGATGCAATCTCTGTTTTTCATCGTCAATAGGAAGGACCAAGGGATACAGTAAACCTGCAGAGGTGCATCGGAATGTGTAACTGATGACACAGGAAACGCTCAAAACATAGACAGTAGGAAGACTCAGTCTTCCTGTACTTAAGTCGGCATTGTGTCCCTTATATTTAATTCCGATGCAATTTCAGTTTTTCATCGTCAATTGGAAGGTCCAAGGGATACAGTAAACCTGCAGAGGTGCATCGGAATGTAAAACTAGTGACACAGGAAACGCTCAAAACATAGACAGTAGGAAGACTCAGTCTTCCTGTACTTAAGTCGGCATTGTGTCTCTTAAATTTATTTCCGATGAAATTTCTGTGTTTCATCGTGAATGGGAAGGTCCAAGGGATATAGTAAACCTGCAGAGGTGCATCAGAAAGTAAAACTGATGACACAGGAAACGCTCAAAACATAGACAGTAGGAAGACTTAGTCTTCCTGTACTTAAGTCGGCATTGTGTCTCTTATATTTAATTCCGATGCAATTTCTGTTTTTCATCGTCAATGGGAAGGTTCAAGGAATACAGTAAACCTGCAGAGGTGCATCGGAATGTAAAACTGATGACACAGGAAACGCTCAAAACATAGACAGTAGTAAGACTCAGTCTTCCTGTACTTAAGTCGGCATTGTGTCTCTTATATTTAATTCCGATGCAATTTCCATGTTTCATCGTCAATGTGAAGATCCAAGGGATACAGCCAACCTGCAGAGGTGCATCAGAATGTAAAACTGGTGACTCAGGAAACGCTCAAAACATAGACAGTAGGAAGACTCAGTCTTCCTGTACCTAAGTCGGCATTGTGTCTCTTATATTTAATTCCGATGCAATTTCTGTGTTTCATCGTCAATGGGAAGGTCCAAGTGATATAGTAAACCTGCAGAGGTGCACCAGAATGTAAAACTGGTGACACAGGAAACGCTCAAATTATAGACAGTAGGAAGACTCAGTCTTCCTGTACTTAAGTCGGCATTGTGTCTCTTATATTTAATTCCGATGCAATTTCTGTGTTTCATCGTGAATGGGAAGGTCCAATGGATACAATAAACCTGCAGAGGTGCATCAGAATGAAAAACTGGTGACACAGGAAAAGCTCAAAACATAGACAGTAGGAAGAATCAGTCTTCCTGTACTTAAGTCGGCATTGTGTCTCTTATATTTAATTTCGATGCATTTTGTGTGTTTCATCGCCAATGGGGAGGTCCAAGGGATACAGTAAACCTCCAGAGGTGCATCGGAATGTGTAACTGATGACACAGGAAACGCTCAAAACATAGACAGTAGGAAGACTCAGTCTTCCTGTACTTAAGTCGGCATTGTGTCTCTTATATTTATTTCCCATGCAATTTCTGTGTTTCATCGTCACTGTGAAAGTCCAAGAAGTACAGCAAACCTGTAGTGGTGCATCGGAATGTAAAACTGGTGACACAGGAAACGTTCAAAACATAGACAGTAGGAAGTCTTAGTCTTCCTGTACTTAAGTCGGCATTGTGTCTCTTATATTTAATTCCGATGCAATTTCTGTTTTTCATCGTCAATAGGAAGGACCAAGGGATACAGTAAACCTGCAGAGGTGCATCGGAATGTGTAACTTATGACACAGGAAACGCTCAAAACATAGAGTGTAGGAAGACTCAGTCTTCCTGTACTTAAGTCGGCATTGTGTCCCTTATATTTAATTCCGATGCAATTTCTGTTTTTCATCGTCAATGGGAAGGTCCAAGGGATACAGTAAACCTGCAGAGGTGCATCGGAATGTAAAACTAGTGACACAGGAAACGCTCAAAACATAGACAGTAGGAAGACTCAGTCTTCCTGTACTTAAGTCGGCATTGTGACTCTTATATTTCATTCCGATGCAATTTCTGTGTTTTATCGTCAATGGGAAGGTCCAAGGGATAGAGTAAACCTGCAGAAGTGCATCGGAATGTTAACTGGTGACACAGGAAACGCTCAAAACATAGACAGTAGGAAGACTTAGTCTTCCTGTACTTAAGCCGGCATTGTGTCTCTTATATTTAATTCCGATGCAATTTCTGTTTTTCATCGTCAATGGGAAGGTTCAAGGAATACAGTAAACCTGTAGAGGTGCATCGGAATGTAAAACTGGTGACACAGGAAACGCTCAAATTATAGACAGTAGTAAGTCTCAGTCTTCCTGTACTTAAGTCGGCATTCTGTCTCTTATATTTAATTCCGATACAAATTCCGTGTTTCATCGTCAATGTGTCGGTCCAAGGGATATAGTAAACCTGCAGAGGTGCATCAGAATGTAAAACTGGTGACACAGGAAACGCTCAAAACATAGACAGTAGGAAGACTCAGTCTTCCTGTACTTAAGTCGGCATTATGTCTCTTATATTTAATTCCGATGCAATTTCTGTGTTTCATCGTCAATGGGAATGTCCAATGGATACAATAAACCTGCAGAGGTGCATCAGAATGAAAAACTGGTGACACAGGAAACGCTCAAAGCATAGACAGTAGGAAGACTCAGTCTTCCTGTACTTAAGTCGGCATTGTGTCTCTTTAAATTTATTTCCGATGCGATTTCTGTGTTTCATCGACAATGGGAAGCTCCAAGGGATACAGTAAACCCGCAGAGGTGCATCGGAATGAAAACTGGTGACACAGGAAACGCTCAAAACATTGACCGTACGAAGACTGTTTTCTTGTACTTAAGTCGGCATTGTGTCTCTTATATTTAATTCCGATGCAATATCTGTTTTTCATCGTCAATGGGAACGTCCAAGGGATACGGTAAACCTGCAGAGGTGCATCGGAAAGTAAAACTGATGACACAGGAAACGTTCAAAACATAGACAGTAGGAAGACTTAGTCTTCCTGTACTTATGTCGGCATTGTGTCTCTTATATTTAATTCCGATGCATTTCTGTTTTTCATCGTCAGTGAGAAGGTCCAAGGGATACAGTAAACCTGCAGAGGTGCATCGGAATGTGTAACTGATGACACAGGAAACCCTCAAAACACAGACAGTAAGAAGACTCAGTCTTCCTGTAATTAAGTCGGCATTGTGTCTCTTATATTTAATTCCGATGCAATTTCTGTGTTTCATCGTCAATGGGAAGGTCCAAGGGATATAGTAAACCTGCAGAGGTGCATCAGAATGTAAAACTGGTGACACAGGAAACGCTCAAAACATAGACAGTAAGAAGACTCAGTCTTCCTGTAATTAAGTCGGCATTGTGTCTCTTATATTTAATTCCGATGCAATTTCTGTGTTTCATCGTCAATGGGTAGGTCCAAGGGATATAGTAAACCTGCAGAGGTGCATCAGAATGTAAAACTGGTGACACAGGAAACGCTCAAAACATAGACAGTAGGAAGACTCAGTCTTCCTGTACTTAAGTCGGCATTGTGTCTCTTAAATTTATTTCCGATGAAATTTCTGTGTTTCATCGTGAATGGGAAGGTCCAAGGGATATAGTAAACCTGCAGAGGTGCATCGGAAAGTAAAACTGATGACACAGGAAACGCTCAAAACATAGACAGTAGGAAGACTTAGTCTTCCTGTACTTATGTCGGCATTGTGTCTCTTATATTTAATTCCGATGCATTTCTGTTTTTCATCGTCAGTGAGAAGGTCCAAGGGATACAGTAAACCTGCAGAGGTGCATCGGAATGTGTAACTGATGACACAGGAAACCCTCAAAACACAGACAGTAAGAAGACTCAGTCTTCCTGTAATTAAGTCGGCATTGTGTCTCTTATATTTAATTCCGATGCAATTTCTGTGTTTCATCGTCAATGGGAAGGTCCAAGGGATATAGTAAACCTGCAGAGGTGCATCAGAATGTAAAACTGGTGACACAGGAAACGCTCAAAACATAGACAGTAAGAAGACTCAGTCTTCCTGTAATTAAGTCGGCATTGTGTCTCTTATATTTAATTCCGATGCAATTTCTGTGTTTCATCGTCAATGGGAAGGTCCAAGGGATATAGTAAACCTGCAGAGGTGCATCAGAATGTAAAACTGGTGACACAGGAAACGCTCAAAACATAGACAGAAGGAAGACTCAGTCTTCCTGTACTTAAGTCGGCATTGTGTCTCTTATATTTAATTCCGATGCAATTTCTGTGTTTCATCGTCAATGGGAAGGTCCAATGGATACAATAAACCTGCAGAGGTTCATCAGAATGAAAAACTGGTGACACAGGAAACGCTCAAAGCATAGACAGTAGGAAGACTCAGTCTTCCTGTACTTATGTCGGGATTGTTTCTCTCATATATAATTCCGATGCGATTTCTGTGTTTCATTGACAATGGGAAGGTCCAAGGGATACAGTAAACCGGCAGAGGTGCATCGGAATGTAAAACTGGTGACACAGGAAACGCTCAAAACATTGACCATACGAAGACTGTTTTCTTGTACTTAAGTCGGCATGTGTCTCTTATATTTAATTCCGATGCAATTTCTGTGTTTCATCGTCAATGGGAAGGTCCAATGGATACAATAAACCTGCAGAGGTGCATCAGAATGAAAAACTGGTGACACAGGAAACGCTCAAAGCATAGACAGTAGGAAGACTCAGTCTTCCTGTACTTAAGTCGGGATTGTGTCTCTTATATTTCATTCCGATGCGATATCTGTGTTTCATCGACAATGGGAAGGGGCAAGGGATACAGTAAACCGGCAGAGGTGCATCGGAATGTAGAACAGGCGACACAGGAAACGCTCAAAACATAGACCGTAAGAAGGCTCAGTTTCTTGTACTTAAGTCGGCGTTGTGTCTCTTATATTTAATTCCGATGCAATTTCTGTGTTTCATCGTAAATGGGAAGCTCCAAGGGATACCGTAAGCCTGCAGAGGTGCATCGGAAAGTAAAACTGATGACACAGGAAACGCTCAAAACATAGACAGTAGGAAGACTTAGTCTTCCTGTACTTAAGTCGGCATTGTGTCTCTTATAATTAATTCCCATGCAATTTCTGTGTTTCATCGTCACTGTGAAGGTCCAAGGGATACAGTAAACCTGTAGAGGTGCATCGGAATGTAAAACTGGTGACACAGGAAACGTTCAAAACATAGACAGTAGGAAGACTTAGTCTTCCTGTACCTAAGTCGGCATTGTGTCTCTTATATTTAATTCCGATGCAATTTCTGTTTTTCATCGTCAATAGGAATGTCCAAGGGATACAGTAAACCTGCAGAGGTGCATCGGAATGTGTAACTGATGACACAGGAAACGCTCAAAACATAGACAGTAGGAAGACTCAGTCTTCCTGTACTTAAGTCGGCATTGTGTCCCTTATATTTAATTCCGATGCAATTTCTGTTTTTCATCGTCAATGGGAAGGTCCAAGGGATACAGTAAACCTGCAGAGGTGCATCGGAAAGTAAAACTGATGACACAGGAAACGTTCAAAACATAGACAGTAGGAAGACTTAGTCTTCCTGTACTTATGTCGGCATTGTGTCTCTTATATTTAATTCCGATGCATTTCTGTTTTTCATCGTCAGTGGGAAGAACCAAGGGATACAGTAAGCCTGCAGAGGTGCATCGGAATGTGTAACTGATGACACAGGAAACCCTCAAAACACAGACAGTAAGAAGACTCAGTCTTCCTGTAATTAAGTCGGCATTGTGTCTCTTATATTTAATTCCGATGCAATTTCTGTGTTTCATCGTCAATGGGAAGGTCCAAGGGATATAGTAAACCTGCAGAGGTGCATCAGAATGTAAAACTGGTGACACAGGAAACGCTCAAAACATAGACAGAAGGAAGACTCAGTCTTCCTGTACTTATGTCGGGATTGTGTCTCTTATATTTAATTCCGATGCGATTTCTGTGTTTCATTGACAATGGGAAGGTCCAAGGGATACAGTAAACCGGCAGAGGTGCATCGGAATGTAAAACTGGTGACACAGGAAACGCTCAAAACATTGACCATACGAAGACTGTTTTCTTTTACTTAAGTCGGCATTGTGTCTCTTATATTTAATTCCGATGCAATTTCTGTGTTTCATCGTCAATGGGAAGGTCCAATGGATACAATAAACCTGCAGAGGTGCATCAGAATGAAAAACTGGTGACACAGGAAACGCTCAAAGCATAGACAGTAGGAAGACTCAGTCTTCCTGTACTTAAGTCGGGATTGTGTCTCTTATATTTCATTCCGATGCGATATCTGTGTTTCATCGACAATGGGAAGGGGCAAGGGATACAGTAAACCGGCAGAGGTGCATCGGAAAGTAAAACTGATGACACAGGAAACGCTCAAAACATAGACAGTAGGAAGACTCAGTCTTCCTGTACTTAAGTCGGCATTGTGTCTCTTAAATTTATTTCCGATGAAATTTCTGTGTTTCATCGTGAATGGGAAGGTCCAAGGGATATAGTAAACCTGCAGAGGTGCATCGGAAAGTAAAACTGATGACACAGGAAACGCTCAAAACATAGACAGTAGGAAGACTTAGTCTTCCTGTACTTAAGTCGGCATTTTGTCTCTTATATTTAATTCCGATGCAATTTCTGTTTTTCATCGTCAATGGGAAGGTTCAAAGAATACAGTAAACCTGCAGATGTGCATCGGAATGTAAAACTGATGACACAGGAAACGCTCAAAACATAGACAGTAGTAAGACTCAGTCTTCCTGTACTTAAGTCGGCATTGTGTCTCTTATATTTAATTCCGATGCAATTTCCATGTTTCATCGTCAATGTGAAGGTCCAAGGGATACAGTAAACCGCAGAGGTGCATCGGAATGTAAAACTAGTGACACAGGAAACGCTCAAAACATAGACAGTAGGAAGACTCAGTCTTCCCGTACTCAAGTCGCCATTGTGTCTCTTATATTTAACTCCGATGCAATTTCTGTGTTTCATCGTGAATGGGAAGGTCCAAGGGATGTAGTAAACCTGCAGAGGTGCATCGGAAAGTAAAACTGATGACACAGGAAACGTTCAAAACATAGACAGTAGGAAGACTTAGTCTTCCTGTACTTACGTCGGCATTGTGTCTCTTATATTTAATTCCGATGCAATTTCTGTTTTTCATCGTGAATGGGAAGGTCCAAGGGATATAGTAAACATGCAGAGGTGCATCGGAAAGTAAAACTGATGACAAAGGAAACGTACAAAACATAGACAGTAGGGAGACTTAGTCTTCCTGTACTTATGTCGGCATTGTGTCTCTTATATTTAATTCCTATGCAATTTCTGATTTTCATCGTCAATGGGAAGGTCCAAGGGATACAGTAAACCTGCAGAGGTGCATCGGAATGTGTAACTGATGACACAGGAAACGCTCAAAACATAGACAGTAGGAAGACTCAGTCTTCCTGTACTTAAGTCGGCATTGTGTCTCTTATATTTCATTCCGATGCAATTTCTGTGTTTTATCGTCAATGGGAAGGTCCAAGGGATACAGCCAACCTGCAGAGGTGCATCAGAATGTAAAACTGGTGACTCAGGAAACGCTCAAAACATAAACAGTAGGAAGACTCAGTCTTCCTGTACCTAAGTCGGCATTGTGTCTCTTATATTTAATTCCGATGCAATTTCGGTGTTTCATCGTCAATGGGAAGGTCCAAGGGATATAGTAAACCTGCAGAGGTGCACCAGAATGTAAAACTGGTGACACAGGAAACGCTCAAAACATAGACAGTAGGAAGACTCAGTCTTCCTGTACTTAAGTCGGCATTGTGTCTCTTATATTTAATTCCGATGCAATTTCTGTGTTTCATCGTGAATGGGAAGGTCCAATGGATACAATAAACCTGCAGAGGTGCATCAGAATGAAAAACTGGTGACACAGGAAAAGCTCAAAACATAGACAGTAGGAAGAATCAGTCTTCCTGTACTTAAGTCGGCATTGTGTCTCTTATATTTAATTTCGATGCAATTTGTGTGTTTCATCGCCAATGGGGAGGTCCAAGGGATACAGTAAACCTCCAGAGGTGCATCGGAATGTGTAACTGATGACACAGGAAACGCTCAAAACATAGACAGTAGGAAGACTCAGTCTTCCTGTACTTAAGTCGGCATTGTGTCTCTTATATTTAATTCCATGCAATTTCTGTGTTTCATCGTCACTGTGAAAGTCCAAGAAATACAGTAAACCTGTAGAGGTGCATCGGAATGTAAAACTGGTGACACAGGAATCGTTCTAAACATAGACAATAGGAAGTCTTAGTCTTCCTGTACTTAAGTCGGCATTGTGTCTCTTATATTTAATTCCGATGCAATTTCTGTTTTTCATCGTCAATAGGAAGGACCAAGGGATACAGTAAACCTGCAGAGGTGCATCGGAATGTGTAACTGATGACACAGGAAACGCTCAAAACATAGACAGTAGGAAGACTCAGTCTTCCTGTACTATAGTCGGCATTGTGTCCCTCATATTTAATTCCGATGCAATTTCTGTTTTTCATCGTCAATGGGAAGGTCCAAGGGATACAGTAAACCTGCAGAAGTGCATCGGAATGTAAAACTAGTGACACAGGAAACGCTCAAAACATAGACAGTAGGAAGACTCAGTCTTCCTGTACTTAAGTCGGCATTGTGACTCTTATATTTAATTCCGATGCAATTTCTGTGTTTCACCGTCAATGGGAAGGTCCAAGGGATAGAGTAAACCTGCAGAAGTGCATCGGAATGTATAACTGGTGACACAGGAAACGCTCAAAACATAGACAGCAGTTAGACTCAGTCTTCCTGTACTTAATTCGGCATTGTGTCTCTTATATTTATTTCCGATGAAATTTCTCTGTTTCATCGTCAATGGGAAGGTCCAAGGGATATAGTAAACCTGCAGAGGTGCATCGGAAAGTAAAACTGATGACACAGGAAACGCTGAAAACATAGACAGTAGGAAGACTTAGTCTTCCTGTACTTAAGTCGGCATTGTGTCTCTTATATTTAATTCCGATGCAATTTCTGTTTTTCATCGTCAATGGGAAGGTTCAAGGAATACAGTAAACCTGCAGAGGTGCATCGGAATGTAAAACTGATGACACAGGAAACGCTCAAAACATAGACAGTAGGAAGACTCAGTCTTCCTGTACTTAAGTCGGCATTGTGTCTCTTATATTTAATTCCGATGCATTTTCTGTGTTTCATCGTCACTGTGAAGGTCCAAGGGATACAGTAAACCTGTAGAGGTGCATCGGAATGTAAAACTGGTGGCACAGGAAACGCTCAAATTATAGACAGTAGTAAGTCTCAGTCTTCCTGTACTTAAGTCGGCATTCTGTCTCTTATATTTAATTCCGATACAATTTCCGTGTTTCATCGTCAATGTGTCGGTCCAAGGGATATAGTAAACCTGCAGAGGTGCATCAGAATGTAAAACTGGTGACACAGGAAACGCTCAAATCATAGACAGTAGGAAGACTCAGTCTTCCTGTACTTAAGTCGGCATTATGTCTCTTATATTTAATTCCGATGCAATTTCTGTGTTTCATCGTCAATGGGAAGGTCCAATGGATACAATAAACCTGCAGAGGTGCATCAGAATGTAAAACTGGTGACACAGGAAACGCTCAAAACATAGACAGTAAGAAGACTCAGTCTTCCTGTAATTAAGTCGGCATTGTGTCTCTTATATTTAATTCCGATGCAATTTCTGTGTTTCATCGTCAATGGGAAGGTCCAAGGGATATAGTAAACCTGCAGAGGTGCATCAGAATGTAAAACTGGTGACACAGGAAACGCTCAAAACATAGACAGTAGGAAGACTCAGTCTTCCTGTACTTAAGTCGGCATTGTGTCTCTTAAATTTATTTCCGATGAAATTTCTGTGTTTCATCGTGAATGGGAAGGTCCAAGGGATATAGTAAACCTGCAGAGGTGCATCGGAAAGTAAAACTGATGACACAGGAAACGCTCAAAACATAGACAGTAGGAAGACTTAGTCTTCCTGTACTTATGTCGGCATTGTGTCTCTTATATTTAATTCCGATGCATTTCTGTTTTTCATCGTCAGTGAGAAGGTCCAAGGGATTCAGTAAACCTGCAGAGGTGCATCAGAATGTAAAACTGGTGACACAGGAAACGCTCAAAACATAGACAGTAAGAAGACTCAGTCTTCCTGTAATTAAGTCGGCATTGTGTCTCTTATATTTAATTCCGATGCAATTTCTGTGTTTCATCGTCAATGGGAAGGTCCAAGGGATATAGTAAACCTGCAGAGGTGCATCAGAATGTAAAACTGGTGACACAGGAAACGCTCAAAACATAGACAGAAGGAAGACTCAGTCTTCCTGTACTTAAGTCGGCATTGTGTCTCTTATATTTAATTCCGATGCAATTTCTGTGTTTCATCGTCAATGGGAAGGTCCAATGGATACAATAAACCTGCAGAGGTTCATCAGAATGAAAAACTGGTGACACAGGAAACGCTCAAAGCATAGACAGTAGGAAGACTCAGTCTTCCTGTACTTATGTCGGGATTGTGTCTCTCATATATAATTCCGATGCGATTTCTGTGTTTCATTGACAATGGGAAGGTCCAAGGGATACAGTAAACCGGCAGAGGTGCATCGGAATGTAAAACTGGTGACACAGGAAACGCTCAAAACATTGACCATACGAAGACTGTTTTCTTGTACTTAAGTCGGCATGTGTCTCTTATATTTAATTCCGATGCAATTTCTGTGTTTCATCGTCAATGGGAAGGTCCAATGGATACAATAAACCTGCAGAGGTGCATCAGAATGAAAAACTGGTGACACAGGAAACGCTCAAAGCATAGACAGTAGGAAGACTCAGTCTTCCTGTACTTAAGTCGGGATTGTGTCTCTTATATTTCATTCCGATGCGATATCTGTGTTTCATCGACAATGGGAAGGGGCAAGGGATACAGTAAACCGGCAGAGGTGCATCGGAATGTAGAACAGGCGACACAGGAAACGCTCAAAACATAGACCGTAAGAAGGCTCAGTTTCTTGTACTTAAGTCGGCGTTGTGTCTCTTATATTTAATTCCGATGCAATTTCTGTGTTTCATCGTAAATGGGAAGCTCCAAGGGATACCGTAAGCCTGCAGAGGTGCATCGGAAAGTAAAACTGATGACACAGGAAACGCTCAAAACATAGACAGTAGGAAGACTTAGTCTTCCTGTACTTAAGTCGGCATTGTGTCTCTTATAATTAATTCCCATGCAATTTCTGTGTTTCATCGTCACTGTGAAGGTCCAAGGGATACAGTAAACCTGTAGAGGTGCATCGGAATGTAAAACTGGTGACACAGGAAACGTTCAAAACATAGACAGTAGGAAGACTTAGTCTTCCTGTACCTAAGTCGGCATTGTGTCTCTTATATTTAATTCCGATGCAATTTCTGTTTTCATCGTCAATAGGAATGTCCAAGGGATACAGTAAACCTGCAGAGGTGCATCGGAATGTGTAACAGATGACACAGGAAACGCTCAAAACATAGACAGTAGGAAGACACAGTCTTCCTGTACTTAAGTCGGCATTGTGTCCCTTATATTTAATTCCGATGCAATTTCTGTTTTTCATCGTCAATGGGAAGGTCCAAGGGATACAGTAAACCTGCAGAGGTGCATCGGAAAGTAAAACTGATGACACAGGAAACGTTCAAAACATAGACAGTAGGAAGACTTAGTCTTCCTGTACTTATGTCGGCATTGTGTCTCTTATATTTAATTCCGATGCATTTCTGTTTTTCATCGTCAGTGGGAAGAACCAAGGGATACAGTAAACCTGCAGAGGTGCATCGGAATGTGTAACTGATGACACAGGAAACCCTCAAAACACAGACAGTAAGAAGACTCAGTCTTCCTGTAATTAAGTCGGCATTGTGTCTCTTATATTTAATTCCGATGCAATTTCTGTGTTTCATCGTCAATGGGAAGGTCCAAGGGATATAGTAAACCTGCAGAGGTGCATCAGAATGTAAAACTGGTGACACAGGAAACGCTCAAAACATAGACAGAAGGAAGACTCAGTCTTCCTGTACTTATGTCGGGATTGTGTCTCTTATATTTAATTCCGATGCGATTTCTGTGTTTCATTGACAATGGGAAGGTCCAAGGGATACAGTAAACCGGCAGAGGTGCATCGGAATGTAAAACTGGTGACACAGGAAACGCTCAAAACATTGACCATACGAAGACTGTTTTCTTTTACTTAAGTCGGCATTGTGTCTCTTATATTTAATTCCGATGCAATTTCTGTGTTTCATCGTCAATGGGAAGGTCCAATGGATACAATAAACCTGCAGAGGTGCATCAGAATGAAAAACTGGTGACACAGGAAACGCTCAAAGCATAGACAGTAGGAAGACTCAGTCTTCCTGTACTTAAGTCGGGATTGTGTCTCTTATATTTCATTCCGATGCGATATCTGTGTTTCATCGACAATGGGAAGGGGCAAGGGATACAGTAAACCGGCAGAGGTGCATCGGAATGTAAAACAGGCGACACAGGAAACGCTCAAAACATAGACCGTAAGAAGAATCAGTTTCTTGTACTTAAGTCGGCGTTGTGTCTCTTATATTTAATTCCGATGGAATTTCTGTGTTTCATCGTAAATGGGAAGCTCCAAGGGATACAGTAACCCTGCAGAGGTGCATCGGAAAGTAAAACTGATGACACAGGAAACGCTCAAATCATAGACAGTAAGAAGACTTAGTCTTCCTGTACTTAAGTCGGCATTGTGTCTCTTATAATTAATTCCCATGTAATTTCTGTGTTTCATCGTCACTGTGAAGGTCCAAGGGATACAGTAAACCTGTAGAGGTGCATCGGAATGTAAAACTGGTGACACAGGAAACGTTCAAAACATAGACAGTAGGAAGACTTAGTCTTCCTGTACCTAAGTCGGCATTGTGTCTCTTATATTTAATTCCGATGCAATTTCTGTTTTTCATCGTCAATAGGAGTGTCCAAGGGATACAGTAAACCTGCAGAGGTGCATCGGAATGTGTAACTGATGACACAGGAAACGCTCAAAACATAGACAGTAGGAAGACTCAGTCTTCCTGTACTTAAGTCGGCATTGTGTCCCTTATATATAATTCCGATGCAATTTCTGTTTTTCATCGTCAATGGGAAGGTCCAAGGGATACAGTAAACCTGCAGAGGTGCATCGGAATGTAAAACTAGTGACACAGGAAACGCTCAAACATAGACAGTAGGAAGACTCAGTCTTCCTGTACTTAAGTCGGCATTGTGTCTCTTAAATTTATTTCCGATGAAATTTCTGTGTTTCATCGTGAATGGGAAGGTCCAAGGGATATAGTAAACCTGCAGAGGTGCATCGGAAAGTAAAACTGATGACACAGGAAACGCTTAAAACATAGACAGTAGGAAGACTTAGTCTTCCTGTACTTAAGTCGGCATTGTGTCTCTTATATTTAATTCCGATGCAATTTCTGTTTTTCATCGTCAATGGGAAGGTTCAAAGAATACAGTAAACCTGCAGATGTGCATCGGAATGTAAAACTGATGACACAGGAAACGCTCAAAACATAGACAGTAGTAAGACTCAGTCTTCCTGTACTTAAGTCGGCATTGTGTCTCTTATATTTAATTCCGATGCAATTTCCATGTTTCATCGTCAATGTGAAGGTCCAAGGGATACAGTAAACCGCAGAGGTGCATCGGAATGTAAAACTAGTGACACAGGAAACGCTCAAAACATAGACAGTAGGAAGACTCAGTCTTCCCGTACTCAAGTCGGCATTGTGTCTCTTATATTTAACTCCGATGCAATTTCTGTGTTTCATCGTGAATGGGAAGGTCCAAGGGATGTAGTAAACCTGCAGAGGTGCATCGGAAAGTAAAACTGATGACACAGGAAACGTTCAAAACATAGACAGTAGGAAGACTTAGTCTTCCTGTACTTACGTCGGCATTGTGTCTCTTATATTTAATTCCGATGCAATTTCTGTTTTTCATCGTGAATGGGAAGGTCCAAGGGATACAGTAAACCTGCAGAGGTGCATCGGAATGTGTAACTGATGACACAGGAAACGCTCAAAACATAGACAGTAGGAAGACTCAGTCTTCCTGTACTTAAGTCGGCATTGTGTCTCTTATATTTCATTCCGATGCAATTTCTGTGTTTTATCGTCAATGGGAAGGTCCAAGGGATACAGCCAACCTGCAGAGGTGCATCAGAATGTAAAACTGGTGACTCAGGAAACGCTCAAAACATAAACAGTAGGAAGACTCAGTCTTCCTGTACCTAAGTCGGCATTGTGTCTCTTATATTTAATTCCGATGCAATTTCGGTGTTTCATCGTCAATGGGAAGGTCCAAGGGATATAGTAAACCTGCAGAGGTGCACCAGAATGTAAAACTGGTGACACAGGAAACGCTCAAAACATAGACACTAGGAAGACTCAGTCTTCCTGTACTTAAGTCGGCATTGTGTCTCTTATATTTAATTCCGATGCAATTTCTGTGTTTCATCGTGAATGGGAAGGTCCAATGGATACAATAAACCTGCAGAGGTGCATCAGAATGAAAAACTGGTGACACAGGAAAAGCTCAAAACATAGACAGTAGGAAGAATCAGTCTTCCTGTACTTAAGTCGGCATTGTGTCTCTTATATTTAATTTCGATGCAATTTGTGTGTTTCATCGCCAATGGGGAGGTCCAAGGGATACAGTAAACCTCCAGAGGTGCATCGGAATGTGTAACTGATGACACAGGAAACGCTCAAAACATAGACAGTAGGAAGACTCAGTCTTCCTGTACTTAAGTCGGCATTGTGTCTCTTATATTTAATTCCATGCAATTTCTGTGTTTCATCGTCACTGTGAAAGTCCAAGAAATACAGTAAACCTGTAGAGGTGCATCGGAATGTAAAACTGGTGACACAGGAATCGTTCTAAACATAGACAATAGGAAGTCTTAGTCTTCCTGTACTTAAGTCGGCATTGTGTCTCTTATATTTAATTCCGATGCAATTTCTGTTTTTCATCGTCAATAGGAAGGACCAAGGGATACAGTAAACCTGCAGAGGTGCATCGGAATGTGTAACTGATGACACAGGAAACGCTCAAAACATAGAGTGTAGGAAGACTCAGTCTTCCTGTACTTAAGTCGGCATTGTGTCCCTCATATTTAATTCCGATGCAATTTCTGTTTTTCATCGTCAATGGGAAGGTCCAAGGGATACAGTAAACCTGCAGAGGTGCATCGGAATGTAAAACTAGTGACACAGGAAACGCTCAAAACATAGACAGTAGGAAGACTCAGTCTTCCTGTACTTAAGTCGGCATTGTGACTCTTATATTTAATTCCGATGCAATTTCTGTGTTTCACCGTCAATGGGAAGGTCCAAGGGATAGAGTAAACCTGCAGAAGTGCATCGGAATGTATAACTGGTGACACAGGAAACGCTCAAAACATAGACAGCAGTTAGACTCAGTCTTCCTGTACTTAATTCGGCATTGTGTCTCTTATATTTATTTCCGATGAAATTTCTGTGTTTCATCGTCAATGGGAAGGTCCAAGGGATATAGTAAACCTGCAGAGGTGCATCGGAAAGTAAAACTGATGACACAGGAAACGCTGAAAACATAGACAGTAGGAAGACTTAGTCTTCCTGTACTTAAGTCGGCATTGTGTCTCTTATATTTAATTCCGATGCAATTTCTGTTTTTCATCGTCAATGGGAAGGTTCAAGGAATACAGTAAACCTGCAGAGGTGCATCGGAATGTAAAACTGATGACACAGGAAACGCACAAAACATAGACAGTAGGAAGACTCAGTCTTCCTGTACTTAAGTCGGCATTGTGTCTCTTATATTTAATTCCGATGCATTTTCTGTGTTTCATCGTCACTGTGAAGGTCCAAGGGATACAGTAAACCTGTAGAGGTGCATCGGAATGTAAAACTGGTGACACAGGAAACGCTCAAATTATAGACAGTAGTAAGTCTCAGTCTTCCTGTACTTAAGTCGGCATTCTGTCTCTTATATTTAATTCCGATACAATTTCCGTGTTTCATCGTCAATGTGTCGGTCCAAGGGATATAGTAAACCTGCAGAGGTGCATCAGAATGTAAAACTGGTGACACAGGAAACGCTCAAATCATAGACAGTAGGAAGACTCAGTCTTCCTGTACTTAAGTCGGCATTATGTCTCTTATATTTAATTCCGATGCAATTTCTGTGTTTCATCGTCAATGGGAAGGTCCAATGGATACAATAAACCTGCAGAGGTGCATCAGAATGAAAAACTGGTGACACAGGAAACGCTCAAAGGATAGACAGTAGGAAGACTCAGTCTTCCTGTACTTAAGTCGGCATTGTGTCTCTTATATTTATTTCCGATGCGATTTCTGTGTTTCATCGACAATGGGAAGCTCCAAGGGATACAGTAAACCCGCAGAGGTGCATCGGAATGAAAACTGGTGACACAGGAAACGCTCAAAACATTGACCGTACGAAGACTGTTTTCTTGTACTTAAGTCGGCATTGTGTCTCTTATATTTAATTTCGATGCAATTTCTGTGTTACATCGTAAATGGGAAGGCCCAAGGGATACAGTAAACCTGCAGAGGTTCATCGGAATGTAAAACTGATGACACAGGAAACGCTCAAAACATAGACAGTAGGAAGACTTAGTCTTCCTGTACTTAAGTCGGCATTGTGTCTCTTATATTTAATTCCGATGCAATTTCTGTGTTTCATCGTCACTGTGAAGGTCCAAGGGATACAGTAAACCTGTAGAGGTGCATCGGAATGTAAAACTGGTGACACAGGAAACGCTCAAATTATAGACAGTAGTAAGACTCAGTCTTCCTGTACATAAGTCGGCATTGTGTCTCTTATATTTAATTCCGATGCAATTTCTGTGTTTCATCGTCAATGTGAAGGTCCAAGGGATACAGAAAAACCGCAGAGGTGCATCAGAATGTAAAACAAGTGACTCAGGAAACACTCAAAACATAGACAGTAGGAAGACTCAGTCTTCCCGTACTTAAGTCGGCATTGTGTCTCTTATATTTAATTCCGATGCAATTTCTGTGTTTCATCGTCAATGGGAAGGTCCAAGGGATATAGTAAACCTGCAGAGGTGCATCAGAATGTAAAACTGATGACACAGGAAACGTTCAAAACATAGACAGTAGGAAGACTTAGTCTTCCTGTACTAAAGTCGGCATTCTGTCTCTTATATTTAATTCCGATGCAATATCTGTTTTTCATCGTCAATGGGAACGTCCAAGGGATACAGTAAACCTGCAGAGGTGCATCGGAAGGTGAAACTGATGACACAGGAAACGTTCAAAACATAGACAGTAGGAAGACTTAGTCTTCCTGTACTTATGTCGGCATTGTGTCTCTTATATTTAATTCCGATGCATTTCTGTTTTTCATCGTCAGTGGGAAGGTCCAAGGGATACAGTAAACCTGCAGAGGTGCATCGGAATGTGTAACTGATGACACAGGAAACCCTCAAAACACAGACAGTAAGAAGACTCAGTCTTCCTGTACTTAAGTCGGCATTGTGTCTCTTAAATTTAATTCCCATGCAATTTCTGTGTTTCATCGTCAATGGGAAGGTCCAAGGGATATAGTAAACCTGCAGAGGTGCATCAGAATGTAAAACTGGTGACACAGGAAACGCTCAAAACATAGACAGAAGGAAGACTCAGTCTTCCTGTACTTAAGTCGGCATTGTGTCTCTTATATTTAATTCCGATGCAATTTCTGTGTTTCATCGTCAATGGGAAGGTCCAATGGATACAATAAACCTGCAGAGGTGCATCAGAATGAAAAACTGGTGACACAGGAAACGCTCAAAGCATAGACAGTAGGAAGACTCAGTCTTCCTGTACTTATGTCGGGATTGTGTGTCTTATATTTAATTCCGATGCGATTTCTGTGTTTCATTGACAATGGGAAGGTCCAAGGGATACAGTAAACCGGCAGAGGTGCATCGGAATGTAAAACTGGTGACACAGGAAACGCTCAAAACATTGACCATACGAAGACTGTTTTCTTGTACTTAAGTCGGCATTGTGTCTCTTATATTTAATTCCGATGCAATTTCTGTGTTCCATCGTCAATGGGAAGTTCCAATGGATACAATAAACCTGCAGAGGTGCATCAGAATGAAAAACTGGTGACACAGGAAACGCTCAAAGCATAGACAGTAGGAAGACTCAGACTTCCTGTACTTAAGTCGGGATTGTGTCTCTTATATTTCATTCCGATGCGATATCTGTGTTTCATCGACAATGGGAAGGGGCAAGGGATACAGTAAACCGGCAGAGGTGCTTCGGAATGTAAAACAGGCGACACAGGAAACGCTCAAAACATAGACCATAAGAAGGCTCAGTTTCTTGTACTTAAGTCGGCGTTGTGTCTCTTATATTTAATTCCGATGCAATTTCTGTGTTTCATCGTAAATGGGAAGCTCCAAGGGATACAGTAAGCCTGCAGAGGTGCATCGGAAAGTAAAACTGATGACACAGGAAACGCTCAAAACATAGACAGTAGGAAGACTTAGTCTTCCTGTACTTAAGTCGGCATTGTGTCTCTTATAATTAATTCCCATGCAATTTCTGTGTTTCATCGTCACTGTGAAGGTCCAAGGGATACAGTAAACCGCAGAGGTGCATCGGAATGTAAAACTAGTGACACAGGAAACGCTCAAAACAGAGACAGTAGGAAGACTCAGTCTTCCCGTACTCAAGTCGGCATTGTGTCTCTTATATTTAACTCCGATGCAATTTCTGTGTTTCATCGTGAATGGGAAGGTCCAAGGGATGTAGTAAACCTGCAGAGGTGCATCGGAAAGTAAAACTGATGGCACAGGAAACGTTCAAAACATTGACAGTAGGAAGACTTAGTCTTCCTGTACTTACGTCGGCATTGTGTCTCTTATATTTATTTCCGATGCAATTTCTGTTTTTCATCGTGAATGGGAAGGTCCAAGGGATATAGTAAACATGCAGAGGTGCATCGGAATGCGTAACGGATGACACAGGAAACGCTCAAAACATAGACAGTAGGAAGACTCAGTCTTCCTGTACTTAAGTCGGCATTGTGTCTCTTATATTTAATTCCGATGCAATTTCTGTGTTTCATCGTCAATGGGAAGGTCCAAGAGAGACAGCCAACCTGCAGAGGTGCATCAGAATTTAAAACTGGTGACTCAGGAAACGCTCAAAACATAGACAGTAGGAAGACTCAGTCTTCCTGTACCTAAGTCGGCATTGTGTCTCTTATATTTAATTCCGATGCAATTTCTGTGTTTCATCGTCAATGGGAAGGTCCAAGGGATATAGTAAACCTGCAGAGGTGCACCAGAATGTAAAACTGATGACACAGGAAACGCTCAAAACATAGACAGTAGGAAGACTCAGTCTTCCTGTACTTAAGTCGGCATTGTGTCTCTTATATTTAATTCCGATGCAATTTCTGTGTTTCATCGTGAATGGGAAGGTCCAATGGATACAATAAACCTGCAGAGGTGCATCAGAATGAAAAACTGGTGACACAGGAAAAGCTCAAAACATAGACAGTAGGAAGAATCAGTCTTCCTGTACTTAAGTCGGCATTGTGTCTCTTATATTTAATTTCGATGCAATTTGTGTGTTTCATCGCCAATGGGGAGGTCCAAGGTATACAGTAAACGTCCAGAGGTGCATCGGAATGTGTAACTGATGACACAGGAAACGCTCAAAAGATAGACAGTAGGAAGACTCAGTCTTCCTGTACTTAATTCGGCATTGTGTCTCTTATATTTATTTCCGATTAAATTTCTGTGTTTCATCGTGAATGGGAAGGTCCAAGGGATATAGTAAACCTGCAGAGGTGCATCGGAAAGTAAAACTGATGACACAGGAAAAGCTGAAAACATAGACAGTAGGAAGACTTAGTCTTCCTGTACTTAAGTCGGCATTGTGTCTCTTATATTTAATTCCGATGCAATTTCTGTCTTTCATCGTCAATGGGAAGGTTCAAGGAATACAGTAAACCTGCAGAGGTGCATCGGAATGTAAAACTGATGACACAGGAAACGCTCAAAACATAGACAGTAGGAAGACTCAGTCTTCCTGTACTTAAGTCGTCATTGTGTCTCTTATATTTAATTCCAATGCAATTTCTGTGTTTCATCGTCACTGTGAAGGTCCAAGGGATACAGTAAACCTGTAGAGGTGCATCGGAATGTAAAACTGGTGACACAGGAAACGCTCAAATTACAGACAGTAGTAAGTCTCAGTCTTCCTGTACTTAAGTCGGCATTCTGTCTCTTATATTTAATTCCGATACAATTTCCGTGTTTCATCGTCAATGTGTCGGTCCAAGGGATATAGTAAACCTGCAGAGGTGCATCAGAATGTAAAACTGGTGACACAGGAAACGCTCAAAACATAGACAGTAGGAAGACTCAGTCTTCCTGTACTTAAGTCGGCATTATGTCTCTTATATTTAATTCCGATGCAATTTCTGTGTTTCATCGTCAATGGGAAGGTCCAATGGATACAATAAACCTGCAGAGGTGCATCAGAATGAAAAACTGGTGACACAGGAAACGCTCAAAGCATAGACAGTAGGAAGACTCAGTCTTCCTGTACTTAAGTCGGCATTGTGTCTCTTATATTTATTTCCGATGCGATTTCTGTGTTTCATCGACAATGGGAAGCTCCAAGGGATACAGTAAACCCGCAGAGGTGCATCGGAATGAAAACTGGTGACACAGGAAACGCTCAAAACATTGACCGTACGAAGACTGTTTTCTTGTACTTAAGTCGGCATTGTGTCTCTTATATTTAATTTCGATGCAATTTGTGTGTTTCATCGTCAATGGGAAGGCCCAAGGGATACAGTAAACCTGTAGAGGTGCATCGGAATGTAAAACAGGTGACACAGGAAACGCTCAAATTATAGACAGTAGTAAGACTCAGTCTTCCTGTACATAAGTCGGCATTGTGTCTCTTATGTTTAATTCCGATGCAATTTCCGTGTTTCATCGTCAATGTGAAGGTCCAAGGGATACAGAAAAACCGCAGAGGTGCATCGGAATGTAAAACAAGTGACACAGGAAACGCTCAAAACATAGACAGTAGGAAGACTCAGTCTTCCCGTACTTAAGTCGGCATTGTGTCTCTTATATTTAATTCCGATGCAATTTCTGTGTTTCATCGTCAATGGGAAGGTCCAAGGGATACAGTAAACCTGCAGAGGTGCATCGGAATGTAAAACTGGTGACACAGGAAACGCTCAAAACATAGATAGTAGGAAGACTCAGTCTTCCTGTACTTAAGTCGGCATTGTGTCTCTTATATTTATTTCCGATGAAATTTTTGTGTTTCATCGTCAATGGGAAAGTCCAAGCGATATAGTAAACCTGCAGAGGTGCATCGGAAAGTAAAACTGATGACACAGGAAACGTTCAAAACATAGACAGTAGGAAGACTTAGTCTTCCTGTACTAAAGTCGGCATTGTGTCTCTTATATTCAATTCCGATGCAATTTCTGTGTTTCATCGTAAATGGGAAGCTCCAAGGGATACAGTAAGCCTGCAGGGGTGCATCGGAAAGTAAAACTGATGACACAGGAAACGCTCAAAACATAGACAGTAGGAAGACTTAGTCTTCCTGTACTTAAGTCGGCTTTGTGTCTCTTATAATTAATTCCCATGCAATTTCTGTGTTTCATCGTCACTGTGAAGGTCCAAGGGATACAGTAAACCGCAGAGGTGCATCGGAATGTAAAACTAGTGACACAGGAAACGCTCAAAACAGAGACAGTAGGAAGACTCAGTCTTCCCGTACTCAAGTCGGCATTGTGTCTCTTATATTTAACTCTGATGCAATTTCTGTGTTTCATCGTGAATGGGAAGGTCCAAGGGATGTAGTAAACCTGCAGAGGTGCATCGGAAAGTAAAACTGATGACACAGGAAACGTTCAAAACATTGACAGTAGGAAGACTTAGTCTTCCTGTACTTACGTCGGCATTGTGTCTCTTATATTTATTTCCGATGCAATTTCTGTTTTTCATCGTGAATGGGAAGGTCCAAGGGATATAGTAAACATGCAGAGGTGCATCGGAAAGTAAAACTGATGACACAGGAAACGTACAAAACATAGACAGTAGGAATACTTAGTCTTCCTGTACTTATGTCGGCATTGTGTCTCTTATATTTAATTCCGACGCAATTTCTGTTTTTCATCGTCAATGGGAAGGTCCAAGGGATACAGTAAACCCGCAGAGGTGCATCGGAATGCGTAACGGATGACACAGGAAACGCTCAAAACATAGACAGTAGGAAGACTCAGTCTTCCTGTACTTAAGTCGGCATTGTGTCTCTTATATTTAATTCCGATGCAATTTCTGTGTTTCATCGTCAATGGGAAGGTCCAAGGGAGACAGCCAACCTGCAGAGGTGCATCAGAATTTAAAACTGGTGACTCAGGAAACGCTCAAAACATAGACAGTAGGAAGACTCAGTCTTCCTGTACCTAAGTCGGCATTGTGTCTCTTATATTCAATTCCGATGCAATTTCTGTGTTTCATCGTCAATGGGAAGGTCAAAGGGATATAGTAAACCTGCAGAGGTGCACCAGAATGTAAAACTGGTGACACAGGAAACGCTCAAAACATAGACAGTAGGAAGACTCAGTCTTCCTGTACTTAAGTCGGCATTGTGTCTCTTATATTTAATTCCGATGCAATTTCTGTGTTTCATCGTGAATGGGAAGGTCCAATGGATACAATAAACCTGCAGAGGTGCATCAGAATGAAAAACTGGTGACACAGGAAAAGCTCAAAACATAGACAGTAGGAAGAATCGGTCTTCCTGTACTTAAGTCGGCATTGTGTTTCTTATATTTAATTTCGATGCAATTTGTGTGTTTCATCGCCAATGGGGAGGTCCAAGGGATACAGTAAACGTCCAGAGGTGCATCGGAATGTGTAACTGATGACACAGGAAACGCTCAAAACATAGACAGTAGGAAGACTTAGTCTTCCTGTACTTATGTAGGCATTGTGTCTCTTATATTTAATTCCGATGCATTTCTGTTTTTCATCGTCAGTGGGAAGGTCCAAGGGATACAGTAAACCTGCAGAGGTGCATCGGAATGTGTAACTGATGACACAGGAAACCCTCAAAACACAGACAGTAAGAAGACTCAGTCTTCCTGTACTTAAGTCGGCATTGTGTCTCTTATATTTAATTCCGATGCAATTTCTGTGTTTCATCGTCAATGGGAAGTTCCAATGGATACAATAAACCTGCAGAGGTGCATCAGAATGAAAAACTGGTGACACAGGAAACGCTCAAAGCATAGACAGTAGGAAGACTCAGTCTTCCTGTACTTATGTCGGGATTGTGTGTCTTATATTTAATTCCGATGCGATTTCTGTGTTTCATTGACAATGGGAAGGTCCAAGGGATACAGTAAACCGGCAGAGGTGCATCGGAATGTAAAACTGGTGACAGAGGAAACGCTCAAAACATTGACCATACGAAGACTGTTTTCTTGTACTTAAGTCGGCATTGTGTCTCTTATATTTAATTCCGATGCAATTTCTGTGTTTCATCGTCAATGGGAAGGTCCAATGGATACAATAAACCTGCAGAGGTGCATCAGAATGAAAAACTGGTGACACAGGAAACGCTCAAAGCATAGACAGTAGGAAGACTCAGTCTTCCTGTACTTAAGTCGGGATTGTGTCTCTTATATTTCATTCCGATGCGATATCTGTGTTTCATCGACAATGGGAAGGGGCAAGGGATACAGTAAACCGGCAGAGGTGCTTCGGAATGTAAAACAGGCGACACAGGAAACGCTCAAAACATAGACCATAAGAAGGCTCAGTTTCTTGTACTTAAGTCGGCGTTGTGTCTCTTATATTTAATTCCGATGCAATTTCTGTGTTTCATCGTAAATGGGAAGCTCCAAGGGATACAGTAAGCCTGCAGAGGTGCATCGGAAAGTAAAACTGATGACACAGGAAACGCTCAAAACATAGACAGTAGGAAGACTTAGTCTTCCTGTACTTAAGTCGGCATTGTGTCTCTTATAATTAATTCCCATGCAATTTCTGTGTTTCATCGTCACTGTGAAGGTCCAAGGGATACAGTAAACCGCAGAGGTGCATCGGAATGTAAAACTAGTGACACAGGAAACGCTCAAAACAGAGACAGTAGGAAGACTCAGTCTTCCCGTACTCAAGTCGGCATTGTGTCTCTTATATTTAACTCCGATGCAATTTCTGTGTTTCATCGTGAATGGGAAGGTCCAAGGGATGTAGTAAACCTGCAGAGGTGCATCGGAAAGTAAAACTGATGACACAGGAAACGTTCAAAACATTGACAGTAGGAAGACTTAGTCTTCCTGTACTTACGTCGGCATTGTGTCTCTTATATTTATTTCCGATGCAATTTCTGTTTTTCATCGTGAATGGGAAGGTCCAAGGGATATAGTAAACATGCAGAGGTGCATCGGAAAGTAAAACTGATGACACAGGAAACGTACAAAACATAGACAGTAGTAATACTTAGTCTTCCTGTACTTATGTCGGCATTGTGTCTCTTATATTTAATTCCGATGCAATTTCTGTTTTTCATCGTCAATGGGAAGGTCCAAGGGATACAGTAAACCTGCAGAGGTGCATCGGAATGCGTAACGGATGACACAGGAAACGCTCAAAACATAGACAGTAGGAAGACTCAGTCTTCCTGTACTTAAGTCGGCATTGTGTCTCTTATATTTAATTCCGATGCAATTTCTGTGTTTCATCGTCAATGGGAAGGTCCAAGGGAGACAGCCAACCTGCAGAGGTGCATCAGAATTTAAAACTGGTGACTCAGGAAACGCTCAAAACATAGACAGTAGGAAGACTCAGTCTTCCTGTTCCTAAGTCGGCATTGTGTCTCTTATATTTAATTCCGATGCAATTTCTGTGTTTCATCGTCAATGGGAAGGTCCAAGGGATATAGTAAACCTGCAGAGGTGCACCAGAATGTAAAACTGGTGACACAGGAAACGCTCAAAACATAGACAGTAGGAAGACTCAGTCTTCCTGTACTTAAGTCGGCATTGTGTCTCTTATATTTAATTCCGATGCAATTTCTGTGTTTCATCGTGAATGGGAAGGTCCAATGGATACAATAAACCTGCAGAGGTGCATCAGAATGAAAAACTGGTGACACAGGAAAAGCTCAAAACATAGACAGTAGGAAGAATCAGTCTTCCTGTACTTAAGTCGGCATTGTGTCTCTTATATTTAATTTCGATGCAATTTGTGTGTTTCATCGCCAATGGGGAGGTCCAAGGGATACAGTAAACGTCCAGAGGTGCATCGGAATGTGTAACTGATGACACAGGAAACGCTCAAAACATAGACAGTAGGAAGACTCAGTCTTCCTGTACTTAAGTCGGCATTGTGTCTCTTATATTTAATTCCCATGCAATTTCTGTGTTTCATCGTCACTGTGAAAGTCCAAGAAATACAGTAAACCTGTAGAGGTGCATCGGAATGTAAAACTGGTGACACAGGAAACGTTCAAAACATAGACAGTAGGAAGTCTTAGTCTTCCTGTACTTAAGTCGGCATTGTGTCTCTTATATTTAATTCCGATGCAATTTCTGTTTTTCATCGTCAATAGGAAGGACCAAGGGATACAGTAAACCTGCAGAGGTGCATCGGAAAGTGTAACTGATGACACAGGAAACGCTCAAAACATAGACAGTAGGAAGACTCAGTCGTCCTGTACTTAAGTCGGCATTGTGTCCCTTATATTTAATTCCGATGCAATTTCTGTTTTTCATCGTCAATGGGAAGGTCCAAGGGATACAGTAAACCTGCAGAGGTGCATCGGAATGTAAAACTAGTGACACAGGAAACGCTCAAAACATAGACAGTAGGAAGACTCAGTCTTCCTGTACTTAAGTCGGCATTGTGACTCTTATATTTAATTCTGATGCAATTTCTGTGTTTCATCGTCAATGGGAAGGTCCAAGGGATAGAGTAAACCTGCAGAAGTGCATCGGAATGTATAACTGGTGACACAGGAAACGCTCAAAACATAGACAGTAGTTAGACTCAGTCCTACTGTACTTAATTCGGCATTGTGTCTCTTATATTTATTTCCGATTAAATTTCTGTGTTTCATCGTGAATGAGAAGGTCCAAGGGATATAGTAAACCTGCAGAGGTGCATCGGAAAGTAAAACTGATGACACAGGAAACGCTGAAAACATAGACAGTAGGAAGACTTAGTCTTCCTGTACTTAAGTCGGCATTGTGTCTCTTATATTTAATTCCGATGCAATTTCTGTCTTTCATCGTCAATGGGAAGGTTCAAGGAATACAGTAAACCTGCAGAGGTGCATCGGAATGTAAAACTGATGACACAGGAAACGCTCAAAACATAGACAGTAGGAAGACTCAGTCTTCCTGTACTTAAGTCGGCATTGTGTCTCTTATATTTAATTCCGATGCAATTTCTGTGTTTCATCGTCACTGTGAAGGTCCAAGGGATACAGTAAACCTGTAGAGGTGCATCGGAATGTAAAACTGGTGACACAGGAAACGTTCAAATTATAGACAGTAGTAAGTCTCAGTCTTCCTGTACTTAAGTCGGCATTCTGTCTCTTATATTTAATTCCGATACAATTTCCGTGTTTCATCGTCAATGTGTCGGTCCAAGGGATATAGTAAACCTGCAGAGGTGCATCAGAATGTAAAGCTGGTGACACAGGAAACGCTCAAAACATAGACAGTAGGAAGACTCAGTCTTCCTGTACTTAAGTCGGCATTATGTCTCTTATATTTAATTCCGATGCAATTTCTGTGTTTCATCGTCATTGGGAAGGTCCAATGGATACAATAAACCTGCAGAGGTGCATCAGAATGAAAAACTGGTGACACAGGAAACGCTCAAAGCATAGACAGTAGGAAGACTCAGTCTTCCTGTACTTAAGTCGGCATTGTGTCTCTTATATTTATTTCCGATGCGATTTCTGTGTTTCATCGACAATGGGAAGCTCCAAGGGATACAGTAAACCCGCAGAGGTGCATCGGAATGAAAACTGGTGACACAGGAAACGCTCAAAACATTGACCGTACGAAGACTGTTTTCTTGTACTTAAGTCGGCATTGTGTCTCTTATATTTAATTTCGATGCAATTTGTGTGTTTCATCGTCAATGGGAAGGCCCAAGGGATACAGTAAACCTGTAGAGGTGCATCGGAATGTAAAACAGGTGACACAGGAAACGCTCAAATTATAGACAGTAGTAAGACTCAGTCTTCCTGTACATAAGTCGGCATTGTGTCTCTTATATTTAATTCCGATGCAATTTCCGTGTTTCATCGTCAATGTGAAGGTCCAAGGGATACAGAAAAACCGCAGAGGTGCATCGGAATGTAAAACAAGTGACACAGGAAACGCTCAAAACATAGACAGTAGGAAGACTCAGTCTTCCCGTACTTAAGTCGGCATTGTGTCTCTTATATTTAATTCCGATGCAATTTCTGTGTTTCATCATCAATGGGAAGGTCCAAGGGATACAGTAAACCTGCAGAGGTGCATCGGAATGTAAAACTGGTGACACAGGAAACGCTCAAAGCATAGACAGTAGGAAGACTCAGTCTTCCTGTACTTAAGTCGGGATTGTGTCTCTTATATTTCATTCCGATGCGATATCTGTGTTTCATCGACAATGGGAAGGGGCAAGGGATACAGTAAACCGGCAGAGGTGCATCGGAAAGTAAAACTGATGACACAGGAAACGCTCAAAACATAGACAGTAGGAAGACTCAGTCTTCCTGTACTTAAGTCGGCATTGTGTCTCTTAAATTTATTTCCGATGAAATTTCTGTGTTTCATCGTGAATGGGAAGGTCCAAGGGATATAGTAAACCTGCAGAGGTGCATCGGAAAGTAAAACTGATGACACAGGAAACGCTCAAAACATAGACACTAGGAAGACTTAGTCTTCCTGTACTTAAGTCGGCGTTGTGTCTCTTATATTTAATTCCGATGCAATTTCTGTTTTTCATCGTCAATGGGAAGGTTCAAAGAATACAGTAAACCTGCAGATGTGCATCGGAATGTAAAACTGATGACACAGGAAACGCTCAAAACATAGACAGTAGTAAGACTCAGTCTTCCTGTACTTAAGTCGGCATTGTGTCTCTTATATTTAATTCCGATGCAATTTCCATGTTTCATCGTCAATGTGAAGGTCCAAGGGATACAGTAAACCGCAGAGGTGCATCGGAATGTAAAACTAGTGACACAGGAAACGCTCAAAACATAGACAGTAGGAAGACTCAGTCTTCCCGTACTCAAGTCGGCATTGTGTCTCTTATATTTAACTCCGATGCAATTTCTGTGTTTCATCGTGAATGGGAAGGTCCAAGGGATGTAGTAAACCTGCAGAGGTGCATCGGAAAGTAAAACTGATGACACAGGAAACGTTCAAAACATAGACAGTAGGAAGACTTAGTCTTCCTGTACTTACGTCGGCATTGTGTCTCTTATATTTAATTCCGATGCAATTTCTGTTTTTCATCGTGAATGGGAAGGTCCAAGGGATATAGTAAACATGCAGAGGTGCATCGGAAAGTAAAACTGATGACAAAGGAAACGTACAAAACATAGACAGTAGGGAGACTTAGTCTTCCTGTACTTATGTCGGCATTGTGTCTCTTATATTTAATTCCTATGCAATTTCTGATTTTCATCGTCAATGGGAAGGTCCAAGGGATACAGTAAACCTGCAGAGGTGCATCGGAATGTGTAACTGATGACACAGGAAACGCTCAAAACATAGACAGTAGGAAGACTCAGTCTTCCTGTACTTAAGTCGGCATTGTGTCTCTTATATTTCATTCCGATGCAATTTCTGTGTTTTATCGTCAATGGGAAGGTCCAAGGGATACAGCCAACCTGCAGAGGTGCATCAGAATGTAAAACTGGTGACTCAGGAAACGCTCAAAACATAAACAGTAGGAAGACTCAGTCTTCCTGTACCTAAGTCGGCATTGTGTCTCTTATATTTAATTCCGATGCAATTTCGGTGTTTCATCGTCAATGGGAAGGTCCAAGGGATATAGTAAACCTGCAGAGGTGCACCAGAATGTAAAACTGGTGACACAGGAAACGCTCAAAACATAGACAGTAGGAAGACTCAGTCTTCCTGTACTTAAGTCGGCATTGTGTCTCTTATATTTAATTCCGATGCAATTTCTGTGTTTCATCGTGAATGGGAAGGTCCAATGGATACAATAAACCTGCAGAGGTGCATCAGAATGAAAAACTGGTGACACAGGAAAAGCTCAAAACATAGACAGTAGGAAGAATCAGTCTTCCTGTACTTAAGTCGGCATTGTGTCTCTTATATTTAATTTCGATGCAATTTGTGTGTTTCATCGCCAATGGGGAGGTCCAAGGGATACAGTAAACCTCCAGAGGTGCATCGGAATGTGTAACTGATGACACAGGAAACGCTCAAAACATAGACAGTAGGAAGACTCAGTCTTCCTGTACTTAAGTCGGCATTGTGTCTCTTATATTTAATTCCATGCAATTTCTGTGTTTCATCGTCACTGTGAAAGTCCAAGAAATACAGTAAACCTGTAGAGGTGCATCGGAATGTAAAACTGGTGACACAGGAATCGTTCTAAACATAGACAATAGGAAGTCTTAGTCTTCCTGTACTTAAGTCGGCATTGTGTCTCTTATATTTAATTCCGATGCAATTTCTGTTTTTCATCGTCAATAGGAAGGACCAAGGGATACAGTAAACCTGCAGAGGTGCATCGGAATGTGTAACTGATGACACAGGAAACGCTCAAAACATAGACAGTAGGAAGACTCAGTCTTCCTGTACTTAAGTCGGCATTGTGTCCCTCATATTTAATTCCGATGCAATTTCTGTTTTTCATCGTCAATGGGAAGGTCCAAGGGATACAGTAAACCTGCAGAGGTGCATCGGAATGTAAAACTAGTGACACAGGAAACGCTCAAAACATAGACAGTAGGAAGACTCAGTCTTCCTGTACTTAAGTCGGCATTGTGACTCTTATATTTAATTCCGATGCAATTTCTGTGTTTCACCGTCAATGGGAAGGTCCAAGGGATAGAGTAAACCTGCAGAAGTGCATCGGAATGTATAACTGGTGACACAGGAAACGCTCAAACATAGACAGCAGTTAGACTCAGTCTTCCTGTACTTAATTCGGCATTGTGTCTCTTATATTTATTTCCGATGAAATTTCTCTGTTTCATCGTCAATGGGAAGGTCCAAGGGATATAGTAAACCTGCAGAGGTGCATCGGAAAGTAAAACTGATGACACAGGAAACGCTGAAAACATAGACAGTAGGAAGACTTAGTCTTCCTGTACTTAAGTCGGCATTGTGTCTCTTATATTTAATTCCGATGCAATTTCTGTTTTTCATCGTCAATGGGAAGGTTCAAGGAATACAGTAAACCTGCAGAGGTGCATCGGAATGTAAAACTGATGACACAGGAAACGCTCAAAACATAGACAGTAGGAAGACTCAGTCTTCCTGTACTTAAGTCGGCATTGTGTCTCTTATATTTAATTCCGATGCATTTTCTGTGTTTCATCGTCACTGTGAAGGTCCAAGGGATACAGTAAACCTGTAGAGGTGCATCGGAATGTAAAACTGGTGACACAGGAAACGCTCAAATTATAGACAGTAGTAAGTCTCAGTCTTCCTGTACTTAAGTCGGCATTCTGTCTCTTATATTTAATTCCGATACAATTTCCGTGTTTCATCGTCAATGTGTCGGTCCAAGGGATATAGTAAACCTGCAGAGGTGCATCAGAATGTAAAACTGGTGACACAGGAAACGCTCAAATCATAGACAGTAGGAAGACTCAGTCTTCCTGTACTTAAGTCGGCATTATGTCTCTTATATTTAATTCCGATGCAATTTCTGTGTTTCATCGTCAATGGGAAGGTCCAATGGATACAATAAACCTGCAGAGGTGCATCAGAATGTAAAACTGGTGACACAGGAAACGCTCAAAACATAGACAGTAAGAAGACTCAGTCTTCCTGTAATTAAGTCGGCATTGTGTCTCTTATATTTAATTCCGATGCAATTTCTGTGTTTCATCGTCAATGGGAAGGTCCAAGGGATATAGTAAACCTGCAGAGGTGCATCAGAATGTAAAACTGGTGACACAGGAAACGCTCAAAACATAGACAGTAGGAAGACTCAGTCTTCCTGTACTTAAGTCGGCATTGTGTCTCTTAAATTTATTTCCGATGAAATTTCTGTGTTTCATCGTGAATGGGAAGGTCCAAGGGATATAGTAAACCTGCAGAGGTGCATCGGAAAGTAAAACTGATGACACAGGAAACGCTCAAAACATAGACAGTAGGAAGACTTAGTCTTCCTGTACTTATGTCGGCATTGTGTCTCTTATATTTAATTCCGATGCATTTCTGTTTTTCATCGTCAGTGAGAAGGTCCAAGGGATACAGTAAACCTGTAGAGGTGCATCGGAATGTGTAACTGATGACACAGGAAACCCTCAAAACACAGACAGTAAGAAGACTCAGTCTTCCTGTAATTAAGTCGGCATTGTGTCTCTTATATTTAATTCCGATGCAATTTCTGTGTTTCATCGTCAATGGGAAGGTCCAAGGGATATAGTAAACCTGCAGAGGTGCATCAGAATGTAAAACTGGTGACACAGGAAACGCTCAAAACATAGACAGTAAGAAGACTCAGTCTTCCTGTAATTAAGTCGGCATTGTGTCTCTTATATTTAATTCCGATGCAATTTCTGTGTTTCATCGTCAATGGGAAGGTCCAAGGGATATAGTAAACCTGCAGAGGTGCATCAGAATGTAAAACTGGTGACACAGGAAACGCTCAAAACATAGACAGAAGGAAGACTCAGTCTTCCTGTACTTAAGTCGGCATTGTGTCTCTTATATTTAATTCCGATGCAATTTCTGTGTTTCATCGTCAATGGGAAGGTCCAATGGATACAATAAACCTGCAGAGGTTCATCAGAATGAAAAACTGGTGACACAGGAAACGCTCAAAGCATAGACAGTAGGAAGACTCAGTCTTCCTGTACTTATGTCGGGATTGTGTCTCTCATATATAATTCCGATGCGATTTCTGTGTTTCATTGACAATGGGAAGGTCCAAGGGATACAGTAAACCGGCAGAGGTGCATCGGAATGTAAAACTGGTGACACAGGAAACGCTCAAAACATTGACCATACGAAGACTGTTTTCTTGTACTTAAGTCGGCATGTGTCTCTTATATTTAATTCCGATGCAATTTCTGTGTTTCATCGTCAATGGGAAGGTCCAATGGATACAATAAACCTGCAGAGGTGCATCAGAATGAAAAACTGGTGACACAGGAAACGCTCAAAGCATAGACAGTAGGAAGACTCAGTCTTCCTGTACTTAAGTCGGGATTGTGTCTCTTATATTTCATTCCGATGCGATATCTGTGTTTCATCGACAATGGGAAGGGGCAAGGGATACAGTAAACCGGCAGAGGTGCATCGGAATGTAGAACAGGCGACACAGGAAACGCTCAAAACATAGACCGTAAGAAGGCTCAGTTTCTTGTACTTAAGTCGGCGTTGTGTCCCTTATATTTAATTCCGATGCAATTTCTGTGTTTCATCGTAAATGGGAAGCTCCAAGGGATACCGTAAGCCTGCAGAGGTGCATCGGAAAGTAAAACTGATGACACAGGAAACGCTCAAAACATAGACAGTAGGAAGACTTAGTCTTCCTGTACTTAAGTCGGCATTGAGTCTCTTATAATTAATTCCCATGCAATTTCTGTGTTTCATCGTCACTGTGAAGGTCCAAGGGATACAGTAAACCTGTAGAGGTGCATCGGAATGTAAAACTGGTGACACAGGAAACGTTCAAAACATAGACAGTAGGAAGACTTAGTCTTCCTGTACCTAAGTCGGCATTGTGTCTCTTATATTTAATTCCGATGCAATTTCTGTTTTCATCGTCAATAGGAATGTCCAAGGGATACAGTAAACCTGCAGAGGTGCATCGGAATGTGTAACTGATGACACAGGAAACGCTCAAAACATAGACAGTAGGAAGACACAGTCTTCCTGTACTTAAGTCGGCATTGTGTCCCTTATATTTAATTACGATGCAATTTCTGTTTTTCATCGTCAATGGGAAGGTCCAAGGGATACAGTAAACCTGCAGAGGTGCATCGGAAAGTAAAACTGATGACACAGGAAACGTTCAAAACATAGACAGTAGGAAGACTTAGTCTTCCTGTACTTATGTCGGCATTGTGTCTCTTATATTTAATTCCGATGCATTTCTGTTTTTCATCGTCAGTGGGAAGAACCAAGGGATACAGTAAACCTGCAGAGGTGCATCGGAATGTGTAACTGATGACACAGGAAACCCTCAAAACACAGACAGTAAGAAGACTCAGTCTTCCTGTAATTAAGTCGGCATTGTGTCTCTTATATTTAATTCCGATGCAATTTCTGTGTTTCATCGTCAATGGGAAGGTCCAAGGGATATAGTAAACCTGCAGAGGTGCATCAGAATGTAAAACTGGTGACACAGGAAACGCTCAAAACATAGACAGAAGGAAGACTCAGTCTTCCTGTACTTATGTCGGGATTGTGTCTCTTATATTTAATTCCGATGCGATTTCTGTGTTTCATTGACAATGGGAAGGTCCAAGGGATACAGTAAACCGGCAGAGGTGCATCGGAATGTAAAACTGGTGACACAGGAAACGCTCAAAACATTTACCATACGAAGACTGTTTTCTTTTACTTAAGTCGGCATTGTGTCTTTTATATTTAATTCCGATGCAATTTCTGTGTTTCATCGTCAATGGGAAGGTCCAATGGATACAATAAACCTGCAGAGGTGCATCAGAATGAAAAACTGGTGACACAGGAAACGCTCAAAGCATAGACAGTAGGAAGACTCAGTCTTCCTGTACTTAAGTCGGGATTGTGTCTCTTATATTTCATTCCGATGCGATATCTGTGTTTCATCGACAATGGGAAGGGGCAAGGGATACAGTAAACCGGCAGAGGTGCATCGGAATGTAAAACAGGCGACACAGGAAACGCTCAAAACATTGACCGTACGAAGACTGTTTTCTTGTACTTAAGTCGGCATTGTATCTCTTATATTTAATTTCGACGCAATTTCTGTGTTTCATCGTCAATGGGAAGGTCCAAGGGATACAGGAAACCTACAGAAGTGCATCGGAATGTAAAACTGGTGACACAGGAAACGCTCAAAACATAGACAGTAGGAAGACTTAGTCTTCCTGTACCTAAGTCGGCATTGTGTCTCTTATATTTAATTCCGATGCAATTTCTGTTTTTCATCGTCAATGGGAAGGTCCAAGGGATACAGTAAACCTGCAGAGGTGCATCGGAAAGTAAAACTGATGACACAGGAAACGCTCAAAACATAGACAGTAAGAAGACTTAGTCTTCCTGTACTTAAGTCGACATTGTGTCTCTTATAATTAATTCCCATGTAATTTCTGTGTTTCATCGTCACTGTGAAGGTCCAAGGGATACAGTAAACCTGTAGAGGTGCATCGGAATGTAAAACTGGTGACACAGGAAACGTTCAAAACATAGACAGTAGGAAGACTTAGTCTTCCTGTACCTAAGTCGGCATTGTGTCTCTTATATTTAATTCCGATGCAATTTCTGTTTTTCATCGTCAATAGGAGTGTCCAAGGGATACAGTAAACCTGCAGAGGTGCATCGGAATGTGTAACTGATGACACAGGAAACGCTCAAAACATAGACAGTAGGAAGACTCAGTCTTCCTGTACTTAAGTCGGCATTGTGTCCCTTATATTTAATTCCGATGCAATTTCTGTTTTTCATCGTCAATGGGAAGGTCCAAGGGATACAGTAAACCTGCAGAGGTGCATCGGAATGTAAAACTAGTGACACAGGAAACGCTCAAACATAGACAGTAGGAAGACTCAGTCTTCCTGTACTTAAGTCGGCATTGTGTCTCTTAAATTTATTTCCGATGAAATTTCTGTGTTTCATCGTGAATGGGAAGGTCCAAGGGATATAGTAAACCTGCAGAGGTGCATCGGAAAGTAAAACTGATGACACAGGAAACGCTCAAAACATAGACAGTAGGAAGACTTAGTCTTCCTGTACTTAAGTCGGCATTGTGTCTCTTATATTTAATTCCGATGCAATTTCTGTTTTTCATCGTCAATGGGAAGGTTCAAAGAATACAGTAAACCTGCAGATGTGCATCGGAATGTAAAACTGATGACACAGGAAACGCTCAAAACATAGACAGTAGTAAGACTCAGTCTTCCTGTACTTAAGTCGGCATTGTGTCTCTTATATTTAATTCCGATGCAATTTCCATGTTTCATCGTCAATGTGAAGGTCCAAGGGATACAGTAAACCGCAGAGGTGCATCGGAATGTAAAACTAGTGACACAGGAAACGCTCAAAACATAGACAGTAGGAAGACTCAGTCTTCCCGTACTCAAGTCGGCATTGTGTCTCTTATATTTAACTCCGATGCAATTTCTGTGTTTCATCGTGAATGGGAAGGTCCAAGGGATGTAGTAAACCTGCAGAGGTGCATCGGAAAGTAAAACTGATGACACAGGAAACGTTCAAAACATAGACAGTAGGAAGACTTAGTCTTCCTGTACTTACGTCGGCATTGTGTCTCTTATATTTAATTCCGATGCAATTTCTGTTTTTCATCGTGAATGGGAAGGTCCAAGGGATATAGTAAACATGCAGAGGTGCATCGGAAAGTAAAACTGATGACAAAGGAAACGTACAAAACATAGACAGTAGGGAGACTTAGTCTTCCTGTACTTATGTCGGCATTGTGTCTCTTATATTTAATTCCTATGCAATTTCTGATTTTCATCGTCAATGGGAAGGTCCAAGGGATACAGTAAACCTGCAGAGGTGCATCGGAATGTGTAACTGATGACACAGGAAACGCTCAAAACATAGACAGTAGGAAGACTCAGTCTTCCTGTACTTAAGTCGGCATTGTGTCTCTTATATTTCATTCCGATGCAATTTCTGTGTTTTATCGTCAATGGGAAGGTCCAAGGGATACAGCCAACCTGCAGAGGTGCATCAGAATGTAAAACTGGTGACTCAGGAAACGCTCAAAACATAAACAGTAGGAAGACTCAGTCTTCCTGTACCTAAGTCGGCATTGTGTCTCTTATATTTAATTCCGATGCAATTTCGGTGTTTCATCGTCAATGGGAAGGTCCAAGGGATATAGTAAACCTGCAGAGGTGCACCAGAATGTAAAACTGGTGACACAGGAAACGCTCAAAACATAGACAGTAGGAAGACTCAGTCTTCCTGTACTTAAGTCGGCATTGTGTCTCTTATATTTAATTCCGATGCAATTTCTGTGTTTCATCGTGAATGGGAAGGTCCAATGGATACAATAAACCTGCAGAGGTGCATCAGAATGAAAAACTGGTGACACAGGAAAAGCTCAAAACATAGACAGTAGGAAGAATCAGTCTTCCTGTACTTAAGTCGGCATTGTGTCTCTTATATTTAATTTCGATGCAATTTGTGTGTTTCATCGCCAATGGGGAGGTCCAAGGGATACAGTAAACCTCCAGAGGTGCATCGGAATGTGTAACTGATGACACAGGAAACGCTCAAAACATAGACAGTAGGAAGACTCAGTCTTCCTGTACTTAAGTCGGCATTGTGTCTCTTATATTTAATTCCATGCAATTTCTGTGTTTCATCGTCACTGTGAAAGTCCAAGAAATACAGTAAACCTGTAGAGGTGCATCGGAATGTAAAACTGGTGACACAGGAATCGTTCTAAACATAGACAATAGGAAGTCTTAGTCTTACTGTACTTAAGTCGGCATTGTGTCTCTTATATTTAATTCCGATGCAATTTCTGTTTTTCATCGTCAATAGGAAGGACCAAGGGATACAGTAAACCTGCAGAGGTGCATCGGAATGTGTAACTGATGACACAGGAAACGCTCAAAACATAGACAGTAGGAAGACTCAGTCTTCCTGTACTTAAGTCGGCATTGTGTCCCTCATATTTAATTCCGATGCAATTTCTGTTTTTCATCGTCAATGGGAAGGTCCAAGGGATACAGTAAACCTGCAGAGGTGCATCGGAATGTAAAACTAGTGACACAGGAAACGCTCAAAACATAGACAGTAGGAAGACTCAGTCTTCCTGTACTTAAGTCGGCATTGTGACTCTTATATTTAATTCCGATGCAATTTCTGTGTTTCACCGTCAATGGGAAGGTCCAAGGGATAGAGTAAACCTGCAGAAGTGCATCGGAATGTATAACTGGTGACACAGGAAACGCTCAAAACATAGACAGCAGTTAGACTCAGTCTTCCTGTACTTAATTCGGCATTGTGTCTCTTATATTTATTTCCGATGAAATTTCTGTGTTTCATCGTCAATGGGAAGGTCCAAGGGATATAGTAAACCTGCAGAGGTGCATCGGAAAGTAAAACTGATGACACAGGAAACGCTGAAAACATAGACAGTAGGAAGACTTAGTCTTCCTGTACTTAAGTCGGCATTGTGTCTCTTATATTTAATTCCGATGCAATTTCTGTTTTTCATCGTCAATGGGAAGGTTCAAGGAATACAGTAAACCTGCAGAGGTGCATCGGAATGTAAAACTGATGACACAGGAAACGCACAAAACATAGACAGTAGGAAGACTCAGTCTTCCTGTACTTAAGTCGGCATTGTGTCTCTTATATTTAATACCGATGCATTTTCTGTGTTTCATCGTCACTGTGAAGGTCCAAGGGATACAGTAAACCTGTAGAGGTGCATCGGAATGTAAAACTGGTGACACAGGAAACGCTCAAATAATAGACAGTAGTAAGTCTCAGTCTTCCTGTACTTAAGTCGGCATTCTGTCTCTTATATTTAATTCCGATACAATTTCCGTGTTTCATCGTCAATGTGTCGGTCCAAGGGATATAGTAAACCTGCAGAGGTGCATCAGAATGTAAAACTGGTGACACAGGAAACGCTCAAATCATAGACAGTAGGAAGACTCAGTCTTCCTGTACTTAAGTCGGCATTATGTCTCTTATATTTAATTCCGATGCAATTTCTGTGTTTCATCGTCAATGGGAAGGTCCAATGGATACAATAAACCTGCAGAGGTGCATCAGAATGAAAAACTGGTGACACAGGAAACGCTCAAAGGATAGACAGTAGGAAGACTCAGTCTTCCTGTACTTAAGTCGGCATTGTGTCTCTTATATTTATTTCCGATGCGATTTCTGTGTTTCATCGACAATGGGAAGCTCCAAGGGATACAGTAAACCCGCAGAGGTGCATCGGAATGAAAACTGGTGACACAGGAAACGCTCAAAACATTGACCGTACGAAGACTGTTTTCTTGTACTTAAGTCGGCATTGTGTCTCTTATATTTAATTTCGATGCAATTTCTGTGTTTCATCGTAAATGGGAAGGCCCAAGGGATACAGTAAACCTGCAGAGGTTCATCGGAATGTAAAACTGATGACACAGGAAACGCTCAAAACATAGACAGTAGGAAGACTTAGTCTTCCTGTACTTAAGTCGGCATTGTGTCTCTTATATTTAATTCCGATGCAATTTCTGTGTTTCATCGTCACTGTGAAGGTCCAAGGGATACAGTAAACCTGTAGAGGTGCATCGGAATGTAAAACTGGTGACACAGGAAACGCTCAAATTATAGACAGTAGTAAGACTCAGTCTTCCTGTACATAAGTCGGCATTGTGTCTCTTATATTTAATTCCGATGCAATTTCCGTGTTTCATCGTCAATGTGAAGGTCCAAGGGATACAGAAAAACCGCAGAGGTGCATCAGAATGTAAAACAAGTGACTCAGGAAACACTCAAAACATAGACAGTAGGAAGACTCAGTCTTCCCGTACTTAAGTCGGCATTGTGTCTCTTATATTTAATTCCGATGCAATTTCTGTGTTTCATCGTCAATGGGAAGGTCCAAGGGATACATTAAACCTGCAGAGGTGCATCGGAATGTAAAACTGGTGACACAGGAAACGCTCAAAACATAGATAGTAGGAAGACTCAGTCTTCCTGTACTTAAGTCGGCATTGTGTCTCTTATATTTATTTCCGATGAAATTTTTGTGTTTCATCGTCAATGGGAAAGTCCAAGCGATATAGTAAACCTGCAGAGGTGCATCGGAAAGTAAAACTGATGACACAGGAAACGTTCAAAACATAGACAGTAGGAAGACTTAGTCTTCCTGTACTAAAGTCGGCATTCTGTCTCTTATATTTAATTCCGATGCAATATCTGTTTTTCATCGTCAATGGGAACGTCCAAGGGATACAGTAAACCTGCAGAGGTGCATCGGAAGGTGAAACTGATGACACAGGAAACGTTCAAAACATAGACAGTAGGAAGACTTAGTCTTCCTGTACTTATGTCGGCATTGTGTCTCTTATATTTAATTCCGATGCATTTCTGTTTTTCATCGTCAGTGGGAAGGTCCAAGGGATACAGTAAACCTGCAGAGGTGCATCGGAATGTGTAACTGATGACACAGGAAACCCTCAAAACACAGACAGTAAGAAGACTCAGTCTTCCTGTACTTAAGTCGGCATTGTGTCTCTTAAATTTAATTCCCATGCAATTTCTGTGTTTCATCGTCAATGGGAAGGTCCAAGGGATATAGTAAACCTGCAGAGGTGCATCAGAATGTAAAACTGGTGACACAGGAAACGCTCAAAACATAGACAGAAGGAAGACTCAGTCTTCCTGTACTTAAGTCGGCATTGTGTCTCTTATATTTAATTCCGATGCAATTTCTGTGTTTCATCGTCAATGGGAAGGTCCAATGGATACAATAAACCTGCAGAGGTGCATCAGAATGAAAAACTGGTGACACAGGAAACGCTCAAAGCATAGACAGTAGGAAGACTCAGTCTTCCTGTACTTATGTCGGGATTGTGTGTCTTATATTTAATTCCGATGCGATTTCTGTGTTTCATTGACAATGGGAAGGTCCAAGGGATACAGTAAACCGGCAGAGGTGCATCGGAATGTAAAACTGGTGACACAGGAAACGCTCAAAACATTGACCATACGAAGACTGTTTTCTTGTACTTAAGTCGGCATTGTGTCTCTTATATTTAATTCCGATGCAATTTCTGTGTTCCATCGTCAATGGGAAGGTCCAATGGATACAATAAACCTGCAGAGGTGCATCAGAATGAAAAACTGGTGACACAGGAAACGCTCAAAGCATAGACAGTAGGAAGACTCAGACTTCCTGTACTTAAGTCGGGATTGTGTCTCTTATATTTCATTCCGATGCGATATCTGTGTTTCATCGACAATGGGAAGGGGCAAGGGATACAGTAAACCGGCAGAGGTGCTTCGGAATGTAAAACAGGCGACACAGGAAACGCTCAAAACATAGACCATAAGAAGGCTCAGTTTCTTGTACTTAAGTCGGCGTTGTGTCTCTTATATTTAATTCCGATGCAATTTCTGTGTTTCATCGTAAATGGGAAGCTCCAAGGGATACAGTAAGCCTGCAGAGGTGCATCGGAAAGTAAAACTGATGACACAGGAAACGCTCAAAACATAGACAGTAGGAAGACTTAGTCTTCCTGTACTTAAGTCGGCATTGTGTCTCTTATAATTAATTCCCATGCAATTTCTGTGTTTCATCGTCACTGTGAAGGTCCAAGGGATACAGTAAACCGCAGAGGTGCATCGGAATGTAAAACTAGTGACACAGGAAACGCTCAAAACAGAGACAGTAGGAAGACTCAGTCTTCCCGTACTCAAGTCGGCATTGTGTCTCTTATATTTAACTCCGATGCAATTTCTGTGTTTCATCGTGAATGGGAAGGTCCAAGGGATGTAGTAAACCTGCAGAGGTGCATCGGAAAGTAAAACTGATGGCACAGGAAACGTTCAAAACATTGACAGTAGGAAGACTTAGTCTTCCTGTACTTACGTCGGCATTGTGTCTCTTATATTTATTTCCGATGCAATTTCTGTTTTTCATCGTGAATGGGAAGGTCCAAGGGATATAGTAAACATGCAGAGGTGCATCGGAAAGTAAAACTGATGACACAGGAAACGTACAAAACATAGACAGTAGGAATACTTAGTCTTCCTGTACTTATGACGGCATTGTGTCTCTTATATTTAATTCCGATGCAATTTCTGTTTTTCATCGTCAGTGGGAAGGTCCAAGGGATACAGTAAACCTGCAGAGGTGCATCGGAATGCGTAACGGATGACACAGGAAACGCTCAAAACATAGACAGTAGGAAGACTCAGTCTTCCTGTACTTAAGTCGGCATTGTGTCTCTTATATTTAATTCCGATGCAATTTCTGTGTTTCATCGTCAATGGGAAGGTCCAAGAGAGACAGCCAACCTGCAGAGGTGCATCAGAATTTAAAACTGGTGACTCAGGAAACGCTCAAAACATAGACAGTAGGAAGACTCAGTCTTCCTGTACCTAAGTCGGCATTGTGTCTCTTATATTTAATTCCGATGCAATTTCTGTGTTTCATCGTCAATGGGAAGGTCCAAGGGATATAGTAAACCTGCAGAGGTGCACCAGAATGTAAAACTGATGACACAGGAAACGCTCAAAACATAGACAGTAGGAAGACTCAGTCTTCCTGTACTTAAGTCGGCATTGTGTCTCTTATATTTAATTCCGATGCAATTTCTGTGTTTCATCGTGAATGGGAAGGTCCAATGGATACAATAAACCTGCAGAGGTGCATCAGAATGAAAAACTGGTGACACAGGAAAAGGTCAAAACATAGACAGTAGGAAGAATCAGTCTTCCTGTACTTAAGTCGGCATTGTGTCTCTTATATTTAATTTCGATGCAATTTGTGTGTTTCATCGCCAATGGGGAGGTCCAAGGTATACAGTAAACGTCCAGAGGTGCATCGGAATGTGTAACTGATGACACAGGAAACGCTCAAAAGATAGACAGTAGGAAGACTCAGTCTTCCTGTACTTAATTCGGCATTGTGTCTCTTATATTTATTTCCGATTAAATTTCTGTGTTTCATCGTGAATGGGAAGGTCCAAGGGATATAGTAAACCTGCAGAGGTGCATCGGAAAGTAAAACTGATGACACAGGAAAAGCTGAAAACATAGACAGTAGGAAGACTTAGTCTTCCTGTACTTAAGTCGGCATTGTGTCTCTTATATTTAATTCCGATGCAATTTCTGTCTTTCATCGTCAATGGGAAGGTTCAAGGAATACAGTAAACCTGCAGAGGTGCATCGGAATGTAAAACTGATGACACAGGAAACGCTCAAAACATAGACAGTAGGAAGAGTCAGTCTTCCTGTACTTAAGTCGTCATTGTGTCTCTTATATTTAATTCCGATGCAATTTCTGTGTTTCATCGTCACTGTGAAGGTCCAAGGGATACAGTAAACCTGTAGAGGTGCATCGGAATGTAAAACTGGTGACACAGGAAACGCTCAAATTACAGACAGTAGTAAGTCTCAGTCTTCCTGTACTTAAGTCGGCATTCTGTCTCTTATATTTAATTCCGATACAATTTCCGTGTTTCATCGTCAATGTGTCGGTCCAAGGGATATAGTAAACCTGCAGAGGTGCATCAGAATGTAAAACTGGTGACACAGGAAACGCTCAAAACATAGACAGTAGGAAGACTCAGTCTTCCTGTACTTAAGTCGGCATTATGTCTCTTATATTTAATTCCGATGCAATTTCTGTGTTTCATCGTCAATGGGAAGGTCCAATGGATACAATAAACCTGCAGAGGTGCATCAGAATGAAAAACTGGTGACACAGGAAACGCTCAAAGCATAGACAGTAGGAAGACTCAGTCTTCCTGTACTTAAGTCGGCATTGTGTCTCTTATATTTATTTCCGATGCGATTTCTGTGTTTCATCGACAATGGGAAGCTCCAAGGGATACAGTAAACCCGCAGAGGTGCATCGGAATGAAAACTGGTGACACAGGAAACGCTCAAAACATTGACCGTACGAAGACTGTTTTCTTGTACTTAAGTCGGCATTGTGTCTCTTATATTTAATTTCGATGCAATTTGTGTGTTTCATCGTCAATGGGAAGGCCCAAGGGATACAGTAAACCTGTAGAGGTGCATCGGAATGTAAAACAGGTGACACAGGAAACGCTCAAATTATAGACAGTAGTAAGACTCAGTCTTCCTGTACATAAGTCGGCATTGTGTCTCTTATGTTTAATTCCGATGCAATTTCCGTGTTTCATCGTCAATGTGAAGGTCCAAGGGATACAGAAAAACCGCAGAGGTGCATCGGAATGTAAAACAAGTGACACAGGAAACGCTCAAAACATAGACAGTAGGAAGACTCAGTCTTCCCGTACTTAAGTCGGCATTGTGTCTCTTATATTTAATTCCGATGCAATTTCTGTGTTTCATCGTCAATGGGAAGGTCCAAGGGATACAGTAAACCTGCAGAGGTGCATCGGAATGTAAAACTGGAGACACAGGAAACGCTCAAAACATAGATAGTAGGAAGACTCAGTCTTCCTGTACTTAAGTCGGCATTGTGTCTCTTATATTTATTTCCGATGAAATTTTTGTGTTTCATCGTCAATGGGAAAGTCCAAGCGATATAGTATACCTGCAGAGGTGCATCGGAAAGTAAAACTGATGACACAGGAAACGTTCAAAACATAGACAGTAGGAAGACTTAGTCTTCCTGTACTAAAGTCGGCATTGTGTCTCTTATATTTAATTCCGATGCAATTTCTGTGTTTCATCGTAAATGGGAAGCTCCAAGGGATACAGTAAGCCTGCAGGGGTGCATCGGAAAGTAAAACTGATGACACAGGAAACGCTCAAAACATAGACAGTAGGAAGACTTAGTCTTCCTGTACTTAAGTCGGCTTTGTGTCTCTTATAATTAATTCCCATGCAATTTCTGTGTTTCATCGTCACTGTGAAGGTCCAAGGGATACAGTAAACCGCAGAGGTGCATCGGAATGTAAAACTAGTGACACAGGAAACGCTCAAAACAGAGACAGTAGGAAGACTCAGTCTTCCCGTACTCAAGTCGGCATTGTGTCTCTTATATTTAACTCCGATGCAATTTCTGTGTTTCATCGTGAATGGGAAGGTCCAAGGGATGTAGTAAACCTGCAGAGGTGCATCGGAAAGTAAAACTGATGACACAGGAAACGTTCAAAACATTGACAGTAGGAAGACTTAGTCTTCCTGTACTTACGTCGGCATTGTGTCTCTTATATTTATTTCCGATGCAATTTCTGTTTTTCATCGTGAATGGGAAGGTCCAAGGGATATAGTAAACATGCAGAGGTGCATCGGAAAGTAAAACTGATGACACAGGAAACGTACAAAACATAGACAGTAGGAATACTTAGTCTTCCTGTACTTATGTCGGCATTGTGTCTCTTATATTTAATTCCGATGCAATTTCTGTTTTTCATCGTCAATGGGAAGGTCCAAGGGATACAGTAAACCCGCAGAGGTGCATCGGAATGCGTAACGGATGACACAGGAAACGCTCAAAACATAGACAGTAGGAAGACTCAGTCTTCCTGTACTTAAGTCGGCATTGTGTCTCTTATATTTAATTCCGATGCAATTTCTGTGTTTCATCGTCAATGGGAAGGTCCAAGGGAGACAGCCAACCTGCAGAGGTGCATCAGAATTTAAAACTGGTGACTCAGGAAACGCTCAAAACATAGACAGTAGGAAGACTCAGTCTTCCTGTACCTAAGTCGGCATTGTGTCTCTTATATTCAATTCCGATGCAATTTCTGTGTTTCATCGTCAATGGGAAGGTCCAAGGGATATAGTAAACCTGCAGAGGTGCACCAGAATGTAAAACTGGTGACACAGGAAACGCTCAAAACATAGACAGTAGGAAGACTCAGTCTTCCTGTACTTAAGTCGGCATTGTGTCTCTTATATTTAATTCCGATGCAATTTCTGTGTTTCATCGTGAATGGGAAGGTCCAATGGATACAATAAACCTGCAGAGGTGCATCAGAATGAAAAACTGGTGACACAGGAAAAGCTCAAAACATAGACAGTAGGAAGAATCGGTCTTCCTGTACTTAAGTCGGCATTGTGTTTCTTATATTTAATTTCGATGCAATTTGTGTGTTTCATCGCCAATGGGGAGGTCCAAGGGATACAGTAAACGTCCAGAGGTGCATCGGAATGTGTAACTGATGACACAGGAAACGCTCAAAACATAGACAGTAGGAAGACTTAGTCTTCCTGTACTTATGTAGGCATTGTGTCTCTTATATTTAATTCCGATGCATTTCTGTTTTTCATCGTCAGTGGGAAGGTCCAAGGGATACAGTAAACCTGCAGAGGTGCATCGGAATGTGTAACTGATGACACAGGAAACCCTCAAAACACAGACAGTAAGAAGACTCAGTCTTCCTGTACTTAAGTCGGCATTGTGTCTCTTAAATTTAATTCCGATGCAATTTCTGTGTTTCATCGTCAATGGGAAGGTCCAAGGGATATAGTAAACCTGCAGAGGTGCATCAGAATGTAAAACTGGTGACACAGGAAACGCTCAAAACATAGACAGAAGGAAGACTCAGTCTTCCTGTACTTAAGTCGGCATTGTGTCTCTTATATTTAATTCCGATGCAATTTCTGTGTTTCATCGTCAATGGGAAGTTCCAATGGATACAATAAACCTGCAGAGGTGCATCAGAATGAAAAACTGGTGACACAGGAAACGCTCAAAGCATAGACAGTAGGAAGACTCAGTCTTCCTGTACTTATGTCGGGATTGTGTGTCTTATATTTAATTCCGATGCGATTTCTGTGTTTCATTGACAATGGGAAGGTCCAAGGGATACAGTAAACCGGCAGAGGTGCATCGGAATGTAAAACTGGTGACACAGGAAACGCTCAAAACATTGACCATACGAAGACTGTTTTCTTGTACTTAAGTCGGCATTGTGTCTCTTATATTTAATTCCGATGCAATTTCTGTGTTTCATCGTCAATGGGAAGGTCCAATGGATACAATAAACCTGCAGAGGTGCATCAGAATGAAAAACTGGTGACACAGGAAACGCTCAAAGCATAGACAGTAGGAAGACTCAGTCTTCCTGTACTTAAGTCGGGATTGTGTCTCTTATATTTCATTCCGATGCGATATCTGTGTTTCATCGACAATGGGAAGGGGAAAGGGATACAGTAAACCGGCAGAGGTGCTTCGGAATGTAAAACAGGCGACACAGGAAACGCTCAAAACATAGACCATAAGAAGGCTCAGTTTCTTGTACTTAAGTCGGCGTTGTGTCTCTTATATTTAATTCCGATGCAATTTCTGTGTTTCATCGTAAATGGGAAGCTCCAAGGGATACAGTAAGCCTGCAGAGGTGCATCGGAAAGTAAAACTGATGACACAGGAAACGCTCAAAACATAGACAGTAGGAAGACTTAGTCTTCCTGTACTTAAGTCGGCATTGTGTCTCTTATAATTAATTCCCATGCAATTTCTGTGTTTCATCGTCACTGTGAAGGTCCAAGGGATACAGTAAACCGCAGAGGTGCATCGGAATGTAAAACTAGTGACACAGGAAACGCTCAAAACAGAGACAGTAGGAAGACTCAGTCTTCCCGTACTCAAGTCGGCATTGTGTCTCTTATATTTAACTCCGATGCAATTTCTGTGTTTCATCGTGAATGGGAAGGTCCAAGGGATGTAGTAAACCTGCAGAGGTGCATCGGAAAGTAAAACTGATGACACAGGAAACGTTCAAAACATTGACAGTAGGAAGACTTAGTCTTCCTGTACTTACGTCGGCATTGTGTCTCTTATATTTATTTCCGATGCAATTTCTGTTTTTCATCGTGAATGGGAAGGTCCAAGGGATATAGTAAACATGCAGAGGTGCATCGGAAAGTAAAACTGATGACACAGGAAACGTACAAAACATAGACAGTAGTAATACTTAGTCTTCCTGTACTTATGTCGGCATTGTGTCTCTTATATTTAATTCCGATGCAATTTCTGTTTTTCATCGTCAATGGGAAGGTCCAAGGGATACAGTAAACCTGCAGAGGTGCATCGGAATGCGTAACGGATGACACAGGAAACGCTCAAAACATAGACAGTAGGAAGACTCAGTCTTCCTGTACTTAAGTCGGCATTGTGTCTCTTATATTTAATTCCGATGCAATTTCTGTGTTTCATCGTCAATGGGAAGGTCCAAGGGAGACAGCCAACCTGCAGAGGTGCATCAGAATTTAAAACTGGTGACTCAGGAAACGCTCAAAACATAGACAGTAGGAAGACTCAGTCTTCCTGTTCCTAAGTCGGCATTGTGTCTCTTATATTTAATTCCGATGCAATTTCTGTGTTTCATCGTCAATGGGAAGGTCCAAGGGATATAGTAAACCTGCAGAGGTGCACCAGAATGTAAAACTGGTGACACAGGAAACGCTCAAAATATAGACAGTAGGAAGACTCAGTCTTCCTGTACTTAAGTCGGCATTGTGTCTCTTATATTTAATTCCGATGCAATTTCTGTGTTTCATCGTGAATGGGAAGGTCCAATGGATACAATAAACCTGCAGAGGTGCATCAGAATGAAAAACTGGTGACACAGGAAAAGCTCAAAACATAGACAGTAGGAAGAATCAGTCTTCCTGTACTTAAGTCGGCATTGTGTCTCTTATATTTAATTTCGATGCAATTTGTGTGTTTCATCGCCAATGGGGAGGTCCAAGGGATACAGTAAACGTCCAGAGGTGCATCGGAATGTGTAACTGATGACACAGGAAACGCTCAAAACATAGACAGTAGGAAGACTCAGTCTTCCTGTACTTAAGTCGGCATTGTGTCTCTTATATTTAATTCCCATGCAATTTCTGTGTTTCATCGTCACTGTGAAAGTCCAAGAAATACAGTAAACCTGTAGAGGTGCATCGGAATGTAAAACTGGTGACACAGGAAACGTTCAAAACATAGACAGTAGGAAGTCTTAGTCTTCCTGTACTTAAGTCGGCATTGTGTCTCTTATATTTAATTCCGATGCAATTTCTGTTTTTCATCGTCAATAGGAAGGACCAAGGGATACAGTAAACCTGCAGAGGTGCATCGGAAAGTGTAACTGATGACACAGGAAACGCTCAAAACATAGACAGTAGGAAGACTCAGTCGTCCTGTACTTAAGTCGGCATTGTGTCCCTTATATTTAATTCCGATGCAATTTCTGTTTTTCATCGTCAATGGGAAGGTCCAAGGGATACAGTAAACCTGCAGAGGTGCATCGGAATGTAAAACTAGTGACACAGGAAACGCTCAAAACATAGACAGTAGGAAGACTCAGTCTTCCTGTACTTAAGTCGGCATTGTGACTCTTATATTTAATTCTGATGCAATTTCTGTGTTTCATCGTCAATGGGAAGGTCCAAGGGATAGAGTAAACCTGCAGAAGTGCATCGGAATGTATAACTGGTGACACAGGAAACGCTCAAAACATAGACAGTAGTTAGACTCAGTCCTACTGTACTTAATTCGGCATTGTGTCTCTTATATTTATTTCCGATTAAATTTCTGTGTTTCATCGTGAATGAGAAGGTCCAAGGGATATAGTAAACCTGCAGAGGTGCATCGGAAAGTAAAACTGATGACACAGGAAACGCTGAAAACATAGACAGTAGGAAGACTTAGTCTTCCTGTACTTAAGTCGGCATTGTGTCTCTTATATTTAATTCCGATGCAATTTCTGTCTTTCATCGTCAATGGGAAGGTTCAAGGAATACAGTAAACCTGCAGAGGTGCATCGGAATGTAAAACTGATGACACAGGAAACGCTCAAAACATAGACAGTAGGAAGACTCAGTCTTCCTGTACTTAAGTCGGCATTGTGTCTCTTATATTTAATTCCGATGCAATTTCTGTGTTTCATCGTCACTGTGAAGGTCCAAGGGATACAGTAAACCTGTAGAGGTGCATCGGAATGTAAAACTGGTGACACAGGAAACGTTCAAATTATAGACAGTAGTAAGTCTCAGTCTTCCTGTACTTAAGTCGGCATTCTGTCTCTTATATTTAATTCCGATACAATTTCCGTGTTTCATCGTCAATGTGTCGGTCCAAGGGATATAGTAAACCTGCAGAGGTGCATCAGAATGTAAAACTGGTGACACAGGAAACGCTCAAAACATAGACAGTAGGAAGACTCAGTCTTCCTGTACTTAAGTCGGCATTATGTCTCTTATATTTAATTCCGATGCAATTTCTGTGTTTCATCGTCATTGGGAAGGTCCAATGGATACAATAAACCTGCAGAGGTGCATCAGAATGAAAAACTGGTGACACAGGAAACGCTCAAAGCATAGACAGTAGGAAGACTCAGTCTTCCTGTACTTAAGTCGGCATTGTGTCTCTTATATTTATTTCCGATGCGATTTCTGTGTTTCATCGACAATGGGAAGCTCCAAGGGATACAGTAAACCCGCAGAGGTGCATCGGAATGAAAACTGGTGACACAGGAAACGCTCAAAACATTGACCGTACGAAGACTGTTTTCTTGTACTTAAGTCGGCATTGTGTCTCTTATATTTAATTTCGATGCAATTTGTGTGTTTCATCGTCAATGGGAAGGCCCAAGGGATACAGTAAACCTGTAGAGGTGCATCGGAATGTAAAACAGGTGACACAGGAAACGCTCAAATTATAGACAGTAGTAAGACTCAGTCTTCCTGTACATAAGTCGGCATTGTGTCTCTTATATTTAATTCCGATGCAATTTCCGTGTTTCATCGTCAATGTGAAGGTCCAAGGGATACAGAAAAACCGCAGAGGTGCATCGGAATGTAAAACAAGTGACACAGGAAACGCTCAAAACATAGACAGTAGGAAGACTCAGTCTTCCCGTACTTAAGTCGGCATTGTGTCTCTTATATTTAATTCCGATGCAATTTCTGTGTTTCATCATCAATGGGAAGGTCCAAGGGATACAGTAAACCTGCAGAGGTGCATCGGAATGTAAAACTGGTGACACAGGAAACGCTCAAAACATAGATAGTAGGAAGACTCAGTCTTCCTGTACTTAAGTCGGCATTGTGTCTCTTATATTTATTTCCGATGAAATTTTTGTGTTTCATCGTCAATGGGAAAGTCCAAGCGATATAGTAAACCTGCAGAGGTGCATCGGAAAGTAAAACTGATGACACAGGAAACGTTCAAAACATAGACAGTAGGAAGACTTAGTCTTCCCGTACTAAAGTCGGCATTGTGTCTCTTATATTTAATTCCGATGCAATTTCTGTGTTTCATCGTAAATGGGAAGCTCCAAGGGATACAGTAAGCCTGCAGAGGTGCATCGGAAAGTAAAACTGATGACACAGGAAACGCTCAAAACATAGACAGTAGGAAGACTTAGTCTTCCTGTACTTAAGTCGGCATTGTGTCTCTTATAATTAATTCCCATGCAATTTCTGTGTTTCATCGTCACTGTGAAGGTCCAAGGGATACAGTAAACCGCAGAGGTGCATCGGAATGTAAAACTAGTGACACAGGAAACGCTCAAAACAGAGACAGTAGGAAGACTCAGTCTTCCCGTACTCAAGTCGGCATTGTGTCTCTTATATTTAACTCCGATGCAATTTCTGTGTTTCATCGTGAATGGGAAGGTCCAAGGGATGTAGTAAACCTGCAGAGGTGCATCGGAAAGTAAAACTGATGACACAGGAAACGTTCAAAACATTGACAGTAGGAAGACTTAGTCTTCCTGTACTTACGTCGGCATTGTGTCTCTTATATTTATTTCCGATGCAATTTCTGTTTTTCATCGTGAATGGGAAGGTCCAAGGGATATAGTAAACATGCAGAGGTGCATCGGAAAGTAAAACTGATGACACAGGAAACGTACAAAACATAGACAGTAGGAATACTTAGTCTTCCTGTACTTATGTCGGCATTGTGTCTCTTATATTTAATTCCGATGCAATTTCTGTATTTCATCGTCAATGGGAAGGTCCAAGGGATACAGTAAACCCGCAGAGGTGCATCGGAATGCGTAACGGATGACACAGGAAACGCTCAAAACATAGACAGTAGGAAGACTCAGTCTTCCTGTACTTAAGTCGGCATTGTGTCTCTTATATTTAATTCCGATGCAATTTCTGTGTTTCATCGTCAATGGGAAGGTCCAAGGGATATAGTAAACCTGCAGAGGTGCATCAGAATTATAAAACTGGTGACACAGGAAACGCTCAAAACATAGACAGTAGGAAGACTCAGTCTTCCTGTACTTAAGTCGGCATTGTGTCTCTTATATTTAATTCCGATGCAATTTCTGTGTTTCATCGTGAATGGGAAGGTCCAATGGATACAATAAACCTGCAGAGGTGCATCAGAATGAAAAACTGGTGACACAGGAAAAGCTCAAAACATAGACAGTAGCAAGAATCAGTCTTCCTGTACTTAAGTCGGCATTGTGTCTCTTATATTTAATTTCGATGCAATTTGTGTGTTTCATCGCCAATGGGGAGGTCCAAGGGATACAGTAAACGTCCAGAGGTGCATCGGAATGTGTAACTGATGACACAGGAAACGCTCAAAACATAGACAGTAGGAAGACTCAGTCTTCCTGTACTTAAGTCGGCATTGTGTCTCTTATATTTAATTCCCATGCAATTTCTGTGTTTCATCGTCACTGTGAAAGTCGAAGAAATACAGTAAACCTGTAGAGGTGCATCGGAATGTAAAACTGGTGACACAGGAAACGTTCAAATCATAGACAGTAGGAAGTCTTAGTCTTCCTGTACTTAAGTCGGCATTGTGTCTCTTATATTTAATTCCGATGCAATTTCTGTTTTTCATCGTCAATAGGAAGGACCAAGGGATACAGTAAACCTGCAGAGGTGCATCGGAAAGTGTAACTGATGACACAGGAAACGCTCAAAACATAGACAGTAGGAAGACTCAGTCGTCCTGTACTTAAGTCGGCATTGTGTCCCTTATATTTAATTCCGATGCAATTTCTGTTTTTCATCGTCAATGGGAAGGTCCAAGGGATACAGTAAACCTGCAGAGGTGCATCGGAATGTAAAACTAGTGACACAGGAAACGCTCAAAACATAGACAGTAGGAAGACTCAGTCTTCCTGTACTTAAGTCGGCATTGTGACTCTTATATTTAATTCTGATGCAATTTCTGTGTTTCATCGTCAATGGGAAGGTCCAAGGGATAGAGTAAACCTGCAGAAGTGCATCGGAATGTATAACTGGTGACACAGGAAACGCTCAAAACATAGACAGTAGTTAGACTCAGTCCTACTGTACTTAATTCGGCACTGTGTCTCTTATATTTATTTCCGATTAAATTTCTGTGTTTCATCGTGAATGGGAAGGTCCAAGGGATATAGTAAACCTGCAGAGGTGCATCGGAAAGTAAAACTGATGACACAGGAAACGCTGAAAACATAGACAGTAGGAAGACTTAGTCTTCCTGTACTTAAGTCGGCATTGTGTCTCTTATATTTAATTCCGATGCAATTTCTGTCTTTCATCGTCAATGGGAAGGTTCAAGGAATACAGTAAACCTGCAGAGGTGCATCGGAATGTAAAACTGATGAAACAGGAAACGCTCAAAACATAGACAGTAGGAAGACTCAGTCTTCCTGTACTTAAGTCGGCATTGTGTCTCTTATATTTAATTCCGATGCAATGTCTGTGTTTCATCGTCACTGTGAAGGTCCAAGGGATACAGTAAACCTGTAGAGGTGCATCGGAATGTAAAACTGGTGACACAGGAAACGCTCAAATTATAGACAGTAGTAAGTCTCAGTCTTCCTGAACTTAAGTCGGCATTCTGTCTCTTATATTTAATTCCGATACAATTTCCGTGTTTCATCGTCAATGTGTCGGTCCAAGGGATATAGTAAACCTGCAGAGGTGCATCAGAATGTAAAACTGGTGACACAGGAAACGCTCAAAACATAGACAGTAGGAAGACTCAGTCTTCCTGTACTTAAGTCGGCATTGTGTCTCTTATATTTAATTCCGATGCAATTTCTGTGTTTCATCGTCAATGGGAAGGTCCAAGGGAGACAGCCAACCTGCAGAGGTGCATCAGAATTTAAAACTGGTGACTCAGGAAACGCTCAAAACATAGACAGTAGGAAGACTCAGTCTTCCTGTACCTAAGTCGGCATTGTGTCTCTTTTATTTAATTCCGATGCAATTTCTGTTTTTCATCGTCAATAGGAAGGACCAAGGGATACAGTAAACCTGCAGAAGTGCATCGGAATGTATAACTGGTGACACAGGAAACGCTCAAAACATAGACAGTAGTTAGACTTAGTCCTACTGTACTTAATTCGGCATTGTGTCTCTTATATTTATTTCCGATTAAATTTCTGTGTTTCATCGTGAATGGGAAGGTCCAAGGGATATAGTAAACCTGCAGAGGTGCATCGGAAAGTAAAACTGATGATACAGGAAACGCTGAAAACATAGACAGTAGGAAGACTTAGTCTTCCTGTACTTAAGTCGGCATTGTGTCTCTTATATTTAATTCCGATGCAATTTCTGTGTTTCATCGTCACTGTGAAGGTCCAAGGGATACAGTAAACCTGTAGAGGTGCATCGGAATGTAAAACTGGTGACACAGGAAACGCTCAAATTATAGACAGTAGTAAGTCTCAGTCTTCCTGTACTTAAGTCGGCATTATGTCTCTTATATTTAATTCCGATGCAATTTCTGTGTTTCATCGTCAATGGGAAGGTCCAATGGATACAATAAACCTGCAGAGGTGCATCAGAATGAAAAACTGGTGACACAGGAAACGCTCAAAGCATAGACAGTAGGAATACTCAGTCTTCCTGTACTTAAGTCGGCATTGTGTCTCTTATATTTATTTCCGATGCGATTTCTGTGTTTCATCGACAATGGGAAGCTCCAAGGGATACAGTAAACCCGCAGAGGTGCATCGGAATGAAAACTGGTGACACAGGAAACGCTCAAAACATTGACCGTACGAAGACTGTTTTCTTGTACTTAAGTCGGCATTGTGTCTCTTATATTTAATTTCGATGCAATTTGTGTGTTTCATCGTCAATGGGAAGGCCCAAGGGATACAGTAAACCTGTAGAGGTGCATCGGAATGTAAAACAGGTGACACAGGAAACGCTCAAATTATAGACAGTAGTAAGACTCAGTCTTCCTGTACATAAGTCGGCATTGTGTCTCTTATATTTAATTCCGATGCAATTTCCGTGTTTCATCGTCAATGTGAAGGTCCAAGGGATACAGAAAAACCGCAGAGGTGCATCGGAATGTAAAACAAGTGACACAGGAAACGCTCAAAACATAGACAGTAGGAAGACTCAGTCTTCCCGTACTTAAGTCGGCAATGTGTCTCTTATATTTAATTCCGATGCAATTTCTGTGTTTCATCGTCAATGGGAAGGTCCAAGGGATACAGTAAACCTGCAGAGGTGCATCGGAATGTAAAACTGGTGACACAGGAAACGCTCAAAACATAGATAGTAGGAAGACTCAGTCTTCCTGTACTTAAGTCGGCATTGTGTCTCTTATATTTATTTCCGATGAAATTTTTGTGTTTCATCGTCAATGGGAAAGTCCAAGCGATATAGTAAACCTGCAGAGGTGCATCGGAAAGTAAAACTCATGACACAGGAAACGTTCAAAACATAGACAGTAGGAAGACTTAGTCTTCCTGTACTAAAGTCGGCATTGTGTCTCTTATATTTCATTCCGATGCAATATCTGTTTTTCATCGTCAATGGGAACGTCCAAGGGATACAGTAAACCTGCAGAGGTGCATCGGAAAGTAAAACTGATGACACAGGAAACGTTCAAAGCATAGACAGTAGGAAGACTTAGTCTTCCTGTACTTATGTCGGCATTGTGTCTCTTATATTTAATTCCGATGCATTTCTGTTTTTCATCGTCAGTGGGAAGGTCCAAGAGATACAGTAAACCTGCAGAGGTGCATCGGAATGTGTAACTGATGACACAGGAAACCCTCAAAACACAGACAGTAAGAAGACTCAGTCTTCCTGTACTTAAGTCGGCATTGTGTCTCTTATATTTAATTCCGATGCAATTACTGTGTTTTATCGTCAATGGGAAGGTCCAAGGGATATAGTAAACCTGCAGAGGTGCATCAGAATGTAAAACTGGTGACACAGGAAACGCTCAAACATAGCCAGAAGGAAGACTCAGTCTTCCTGTACTTAAGTCGGCATTGTGTCTCTTATATTTAATTCCGATGCAATTTCTGTGTTTCATCGTCAATGGGAAGGTCCAATGGATACAATAAACCTGCAGAGGTGCATCAGAATGAAAAACTGGTGACACAGGAAACGCTCAAAGCATAGACAGTAGGAAGACTCAGTCTTCCTGTACTTATGTCGGGATTGTGTCTCTTATATTTAATTCCGATGCGATTTCTGTGTTTCATTGACAATGGGAAGGTCCAAGGGATACAGTAAACCTGCAGAGGTGCATCGGAATGTGTAACTGATGACACAGGAAACGCTCAAAACATAGACAGTAGGAAGACTCAGTCTTCCTGTACTTAAGTCGGCATTGTGTCCCTTATATTTAACTCCGATGCAATTTCTGTTTTTCATCGTCAATGGGAAGGTCCAAGGGATACAGTAAACCTGCAGAGGTGCATCGGAATGTAAAACTAGTGACACAGGAAACACTCAAAGCATAGACAGTAGGAAGACTCAGTCTTCCTGTACTTAAGTCGGCATTGTGTTTCTTATATTTAATTCCGATGCAATTTCTGTGTTTCATCGTCAATTTGAAGGTCCAGGGGATAGAGTAAACCTGCACAAGTGCATCGGAATGTATAACTGGTGACACAGGAAACGCTCAAAACATAGAAAGTAGGGAGACTCAGTCTTCCTGTACTTAATTTGTCATTGTGTCTCTTATATTTATTTCCGATGAAATTTCTGTGTTCATCGTGAATGGGAAGGTCCAAGGGATATAGTAAACCTGCAGAGGTGCATCGGAAAGTAAAACTGATGACACAGGAAACGCTGAAAACATAGACTGTAGGAAGACTTAGTCTTCCTGTAGTTAAGTCGGCATTGTGTCTCTTATATTTCATTCCGATGCAATTTCTGTGTTTCATCGTCACTGTGAAGGTCCAAGGGATACAGTAAACCTGTAAAGGTGCATCGGAATGTAAAACTGGTGACACAGGAAACGCTCAAATTATAGACAGTATTAAGACTCAGTCTTCCTGTACTTAAGTCGGTATTATGTCTCTTATATTTAATTCCGATGCAATTTCCGTGTTTCATCGTCAATGTGAAGGTACAAGGGATATAGTAAACCTGCAGAGGTGCATCAGAATGTAAAACTGGTGACACAGGAAACGCTCAAAACATAGACAGTAGGAAGACTCAGTCTTCCTGTACTTAAGTCGGCATTGTGTCTCTTATATTTAATTCCGATGCAATTTCTGGGTTTCATCGTCAATGGGAAGGTCCAATGGATACAATAAACCTGCAGAGGTGCATCAGAATGAAAAACTGGTGACACAGGAAACGCTCAAAACATTGACCATACGAAGACTGTTTTCTTGTACTTAAGTCGGCATTGTGTCTCTTATATGTAATTTCGATGCAATTTCTGTGTTTCATCGTAAATGGGAAGGTCCAAGGGATTCAGGAAGCCTGCAGAGGTGCATCGGAATGTAAAACTGGCGACACAGGAAACGCTCAAAACATAGACAGTAGGAAGACTCAGTCTTCCTGTACTAACGTCGGCATTGTGTCTCTTATATTTAATTCCGATGCAATTTCTGTGTTTCATCGTCAATGGGAAGGTCCAAGATATACAGTAAACCTGCAGAGGTCCATCGCAACGTAAAACTAGTGACATAGGTAACGCTCAAAATATAGTCAGTAGGAAGATTCAGTCTTCCCGTACTTAAGTCGGCATTGTGTCTCTTATATTTAATTCCGATGCAATTTCTGTGTTTCATCGTCAATGGGAAGGTCCAAGGGATATAGTAAACCTGTAGAAGTGCATCGGAAAGTAAAACTGATGACACAGGAAACGCTCAAAACATAGACAATAGGAAGACTTAGTCTTCCTGTACTTATGTCGGCATTGTGTCTCTTATATTTAATTCCGATGCAATTTCTGTTTTTCGTCGTCAATGGGAAGGTCCAAGGGATACAGTAAACCTGCAGAGGTGCATCGGAATGTAAAACTGATGACACAGGAATCGCTCAAAACATAGACAGTAGTAAGACCCAGTCTTCCTGTACTTAAGTCGGCATTGTGTCTCTTATATTTAATTCCGATGCGATATCTGTGTTTCATCGACAATGGGAAGGGGCAAGGGATACAGTAAACCGGCAGAGGTGCATCGGAATGTAAAACAGGCGACACAGGAAACGCTCAAAACATAGACCGTAAGAAGGCTCAGTTTCTTGTACTTAAGTCGGCGTTGTGTCTCTTATATTTAATTCCGATGCAATTTCTGTGTTTCATCGTAAATGGGAAGCTCCAAGGGATACAGTAAGCCGGCAGAGGTGCATCGGAAAGTAAAACTGATGACACAGGAAACGCTCAAAACATAGACAGTAGGAAGACTTAGTCTTCCTGTACTTAAGTCGGCATTGTGTCTCTTATAATTAATTCCCATGCAATTTCTGTGTTTCATCGTCACTGTGAAAGTCCAAGGGATACAGTAAACCTGTAGAGGTGCATCGGAATGTAAAACTGGTGACACAGGAAACGTTCAAAACATAGACAGTAGGAAGACTTAGTCTTCCTGTACCTAAGTCGGCATTGTGTCTCTTATATTTAATTCCGATGCAATTTCTGTTTTTCATCGTCAATAGGAATGTCCAAGGGATACAGTAAACCTGCAGAGGTGCATCGGAATGTGTAACTGATGACACAGGAAACGCTCAAAACATAGACAGTAGGAAGACTCAGTCTTCCTGTACTTAAGTCGGCATTGTGTCCCTTATATTTAACTCCGATGCAATTTCTGTTTTTCATCGTCAATGGGAAGGTCCAAGGGATACAGTAAACCTGCAGATGTGAATCGGAATGTAAAACTAGTGACACAGGAAACACTCAAAGCATAGACAGTAGGAAGACTCAGTCTTCCTGTACTTAAGTCGGCATTGTTTTTCTTATATTTAATTCCGATGCAATTTCTGTGTTTCATCGTCAATTTGAAGGTCCAGGGGATAGAGTAAACCTGCACAAGTGCATCGGAATGTATAACTGGTGACACAGGAAACGCTCAAAACATAGACAGTAGGGAGACTCAGTCTTCCTGTACTTAATTTGTCTTTGTGTCTCTTATATTTATTTCCGATGAAATTTCTGTGTTCATCGTGAATGGGAAGGTCCAAGGGATATAGTAAACCTGCAGAGGTGCATCGGAAAGTAAAACTGATGACACACGAAACGCTGAAAACATAGACAGTAGGAAGACTTAGTCTTCCTGTACTTAAGTCGGCATTGTGTCTCTTATATTTAATTCCGATGCAATTTCTGTGTTTCATCGTCACTGTGAAGGTCCAAGGGATACAGTAAACCTTTAAAGGTGCATCGGAATGTAAAACTGGTGACACAGGAAACGCTCAAAACATAGACAGAAGGAAGACTCAGTCTTCCTGTACTTAAGTCGGCATTGTGTCTCTTATATTTAATTCCGATGCAATTTCCGTGTTTCATCGTCAATGTGAAGGTCCAAGGGATATAGTAAAGCTGAAGAGGTGCATCAGAATGTCAAACTGGTGACACAGGAAACGCTCAAAACATATACAGTAGGAGGACTCAGTCTTCCTGTACTTAAGTCGGCATTGTGTCTCTTATATTTAATTCCGATGCAATTTCTGGGTTTCATCGTCAATGGGAAGGTCCAATGGATACAATAAACCTGCAGAGGTGCATCAGAATGAAAAACTGGTGACACAGGAAACGCTCAAAACATAGACAGTAGGAAGACTCAGTCTTCCTGTACTTAAGTCGGGATTGTGTCTCTTATATTTAACTCCGATGCGATTTCTGTGTTTCATCGACAATGGGAAGGTCCAAGGGATACAGTAAACCGGCAGAGGTGCATCGGAATGTAAAACTGATGACACAGGAATCGCTCAAAACATAGACAGTAGGAAGACCCAGTCTTCCTGTACTTAAGTCGGCATTGTGTCTCTTATATTTAATTCCGATGCAATTTCTGTTTTTCATCGTCAATGGGAAGGTCCAAGGGATACAGTAAACCTGCAGAGGTGCATCGGAAAGTAAAACTGATGACACAGGAAACGTTCAAAACATAGACAGTATGAAGACTCAGTCTTCCTGTACTTAAGTCGGCATTGTGTCTCTTATATTTATTTCCGATGACATTTCAGTGTTTCATCGTGAATGGGAAGGTCCAAGGGATATAGTAAACATGCAGAGGTGCATCGTAATGCAAAACTGATGACACAGGAAACGTTCAAAACATAGACAGTAGGAAGACTTAGTCTTCCTGTACTTATGTCGGCATTGTGTCTCTTATATTTAATTCCGATGCAGTTTCTGTTTTTTATCGTCAATGGGAAGGTCCAAGGGATACAGTAAACCTGCAGAGTGTAAGGGGTCCGCAGGCCCTTACTATTAAAAGTTGCGCTCACACAGGTCGACAGGGCAAATATCGAGTAGCGTGTGCAGGACGCGCGAGCTAGAGGGGATTCCCCGGAGTGCCGAGTGGACGGCTTGGGTAGATTCCCGCGAGGCGGGAATAACTGGGCGGAAAGTAGTGCGAGTTTAGAGCGTGGAGAGCCGAGGCCGGGTGTGGTAGGTTCCCGCGAGGCGGGAATAGCTGTGCAAAAAGCCAGCAGAAATTATTGCTATTTACCGGCAAAGGGAGTGGCCAACGCCGTGGTTTAACCCCTTTGTATCAATATTCGGCGGAAAAGTGAGAAAGTTTTATTATAAAGTAATTTCAGGTAGATTGAGTGCCGCTGTTATACTTCCGCGTCTACCGCGCCGGCATTGATTGGATTACAGTGATTGGATATTGCGTGTGACGATTAACCATAATTGTAGCGACCTGTGATGAGATTAGCCGTCAGTAACAGTGTATTGACGAAGGCAGTGGCTGTCTCCTTATATTTGTGCTTTGCTAAGAATATAGGTTTTGTTTATGAAACTGTGTTTGCTGTCCTCATTACCACCAAACCATACTTATTACCATATTTGTGAGGATAGTACGGAATGTAACACCTCCTGAGCAGTCCAATCCGATTGCTAGCCCATTAGGTACACGGTCACATTAATTAATTATCTAATTTTGGGCTGCTACTTAGATCCGCTAACGAGCGGAAGAATAAAAAGGACGTGTTACACCTTGGCTTACAGTGGACAGGACTCGGACTAATGCAATTTTCGAACATAGTGTTACACAGTTGGCTTATCGTGAAAAGAACAAGTGCAATTTTCGGACGAGAAAACAAAATTTTCAATGTGGAATAGGGACAGTGCATGAACGTTAAAATCGCGATAACGAACAGTGTAAATTTTGAACAATACGAAGTAATAATATCGCAAGATTGTGACCAAACTGTTTTGTTGGCTATATTAAACGGTATTGCAAAGTACAAATGCAAAAATCCGCGCGAAAAACTGTGAAAAGTGGACATAAAAAAGAGACACGTGTGAACAATAAAATAGTGAGACGAGCCAAGATTACGTCACAAAAGTTGTTAGAAAGGTGTTTTGTGGTGATATGTTGACCGAAATTGCTTTTTGAACGGCGAAAATAGGACAGATTAGCGTGGACCCATAAACTGGTATGCTGACGATAACGTATTGTGGCGACGCAGTAGGGAGTGACGTCACGCAAAGCCACGTAGCAGTCGCGCCAAAGAGCTTCGACCCGCGAGTTGATTCCACACGACCTCCTACCACACAGCGACGCAACTTCGAGACAGCGAGCGCAGTCCCGGCATCTAGCGGCTGAACGACGAACTACACCCGCCTGCAACGCCACGGGCGGCCGACGGAGAACTACGTCGTCTGACAGCTGGTCTTCAACTTCGCGCGAACTCCAACAGCGGACCGACCACGCCCATCTGAAACGTCAAAACATCGCGACTCGCGGTAACGTCGGTTGGTGAGTGAAGACGACGAGTTAGAGTAACAGTAAATTGCAGTGTGCAGTCTTCGTGATAAATAAACAGTTTTAACTGATTTTTACGTTAGGGAAGATGCTAAATTGTAATAATTTTAGAAAAGTTGCGAAGCATATTTTGAAGTCTAGCATGCTTATTGGTGCACACTGCATTGGATAAATGACAATTGTTTTGAGGAATTTACATTTTTAGGTTTTGTGAGTGTTATGAGTATCTTGTTTAAAATATTTTTGCATAAATTATGTATGTGAAAATTGTTTTTGGAAATTTAGGTTTGTGAGAACAGTTATATTCAGTATTCATGCATGTTATATCATTTTGGGAATTAACGGAAGGGATTTTAGGTACTGTTTGAGTAGGTTCATGGTAATTAGGAGTGTTTTGAATTATTGGAGGTTATTTTGTACTACTTGCCTGGGCATTAGAAATAAACCAAAAATGTCTTCTGAAGATAGGCAGGTCTGTGAGGCAATAATTGAAAGGAAAGGGGTAGGACAGAGAGACAGAGATGATTCAGGAATTAGTGATTGTGGATTGTCATTAGGAAGCCCAGCAGCACATTCAACTAATTATCCTGAGACACCGGAACAAGCGACGAGAGCTAGGCCAGTTCCAGAGGATGCCGATATACGGTCAATGTTAGTAGAGTTGCTAAAAGGTCAAGCATCAGCAGAGAAAAATCTCAGAAAATCATTAAAGGAAGATTTACAAGAATCACTAGAGAAGAATTCACAAGAAACAAGAGAATCATTAGAGAAGAGTTCACAAGAAACTGAAGCATCGTTAGAGAGGAATTCACAAGAAACCAAAGAAAGACTGGAGTCATTTAAGGAAGATTTACAAGAGATAAAAACGTTACAAATGAAAATAGAATATAATCTGAAGAAGGAAATACAGGAGCTACAAGAACAGTGGAAAATGGATATCAACGAAAGAGAGAATAAGCTGCAGAAGAGCATAGACCAAGTCCAGGGAAACGTGGAGAAGGTGGAAGGAAAATTAACACAAAAAATAGAAGACGATATCGAAGAAACGAAGGCCGAATTGGGAGAAAGAATCAACGAAGTGGAAACAAAGTGCAATTATCGAATCGCCGAAGTGACGCAGAGGCAACAACAATGCCACGAGGCGGTTAGGGGGATAGAAGATAAGCAAAACCGACTAACTGTTAATCTGCAAAATGCTGTAGCCATGCAGCGAGAAGATTACCAGAAGGGTGCAATCAAAGGTGAGGCCTTCACGTGTGGAATCAAGAGGAAGAGAGAGACTACGGATAATGATCAGTTCGGAAGAGAATTATTGAAGAAATGCTGGCCCAAGAGTCGTCAATGTGCAGCACTTGAGGACCCACTACGATGCAAACCACTTAGTAATTGGAAAGGAGCGTCTGAAGAAATGGCCAAACATTTGTGGAAAGGGAACGAGACTTTGGAACAACCCCTGAATGACAACGTAATGATATCTGCAATAAAAAGAAGAATGAATCAGAAAAGACAAGGAACCGTATCCAGGAGCCCAATTAAAGGTAGAGAGGCCTTAATGAAGATACTGGAACAGTTGGAGTATATTAAATCACAGAAATACAAGCAAGCTAAGGATCGAAACAGAAAAAGGAGTAGTGACCCAAGAATCCACATCAATCATTCGTCTGATTTCCGAGGAAGAGGCGGAGGAACCGCAAAACCGAATGACACTCCAGATGAGGTCCGGTCTAGAGTGAGGGCTATAATGACCCAAAATAAACATGTTAAGACATGGTTAGGACAATTAGTTGTAAAATGGACAATTGGAATAGGAAAGGGTTTGTTTACATTTGTGCTTTGTGACATATTACAATTAGAGTTGCATATTTCATGTCAAAGACTATCTCAGAATGAATATAAAACTTGTAATAACTATTTTGTAATAATAATCAATATGTTTTGTATTTAGGTAAGGAATTTTTGAGTGTATATGCTGTGTATGTTTTCATTTTTGATATTGGACTATAGACGACTTGCTGGTTAAAATGAAAATTTGTAATTTTGAATAATGCCATTTATGTGATGTACTAACCTTTTTTGTAGAAATTGTTATGGAGGCAGCCCACTACCGGAGTCCAGGATTATTTTGAAAATTGTCAATTCACTAATGATTTGTATTGCATGTTTTGTTCAGTGTAACTATGTTCTTAAATCCCTTGCCGATTCTTTTTCACCTGTGGTTCAAAAGAAGTTTTTGAGGGCGGGGATGTAAGGGGTCCGCAGGCCCTTACTATTAAAAGTTGCGCTCACACAGGTCGACAGGGCAAATATCGAGTAGCGTGTGCAGGACGCGCGAGCTAGAGGGGATTCCCCGGAGTGCCGAGTGGACGGCTTGGGTAGATTCCCGCGAGGCGGGAATAACTGGGCGGAAAGTAGTGCGAGGTTAGAGCGTGGAGTGCCGAGGCCGGGTGTGGTAGGTTCCCGCGAGGCGAGAATAGCTGTGCAAAAAGCCAGCAGAAATTATTGCTATTTACCGGCAAAGGGAGTGGCCAACGCCGTGGTTTAACCCCTTTGTATCAATATTCGGCGGAAAAGTGAGAAAGTTTTATTATAAAGTAATTTCAGGTAGATTGAGTGCCGCTGTTATACTTCCGCGTCTACCGCGCCGGCATTGATTGGATTACAGTGATTGGATATTGCGTGTGACGATTAACCATAATTGTAGCGACCTGTGATGAGATTAGCCGTCAGTAACAGTGTATTGACGAAGGCAGTGGCTGTCTCCTTATATTTGTGCTTTGCTAAGAATATAGGTTTTGTTTATGAAACTGTGTTTGCTGTCCTCATTACCACCAAACCATACTTATTACCATATTTGTGAGGATAGTACGGAATGTAACACCTCCTGAGCAGTCCAATCCGATTGCTAGCCCATTAGGTACACGGTCACATTAATTAATTATCTAATTTTGGGCTGCTACTTAGATCCGCTAACGAGCGGAAGAATAAAAAGGCCGTGTTACAAGAGGTGCATCGGAATGTGTAACTGATGACACAGGAAACGCTCAAAACATAGACAGTAGGAAGACTCAGTCTTCCTTTACTTAAGTCGGCATTGTGTCTCATATTTAATTCCGATGGAATTTCTGTGTTTCATCGTCAATGGGAAGGTCCAAAGGATACAGTAAACCTGCAGAGGTGTATCAGAATGTAAAACTGGTGACTCAGGAAACGCTCAAAACATAGACAGTAGGAATACTCAGTCTTCCTGTACTTAAGTCGGCATTGTGTCTCTTATATTTAATTCCGATGCAATTTCTGTGTTTCATCGTCAATGGGAAGGTCCAAGTTATATAGTAAACCTGCAGAGCTGCATCAGAATGTAAAACTGGTGACACAGGAAACGCTCAAAACATAGACAGTAAGAAGACTCAGTCTTCCTGTACTTAAGTCGGCATTGTGTCTCTTATATTTAATTCCGATGCAATTTCTGTGTTTCATCGTCAATGGGAAGGTCCAAGGGATACAGTAAACCTGCAGAGGTGCATCGGAATGTAAAACTGATGACACAGGAATCGCTCAAAACATAGACAGTAGGAAGACCCAGTCTTCCTGTACTTAAGTCAGCATTGTGTCTCTTATATTTAATTCCGATGCAATTTCTGTTTTTCGTCGTCAATGGGAAGGTCCAAGGGATACAGTAAACCTGCAGAGGTGCATCGGAAAGTAAAACTGATGACACAGGAAACGTTCAAAACATAGACAGTATGAAGACTCAGTCTTCCTGTACTTAAGTCGGCATTGCGTCTCTTATATTTATTTCCGATGAAACTTCAGTGATTCATCGTGAATGGGAAGGTCCAAGGGATATAGTAAACCGGCAGAGGTGCATCGGAAAGCAAAACTGATGACACAGGAAACGTTCAAAACATAGACAGTAGGAAGACTTAGTCTTCCTGTACTTATGTCGGCATTGTGTCTCTTATATTTAATTCCGATGCAGTTTCTGTGTTTCATCGTCAATGGGAAGGTCCAAGGGATACAGTAAACCTGCAGAGGTGCATCGGAATGTGTAACTGATGACACAGGAAGCGTTCAAAACATACACAGTAGGAAGACTCAGTCTTCCTGTACTTAAGTCGGCATTGTGTCTCTTATATTTAATTCCGATGGAATTTCTGTGTTTCATCGTCAATGGGAAGGTCCAAGGGATACAGTAAACCTGCAGAGGTGCATCAGAATGAAAACTGGTGACACAGGAAACGCTCAAAACATAGACAGTAGGAAGACTCCGTCTTCGTGTACTTAAGTCGGCATTGTGTCTCTTATATTTAATTCCGATGCAATTTCTGTGTTTCATCGTCAATGGGAAGGTCCAAGGGATATAGTAAACCTGCAGAGGTGCATGGGAAAGTAAAACTGATGACACAGGAAACGCTCAAAACATAGACAGTAGAAAGACTTAGTCTTCCTGTACTTAAGTCGCATTGTGTGTCTTATATTTAATTCCGATGCGATTTCTGTGTTTCATCGACAATGGGAAGGTCCAAGGGATACAGTAAACCGGCAGAGGTGCATCGGAATGTAAAACTGGTGACACAGGAAACGCTCAAATCATTGACCATACGAAGACTGTTTTCTTGTACTTAAGTCGGCATTGTGTCTCTTATATATAATTTCGATGCATTTTCTGTGTTTCATCGTCAATGGGAAGATCCAAGAGATACAGTAAACCTGCAGAGGTACATCGGAATGTAAAACTAGTGACATAGGAAACGCTCAAAGTATAGACAGTAGGAAGATTCAGTCTTCCTGTACTTAAGTCGGCATTGTGTCTCTTATATTTAATTCCGATGCAATTACCGTTTTTCATCGTCAATGGGAAGGTCCAAGGGATATAGTAAACCCTTAGAGGTGCATCGGAAAGTAAAACTGATGACACAGGGAACGCTCAAAACATAGACAGTAGAAAGACTTAGTCTTCCTGTACTTAAGTCGGCATTGTGTCTCTTATATTTAATTCCGATGCAATTTCTGTTTTTCATCGTCAATGGGAAGGTCCAAGGCATACAGTAAACCTGCAGAGGTGCATCGGAATGTAAAACTGATGACACAGGAATCGCTCAAACATAGACAGTAGGAAGACCCAGTCTTCCTGTACTTAAGTCAGCATTGTGTCTCTTATATTTAATTCCGATGCAATTTCTGTTTTTCGTCGTCAATGGGAAGGTCCAAGGGATACAGTAAACCTGCAGAGGTGCATTGGAAAGTAAAACTGATGACACAGGAAACGTTCAAAACATAGACAGTATGAAGACTCAGTCTTCCTGTACTTAAGTCGGCATTGTGTCTCTTATATTTATTTCCGATGAAACTTCAGTGATTCATCGTGAATGGGAAGGTCCAAGGGATATAGTAAACCTGCAGAGGTGCATCGGAAAGCAAAACTGATGACACAGGAAACGTTCAAAACATAGACAGTAGAAAGACTTAGTCTTCCTGTACTTAAGTCGGCATTGTGTCTCTTATATTTAATTCCGATGCGATTTCTGTGTTTCATCGACAATGGGAAGGTCCAAGGGATACAGTAAAAAGGGCAGAGGTGCATCGGAATGTAAAACTGATGACACAGGAAACACTCAAAACATTGACCATACGAAGACTGTTTTCTTGTACTTAAGTCGGCATTGTGTCTCTTATATATAATTTCGATGCAATTTCTGTGTTTCATCGTAAATGGGAAGGTCCAAGGGATACAGGAAGCCTGCAGAGGTGCAACGGAATGTAAAACTGGTGACACAGGAAACGCCCAAACATAGACAGTAGGGAGACTCAGTCTTCCTGTACTTAAGTCGGCATTGTGTCAATTATATTTAATTCCCATGCAATTTCTGTGTTTCATCGTCAATCGGAAGGTCCAAGAGATACAGTAAACCTGCAGAGGTACATCGGAATGTAAAACTAGTGACATAGGAAACGCTCAAAGTATAGACAGTAGGAAGATTTAGTCTTCCTGTACTTAAGTCGGCATTGTGTCTCTTATATTTAATTCCGATGCAATTTCTGTTTTTCATCGTCAATGGGAAGGTCCAAGGGATATAGTAAACCCTTAGAGGTGCATCGGAAAGTAAAACTGATGACACAGGGAACGCTCAAAACATAGACAGTAGAAAGACTTAGTCTTCCTGTACTTAAGTCGGCATTGTGTCTCTTATATTTAATTCCGATGCAATTTCTGTTTTTCATCGTCAATGGGAAGGTCCAAGGGATACAGTAAACCTGCAGAGGTGCATCGGAATGTAAAACTGATGACACAGGAATCGCTCAAAACATAGACAGTAGGAAGACCCAGTCTTCCTGTACTTAAGTCAGCATTGTGTCTCTTATATTTAATTCCGATGCAATTTCTGTTTTTCGTCGTCAATGGGAAGGTCCAAGGGATACAGTAAACCTGCAGAGGTGCATCGGAAAGTAAAACTGATGACACAGGAAACGTTCAAAACATAGACAGTATGAAGACTCAGTCTTCCTGTACTTAAGTCGGCATTGCGTCTCTTATATTTATTTCCGATGAAACTTCAGTGATTCATCGTGAATGGGAAGGTCCAAGGGATATAGTAAACCTGCAGAGGTGCATCGGAAAGCAAAACTGATGACACAGGAAACGTTCAAAACATAGACAGTAGGAAGACTTAGTCTTCCTGTACTTATGTCGGCATTGTGTCTCTTATATTTAATTCCGATGCAGTTTCTGTGTTTCATCGTCAATGGGAAGGTCCAAGGGATACAGTAAACCTGCAGAGGTGCATCGGAATGTGTAACTGATGACACAGGAAGCGTTCAAAACATACACAGTAGGAAGACTCAGTCTTCCTGTACTTAAGTCGGCATTGTGTCTCTTATATTTAATTCCGATGAAATTTCTGTGTTTCATCGTCAATGGGAAGGTCCAAGGGATACAGTAAACCTGCAGAGGTGCATCGGAATGTGTAACTGATGACACAGGAAGCGTTCAAAACATACACAGTAGGAAGACTCAGTCTTCCTGTACTTAAGTCGGCATTGTGTCTCTTATATTTAATTCCGATGGAATTTCTGTGTTTCATCGTCAATGGGAAGGTCCAAGGGATACAGTAAACCTGCAGAGGTGCATCAGAATGTAAAACTGGTGACACAGGAAACGCTCAAAACATAGACAGTAGGAAGACTCCGTCTTCGTGTACTTAAGTCGGCATTGTGTCTCTTATATTTAATTCCGATGCAATTTCTGTGTTTCATCGTCAATGGGAAGGTCCAAGGGATATAGTAAACCTGCAGAGGTGCATGGGAAAGTAAAACTGATGACACAGGAAACGCTCAAAACATAGACAGTAGAAAGACTTAGTCTTCCTGTACTTTAGTCGCATTGTGTCTCTTATATTTAATTCCGATGCGATTTCTGTGTTTCATCGACAATGAGAAGGTCCAAGGGATACAGTAAACCTGCAGAGGTGCATCGGAAAGTAAAACTGATGACACAGGAAACGTTCAAAACATAGACAGTATGAAGACTCAGTCTTCCTGTACTTAAGTCGGCATTGCGTCTCTTATATTTATTTCCGATGAAACTTCAGTGATTCATCGTGAATGGGAAGGTCCAAGGGATATAGTTAACCCGCAGAGGTGCATCGGAAAGCAAAACTGATGACACAGGAAACGTTCAAAACATAGACAGTAGGAAGACTTAGTCTTCCTGTACTTATGTCGGCATTGTGTCTCTTATATTTAATTCCGATGCAGTTTCTGTGTTTCATCGTCAATGGGAAGGTCCAAGGGATACAGTAAACCTGCAGAGGTGCATCGGAATGTGTAACTGATGACACAGGAAGCGTTCAAAACATACACAGTAGGAAGACTCAGTCTTCCTGTACTTAAGTCGGCATTGTGTCTCTTATATTTAATTCCGATGGAATTTCTGTGTTTCATCGTCAATGGGAAGGTCCAAGGGATACAGTAAACCTGCAGAGGTGCATCAGAATGTAAAACTGGTGACACAGGAAACGCTCAAAACATAGACAGTAGGAAGACTCCGTCTTCGTGTACTTAAGTCGGCATTGTGTCTCTTATATTTAATTCCGATGCAATTTCTGTGTTTCATCGTCAATGGGAAGGTCCAAGGGATATAGTAAACCTGCAGAGGTGCATGGGAAAGTAAAACTGATGACACAGGAAACGCTCAAAACATAGACAGTAGAAAGACTTAGTCTTCCTGTACTTAATTCGCATTGTGTCTCTTATATTTAATTCCGATGCGATTTCTGTGTTTCATCGACAATGGGAAGGTCCAAGGGATACAGTAAACCGGCAGAGGTGCATCGGAATGTAAAACTGGTGACACAGGAAACGCTCAAATCATTGACCATACGAAGACTGTTTTCATGTACTTAAGTCGGCATTGTGTCTCTTATATATAATTTCGATGCATTTTCTGTGTTTCATCGTCAATGGGAAGATCCAAGAGATACAGTAAACCTGCAGAGGTACATCGGAATGTAAAACTAGTGACATAGGAAACGCTCAAAGTATAGACAGTAGGAAGATTCAGTCTTCCTGTACTTAAGTCGGCATTGTGTCTCTTATATTTAATTCCGATGCAATTACCGTTTTTCATCGTCAATGGGAAGGTCCAAGGGATATAGTAAACTCTTAGAGGTGCATCGGAAAGTAAAACTGATGACACAGGGAACGCTCAAAACATAGACAGTAGAAAGACTTAGTCTTCCTGTACTTAAGTCGGCATTGTGTCTCTTATATTTAATTCCGATGCAATTTCTGTTTTTCATCGTCAATGGGAAGGTCCAAGGCATACAGTAAACCTGCAGAGGTGCATCGGAATGTAAAACTGATGACACAGGAATCGCTCAAACCATAGACAGTAGGAAGACCCAGTCTTCCTGTACTTAAGTCAGCATTGTGTCTCTTATATTTAATTCCGATGCAATTTCTGTTTTTCGTCGTCAATGGGAAGGTCCAAGGGATACAGTAAACCTGCAGAGGTGCATCGGAAAGTAAAACTGATGACACAGGAAACGTTCAAAACATAGACAGTATGAAGACTCAGTCTTCCTGTACTTAAGTCGGCATTGTGTCTCTTATATTTATTTCCGATGAAACTTCAGTGATTCATCGTGAATGGGAAGGTCCAAGGGATATAGTAAACCTGCAGAGGTGCATCGGAAAGCAAAACTGATGACACAGGAAACGTTCAAATCATAGACAGTAGAAAGACTTAGTCTTCCTGTACTTAAGTCGCATTGTGTCTCTTATATTTAATTCCGATGCGATTTCTGTGTTTCATCGACAATGGGAAGGTCCAAGGGATACAGTAAACCGGCAGAGGTGCATCGGAATGTAAAACTGGTGACACAGGAAACGCTCAAATCATTGACCATACGAAGACTGTTTTCTTGTACTTAAGTCGGCATTGTGTCTCTTATATATAATTTCGATGCATTTTCTGTGTTTCATCGTAAATGGGAAGGTCCAAGGGATACAGGAAGCCTGCAGAGGTGCAACGGAATGTAAAACTGGTGACACAGGAAACGCCCAAACATAGACAGTATGGAGACCCAGTCTTCCTGTACTTAAGTCGGCATTGTGTCAATTATATTTAATTCCCATGCAATTTCTGTGTTTCATCGTCAATGGGAAGGTCCAAGGGATATAGTAAACCCTTAGAGGTGCATCGGAAAGTAAAACTGATGACACAGGGAACGCTCAAAACATAGACAGTAGAAAGACTTAGTCTTCCTGTACTTAAGTCGGCATTGTGTCTCTTATATTTAATTCCGATGCAATTTCTGTTTTTCATCGTCGATGGGAAGGTCCAAGGGATACAGTAAACCTGCAGAGGTGCATCGGAATGTAAAACTGATGACACAGGAATCGCTCAAAACATAGACAGTAGGAAGACCCAGTTTTCCTGTACTTAAGTCGGCATTGTGTCTCTTATATTTATTTCCGATGAAATTTCAGTGATTCATCGTGAATGGGAAGGTCCAAGGGATATAGTAAACATGCAGAGGTGCATCGGAAACTAAAACTGATGACCCAGGAAACGTTCAAAACTTAGACAGTAGGAAGACTTAGTCTTCCTGTACTTATGTCGGCATTGTGTCTCTTATATTTAATTCCGATGCAATTTCTGTTTTTCGTCGTCAATGGGAAGGTCCAAGGGATACAGTAAACCTGCAGAGGTACATCGGAATGTAAAACTAGTGACATAGGAAACGCTCAAAGTATAGACAGTAGGAAGATTCAGTCTTCCTGTACTTAAGTCGGCATTGTGTCTCTTATATTTAATTCCGATGCAATTACCGTTTTTCATCGTCAATGGGAAGGTCCAAGGGATATAGTAAACCCTTAGAGGTGCATCGGAAAGTAAAACTGATGACACAGGGAACGCTCAAAACATAGACAGTAGAAAGACTTAGTCTTCCTGTACTTAAGTCGGCATTGTGTCTCTTATATTTAATTCCGATGCAATTTCTGTTTTTCATCGTCAATGGGAAGGTCCAAGGCATACAGTAAACCTGCAGAGGTGCATCGGAATGTAAAACTGATGACACAGGAATCGCTCAAACATAGACAGTAGGAAGACCCAGTCTTCCTGTACTTAAGTCAGCATTGTGTCTCTTATATTTAATTCCGATGCAATTTCTGTTTTTCGTCGTCAATGGGAAGGTCCAAGGGATACAGTAAACCTGCAGAGGTGCATTGGAAAGTAAAACTGATGACACAGGAAACGTTCAAAACATAGACAGTATGAAGACTCAGTCTTCCTGTACTTAAGTCGGCATTGTGTCTCTTATATTTATTTCCGATGAAACTTCAGTGATTCATCGTGAATGGGAAGGTCCAAGGGATATAGTAAACCTGCAGAGGTGCATCGGAAAGCAAAACTGATGACACAGGAAACGTTCAAAACATAGACAGTAGAAAGACTTAGTCTTCCTGTACTTAAGTCGGCATTGTGTCTCTTATATTTAATTCCGATGCGATTTCTGTGTTTCATCGACAATGGGAAGGTCCAAGGGATACAGTAAAAAGGGCAGAGGTGCATCGGAATGTAAAACTGATGACACAGGAAACACTCAAAACATTGACCATACGAAGACTGTTTTCTTGTACTTAAGTCGGCATTGTGTCTCTTATATATAATTTCGATGCAATTTCTGTGTTTCATCGTAAATGGGAAGGTCCAAGGGATACAGGAAGCCTGCAGAGGTGCAACGGAATGTAAAACTGGTGACACAGGAAACGCCCAAACATAGACAGTAGGGAGACTCAGTCTTCCTGTACTTAAGTCGGCATTGTGTCAATTATATTTAATTCCCATGCAATTTCTGTGTTTCATCGTCAATCGGAAGGTCCAAGAGATACAGTAAACCTGCAGAGGTACATCGGAATATAAAACTAGTGACATAGGAAACGCTCAAAGTATAGACAGTAGGAAGATTTAGTCTTCCTGTACTTAAGTCGGCATTGTGTCTCTTATATTTAATTCCGATGCAATTTCTGTTTTTCATCGTCAATGGGAAGGTCCAAGGGATATAGTAAACCCTTAGAGGTGCATCGGAAAGTAAAACTGATGACACAGGGAACGCTCAAAACATAGACAGTAGAAAGACTTAGTCTTCCTGTACTTAAGTCGGCATTGTGTCTCTTATATTTAATTCCGATGCAATTTCTGTTTTTCATCGTCAATTAGAATGTCCAAGGGATACAGTAAACCTGCAGAGGTGCATCGGAATGTAAAACTGATGACACAGGAAACGTTCAAAACATAGACAGTAGGAAGACTTAGTCTTCCTGTACTTATGTCGGCATTGTGACTCTTATATTTAATTCCGATGAAACTTCAGTGATTCATCGTGAATGGGAAGGTCCAAGGGATATAGTAAACCTGCAGAGGTGCATCGGAAAGCAAAACTGATGACACAGGAAACGTTCAAAACATAGACAGTAGGAAGACTTAGTCTTCCTGTACTTATGTCGGCATTGTGTCTCTTATATTTAATTCCGATGCAGTTTCTGTGTTTCATCGTCAATGGGAAGGTCCAAGGGATACAGTAAACCTGCAGAGGTGCATCGGAATGTGTAACTGATGACACAGGAAGCGTTCAAAACATAGACAGTAGGAAGACTCAGACTTCCTGTACTTAAGTCGGCATTGTGTCTCTTATATTTAATTCCGATGGAATTTCTGTGTTTCATCGTCAATGGGAAGGTCCAAGGGATACAGTAAACCTGCAGAGGTGCATCGGAATGTGTAACTGATGACACAGGAAGCGTTCAAAACATACACAGTAGGAAGACTCAGTCTTCCTGTACTTAAGTCGGCATTGTGTCTCTTATATTTAATTCCGATGGAATTTCTGTGTTTCATCGTCAATGGGAAGGTCCAAGGGATACAGAAAACCTGCAGAGGTGCATCAGAATGTAAAACTGGTGACACAGGAAACGCTCAAAACATAGACAGTAGGAAGACTCCGTCTTCGTGTACTTAAGTCGGCATTGTGTCTCTTATATTTAATTCCGATGCAATTTCTGTGTTTCATCGTCAATGGGAAGGTCCAAGGGATATAGTAAACCTGCAGAGGTGCATGGGAAAGTAAAACTGATGACACAGGAAACGCTCAAAACATAGACAGTAGAAAGACTTAGTCTTCCTGTACTTAAGTCGCATTGTGTCTCTTATATATAATTCCGATGCGATTTCTGTGTTTCATCGACAATGAGAAGGTCCAAGGGATACAGTAAACCTGCAGAGGTGCATCGGAAAGTAAAACTGATGACACAGGAAACGTTCAAAACATAGACAGTATGAAGACTCAGTCTTCCTGTACTTAAGTCGGCATTGCGTCTCTTATATTTATTTCCGATGAAACTTCAGTGATTCATCGTGAATGGGAAGGTCCAAGGGATATAGTTAACCTGCAGAGGTGCATCGGAAAGCAAAACTGATGACACAGGAAACGTTCAAAACATAGACAGTAGGAAGACTTAGTCTTCCTGTACTTATGTCGGCATTGTGTCTCTTATATTTAATTCCGATGCAGTTTCTGTGTTTCATCGTCAATGGGAAGGTCCAAGGGATACAGTAAACCTGCAGAGGTGCATTGGAATGTGTAACTGATGACACAGGAAGCGTTCAAATCATACACAGTAGGAAGACTCAGTCTTCCTGTACTTAAGTCGGCATTGTGTCTCTTATATTTAATTCCGATGGAATTTCTGTGTTTCATCGTCAATGGGAAGGTCCAAGGGATACAGTAAACCTGCAGAGGTGCATCAGAATGTAAAACTGGTGACACAGGAAACGCTCAAAACATAGACAGTAGGAAGACTCCGTCTTCGTGTACTTAAGTCGGCATTGTGTCTCTTATATTTAATTCCGATGCAATTTCTGTGTTTCATCGTCAATGGGAAGGTCCAAGGGATATAGTAAACCTGCAGAGGTGCATAGGAAAGTAAAACTGATGACACAGGAAACGCTCAAAACATAGACAGTAGAAAGACTTAGTCTTCCTGTACTTAATTCGCATTGTGTCTCTTATATTTAATTCCGATGCGATTTCTGTGTTTCATCGACAATGGGAAGGTCCAAGGGATACAGTAAACCGGCAGAGGTGCATCGGAATGTAAAACTGGTGACACAGGAAACGCTCAAATCATTGACCATACGAAGACTGTTTTCATGTACTTAAGTCGGCATTGTGTCTCTTATATATAATTTCGATGCATTTTCTGTGTTTCATCGTCAATGGGAAGATCCAAGAGATACAGTAAACCTGCAGAGGTACATCGGAATGTAAAACTAGTGACATAGGAAACGCTCAAAGTATAGACAGTAGGAAGATTCAGTCTTCCTGTACTTAAGTCGGCATTGTGTCTCTTATATTTAATTCCGATGCAATTACAGTTTTTCATCGTCAATGGGAAGGTCCAAGGGATATAGTAAACTCTTAGAGGTGCATCGGAAAGTAAAACTGATGACACAGGGAACGCTCAAAACATAGACAGTAGAAAGACTTAGTCTTCCAGTACTTAAGTCGGCATTGTGTCTCTTATATTTAATTCCGATGCAATTTCTGTTTTTCATCGTCAATGGGAAGGTCCAAGGCATACAGTAAACCTGCAGAGGTGCATCGGAATGTAAAACTGATGACACAGGAATCGCTCAAAACATAGACAGTAGGAAGACCCAGTCTTCCTGTACTTAAGTCAGCATTGTGTCTCTTATATTTAATTCCGATGCAATTTCTGTTTTTCGTCGTCAATGGGAAGGTCCAAGGGATACAGTAAACCTGCAGAGGTGCATCGGAAAGTAAAACTGATGACACAGGAAACGTTCAAAACATAGACAGTATGAAGACTCAGTCTTCCTGTACTTAAGTCGGCATTGTGTCTCTTATATTTATTTCCGATGAAACTTCAGTGATTCATCGTGAATGGGAAGGTCCAAGGGATATAGTAAACCTGCAGAGGTGCATCGGAAAGCAAAACTGATGACACAGGAAACGTTCAAAACATAGACAGTAGAAAGACTTAGTCTTCCTGTACTTAAGTCGCATTGTGTCTCTTATATTTAATTCCGATGCGATTTCTGTGTTTCATCGACAATGGGAAGGTCCAAGGGATACAGTAAACCGGCAGAGGTGCATCGGAATGTAAAACTGGTGACACAGGAAACGCTCAAATCATTGACCATACGAAGACTGTTTTCTTGTACTTAAGTCGGCATTGTGTCTCTTATATATAATTTCGATGCATTTTCTGTGTTTCATCGTAAATGGGAAGGTCCAAGGGATACAGGAAGCCTGCAGAGGTGCAACGGAATGTAAAACTGGTGACACAGGAAACGCCCAAACATAGACAGTAGGGAGACCCAGTCTTCCTGTACTTAAGTCGGCATTGTGTCAATTATATTTAATTCCCATGCAATTTCTGTGTTTCATCGTCAATGGGAAGGTCCAAGGGATATAGTAAACCCTTAGAGGTGCATCGGAAAGTAAAACTGATGACACAGGGAACGCTCAAAACATAGACAGTAGAAAGACTTAGTCTTCCTGTACTTAAGTCGGCATTGTGTCTCTTATATTTAATTCCGATGCAATTTCTGTTTTTCATCGTCGATGGGAAGGTCCAAGGGATACAGTAAACCTGCAGAGGTGCATCGGAATGTAAAACTGATGACACAGGAATCGCTCAAAACATAGACAGTAGGAAGACCCAGTCTTCCTGTACTTAAGTCAGCATTGTGTCTGTTATATTTAATTCCGATGCAATTTCTGTTTTTCGTCGTCAATGGGAAGGTCCAAGGGATACAGTAAACCTGCAGAGGTGCATCGGAAAGTAAAACTGATGACACAGGAAACGTTCAAAACATAGACAGTATGAAGACTCAGTCTTCCTGTACTTAAGTCGGCATTGCGTCTCTTATATTTATTTCCGATGAAACTTCAGTGATTCATCGTGAATGGGAAGGTCCAAGGGATATAGTAAACCTGCAGAGGTGCATCGGAAAGCAAAACTGATGACACAGGAAACGTTCAAAACATAGACAGTAGGAAGACTTAGTCTTCCTGTACTTATGTCGGCATTGTGTCTCTTATATTTAATTCCGATGCAGTTTCTGTGTTTCATCGTCAATGGGAAGGTCCAAGGGATACAGTAAACCTGCAGAGGTGCATCGGAATGTGTAACTGATGACACAGGAAGCGTTCAAAACATACACAGTAGGAAGACTCAGTCTTCCTGTACTTAAGTCGGCATTGTGTCTCTTATATTTAATTCCGATGGAATTTCTGTGTTTCATCGTCAATGGGAAGGTCCAAGGGATACAGTAAACCTGCAGAGGTGCATCAGAATGTAAAACTGGTGACACAGGAAACGCTCAAAACATAGACAGTAGGAAGACTCAGTCTTCGTGTACTTAAGTCGGCATTGTGTCTCTTATATTTAATTCCGATGCAATTTCTGTGTTTCATCGTCAATGGGAAGGTCCAAGGGATATAGTAAACCTGCAGAGGTGCATGGGAAAGTAAAACTGATGACACAGGAAACGCTCAAAACATAGACAGTAGAAAGACTTAGTCTTCCTGTACTTAAGTCGCATTGTGTCTCTTATATTTAATTCCGATGCGATTTCTGTGTTTCATCGACAATGGGAAGGTCCAAGGGATACAGTAAACCGGCAGAGGTGCATCGGAATGTAAAACTGGTGACACAGGAAACGCTCAAATCATTGACCATACGAAGACTGTTTTCTTGTACTTAAGTCGGCATTGTGTCTCTTATATATAATTTCGATGCATTTTCTGTGTTTCATCGTCAATGGGAAGGTCCAAGAGATACAGTAAACCTGCAGAGGTACATCGGAATGTAAAACTAGTGACATAGGAAACGCTCAAAGTAGAGACAGTAGGAAGATTCAGTCTTCCTGTACTTAAGTCGGCATTGTGTCTCTTATATTTAATTCCGATGCAATTACTGTTTTTCATCGTCAATGGGAAGGTCCAAGGGATATAGTAAACCCTTAGAGGTGCATCGGAAAGTAAAACTGATGACACAGGGAACGCTCAAAACATAGACAGTAGAAAGACTTAGTCTTCCTGTACTTAAGTCGGCATTGTGTCTCTTATATTTAATTCCGATGCAATTTCTGTTTTTCATCGTCAATGGGAAGGTCCAAGGCATACAGTAAACCTGCAGAGGTGCATCGGAATGTAAAACTGATGACACAGGAATCGCTCAAAACATAGACAGTAGGAAGACCCAGTCTTCCTGTACTTAAGTCAGCATTGTGTCTCTTATATTTAATTCCGATGCAATTTCTGTTTTTCGTCGTCAATGGGAAGGTCCAAGGGATACAGTAAACCTGCAGAGGTGCATCGGAAAGTAAAACTGATGACACAGGAAACGTTCAAAACATAGACAGTATGAAGACTCAGTCTTCCTGTACTTAAGTCGGCATTGTGTCTCTTATATTTATTTCCGATGAAACTTCAGTGATTCATCGTGAATGGGAAGGTCCAAGGGATATAGTAAACCTGCAGAGGTGCATCGGAAAGCAAAACTGATGACACAGGAAACGTTCAAAACATAGACAGTAGAAAGACTTAGTCTTCCTGTACTTAAGTCGCATTGTGTCTCTTATATTTAATTCCGATGCGATTTCTGTGTTTCATCGACAATGGGAAGGTCCAAGGGATACAGTAAACCGGCAGAGGTGCATCGGAATGTAAAACTGGTGACACAGGAAACGCTCAAATCATTGACCATACGAAGACTGTTTTCTTGTACTTAAGTCGGCATTGTGTCTCTTATATATTATTTCGATGCATTTTCTGGGTTTCATCGCAAATGGGAAGGTCCAAGGGATACAGGAAGCCTGCAGAGGTGCAACGGAATGTAAAACTGGTGACACAGGAAACGCCCAAACATAGACAGTAGGGAGACTCAGTCTTCCTGTACTTAAGTCGGCATTGTGTCAATTATATTTAATTCCCATGCAATTTCTGTGTTTCATCGTCAATCGGTAGGTCCAAGACATACAGTAAACCTGCAGAGGTGCATCGGAATGTGTAACTGATGACACAGGAAGCGTTCAAAACATACACAGTAGGAAGACTCAGTCTTCCTGTACTTAAGTCGGCATTGTGTCTCTTATATTTAATTCCGATGGAATTTCTGTGTTTCATCGTCAATGGGAAGGTCCAAGGGATACAGTAAACCTGCAGAGGTGCATCAGAATGTAAAACTGGTGACTCAGGAAACGCTCAAAACATAAACAGTAGGAATACTCAGTCTTCCTGTACTTAAGTCGGCATTGTGTCTCTTATATTTAATTCCGATGCAATTTCTGTTTTTCATCGTCAATGGGAAGGTCCAAGGGATATAGTAAACCTGCAGAGGTGCATCAGAATGTAAAACTGGTGACACAGGAAACGCTCAAAACATAGACAGTAGGAAGACTCAGTCTTCGTGTACTTAAGTCGGCATTGTGTCTCTTATATTTAATTCCGATGCGATTTCTGTGTTTCATCGACAATGGGAAGGTCCAAGGGATACAGTAAACCTGCAGAGGTGCATCGGAATGTAAAACTGATGACACAGGAATCGCTCAAAACATAGACAGTAGGAAGACCCAGTCTTCCTGTACTTAAGTCAGCATTGTGTCTCTTATATTTAATTCCGATGCAATTTCTGTTTTTCGTCGTCAATGGGAAGGTCCAAGGGATACAGTAAACCTGCAGAGGTGCATCGGAAAGTAAAACTGGTGACACAGGAAACGTTCAAAACATAGACAGTATGAAGACTCAGTCTTCCTGTACTTAAGTCGGCATTATGTCTCTTATATTTATTTCTGATGAAACTTCAGTGATTCATCGTGAATGGGAAGGTCCAAGGGATATAGTAAACCTGCAGAGGTGCATCGGAAAGCAAAACTGATGACACAGGAAACGTTCAAAACATAGACAGTAGGAAGACTTAGTCTTCCTGTACTTATGTCGGCATTGTGTCTCTTATATTTAATTCCGATGCAGTTTCTGTTTTTCATCGTCAATGGGAAGGTCCAAGGGATACAGTAAACCTGCAGAGGTGCATCGGAATGTGTAACTGATGACACAGGAAGCGTTCAAATCATACACAGTAGGAAGACTCAGTCTTCCTGTACTTAAGTCGGCATTGTGTCTCTTATATTTAATTCCGATGGAATTTCTGTGTTTCATCGTCAATGGGAAGGTCCAAGGGATACAGTAAACCTGCAGAGGTGCATCAGAATGTAAAACTGGTGACTCAGGAAACGCTCAAAACATAGACAGTAGGAATACTCAGTCTTCCTGTACTTAAGTCGGCATTGTGTCTCTTATATTTAATTCCGATGCAATTTCTGTTTTTCATCGTCAATGGGAAGGTCCAAGGGATATAGTAAACCTGCAGAGATGCATCAGAATGTAAAACTGGTGACACAGGAAACGCTCAAAACATAGACAGTAGGAAGACTCAGTCTTCGTGTACTTAAGTCGGCATTGTGTCTCTTATATTTAATTCCGATGCAATTTCTGTGTTTCATCGTCAATGGGAAGGTCCAAGGGATATAGTAAACCTGCAGAGGTGCATGGGAAAGTAAAACTGATGACACAGGAAACGCTCAAACATAGACAGTAGAAAGACTTAGTCTTCCTGTACTTAAGTCGCATTGTGTCTCTTATATTTAATTCCGATGCGATTTCTGTGTTTCATCGACAATGGGAAGGTCCAAGGGATACAGTAAACCGGCAGAGGTGCATCGGAATGTAAAACTGGTGACACAGGAAACGCTCAAATCATTGACCATACGAAGACTGTTTTCTTGTACTTAAGTCGGCATTGTGTCTCTTATATATAATTTCGATGCATTTTCTGTGTTTCATCGTCAATGGGAAGGTCCAAGAGATACAGTAACCCTGCAGAGGTACATCGGAATGTAAAACTAGTGACATAGGAAACGCTCAAAGTATAGACAGTAGGAAGATTCAGTCTTCCTGTACTTAAGTCGGCATTGTGTCTCCTATATTTAATTCCGATGCAATTTCTGTTTTCATCGTCAATGGGAAGGTCCAAGGGATATAGTAAACCCTTAGAGGTGCATCGGAAAGTAAAACTGATGACACAGGGAACGCTCAAAACATAGACAGTAGAAAGACTTAGTCTTCCTGTACTTAAGTCGGCATTGTGTCTCTTATATTTAATTCCGATGCAATTTCTGTTTTTCATCGTCAATGGGAAGGTCCAAGGCATACAGTAAACCTGCAGAGGTGCATCGGAATGTAAAACTGATGACACAGGAATCGCTCAAAACATAGACAGTAGGAAGACCCAGTCTTCCTGTACTTAAGTCAGCATTGTGTCTCTTATATTTAATTCCGATGCAATTTCTGTTTTTCGTCGTCAATGGGAAGGTCCAAGGGATACAGTAAACCTGCAGAGGTGCATCGGAAAGTAAAACTGATGACACAGGAAACGTTCAAAACATAGACAGTATGAAGACTCAGTCTTCCTGTACTTAAGTCGGCATTGTGTCTCTTATATTTATTTCCGATGAAACTTCAGTGATTCATCGTGAATGGGAAGGTCCAAGGGATATAGTAAACCTGCAGAGGTGCATCGGAAAGCAAAACTGATGACACAGGAAACGTTCAAAACATAGACAGTAGAAAGACTTAGTCTTCCTGTACTTAAGTCGCATTGTGTCTCTTATATTTAATTCCGATGCGATTTCTGTGTTTCATCGACAATGGGAAGGTCCAAGGGATACAGTAAACCGGCAGAGGTGCATCGGAATGTAAAACTGGTGACACAGGAAACGCTCAAATCATTGACCATACGAAGACTGTTTTCTTGTACTTAAGTCGGCATTGTGTCTCTTATATATTATTTCGATGCATTTTCTGGGTTTCATCGCAAATGGGAAGGTCCAAGGGATACAGGAAGCCTGCAGAGGTGCAACGGAATGTAAAACTGGTGACACAGGAAACGCCCAAACATAGACAGTAGGGAGACTCAGTCTTCCTGTACTTAAGTCGGCATTGTGTCAATTATATTTAATTCCCATGCAATTTCTGTGTTTCATCGTCAATCGGTAGGTCCAAGACATACAGTAAACCTGCAGAGGTGCATCGGAATGTGTAACTGATGACACAGGAAGCGTTCAAAACATACACAGTAGGAAGACTCAGTCTTCCTGTACTTAAGTCGGCATTGTGTCTCTTATATTTAATTCCGATGGAATTTCTGTGTTTCATCGTCAATGGGAAGGTCCAAGGGATACAGTAAACCTGCAGAGGTGCATCAGAATGTAAAACTGGTGACTCAGGAAACGCTCAAAACATAAACAGTAGGAATACTCAGTCTTCCTGTACTTAAGTCGGCATTGTGTCTCTTATATTTAATTCCGATGCAATTTCTGTTTTTCATCGTCAATGGTAAGGTCCAAGGGATATAGTAAACCTGCAGAGGTGCATCAGAATGTAAAACTGGTGACACAGGAAACGCTCAAAACATAGACAGTAGGAAGACTCAGTCTTCGTGTACTTAAGTCGGCATTGTGTCTCTTATATTTAATTCCGATGCGATTTCTGTGTTTCATCGACAATGGGAAGGTCCAAGGGATACAGTAAACCTGCAGAGGTGCATCGGAATGTAAAACTGATGACACAGGAATCGCTCAAAACATAGACAGTAGGAAGACCCAGTCTTCCTGTACTTAAGTCAGCATTGTGTCTCTTATATTTAATTCCGATGCAATTTCTGTTTTTCGTCGTCAATGGGAAGGTCCAAGGGATACAGTAAACCTGCAGAGGTGCATCGGAAAGTAAAACTGGTGACACAGGAAACGTTTAAAACATAGACAGTATGAAGACTCAGTCTTCCTGTACTTAAGTCGGCATTATGTCTCTTATATTTATTTCTGATGAAACTTCAGTGATTCATCGTGAATGGGAAGGTCCAAGGGATATAGTAAACCTGCAGAGGTGCATCGGAAAGCAAAACTGATGACACAGGAAACGTTCAAAACATAGACAGTAGGAAGACTTAGTCTTCCTGTACTTATGTCGGCATTGTGTCTCTTATATTTAATTCCGATGCAGTTTCTGTTTTTCATCGTCAATGGGAAGGTCCAAGGGATACAGTAAACCTGCAGAGGTGCATCGGAATGTGTAACTGATGACACAGGAAGCGTTCAAATCATACACAGTAGGAAGACTCAGTCTTCCTGTACTTAAGTCGGCATTGTGTCTCTTATATTTAATTCCGATGGAATTTCTGTGTTTCATCGTCAATGGGAAGGTCCAAGGGATACAGTAAACCTGCAGAGGTGCATCAGAATGTAAAACTGGTGACTCAGGAAACGCTCAAAACATAGACAGTAGGAATACTCAGTCTTCCTGTACTTAAGTCGGCATTGTGTCTCTTATATTTAATTCCGATGCAATTTCTGTTTTTCATCGTCAATGGGAAGGTCCAAGGGATATAGTAAACCTGCAGAGATGCATCAGAATGTAAAACTGGTGACACAGGAAACGCTCAAAACATAGACAGTAGGAAGACTCAGTCTTCGTGTACTTAAGTCGGCATTGTGTCTCTTATATTTAATTCCGATGCAATTTCTGTGTTTCATCGTCAATGGGAAGGTCCAAGGGATATAGTAAACCTGCAGAGGTGCATGGGAAAGTAAAACTGATGACACAGGAAACGCTCAAACATAGACAGTAGAAAGACTTAGTCTTCCTGTACTTAAGTCGCATTGTGTCTCTTATATTTAATTCCGATGCGATTTCTGTGTTTCATCGACAATGGGAAGGTCCAAGGGATACAGTAAACCGGCAGAGGTGCATCGGAATGTAAAACTGGTGACACAGGAAACGCTCAAATCATTGACCATACGAAGACTGTTTTCTTGTACTTAAGTCGGCATTGTGTCTCTTATATATAATTTCGATGCATTTTCTGTGTTTCATCGTCAATGGGAAGGTCCAAGAGATACAGTAACCCTGCAGAGGTACATCGGAATGTAAAACTAGTGACATAGGAAACGCTCAAAGTATAGACAGTAGGAATATTCAGTCTTCCTGTACTTAAGTCGGCATTGTGTCTCCTATATTTAATTCCGATGCAATTTCTGTTTTTCATCGTCAATGGGAAGGTCCAAGGGATATAGTAAACCCTTAGAGGTGCATCGGAAAGTAAAACTGATGACACAGGGAACGCTCAAAACATAGATAGTAGAAAGACTTAGTCTTCCTGTACTTAAGTCGGCATTGTGTCTCTTATATTTAATTCCGATGCAATTTCTGATTTTCATCGTCAATGGGAAGGTCCAAGGGATACAGTAAACCTGCAGAGGTGCATCGGAATGTAAAACTGATGACACAGGAATCGCTCAAAACATAGACAGTAGGAAGACCCAGTCTTCCTGTACTTAAGTCAGCATTGTGTCTCTTATATTTAATTCCGATGCAATTTCTGTTTTTCGTCGTCAATGGGAAGGTCCAAGGGATACAGTAAACCTGCAGAGGTGCATCGGAAAGTAAAACTGATGACACAGGAAACGTTCAAAACATAGACAGTATGAAGACTCAGTCTTCCTGTACTTAAGTCGGCATTGTGTCTCTTATATTTATTTCCGATGAAACTTCAGTGATTCATCGTGAATGGGAAGGTCCAAGGGATATAGTAAACCTGCAGAGGTGCATCGGAAAGCAAAACTGATGACACAGGAAACGTTCAAAACATAGACAGTAGGAAGACTTAGTCTTCCTGTACTTATGTCGGCATTGTGTCTCTTATATTTAATTCCGATGCAGTTTTTCATCGTCAATGGGAAGGTCCAAGGGATACAGTAAACCTGCAGAGGTGCATCGGAATGTGTAACTGATGACACAGGAAGCGTTCAAAACATACACAGTAGGAAGACTCAGTCTTCCTGTACTTAAGTCGGCATTGTGTCTCTTATAATTAATTCCGATGGAATTTCTGTGTTTCATCGTCAATGGGAAGGTCCAAGGGATACAGTAAACCTGCAGAGGTGCATCAGAATGTAAAACTGGTGACTCAGGAAACGCTCAAAACATAAACAGTAGGAATACTCAGTCTTCCTGTACTTAAGTCGGCATTGTGTCTCTTATATTTAATTCCGATGCAATTTCTGTTTTTCATCGTCAATGGGAAGGTCCAAGGGATATAGTAAACCTGCAGAGGTGCATCAGAATGTAAAACTGGTGACACAGGAAACGCTCAAAACATAGACAGTAGGAAGACTCAGTCTTCGTGTACTTAAGTCGGCATTGTGTCTCTTATATTTAATTCCGATGCAATTTCTGTGTTTCATCGTCAATGGGAAGGTCCAAGGGATATAGTAAACCTGCAGAGGTGCATGGGAATGTAAAACTGATGACACAGGAAACGCTCAAAACATAGACAGTAGAAAGACTTAATCTTCCTGTACATAAGTCGCATTGTGTCTCTTATATTTCATTCCGATGCAATTTCTGTGTTTCATCGTCAATGGGAAGGTCCAAGGGATATAGTAAACCTGCAGAGGTGCATGGGAAAGTAAAACTGATGACACAGGAAACGCTCAAAACATAGACAGTAGAAAGACTTTGTCTTCCTGTACTTAAGTCGCATTGTGTCTCTTATATTTAATTCCGATGCGATTTCTGTGTTTCATCGACAATGGGAAGGTCCAAGGGATATAGTACACCTGCAGAGGTGCGTGGGAAAGTAAAACTGATGACACAGGAAACGCTCAAAACATAGACAGTAGAAAGACTTAGTCTTCCTGTACTTAAGTCGGCATTGTGTCTCTTATATTTATTTCCGATGAAATTTCAGTGATTCATCGTGAATGGGAAGGTCCAAGGGATATAGTAAACATGCAGAGGTGAATCGGAAAGCAAAACTGATGACACAGGAAACGTTCAAAACATAGACAGTAGAAAGACTTAGTCTTCCTGTACCTATGTCGGCATTGTGTCTCTTATATTTAATTCCGATGCAGTTTCTGTTTTTCATCGTCAATGGGAAGGTCCAAGGGATACAGTAAACCTGCAGAGGTGCATCGGAATGTAAAACTGATGACACAGGAATCGCTCAAAGCATAGACAGTAGGAAGACCCAGTCTTCCTGTACTTAAGTCGGCATTGTGTCTCTTATATTTATTTCCGATGAAATTTCAGTGATTCATCGTGAATGGGAATGACCAAGGGATATAGTAAACATGCAGAGGTGCATCGGAAAGTAAAACTGATGACACAGGAAACGTTCAAAACATAGACAGTAGGAAGACTTAGTCTTCCTTTACTTATGTCGGCATTGTGTCTCTTATATTTAATTCCGATGCAATTTCTGTTTTTCATCGACAATGGGAAGGTCCAAGGGATACAGTAAACCGGCAGAGGTGCATCGGAATGTGAAACTGATGACACAGGAAACGCTCAGAACATTGACCATACGAAGACTGTTTTCTTGTATCTAAGTCGGCATTGTGTCTCTTATATATAATTTCGATGCAATTTCTGTGTTTCATCGTAAATGGGAAGGTCCAAGGGATACAGGAAGCCTGCAGAGGTGCATCGGAATGTAAAACTGGTGACACAGGAAACGCCCAAACATAGACTGTAGGGAGACTCAGTCTTCCTGTACTTAAGTCGGCATTGTGTCAATTATATTTAATTTCCATGCAATTTCTGTGTTTCATCGTCAATGGGAAGGTCCAAGAGATACAGTAAACCTGCAGAGGTACATCGGAATGTAAAACTAGTGACATAGGAAACGCTAAAAATATAGACAGTAGGAAGATTCAGTCTTCCTGTACTTAAGTCGGCATTGTGTCTCTTATATTTAATTCCGATGCAATTTCTGTTTTTCATCGTCAATGGGAAGGTCCAAGGGATATAGTAAACCCTTAGAGGTGCATCGGAAAGTAAAACTGATGACACAGGGAACGCTCGAAACATAGACAGTAGAAAGACTTAGTCTTCCTGTACTTAAGTCGGCATTGTGTCTCTTATATTTAATTCCGATGCAATTTCTGTGTTTCATCGTGAATGGGAAGGCCCAAGGGATACAGTAAACCTGCAGAGGTGCATCGGAATGTGTAACTGATGACACAGGAAGCGTTCAAAACATACACAGTAGGAAGACTCAGTCTTCCTGTACTTAAGTCGGCATTGTGTCTCTTATATTTAATTCCGATGGAATTTCTGTGTTTCATCGTCAATGGGAAGGTCCAAGGGATACAGTAAACCTGTAGAGGTGCATCAGAATGTAAAACTGGTGACTCTGGAAACGCTCAAAACATAGACAGTAGGAATACTCAGTCTTCCCGTACTTAAGTCGGCATTGTGTCTCTTATATTTAATTCCGATGCAATTTCTGTTTTTCATCGTCAATGGGAAGGTCCAAGGGATATAGTAAACCTGCAGAGGTGCATCAGAATGTAAAACTGGTGACACAGGAAACGCTCAAAACATAGACAGTAGGAAGACTCAGTCTTCGTGAACTTAAGTCGGCATAGTGTCTCTTATATTTAATTCCGATGCAATTTCTGTGTTTCATTGTCAATGGGAAGGTCCAAGGGATATAGTAAACCTGCAGAGGTGCATCGGAAAGTAAAACTGATGACACAGGAAACGCTCAAAACATAGACAGTAGAAAGACTTAGTCTTCCTGTACTTAAGTCGGCATTGTGTCTCTTATATTTAATTCCGATGCGATTTCTGTGTTTCATCGACAATTGGAGGGTCCAAGGGATACAGTAAACCGGCAGAGGTGCATCGGAATGTAAAACTGATGACACAGGAAACGCTCAAATCATTGACCATACGAAGACTGTTTTCTTGTACTTAAGTCGACATTGTGTCTCTTATATATAATTTCGATGCATTATCTGTGTTTCATCGTAAATGGGAAGGTCCAAGGGATACAGGAAGCCTGCAGAGGTGCATCGGAATGTAAAACTGGTGACACAGGAAACGCTCAAAACATAGACAGTAGGGAGACTCAGTCTTCCTGTACTTAAGTCGGCATTGTGTCTCTTATATTTAATTCCGATGCAATTTCTGTGTTTCATCGTCAATGGGAAGGTCCAAGAGATACAGTAAACCTGCAGAGTTGCATCGGAATGTAAAACTAGTGACATAGGAAACGCTCAAAATATAGACAGTAGGAAGATTCAGTCTTCCTGTACTTAAGTCGGCATTGTGTCTCTTATATTTAATTCCAATGCAATTTCTGTGTTTCATCGTCAATGGGAAGGTCCAAGGGATATAGTAAACCTGTAGAGGTGCATCGGAAATCAAAACTGATGACACAGGAAACGCTCAAAACATAGACAGTAGAAAGACTTAGTCTTCCAGTACTTAAGTCGGCGTTGTGTCTCTTATATTTAATTCCGATGCAATTTCTGTTTTTCATCGTCAATGGGAAGGTCCAAGGGATACAGTAAACCTGCAGAGGTGCATCGGAATGTAAAACTGATGACACAGGAATCGCTCAAAACATAGACAGTAGGAAGACCCAGTCTTCCTGTACTTAAGTCGGCATTGTGTCTCTTATATTTATTTCCGATGAAATTTCAGTGATTCATCGTTAATGGGAAGGTCCAAGGAATATAGTAAACATGCAGAGGTGCATCGGAAAGTAAAACTGATGACCCAGGAAACGTTCAAAACATAGACAGTAGGAAGACTTAGTCTTCCTGTACTTATGTCGGCATTGTGTTTCTTATATTTAATTCCGATGCAATTTCTGTTTTTCATCGTCAATGGGAACGTCCAAGGGAAACAGTAAACCTGCAGAGGTGCATCAGAATGTAAAACTGGTGACTCAGGAAACGCTCAAAACATAGACAGTAGGAATACTCAGTCTTCATGTACTTAAGTCGGCATTGTGTCTCTTATATTTAATTCCGATGCAATTTCTGTGTTTCATCGTCAATGGGAAGGTCCAAGGCATACAGTAAACCTGCAGAGGTGCATCGGAATGTAAAACTGATGACACAGGAATCGCTCAAAACATAGACAGTAGGAAGACCCAGTCTTCCTGTACTTAAGTCAGCATTGTGTCTCTTATATTTAATTCCGATGCAATTTCTGTTTTTCGTCGTCAATGGGAAGGTCCAAGGGATACAGTAAACCTGCAGAGGTGCATCGGAAAGTAAAACTGATGACACAGGAAACGTTCAAAACATAGACAGTATGAAGACTCAGTCTTCCTGTACTTAAGTCGGCATTGTGTCTCTTATATTTATTTCCGATGAAACTTCAGTGATTCATCGTGAATGGGAAGGTCCAAGGGATATAGTAAACCTGCAGAGGTGCATCGGAAAGCAAAACTGATGACACAGGAAACGTTCAAAACATAGACAGTAGAAAGACTTAGTCTTCCTGTACTTAAGTCGCATTGTGTCTCTTATATTTAATTCCGATGCGATTTCTGTGTTTCATCGACAATGGGAAGGTCCAAGGGATACAGTAAACCGGCAGAGGTGCATCGGAATGTAAAACTGGTGACACAGGAAACGCTCAAATCATTGACCATACGAAGACTGTTTTCTTGTACTTAAGTCGGCATTGTGTCTCTTATATATAATTTCGATGCATTTTCTGTGTTTCATCGTAAATGGGAAGGTCCAAGGGATACAGGAAGCCTGCAGAGGTGCAACGGAATGTAAAACTGGTGACACAGGAAACGCCCAAACATAGACAGTAGGGAGACTCAGTCTTCCTGTACTTAAGTCGGCATTGTGTCAATTATATTTAATTCCCATGCAATTTCTGTGTTTCATCGTCAATGGGAAGGTCCAAGGGATATAGTAAACCCTTAGAGGTGCATCGGAAAGTAAAACTGATGACACAGGGAACGCTCAAAACATAGACAGTAGAAAGACTTAGTCTTCCTGTACTTAAGTCGGCATTGTGTCTCTTATATTTAATTCCGATGCAATTTCTGCTTTTCATCGTCAATGGGAAGGTCCAATGGATACAGTAAACTTGCAGAGGTGCATCGGAATGTAAAACTGATGCCACAGGAATCGCTCAAAACATAGACAGTAGGAAGACCCCGTCTTCCTGTACTTAAGTCAGCATAGTGTCTCTTATCTTTAATTCCGATGCAATTTCTGTTTTTCGTCGTCAATGGGAAGGTCCAAGGGATACAGTAAACCTGCAGAGGTGCATCGGAAAGTAAAACTGATGACACAGGAAACGTTCAAAACATAGACAGTATGAAGACTCAGTCTTCCTGTACTTAAGTCGGCATTGCGTCTCTTATATTTATTTCCGATGAAACTTCAGTGATTCATCGTGAATGGGAAGGTCCAAGGGATATAGTAAACCTGCAGAGGTGCATCGGAAAGCAAAACTGATGACACAGGAAACATCAAAACATAGACAGTAGGAAGACTTAGTCTTCCTGTACTTATGTCGGCATTGTGACTCTTATATTTAATTCCGATGCAGTTTCTGTGTTTCATCGTCAATGGGAAGGTCCAAGGGATACAGTAAACCTGCAGAGGTGCATCGGAATGTGTAACTGATGACACAGGAAGCGTTCAAAACATACACAGTAGGAAGACTCAGTCTTCCTGTACTTAAGTCGGCATTGTGTCTCTTATATTTAATTCCGATGGAATTTCTGTGTTTCATCGTCAATGGGAAGGTCCAAGGGATACAGTAAACCTGCAGAGGTGCATCAGAATGTAAAACTGGTGACACAGGAAACGCTCAAAGCATAGACAGTAGGAAGACTCCGTCTTCGTGTACTTAAGTCGGCATTGTGTCTCTCATATTTAATTCCGATGCAATTTCTGTGTTTCATCGTCAATGGGAAGGTCCAAGGGATATAGTAAACCTGCAGAGGTGCATGGGAAAGTAAAACTGATGACACAGGAAACGCTCAAAACATAGACAGTAGAAAGACTTAGTCTTCCTGTACTTAAGTCGCATTGTGTCTCTTATATTAAATTCCGATGCGATTTCTGTGTTTCATCGACAATGGGAAGGTCCAAGGGATACAGTAAACCGGCAGAGGTGCATCGGAATGTAAAACTGGTGACACAGGAAACGCTCAAATCATTGACCATACGAAGACTGTTTTCTTGTACTTAAGTCGGCATTGTGTCTCTTATATATAATTTCGATGCATTTTCTGTGTTTCATCGTCAATGGGAAGGTCCAAGAGATACAGTAAACCTGCAGAGGTACATCGGAATGTAAAACTAGTGACATAGGAAACGCTCAAAGTAGAGACAGTAGGAAGATTCAGTCTTCCTGTACTTAAGTCGGCATTGTGTCTCTTATATTTAATTCCGATGCAATAACTGTTTTTCATCGTCAATGGGAAGGTCCAAGGGATATAGTAAACCCTTAGAGGTGCATCGGAAAGTAAAACTGATGACACAGGGAACGCTCAAAACATAGACAGTAGAAAGACTTAGTCTTCCTGTACTTAAGTCGGCATTGTGTCTCTTATATTTAATTCCGATGCAATTTCTGTTTTTCATCGTCAATGGGAAGGTCCAAGGCATACAGTAAACCTGCAAAGGTGCATCGGAATGTAAAACTGATGACACAGGAATCGCTCAAAACATAGACAGTAGGAAGACCCAGTCTTCCTGTACTTAAGTCAGCATTGTGTCTCTTATATTTAATTCCGATGCAATTTCTGTTTTTCGTCGTGAATGGGAAGGTCCAAGGGATACAGTAAACCTGCAGAGGTGCATCGGAAAGTAAAACTGATGACACAGGAAACGTTCAAAACATAGACAGTATGAAGACTCAGTCTTCCTGTACTTAAGTCGGCATTGTGTCTCTTATATTTATTTCCGATGAAACTTCAGTGATTCATCGTGAATGGGAAGGTCCAAGGGATATAGTAAACCTGCAGAGGTGCATCGGAAAGCAAAACTGATGACACAGGAAACGTTCAAAACATAGACAGTAGAAAGACTTAGTCTTCCTGTACTTAAGTCGCATTGTGTCTCTTATATTTAATTCCGATGCGATTTCTGTGTTTCATCGACAATGGGAAGGTCCAAGGGATACAGTAAACCGGCAGAGGTGCATCGGAATGTAAATCTGGTGACACAGGAAACGCTCAAATCATTGACCATACGAAGACTGTTTTCTTGTACTTAAGTCGGCATTGTGTCTCTTATATATAATTTCGATGCATTTTCTGTGTTTCATCGTAAATGGGAAGGTCCAAGGGATACAGGAAGCCTGCAGAGGTGCAACGGAATGTAAAACTGGTGACACAGGAAACGCCCAAACATAGACAGTAGGGAGACTCAGTCTTCCTGTACTTAAGTCGGCATTGTGTCAATTATATTTAATTCCCATGCAATTTCTGTGTTTCATCGTCAATCGGAAGGTCCAAGAGATACAGTAAACCTGCAGAGGTGCATCGGAATGTAAAACTGATGACACAGGAATCGCTCAAAACATAGACAGTAGGAAGACCCAGTCTTCCTGTACTTAAGTCAGCAGTGTGTCTCTTATATTTAATTCCGATGCAATTTCTGTTTTTCGTCGTCAATGGGAAGGTCCAAGGGATACAGTAAACCTGCAGAGGTGCATCGGAAAGTAAAACTGGTGACACAGGAAACGTTCAAAACATAGACAGTATGAAGACTCAGTCTTCCTGTACTTAAGTCGGCATTGTGTGTCTTATATTTATTTCTGATGAAACTTCAGTGATTCATCGTGAATGGGAAGGTCCAAGGGATATAGTAAACCTGCAGAGGTGCATCGGAAAGCAAAACTGATGACACAGGAAACGTTCAAAACATAGACAGTAGGAAGACTTAGTCTTCCTGTACTTATGTCGGCATTGTGTCTCTTATATTTAATTCCGATGCAGTTTCTGTTTTTCATCGTCAATGGGAAGGTCCAAGGGATACAGTAAACCTGCAGAGGTGCATCGGAATGTGTAACTGATGACACAGGAAGCGTTCAAAACATACACAGTAGAAAGACTCAGTCTTCCTGTACTTAAGTCGGCATTGTGTCTCTTATATTTAATTCCGATGGAATTTCTGTGTTTCATCGTCAATGGGAAGGTCCAAGGGATACAGTAAACCTGCAGAGGTGCATCAGAATGTAAAACTGGTGACTCAGGAAACGCTCAAAACATAGACAGTAGGAATACTCAGTCTTCCTGTACTTAAGTCGGCATTGTGTCTCTTATATTTAATTCCGATGCAATTTCTGTTTTTCATCGTCAATGGGAAGGTCCAAGGGATATAGTAAACCTGCAGAGGTGCATCAGAATGTAAAACTGGTGACACAGGAAACGCTCAAAACATAGACAGTAGGAAGACTCAGTCTTCGTGTACTTAAGTCGGCATTGTGTCTCTTATATTTAATTCCGATGCAATTTCTGTGTTTCATCGTCAATGGGAAGGTCCAAGGGATATAGTAAACCTGCAGAGGTGCATGGGAAAGTAAAACTGATGACACAGGAAACGCTCAAACATAGACAGTAGAAAGACTTAGTCTTCCTGTACTTAAGTCGCATTGTGTCTCTTATATTTAATTCCGATGCGATTTCTGTGTTTCATCGACAATGGGAAGGTCCAAGGGATACAGTAAACCGGCAGAGGTGCATCGGAATGTAAAACTGGTGACACAGGAAACGCTCAAATCATTGACCATACGAAGACTGTTTTCTTGTACTTAAGTCGGCATTGTGTCTCTTATATATAATTTCGATGCATTTTCTGTGTTTCATCGTCAATGGGAAGGTCCAAGAGATACAGTAAACCTGCAGAGGTACATCGGAATGTAAAACTAGTGACATAGGAAACGCTCAAAGTATAGACAGTAGGAAGATTCAGTCTTCCTGTACTTAAGTCGGCATTGTGTCTCCTATATTTAATTCCGATGCAATTTCTGTTTTTCATCGTCAATGGGAAGGTCCAAGGGATATAGTAAACCCTTAGAGGTGCATCGGAAAGTAAAACTGATGACACAGGGAACGCTCAAAACATAGACAGTAGAAAGACTTAGTCTTCCTGTACTTAAGTCGGCATTGTGTCTCTTATATTTAATTCCGATGCAATTTCTGTTTTTCATCGTCAATGGGAAGGTCCAAGGGATACAGTAAACCTGCAGAGGTGCATCGGAATGTAAAACTGATGACACAGGAATCGCTCAAAACATAGACAGTAGGAAGACTCAGTCTTCCTGTACTTAAGTCAGCATTGTGTCTCTTATATTTAATTCCGATGCAATTTCTGTTTTTCGTCGTCAATGGGAAGGTCCAAGGGATACAGTAAACCTGCAGAGGTGCATTGGAAAGTAAAACTGATGACACAGGAAACGTTCAAAACATAGACAGTATGAAGACTCAGTCTTCCTGTACTTAAGTCGGCATTGTGTCTCTTATATTTATTTCCCATGAAACTTCAGTGATTCATCGTGAATGGGAAGGTCCAAGGGATATAGTGAACCTGCAGAGGTGCATCGGAAAGCAAAACTGATGACACAGGAAACGTTCAAAACATAGACAGTAGGAAGACTTAGTCTTCCTGTACTTATGTCGGCATTGTGTCTCTTATATTTAATTCCGATGCAGTTTCTGTTTTTCATCGTCAATGGGAAGGTCCAAGGGATACAGTAAACCTGCAGAGGTGCATCAGAATGTGTAACTGATGACACAGGAAGCGTTCAAAACATACACAGTAGGAAGACTCAGTCTTCCTGTACTTAAGTCGGCATTGTGTCTCTTATAATTAATTCCGATGGAATTTCTGTGTTTCATCGTCAATGGGAATGACCAAGGGATATAGTAAACATGCAGAGGTGCATCGGAAAGTAAAACTGATGACACAGGAAACGTTCAAAACATAGACAGTAGGAAGACTTAGTCTTCCTTTACTTATGTCGGCATTGTGTCTCTTATATTTAATTCCGATGCAATTTCTGTTTTTCATCGACAATGGGAAGGTCCAAGGGATATAGTAAACATGCAGAGGTGCATCGGAAAGTAAAACTGATGACACAGGAAACGTTCAAAACATAGACAGTAGGAAGACTTAGTCTTCCTTTACTTATGTCGGCATTGTGTCTCTTATATTTAATTCCGATGCAGTTTCTGTTTTTCATCGTCAATGGGAAGGTCCAAGGGATACAGTAAACCTGCAGAGGTGCATCGGAATGTGTAACTGATGACACAGGAAGCGTTCAAAACATACACAGTAGAAAGACTCAGTCTTCCTGTACTTAAGTCGGCATTGTGTCTCTTATATTTAATTCCGATGCAATTTCTGTGTTTCATCGTCAATGGGAAGGTCCAAGGCATACAGTAAACCTTCAGAGGTGCATCAGAATGTAAAACTGGTGACTCAGGAAACGCTCAAAACATAGACAGTAGGAATACTCAGTCTTCCTGTACTTAAGTCGGCATTGTGTCTCTTATATTTAATTCCGATGCAATTTCTGTGTTTCATCGTCAATGGGAAGGTCCAAGGGATATGGTAAACCTGCAGAGGTGCATGGGAAAGTAAAACTGATGACACAGGAAACGCTCAAACATAGACAGTAGAAAGACTTAGTCTTCCTGTACTTAAGTCGCATTGTGTCTCTTATAATTAATTCCGATGCGATTTCTGTGTTTCATCGACAATGGGAAGGTCCAAGGGATACAGTAAACCGGCAGAGGTGCATCGGAATGTAAAACTGGTGACACAGGAAACGCTCAAATCATTGACCATACGAAGACTGTTTTCTTGTACTTAAGTCGGCATTGTGTCTCTTATATATAATTTCGATGCATTTTCTGTGTTTCATCGTCAATGGGAAGGTCCAAGAGATACAGTAAACCTGCAGAGGTACATCGGAATGTAAAACTAGTGACATAGGAAACGCTCAAAGTATAGACAGTAGGAAGATTCAGTCTTTCTGTACTTAAGTCGGCATTGTGTCTCCTATATTTAATTCCGATGCAATTTCTGTTTTTCATCGTCAATGGGAAGGTCCAAGGGATTCAGTAAACCGGCAGAGGTGCATCGGAATGTAAAACTGATGACACAGGAAACGCTCAGAACATTGACCATACGAAGACTGTTTTCTTGTACCTAAGTCGGCATTGTGTCTCTTATATATAATTTCGATGCATTTTCTGTGTTTCATCGTAAATGGGAAGGTCCAAGGGATACAGGAAGCCTGCAGAGGTGCATCGGAATGTAAAACTGGTGACACAGGAAACGCCCAAACATAGACAGTAGGGAGACTCAGTCTTCCTGTACTTAAGTCGGCATTGTGTCAATTATATTTAATTCCCATGCAATTTCTGTGTTTCATCGTCAATGGGAAGGTCCAAGAGATACAGTAAACCTGCAGAGGTACATCGGAATGTAAAACTAGTGACATAGGAAACGCTAAAAATATAGACAGTAGGAAGATTCAGTCTTCCTGTACTTAAGTCGGCATTGTGTCTCTTATATTTATTTCCGATGAAATTTCAGTGATTCATCGTGAATGGGAAGGTCCAAGGGATATAGTAAACCAGCAGAGGTGCATCGGAAAGCAAAACTGATGACACAGGAAACGTTCAAAATATAGACAGTAGGAAGACTTAGTCTTCCTGTACTTATGTCGGCATTGTGTCTCTTATATTTAATTCCGATGCAGTTTCTGTTTTTCATCTTCAATGGGAAGGTCCAAGGGATACAGTAAACCTGCAGAGGTGCATCGGAATGTGTAACTGATGACACAGGAAGTGTTCAAAACATACACAGTAGGAAGACTCAGTCTTCCTGTACTTAAGTCGGCATTGTGTCTCTTATATTTAATTCCGATGGAATTTCTGTGTTTCATCGTCAATGGGAAGGTCCAAGGGATACAGTAAACCTGTAGAGGTGCATCAGAATGTAAAACTGGTGACTCAGGAAACGCTCAAAACATAGACAGTAGGAATACTCAGTCTTCCCGTACTTAAGTCGGCATTGTGTCTCTTATATTTAATTCCGATGCAATTTCTGTTTTTCATCGTCAATGGGAAGGTCCAAGGGATATAGTAAACCTGCAGAGGTGCATCAGAATGTAAAACTGGTGACACAGGAAACGCTCAAAACATAGACAGTAGGAAGACTCAGTCTTCGTGTACTTAAGTCGGCATTGTGTCTCTTATATTTAATTCCGATGCAATTTCTTTGTTTCATCGTCAATGGGAAGGTCCAAGGGATATAGTAAACCTGCAGAGGTGCATCGGAAAGTAAAACTGATGACACAGGAAACGCTCAAAACATAGACAGTAGAAAGACTTAGTCTTCCTGTACTTAAGTCGGCATTGTGTCTCTTATATTTAATTCTGATGCGATTTCTGTGTTTCATCGACAATGGGAAGGTCCAATGGATACAGTAAACCGGCAGAGGTGCATCGGAATGTAAAACTGATGACACAGGAAACGCTCAAATCATTGACCATACGAAGACTGTTTTCTTGTACTTAAGTCGGCATTGTGTCTCTTATATATAATTTCGATGCATTTTCTGTGTTTCATCATAAATGGGAAGGTCCAAGGGATACAGGAAGCCTGCAGAGGTGCATCGGAATGTAAAACTGGTGACACAGGAAACGCTCAAAACATAGACAGTAGGGAGACTCAGTCTTCCTGTACTTAAGTCGGCATTGTGTCTCTTATATTTAATTCCGATGCAATTTCTGTGTTTCATCGTCAATGGGAAGGTCCAAGAGATACAGTAAACCTGCAGAGGTCCATCGGAATGTAAAACTTGTGACATAGGAAACGCTCAAAATATAGACAGTAGGAAGATTCAGTCTTCCTGTACTTAAGTCGGCATTGTGTCTCTTATATTTAATTCCGATGCAATTTCTGTGTTTCATCGTCAATGGGAAGGTCCAAGGGATATAATAAACCTGTAGAGGTGCATCGGAAAGCAAAACTGATGACACAATAAACGCTCAAAACATAGACAGTAGAAAGACTTAGTCTTCCAGTACTTAAGTCGGCATTGTGTCTCTTATATTTAATTCCGATGCAATTTCTGTTTTTCATCGTCAATGGGAAGGTCCAAGGGATACAGTAAACCTGCAGAAGTGCATCGGAATGTGTAACTGATGACACAGGAAACGCTCAAAACATAGACAGTAGGAAGACTCAGTCTTCCTGTACTTAAGTCGGCATTGTGTCTCTTATATTTAATTCCGATGCAATTTCTGTGTTTCATCGTCAATGGGAACGTCCAAGGGATACAGTAAACCTGCAGAGGTGCATCAGAATGTAAAACTGGTGACTCAGGAAACGCTCAAAACATAGACAGTAGGAATACTCAGTCTTCCTGTACTTAAGTCGGCATTGTGTCTCTTATACTTAATTCCGATGCAATTTCTGTTTTTCATCGTCTATGGGAACGTCCAAGGGATACAGTAAACCTGCAGAGGTGCATCGGAATGTGTAACTGATGACAAAGGAAACGCTCAAAACATAGACAGTAGGAAGACTCAGTCTTCCTGTACTTAAGTCGGCATTGTGTCTAATATATTTAATTCCGATGCGATTTCTGTGTTTCATCGACAGTGGGAAGGTCCAAGGGATACAGTAAACCGGCAGAGGTGCATCGGAATGTAAAACTGATGACACAGGAAACGCTCAAAACATTGACCATACGAAGACTGTTTTCTTGTACTTAAGTCGGCATTGTGTCTCTTATATGTAATTTCGAGGCAATTTCTGTGTTTCATCGTAAATGGGAAGGTCCAAGGGATACAGGAAGCCTGCAGAGGTGCATCGGAATGTAAAAGTGGTGACACAGGAAACGCTCAAAACATAGACAGAGGGAAGACTCAGTCTTCCTGTACTTAAGTCGGCATTGTGTCTCTTATATTTAACTCAGATGCAATTTCTGTGTTTCATCGTCAATGGGAAGGTCCAAGAGATACAGTAAACCTGCAGAGGTCCATCGGAATGTAAAACTAGTGACATAGGAAACGCTCAAAATATAGACAGTATGAAGACTCAGTCTTCCTGTACTTAAGTCGGCATTGTGTCTCTTATATTTATTTCCGATGAAATTTCAGTGATTCATCGTGAGTGGGAAGGTCCAAGGGATATAGTAAACCTGCAGAGGTGCATCGGAAAGCAAAACTGATGACACAGGAAACGTTCAAACATAGACAGTAGGAAGACTTAGTCTTCCTGTACTTAAGTCGGCATTGTGTCTCTTATATTTAATTCCGATGAAATTTCTGTGTTTCATCGTCAATGGGAAGGTCCAAGGGAAATAGTAAACCTGCAGAGGTGCATCGGAAAGTAAAACTGATGACACAGGAAACGCTCAAAACATAGACAGTAGAAAGACTTAGTCTTCCTGTACTTAAGTCGGCATTGTGTCTCTTATATTTAATTCCGATGCGCTTTCTGTGTTTCATCGACAATGGGAAGGTCCAAGGGATACAGTAAACCGGCAGAGGTGCATCGGAATGTAAAACTGATGACACAGGAATCGCTCAAATCATTGACCATACGAAGACTGTTTTCTTGTACTTAAGTCGGCATTGTGTCTCTTATATATAATTTCGATGCATTTTCTGTGTTTCATCGTAAATGGGAAGGTCCAAGGGATACAGGAAGCCTGCAGAGGTGCATCGGAATGTAAAACTGGTGACACAGGAAACGCTCAAAACATAGACAGTAGGGAGACTCAGTCTTCCTGTACTTAAGTCGGCATTGTGTCTCTTATATTTAATTCCGATGCAATTTCTGTGTTTCATCGTCAATGGGAAGGTCCAAGAGATACAGTAAACCTGCAGAGGTCCATCGGAATGTAAAACTAGTGACATAGGAAACGCTCAAAATATAGACAGTAGGAAGATTCAGTCTTCCTGTACTTAAGTCGGCATTGTGTCTCTTATATTTAATTCCGATGCAATTTCTGTGTTTCATCGTCAATAGGAAGGTCCAAGGGATATAGTAAACCTGTAGAGGTGCATCGGAAAGCAAAACTCATGACACAGGAAACGCTCAAAACATAGATAATAGAAAGACTTAGTCTTCCTGTACTTAAGTCGGCATTGTGTCTCTTATATTTAATTCCGATGCAATTTCTGTTTTTCATCGTCAATGGGAAGGTCCTAGGGATACAGTAAACCGGCAGAGGTGCATCGGAATGTAAAACTGATGACACAGGAAACGCTCAAATCATTGACCATACGAAGACTGTTTTCTTGTACTTAAGTCGGCATTGTGTCTCTTATATATAATTTCGATGCATTTTCTGTGTTTCATCATAAATGGGAAGGTCCAAGGGATACAGGAAGCCTGCAGAGGTGCATCGGAATGTAAAACTGGTGACACAGGAAACGCTCAAAACATAGACAGTAGGGAGACTCAGTCTTCCTGTACTTAAGTCGGCATTGTGTCTCTTATATTTAATTCCGATGCAATTTCTGTGTTTCATCGTCAATGGGAAGGTCCAAGAGATACAGTAAACCTGCAGAGGTCCATCGGAATGTAAAACTTGTGACATAGGAAACGCTCAAAATATAGACAGTAGGAAGATTCAGTCTTCCTGTACTTAAGTCGGCATTGTGTCTCTTATATTTAATTCCGATGCAATTTCTGTGTTTCATCGTCAATGGGAAGGTCCAAGGGATATAGTAAACCTGTAGAGGTGCATCGGAAAGCAAAACTGATGACACAATAAACGCTCAAAACATAGACAGTAGAAAGACTTAGTCTTCCAGTACTTAAGTCGGCATTGTGTCTCTTATATTTAATTCCGATGCAATTTCTGTTTTTCATCGTCAATGGGAAGGTCCAAGGGATACAGTAAACCTGCAGAAGTGCATCGGAATGTGTAACTGATGACACAGGAAACGCTCAAAACATAGACAGTAGGAAGACTCAGTCTTCCTGTACTTAAGTCGGCATTGTGTCTCTTATATTTAATTCCGATGCAATTTCTGTGTTTCATCGTCAATGGGAACGTCCAAGGGATACAGTAAACCTGCAGAGGTGCATCAGAATGTAAAACTGGTGACTCAGGAAACGCTCAAAACATAGACAGTAGGAATACTCAGTCTTCCTGTACTTAAGTCGGCATTGTGTCTCTTATACTTAATTCCGATGCAATTTCTGTTTTTCATCGTCTATGGGAACGTCCAAGGGATACAGTAAACCTGCAGAGGTGCATCGGAATGTGTAACTGATGACAAAGGAAACGCTCAAAACATAGACAGTAGGAAGACTCAGTCTTCCTGTACTTAAGTCGGCATTGTGTCTAATATATTTAATTCCGATGCGATTTCTGTGTTTCATCGACAGTGGGAAGGTCCAAGGGATACAGTAAACCGGCAGAGGTGCATCGGAATGTAAAACTGATGACACAGGAAACGCTCAAAACATTGACCATACGAAGACTGTTTTCTTGTACTTAAGTCGGCATTGTGTCTCTTATATGTAATTTCGAGGCAATTTCTGTGTTTCATCGTAAATGGGAAGGTCCAAGGGATACAGGAAGCCTGCAGAGGTGCATCGGAATGTAAAAGTGGTGACACAGGAAACGCTCAAAACATAGACAGAGGGAAGACTCAGTCTTCCTGTACTTAAGTCGGCATTGTGTCTCTTATATTTAACTCAGATGCAATTTCTGTGTTTCATCGTCAATGGGAAGGTCCAAGAGATACAGTAAACCTGCAGAGGTCCATCGGAATGTAAAACTAGTGACATAGGAAACGCTCAAAATATAGACAGTATGAAGACTCAGTCTTCCTGTACTTAAGTCGGCATTGTGTCTCTTATATTTATTTCCGATGAAATTTCAGTGATTCATCGTGAGTGGGAAGGTCCAAGGGATATAGTAAACCTGCAGAGATGCATCGGAAAGCAAAACTGATGACACAGGAAACGTTCAAACATAGACAGTAGGAAGACTTAGTCTTCCTGTACTTAAGTCGGCATTGTGTCTCTTATATTTAATTCCGATGAAATTTCTGTGTTTCATCGTCAATGGGAAGGTCCAAGGGAAATAGTAAACCTGCAGAGGTGCATCGGAAAGTAAAACTGATGACACAGGAAACGCTCAAAACATAGACAGTAGAAAGACTTAGTCTTCCTGTACTTAAGTCGGCATTGTGTCTCTTTTATTTAATTCCGATGCGCTTTCTGTGTTTCATCGACAATGGGAAGGTCCAAGGGATACAGTAAACCGGCAGAGGTGCATCGGAATGTAAAACTGATGACACAGGAATCGCTCAAATCATTGACCATACGAAGACTGTTTTCTTGTACTTAAGTCGGCATTGTGTCTCTTATATATAATTTCGATGCATTTTCTGTGTTTCATCGTAAATGGGAAGGTCCAAGGGATACAGGAAGCCTGCAGAGGTGCATCGGAATGTAAAACTGGTGACACAGGAAACGCTCAAAACATAGACAGTAGGGAGACTCAGTCTTCCTGTACTTAAGTCGGCATTGTGTCTCTTATATTTAATTCCGATGCAATTTCTGTGTTTCATCGTCAATGGGAAGGTCCAAGAGATACAGTAAACCTGCAGAGGTCCATCGGAATGTAAAACTAGTGACATAGGAAACGCTCAAAATATAGACAGTAGGAAGATTCAGTCTTCCTGTACTTAAGTCGGCATTGTGTCTCTTATATTTAATTCCGATGCAATTTCTGTGTCTCATCGTCAATAGGAAGGTCCAAGGGATATAGTAAACCTGTAGAGGTGCATCGGAAAGCAAAACTCATGACACAGGAAACGCTCAAAACATAGATAGTAGAAAGACTTAGTCTTCCTGTACTTAAGTCGGCATTGTGTCTCTTATATTTAATTCCGATGCAATTTCTGTTTTTCATCGTCAATGGGAAGGTCCTAGGGATACAGTAAACCTGCAGAGGTGCATCGGAATGTAAAACTGATGACACAGGAAACGCTCAAAACATTGACCATAGGAAGACTGTTTTCTTGTACTTAAGTCGGCATTGTGTCTCTTATATGTAATTTCGATGCAATTTCTGTGTTTCATCGTAAATGGGAAGGTCCAAGGGATACAGGAAGCCTGCAGAGGTGCATCGGAATGTAAAACTGGTGACACAGGAAACGCTCAAAACATAGACAGAGGGAAGACTCAGTCTTCCTGTACTTAAGTCGGCATTGTGTCTCTTATATTTAACTCCGATGCAATTTCTGTGTTTCATCGTCAATGGGAAGGTCCAAGAGATACAGTAAACCTGCAGAGGTCCATCGGAATGTAAAACTAGTGACATAGGAAACGCTCAAATTATAGACAGTATGAAGACTCAGTCTTCCTGTACTTAAGTCGGCATTGTGTCTCTTATATTTATTTCCGATGAAATTTCAGTGATTCATCGTGAATGGGAAGGTCCAAGGGATATAGTAAACCTGCAGAGGTGCATCGGAAAGCAAAACTGATGACACAGGAAACGTTCACACATAGACAGTAGGAAGACTTAGTCTTCCTGTACTTAAGTCGGCATTGTGTCCCTTATATTTAATTCCGATGCAATTTCTGTGTTTCATCGTCAATGGGAAGGTCCAAGGGATATAGTAAACCTGCAGAGGTGCATCAGAATGTAAAACTGGTGACACAGGAAACGCTCAAAACATAGACAGTAGGAAGACTCAGTCTTCGTGTACTTAAGTCGGCATTGTGTCTCTTATATTTAATTCCGATGCAATTTCTGTGTTTCATCGTCAATGGGAAGGTCCAAGGGATATAGTAAACCTGCAGAGGTGCATCGGAAAGTAAAACTGATGACACAGGAAACGCTCAAAACATAGACAGTAGAAAGACTTAGTCTTCCTGTACTTAAGTCGGCATTGTGTCTCTTATATTTAATTCCGATGCGATTTCTGTGTTTCATCGACAATGGGAAGGTCCAATGGATACAGTAAACCGGCAGAGGTGCATCGGAATGTAAAACTGATGACACAGGAAACGCTCAAATCATTGACCATGCGAAGACTGTTTTCTTGTACTTAAGTCGGCATTGTGTCTCTTATATATAATTTCGATGCATTTTCTGTGTTTCATCGTAAATGGGAAGGTCCAAGGGATACAGGAAGCCTGCAGAGGTGCATCGGAATGTAAAACTGGTGACACAGGAAACGCTCAAAACATAGACAGTAGGGAGACTCAGTCTTCCTGTACTTAAGTCGGAATTGCAATTTCTGTGTTTCATCGTCAATGGGAAGTTCCAAGAGATACAGTAAACCTGCAGAGGTCCATCGGAATGTAAAACTAGTGACATAGGAAACGCTCAAAATATAGACAGTAGGAAGATTCAGTTTTCCTGTACTTAAGTCGGCATTGTGTCTCTTATATTTAATTCCGATGCAATTTCTGTGTTTCATCGTCAATGGGAAGGTCCAAGGGATATAGTAAACCTGTAGAGGTGCATCGGAAAGCAAAACTGATGACACAGGAAACGCTCAAAACATAGACAGTAGAAAGACTCAGTCTTCCTGTACTTAAGTCGGCATTGTGTCTCTTATATTTAATTCCGAAGCAATTTCGGTGTTTCATCGTCAATGGGAACGTCCAAGGGATACAGTAAACCTGCAGAGGTGCATCAGAATGTAAAACTGGTGACTCAGGAAACGCTCAAAACATAGACAGTAGGAATACTCAGTCTTCCTGTACTTAAGTCGGCATTGTGTCTCTTATATTTAATTCCGATGCATTTTCTGTGTTTCATCGTCAATGGGAAGGTCCAAGGGATATAGTACACGTGCAGAGGTGCACCAGAATGTAAAACTGGTGACACAGGAAACGCTCAAAACATAGACAGTAGGAAGACTCAGTCTTCCTGTAGTTAAGTCGGCATTGTGTCTCTTATATTTAATTCCGATGCAATTTCTGTGTTTCATCGTGAATGGGAAGGTCCAATGGATACAATAAACCTGCAGAGGTGCATCAGAATGAAAAACTGGTGACACAGGAAACGCTCAATGCATAGACAGTAGGAAGACTCAGTCTTCCTGTACTTAAGTCGGCATTGTGTCTAATATATTTAATTCCGATGCGATTTCTGTGTTTCGTCGACAGTGGGAAGGTCCAAGGGATACAGTAAACCGGCAGAGGTGCATCGGAATGTAAAACTGATGACACAGGAAACGCTCAAAACATTGACCATACGAAGACTGTTTTCTTGTACTTAAGTCGCCATTGTGTCTCTTATATGTAATTTCGATGCAATTTCTGTGTTTCATCGTAAATGGGAAGGTCCAAGGGATACAGGAAGCCTGCAGAGGTGCATCGGAATGTAAAACTGGTGACACAGGAAACGCTCAAAACATAGACAGAGGGAAGACTCAGTCTTCCTGTACTTAATTCGGCATTGTGTCTCTTATATTTAACTCCGATGCAGTTTCTGTGTTTCATCGTCAATGGGAAGGTCCAAGAGATACAGTAAACCTGCAGAGGTCCATCAGAATGTAAAACTAGTGACATAGGAAACGCTCAAAATATAGACAGTATGAAGACTCAGTCTTCCTGTACTTAAGTCGGCAGTGTGTCTCTTATATTTATTTCCGATGAAATTTCAGTGATTCATCGTGAGTGGGAAGGTCCAAGGGATATAGTAAACCTGCAGAGGTGCATCGGAAAGCAAAACTGATGACACAGGAAACGTTCAAACATAGACAGTAGGAAGACTTAGTCTTCCTGTACTTAAGTCGGCATTGTGTCTCTTATATTTAATTCCGATGCAATTTCTGTGTTTCATCGTCAATGGGAAGGTCCAAGGGATATAGTAAACCTGCAGAGGTGCATCGGAAAGTAAAACTGATGACACAGGAAACGCTCAAAACATAGACAGTAGAAAGACTTAGTATTCCAGTACTTAAGTCGGCATTGTGTCTCTTATATTTAATTCCGATGCGATTTCTGTGTTTCATCGACAATGGGAAGGTCCAAGGGATACAGTAAACCGGCAGAGGTGCATCGGAATGTAAAACTGATGACACAGGAATCGCTCAAATCATTGACCATACGAAGACTGTTTTCTTGTACTTAAGTCGGCATTGTGTCTCTTATATATAATTTCGATGCATTGTCTGTGTTTCATCGTAAATGGGAAGGTCCAAGGGATACAGGAAGCCTGCAGAGGTGCATCGGAATGTAAAACTGGTGGCACAGGAAACGCTCAAAACATAGACAGTAGGGAGACTCAGTCTTCCTGTACTTTAGTCGGCATTGTGTCTCTTATATTTAATTCCGATGCAATTTCTGTGTTTCATCGTCAATGGGATGGTCCAAGAGATACAGTAAACCTGCAGAGGTCCATCGGAATGTAAAACTAGTGACATAGAAAACGCTCAAAATATAGACAGTAGGAAGATTCAGTCTTCCTGTACTTAAGTCGGCATTGTGTCTCTTATATTTACTTCCGATGCAATTTCTGTGTTTCATCGTCAATGGGAAGGTCCAAGGGATATAGTAAACCTGTAGAGGTGCATCGGAAAGCAAAACTCATGACACAGGAAACGCTCAAAACATAGATAGTAACAAGACTTAGTCTTCCTGTACTTATGTCGGCATTGTGTCTCTTATATTTAATTCCGATGCAATTTCTGTTTTTCATCGTCAATGGGAAGGTCCAAGGGATACAGTAAACCTGCAGAGGTGCATCGGAATGTAAAACTGATGACACAGGAATCGCTCAAAGCATAGACAGTAGGAAGACCCAGTCTTCCTGTACTTAAGTCGGCATTGTGTCTCTTATATTTATTTCCGATGAAATTTCAGTGATTCATCGTGAATGGGAATGACCAAAGGATATAGTAAACATGCAGAGGTGCATCGGAAAGTAAAACTGATTACACAGGAAACGTTCAAAACATAGACAGTAGGAAGACTTAGTCTTCCTTTACTTATGTCGGCATTGTGTCTCTTATATTTAATTCCGATGCGATTTCTGTGTTTCATCGACAGTGGGAAGGTCCAAGGGATACAGTAAACCGGCAGAGGTGCATCGGAATGTAAAACTGATGACACAGGAAACGCTCAAAACATTGACCATAGGAAGACTGTTTTCTTGTACTTAAGTCGGCATTGTGTCTCTTATATGTAATTTCGATGCAATTTCTGTGTTTCATCGTAAATGGGAAGGTCCAAGGGATACAGGAAGCCTGCAGAGGTGCATCGGAATGTAAAACTGGTGACACAGGAAACGCTCAAAACATAGACAGAGGGAAGACTCAGTCTTCCTGTACTTAAGTCGGCATTGTGTCTCTTATATTTAACTCCGATGCAATTTCTGTGTTTCATCGTCAATGGGAAGGTCCAAGAGATACAGTAAACCTGCAGAGGTCCATCGGAATGTAAAACTAGTGACATAGGAAACGCTCAAATTATAGACAGTATGAAGACTCAGTCTTCCTGTACTTAAGTCGGCATTGTGTCTCTTATATTTATTTCCGATGAAATTTCAGTGATTCATCGTGAATGGGAAGGTCCAAGGGATATAGTAAACCTGCAGAGGTGCATCGGAAAGCAAAACTGATGACACAGGAAACGTTCAAACATAGACAGTAGGAAGACTTAGTCTTCCTGTACTTAAGTCGGCATTGTGTGTCTTATATTTAATTCCGATGCAATTTCTGTGTTTCATCGTCAATGGGAAGGTCCAAGGGATATAGTAAACCTGCAGAGGTGCATCGGAAAGTAAAACTGATGACACAGGAAACGCTCAAATCATAGACAGTAGAAAGACTTAGTCTTCCTGTACTTAAGTCGGCATTGTGTCTCTTATATTTAATTCCGATGCGATTTCTGTGTTTCATCGACAATGGGTAGGTCCAAGGGATACAGTAAACCGGCAGAGGTGCATCGGAATGTAAAACTGATGACACAGGAAACGCTCAAATCATTGACCATACGAAGACTGTTTTCTTGTACTTAAGTCGGCATTGTGTCTCTTATATATAATTTCGATGCATTTTCTGTGTTTCATCGTAAATGGGAAGGTCCAAGGGATACAGGAAGCCTGCAGAGGTGCATCGGAATGTAAAACTGGTGACACAGGAAACGCTCAAAAGATAACCAGTAGGGAGACTCAGTCTTCCTGTACTTAAGTCGGCATTCTGTCTCTTATATTTAATTCCGATGCAATTTCTGTGTTTCATCGTCAATGGGAAGGTCCAAGAGATACAGTACACCTGCAGAGGTCCATCGGAATGTAAAACTAGTGACATAGGAAACGCTCAAAATATAGACAGTAGGAAGATTCAGTCTTCCTGTACTTAAGTCGGCATTGTGTCTCTTATATTTAATTCCGATGCAGTTTCTGTGTTTCATCGTCAATGGGAAGGTCCAAGGGATATAGTAAACCTGTAGAGGTGCATCGGAAAGCAAAACTGATGACACAGGAAAAGCTCAAAGCATAGATAGTAGAAAGACTTAGTCTTCCTGTACTTAAGTCGGCATTGTGTCTCTTACATTTAATTCCGATGCAATTTCTGTTTTTCATCGTCAATGGGAAGGTCCAAGGGATACAGTAAACCTGCAGAGGTGCATGGGAAAGTAAAACTGATGACACAGGAATCGCTCAAAGCATAGACAGTAGGAAGACCCAGTCTTCCTGTACTTAAGTCGGCATTGTGTCTCTTATATTTATTTCCGATGAAATTTCAGTGATTCATCGTGAATGGGAATGTCCAAGGGATATAGTAAACATGCAGAGGTGCATCGGAAAGTAAAACTGATGACACAGGAAACGTTCAAAGCATAGACAGTAGGAAGACTTAGGCTTCCTTTACTTATGTCGGCATTGTGTCTCTTATATTTAATTCCGATGCAATTTCTGTTTTTCATCGTCTATGGGAAGGTCCAAGGGATACAGTAAACCTGCAGAGGTGCATCGGAATGTGTAACTGATGACACAGGAAACGCTCAAAACATAGACAGTAGGAAGACTCTGTCTTCCTGTACTAAAGTCGGCATTGTGTCTCTTATATTTAATTCCGATGCAATTTCTGTGTTTCATCGTCAATGGGAAGGTCCAAGGGATACAGTAAACCTGCAGAGGTGCATCAGAATGTAAAACTGGTGACTCAGGAAACGCTCAAAACATAGACAGTAGGAATACTCAGTCTTCCTGTACTTAAGTCGGCATTGTGTCTCTTATATTTAATTCCGATGCAATTTCTGTGTTTCATCGTCAATGGGAAGGTCCAACGGATATAGTAAACCTGCAGAGGTGCATCAGAATGTGAAACTGGTGACACAGGCAACGCTCAAAACATAGACAGTAGGAAGACTCTGTCTCCCTGTACTTAAGTCGGCATTGTGTCTCTTATATTTAATTCCGATGCAATTTCTGTGTTTTATCGTCAATGGGAAGGTCCAATGGATACAATAAACCTGCAGAGGTGCATCAGAATGAAAAACTGGTGACACAGGAAACGCTCAAAGCATAGACAGTAGGAAGACTCAGTCTTCCTGTACTTAAGTCGGCATTGTGTCTCTTATATTTAATTCCGATGCGATTTCTGTGTTTCATCGACAGTGGGAAGGTCCAAGGGACACAGTAAACCGGCAGAGGTGCATCGGAATGTAAAACTGATGACACAGGAAACGCTCAAAACATTGACCATACGAACTCTGTTTTCCTGTACTTAAGTCGGAATTGTGTCTCTTATATGTAATTTCGATGCAATTTCTGTGTTTCATCGTAAATGGGAAGGTCCAAGGGATACAGGAAGCCTGCAGAGGTGCATCGGAATGTAAAACTGGTGACACAGGAAACGCTCAAAACATAGACAGAGGGAAGACTCAGTCTTCCTGTACTTAAGTCGGCATTGTGTCTCTTATATTGAACTCCGATGCAATTTCTGTGTTTCATCGTCAATGGGAAGGTCCAAGAGATACAGTAAACCTGAAGAGGTCCATCGGAATGTAAAAGTTGTGACATAGGAAACGCTCAAAATATAGACAGTAGGAAGATTCAGTCTTCCTGTACCTAAGTCTGCATTGTGTCTCTTATATTTAATTCCGATGCAATTTCTGTGTTTCGTCGTCAATGGGAAGGTCCAAGGGATATAGTAAACCTGTAGAAGTGCGTCAGGAAAGTAAAACTGATGACACAGGAAACGCTCAAAACATAGACAGTAGGAAGACTCAGTCTTCCTGTACTTAAGTCGGCATAGTGTATCTTATATTTAATTTCGATGCAATTTGTGTGTTTCATCGCCAATGGGATGGTCCAAGGGATACAGTAAACCTGCAGAGGTGCATCGGAATGTAAAACTGATGACACAGGAAACGCTCAAAACATAGACAGTAGGAAGACTCAGTCTTCCTGTACATAAGTCGGCATTGTGTCCCTTATATTTAATTCCGATGCGATTTCTTTGTTTCATCGACAATGGGAAAGTTCAAGGGATACAGTAAACCGGCAGAGGTGCATCTGAATGTAAAACTGGTGACACGGGAAACGCTCAAAACATAGACCGTAAGAAGACTCAGTTATCTTGTACCTAAGTTGGCGTTGTGTCTTTTATATTTAATTCCGATGCAATGTCTGTGTTTCATCGTAAATGGGAAGCTCCAATGGATACAGTAAACCTGCAGAGGTGCATCGGAGAGTAAAACTGATGACACAGGAAACGCTCAAAACATAGACAGTAGGAAGACTTAGTCTTCCTGTACTTAAGTCGGCATTGTGTCTCTTATATTTAATTCCGATGCAATTTCTGTTTTTCATCGTCAATGGGAAGGTCCAAGGGATACAGTAAACCTGCAGAGGTGCATCGGAATGTGTAACTGATGACACAGGAAACGCTCAAAACATAGACAGTAGGAAGACTCATTCTTCCTGTACTTTTTTCGGCATTGTGTCTCTTATGCAATTTCTGTGTTTCATCGTCAATGGGAAGGCCAAGGGATATAGTAAACCTGCAGAGGTGCATCAGAATGTAAAACTGGTGACACAGGAAACGCTCAAAACATAGACAGTAGGAAGACTCAGTCTTCCTGTACTTAGGTCGGCATTGTGTCTCTTATATTTAATTCCGATGCGATTTCTGTGTTTCATCGACAATGGGAAAGTTCAAGAGATACAGTAAACCTGCAGAGGTCCATCGGAATGTAAAACTAGTGACATAGGAAACGCTCAAAATATAGACAGTAGGAAGATTCAGTCTTCCTGTACTTAAGTCGGCATTGTGTCTCTTATATTTAATTCCGATGCAGTTTCTGTGTTTCATCGTCAATGGGAAGGTCTAAGGGATATAGTAAACCTGTAGAGGTGCATCGGAAAGCAAAACTGATGACACAGGAAAAGCTCAAAACATAGATAGTAGAAAGACTTAGTCTGCCTGTACTTAAGTCGGCATTGTGTCTCTTACATTTAATTCCGATGCAATTTCTGTTTTTCATCGTCAATGGGAAGGTCCAAGGGATACAGTAAACCTGCAGAGGTGCATGGGAAAGTAAAACTGATGACACAGGAATCGCTCAAAGCATAGACAGTAGGAAGACCCAGTCTTCCTGTACTTAAGTCGGCATTGTGTCTCTTATATTTATTTCCGATGAAATTTCAGTGATTCATCGTGAATGGGAATGTCCAAGGGATATAGTAAACATGCAGAGGTGCATCGGAAAGTAAAACTGATGACACAGGAAACGTTCAAAGCATAGACAGTAGGAAGACTTAGTCTTCCTTTACTTATGTCGGCATTGTGTCTCTTATATTTAATTCCGATGCAATTTCTGTTTTTCATCGTCTATGGGAAGGTCCAAGGGATACAGTAAACCTGCAGAGGTGCATCGGAATGTGTAACTGATGACACAGGAAACGCTCAAAACATAGACAGTAGGAAGACTCTGTCTTCCTGTACTTAAGTCGGCATTGTGTCTCTTATATTTAATTCCGATGCAATTTCTGTGTTTCATCGTCAATGGGAACGTCCAAGGGATACAGTAAACCTGCAGAGGTGCATCAGAATGTAAAACTGGTGACTCAGGAAACGCTCAAAACATAGACAGTAGGAATACTCAGTCTTCCTGTACTTAAGTCGGCATTGTGTCTCTTATATTTAATTCCGATGCAATTTCTGTGTTTCATCGTCAATGGGAAGGTCCAAGGGATATAGTAAACCTGCAGAGGTGCATCAGAATGTAAAACTGGTGACACAGGAAACGCTCAAAACATAGACAGTAGGAAGACTCAGTCTCCCTGTACTTAAGTCGGCATTGTGTCTCTTATATTTAATTCCGATGCAATTTCTGTGTTTTATCGTCAATGGGAAGGTCCAATGGATACAATAAACCTGCAGAGGTGCATCAGAATGAAAAACTGGTGACACAGGAAACGCTCAAAGCATAGACAGTAGGAAGACTCAGTCTTCCTGTACTTAAGTCGGCATTGTGTCTCTTATATTTAATTCCGATGCGATTTCTGTGTTTCATCGACAGTGGGAAGGTCCAAGGGATACAGTAAACCGGCAGAGGTGCATCGGAATGTAAAACTGATGACACTGGAAACGCTCAAAACATTGACCATACGAACTCTGTTTTCTTGTACTTAAGTCGGCATTGTGTCTCTTATATGTAATTTCGATGCAATTTCTGTGTTTCATCGTAAATGGGAAGGTCCAAGGGATACAGGAAGCCTGCAGAGGTGCATCGGAATGTAAAACTGGTGACACAGGAAACGCTCAAAACATAGACAGAGGGAAGACTCAGTCTTCCTGTACTTAAGTCGGCATTGTGTCTCTTATATTGAACTCCGATGCAATTTCTGTGTTTCATCGTCAATGGGAAGGTCCAAGAGATACAGTAAACCTGCAGAGGTCCATCGGAATGTAAAACTTGTGACATAGGAAACGCTCAAAATATAGACAGTAGGAAGATTCAGTCTTCCTGTACTTAAGTCTGCATTGTGTCTCTTATATTTAATTCCGATGCAATTTCTGTGTTTCATCGTCAATGGGAAGGTCCAAGGGATATAGTAAACCTGTAGAAGTGCGTCAGGAAAGTAAAACTGATGACACAGGAAACGCTCAAAACATAGACAGTAGGAAGACTCAGTCTTCCTGTACTTAAGTCGGCATAGTGTATCTTATATTTAATTTCGATGCAATTTGTGTGTTTCATCGCCAATGGGACGGTCCAAGGGATACAGTAAACCTGCAGAGGTGCATCGGAATGTAAAACTGATGACACAGGAAACGCTCAAAACATAGACAGTAGGAAGACTCAGTCTTCCTGTACATAAGTCGGCATTGTGTCTCTTATATTTAATTGCGATGCGATTTCTGTGTTTCATCGACAATGGGAAAGTTCAAGGGATACAGTAAACCGGCAGAGGTGCATCTGAATGTAAAACTGGTGACACGGGAAACGCTCAAAACATAGACCGTAAGAAGACTCAGTTATCTTGTACCTAAGTTGGCGTTGTGTCTTTTATATTTAATTCCGATGCAATTTCTGTGTTTCATCGTAAATGGGAAGCTCCAATGGATACAGTAAACCTGCAGAGGTGCATCGGAGAGTAAAACTGATGACACAGGAAACGCTCAAAACATAGACAGTAGGAAGACTTAGTCTTCCTGTACTTAAGTCGGCATTGTGTCTCTTATATTTAATTCCGATGCAATTTCTGTTTTTCATCGTCAATGGGAAGGTCCAAGGGATACAGTAAACCTGCAGAGGTGCATCGGAATGTGTAACTGATGACACAGGAAACGCTCAAAACATAGACAGTAGGAAGACTCATTCTTCCTGTACTTTTTTCGGCATTGTGTCTCTTATGCAATTTCTGTGTTTCATCGTCAATGGGAAGGCCAAGGGATATAGTAAACCTGCAGAGGTGCATCAGAATGTAAAACTGGTGACACAGGAAACGCTCAAAACATAGACAGTAGGAAGACTCAGTCTTCCTGTACTTAGGTCGGCATTGTGTCTCTTATATTTAATTCCGATGCGATTTCTGTGTTTCATCGACAATGGGAAAGTTCAAGAGATACAGTAAACCTGCAGAGGTCCATCGGAATGTAAAACTAGTGACATAGGAAACGCTCAAAATATAGACAGTAGGAAGATTCAGTCTTCCTGTACTTAAGTCGGCATTGTGTCTCTTATATTTAATTTCGATGCAGTTTCTGTGTTTCATCGTCAATGGGAAGGTCCAAGGGATATAGTAAACCTGTAGAGGTGCATCGGAAAGCAAAACTGATGACACAGGAAAAGCTCAAAACATAGATAGTAGAAAGACTTAGTCTTCCTGTACTTAAGTCGGCATTGTGTCTCTTACATTTAATTCCGATGCAATTTCTGTTTTTCATCGTCAATGGGAAGGTCCAAGGGATACAGTAAACCTGCAGAGGTGCATGGGAAAGTAAAACTGATGACACAGGAATCGCTCAAAGCATAGACAGTAGGAAGACCCAGTCTTCCTGTACTTAAGTCGGCATTGTGTCTCTTATATTTATTTCCGATGAAATTTCAGTGATTCATCGTGAATGGGAATGTCCAAGGGATATAGTAAACATGCAGAGGTGCATCGGAAAGTAAAACTGATGACACAGGAAACGTTCAAAGCATAGACAGTAGGAAGACTTAGTCTTCCTTTACTTATGTCGGCATTGTGTCTCTTATATTTAATTCCGATGCAATTTCTGTTTTTCATCGTCTATGGGAAGGTCCAAGGGATACAGTAAACCTGCAGAGGTGCATCGGAATGTGTAACTGATGACACAGGAAACGCTCAAAACATAGACAGTAGGAAGACTCTGTCTTCCTGTACTTAAGTGGGCATTGTGTCTCTTATATTTAATTCCGATGCAATTTCTGTGTTTCATCGTCAATGGGAAGGTCCAAGGGATACAGTAAACCTGCAGAGGTGCATCAGAATGTAAAACTGGTGACTCAGGAAACGCTCAAAACATAGACAGTAGGAATACTCAGTCTTCCTGTACTTAAGTCGGCATTGTGTCTCTTATATTTAATTCCGATGCAATTTCTGTGTTTCATCGTCAATGGGAAGGTCCAAGGGATATAGTAAACCTGCAGAGGTGCATCAGAATGTAAAACTGGTGACACGGGAAACGCTCAAAACATAGACAGTTGGAAGACTCAGTCTCCCTGTACTTAAGTCGGCATTGTGTCTCTTATATTTAATTCCGATGCAATTTCTGTGTTTTATCGTCAATGGGAAGGTCCAATGGATACAATAAAGCTGCAGAGGTGCATCAGAATGAAAAACTGGTGACACAGGAAACGCTCAAAGCATAGACAGTAGGAAGACTCAGTCTTCCTGTACTTAAGTCGGCATTGTGTCTCTTATATTTAATTCCGATGCGATTTCTGTGTTTCATCGACAGTGGGAAGGTCCAAGGGATACAGTAAACGGGCAGAGGTGCATCGGAATGTAAAACTGATGACACTGGAAACGCTCAAAACATTGACCATACGAACTCTGTTTTCTTGTACTTAAGTCGGCATTGTGTCTCTTATATGTAATTTCGATGCAATTTCTGTGTTTCATCGTAAATGGGAAGGTCCAAGGGATACAGGAAGCCTGCAGAGGTGCATCGGAATGTAAAACTGGTGACACAGGAAACGCTCAAAACATAGACAGAGGGAAGACTCAGTCTTCCTGTACTTAAGTCGGCATTGTGTCTCTTATATTTAACTCCGATGCAATTTCTGTGTTTCATCGTCAATCGGAAGGTCCAAGAGATACAGTAAACCTGCAGAGGTCCATCGGAATGTAAAACTAGTGACATAGGAAACGCTCAAATTATAGACAGTATGAAGACTCAGTCTTCCTGTACTTAAGTCGGCATTGTGTCTCTTATATTTATTTCCGATGAAATTTCAGTGATTCATCGTGAATGGGAAGGTCCAAGGGATATAGTAAACCTGCAGAGGTGCATCGGAAAGCAAAACTGATGACACAGGAAACGTTCAAACATAGACAGTAGGAAGACTTAGTCTTCCTGTACTTAAGTCGGCATTGTGTCTCTTATATTTAATTCCGATGCAATTTCTGTGTTTCATCGTCAATGGGAAGGTCCAAGGGATATAGTAAACCTGCAGAGGTGCATCGGAAAGTAAAACTGATGACACAGGAAACGCTCAAAACATAGACAGTAGAAAGACTTAGTCTTCCTGTACTTAAGTCGGCATTGTGTCTCTTATATTTAATTCCGATGCGATTTCTGTGTTTCATCGACAATGGGTAGGTCCAAGGGATACAGTAAACCGGGAGAGGTGCATCGGAATGTAAAACTGATGACACAGGAAACGCTCAAATCATTGACCATACGAAGACTGTTTTCTTGTACTTAAGTCGGCATTGTGTCTCTTATATATAATTTCGATGCATTTTCTGTGTTTCATCGTAAATGGGAAGGTCCAAGGGATACAGGAAGCCTGCAGAGGTGCATCGGAATGTAAATCTGGTGACACAGGAAACGCTCAAAAGATAACCAGTAGGGAGACTCAGTCTTCCTGTACTTAAGTCGGCATTCTGTCTCTTATATTTAATTCCGATGCAATTTCTGTGTTTCATCGTCAATGGGAAGGTCCAAGAGATACAGTACACCTGCAGAGGTCCATCGGAATGTAAAACTAGTGACATAGGAAACGCTCAAAATATAGACAGTAGGAAGATTCAGTCTTCCTGTACTTAAATCGGCATTGTGTCTCTTATATTTAATTCCGATGCAGTTTCTGTGTTTCATCGTCAATGGGAAGGTCCAAGGGATATAGTAAACCTGTAGAGGTGCATCGGAAAGCAAAACTGATGACACAGGAAAAGCTCAAAGCATAGATAGTAGAAAGACTTAGTCTTCCTGTACTTAAGTCGGCATTGTGTCTCTTACATTTAATTCCGATGCAATTTCTGTTTTTCATCGTCAATGGGAAGGTCCAAGGGATACAGTAAACCTGCAGAGGTGCATGGGAAAGTAAAACTGATGACACAGGAATCGCTCAAAGCATAGACAGTAGGAAGACCCAGTCTTCCTGTACTTAAGTCGGCATTGTGTCTCTTATATTTATTTCCGATGAAATTTCAGTGATTCATCGTGAATGGGAATGTCCAAGGGATATAGTAAACATGCAGAGGTGCATCGGAAAGTAAAACTGATGACACAGGAAACGTTCAAAGCATAGACAGTAGGAAGACTTAGTCTTCCTTTACTTATGTCGGCATTGTGTCTCTTATATTTAATTCCGATGCAATTTCTGTTTTTCATCGTCTATGGGAAGGTCCAAGGGATACAGTAAACCTGCAGAGGTGCATCGGAATGTGTAACTGATGACACAGGAAACGCTCAAAACATAGACAGTAGGAAGACTCTGTCTTCCTGTACTTAAGTCGGCATTGTGTCTCTTATATTTAATTCCGATGCAATTTCTGTGTTTCATCGTCAATGGGAAGGTCCAAGGGATACAGTAAACCTGCAGAGGTGCATCAGAATGTAAAACTGGTGACTCAGGAAACGCTCAAAACATAGACAGTAGGAATACTCAGTCTTCCTGTACTTAAGTCGGCATTGTGTCTCTTATATTTAATTCCGATGCAATTTCTGTGTTTCATCGTCAATGGGAAGGTCCAAGGGATATAGTAAACCTGCAGAGGTGCATCAGAATGTAAAACTGGTGACACAGGAAACGCTCAAAACATAGACAGTAGGAAGACTCAGTCTCCCTGTACTTAAGTCGGCATTGTGTCTCTTATATTTAATTCCGATGCAATTTCTGTGTCTTATCGTCAATGGGAAGGTCCAATGGATACAATAAACCTGCAGAGGTGCATCAGAATGAAAAACTGGTGACACAGGAAACGCTCAAAGCATAGACAGTAGGAAGACTCAGTCTTCCTGTACTTAAGTCGGCATTGTGTCTCTTATATTTAATTCCGATGCGATTTCTGTGTTTCATCGACAGTGGGAAGGTCCAAGGGATACAGTAAACCGGCAGAGGTGCATCCGAATGTAAAACTGATGACACAGGAAACGCTCAAAACATTGACCATACGAACTCTGTTTTCTTGTACTTAAGTCGGAATTGTGTCTCTTATATGTAATTTCGATGCAATTTCTGTGTTTCATCGTAAATGGGAAGGTCCAAGGGATACAGGAAGCCTGCAGAGGTGCATCGGAATGTAAAACTGGTGACACAGGAAACGCTCAAAACATAGACAGAGGGAAGACTCAGTCTTCCTGTACTTAAGTCGGCATTGTGTCTCTTATATTGAACTCCGATGCAATTTCTGTGTTTCATCGTCAATGGGAAGGTCCAAGAGATACAGTAAACCTGCAGAGGTCCATCGGAATGTAAAACTTGTGACATAGGAAACGCTCAAAATATAGACAGTAGGAAGATTCAGTCTTCCCGTACCTAAGTCTGCATTGTGTCTCTTATATTTAATTCCGATGCAATTTCTGTGTTTCATCGTCAATGGGAAGGTCCAAGGGATATAGTAAACCTGTAGAAGTGCGTCAGGAAAGTAAAACTGATGACACAGGAAACGCTCAAAACATAGACAGTAGGAAGACTCAGTCTTCCTGTACTTAAGTCGGCATAGTGTATCTTATATTTAATTTCGATGCAATTTGTGTGTTTCATCGCCAATGGGAAGGTCCAAGGGATACAGTAAACCTGCAGAGGTGCATCGGAATGTAAAACTGATGACACAGGAAACGCTCAAAACATAGACAGTAGGAAGACTCAGTCTTCCTGTACATAAGTCGGCATTGTGTCTCTTATATTTAATTCCGATGCGATTTCTTTGTTTCATCGACAATGGGAAAGTTCAAGGGATACAGTAAACCGGCAGAGGTGCATCTGAATGTAAAACTGGTGACACGGGAAACGCTCAAAACATAGACCGTAAGAAGACTCAGTTATCTTGTACCTAAGTTGGCGTTGTGTCTTTTATATTTAATTCCGATGCAATTTCTGTGTTTCATCGTAAATGGGAAGCTCCAATGGATACAGTAAACCTGCAGAGGTGCATCGGAGAGTAAAACTGATGACACAGGAAACGCTCAAAACATAGACAGTAGGAAGACTTAGTCTTCCTGTACTTAAGTCGGCATTGTGTCTCTTATATTTAATTCCGATGCAATTTCTGTTTTTCATCGTCAATGGGAAGGTCCAAGGGATACAGTAAACCTGCAGAGGTGCATCGGAATGTGTAACTGATGACACAGGAAACGCTCAAAACATAGACAGTAGGAAGACTCATTCTTCCTGTACTTTTTTCGGCATTGTGTCTCTTATGCAATTTCTGTGTTTCATCGTCAATGGGAAGGCCAAGGGATATAGTAAACCTGCAGAGGTGCATCAGAATGTAAAACTGGTGACACAGGAAACGCTCAAAACATAGACAGTAGGAAGACTCAGTCTTCCTGTACTTAGGTCGGCATTGTGTCTCTTATATTTAATTCCGATGCGATTTCTGTGTTTCATCGACAATGGGAAAGTTCAAGAGATACAGTAAACCTGCAGAGGTCCATCGGAATGTAAAACTAGTGACATAGGAAACGCTCAAAATATAGACAGTAGGAAGATTCAGTCTTCCTGTACTTAAGTCGGCATTGTGTCTCTTATATTTAATTCCGATGCAGTTTCTGTGTTTCATCGTCAATGGGAAGGTCCAAGGGATATAGTAAACCTGTAGAGGTGCATCGGAAAGCAAAACTGATGACACAGGAAAAGCTCAAAACATAGATAGTAGAAAGACTTAGTCTTCCTGTACTTAAGTCGGCATTGTGTCTCTTACATTTAATTCCGATGCAATTTCTGTTTTTCATCGTCAATGGGAAGGTCCAAGGGATACAGTAAACCTGCAGAGGTGCATGGGAAAGTAAAACTGATGACACAGGAATCGCTCAAAGCATAGACAGTAGGAAGACCCAGTCTTCCTGTACTTAAGTCGGCATTGTGTCTCTTATATTTATTTCCGATGAAATTTCAGTGATTCATCGTGAATGGGAATGTCCAAGGGATATAGTAAACATGCAGAGGTGCATCGGAAAGTAAAACTGATGACACAGGAAACGTTCAAAGCATAGACAGTAGGAAGACTTAGTCTTCCTTTACTTATGTCGGCATTGTGTCTCTTATATTTAATTCCGAGGCAATTTCTGTTTTGTCATCGTCTATGGGAAGGTCCAAGGGATACAGTAAACCTGCAGAGGTGCATCGGAATGTGTAACTGATGACACAGGAAACGCTCAAAACATAGACAGTAGGAAGACTCTGTCTTCCTGTACTTAAGTCGGCATTGTGTCTCTTATATTTAATTCCGATGCAATTTCTGTGTTTCATCGTCAATGGGAACGTCCAAGGGATACAGTAAACCTGCAGAGGTGCATCAGAATGTAAAACTGGTGACTCAGGAAACGCTCAAAACATAGACAGTAGGAATACTCAGTCTTCCTGTACTTAAGTCGGCATTGTGTCTCTTATATTTAATTCCGATGCAATTTCTGTGTTTCATCGTCAATGGGAAGGTCCAAGGGATATAGTAAACCTGCAGAGGTGCATCAGAATGTAAACCTGGTGACACAGGAAACGCTCAAAACATAGACAGTAGGATGACTCAGTCTCCCTGTACTTAAGTCGGCATTGTGTCTCTTATATTTAATTCCGATGCAATTTCTGTGTTTTATCGTCAATGGGAAGGTCCAATGGATACAATATACCTGCAGAGGTGCATCAGAATGAAAAACTGGTGACACAGGAAACGCTCAAAGCATAGACAGTAGGAAGACTCAGTCTTCCTGTACTTAAGTCGGCATTGTGTCTCTTATATTTAATTCCGATGCGATTTCTGTGTTTCATCGACAGTGGGAAGGTCCAAGGGATACAGTAAACCGGCAGAGGTGCATCGGAATGTAAAACTGATGACACTGGAAACGCTCAAAACATTGACCATACGAACTCTGTTTTCTTGTACTTAAGTCGGCATTGTGTCTCTTATATGTAATTTCGATGCAATTTCTGTGTTTCATCGTAAATGGGAAGGTCCAAGGGATACAGGAAGCCTGCAGAGGTGCATCGGAATGTAAAACTGGTGACACAGGAAACGCTCAAAACATAGACAGAGGGAAGACTCAGTCTTCCTGTACTTAAGTCGGCATTGTGTCTCTTATATTGAACTCCGATGCAATTTCTGTGTTTCATCGTCAATGGGAAGGTCCAAGAGATACAGTAAACCTGCAGAGGTCCATCGGAATGTAAAACTTGTGACATAGGAAACGCTCAAAATATAGACAGTAGGAAGATTCAGTCTTCCTGTACTTAAGTCTGCATTGTGTCTCTTATATTTAATTCCGATGCAATTTCTGTGTTTCATCGTCAATGGGAAGGTCCAAGGGATATAGTAAACCTGTAGAAGTGCGTCAGGAAAGTAAAACTGATGACACAGGAAACGCTCAAAACATAGACAGTAGGAAGACTCAGTCTTCCTGTACTTAAGTCGGCATAGTGTATCTTATATTTAATTTCGATGCAATTTGTGTGTTTCATCGCCAATGGGACGGTCCAAGGGATACTGTAAACCTGCAGAGGTGCATCGGAATGTAAAACTGATGACACAGGAAACGCTCAAAACATAGACAGTAGGAAGACTCAGTCTTCCTGTACATAAGTCGGCATTGTGTCTCTTATATTTAATTCCGATGCGATTTCTGTGTTTCATCGACAATGGGAAAGTTCAAGGGATACAGTAAACCGGCAGAGGTGCATCTGAATGTAAAACTGGTGACACGGGGAACGCTCAAAACATAGACCGTAAGAAGACTCAGTTATCTTGTACCTAAGTTGGCGTTGTGTCTTTTATATTTAATTCCGATGCAATTTCTGTGTTTCATCGTAAATGGGAAGCTCCAATGGATACAGTAAACCTGCAGAGGTGCATCGGAGAGTAAAACTGATGACACAGGAAACGCTCAAAACATAGACAGTAGGAAGACTTAGTCTTCCTGTACTTAAGTCGGCATTGTGTCTCTTATATTTAATTCCGATGCAATTTCTGTTTTTCATCGTCAATGGGAAGGTCCAAGGGATACAGTAAACCTGCAGAGGTGCATCGGAATGTGTAACTGATGACACAGGAAACGCTCAAAACATAGACAGTAGGAAGACTCATTCTTCCTGTACTTTTTTCGGCATTGTGTCTCTTATGCAATTTCTGTGTTTCATCGTCAATGGGAAGGCCAAGGGATATAGTAAACCTGCAGAGGTGCATCAGAATGTAAAACTGGTGACACAGGAAACGCTCAAAACATAGACAGTAGGAAGACTCAGTCTTCCTGTACTTAGGTCGGCATTGTGTCTCTTATATTTAATTCCGATGCGATTTCTGTGCTTCATCGACAATGGGAAAGTTCAAGAGATACAATAAACCTGCAGAGGTCCATCGGAATGTAAAACTAATGACATAGGAAACGCTCAAAATATAGACAGTAGGAAGATTCAGTCTTCCTGTACTTAAGTCGGCATTGTGTCTCTTATATTTAATTCCGATGCAGTTTCTGTGTTTCATCGTCAATGGGAAGGTCCAAGGGATATAGTAAACCTGTAGAGGTGCATCGGAAAGCAAAACTGATGACACAGGAAAAGCTCAAAACATAGATAGTAGAAAGACTTAGTCTTCCTGTACTTAAGTCGGCATTGTGTCTCTTACATTTAATTCCGATGCAATTTCTGTTTTTCATCGTCAATGGGAAGGTCCAAGGGATACAGTAAACCTGCAGAGGTGCATGGGAAAGTAAAACTGATGACACAGGAATCGCTCAAAGCATAGACAGTAGGAAGACCCAGTCTTCCTGTACTTAAGTCGGCATTGTGTCTCTTATATTTATTTCCGATGAAATTTCAGTGATTCATCGTGAATGGGAATGTCCAAGGGATATAGTAAACATGCAGAGGTGCATCGGAAAGTAAAACTGATGACACAGGAAACGTTCAAAGCATAGACAGTAGGAAGACTTAGTCTTCCTTTACTTATGTCGGCATTGTGTCTCTTATATTTAATTCCGATGCAATTTCTGTTTTTCATCGTCTATGGGAAGGTCCAAGGGATACAGTAAACCTGCAGAGGTGCATCGGAATGTGTAACTGATGACACAGGAAACGCTCAAAACATAGACAGTAGGAAGACTCAGTCTTCCTGTACTTAAGTCGGCATTGTGTCTCTTATATTTAATTCCGATGCAATTTCTGTGTTTCATCGTCAATGGGAAGGTCCAAGGGATACAGTAAACCTGCAGAGGTGCATCAGAATGTAAAACTGGTGACTCAGGAAACGCTCAAAACATAGACAGTAGGAATACTCAGTCTTCCTGTACTTAAGTCGGCATTGTGTCTCTTATATTTAATTCCGATGCAATTTCTGTGTTTCATCGTCAATGGGAAGGTCCAAGGGATATAGTAAACCTGCAGAGGTGCATCAGAATGTAAAACTGGTGACACAGGAAACGCTCAAAACATAGACAGTTGGAAGACTCAGTCTCCCTGTACTTAAGTCGGCATTGTGTCTCTTATATTTAATTCCGATGCAATTTCTGTGTTTTATCGTCAATGGGAAGGTCCAATGGATACAATAAACCTACAGAGGTGCATCAGAATGAAAAACTGGTGACACAGGAAACGCTCAAAGCATAGACAGTAGGAAGACTCAGTCTTCCTGTACTTAAGTCGGCATTGTGTCTCTTATATTTAATTCCGATGCGATTTCTGTGTTTCATCGACAGTGGGATGGTCCAAGGGATACAGTAAACGGGCAGAGGTGCATCGGAATGTAAAACTGATGACACTGGAAACGCTCAAAACATTGATCATACGAACTCTGTTTTCTTGTACTTAAGTCGGCATTGTGTCTCTTATATGTAATTTCGATGCAATTTCTGTGTTTCATCGTAAATGGGAAGGTCCAAGGGATACAGGAAGCCTGCAGAGGTGCATCGGAATGTAAAACTGGTGACACAGGAAACGCTCAAAACATAGACAGAGGGAAGACTCAGTCTTCCTGTACTTAAGTCGGCATTGTGTCTCTTATATTTAACTCCGATGCAATTTCTGTGTTTCATCGTCAATCGGAAGGTCCAAGAGATACAGTAAACCTGCAGAGGTCCTTCGGAATGTAAAACTAGTGACATAGGAAACGCTCAAATTATAGACAGTATGAAGACTCAGTCTTCCTGTACTTAAGTCGGCATTGTGTCTCTTATATTTATTTCCGATGAAATTTCAGTGATTCATCGTGAATGGGAAGGTCCAAGTGATATAGTAAACCTGCAGAGGTGCATCGGAAAGCAAAACTGATGACACAGGAAACGTTCAAACATAGACAGTAGGAAGACTTAGTCTTCCTGTACTTAAGTCGGCATTGTGTCTCTTATATTTAATTCCGATGCAATTTCTGTGTTTCATCGTCAATGGGAAGGTCCAAGGGATATAGTAAACCTGCAGAGGTGCATCGGAAAGTAAAACTGATGACACAGGAAACGCTCAAAACATAGACAGTAGAAAGACTTAGTCTTCCTGTACTTAAGTCGGCATTGTGTCTCTTATATTTAATTCCGATGCGATTTCTGTGTTTCATCGACAATGGGTAGGTCCAAGGGATACAGTAAACCGGCAGAGGTGCATCGGAATGTAAAACTGATGACACAGGAAACGCTCAAATCATTGACCATACGAAGACTGTTTTCTTGTACTTAAGTCGGCATTGTGTCTCTTATATATAATTTCGATGCATTTTCTGTGTTTCATCGTAAATAGGAAGGTCCAAGGGATACAGGAAGCCTGCAGAGGTGCATCGGAATGTAAAACTGGTGACACAGGAAACGCTCAAAAGATAACCAGTAGGGAGACTCAGTCTTCCTGTACTTAAGTCGGCATTCTGTCTCTTATATTTAATTCCGATGCAATTTCTGCGTTTCATCGTCAATGGGAAGGTCCAAGAGATACAGTAAACCTGCAGAGGTCCATCGGAATGTAAAACTAGTGACATAGGAAACGCTCAAAATATAGACAGTAGGAAGATTCAGTCTTCCTGTACTTAAGTCGGCATTGTGTCTCTTATATTTAATTCCGATGCAGTTTCTGTGTTTCATCGTCAATGGGAAGGTCCAAGGGATATAGTAAACCTGTAGAGGTGCATCGGAAAGCAAAACTGATGACACAGGAAAAGCTCAAAGCATAGATAGTAGAAAGACTTAGTCTTCCTGTACTTAAGTCGGCATTGTGTCTCTTATATTTAATTCCGATGCGATTTCTGTGTTTCATCGACAGTGGGAAGGTCCAAGGGATACAGTAAACGGGCAGAGGTGCATCGGAATGTAAAACTGATGACACTGGAAACGCTCAAAACATTGACCATACGAACTCTGTTTTCTTGTACTTAAGTCGGCATTGTGTCTCTTATATGTAATTTCGATGCAATTTCTGTGTTTCATCGTAAATGGGAAGGTCCAAGGGATACAGGAAGCCTGCAGAGGTGCATCGTAATGTAAAACTGGTGACACAGGAAACGCTCAAAACATAGACAGAGGGAAGACTCAGTCTTCCTGTACTTAAGTCGGCATTGTGTCTCTTATATTTAACTCCGATGCAATTTCTGTGTTTCATCGTCAATCGGAAGGTCCAAGAGATACAGTAAACCTGCAGAGGTCCATCGGAATGTAAAACTAGTGACATAGGAAACGCTCAAATTATAGACAGTATGAAGACTCAGTCTTCCTGTACTTAAGTCGGCATTGTGTCTCTTATATTTATTTCCGATGAAATTTCAGTGATTCATCGTGAATGGGAAGGTCCAAGTGATATAGTAAACCTGCAGAGGTGCATCGGAAAGCAAAACTGATGACACAGGAAACGTTCAAACATAGACAGTAGGAAGACTTAGTCTTCCTGTACTTAAGTCGGCATTGTGTCTCTTATATTTAATTCCGATGCAATTTCTGTGTTTCATCGTCAATGGGAAGGTCCAAGGGATATAGTAAACCTGCAGAGGTGCATCGGAAAGTAAAACTGATGACACAGGAAACGCTCAAAACATAGACAGTAGAAAGACTTAGTCTTCCTGTACTTAAGTCGGCATTGTGTCTCTTATATTTAATTCCGATGCGATTTCTGTGTTTCATCGACAATGGGTAGGTCCAAGGGATACAGTAAACCGGCAGAGGTGCATCGGAATGTAAAACTGATGACACAGGAAACGCTCAAATCATTGACCATACGAAGACTGTTTTCTTGTACTTAAGTCGGCATTGTGTCTCTTATATATAATTTCGATGCATTTTCTGTGTTTCATCGTAAATGGGAAGGTCCAAGGGATACAGGAAGCCTGCAGAGGTGCATCGGAATGTAAAACTGGTGACACAGGAAACGCTCAAAAGATAACCAGTAGGGAGACTCAGTCTTCCTGTACTTAAGTCGGCATTCTGTCTCTTATATTTAATTCCGATGCAATTTCTGCGTTTCATCGTCAATGGGAAGGTCCAAGAGATACAGTAAACCTGCAGAGGTCCATCGGAATGTAAAACTAGTGACATAGGAAACGCTCAAAATATAGACAGTAGGAAGATTCAGTCTTCCTGTACTTAAGTCGGCATTGTGTCTCTTATATTTAATTCCGATGCAGTTTCTGTGTTTCATCGTCAATGGGAAGGTCCAAGGGATATAGTAAACCTGTAGAGGTGCATCGGAAAGCAAAACTGATGACACAGGAAAAGCTCAAAGCATAGATAGTAGAAAGACTTAGTCTTCCTGTACTTAAGTCGGCATTGTGTCTCTTACATTTAATTCCGATGCAATTTCTGTTTTTCATCGTCAATGGGAAGGTCCAAGGGATACAGTAAACCTGCAGAGGTGCATGGGAAAGTAAAACTGATGACACAGGAATCGCTCAAAGCATAGACAGTAGGAAGACCCAGTCTTCCTATACTTAAGTCGGCATTGTGTCTCTTATATTTATTTCCGATGAAATTTCAGTGATTCATCGTGAATGGGAATGTCCAAGGGATATAGTAAACATGCAGAGGTGCATCGGAAAGTAAAACTGATGACACAGGAAACGTTCAAAGCATAGACAGTAGGAAGACTTAGTCTTCCTTTACTTATGTCGGAATTGTGTCTCTTATATTTAATTCCGATGCAATTTCTGTTTTTCATCGTCTATGGGAAGGTCCAAGGGATACAGTAAACCTGCAGAGGTGCATCGGAATGTGTAACTGATGACACAGGAAACGCTCAAAACATAGACAGTAGGAAGACTCTGTCTTCCTGTACTTAAGTCGGCATTGTGTCTCTTATATTTAATTCCGATGCAATTTCTGTGTTTCATCGTCAATGGGAAGGTCCAAGGGATACAGTAAACCTGCAGAGGTGCATCAGAATGTAAAACTGGTGACTCAGGAAACGCTCAAAACATAGACAGTAGGAATACTCAGTCTTCCTGTACTTAAGTCGGCATTGTGTCTCTTATATTTAATTCCGATGCAATTTCTGTGTTTCATCGTCAATGGGAAGGTCCAAGGGATATAGTAAACCTGCAGAGGTGCATCAGAATGTAAAACTGGTGACACAGGAAACGCTCAAAACATAGACAGTAGGAAGACTCAGTCTCCCTGTACTTAAGTCGGCATTGTGTCTCTTATATTTAATTCCGATGCAATTTCTGTGTTTTATCGTCAATGGGAAGGTCCAATGGATACAATAAACCTGCAGAGGTGCATCAGAATGAAAAACTGGTGACACAGGAAACGCTCAAAGCATAGACAGTAGGAAGACTCAGTCTTCCTGTACTTAAGTCGGCATTGTGTCTCTTATATTTAATTCCGATGCGATTTCTGTGTTTCATCGACAGTGGGAAGGTCCAAGGGATACAGTAAACCGGCAGAGGTGCATCGGAATGTAAAACTGATGACACAGGAAACGCTCAAAACATTGACCATACGAACTCTGTTTTCTTGTACTTAAGTCGGAATTCTGTCTCTTATATGTAATTTCGATGCAATTTCTGTGTTTCATCGTAAATGGGAAGGTCCAAGGGATACAGGAAGCCTGCAGAGGTGCATCGGAATGTAAAACTGGTGACACAGGAAACGCTCAAAACATAGACAGAGGGAAGACTCAGTCTTCCTGTACTTAAGTCGGCATTGTGTCTCTTATATTGAACTCCGATGCAATTTCTGTGTTTCATCGTCAATGGGAAGGTCCAAGAGATACAGTAAACCTGCAGAGGTCCATCGGAATGTAAAACTTGTGACATAGGAAACGCTCAAAATATAGACAGTAGGAAGATTCAGTCTTCCTGTACTTAAGTCTGCATTGTGTCTCTTATATTTAATTCCGATGCAATTTCTGTGTTTCATCGTCAATGGGAAGGTCCAAGGGATATAGTAAACCTGTAGAAGTGCGTCAGGAAAGTAAAACTGATGACACAGGAAACGCTCAAAACATAGACAGTAGGAAGACTCAGTCTTCCTGTACTTAAGTCGGCATAGTGTATCTTATATTTAATTTCGATGCAATTTGTGTGTTTCATCGCCAATGGGACGGTCCAAGGGATACAGTAAACCTGCAGAGGTGCATCGGAATGTAAAACTGGTGACACGGGAAACGCTCAAAACATAGACCGTAAGAAGACTCAGTTATCTTGTACCTAAGTTGGCGTTGTGTCTTTTATATTTAATTCCGATGCAATTTCTGTGTTTCATCGTAAATGGGAAGCTCCAATGGATACAGTAAACCTGCAGAGGTGCATCGGAGAGTAAAACTGATGACACAGGAAACGCTCAAAACATAGACAGTAGGAAGACTTAGTCTTCCTGTACTTAAGTCGGCATTGTGTCTCTTATATTTAATTCCGATGCAATTTCTGTTTTTCATCGTCAATGGGAAGGTCCAAGGGATACAGTAAACCTGCAGAGGTGCATCGGAATGTGTAACTGATGACACAGGAAACGCTCAAAACATAGACAGTAGGAAGACTCATTCTTCCTGTACTTTTTTCGGCATTGTGTCTCTTATGCAATTTCTGTGTTTCATCGTCAATGGGAAGGCCAAGGGATATAGTAAACCTGCAGAGGTGCATCAGAATGTAAAACTGGTGACACAGGAAACGCTCAAAATATAGACAGTAGGAAGACTCAGTCTTCCTGTACTTAGGTCGGCATTGTGTCTCTTATATTTAATCCCGATGCGATTTCTGTGTTTCATCGACAATGGGAAAGTTCAAGAGATACAGTAAACCTGCAGAGGTCCATCGGAATGTAAAACTAGTGACATAGGAAACGCTCAAAATATAGACAGTAGGAAGATTCAGTCTTCCTGTACTTAAGTCGGCATTGTGTCTCTTATATTTAATTCCGATGCAGTTTCTGTGTTTCATCGTCAATGGGAAGGTCCAAGGGATATAGTAAACCTGTAGAGGTGCATCGGAAAGCAAAACTGATGACACAGGAAAAGCTCAAAACATAGATAGTAGAAAGACTTAGTCTTCCTGTACTTAAGTCGGCATTGTGTCTCTTACATTTAATTCCGATGCAATTTCTGTTTTTCATCGTCAATGGGAAGGTCCAAGGGATACAGTAAACCTGCAGAGGTGCATGGGAAAGTAAAACTGATGACACAGGAATCGCTCAAAGCATAGACAGTAGGAAGACCCAGTCTTCCTGTACTTAAGTCGGCATTGTGTCTCTTATATTTATTTCCGATGAAATTTCAGTGATTCATCGTGAATGGGAATGTCCAAGGGATATAGTAAACATGCAGAGGTGCATCGGAAAGTAAAACTGATGACACAGGAAACGTTCAAACCATAGACAGTAGGAAGACTTAGTCTTCCTTTACTTATGTCGGCATTGTGTCTCTTATATTTAATTCCGATGCAATTTCTGTTTTTCATCGTCTATGGGAAGGTCCAAGGGATACAGTAAACCTGCAGAGGTGCATCGGAATGTGTAACTGATGACACAGGAAACGCTCAAAACATAGACAGTAGGAAGACTCTGTCTTCCTGTACTTAAGTCGGCATTGTGTCTCTTATATTTAATTCCGATGCAATTTCTGTGTTTCATCGTCAATGGGAAGGTCCAAGGGATACAGTAAACCTGCAGAGGTGCATCAGAATGTAAAACTGGTGACTCAGGAAACGCTCAAAACATAGACAGTAGGAATACTCAGTCTTCCTGTACTTAAGTCGGCATTGTGTCTCTTATATTTAATTCCGATGCAATTTCTGTGTTTCATCGTCAATGGGAAGGTCCAAGGGATATAGTAAACCTGCAGAGGTGCATCAGAATGTAAAACTGGTGACACAGGAAACGCTCAAAACATAGACAGTAGGAAGACTCAGTCTCCCTGTACTTAAGTCGGCATTGTGTCTCTTATATTTAATTCCGATGCAATTTCTGTGTTTTATCGTCAATGGGAAGGTCCAATGGATACAATAAACCTGCAGAGGTGCATCAGAATGAAAAACTGGTGACACAGGAAACGCTCAAAGCATAGACAGTAGGAAGACTCAGTCTTCCTGTACTTAAGTCGGCATTGTGTCTCTTATATTTAATTCCGATGCGATTTCTGTGTTTCATCGACAGTGGGAAGGTCCAAGGGATACAGTAAACCGGCAGAGGTGCATCGGAATGTAAAACTGATGACACAGGAAACGCTCAAAACATTGACCATACGAACTCTGTTTTCTTGTACTTAAGTCGGAATTCTGTCTCTTATATGTAATTTCGATGCAATTTCTGTGTTTCATCGTAAATGGGAAGGTCCAAGGGACACAGGAAGCCTGCAGAGGTGCATCGGAATGTAAAACTGGTGACACAGGAAACGCTCAAAACATAGACAGAGGGAAGACTCAGTCTTCCTGTACTTAAGTCGGCATTGTGTCTCTTATATTGAACTCCGATGCAATTTCTGTGTTTCATCGTCAATGGGAAGGTCCAAGAGATACAGTAAACCTGCAGAGGTCCATCGGAATGTAAAACTTGTGACATAGGAAACGCTCAAAATATAGACAGTAGGAAGATTCAGTCTTCCTGTACTTAAGTCTGCATTGTGTCTCTTATATTTAATTCCGATGCAATTTCTGTGTTTCATCGTCAATGGGAAGGTCCAAGGGATATAGTAAACCTGTAGAAGTGCGTCAGGAAAGTAAAACTGATGACACAGGAAACGCTCAAAACATAGACAGTAGGAAGACTCAGTCTTCCTGTACTTAAGTCGGCATAGTGTATCTTATATTTAATTTCGATGCAATTTGTGTGTTTCATCGCCAATGGGACGGTCCAAGGGATACAGTAAACCTGCAGAGGTGCATCGGAATGTAAAACTGGTGACACGGGAAACGCTCAAAACATAGACCGTAAGAAGACTCAGTTATCTTGTACCTAAGTTGGCGTTGTGTCTTTTATATTTAATTCCGATGCAATTTCTGTGTTTCATCGTTAATGGGAAGCTCCAATGGATACAGTAAACCTGCAGAGGTGCATCGGAGAGTAAAACTGATGACACAGGAAACGCTCAAAACATAGACAGTAGGAAGACTTAGTCTTCCTGTACTTAAGTCGGCATTGTGTCTCTTATATTTAATTCCGATGCAATTTCTGTTTTTCATCGTCAATGGGAAGGTCCAAGGGATACAGTAAACCTGCAGAGGTGCATCGGAATGTGTAACTGATGACACAGGAAACGCTCAAAACATAGACAGTAGGAAGACTCATTCTTCCTGTACTTTTTTCGGCATTGTGTCTCTTATGCAATTTCTGTGTTTCATCGTCAATGGGAAGGCCAAGGGATATAGTAAACCTGCAGAGGTGCATCAGAATGTAAAACTGGTGACACAGGAAACGCTCAAAACATAGACAGTAGGAAGACTCAGTCTTCCTGTACTTAGGTCGGCATTGTGTCTCTTATATTTAATTCCGATGCGATTTCTGTGTTTCATCGACAATGGGAAAGTTCAAGAGATACAGTAAACCTGCAGAGGTCCATCGGAATGTAAAACTAGTGACATAGGAAACGCTCAAAATATAGACAGTAGGAAGATTCAGTCTTCCTGTACTTAAGTCGGCATTGTGTCTCTTATATTTAATTCCGATGCAGTTTCTGTGTTTCATCGTCAATGGGAAGGTCCAAGGGATATAGTAAACCTGTAGAGGTGCATCGGAAAGCAAAACTGATGACACAGGAAAAGCTCAAAACATAGATAGTAGAAAGACTTAGTCTTCCTGTACTTAAGTCGGCATTGTGTCTCTTACATTTAATTCCGATGCAATTTCTGTTTTTCATCGTCAATGGGAAGGTCCAAGGGATACAGTAAACCTGCAGAGGTGCATGGGAAAGTAAAACTGATGACACAGGAATCGCTCAAAGCATAGACAGTAGGAAGACCCAGTCTTCCTGTACTTAAGTCGGCATTGTGTCTCTTATATTTATTTCCGATAAAATTTCAGTGATTCATCGTGAATGGGAATGTCCAAGGGATATAGTAAACATGCAGAGGTGCATCGGAAAGTAAAACTGATGACACAGGAAACGTTCAAAGCATAGACAGTAGGAAGACTTAGTCTTCCTTTACTTATGTCGGCATTTGTCTCTTATATTTAATTCCGATGCAATTTCTGTTTTTCATCGTCTATGGGAAGGTCCAAGGGATACAGTAAACCTGCAGAGGTGCATCGGAATGTGTAACTGATGATACAGGAAACGCTCAAAACATAGACAGTAGGAAGACTCTGTCTTCCTGTACTTAAGTCGGCATTGTGTCTCTTATATTTAATTCCGATGCAATTTCTGTGTTTCATCGTCAATGGGAAGGTCCGAGGGATACAGTAAACCTGCAGAGGTGCATCAGAATGTAAAACTGGTGACTCAGGAAACGCTCAAAACATAGACAGTAGGAATACTCAGTCTTCCTGTACTTAAGTCGGCATTGTGTCTCTTATATTTAATTCCGATGCAATTTCTGTGTTTCATCGTCAATGGGAAGGTCCAAGGGATATAGTAAACCTGCAGAGGTGCATCAGAATGTAAAACTGGTGACACAGGAAACGCTCAAAACATAGACAGTAGGAAGACTCACTCTCCCTGTACTTAAGTCGGCATTGTGTCTCTTATATTTAATTCCGATGCAATTTCTGTGTTTTATCGTCAATGGGAAGGTCCAATGGATACAATAAACCTGCAGAGGTGCTTCAGAATGAAAAACTGGTGACACAGGAAACGCTCAAAGCATAGACAGTAGGAAGACTCAGTCTTCCTGTACTTAAGTCGGCATTGTGTCTCTTATATTTAATTCCGATGCGATTTCTGTGTTTCATCGACAGTGGGAAGGTCCAAGGGATACAGTAAACCGGCAGAGGTGCATCGGAATGTAAAACTGATGACACTGGAAACGCTCAAAACATTGACCATACGAACTCTGTTTTCTTGTACTTAAGTCGGCATTGTGTCTCTTATATGTAATTTCGATGCAATTTCTGTGTTTCATCGTAAATGGGAAGGTCCAAGGGATACAGGAAGCCTGCAGAGGTGCATCGGAATGTAAAACTGGTGACACAGGAAACGCTCAAAACATAGACAGAGGGAAGACTCAGTCTTCCTGTACTTAAGTCGGCATTGTGTCTCTTATATTGAACTCCGATGCAATTTCTGTGTTTCATCGTCAATGGGAAGGTCCAAGAGATACAGTAAACCTGCAGAGGTCCATCGGAATGTAAAACTTGTGACATAGGAAACGCTCAAAATATAGACAGTAGGAAGATTCAGTCTTCCTGTACTTAAGTCTGCATTGTGTCTCTTATATTTAATTCCGATGCAATTTCTGTGTTTCATCGTCAATGGGAAGGTCCAAGGGATATAGTAAACCTGTAGAAGTGCGTCAGGAAAGTAAAACTGATGACACAGGAAACGCTCAAAACATAGACAGTAGGAAGACTCAGTCTTCCTGTACTTAAGTCGGCATAGTGTATCTTATATTTAATTTCGATGCAATTTGTGTGTTTCATCGCCAATGGGACGGTCCAAGGGATACAGTAAACCTGCAGAGGTGCATCGGAATGTAAAACTGATGACACAGGAAACGCTCAAAACATAGACAGTAGGAAGACTCAGTCTTCCTGTACATAAGTCGGCATTGTGTCTCTTATATTTAATTCCGATGCGATTTCTGTGTTTCATCGACAATGGGAAAGTTCAAGGGATACAGTAAACCGGCAGAGGTGCATCAGAATGTAAAACTGGTGACACGGGAAACGCTCAAAACATAGACCGTAAGAAGACTCAGTTATCTTGTACCTAAGTTGGCGTTGTGTCTTTTATATTTAATTCCGATGCAATTTCTGTGTTTCATCGTAAATGGGAAGCTCCAATGGATACAGTAAACCTGCAGAGGTGCATCGGAGAGTAAAACTGATGACACAGGAAACGCTCAAAACATTGACAGTAGGAAGACTTAGTCTTCCTGTACTTAAGTCGGCATTGTGTCTCTTATATTTAATTCCGATGCAATTTCTGTTTTTCATCGTCAATGGGAAGGTCCAAGGGATACAGTAAACCTGCAGAGGTGCATCGGAATGTGTAACTGATGACACAGGAAACGCTCAAAACATAGACAGTAGGAAGACTCATTCTTCCTGTACTTTTTTCGGCATTGTGTCTCTTATGCAATTTCTGTGTTTCATCGTCAATGGGAAGGCCAAGGGATATAGTAAACCTGCAGAGGTGCATCAGAATGTAAAACTGGTGACACAGGAAACGCTCAAAACATAGACAGTAGGAAGACTCAGTCTTCCAGTACTTAGGTCGGCATTGTGTCTCTTATATTTAATTCCGATGCGATTTCTGTGTTTCATCGACAATGGGAAAGTTCAAGAGATACAGTAAACCTGCAGAGGTCCATCGGAATGTAAAACTAGTGACATAGGAAACGCTCAAAATATAGACAGTAGGAAGATTCAGTCTTCCTGTACTTAAGTCGGCATTGTGTCTCTTATATTTAATTCCGATGCAGTTTCTGTGTTTCATCGTCAATGGGAAGGTCCAAGGGATATAGTAAACCTGTAGAGGTGCATCGGAAAGCAAAACTGATGACACAGGAAAAGCTCAAAACATAGGTAGTAGTAAGACTTAGTCTTCCTGTACTTAAGTCGGCATTGTGTCTCTTACATTTAATTCCGATGCAATTTCTGTTTTTCATCGTCAATGGGAAGGTCCAAGGGATACAGTAAACCTGCAGAGGTGCATGGGAAAGTAAAACTGATGACACAGGAATCGCTCAAAGCATAGACAGTAGGAAGACCCAGTCTTCCTGTACTTAAGTCGGCATTGTGTCTCTTATATTTAATTCCGATGCAATTTCTGTGTTTTATCGTCAATGGGAAGGTCCAATGGATACAATAAACCTGCAGAGGTGCATCAGAATGAAAAACTGGTGACACAGGAAACGCTCAAAGCATAGACAGTAGGAAGACTCAGTCTTCCTGTACATAAGTCGGCATTGTGTCTCTTATATTTAATTCCGATGCGATTTCTGTGTTTCATCGACAGTGGGAAGGTCCACGGGATACAGTAAACCGGCAGAGGTGCATCGGAATGTAAAACTTGTGACATAGGAAACGCTCAAAATATAGACAGTAGGAAGATTCAGTCTTCCTGTACTTAAGTCTGCATTGTGTATCTTATATTTAATTCCGATGCAATTTCTGTGTTTCATCGTCACTGTGAAGGTCCAAGGGATACAGTAAACCTGCTGAGGTGAATCGGAATGTAAAACTGGTGACACAGGAAACGCTCAAAACATAGACAGTAGGAAGACTCAGTCTTCCTGTACTTAAGTCGGCATAGTGTATCTTATATTTAATTTCGATGCAATTTGTGTGTTTCATCGCCAATGGGACGGTCCAAGGGATACAGTAAACCTGCAGAGGTGCATCGGAATGTAAAACTGATGACACTGGAAACGCTCAAAACATTGACCATACGAACTCTGTTTTCTAGTACTTAAGTCGGCATTGTGTCTCTTATATGTAATTTCGATGCAATTTCTGTGTTTCATCGTAAATGGGAAGGTCCAAGGGATACAGGAAGCCTGCAGAGGTGCATCGGAATGTAAAACTGGTGACACAGGAAACGCTCAAAACATAGACAGAGGGAAGACTCAGTCTTCCTGTACTTAAGTCGGCATTTTGTCTCTTATATTGAACTCCGATGCAATTTCTGTGTTTCATCGTCAATGGGAAGGTCCAAGAGATACAGTAAACCTGCAGAGGTCCATCGGAATGTAAAACTTGTGACATAGGAAACGCTCAAAATATAGACAGTAGGAAGATTCAGTCTTCCTGTACTTAAGTCTGCATTGTGTATCTTATATTTAATTCCGATGCAATTTCTGTGTTTCATCGTCACTGTGAAGGTCCAAGGGATACAGTAAACCTGCTGAGGTGAATCGGAATGTAAAACTGGTGACACAGGAAACGCTCAAAACATAGACAGTAGGAAGACTCAGTCTTCCTGTACTTAAGTCGGCATAGTGTATCTTATATTTAATTTCGATGCAATTTGTGTGTTTCATCGCCAATGGGACGGTCCAAGGGATACAGTAAACCTGCAGAGGTGCATCGGAATGTAAAACTGATGACACAGGAAACGCTCAAAACATAGACAGTAGGAAGACTCAGTCTTCCTGTACATAAGTCGGCATTGTGTCTCTTATATTTAATTCCGATGCGATTTCTGTGTTTCATCGACAATGGGAAAGTTCAAGGGATACAGTAAACCGGCAGAGGTGCATCTGAATGTAAAACTGGTGACACGGGAAACGCTCAAAACATAGAACGTAAGAAGACTCAGTTATCTTGTACCTAAGTTGGCGTTGTGTCTTTTATATTTAATTCCGATGCAATTTCTGTGTTTCATCGTAAATGGGAAGCTCCAATGGATACAGTAAACCTGCAGAGGTGCATCGGAGAGTAAAACTGATGACACAGGAAACGCTCAAAACATAGACAGTAGGAAGACTTAGTCTTCCTGTACTTAAGTCGGCATTGTGTCTCTTATATTTAATTCCGATGCAATTTCTGTTTTTCATCGTCAATGGGAAGGTCCAAGGGATACAGTAAACCTGCAGAGGTGCATCGGAATGTGTAACTGATGACACAGGAAACGCTCAAAACATAGACAGTAGGAAGACTCATTCTTCCTGTACTTTTTTCGGCATTGTGTCTCTTATGCAATTTCTGTGTTTCATCGTCAATGGGAAGGCCAAGGGATATAGTAAACCTGCAGAGGTGCATCAGAATGTAAAACTGGTGACACAGGAAACGCTCAAAACATAGACAGTAGGAAGACTCAGTCTTCCTGTACTTAGGTCGGCATTGTGTCTCTTATATTTAATTCCGATGCGATTTCAGTGTTTCATCGACAATGGGAAAGTTCAAGGGATACAGTAAACCGGCAGAGGTGCATCTGAATGTAAAACTGGTGACACGGGAAACGCTCAAAACATAGACCGTAAGAAGACTCAGTTTTCTTGTACCTAAGTTGGCGTTGTGTCTTTTATATTTAATTCCGATGCAATTTCTGTGTTTCATCGTAAATGGAAAGCTCCAAGGGATACAGTAAACCTGCAGAGGTGCATCGGAGAGTAAAACTGATGACACAGGAAACGCTCAAAACATAGACAGTAGGAAGACTTAGTCTTCCTGTACTTAAGTCGGCATTGTGTCTCTTATATTTAATTCCGATGCAATTTCTGTTTTTCATCGTCAATGGGAAGGTCCAAGGGATACAGTAAACCTGCAGAGGTGCATCGGAATGTGTAACTGATGACACAGGAAACGCTCAAAACATAGACAGTAGGAAGACTCATTCTTCCTGTACTTTTTTCGGCATTGTGTCTCTTATGCAATTTCTGTGTTTCATCGTCAATGGGAAGGCCAAGGGATATAGTAAACCTGCAGAGGTGCATCGGAATGTAAAACTGGTGACACAGGAAACGCTCAAAACATAGACAGTAGGAAGACTCAGTCTTCCTGTACTTAGGTCGGCATTGTGTCTCTTATATTTAATTCCGATGCGATTTCTGTGTTTCATCGACAATGGGAAAGTTCAAGGGATACAGTAAACCGGCAGAGGTGCATCGGAATGAAAAACAGGCGACACAGGAAACGCTCAAAACATAGACCGTAAGAAGGCTCAGTCTCTTGTACTTAAGTCGGCGTTGTGTCTGTTATATTTAATTCCGATGCAATTTCTATGATTCATCGTCAATGGGAAGGTCCAAAGGATACAGAAAACCTGCAGAGGTGCATCGGAATGTAAAACTGGTGACACAGGAAACGCTCAAAACATAGACAGTAGGAAGACTCAGTCTTCCTGTACTTAAGTCGGCATTGTGTCTCTTATATTTAATTTCGATGCAATTTGTGTGTTTCATCGCCAATTGGACGGTCCAAGGGATACAGTAAACCTGCAGAGGTGCATCGGAATGTAAAACTGATGACACAGGAAACGCTCAAAACATAGACAGTAGGAAGACTCAGTCTTCCTGTACATAAGTCGGCATTGTGTCTCTTATATTTAATTCCGATGCGATTTCTGTGTTTCATCGACAATGGGAAAGTTCAAGGGATACAGTAAACTGGCAGAGGTGCATCTGAATGTAAAACTGGTGACACGGGAAACGCTCAAAACGTAGACCGTAAGAAGACTCAGTTTTCTTGTACCTAAGTTGGCGTTGTGTCTTTTATATTTAATTCCGATGCAATTTCTGTGTTTCATCGTAAATGGGAAGCTCCAATGGATACAGTAAACCTGCAGAGGTGCATCGGAGAGTAAAACTGATGACACAGGAAACGCTCAAAACATAGACAGTAGGAAGACTTAGTCTTCCTGTACTTAAGTCGGCATTGTGTATCTTATATTTAATTCCGATGCGATTTCTGTTTTTCATCGTCAATGGGAAGGTCCAAGGGATACAGTAAACCTGCAGAGGTGCATCGGAATGTGTAACTGATGACACAGGAAACGCTCAAAACATAGACAGTAGGAAGACTCATTCTTCCTGTACTTTTTTCGGCATTGTGTCTCTTATGCAATTTCTGTGTTTCATCGTCAATGGGAAGGCCAAGGGATATAGTAAACCTGCAGAGGTGCATCAGAATGTAAAACTGGTGACACAGGAAACGCTCAAAACATAGACAGTATGAAGACTCAGTCTTCCTGTACTTAGGACGGCATTGTGTCTCTTATATTTAATTCCGATGCAATTTCTGTGTTACATCGTCAATGGGAAGGTCCAATGGATACAGTAAACCTGCAGAGGTGCATCAGAATGAAAAACTGGTGACACAGGAAACGCCAAAAGCAGTGACAGTAGGAATACTCAGTCTTCCTGTACTTAAGTCGGAATTGTGTCTGTTATATTTAATTCCGATGCGATTTTTGTGTTTCACCGACAATGGGAAGGTCCAAGGGATACAGTACACCGGCAGAGGTGCATCGGAACGTAAAACTGGTGACACAGGATACGCTCAAAACATTGACCATACGAAGACTGTTTTCTTGTACTTAAGTCGGCATTGGATCTCTTATATGTAATTTCGATGCAATTTCTGTGTTTCATCGTCAATGGGAAGGTCCAAGGGATACAGGAAACCTGCAGAGGTGCATCGGAATGTAAAACTTGTGACACAGGAAACGCTCAAAACATAGACAGTAGGAAGACTCAGTCTTCCTGTACTTAAGCCGGCATTGTGTCTCTTATATTTAATTCCGATGCAATTTCTGTGTTTCATCGTGAATGGGAAGGTCCAATGGATACAATAAACCTGCAGAGGTGCATCAGAATGAAAAACTGATGACACAGGAAACGCTCAAAGCATAGACAGTAGGAAGACTCAGTCTTCCTGTACTTAAGTCGGCATTGTGTCTAATATATTTAATTCCGATGCGATTTGTGTGTTTCATCGACAGTGGGAGGGTCTAAGGGATACAGTAAACCGGCAGAGGTGCATCGGAATGTAAAACTGATGACACAGGAAACGCTCAAAACATTGACCATACGAAGACTGTTTTCTTGTACTTAAGTCGGCATTGTGTCTCTTATATGTAATTTCGATGCAATTTCTGTGTTTCATCGTAAATGGGAAGGTCCAAGGGATACAGGAAGCCTGCAGAAGTGCATCGGAATGTAAAACTGGTGACACAGGAAACGCTCAAAACATAGACAGAGGGAAGACTCAGTCTTCCTGTACTTAAGTCGGCATTGTGTCTCTTATATCTAACTCCGATGCTATTTCTGTGTTTCATCGTCAATGGGAAGGTCCAAGAGATACAGTAAACCTGCAGAGGTCCATCGGAATGTAAAACTAGTGACATAGGAAACGCTCAAAATATAGACAGTAGGAAGATTCAGTCTTCCTGTACTTAAGTCGGCATTGTGTCTCTTATATTTAATTCCGATGCAATTTCTGTTTTTCATCGTCAATGGGAAGGTCCAAGGGATACAGTAAACCTGCAGAGGTGCATCGGAATGTAAAACTGATGACACAGGAATCGCTCAAAGCATAGACAGTAGGAAGACCCAGTCTTCCTGTACTTAAGTCGGCATTGTGTCTCTTATATTTATTTCCGATGAAATTTCAGTGATTCATCGTGAATGGGAATGACCAAAGGATATAGTAAACATGCAGAGGTGCATCGGAAAGTAAAACTGATGACACAGGAAACGTTCAAAACATAGACAGTAGGAAGACTTAGTCTTCCTTTACTTATGTCGGCATTGTGTCTCTTATATTTAATTCCGATGCAATTTCTGTTTTTCATCGTCTATGGGAAGGTCCAAGGGATACAGTAAACCTGCAGAGGTGCATCGGAATGTGTAACTGATGACACAGGAAACGCTCAAAACATAGACAGTAGGAATACTCAGTCTTCCTGTACTTAAGTCGGCATTGTGTCTCTTATATTTAATTCCGATGCAATTTCTGTGTTTCCTCGTCAATGGGAAGGTCCAAGGGATATAGTAAACCTGCAGAGGTGCATCAGAATGTAAAACTGGTGACACAGGAAACGCTCAAAACATAGACTGTACTTAAGTCGGCATTGTGTCTCTTATATTTAATTCCGATGCGATTTCTGTGTTTCATCGACAGTGGGAAGGTCCAAGGGATACAGTAAACCGGCAGAGGTGCATCGGAATGTAAAACTGATGACACAGGAAACGCTCAAAACATTGACCATACGAAGACTGTTTTCTTGTACTTAAGTCGGCATTGTGTCTCTTATATGTAATTTCGATGCAATTTCTGCGTTTCATCGTAAATGGGAAGGTCCAAGGGATACAGGAAGCCTGCAGAAGTGCATCGGAATGTAAAACTGGTGACACAGGAAACGCTCAAAACATTGACCATAGGAAGACTGTTTTCTTGTACTTAAGTCGGCATTGTGTCTCTTATATGTAATTTCGATGCAATTTCTGTGTTTCATCGTCAATGGGAAGGTCCAAGGGATAGAGGAAACCTGCAGAGGTGCATCGGAATGTAAAACTTGTGACACAGGAAACGGTCAAAACATAGACAGTAGGAAGACTCAGTCTTCCTGTACTTAAGCCGGCATTGTGTCTCTTATATTTAATTCCGATGCAATTTCTGTGTTTCATCGTGAATGGGAAGGTCCAATGGATACAATAAACCTGCAGAGGTGCATCAGAATGAAAAACTGGTGACACAGGAAACGCTCAAAGCATAGACAGTAGGAAGACTCAGTCTTCCTGTACTTAAGTCGGCATTGTGTCTAATATATTTAATTCCGATGCGATTTGTGTGTTTCATCGACAGTGGGAGGGTCCAAGGGATACAGTAAACCGGCAGAGGTGCATCGGAATGTAAAACTGATGACACAGGAAACGCTCAAAACATTGACCATACGAAGACTGTTTTCTTGTACTTAAGTCGGCATTGTGTCTCTTATATGTAATTTCGATGCAATTTCTGTGTTTCATCGTAAATGGGAAGGTCCAAGGGATACAGGAAGCCTGCAGAAGTGCATCGGAATGTAAAACTGGTGACACAGGAAACGCTCAAAACATAGACAGAGGGAAGACTCAGTCTTCCTGTACTTAAGTCGGCATTGTGTCTCTTATATTTAACTCCGATGCAATTTCTGTGTTTCATCGTCAATGGGAAGGTCCAAGAGATACAGTAAACCTGCAGAGGTCCATCGGAATGTAAAACTAGTGACATAGGAAACGCTCAAAATATAGACAGTAGGAAGATTCAGTCTTCCTGTACTTAAGTCGGCATTGTGTCTCTTATATTTAATTCCGATGCAATTTCTGTGTTTCATCGTCAATGGGAAGGTGCAAGGGATACAGTAAACCTGCAGAGGTGCATCGGAATGTAAAACTGATGACACAGGAATCGCTCAAAGCATAGACAGTAGGAAGACCCAGTCTTCCTGTACTTAAGTCGGCATTGTGTCTCTTATATTTATTTCCGATGAAATTTCAGTGATTCATCGTGAATGGGAATGACCAAAGGATATAGTAAACATGCAGAGGTGCATCGGAAAGTAAAACTGATGACACAGGAAACGTTCAAAACATAGACAGTAGGAAGACTTAGTCTTCCTTTACTTATGTCGGCATTGTGTCTCTTATATTTAATTCCGATGCAATTTCTGTTTTTCATCGTCTATGGGAAGGTCCAAGGGATACAGTAAACCTGCAGAGGTGCATCGGAATGTGTAACTGATGACACAGGAAACGCTCAAAACATAGACAGTAGGAATACTCAGTCTTCCTGTACTTAAGTCGGCATTGTGTCTCTTATATTTAATTCCGATGCAATTTCTGTGTTTCATCGTCAATGGGAAGGTCCAAGGGATATAGTAAACCTGCAGAGGTGCATCAGAATGTAAAACTGGTGACACAGGAAACGCTCAAAACATAGACAGTAGGAAGACTCAGTCTTCCTGTACTTAAGTCGGCATTGTGTCTCTTATATTTAATTCCGATGCAGTTTCTGTGTTTCATCGTCAATGGGAAGGTCCAATGGATACAATAAACCTGCAGAGTTGCATCAGAATGAAAAACTGGTGACACAGGAAACGCTCAAAGCATAGACAGTAGGAAGACTCAGTCTTCCTGTACTTAAGTCGGCATTGTGTCTCTTATATTTAATTCCGATGCGATTTCTGTGTTTCATCGACAGTGGGAAGGTCCAAGGGATACAGTAAACCGGCAGAGGTGCATCGGAATGTAAAACTGATGACACAGGAAACGCTCAAAACATTGACCATAGGAAGACTGTTTTCTTGTACTTAAGTCGGCATTGTGTCTCTTATATGTAATTACGATGCAATTTCTGTGTTTCATCGTAAATGGGAAGGTCCAAGGGATACAGGAAGCCTGCAGAGGTGCATCGGAATGTAAAACTGGTGACACAGGAAACGCTCAAAACATAGACAGAGGGAAGACTCAGTCTTCCTGTACTTAAGTCGGCATTCTGTCTCTTATATTTAAATCCGATGCAATTTCTGTGTTTCATCGTCAATGGGAAGGTCCAAGAGATACAGTAAACCTGCAGAGGTCCATCGGAATGTAAAACTAGTGACATAGGAAACGCTCAAAATATAGACAGTATGAAGACTCAGTCTTCCTGTACTCAAGTCGGCATTGTGTCTCTTATATTTATTTCCGATGAAATTTCAGTGATTCATCGTGAATGGGAAGGTCCAAGGGATATAGTAAACCTGCAGAGGTGCATCGGAAAGCAAAACTGATGACACAGGAAACGTTCAAACATAGACAGTAAGAAGACTTAGTCTTCCTGTACTTAAGTCGGCATTGTGTCTCTTATATTTAATTCCGATGCGATTTCTGTGTTTCATCGACTATGGGTAGGTCCAAGGGATACAGTAAACCGGCAGAGGTGAATCGGAATGTAAAACTGATGACACAGGAAACGCTCAAATCATTGACCATGCGAAGACTGTTTTCTTGTACTTCAGTCGGCATTGTGTCTCTTATATATAATTTCGATGCATTTTCTGTGTTTCATCGTAAATGGGAAGGTCCAAGGGATACAGGAAGCCTGCAGAGGTGCATCGGAATGTAAAACTGGTGACACAGGAAACGCTCAAAAGATAGACAGTAGGGAGACTCAGTCTTCCTGTACTTAAGTCGGCATTCTGTCTCTTATATTTAAATCCGATGCAATTTCTGTGTTTCATCGTCAATGGGAAGGTCCAAGAGATACAGTAAACCTGCAGAGGTCCATCGGAATGTAAAACAAGTGACATAGGAAACGCTCAAAATATAGAGAGTAGGAAGATTCAGTCTTCCTGTACTTAAGTCGGCATTGTGTCTCTTATATTTAATTCCGATGCAATTTCTGTGTTTCATCGTCAATGGGAAGGTCCAAGGGATACAGTAAACCTGCAGAGGTGCATCGGAATGTAAAACTGATGACACAGGAATCGCTCAAAGCATAGACAGTAGGAAGACCCAGTCTTCGTGTACTTAAGTCGGCATTGTGTCTCTTATATTTATTTCCGATGAAATTTCAGTGATTCATCGTGAATGGGAATGTCCAAGGGATATAGTAAACATGCAGAGGTGTATCGGAAAGAAAAACTGATGACACAGGAAACGTTCAAAGCATAGACAGTAGGAAGACTTAGTCTTCCTTTACTTATGTCGGCATTGTGTCTCTTATATTTAATTCCGATGCAATTTCTGTTTTTCATCGTCTATGGGAAGGTCCAACGGATACAGTAAACCTGCAGAGGTGCATCGGAATGTGTAACTGATGACACAGGAAACGCTCAAAACATAGACAGTAGGAAGACTCTGTCTTCCAATACTTAAGTCGGCATTGTGTCTCTTATATTTAATTCCGATGCAATTTCTGTGTTTCATCGTCAATGGGAAGGTCCAAGGGATACTGTAAACCTGCAGAGGTGCATCAGAATGTAAAACTGGTGACTCAGGAAACGCTCAAAACATAGACAGTAGGAATACTCAGTCTTCCTGTACTTAAGTCGGCATTGTGTCTCTTATATTTAATTCCGATGCAATTTCTGTGTTTCATCGTCAATGGGAAGGTCCAAGGGATATAGTAAACCTGCAGAGGTGCATCATAATGTAAAACTGGTGACACAGGAAACGCTCAAAACATAGACAGTAGGAAGACTCAGTCTCCCTGTACTTAAGTCGGCATTGTGTCTCTTATATTTAATTCCGATGCAATTTCTGTGTTTTATCGTCAATGGGAAGTTCCAATGGATACAATAAACCTGCAGAGGTGCATCAGAATGAAAAACTGGTGACACAGGAAACGCTCAAAGCATAGACAGTAGGAAGACTCAGTCTTCCTGTACTTAAGTCGGCTTTGTGTATCTTATATTTAATTCCGATGCGATTTCTGTGTTTCATCGACAGTGGGAAGGTCCAAGGGATACAGTAAACCGGCAGAGGTGCATCGGAATGTAAAACTGATGACACAGGAAACGCTCAAAACATTGACCATACGAACTCTGTTTTCTTGTACTTAAGTCGGCATTGTGTCTCTTATATGTAATTTCGATGCAATTTCTGTGTTTCATCGTAAATGGGAAGGTCCAAGAGATACAGGAAGCCTGCAGAGGTGCATCGGAATGTAAAACTGGTGACACAGGAAACGCTCAAAACATAGACAGAGGGAAGACTCAGTCTTCCTGTACTTAAGTAGGCATTGTGTCTCTTATATTTAACTCCGATGCAATTTCTGTGTTTCATCGTCAATGGGAAGGTCCAAGAGATACAGTAAACCTGCAGAGGTCCATCGGAATGTAAAACTAGTGACATAGGAAACGCTCAAAATATAGACAGTAGGAAGATTCAGTCTTCGTGTACTTAAGTCTGCATTGTGTCTCTTATATTTAATTCTGATGCAATTTCTGTGTTTCATCGTCAATGGGAAGGTCCAAGGGATATTGTAAACCTGTAGAAGTGCGTCAGGAAAGTAAAACCGATGACACAGGAAACGCTCAAAACATAGACAGTAGAAAGTCTTAGTCTTCCTGTACTTAAGTCGGCATTGTGTCTCTTATATTTAATTCCGATGCAATTTCTGTTTTTCATCGTCAATGGGAAGGTCCAAGGGATACAGTAAACCTGCAGAGGTGCATCGGAATGTAAAACTTATGACACAGGAATCGCTCAAAAGATAGACAGTAGGAAGACCCAGTCTTCATGTACTTAAGTCGGCATTGTGTCTCTTATATTTAATTCCGATGCGATATCTGTGATTCATCGACAATGGGAAGGGGCAAGGGATACAGTAAACCGGCAGAGGTGCATCGGAATGTAAAACAGGCGACACAGGAAACGCTCAAAACATAGACCGTAAGAAGGCTCAGTCTCTTGTACTTAAGTCGGCGTTGTGTCTCTTATATTTATTTCCGATGCAATTTCTATGATTCATCGTCAATGGGAAGGTCCAAAGGATACAGTAAACCTGCAGAGGTGGATCGGAATGTAAAACTGGTGACACAGGAAACGCTCAAAACATAGACAGTAGGAAGACTCTGTCTTCCTGTACTTAAGTCGGCATTGTGTCTCTTATATTTAATTTCGATGCAATTTGTGTGTTTCATCGCCAATGGGACATTCCAAGGGATACAGTAAACCTGCAGAGGTGCATCGGAACGTAAAACTGATGACACAGGAAACGCTCAAAACATAGACAGTAGGAAGACTCAGTCTTCCTGTACATAAGTCGGCATTGTGTCTCTTATATTTAATTCCGATGCGATTTCTGTGTTTCATCGACAATGGGAAAGTTCAAGGGATACAGTAAACCGGCAGAGGTGCATCTGAATGTAAAACTGGTGACACGGGAAACGCTCAAAACATAGACCGTAAGAAGACTCAGTTTTCTTGTACCTAAGTTGGCGTTGTGTCTTTTATATTTAATTCCGATGCAATTTCTGTGTTTCATCGTAAATGGGAAGCTCCAATGGATACAGTAAACCTGCAGAGGTGCATCGGAGAGTAAAACTGATGACACAGGAAACGCTCAAAACATAGACAGTAGGAAGATTTAGTCTTCCTGTACTTAAGTCGGCATTGTGTCTCTTATATTTAATTCCGATGCAATTTCTGTTTTTCATCGTCAATGGGAAGGTCCAAGGGATACAGTAAACCTGCAGAGGTGCATCGGAATGTGTAACTGATGACACAGGAAACGCTCAAAACATAGACAGTAGGAAGACTCATTCTTCCTGTACTTTTTTCGGCATTGTGTCTCTTATGCAATTTCTGTGTTTCATCGTCAATGGGAAGGCCAAGGGATATAGTAAACCTGCAGAGGTGCATCAGAATGTAAAACTGGTGACACAGGAAACGCTCAAAACATAGACAGTAGTTAGACTCAGTCTTCCTGTACTTAAGTCGGCATTGTGTCTCTTATATTTAATTCCGATGCAATTGCTGTGTTTCATCGTCAATGGGAAGGTCCAAGGGATATAGTAAACCTGTAGAGGTGCATCGGAAAGCAAAACTGATGACTCAGGAAACGCTCAAAACATAGATAGTAGAAAGACTTAGTCTTCCTGTACTTAAGTCGGCATTGTGTCTCTTATATTTAATTCCGCTGCAATTTCTGTTTTTCATCGTCAATGGGAAGGTCCAAGGGATACAGTAAACCTGCAGAGGTGCATCGGAATGTAAAGCTGATGACACAGGAATCGCTCAAAGCATAGACAGTAGGAAGACTCAGTCTTCCTGTACTTAAGTCGGCATTGTGTCTTTTATATTTATTTCCGATGAAATTTTAGTGATTCATCGTGAATGGGAATGACCAAGGGATATGGTAAACATGCAGAGGTGCATCGGAAAGTAAAACTGATGACACAGGAAACGTTCAAAACATAGACAGTAGGAAGACTTAGTCTTCCTTTACTTATGTCGGCATTGTGTCTCTTATATTTAATTCCGATGCAATTTCTGTTTTTCATCGTCTATGGGAAGGTCCAAGGGATACAGTAAACCTGCAGAGGTGCATCGGAATGGGTAACTGATGACAAAGGAAACACTCAAAACATAGACAGTAGGAAGACTTAGTCTTCCTGTACCTATGTCGGCATTGTGTCTCTTATATTTAATTCCGATGCAGTTTCTGTTTTTCATCGTCAATGGGAAGGTCCAAGGGATACAGTAAACCTGCAGAGGTGCATCTGAATGTAAAACTGATGACACAGGAATCGCTCAAAGCATAGACAGTAGGAAGACCCAGTCTTCCTGTGCTTAAGTCGGCATTGTGTCTCTTATATTTATTTCCGATGAAATTTCAGTGATTCATCGTGAATGGGAATGACCAAGGGATATAGTAAACATGCAGAGGTGCATCGGAAAGTAAAACTGATGACACAGGAAACGTTCAAAACATAGACAGTAGGAAGACTTAGTCTTCCTTTACTTATGTCGGCATTGTGTCTGTTATATTTAATTCCGTTGCAATTTCTGTTTTTCGTCGACAATGGGAAGGTCCAAGGGATACAGTAAACCGGCAGAGGTGCATCGGAATGTAAAACTGATGACACAGGAAACGCTCAGAACATTGACCATACGAAGACTGTTTTCTTGTACTTAAGTCGGCATTGTGTCTCTTATATATAATTTCGATGCAATTTCTGTGTTTCATCGTAAATGGGAAGGTCCAAGGGATACGGGAAGCCTGCAGAGGTGCATCGGAATGTAAAACTGGTGACACAGGAAACGCCCAAACATAGACAGTAGGGAGACTCAGTCTTCCTGTACTTAAGTCGGCATTGTGTCAATTATATTTAATTCCCATGCAATTTCTGTGTTTCATCGTCAATGGGAAGGTCCAAGAGATACAGTAAACCTGCAGAGGTACATCGGAATGTAAAACTAGTGACATAGGAAACGCTCAAAGTATAGACAGTAGGAAGATTCAGTCTTCCTGTACTTAAGTCGGCATTGTGTCTGTTATATTTAATTCCGATGCAATTTCTGTTTTTCATCGTCAATGGGAAGGTCCAAGGGATATAGTAAACCCTTAGAGGTGCATCGGAAAGTAAAACTGATGACACAGGGAACGCTCAAAACATAGACAGTAGAAAGACTTAGTCTTCCTGTACTTAAGTCGGCATTGTGTCTCTTATATTTAATTCCGATGCAATTTCTGTTTTTCATCGTCAATGGGAAGGTCCAAGGGATACAGTAAACCTGCAGAGGTGCATCGGAATGTAAAACTGATGACACAGGAATCGTTCAAAACATAGACAGTAGGAAGACCCAGTCTTCCTGTACTTAAGTCAGCATTGTGTCTCTTATATTTAATTCCGATGCAATTTCTGTTTTTCGTCGTCAATGGGAAGGTCCAAGGGATACAGTAAACCTGCAGAGGTGCATCGGAAAGTAAAACTGATGACACAGGAAACGTTCAAAACATAGACAGTATGAAGACTCAGTCTTCCTGTACTTAAGTCGTCATTGTGTCTCTTATATTTATTTCCGATGAAATTTCAGTGATTCATCGTGAATGGGAAGGTCCAAGGGATATAGTAAACCAGCAGAGGTGCATCGGAAAGCAAAACTGATGACACAGGAAACGTTCAAAATATAGACAGTAGGAAGACTTAGTCTTCCTGTACTTATGTCGGCATTGTGTCTCTTATATTTAATTCCGATGCAGTTTCTGTTTTTCATCGTCAATGGGAAGGTCCAAGGGATATAGTAAACCTGCAGAGGTGCATCAGAATGTAAAACTGGTGACACAGGAAACGCTCAAAACATAGACAGTAGGAAGACTCAGTCTTCGTGTACTTAAGTCGGCATTGTGTCTCTTATATTTAATTCCGATGCAATTTCTGTGTTTCATCGTCAATGGGAAGGTCCAAGGGATATAGTAAACCTGCAGAGGTGCATCGGAAAGTAAAACTGATGACACAGGAAACGCTCAAAACATAGACGGTAGAAAGACTTAGTCTTCCTGTACTTAAGTCGGCATTGTGTCTCTTATATTTAATTCCGATGCGATTTCTGTGTTTCATCGACAATGGGAAGGTCCAATGGATACAGTAAACCGGCAGAGGTGCATCGGAATGTAAAACTGATGACACAGGAAACGCTCAAATCATTGACCATACCAAGACTGTTTTCTTGTACTTAAGTCGGCATTGTGTCTCTTATATATAATTTCGATGCATTTTCTGTGTTTCATCGTAAATGGGAAGGTCCAAGGGATACAGGAAGCCTGCAGAGGTGCATCGGAATGTAAAACTGGTGACACAGGAAACGCTCAAAACATAGACAGTAGGGAGACTCAGTCTTCCTGTACTTAAGTCGGCATTGTGTCTCTTATATTTAATTCCGATGCAATTTCTGTGTTTCATCGTCAATGGGAAGGTCCAAGAGATACAGTAAACCTGCAGAGGTCCATCGGAATGTAAAACTAGTGACATAGGAAACGCTCAAAATATAGACAGTAGGAAGATTCAGTCTTCCTGTACTTAAGTCGGCATTGTGTCTCTTATATTTAATTCCGATGCAATTTCTGTGTTTCATCGTCAATGGGAAGGTCCAAGGGATATAGTAAACCTGTAGAGGTGCATCGGAAAGCAAAACTGATGACACAGGAAACGCTCAAAACATAGACAGTAGAAAGACTTAGTCTTCCAGTACTTAAGTCGGCATTGTGTCTCTTATATTTAATTCCGATGCAATTTCTGTTTTTCATCGTCAATGGGAAGGACCAAGGGATACAGTAAACCTGCAGAGGTGCATCGGAATGTAAAACTGATGACACAGGAATCGCTCAAAACATAGACAGTAGGGAGACCCAGTCTTCCTGTACTTAAGTCGGCATTGTGTCTCTTATATTTATTTCCGATGAAATTTCAGTGATTCATCGTGAATGGGAAGGTCCAAAGGATATAGTAAACATGCAGAGGTGCATCGGAAAGTAAAACTGATGACCCAGGAAACGTTCAAAACTTAGACAGTACGAAGACTTAGTCTTCCTGTACTTATGTCGGCATTGTGTCTCTTATATTTAATTCCGATGCAATTTCTGTTTTTCATCGTCTATGGGAAGGTCCAAGGGATACAGTAAACCTGCAGAGGTGCATCGGAATGTGTAACTGATGAAACAGGAAACGCTCAAAACATAGACAGTAGGAAGACTCAGTCTTCCTGTACTTAAGTCGGCATTGTGTCTCTTATATTTAATTCCGATGCAATTTCTGTGTTTCATCGTCAATGGGAACGTCCAAGGGATACAGTAAACCTGCAGAGGTGCATCAGAATGTAAAACTGGTGACTCAGGAAACGCTCAAAACATAGACAGTAGGAATACTCAGTCTTCCTGTACTTAAGTCGGCATTGTGTCTCTTATATTTAATTCCGATGCAATTTCTGTTTTTCATCGTCTATGGGAAGGTCCAAGGGATACAGTAAACCTGCAGAGGTGCATCGGAATGTGTAACTGATGACAAAGGAAACGCTCAAAACATAGACAGTAGGAAGACTCAGTCTTCCTGTACTTAAGTCGGCATTGTGTCTAATATATTTAATTCCGATGCGATTTCTGTGTTTCATCGACAGTGGGAAGGTCCAAGGGATACAGTAAACCGGCAGAGGTGCATCGGAATGTAAAACTGATGACACAGGAAACGCTCAAAACATTGACCATACGAAGACTGTTTTCTTGTACTTAAGTCGGCATTGTGTCTCTTATATGTAATTTCGAGGCAATTTCTGTGTTTCATCGTAAATGGGAAGGTCCAAGGGATACAGGAAGCCTGCAGAGGTGCATCGGAATGTAAAACTGGTGACACAGGAAACGCTCAAAACATAGACAGAGGGAAGACTCAGTCTTCCTGTACTTAAGTCGGCATTGTGTCTCTTATATTTAACTCCGATGCAATTTCTGTGTTTCATCGTCAATGGGAAGGTCCAAGAGATACAGTAAACCTGCAGAGGTCCATCGGAATGTAAAACTAGTGACATAGGAAACGCTCAAAATATAGACAGTATGAAGACTCAGTCTTCCTGTACTTAAGTCGGCATTGTGTCTCTTATATTTATTTCCGATGAAATTTCCGTGATTCATCGTGAGTGGGAAGGTCCAAGGGATATAGTAAACCTGCAGAGGTGCATCGGAAAGCAAAACTGATGACACAGGAAACGTTCAAACATAGACAGTAGAAAGACTTAGTCTTCCTGTACTTAAGTCGGCATTGTGTCTCTTATATTTAATTCCGATGCGCTTTCTGTGTTTCATCGACTATGGGAAGGTCCAAGGGATACAGTAAACCGGCAGAGGTGCATCGGAATGTAAAACTGATGACACAGGAATCGCTCAAATCATTGACCATACGAAGACTGTTTTCTTGTACTTAAGTCGGCATTGTGTCTCTTATATATAATTTCGATGCATTTTCTGTGTTTCATCGTAAATGGGAAGGTCCAAGGGATACAGGAAGTCTGCAGAGGTGCATCGGAATGTAAAACTGGTGACACAGGAAACGCTCAAAACATAGACAGTAGGGAGACTCAGTCTTCCTGTACTTAAGTCGGCATTGTGTCTCTTATATTTAATTCCGATGCAATTTCTGTGTTTCATCGTCAATGGGAAGGTCCAAGAGATACAGTAAACCTGCAGAGGTCCATCGGAATGTAAAACTAGTGACATAGGAAACGCTCAAAATATAGACAGTAGGAAGATTCAGTCTTCCTGTACTTAAGTCGGCATTGTGTCTCTTATATTTAATTCCGATGCAATTTCTGAGTTTCATCGTCAATGGGAAGGTCCAAGGGATATAGTAAACCTGTAGAGGTGCATCGGAAAGCAAAACTCATGACACAGGAAACGCTCAAAACATAGATAGTAGAAAGACTTAGTCTTCCTGTACTTAAGTCGGCATTGTGTCTCTTATATTTAATTCCGATGCAATTTCTGTTTTTCATCGTCAATGGGAAGGTCCAAGGGATACTGTAAACTTGCAGAGGTGCATCGGAATGTAAAACTGATGACACAGGAATCGCTCAAAGCATAGACAGTAGGAAGACCCAGTCTTCCTGTACTTAAGTCGGCATTGTGTCTCTTATATTTAACTCCGATGCAATTTCTGTGTTTCATCGTCAATGGGAAGGTCCAAGAGATACAGTAAACCTGCAGAGGTCCATCGGAATGTAAAACTAGTGACACAGGAATCGTTCAAAACATAGACAGTAGGAAGACTTAGTCTTCCTTTACTTATGTCGGCATTGTGTCTCTTATATTTAATTCCGATGCAATTTCTGTTTCTCATCGTCTATGGGAAGGTCCAAGGGATACAGTAAACCTGCAGAGGTGCATCGGAATGTGTAACTGATGACACAGGAAACGCTCAAAACATAGACAGTAGGAATACTCAGTCTTCCTGTACTTAAGTCGGCATTGTGTCTCTTATATTTAATTCCGATGCAATATCTGTGTTTCATCGTCAATGGGAAGGTCCAATGGATATAGTAAACCTGCAGAGGTGCATCAGAATGTAAAACTGGTGACACAGGAAACGCTCAAAACATAGACAGTAGGAAGACTCAGTCTTCCTGTACTTAAGTCGGCATTGTGTCTCATATATTTAATTCCGATGCAATTTCTGTGTTTCATCGTCAATGGGAAGGTCCAATGGATACAATAAACCTGCAGAGGTGCATCAGAATGAAAAACTGGTGACACAGGAAACGCTCAAAGCATAGACAGTAGGAAGACTCAGTCTTCCTGTACTTAAGTCGGCATTGTGTCTCTTATATTTAATTCCGATGCGATTTCTGTGTTTCATCGACAGTGGGAAGGTCCAAAGGATACAGTAAACCGGCAGAGGTGCATCGGAATGTAAAACTGATGACACAGGAAACGCTCAAAACATTGACCATACGAAGACTGTTTTCTTGTACTTAAGTCGGCATTGTGTGTCTTATATGTAATTTCGATGCAATTTCTGTGTTTCATCGTAAATGGGAAGGTCCAAGGGATACAGGAAGCCTGCAGAGGTGCATCGGAATGTAAAACTGGTGACACAGGAAACGCTCAAAACATAGACAGAGGGAAGACTCAGTCTTCCTGTACTTAAGTCGGCATTGTGTCTCTTATATTGAACTCCGATGCAATTTCTGTGTTTCATCGTCAATGGGAAGGTCCAAGAGATACAGTAAACCTGCAGAGGTCCATCGGAATGTAAAACTAGTGACATAGGAAACGCTCAAAATATAGACAGTATGAAGACTCAGTCTTCCTGTACTTAAGTCGGCATTGTGTCTCTTATATTTATTTCCGATGAAATTTCAGTGATTCATCGTGAGTGGGAAGGTCCAAGGGATATTGTAAACCTGCAGAGGTGCATCGGAAAGCAAAACTGATGACACAGGAAACGTTCAAACATAGACAGTAGGAAGACTTAGTCTTACTGTACTTAAGTCGGCATTGTGTCTCTTATATTTAATTCCGATGCAATTTCTGTGTTTCATCGTCAATGGGAAGGTCCAAGGGATATAGTAAACCTGCAGAGGTGCATCGGAAAGTAAAACTGATGACACAGGAAACGCTCAAAACATAGACAGTAGAAAGACTTAGTCTTCCTGTACTTAAGTCGGCATTGTGTCTCTTATATTTAATTCCGATGCGATTTCTGTGTTTCATCGACAATGGGAAGGTCCAAGGGATACAGTAAACCGGCAGGGGTGCATCGGAATGTAAAACTGATGACACAGGAATCGCTCAAATCATTGACCATACGAAGACTGTTTTCTTGTACTTAAGTCGGCATTGTGTCTCTTATATATAATTTCGATGCATTTTCTGTGTTTCATCGTAAATGGGAAGGTCCAAGGGATACAGGAAGCCTGCAGAGGTGCATCGGAATGTAAAACTGGTGACACAGGAAACGCTCAAAACATAGACAGTAGGGAGACTCAGTCTTCCTGTACTTAAGTCGGCATTGTGTCTCTTATATTTAATTCCGATGCAATTTCTGTGTTTCATCGTCAATGGGAAGGTCCAAGAGATACAGTAAACCTGCAGAGGTCCATCGGAATGTAAAACTAGTGACATAGGAAACGCTCAAAATATAGACAGTAGGAAGATTCAGTCTTCCTGTACTTAAGACGGCATTGTGTCTCTTATATTTAATTCCGATGCAATTTCTGTGTTTCATCGTCAATGGGAAGGTCCAAGGGATATAGTAAACCTGTAGAGGTGCATCGGAAAGCAAAACTCATGACACAGGAAACGCTCAAAACATAGATATTAGAAAGACTTAGTCTTCCTGTACTTAAGTCGGCATTGTGTCTCTTATATTTAATTCCGATGCAATTTCTGTTTTTCATCGTCAATGGGAAGGTCCAAGGGATACAGTAAACCTGCAGAGGTGCATCGGAATGTAAAACTGATGACACAGGAATCGCTCAAAGCATCGACAGTAGGAAGACCCAGTCTTCCTGTACTTAAGTCGGCATTGTGACTCTTATATTTATTTCCGATGAAATTTCAGTGATTCATCGTGAATGGGAATGACCAAAGGATATAGTAAACATTCAGAGGTGCATCGGAAAGTAAAACTGATGACACAGGAAACGTTCAAAACATAGACAGTAGGAAGACTTAGTCATCCTTTACTTATGTCGGCATTGTTTCTCTTATATTTAATTCCGATGCAATTTCTGTTTTTCATCGTCTATGGGAAGGTCCAAGGGATACAGTAAACCTGCAGAGGTGCATCGGAATGTGTAACTGATGACACAGGAAACGCTCAAAACATAGACAGTAGGAATACTCAGTCTTCCTGTACTTAAGTCGGCATTGTGTCTCTTATATTTAATTCCGATGCAATTTCTGTTTTTCATCGTCAATGGGAAGGTCCAAGGGATACAGTAAACCTGCAGAGGTGCATCGGAATGTAAAACTGATGACACAGGAATCGCTCAAAGCATCGACAGTAGGAAGACCCAGTCTTCCTGTACTTAAGTCGGCATTGTGACTCTTATATTTATTTCCGATGAAATTTCAGTGATTCATCGTGAATGGGAATGACCAAAGGATATAGTAAACATTCAGAGGTGCATCGGAAAGTAAAACTGATGACACAGGAAACGTTCAAAACATAGACAGTAGGAAGACTTAGTCATCCTTTACTTATGTCGGCATTGTTTCTCTTATATTTAATTCCGATGCAATTTCTGTTTTTCATCGTCTATGGGAAGGTCCAAGGGATACAGTAAACCTGCAGAGGTGCATCGGAATGTGTAACTGATGACACAGGAAACGCTCAAAACATAGACAGTAGGAATACTCAGTCTTCCTGTACTTAAGTCGGCATTGTGTCTCTTATATTTAATTCCGATGCAATTTCTGTGTTTCATCGTCAATGGGAAGGTCCAAGGGATATAGTAAACCTGCAGAGGTGCATCAGAATGTAAAACTGGTGACACAGGAAACGCTCAAAACATAGACAGTAGGAAGACTCAGTCTTCCTGTACTTAAGTCGGCATTGTGTCTCTTACATTTAATTCCGATGCAATTTCTGTGTTTCATCGTCAATGGGAAGGTCCAATGGATACAATAAACCTGCAGAGGTGCATCAGAATGAAAAACTGGTGACACAGGAAACGCTCAAAGCATAGACAGTAGGAAGACTCAGTCTTCCTGTACTTAAGTCGGCATTGTGTCTAATATATTTAATTCCGATGCGATTTCTGTGTTTCATCGACAGTGGGAAGGTCCAAGGGATACAGTAAACCGGCAGAGGTGCATCGGAATGTAAAACTGATGACACAGGAAACGCTCAAAACATTGACCATACGAAGACTGTTTTCTTGTACTTAAGTCGGCATTGTGTCTCTTATATGTAATTTCGATGCAATTTCTGTGTTTCATCGTAAATGGGAAGGTCCAAGGGATACAGGAAGCCTGCAGAGGTGCATCGGAATGTAAAACTGGTGACACAGGAAACGCTCAAAACATAGACAGAGGGAAGACTCAGTCTTCCTGTACTTAAGTCGGCATTGTGTCTCTTATATTTAACTCCGATGCAATTTCTGTGTTTCATCGTCAATGGGAAGGTCCAAGAGATACAGTAAACCTGCAGAGGTCCATCGGAATGTAAAACTAGTGACATAGGAAACGCTCAAAATATAGACAGTATGAAGACTCAGTCTTCCTGTACTTAAGTCGGCATTGTGTCTCTTATATTTATTTCCGATGAAATTTCAGTGATTCATCGTGAGTGGGAAGGTCCAAGGGATATAGTAAACCTGCAGAGGTGCATCGGAAAGCAAAACTGATGACACAGGTAACGTTCAAACATAGACAGTAGGAAGACTTAGTCTTCCTGTACTTAAGTCGGCATTGTGTCTCTCATATTTAATTCCGATGCAATATCTGTGTTTCATCGTCAATGGGAAGGTCCAAGGGATATAGTAAACCTGCAGAGGTGCATCGGAAAGTAAAACTGATGACACAGGAAACGCTCAAAACATAGACAGTAGAAAGACTTAGTCTTCCTGTACTTAAGTCGGCATTGTGTCTCTTATATTTAATTCCGATGCGATTTCTGTGTTTCATCGACAATGGGAAGGTCCAAGGGATACAGTAAACCGGCAGGGGTGCATCGGAATGTAAAACTGATGACACAGGAATCGCTCAAATCATTGACCATACGAAGACTGTTTTCTTGTACTTAAGTCGGCATTGTGTCTCTTATATATAATTTCGATGCATTTTCTGTGTTTCATCGTAAATGGGAAGGTCCAAGGGATACAGGAAGCCTGCAGAGGTGCATCGGAATGTAAAACTGATGACACAGGAAACGCTCAAAACATAGACAGTAGGGAGACTCAGTCTTCCTGTACTTAAGTCGGCATTGTGTCTCTTATATTTAATTCCGATGCAATTTCTGTGTTTCATCGTCAATGGGAAGGTCCAAGAGATACAGTAAACCTGCAGAGGTCCATCGGAATGTAAAACTAGTGACATAGGAAACGCTCAAAATATAGACAGTAGGAAGATTCAGTCTTCCTGTACTTAAGTCGGCATTGTGTCTCTTATATTTAATTCCGATGCAATTTCTGTGTTTCATCGTCAATGGGAAGGTCCAAGGGATATAGTAAACCTGTAGAGGTGCATCGGAAAGCAAAACTCGTGACACAGGAAACGCTCAAAACATAGATTGTAGAAAGACTTAGTCTTCCTGTACTTAAGTCGGCATTGTGTCTCTTATATTTAATTCCGATGCAATTTCTGTTTTTCATCGTCAATGGGAAGGTCCAAGGGATACAGTAAACCTGCAGAGGTGCATCGGAATGTAAAACTGATGACACAGGAATCGCTCAAAGCATAGACAGTAGGAAGACCCAGTCTTCCTGTACTTAAGTCGGCATTGTGTCTCTTATATTTATTTCCGATGAAATTTCAGTGATTCATCGTGAATGGGAATGACCAAAGGATATAGTAAACATTCAGAGGTGCATCGGAAAGTAAAACTGATGACACAGGAAACGTTCAAAACATAGACAGTAGGAAGACTTAGTCTTCCTTTACTTATGTCGGCATTGTGTCTCTTATATTTAATTCCGATGCAATTTCTGTGTTTCATCGTCAATGGGAAGGTCCAAGGGATATAGTAAACCTGCAGAGGTGCATCAGAATGTAAAACTGGTGACACAGGAAACGCTCAAAACATATACAGTAGGAAGACTCAGTCTTCCTGTACTTAAGTCGGCATTGTGTCTCTTATATTTAATTCCGATGCAATTTCTGTGTTTCATCGTCAATGGGAAGGTCCAATGGATAAAATAAACCTGCAGAGGTGCATCAGAATGAAAAACTGGTGACACAGGAAACGCTCAAAGCATAGACAGTAGGAAGACTCAGTCTTCCTGTACTTAAGTCGGCATTGTGTCTCTTATATTTAATTCCGATGCGATTTCTGTGTTTCATCGACAGTGGGAAGGTCCAAGGGATACAGTAAACCGGCAGAGGTGCATCGGAATGTAAAACTGATGACACAGGAAACGCTCAAAACATTGACCATAGGAAGACTGTTTTCTTGTACTTAAGTCGGCATTGTGTCTCTTATATGTAATTTCGATGCAATTTCTGTGTTTCATCGTAAATGGGAAGGTCCAAGGGATACAGGAAGCCTGCAGAGGTGCATCAGAATGTAAAACTGGTGACACAGGAAACGCTCAAAACATAGACCGAGGGAAGACTCAGTCTTCCTGTACTTAAGTCGGCATTGTGTCTCTTATATTTAACTCCGATGCAATTTCTGTGTTTCATCGTCAATGGGAAGGTCCAAGAGATACAGTAAACCTGCAGAGGTCCATCGGAATGTAAAACTAGTGACATAGGAAACGCTCAAATTATAGACAGTATGAAGACTCAGTCTTCCTGTACTTAAGTCGGCATTGTGTCTCTTATATTTATTTCCGATGAAATTTCAGTGATTCATCGTGAATGGGAAGGTCCAAGGGATATAGTAAACCTGCAGAGGTGCATCGGAAAGCAAAACTGATGACACAGGAAACGTTCAAACATAGACAGTAGGAAGACTTAGTCTTCCTGTACTTAAGTCGGCATTGTGTCTCTTATATTTAATTCCGATGCCATTTCTGTGTTTCATCGTCAATGGGAAGGTCCAAGGGATATAGTAAACCTGCAGAGGTGCATCGGAAAGTAAAACTGATGACACAGGAAACGCTCAAAACATAGACAGTAGAAAGACTTAGTCTTCCTGTACTTAAGTCGGCATTGTGTCTCTTATATTTAATTCCGATGCGATTTCTGTGTTTCATGGACAATGGGTAGGTCCAAGGGATACAGTAAACCGGCAGAGGTGCATCGGAATGTAAAACTGATGACACAGGAAACGCTCAAATCATTGACCATACGAAGACTGTTTTCTTGTACTTAAGTCGGCATTGTGTCTCTTATATATAATTTCGATGCATTTTCTGTGTTTCATCGTAAATGGGAAGGTCCAAGGGATACAGGAAGCCTGCAGAGGTGCATCGGAATGTAAAACTGGTGACACAGGAAACGCTCAAAAGATAGACAGTAGGGAGACTCAGTCTTCCTGTACTTAAGTCGGCATTCTGTCTCTTATATTTAATTCCGATGCAATTTCTGTGTTTCATCGTCAATGGGAAGGTCCAAGAGATACAGTAAACCTGCAGAGGTCCATCGGAATGTAAAACTAGTGACATAGGAAACGCTCAAAATATAGACAGTAGCCGGCCGAAGTGGCCGTGCGGTTAAAGGCGCTGCGGTCTGGAACCGCACGACCGCGACGGTCGCAGGTTCGAATCCTGCCTCGGGCATGGATGTTTGTGATGTCCTTAGGTTAGTTAGGTTTAACTAGTTCTAAGTTCTAGGGGACTAATGACCTCAGCAGTTGAGTCCCATAGTGCTCAGAGCCATTTGAACCATTTGAACATATAGACAGTAGGAAGATTCAGTCTTCCTGTACTTAAGTCGGCATTGTGTCTCTTATATTTAATTCCGATGCAGTTTCTGTGTTTCATCGTCAATGGGAAGGTCCAAGGGATATAGTAAACCTGTAGAGGTGCATCGGAAAGCAAAACTGATGACACAGGAAAAGCTCAAAACATAGATAGTAGAAAGACTTAGTCTTCCTGTACTTAAGTCGGCATTGTGTCTCTTACATTTAATTCCGATGCAATTTCTGTTTTTCATCGTCAATGGGAAGGTCCAAGGGATACAGTAAACCTGCAGAGGTGCATGGGAAAGTAAAACTGATGACACAGGAATCGCTCAAAGCATAGACAGTAGGAAGACCCAGTCTTCCTGTACTTAAGTCGGCATTGTGTCTCTTATATTTATTTCCGATGATATTTCAGTGATTCATCGTGAATGGGAATGTCCAAGGGATATAGTAAACTTGCAGAGGTGCATCGGAAAGTAAAACTGATGACACAGGAAACGTTCAAAGCATAGACAGTAGGAAGACTTAGTCTTCCTTTACTTATGTCGGCATTGTGTCTCTTATATTTAATTCCGATGCAATTTCTGTTTTTCATCGTCTATGGGAAGGTCCAAGGGATACAGTAAACCTGCAGAGGTGCATCGGAATGTGTAACTGATGACACAGGAAACGCTCAAATCATAGACAGTAGGAAGACTCTGTCTTCCTGTACTCAAGTCGGCATTGTGTCTCTTATATTTAATTCCGGTGCAATTTCTGTGTTTCATCGTCAATGGGAAGGTCCAAGGGATACAGTAAACCTGCAGGGGTGCATCAGAATGTAAAACTGGTGACTCAGGAAACGCTCAAAACATAGACAGTAGGAATACTCAGTCTTCCTGTACTTAAGTCGGCATTGTGTCTCTTATATTTAATTCCGATGCAATTTCTGTGTTTCATCGTCAATGGGAAGGTCCAAGGGATATAGTAAACCTGCAGAGGTGCATCAGAATGTAAAACTGGTGACACAGGAAACGCTCAAAACATAGACAGTAGGAAGACTCAGTCTCCCTGTACTTAAGTCGGCATTGTGTCTCTTATATTTAATTCCGATGCAATTTCTGTGTTTTATCGTCAATGGGAAGGTCCAATGGATACAATAAACCTGCAGAGGTGCATCAGAATGAAAAACTGGTGACACAGGAAACGCTCAAAGCATAGACAGTAGGAAGACTCAGTCTTCCTGTACTTAAGTCGGCATTGTGTCTCTTATATTTAATTCCGATGCGATTTCTGTGTTTCATCGACAGTGGGAAGGTCCAAGGGATACAGTAAACCGGCAGAGGTGCATCGGAATGTAAAACTGATGACACAGGAAACGCTCAAAACATTGACCATACGAACTCTGTTTTCTTGTACTTAAGTCGGCATTGTGTCTCTAATATGTAATTTCGATGCAATTTCTGTGTTTCATCGTTAATGGGAAGGTCCAAGGGATACAGGAAGCCTGCAGAGGTGCATCGGAATGTAAAACTGGTGACACAGGAAACGCTCAAAACATAGACAGAGGGAAGACTCAGTCTTCCTGTACTTAAGTCGGCATTGTGTCTCTTATATTGAACTCCGATGCAATTTCTGTGTTTCATCGTCAATGGGAAGGTCCAAGAGATACAGTAATCCTGCAGAGGTCCATCGGAATGTAAAACTTGTGACATAGGAAACGCTCAAAATATAGACAGTAGGAAGATTCAGTCTTCCTGTACTTAAGTCGGCATTGTGTCTCTTATATTTAATTCCGATGCAATTTCTGTGTTTCATCGTCAATGGGAAGGTCCAAGGGATATAGTAAACCTGTAGAAGTGCGTCAGGAAAGTAAAACTGATGACACAGGAAACGCTCAAAACATAGACAGTAGGAAGACTCAGTCTTCCTGTACTTAAGTCGGCATAGTGTCTCTTATATTTAATTTCGATGCAATTTGTGTGTTTCATCGCCAATGGGACGGTCCAAGGGATACAGTAAACCTGCAGAGGTGCATCGGAATGTAAAACTGATGACACAGGAAACGCTCAAAACATAGACAGTAGGAAGACTCAGTCTTCCTGTACATAAGTCGGCATTGTGTCTCTTATATTTAATTCCGATGCGATTTCTGTGTTTCATCGACAATGGGAAAGTTCAAGGGATACAGTAAACCGGCAGAGGTGCATCTGAATGTAAAACTGGTGACACGGGAAACGCTCAAAAAATAGACCGTAAGAAGACTCAGTTATCTTGTACCTAAGTTGGCGTTGTGTCTTTTATATTTAATTCCGATGCAATTTCTGTGTTTCATCGTAAATGGGAAGCCCCAATGGATACAGTAAACCTGCAGAGGTGCATCGGAGAGTAAAACTGATGACACAGGAAACGCTCAAAACATAGACAGTAGGAAGACTTAGTCTTCCTGTACTTAAGTCGGCATTGTGTCTCTTATATTTAATTCCGATGCAATTTCTGTTTTTCATCGTCAATGGGAAGGTCCAAGGGATACAGTAAACCTGCAGAGGTGCATCGGAATGTGTAACTGATGACACAGGAAACGCTCAAAACATAGACAGTAGGAAGACTCATTCTTCCTGTACTTTTTTCGGCATTGTGTCTCTTATGCAATTTCTGTGTTTCATCGTCAATGGGAAGGCCAAGGGATATAGTAAACCTGCAGAGGTGCATCAGAATGTAAAACTGGTGACACAGGAAACGCTCAAAACATAGACAGTAGGAAGACTCAGTCTTCCTGTACTTAGGTCGGCATTGTGTCACTTATATTTAATTCCGATGCGATTTCTGTGTTTCATCGACAATGGGAAAGTTCAAGGGATACAGTAAACCGGCAGAGGTGCATCTGAATGTAAAACTGGTGACACGGGAAACGCTCAAAACATAGACCGTAAGAAGACTCAGTTTTCTTGTACCTAAGTTGGCGTTGTGTCTTTTACATTTAATGCCGATGCAATTTCTGTGTTTCATCGTAAATGGAAAGCTCCAATGGATACAGTAAACCTGCAGAGGTGCATCGGAGAGTAAAACTGATGACACAGGAAACGCTCAAAACATAGACAGTAGGAAGACTTAGTCTTCCTGTACTTAAGTCGGCATTGTGTCTCTTATATTTAATTCCGATGCAATTTCTGTTTTTCATCGTCAATGGGAAGGTCCAAGGGATACAGTAAACCTGCAGAGGTGCATCGGAATGTGTAACTGATGACACAGGAAACGCTCAAAACATAGACAGTAGGAAGACTCATTCATCCTGTACTTTTTTCGGCATTGTGTCTCTTATGCAATTTCTATGTTTCATCGTCAATGGGAAGGCCAAGGGATATAGTAAACCTGCAGAGGTGCATCAGAATGTAAAACTGGTGACACAGGAAACGCTCAAAACATAGACAGTAGGAAGACTCAGTCTTCCTGTACTTAGGTCGGCATTGTGTCTCTTATATTTAATTCCGATGCGATTTCTGTGTTTCATCGACAATGGGAAAGTTCAAGGGATACAGTAAACCGGCAGAGGTGCATCGGAATGTAAAACAGGCGACACAGGAAACGCTCAAAACATAGACCGTAAGAAGGCTCAGTCTCTTGTACTTAAGTCGGCGTTGTGTCTCTTATATTTACTTCCGATGCAATTTCAATGATTCATCGTCAATGGGAAGGTCCAAAGGATACAGTAAACCTGCAGAGGTGCATCGGAATGTAAAACTGGTGACACAGGAAACGCTCAAAACATAGACAGTAGGAAGACTCAGTCTTCCTGTACTTAAGTCGGCATTGTGTCTCTTATATTTAATTTCGATGCAATTTGTGTGTTTCATCGCCAATGGGACGGTCCAAGGGATACAGTAAACCTGCAGAGGTGCATCGGAATGTAAAACTGATGACACAGGAAACGCTCAAAACATAGACAGTAGGAAGACTCAGTCTTCCTGTACATAAGTCGGCATTGTGTCTCTTATATTTAATTCCGATGCGATTTCTGTGTTTCATCGACAATGGGAAAGTTCAAGGGATACAGTAAACTGGCAGAGGTGCATCTGAATGTAAAACTGGTGACACGGGAAACGCTCAAAACATAGACCGTAAGAAGACTCAGTTTTCTTGTACCTAAGTTGGCGTTGTGTCTTTTATATTTAATTCCGATGCAATTTCTGTGTTTCATCGTAAATGGGAAGCTCCAATGGATACAGTAAACCTGCAGAGGTGCATCGGAGAGTAAAACTGATGACACAGGAAACGCTCAAAACATAGACAGTAGGAAGACTTAGTCTTCCTGTACTTAAGTCGGCATTGTGTCTCTTATATTTAATTCCGATGCAATTTCTGTTTTTCATCGTCAATGGGAAGGTCCAAGGGATACAGTAAACCTGCAGAGGTGCATCGTAATGTGTAACTGATGACACAGGAAACGCTCAAAACATAGACAGTAGGAAGACTCATTCTTCCTGTACTTTTTTCGGCATTGTGTCTCTTATGCAATTTCTGTGTTTCATCGTCAATGGGAAGGCCAAGGGATATAGTAAACCTGCAGAGGTGCATCAGAATGAAAAACTGGAGACACAGGAAACGCTAAAAGCAGTGACAGTAGGAATACTCAGTCTTCCTGTACTTAAGTCGGAATTGTGTCTGTTATATTTAATTCCGATGCAATTTCTGTTTTTCACCGACAATGGGAAGGTCCAAGGGATACAGTACACCGGCAGAGGTGCATCGGAATGTAAAACTGATGACACAGGAAACGCTCAAAACATTGACCATACGAAGACTGTTTTCTTGTACTTAAGTCGGCATTGTGTCTCTTATATGTAATTTCGATGCAATTTCTGTGTTTCATCGTCAATGGGAAGGTCCAATGGATACAATAAACCTGCAGAGGTGCATCAGAATGAAAAACTGGTGACACAGGAAACGCTCAAAGCATAGACAGTAGGAAGACTCAGTCTTCCTGTACTTAAGTCGGCATTGTGTCTCTTATATTTAATTCCGACGCGATTTCTGTGTTTCATCGACAGTGGGAAGGTCCAAGGGATACAGTAAACCGGCAGAGGTGCATCGGAATGTAAAACTGATGACACAGGAAACGCTCAAAACATTGACCATAGGAAGACAGTTTTCTTGTACTTAAGTCGGCATTGTGTCTCTTATATGTAATTTCGATGCATTTTCTGTGTTTCACCGTAAATGGGAAGGTCCAAGGGATACAGGAAGCCTGCAGAGGTGCATCGGAATGTAAAACTGGTGACACAGGAAACGCTCAAAAGATAGACAGTAGGGAGACTCAGTCTTCCTGTACTTAAGTCGGCATTCTGTCTCTTATATTTAAATCCGATGCAATTTCTGTGTTTCATCGTCAATGGGAAGGTCCAAGAGATACACTAAACCTGCAGAGGTCCATCGGAATGTAAAACAAGTGACATAGGAAACGCTCAAAATATAGAGAGTAGGAAGATTCAGTCTTCCTGTACTTAAGTCGGCATTCTGTCTCTTATATTTAATTCCGATGCAATTTCTGTGTTTCATCGTCAATGGGAAGGTCCAAGGGATATAGTAAACCTGTAGAGGTGCATCGGAAAGCAAAACTGATGACACAGGAAAAGCTCAAAACATAGATAGTAGAAATACTTAGTCTTCCTGTACTTAAGTCGGCATTGTGTCTCTTATATTTAATTCCGATGCAATTTCTGTTTTTCATCGTCAATGGGAAGGTCCAAGGGATACAGTAAACCTGCAGAGGTGCATCGGAATGTAAAACTGATGACACAGGAATCGCTCAAAGCATAGACAGTAGGAAGACCCAGTCTTCGTGTACTTAAGTCGGCATTGTGTCTCTTATATTTATTTCCGATGAAATTTCAGTGATTCATCGTGAATGGGAATGTCCAAGGGATATAGTAAACATGCAGAGGTGTATCGGAAAGAAAAACTGATGACACAGGAAACGTTCAAAGCATAGACAGTAGGAAGACTTAGTCCTCCTTTACTTATGTCGGCATTGTGTCTCTTATATTTAATTCCGATGCAATTTCTGTTTTTCATCGTCTATGGGAAGGTCCAACGGATACAGTAAACCTGCAGAGGTGCATCGGAATGTGTAACTGATGACACAGGAAACGCTCAAAACATAGACAGTAGGAAGACTCTGTCTTCCAATACTTAAGTCGGCATTGTGTCTCTTATATTTAATTCCGATGCAATTTCTGTGTTTCATCGTCAATGGGAAGGTCCAAGGGATACAGTAAACCTGCAGAGGTGCATCAGAATGTAAAACTGGTGACTCAGGAAACGCTCAAAACATAGACAGTAGGAATACTCAGTCTTCCTGTACTTAAGTCGGCATTGTGTCTCTTATATTTAATTCCGATGCAATTTCTGTGTTTCATCGTAAATGGGAAGGTCCAAGGGATACAGGAAGCCTGCAGAGGTGCATCAGAATGAAAAACTGGTGACACAGGAAACGCTCAAAGCATAGACAGTAGGAAGACTCAGTCTTCCTGTACTTAAGTCGGCATTGTGTCTCTTATATTTAATTCCGATGCGATTTCTGTGTTTCATCGACAGTGGGAAGGTCCAAGGGATACAGTAAACCGGCAGAGGTGCATCGGAATGTAAAACTGATGACACAGGAAACGCTCAAATCATTGACCATACGAACTCTGTTTTCTTGTACTTAAGTCGGCATTGTGTCTCTTATATGTAATTTCGATGCAATTTCTGTGTTTCATCGTAAATGGGAAGGTCCAAGAGATACAGGAAGCCTGCAGAGGTGCATCGGAATGTAAAACTGGTGACACAGGAAACGCTCAAAACATAGACAGAGGGAAGACTCAGTCTTCCCGTACTTAAGTCGGCATTGTGTCTCTTATATTTAACTCCGATGCAATTTCTGTGTTTCATCGTCAATGGGAAGGTCCAAGAGATACAGTAAACCTGCAGAGGTCCATCGGAATGTAAAACTAGTGACATAGGAAACGCTCAAAATATAGACAGTAGGAAGATTCAGTCTTCGTGTACTTAAGTCTGCATTGTGTCTCTTATATTTAATTCTGATGCAATTTCTGTGTTTCATCGTCAATGGGAAGGTCCAAGGGATATAGTAAACCTGTAGAAGAGCGTCAGGAAAGTAAAACTGATGACACAGGAAACGCTCAAAACATAGACAGAAGAAAGTCTTAGTCTTCCTGTACTTAAGTCGGCATTGTGTCTCTTATATTTAATTCCGATGCAATTTCTGTTTTTCATCGTCAATGGGAAGGTCCAAGGGATACAGTAAACCTGCAGAGGTGCATCGGAATGAAAAACTTATGACACAGGAATCGCTCAAAAGATAGACAGTAGGAAGACCCAGTCTTCCTGTACTTAAGTCGGCATTGTGTCTCTTATATTTAATTCCGATGCGATATCTGTGATTCATCGACAATGGGAAGGGGCAAGGGATACAGTAAACCGGCAGAGGTGCATCGGAATGTAAAACAGGCGACACAGGAAACGCTCAAAACATAGACCGTAAATCGTCAATGGGAAGGTCCAAAGGATACAGTAAACCTGCAGAGGTGCATCGGAATGTAAAACTGGTGACACAGGAAACGCTCAAAACATAGACAGTAGGAAGACTCAGTCTTCCTGTACTTAAGTCGGCATTGTGTCTCTTATATTTAATTTCGATGCAATTTGTGTGTTTCATCGCCAATGGGACGGTCCAAGGGATACAGTAAACCTGCAGAGGTGCATCGGAACGTAAAACTGATGACACAGGAAACGCTCAAATCATAGACAGTAGGAAGACTCAGTCTTCCTGTACATAAGTCGGCATTGTGTCTCTTATATTGAATTCCGATGCGATTTCTGTGTTTCATCGACAATGGGAAAGTTCAAGGGATACAGTAAACCGGCAGAGGTGCATCTGAATGTAAAACTGGTGACACGGGAAACGCTCAAAACATAGACCGTAAGAAGACTCAGTTTTCTTGTACCTAAGTTGGCGTTGTGTCTTTTATATTTAATTCCGATGCAATTTCTGTGTTTCATCGTAAATGGGAAGCTCCAATGGATACAGTAAACCTGCAGAGGTGCATCGGAGAGTAAAACTGATGACACAGGAAACGCTCAAAACATAGACAGTAGGAAGATTTAGTCTTCCTGTACTTAAGTCGGCATTGTGTCTCTTATATTTAATTCCGATGCAATTTCTGTTTTTCATCGTCAATGGGAAGGTCCAAGGGATACAGTAAACCTGCAGAGGTGCATCGGAATGTGTAACTGATGACACAGGAAACGCTCAAAACATAGACAGTAGGAAGACTCAGTCTTCCTGTACTTAAGTCGGCATTGTGTCTCTTATATTTAATTTCGATGCAATTTCTGTGTTACATCGTCAATGGGAAGGTCCAATGAATACAGTAAACCTGCAAAGGTGCATCAGAATGAAAAACTGGTGACACAGGAAACGCTAAAAGCAGTGACAGTAGGAATACTCAGTCTTCCTGTACTTAAGTCGGAATTGTGTCTGTTATATTTAATTCCGATGCGATTTTTGTGTTTCACCGACAATGGGAAGCTCCAAGGGATACAGTACACCGGCAGAGGTGCATCGGAACGTAAAACTGGTGACACAGGATACGCTCAAAACATTGACCATACGAAGACTGTTTTCTTGTACTTAAGTCGGCATTGTGTCTCTTATATGTAATTTCGATGCAATTTCTGTGTTTCATCGTCAATGGGAAGGTCCAAGGGATACAGGAAACCTGCAGAGGTGCATCGGAATGTAAAACTGGTGACACAGGAAACTCTCAAAACATAGACAGTAGGAAGACTCAGTCTTCCTGTACTTAAGTCGGCATTGTGTCTCTTATATTTAATTCCGATGCAATTTCTGTGTTTCATCGTCAATGGGAAGGTCCAAGAAATACAGTAAACCTGCAGAGGTGCATCGGAATGTAAAACTAGTTACATGGGAAACGCTCAAAACATAGACAGTAGGAAGACTCAGTCTTCCTGTACTTAAGTCGGCATTGTGTCTCTTATATTTATTTCCAATGAAATTTCTGTGTTTCATCGTGAATGGGAAGGTCCAAGGGATACAGTAAACCTGCAGAGGTGGATCAGAATGTAAAACTGGTGACTCAGGAAACGCTCAAAACATAGACAGTAGGAAGACTCAGTCTTCCTGTACTTAAGTCGGCATTGTGTCTCTTATATTTAATTCCGATGCAATTTCTGTGTTTCATCGTCAATGGGAGGGTCCAAGGGATACAGTAAACCTGCAGAGGTGCATCGGAAAGTAAAACTGATGACACAGGAAACGCTCAAAACATAGACAGTAGAAAGACTTAGTCTTCCTGTACTTAAGTCGGCATTGTGTCTCTTATATTTAATTCCGATGCGATTTCTGTGTTTCATCGACAGTGGGAAGGTCCAAGGGATACAGTAAACCAGCAGAGGTGCATCGGAATGTAAAACTGATGACACAGGAAACGCTCAAATCATTGACCATACGAAGACTGTTTTCTTGTACTTAAGTCGGCATTGTGTCTCTTATATATAATTTCGATGCATTTTCTGTGTTTCATCGTAAATCGGAAGGTCCAAGGGATACAGGAAGCCTGCAGAGGTGCATCGTAATGTAAAACTGGTGACACAGGAAACGCTCAAAACATAGACAGTAGGGACACTCAGTCTTCCTGTACTTAAGTCGGCATTGTGTCTCATATATTAAATTCCGATGCAATTTCTGTGTTTCATCGCCAATGGGAAGGTCCAAGAGATACAGTAAACCTGCAGAGGTCCATCGGAATGTAAAACTAGTGACATAGGAACCGCTCAAATTATAGACAGTAGGAATATTCAGTCTTCCTGTACTTAAGTCGGCATTGTGTCTCTTATATTTAATTCCGATGCAATTTCTGTGTTTCATCGTCAATGGGAAGGTCCAAGGGATATAGTAAACCTGCAGAGGTGCATCAGAATGTAAAACTGGTGACACAGGAAACGCTCAAAACATAGACAGTAGGAAGACTCAGTCTTCCTGTACTTAAGTCGGCATTGTGTCTCTTATATTTAATTCCGATGCAATTTCTGTGTTTCATCGTCAATGGGAAGGTCCAAGGGATATAGTAAACCTGCAGAGGTGCATCGGAAAGTAAAACTGATGACACAGGAAACGCTCAAAACATAGACAGTAGAAAGACTTAGTCTTCCTGTACTTAAGTCGGCATTGTGTCTCTTATATTTAATTCCGATGCGATTTCTGAGTTTCATCGACAATGGGTAGGTCCAATGGATTTAGTAAACCTGCAGAGGTGCATCGGAAAGTAAAACTGATGACACAGGAAACGCTCAGAACATAGACAGTAGAAAGACTTAGTCTTCCTGTACTTAAGTCGGCATTGTGTCTCTTATATTTAATTCCGATGCAATTTCTGTGTTTCATCGTCAATGGGAAGGTCCAAGGGATATAGTAAACCTGCAGAGGTGCATCAGAATGTAAAACTGGTGACACAGGAAACGCTCAAAACATAGACAGTAGGAAGACTCAGTCTTCCTGTACTTAAGTCGGCATTGTGTCTCTTATATTTAATTCCGATGCAATTTCTGTGTTTCATCGTCAATGGGAAGGTCCAATGGATACAATAAACCTGCAGAGGTGCATCAGAATGAAAAACTGGTGACACAGGAAACGCTCAAACCATAGACAGTAGGAAGACTCAGTCTTCCTGTACTTAAGTCGGCATTGTGTCTCTTATATTTAATTCCGATGCGATTTCTGTGTTTCATCGACAGTGGGAAGGTCCAAGGGATACAGTAAACGGGCAGAGGTGCATCGGAATGTAAAACTGATGACACAGGAAACGCTCAAAACATTGACCATACGAAGACTGTTTTCTTGTACTTAAGTCGGCATTGTGTCTCTTATATGTAATTTCGATGCAATTTCTGTGTTTCATCGCAAATGGGAAGGTCCAAGGGATACAGGAAGCCTGCAGAGGTGCATCGGAATGTAAAACTGGTGACACAGGAAACGCTCAAAACATAGACAGAGGGAAGACTCAGTCTTCCTGTACTTAAGTCGGCATTGTGTCTCTTATATTTAACTCCGATGCAATTTCTGTGTTTCATCGTCAATGGGAAGGTCCAAGAGATACAGTAAACCTGCAGAGGTCCATCGGAATGTAAAACTAGTGACATAGGAAACGCTCAAAATATAGACAGTATGAAGACTCAGTCTTCCTGTACTTAAGTCGGCATTGTGTCTCTTATATTTAATTCCGATGAAATTTCAGTGATTCATCGTGAATGGGAAGGTCCAAGGGATATAGTAAACCTGCAGAGGTGCATCGGAAAGCAAAACTGATGACACAGGAAACGTTCAAACATAGACAGTAGGAAGACTTAGTCTTCCTGTACTTAAGTCGGCATTGTGTCTCTTATATTTAATTCCGATGCAATTTCTGTGTTTCATCGTCAATGGGAAGGTCCAAGGGATATAGTAAACCTGCAGAGGTGCATCGGAAAGTAAAACTGATGACACGGGAAACGCTCAAAACATAGACAGTAGAAAGACTTAGTCTTCCTGTACTTAAGTCGGCATTGTGTCTCTTATATTTAATTCCGATGCGATTTCTGAGTTTCATCGACAATGGGTAGGTCCAATGGATACAGTAAACCGGCAGAGGTGCATCGGAATGTAAAACTGATGACACAGGAAACGCTCAAATCATTGACCATACGAAGACTGTTTTCTTGTACTTAAGTCGGCATTGTTTCTCTTATATATAATTTCGATGCATTTTCTGTGTTTCATCGTAAATGGGAAGGTCCAAGGGATACAGGAAGCCTGCAGAGGTGCATCGGAATGTAAAACTGGTGACACAGGAAACGCTCAAAAGATAGACAGTAGGGAGACTGAGTCTTCCTGTACTTAAGTCGGCATTCTGTCTCTTATATTTAAATCCGATGCAATTTCTGTGTTTCATCGTCAATGGGAAGGTCCAAGAGATACAGTAAACCTGCAGAGGTCCATCGGAATGTAAAACAAGTGACATAGGAAACGCTCAAAATATAGAGAGTAGGAAGATTCAGTCTTCCTGTACTTAAGTCGGCATTGTGTCTCTTATATTTAATTCCGATGCAATTTCTGTGTTTCATCGTCAATGGGAAGGTCCAAGGGATATAGTAAACCTGTAGAGGTGCATCGGAAAGCAAAACTGATGACACAGGAAAAGCTCAAAACATAGATAGTAGAAAGACTTAGTCTTCCTGTACTTAAGTCGGCATTGTGTCTCTTATATTTAATTCCGATGCAATTTCTGTTTTTCATCGTCAATGGGAAGGTCCAAGGGATACAGTAAACCTGCAGAGGTGCATCGGAATGTGTAACTGATGACACAGGAAACGCTCAAAACATAGACAGTAGGAAGACTCTGTCTTCCAATACTTAAGTCGGCATTGTGTCTCTTATATTTAATTCCGATGCAATTTCTGTGTTTCATCGTCAATGGGAAGGTCCAAGGGATACAGTAAACCTGCAGAGGTGCATCAGAATGTAAAACTGGTTACTCAGGAAACGCTCAAAACATAGACAGTAGGAATACTCAGTCTTCCTGTACTTAAGTCGGCATTGTGTCTCTTATATTTAATTCCGATGCAAATTCTGTGTTTTATCGTCAATGGGAAGGTCCAATGGATACAATAAACCTGCAGAGGTGCATCAGAATGAAAAACTGGTGACACAGGAAACGCTCAAAGCATAGACAGTAGGAAGACTCAGTCTTCCTGTACTTAAGTCGGCATTGTGTCTCTTATATTTAATTCCGATGCGATTTCTGTGTTTCATCGACAGTGGGAAGGTCCAAGGGATACAGTAAACCGTCAGAGGTGCATCGGAATGTAAAACTGATGACACAGGAAACGCTCAAAACATTGACCATACGAACTCTGTTTTCTTGTACTTAAGTCGGCATTGTGTCTCTTATATGTAATTTCGATGCAATTTCTGTGTTTCATCGTAAATGGGAAGGTCCAAGAGATACAGGAAGCCTGCAGAGGTGCATCGGAATGTAAAACTGGTGACACAGGAAACGCTCAAAACATAGACAGAGGGAAGACTCAGTCTTCCTGTACTTAAGTCGGCATTGTGTCTCTTATATTTAATTCCGATGCAATTTCTGTGTTTCATCGTCAATGGGAAGGTCCAAGGGATACAGTAAACCTGCAGAGGTGCATCATAATGTAAAACTGGTGACACAGGAAACGCTCAAAACATAGACAGTAGGAAGACTCAGTCTCCCTGTACTTAAGTCGGCATTGTGTCTCTTATATTTAATTCCGATGCAATTTCTGTGTTTTATCGTCAATGGGAAGGTCCAATGGATACAATAAACCTGCAGAGGTGCATCAGAATGAAAAACTGGTGACACAGGAAACGCTCAAAGCATAGGCAGTAGGAAGACTCAGTCTTCCTGTACTTAAGTCGGCATTTTGTCTCTTATATTTAATTCCGATGCGATTTCTGTGTTTCATCGACAGTGGGAAGGTCCAAGGGATACAGTAAACCGGCAGAGGTGCTTCGGAATGTAAAACTGATGACACAGGAACGCTCAAAACATTGACCATACGAACTCTGTTTTCTTGTACTTAAGTCGGCATTGTGTCTCTTATATGTAATTTCGATGCAATTTCTGTGTTTCATCGTAAATGGGAAGGTCCAAGAGATACAGGAAGCCTGCAGAGGTGCATCGGAATGTAAAACTGGTGACACAGGAAACGCTCAAAACATAGACAGAGGGAAGACTCAGTCTTCCTGTACTTAAGTCGGCATTGTGTCTCTTATATTTAACTCCGATGCAATTTCTGTGTTTCATCGTCAATGGGAAGGTCCAAGAGATACAGTAAACCTGCAGAGGTCCATCGGAATGTAAAACTAGTGGCATAGGAAACGCTCAAAATATAGACAGTAGGAAGATTCAGTCTTCGTGTACTTAAGTCTGCATTGTGTCTCTTATATTTAATTCTGATGCAATTTCTGTGTTTCATCGTCAATGGGAAGGTCCAAGGGATATAGTAAACCTGTAGAAGTGCGTCAGGAAAGTAAAACTGATGACACAGGAAACGCTCAAAACATAGACAGTAGAAAGTCTTAGTCTTCCTGTACTTAAGTCGGCATTGTGTCTCTTATATTTAATTCCGATGCAATTTCTGTTTTTCATCGTCAATGGGAAGGTCCAAGGGATACAGTAAACCTGCAGAGGTGCATCGGAATGTAAAACTTATGACACAGGAATCGCTCAAAAGATAGATAGTAGGAAGACCCAGTCTTCCTGTACTTAAGTCGGCATTGTGTCTCTTATATTTAATTCCGATGCGATATCTGTGATTCATCGACAATGGGAAGGGGCAAGGGATACAGTAAACCGGCAGAGGTGCATCGGAATGTAAAACAGGCGACACAGGAAACGCTCAAAACATAGACCGTAAGAAGGCTCAGTCTCTTGTACTTAAGTCGGCGTTGTGTCTCTTATATTTAATTCCGATGCAATTTCTATGTTTCATCGTCAATGGGAAGGTCCAAAGGATACAGTAAACCTGCAGAGGTGCATCGGAATGTAAAACTGGTGACACAGGAAACGCTCAAAACATAGACAGTAGGAAGACTCAGTCTTCCTGTACTTAAGTCGGCATTGTGTCTCTTATATTTAATTTCGATGCAATTTGTGTGTTTCATCGCCAATGGGACGGTCCAAGGGATACAGTAAACCTGCAGAGGTGCATCGGAACGTAAAACTGATGACACAGGAAACGCTCAAATCATAGACAGTAGGAAGACTCAGTCTTCCTGTACATAAGTCGGCATTGTGTCTCTTATATTTAATTCCGATGCAATTTCTGTGTTTCATCGACAATGGGAAAGTTCAAGGGATACAGTAAACCGGCAGAGGTGCATCTGAATGTAAAACTGGTGACACGGGAAACGCTCAAAACATAGACCGTAAGAAGACTCAGTTTTCTTGTACCTAAGTTGGCGTTGTGTCTTTTATATTTAATTCCGATGCAATTTCTGTGTTTCATCGTAAATGGGAAGCTCCAATGGATACAGTAAACCTGCAGAGGTGCATCGGAGAGTAAAACTGATGACACAGGAAACGCTCAAAACATAGACAGTAGGAAGATTTAGTCTTCCTGTACTTAAGTCGGCATTGTGTCTCTTATATTTAATTCCGATGCAATTTCTGTTTTTCATCGTCAATGGGAAGGTCCAAGGGATACAGTAAACCTGCAGAGGTGCATCGGAATGTGTAACTGATGACACAGGAAACGCTCAAATCATAGACAGTAGGAAGACTCATTCTTCCTGTACTTTTTTCGGCATTGTGTCTCTTATGCAATTTCTGTGTTTCATCGTCAATGGGAAGGCCAAGGGATATAGTAAACCTGCAGAGGTGCATCAGAATGTAAAACTGGTGACACAGGAAACGCTCAAAACATAGACAGTAGGAAGACTCAGTCTTCCTGTACTTAAGTCGGCATTGTGTCTCTTATATTTAATTTCGATGCAATTTCTGTGTTACATCGTCAATGGGAAGGTCCAATGAATACAGTAAACCTGCAAAGGTGCATCAGAATGAAAAACTGGTGACACAGGAAACGCTAAAAGCAGTGACAGTAGGAATACTCAGTCTTCCTGTACTTAAGTCGGAATTGTGTCTGTTATATTTAATTCCGATGCGATTTTTGTGTTTCACCGACAATGGGAAGCTCCAAGGGATACAGTACACCGGCAGAGGTGCATCGGAACGTAAAACTGGTGACACAGGATACGCTCAAAACATTGACCATACGAAGACTGTTTTCTTGTACTTAAGTCGGCATTGTGTCTCTTATATGTAATTTCGATGCAATTTCTGTGTTTCATCGTCAATGGGAAGGTCCAAGGGATACAGGAAACCTGCAGAGGTGCATCGGAATGTAAAACTGGTGACACAGGAAGCTCTCAAAACATAGACAGTAGGAAGACTCAGTCTTCCTGTACTTAAGTCGGCATTGTGTCTCTTATATTTAATTCCGATGCAATTTCTGTGTTTCATCGTCAATGGGAAGGTCCAAGAAATACAGTAAACCTGCAGAGGTGCATCGGAATGTAAAACTAGTTACATGGGAAACGCTCAAAACATAGACAGTAGGAAGACTCAGTCTTCCTGTACTTAAGTCGGCATTGTGTCTCTTATATTTATTTCCAATGAAATTTCTGTGTTTCATCGTGAATGGGAAGGTCCAAGGGATACAGTAAACCTGCAGAGGTGGATCAGAATGTAAAACTGGTGACTCAGGAAACGCTCAAAACATAGACAGTAGGAAGACTCAGTCTTCCTGTACTTAAGTCGGCATTTTGTCTCTTATATTTAATTCCGATGCAATTTCTGTGTTTCATCGTCAATGTTAAGGTCCAAGGGATATAGTAAACCTGCAGAGGTGCATCAGAATGTAAAACTGGTGACACAGGAAACGCTCAAAACATAGACAGTAGGAAGACTAGTCTTCCTGTACTTAAGTCGGCATCATGTCTCTTATATTTAATTCCGATGCAATTTCTGTGTTTCATCGTCAATGGGAAGGTCCAATGGATACAGTAAACCTGCAGAGGTGCATGAGAATGAAAAACTGGTGACACAGGAAACGCTCAAAATATAGACAGTAGGAAGACTCATTCTTCCTGTACTTAAGTCGGCATTGTGTCTCTTATATTTAATTCCGATGCAATTTCTGTGTTTCATCGGCAATGGGAGGGTCCAAGGGATACAGTAAACCTGCAGAGGTGCATTTGAAAGTAAAACTGATGACACAGGAAACGCTCAAAACATAGACAGTAGAAAGACTTAGTCTTCCTGTACTTAAGTCGGCATTGTGTCTCTTATATTTAATTCCGATGCAATTTCTGTGTTTCATCGTCAATGGGAAGGTCCAATGGATACAATAAACCTGCAGAGGTGCATCAGAATGAAAAACTGGTGACACAGGAAACGCTCAAACCATAGACAGTAGGAAGACTCAGTCTTCCAGTACTTAAGTCGGCATTGTGTCTCTTATATTTAATTCCGATGCGATTTCTGTGTTTCATCGACAGTGGGAAGGTCCAAGGGATACAGTAAACGGGCAGAGGTGCATCGGAATGTAAAACTGATGACACAGGAAACGCTCAAAACATTGACCATACGAAGACTGTTTTCTTGTACTTAAGTCGGCATTGTGTCTCTTATATGTAATTTCGATGCAATTTCTGTGTTTCATCGCAAATGGGAAGGTCCAAGGGATACAGGAAACCTGCAGAGGTGCATCGGAATGTAAAACTGGTGACACAGGAAACGCTCAAAACATAGACAGAGGGAAGACTCAGTCTTCCTGTACTTAAGTCGGCATTGTGTCTCTTATATTTAACTCCGATGCAATTTCTGTGTTTCATCGTCAATGGGAAGGTCCAAGAGATACAGTAAACCTGCAGAGGTCCATCGGAATGTAAAACTAGTGACATAGGAAACGCTCAAAATATAGACAGTATGAAGACTCAGTCTTCCTGTACTTAAGTCGGCATTGTGTCTCTTATATTTAATTCCGATGAAATTTCAGTGATTCATCGTGAAAGGGAAGGTCCAAGGGATATAGTAAACCTGCAGAGGTGCATCGGAAAGCAAAACTGATGACACAGGAAACGTTCAAACATAGACAGTAGGAAGACTTAGTCTTCCTGTACTTAAGTCGGCATTGTGTCTCTTATATTTAATTCCGATGCAATTTCTGTGTTTCATCGTCAATGGGAAGGTCCAAGGGATATAGTAAACCTGCAGAGGTGCATCGGAAAGTAAAACTGATGACACAGGAAACGCTCAAAACATAGACAGTAGAAAGACTTAGTCTTCCTGTACTTAAGTCGGCATTGTGTCTCTTATATTTAATTCCGATGCGATTTCTGAGTTTCATCGACAATGGGTAGGTCCAAGGGATACAGTAAACCGGCAGAGGTGCATCGGAATGTAAAACTGATGACACAGGAAACGCTCAAATCATTGACCATACGAAGACTGTTTTCTTGTACTTAAGTCGGCATTGTTTCTCTTATATATAATTTCGATGCATTTTCTGTGTTTCATCGTAAATGGGAAGGTCCAAGGGATACAGGAAGCCTGCAGAGGTGCATCGGAATGTAAAACTGGTGACACAGGAAACGCTCAAAAGATAGACAGTAGGGAGACTCAGTCTTCCTGTACTTAAGTCGGCATTCTGTCTCTTATATTTAAATCCGATGCAATTTCTGTGTTTCATCGTCAATGGGAAGGTCCAAGAGATACAGTAAACCTGCAGAGGTCCATCGGAATGTAAAACAAGTGACATAGGAAACGCTCAAAATATAGAGAGTAGGAAGATTCAGTCTTCCTGTACTTAAGTCGGCATTGTGTCTCTTATATTTAATTCCGATGCAATTTCTGTGTTTCATCGTCAATGGGAAGGTCCAAGGGATATAGTAAACCTGTAGAGGTGCATCGGAAAGCAAAACTGATGACACAGGAAAAGCTCAAAACATAGATAGTAGAAAGACTTAGTCTTCCTGTACTTAAGTCGGCATTGTGTCTCTTATATTTAATTCCGATGCAATTTCTGTTTTTCATCGTCAATGGGAAGGTCCAAGGGATACAGTAAACCTGCAGAGGTGCATCGGAATGTGTAACTGATGACACAGGAAACGCTCAAAACATAGACAGTAGGAAGACTCTGTCTTCCAATACTTAAGTCGGCATTGTGTCTCTTATATTTAATTCCGATGCAATTTCTGTGTTTCATCGTCAATGGGAAGGTCCAAGGGATACAGTAAACCTGCAGAGGTGCATCAGAATGTAAAACTGGTTACTCACGAAACGCTCAAAACATAGACAGTAGGAATACTCAGTCTTCCTGTACTTAAGTCGGCATTGTGTCTCTTATATTTAATTCCGATGCGATTTCTGTGTTTCATCGACAGTGGGAAGGTCCAAGGGATACAGTAAACCGGCAGAGGTGCATCGGAATGTAAAACTGATGACACAGGAAACGCTCAAAACATTGACCATACGAACTCTGTTTTCTTGTACTTAAGTCGGCATTGTGTCTCTTATATGTAATTTCGATGCAATTTCTGTGTTTCATCGTAAATGGGAAGGTCCAAGAGATACAGGAAGCCTGCAGAGGTGCATCGGAATGTAAAACTGGTGACACAGGAAACGCTCAAAACATAGACAGAGGGAAGACTCAGTCTTCCTGTACTTAAGTCGGCATTGTGTCTCTTATATTTAATTCCGATGCAATTTCTGTGTTTCATCGTCAATGGGAAGGTCCAAGGGATATAGTAAACCTGCAGAGGTGCATCATAATGTAAAACTGGTGACACAGGAAACGCTCAAAACATAGACAGTAGGAAGACTCAGTCTCCCTGTACTTAAGTCGGCATTGTGTCTCTTATATTTAATTCCGATGCAATTTCTGTGTTTTATCGTCAATGGGAAGGTCCAATGGATACAATAAACCTGCAGAGGTGCATCAGAATGAAAAACTGGTGACACAGGAAACGCTCAAAGCATAGACAGTAGGAAGACTCAGTCTTCCTGTACTTAAGTCGGCATTTTGTCTCTTATATTTAATTCCGATGCGATTTCTGTGTTTCATCGACAGTGGGAAGGTCCAAGGGATACAGTAAACCGGCAGAGGTGCATCGGAATGTAAAACTAGTGGCATAGGAAACGCTAAAAATATAGACAGTAGGAAGATTCAGTCTTCGTGTACTTAAGTCTGCATTGTGTCTCTTATATTTAATTCTGATGCAATTTCTGTGTTTCATCGTCAATGGGAAGGTCCAAGGGATATAGTAAACCTGTAGAAGTGCGTCAGGAAAGTAAAACTGATGACACAGGAAACGCTCAAAACATAGACAGTAGAAAGTCTTAGTCTTCCTGTACTTAAGTCGGCATTGTGTCTCTTATATTTAATTCCGATGCAATTTCTGTTTTTCATCGTCAATGGGAAGGTCCAAGGGATACAGTAAACCTGCAGAGGTGCATCGGAATGTGTAACTGATGACACAGGAAACGCTCAAAACATAGACAGTAGGAAGACTCATTCTTCCTGTACTTTTTTCGGCATTGTGTCTCTTATGCAATTTCTGTGTTTCATCGTCAATGGGAAGGCCAAGGGATATAGTAAACCTGCAGAGGTGCATCAGAATGTAAAACTGGTGACACAGGAAACGCTCAAAACATAGACAGTAGGAAGACTCAGTCTTCCTGTACTTAAGTCGGCATTGTGTCTCTTATATTTAATTTCGATGCAATTTCTGTGTTACATCGTCAATGGGAAGGTCCAATGAATACAGTAAACCTGCAAAGGTGCATCAGAATGAAAAACTGGTGACACAGGAAACGCTAAAAGCAGTGACAGTAGGAATACTCAGTCTTCCTGTACTTAAGTCGGAATTGTGTCTGTTATATTTAATTCCGATGCGATTTTTGTGTTTCACCGACAATGGGAAGCTCCAAGGGATACAGTACACCGGCAGAGGTGCATCGGAACGTAAAACTGGTGACACAGGATACGCTCAAAACATTGACCATACGAAGACTGTTTTCTTGTACTTAAGTCGGCATTGTGTCTCTTATATGTAATTTCGATGCAATTTCTGTGTTTCATCGTCAATGGGAAGGTCCAAGGGATACAGGAAACCTGCAGAGGTGCATCGGAATGTAAAACTGGTGACACAGGAAGCTCTCAAAACATAGACAGTAGGAAGACTCAGTCTTCCTGTACTTAAGTCGGCATTGTGTCTCTTATATTTAATTCCGATGCAATTTCTGTGTTTCATCGTCAATGGGAAGGTCCAAGAAATACAGTAAACCTGCAGAGGTGCATCGGAATGTAAAACTAGTTACATGGGAAACGCTCAAAACATAGACAGTAGGAAGACTCAGTCTTCCTGTACTTAAGTCGGCATTGTGTCTCTTATATTTATTTCCAATGAAATTTCTGTGTTTCATCGTGAATGGGAAGGTCCAAGGGATACAGTAAACCTGCAGAGGTGGATCAGAATGTAAAACTGGTGACTCAGGAAACGCTCAAAACATAGACAGTAGGAAGACTCAGTCTTCCTGTACTTAAGTCGGCATTTTGTCTCTTATATTTAATTCCGATGCAATTTCTGTGTTTCATCGTCAATGTTAAGGTCCAAGGGATATAGTAAACCTGCAGAGGTGCATCAGAATGTAAAACTGGTGACACAGGAAACGCTCAAAACATAGACAGTAGGAAGACTAGTCTTCCTGTACTTAAGTCGGCATCATGTCTCTTATATTTAATTCCGATGCAATTTCTGTGTTTCATCGTCAATGGGAAGGTCCAATGGATACAGTAAACCTGCAGAGGTGCATGAGAATGAAAAACTGGTGACACAGGAAACGCTCAAAATATAGACAGTAGGAAGACTCATTCTTCCTGTACTTAAGTCGGCATTGTGTCTCTTATATTTAATTCCGATGCAATTTCTGTGTTTCATCGGCAATGGGAGGGTCCAAGGGATACAGTAAACCTGCAGAGGTGCATTTGAAAGTAAAACTGATGACACAGGAAACGCTCAAAACATAGACAGTAGAAAGACTTAGTCTTCCTGTACTTAAGTCGGCATTGTGTCTCTTATATTTAATTCCGATGCAATTTCTGTGTTTCATCGCCAATGGGAAGGTCCAAGAGATACAGTAAACCTGCAGAGGTCCATCGGAATGTAAAACTAGTGACATAGGAACCGCTCAAAATATAGACAGTAGGAATATTCAGTCTTCCTGTACTTAAGTCGGCATTGTGTCTCTTATATTTAATTCCGATGCAATTTCTGTGTTTCATCGTCAATGGGAAGGTCCAAGGGATATAGTAAACCTGTAGAGGTGCATCGGAAAGCAAAACTGATGACACAGGAAACGCTCAAAACATAGACAGTAGAAAGACTTAGTCTTCCTGTACTTAAGTCGGCATTGTGTCTCTTATATTTAATACCGATGCAATTTCTGTGTTTCATCGTCAATGGGAAGGTCCAAGGGATTTAGTAAACCTGCAGAGGTGCATCGGAAAGTAAAACTGATGACACAGGAAACGCTCAAAACATAGACAGTAGAAAGACTTAGTCTTCCTGTACTTAAGTCGGCATTGTGTCTCTTATATTTAATTCCGATGCAATTTCTGTGTTTCATCGTCAATGGGAAGGTCCAAGGGATATAGTAAACCTGCAGAGGTGCATCAGAATGTAAAACTGGTGACACAGGAAACGCTCAAAACATAGACAGTAGGAAGACTCAGTCTTCCTGTACTTAAGTCGGCATTGTGTCTCTTATATTTAATTCCGATGCAATTTCTGTGTTTCATCGTCAATGGGAAGGTCCAATGGATACAATAAACCTGCAGAGGTGCATCAGAATGAAAAACTGGTGACACAGGAAACGCTCAAACCATAGACAGTAGGAAGACTCAGTCTTCCTGTACTTAAGTCGGCATTGTGTCTCTTATATTTAATTCCGAAGCGATTTCTGTGTTTCATCGACAGTGGGAAGGTCCAAGGGATACAGTAAACGGGCAGAGGTGCATCGGAATGTAAAACTGATGACACAGGAAACGCTCAAAACATTGACCATACGAAGACTGTTTTCTTGTACTTAAGTCGGCATTGTGTCTCTTATATGTAATTTCGATGCAATTTCTGTGTTTCATCGCAAATGGGAAGGTCCAAGGGATACAGGAAGCCTGCAGAGGTGCATCGGAATGTAAAACTGGTGACACAGGAAACGCTCAAAACATAGACAGAGGGAAGACTCAGTCTTCCTGTACTTAAGTCGGCATTGTGTCTCTTATATTTAACTCCGATGCAATTTCTGTGTTTCATCGTCAATGGGAAGGTCCAAGAGATACAGTAAACCTGCAGAGGTCCATCGGAATGTAAAACTAGTGACATAGGAAACGCTCAAAATATAGACAGTATGAAGACTCAGTCTTCCTGTACTTAAGTCGGCATTGTGTCTCTTATATTTAATTCCGATGAAATTTCAGTGATTCATCGTGAATGGGAAGGTCCAAGGGATATAGTAAACCTGCAGAGGTGCATCGGAAAGCAAAACTGATGACACAGGAAACGTTCAAACATAGACAGTAGGAAGACTTAGTCTTCCTGTACTTAAGTCGGCATTGTGTCTCTTATATTTAATTCCGATGCAATTTCTGTGTTTCATCGTCAATGGGAAGGTCCAAGGGATATAGTAAACCTGCAGAGGTGCATCGGAAAGTAAAACTGATGACACAGGAAACGCTCAAAACATAGACAGTAGAAAGACTTAGTCTTCCTGTACTTAAGTCGGCATTGTGTCTCTTATATTTAATTCCGATGCGATTTCTGTGTTTCATCGACAATGGGTAGGTCCAAGGGATACAGTAAACCGGCAGAGGTGCATCGGAATGTAAAACTGATGACACAGGAAACGCTCAAATCATTGACCATACGAAGACTGTTTTCTTGTACTTAAGTCGGCATTGTTTCTCTTATATATAATTTCGATGCATTTTCTGTGTTTCATAGTAAATGGGAAGGTCCAAGGGATACAGGAAGCCTGCAGAGGTGCATCGGAATGTAAAACTGGTGACACAGGAAACGCTCAAAAGATAGACAGTAGGAAGACTCAGTCTTCCTGTACTTAAGTCGGCATTGTGTCTCTTATATTTAATTCCGATGCAATATCTGTGTTTCATCGTCAATGGGAAGGTCCAATGGATACAATAAACCTGCAGAGGTGCATCAGAATGAAAAACTGGTGACACAGGAAACGCTCAAACCATAGACAGTAGGAAGACTCAGTCTTCCTGTACTTAAGTCGGCATTGTGTCTCTTATATTTAATTCCGATGCGATTTCTGTGTTTCATCGACAGTGGGAAGGTCCAAGGGATACAGTAAACGGGCAGAGGTGCATCGGAATGTAAAACTGATGACACAGGAAACGCTCAAAACATTGACCATACGAAGACTGTTTTCTTGTACTTAAGTCGGCATTGTGTCTCTTATATGTAATTTCGATGCAATTTCTGTGTTTCATCGCAAATGGGAAGGTCCAAGGGATACAGGAAGCCTGCAGAGGTGCATCGGAATGTAAAACTGGTGACACAGGAAACGCTCAAAACATAGACAGAGGGAAGACTCAGTCTTCCTGTACTTAAGTCGGCATTGTGTCTCTTATATTTAACTCCGATGCAATTTCTGTGTTTCATCGTCAATGGGAAGGTCCAAGAGATACAGTAAACCTGCAGAGGTCCATCGGAATGTAAAACTAGTGACATAGGAAACGCTCAAAATATAGACAGTATGAAGACTCAGTCTTCCTGTACTTAAGTCGGCATTGTGTCTCTTATATTTAATTCCGATGAAATTTCAGTGATTCATCGTGAATGGGAAGGTCCAAGGGATATAGTAAACCTGCAGAGGTGCATCGGAAAGCAAAACTGATGACACAGGAAACGTTCAAACATAGACAGTAGGAAGACTTAGTCTTCCTGTACTTAAGTCGGCATTGTGTCTCTTATATTTAATTCCGATGCAATTTCTGTGTTTCATCGTCAATGGGAAGGTCCAAGGGATATAGTAAACCTGCAGAGGTGCATCGGAAAGTAAAACTGATGACACAGGAAACGCTCAAAACATAGACAGCAGAAAGACTTAGTCTTCCTGTACTTAAGTCGGCATTGTGTCTCTTATATTTAATTCCGATGCGATTTCTGTGTTTCATCGACAATGGGTAGGTCCAAGGGATACAGTAAACCGGCAGAGGTGCATCGGAATGTAAAACTGATGACACAGGAAACGCTCAAATCATTGACCATACGAAGACTGTTTTCTTGTACTTAAGTCGGCATTGTTTCTCTTATATATAATTTCGATGCATTTTCTGTGTTTCATCGTAAATGGGAAGGTCCAAGGGATACAGGAAGCCTGCAGAGGTGCATCGGAATGTAAAACTGGTGACACAGGAAACGCTCAAAAGATAGACAGTAGGGAGACTCAGTCTTCCTGTACTTAAGTCGGCATTCTGTCTCTTATATTTAAATCCGATGCAATTTCTGTGTTTCATCGTCAATGGGAAGGTCCAAGAGATACAGTAAACCTGCAGAGGTCCATCGGAATGTAAAACAAGTGACATAGGAAACGCTCAAAATATAGAGAGTAGGAAGATTCAGTCTTCCTGTACTTAAGTCGGCATTGTGTCTCTTATATTTAATTCCGATGCAATTTCTGTGTTTCATCGTCAATGGGAAGGTCCAAGGGATATAGTAAACCTGTAGAGGTGCATCGGAATGCAAAACTGATGACACAGGAAAAGCTCAAAACATAGATAGTAGAAAGACTTAGTCTTCCTGTACTTAAGTCGGCATTGTGTCTCTTATATTTAATTCCGATGCAATTTCTGTGTTTCATCGTCAATGGGAAGGTCCAAGGGATACAGTAAACCTGCAGAGGTGCATCAGAATGTAAAACTGGTGACTCAGGAAACGCTCAAAACATAGACAGTAGGAATACTCAGTCTTCCTGTACTTAAGTCGGCATTGTGTCTCTTATATTTAATTCCGATGCAATTTCTGTGTTTTATCGTCAATGGGAAGGTCCAATGGATACAATAAACCTGCAGAGGTGCATCAGAATGAAAAACTGGTGACACAGGAAACGCTCAAAGCATAGACAGTAGGAAGACTCAGTCTTCCTGTACTTAAGTCGGCATTGTGTCTCTTATATTTAATTCCGATGCGATTTCTGTGTTTCATCGACAGTGGGAAGGTCCAAGGGATACAGTAAACCGGCAGAGGTGCATCGGAATGTAAAACTGATGACACAGGAAACGCTCAAAACATTGACCATACGAACTCTGTTTTCTTGTACTTAAGTCGGCATTGTGTCTCTTATATGTAATTTCGATGCAATTTCTGTGTTTCATCGTAAATGGGAAGGTCCAAGAGATACAGGAAGCCTGCAGAGGTGCATCGGAATGTAAAACTGGTGACACAGGAAACGCTCAAAACATAGACAGAGGGAAGACTCAGTCTTCCTGTACTTAAGTCGGCATTGTGTCTCTTATATTTAATTCCGATGCAATTTCTGTGTTTCATCGTCAAAGGGAAGGTCCAAGGAATATAGTAAACCTGCAGAGGTGCATCATAATGTAAAACTGGTGACACAGGAAACGCTCAAAACATAGACAGTAGGAAGACTCAGTCTCCCTGTACTTAAGTCGGCATTGTGTCTCTTATATTTCATTCCGATGCAATTTCTGTGTTTTATCGTCAATGGGTAGGTCCAATGAATACAATAAACCTGCAGAGGTGCATCAGAATGAAAAACTGGTGACACAGGAAACGCGCAAAGCATAGACAGTAGGAAGACTCAGTCTTCCTGTACTTAAGTCGGCATTTTGTCTCTTATATTTAATTCCGATGCGATTTCTGTGTTTCATCGACAGTGGGAAGGTCCAAGGGATACAGTAAACCGGCAGAGGTGCATCGGAATGTAAAACTGATGACACAGGAACGCTCAAAACATTGACCATACGAACTCTGTTTTCTTGTACTTAAGTCGGCATTGTGTCTCTTATATGTAATTTCGATGCAATTTCTGTGTTTCATCGTAAATGGGAAGGTCCAAGAGATACAGGAAGCCTGCAGAGGTGCATCGGAATGTAAAACTGGTGACACAGGAAACGCTCAAAACATAGACAGAGGGAAGACTCAGTCTTCCTGTACTTAAGTCGGCATTGTGTCTCTTATATTTAACTCCGATGCAATTTCTGTGTTTCATCGTCAATGGGAAGGTCCAAGAGATACAGTAAACCTGCAGAGGTCCATCGGAATGTAAAACTAGTGGCATAGGAAACGCTCAAAATATAGACAGTAGGAAGATTCAGTCTTCGTGTACTTAAGTCTGCATTGTGTCTCTTATATTTAATTCTGATGCAATTTCTGTGTTTCATCGTCAATGGGAAGGTCCAAGGGATATAGTAAACCTGTAGAAGTGCGTCAGGAAAGTAAAACTGATGACACAGGAAACGCTCAAAACATAGACAGTAGAAAGTCTTAGTCTTCCTGTACTTAAGTCGGCATTGTGTCTCTTATATTTAATTCCGATGCAATTTCTGTTTTTCATCGTCAATGGGAAGGTCCAAGGGATACAGTAAACCTGCAGAGGTGCATCGGAATGTAAAACTTATGACACAGGAATCGCTCAAAAGATAGACAGTAGGAAGACCCAGTCTTCCTGTACTTAAGTCGGCATTGTGTCTCTTATATTTAATTCCGATGCGATATCTGTGATTCATCGACAATGGGAAGGGGCAAGGGATACAGTAAACCGGCAGAGGTGCATCGGAATGTAAAACAGGCGACACAGGAAACGCTCAAAACATAGACCGTAAGAAGGCTCAGTCTCTTGTACTTAAGTCGGCGTTGTGTCTCTTATATTTAATTCCGATGCAATTTCTATGATTCATCGTCAATGGGAAGGTCCAAAGGATACAGTAAACCTGCAGAGGTGCATCGGAATGTAAAACTGGTGACACAGGAAACGCTCAAAACATAGACAGTAGGAAGACTCAGTCTTCCTGTACTTAAGTCGGCATTGTGTCTCTTATATTTAATTTCGATGCAATTTGTGTGTTTCATCGCCAATGGGACGGTCCAAGGGATACAGTAAACCTGCAGAGGTGCATCGGAACGTAAAACTGATGACACAGGAAACGCTCAAAACATAGACAGTAGGAACACTCAGTCTTCCTGTACATAAGTCGGCATTGTGTCTCTTATATTTAATTCCGATGCGATTTCTGTGTTTCATCGACAATGGGAAAGTTCAAGGGATACAGTAAACCGGCAGAGGTGCATCTGAATGTAAAACTGGTGACACGGGAAACGCTCAAAACATAGACCGTAAGAAGACTCAGTTTTCTTGTACCTAAGTTGGCGTTGTGTTTTTTATATTTAATTCCGATGCAATTTCTGTGTTTCATCGTAAATGGGAAGCTCCAATGGATACAGTAAACCTGCAGAGGTGCATCGGAGAGTAAAACTGATGACACAGGAAACGCTCAAAACATAGACAGTAGGAAGATTTAGTCTTCCTGTACTTAAGTCGGCATTGTGTCTCTTATATTTAATTCCGATGCAATTTCTGTTTTTCATCGTCAATGGGAAGGTCCAAGGGATACAGTAAACCTGCAGAGGTGCATCGGAATGTGTAACTGATGACACAGGAAACGCTCAAAACATAGACAGTAGGAAGACTCATTCTTCCTGTACTTTTTTCGGCATTGTGTCTCTTATGCAATATCTGTGTTTCATCGTCAATGGGAAGGCCAAGGGATATAGTAAACCTGCAGAGGTGCATAAGAATGTAAAACTGGTGACACAGGAAACGCTCAAAACATAGACAGTAGGAAGATTTAGTCTTCCTGTACTTAAGTCGGCATTGTGTCTCTTATATTTAATTTCGATGCAATTTCTGTGTTACATCGTCAATGGGAAGGTCCAATGGATACAGTAAACCTGCAAAGGTGCATCAGAATGAAAAACTGGTGACACAGGAAACGCTAAAAGCAGTGACAGTAGGAATACTCAGTCTTCCTGTACTTAAGTCGGAATTGTGTCTGTTATATTTAATTCCGATGCGATTTTTGTGTTTCACCGACAATGGGAAGCTCCAAGGGATACAGTACACCGGCAGAGGTGCATCGGAACGTAAAACTGGTGACACAGGATACGCTCAAAACATTGACCATACGAAGACTGTTTTCTTGTACTTAAGTCGGCATTGTGTCTCTTATATGTAATTTCGATGCAATTTCTGTGTTTCATCGTCAATGGGAAGGTCCAAGGGATACAGGAAACCTGCAGAGGTGCATCGGAATGTAAAACTGGTGACACAGGAAACGCTCAAAACATAGACAGTAGGAAGACTCAGTCTTCCTGTACTTAAGTCGGCATTGTGTCTCTTATATTTAATTCCGATGCAATTTCTGTGTTTCATCGTCAATGGGAAGGTCCAAGAAATACAGTAAACCTGCAGAGGTGCATCGGAATGTAAAACTAGTTACATGGGAAACGCTCAAAACATGGACAGTAGGAAGACTCAGTCTTCCTGTACTTAAGTCGGCATTGTGTCTCTTATATTTATTTCCAATGAAATTTCTGTGTTTCATCGTGAATGGGAAGGTCCAAGGGATACAGTAAACCTGCAGAGGTGGATCAGAATGTAAAACTGGTGACTCAGGAAACGCTCAAAACATAGACAGTAGGAAGACTCAGTCTTCCTGTACTTAAGTCGGCATTTTGTCTCTTATATTTAATTCCGATGCAATTTCTGTGTTTCATCGTCAATGTTAAGGTCCAAGGGATATAGTAAACCTGCAGAGGTGCATCAGAATGTAAAACTGGTGACACAGGAAACGCTCAAAACATAGACAGTAGGAAGACTAGTCTTCCTGTACTTAAGTCGGCATTGTGTCTCTTATATTTAATTCCGATGCAATTTCTGTGTTTCATCGTCAATGGGAAGGTCCAATGGATACAGTAAACCTGCAGAGGTGCATGAGAATGAAAAACTGGTGACACAGGAAACGCTCAAAACATAGACAGTAGGAAGACTCATTCTTCCTGTACTTAAGTCGGCATTGTGTCTCTTATATTTAATTCCGATGCAATTTCTGTGTTTCATCGTCAATGGGAGGGTCCAAGGGATACAGTAAACCTGCAGAGGTGGTTCAGAATGTAAAACTGGTGTCTCAGGAAACGCTCAAAACGTAGACAGTAGGAAGACTCAGTCTTCCTGTACTTAATTCGGCATTGTGTCTCTTATATTTAATTCCGATGCAATTTCTGTGTTTCATCGTCAATGGGAAGGTCCAAGGGATATAGTAAACCTGCAGAGGTGCATCGGAAAGTAAAACTGATGACACAGGAAACGCTCAAAACATAGACAGTAGAAAGACTTAGTCTTCCTGTACTTAAGTCGGCATTGTGTCTCTTATATTTAATTCCGATGCGATTTCTGTGTTTCATCGACAATGGGAAGGTCCAAGGGATACAGTAAACCAGCAGACGTGCATCGGAATGTAAAACTGATGACACAGGAAACGCTCAAATCATTGACCATACGAAGACTGTTTTCTTGTACTTAAGTCGGCATTGTGTCTCTTATATATAATTTCGATGCATTTTCTGTGTTTCATCGTAAATGGGAAGGTCCAAGGGATACAGGAAGCCTGCAGAGGTGCATCGGAATGTAAAACTGGTGACACAGGAAACGCTCAAAACATAGACAGTAGGGACACTCAGTCTTCCTGTACTTAAGTCGGCATTGTGTCTCTTATATTAAATTCCGATGCAATTTCTGTGTTTCATCGTCAATGGGAAGGTCCAAGAGATACAGTAAACCTGCAGAGGTCCATCGGAATGTAAAACTAGTGACATAGGAACCGCTCAAAATATAGACAGTAGTAAGATACAGTCTTCCTGTACTTAAGTCGGCATTGTGTCTCTTATATTTAATTCCGATGCAATTTCTGTGTTTCATCGTCAATGGGAAGGTCCAAGGGATATAGTAAACCTGTAGAGGTGCATCGGAAAGCAAAACTGATGACACAGGAAACGCTCAAAACATAGACAGTAGAAAGACTTAGTCTTCCTGTACTTAAGTCGGCATTGTGTCTCTTATATTTAATTCCGATGCAATTTCTGTGTTTCATCGTCAATGGGAAGGTCCAAGGGATTTAGTAAACCTGCAGAGGTGCATCGGAAAGTAAAACTGATGACACAGGAAACGCTCAAAACATAGACAGTAGAAAGACTTAGTCTTCCTGTACTTAAGTCGGCATTGTGTCTCTTATATTAAATTCCGATGCAATTTCTGTGTTTCATCGTCAATGGGAAGGTCCAAGGGATATAGTAAACCTGCAGAGGTGCATCAGAATGTAAAACTGGTGACACAGGAAACGCTCAAAACATAGACAGTAGGAAGACTCAGTCTTCCTGTACTTAAGTCGGCATTGTGTCTCTTATATTTAATTCCGATGCAATTTCTGTGTTTCATCGTCAATGGGAAGGTCCAATGGATACAATAAACCTGCAGAGGTGCATCAGAATGAAAAACTGGTGACACAGGAAACGCTCAAACCATAGACAGTAGGAAGACTCAGTCTTCCTATACTTAAGTCGGCATTGTGTCTCTTATATTTAATTCCGATGCGATTTCTGTGTTTCATCGACAGTGGGAAGGTCCAAGGGATACAGTAAACGGGCAGAGGTGCATCGGAATGTAAAACTGATGACACAGGAAACACTCAAAACATTGACCATACGAAGACTGTTTTCTTGTACTTAAGTCGGCATTGTGTCTCTTATATGTAATTTCGATGCAATTTCTGTGTTTCATCGCAAATGGGAAGGTCCAAGGGATACAGGAAGCCTGCAGATGTGCATCGGAATGTAAAACTGGTGACACAGGAAACGCTCAAAACATAGACAGAGGGAAGACTCAGTCTTCCTGTACTTAAGTCGGCATTGTGTCTCTTATATTTAACTCCGATGCAATTTCTGTGTTTCATCGTCAATGGGAAGGTCCAAGAGATACAGTAAACCTGCAGAGGTCCACCGGAATGTAAAACTAGTGACATAGGAAACGCTCAAAATATAGACAGTATGAAGACTCAGTCTTCCTGTACTTAAGTCGGCATTGTGTCTCTTCTATTTATTTCCGATGAAATTTCAGTGAATCATCGTGAGTGGGAAGGTCCAAGGGATATAGTAAACCTGCAGAGGTGCATCGGAAAGCAAAACTGATGACACAGGAAACGTTCAAACATAGACAGTAGGAAGACTTAGTCTTCCTGTACTTAAGTCGGCATAGTGTCTCTTATATTTAATTCCGATGCAATTTCTGTGTTTCATCGTCAATGGGAAGGTCCAAGGGATATAGTAAACCTGCAGAGGTGCATCGGAAAGTAAAACTGATGACACAGGAAACGCTCAAAACATAGACAGTAGAAAGACTTAGTCTTCCTGTACTTAAGTCGGCATTGTGTCTCTTATATTTAATTCCGATGCGATTTCTGTGTTTCATCGACAATGGGAAGGTCCAAGGGATACAGTAAACCGGCAGAGGTGCATCGGAATGTAAAACTGATGACACAGGAAACGCTCAAATCATTGACCATACGAAGACTGTTTTCTTGTACTTAAGTCGGCATTGTGTCTCTTATATATAATTTCGATGCATTTTCTGTGTTTCATCGTAAATGGGAAGGTCCAAGGGATACAGGAAGCCTGCAGAGGTGCATCGGAATGTAAAACTGGTGACACAGGAAACGCTCAAAACATAGACAGTAGGGAGACTCAGTCTTCCTGTACTTAATTCGGCATTCTATCTCTTATATTTAATTCCGATGCAATTTCTGTGTTTCATCGTCAATGGGAACGTCCAAGAGATATAGTAAACCTGCAGAGGTCCATCGGAATGTAAAACTAGTGACATAGGAAACGCTCAAAATATAGACAGTAGGAAGATTCAGTCTTCCTGTACTTAAGTCGGCATTGTGTCTCTTATATTTAATTCCGATGCAATTTCTGTGTTTCTTCGTCAATGGGAAGGTCCAAGGGATATAGTAAACCTGTAGAGGTGCATCGGAAAGCAAAACTGATGACACAGGAAACGCTCAAAACATAGACAGTAGAAAGACTTAGTCTTCCTGTACTTAAGTCGGCATTGTGTCTCTTATATTTAATTCCGATGCAATTTCTGTTTTTCATCGTCAATGGGAAGGTCCAAGGGATACAGTAAACCTGCAGAGGTGCATCGGAATGTAAAACTGATGACACAGGAATCGCTCAAAGCATAGACAGTAGGAAGACCCAGTCTTCCTGTACTTAAGTCGGCATTGTGTCTCTTATATTTATTTCCGATGAAATTTCAGTGATTCATCGTGAATGGGAATGTCCAAGGGATATAGTAAACATGCAGAGGTGCATCGGAAAGTAAAACTGATGACACAGGAAACGTTCAAAGCATAGACAGTAGGAAGACTTAGTCTTCCTTTACTTATGTCGGCATTGTGTCTCTTATATTTAATTCCGATGCAATTTCTGTTTTTCATCGTCTATGGGAAGGTCCAAGGGATACAGTAAACCTGCAGAGGTGCATCGGAATGAGTAACTGATGACACAGGAAACGCTCAAAACATAGACAGTAGGAAGACTCTGTCTTCCTGTACTTAAGTCGGCATTGTGTCTCTTATATTTAATTCCGATGCAATTTCTGTGTTTCATCGTCAATGGGAAGGTCCAAGGGATACAGTAAACCTGCAGAGGTGCATCAGAATGTAAAACTGGTGACTCAGGAAACGCTCAAAACATAGACAGTAGGAATACTCAGTCTTCCTGTACTTAAGTCGGCATTGTGTCTCTTATATTTAATTCCGATGCAATTTCTGTGTTTCATCGTCAATGGGAAGGTCCAAGGGATATAGTAAACCTGCAGAGGTGCATCAGAATGTAAAACTGGTGACACAGGAAACGCTCAAATCATAGACAGTAGGAAGACTCAGTCTCCCTGTACTTAAGTCGGCATTGTGTCTCTTATATTTAATTCCGATGCAATTTCTGTGTTTCATCGTCAATGGGAAGGTCCAATGGATACAATAAACCTGCAGAGGTGCATCAGAATGAAAAACTGGTGACACAGGAAACGCTCAAAGCATAGACAGTAGGAAGACTCAGTCTTCCTGTACTTAAGTCGCATTGTGTCTCTTATATTTAATTCCGATGCGATTTCTGTGTTTCATCGACAGTGGGAAGGTCCAAGGGATACAGTAAACCGGCAGAGGTGCATCGGAATGTAAAACTGATGACACAGGAAACGCTCAAACATTGACCATACGAACTCTGTTTTCTTGTACTTAAGTCGGCATTGTGTCTCTTATATGTAATTTCGATGCAATTTCTGTGTTTCATTGTAAATGGGAAGGTCCAAGGGTTACAGGAAGCCTGCAGAGGTGCATCGGAATGTAACACTGGTGACACAGGAAACGCTCAAAACATAGACAGAGGGAAGACTCAGTCTTCCAGTACTTAAGTCGGCATTGTGTCTCTTATATTTAACTCCGATGCAATTTCTGTGTTTCATCGTCAATGGGAAGGTCCAAGAGATACAGTAAACCTGCAGAGGTCCATCGGAATGTAAAACTAGTGACATAGGAAACGCTCAAAATATAGACAGTAGGAAGATTCAGTCTTCCTGTACTTAAGTCTGAATTGTGTCTCTTATATTTAATTCCGATGCAATTTCTGTGTTTCATCGTCAATGGGAAGGTCCAAGGTATATAGTAAACCTGTAGAAGTGCGTCAGGAAAGTAAAACTGATGACACAGGAAACGCTCAAAACATAGACAGTAGAAAGTCTTAGTCTTCCTGTACTTAAGTCGGCATTGTGTCTCTTTTATTTAATTCCGATGCAATTTCTGTTTTTCATCGTCAATGGGAAGGTCCAAGGGATACAGTAAACCTGCAGAGGTGCATCGGAATGTAAAACTTATGACACAGGAATCGCTCAAAACATAGACAGTAGGAAGACCCAGTCTTCCTATACTTAAGTCGGCATTGTGTCTCTTATATTTAATTCCGATGCGATATCTGTGATTCATCGACAATGGGAAGGGGCAAGGGATACAGTAAACCGGCAGAGGTGCATCGGAATGTAAAACAGGCGACACAGGAAACGCTCAAAACATAGACCGTAAGAAGGCTCAGTTTCTTGTACTTAAGTCGGCGTTGTGTCTCTTATATTTAATTCCGATGCAATTTCTATGATTCATCGTCAATGGGAAGGTCCAAAGGATACAGTAAACCTGCAGAGGTGCATCGGAATGTAAAACTGGTGACACAGGAAACGCTCAAAACATAGACAGTTGGAAGACTCAATCTTCCTGTACTTAAGTCGGCATTGTGTCTCTTATATTTAATTTCGATGCAATTTGTGTGTTTCATCGACAATGGGACGGTCCAAGGGATACAGTAAACCCGCAGACGTGCATCGGAGTGTAAAACTGATGACACAGGAAACGCTCAAAACATAGACAGTACGAAGACTCAGTCTTCCTGTACATAAGTCGGCATTGTGTCTCTTATATTTAATTCCGATGCGATTTCTGTGTTTCATCGACAATGGGAAAGTTCAAGGGATACAGTAAACCGGCAGAGGTGCATTTGAATGTAAAACTGGTGACACGGGAAACACTCAAAACATAGACCGTAAGAAGACTCAGTTTTCTTGTACCTAAGATGGCGTTGTGTCTTTTATATTTAATTCCGATGCAATTTCTGTGTTTCATCGTAAATGGGAAGCTCCAGTAGATACAGAAAACCTGCAGAGGTGCATCGGAGAGTAAAACTGATGACACAGGAAACGCTCAAAACATAGACAGTAGGGAGACTTAGTCTACCTGTACTTAAGTCGGCATTGTGTCTCTTATGTTTAATTCCGATGCAATTTCTGTGTTTCATCGTCACTGTGAAGGTCCAAGGGATACAGTAAACCTGTAGAGGTGCATCGTAATGTGAAACTGGTGACACAGGAAACGTTCAAAACATAGACAGTAGGAAGACTTAGTCTTCCTGTACTTAAGTCGGCATTGTGTCTCTTATATTTAATTCCGATGCAATTTCTGTTTTTCATCGTCAATGGGAAGGTCCAAGGGATACAGTAAACCTGCAGAGGTGCATCGGAATGTGTAACTGATGACACAGGAACCGCTCAAAACATAGACAGTAGGAAGACTCAGTCTTCCTGTACTTTTTTCGGCATTGTGTCTCTTATGCAATTTCTGTGTTTCATCGTCAATGGGAAGGCCAAGGGATATAGTAAACCTGCAGAGGTGCATCAGAATGTAAAACTGGTGACACAGGAAACGCTCAAAACATAGACAGTAGGAAGACTCAGTCTTCCTGTACTTATGTCGGCATTGTGTCTCTTATATTTAATTCCGATGCAATTTCTGTGTTACATCGTCAATGGGAAGGTCCAATGGATACAGTAAACCTGCAGAGGTGCATCAGAATGAAAAACTGGTGACACAGGAAACGCTCAAAGCAGTGACAGTAGGAATACTCAGTCTTCCTGTACTTAAGTCGGAATTGTGTCTGTTATATTTAATTCCGATGCGATTTTTGTGTTTCATCGACAATGGGAAGGTCCAAGGGATACAGTACACCGGCAGAGGTGCATCGGAACGTAAAACTGGTGACACAGGATACGCTCAAAACATTGACCATACATTGACTGTTTTCTTGTACTTAAGTCGGCATTGTGTCTCTTATATTTAATTCCGATGCAATTTCTGTGTTTCATCGTCAATGGGAGGGTCCAAGGGATACAGTAAACCTGCAGAGGTGGTTCAGAATGTAAAACTGGTGTCTCAGGAAACGCTCAAAACGTAGACAGTAGGAAGACTCAGTCTTCCTGTACTTAATTCGGCAATTTGTCTCTTATATTTAATTCCGATGCAATTTCTGTGTTTCATCGTCAATGTTAAGGTCCAAGGGATATAGTAAACCTGCAGAGGTGCATCAGAATGTAAAACTAGTGACACAGGAAACGCTCAAAACATAGACAGTAGGAAGACTCAGTCTTCCTGTACTTAAGTCGGCATTGTGTCTCTTATATTTAATTCCGATGCGATTACAGTGTTTCATCGACAATGGGAAGGTCCAGGGGATACAGTAAACCGGCAGAGGTGCTTCGGAATGTAAAACTGGTGACACAGGAAACGCTCAAAACATTAACCATACGATGACTGTTTTCTTGTACTTAAGTCGGCATTGTGACTCTTATATGTAATTTCGATGCAATTTCTGTGTTTCATCGTAAATGGGAAGGTCCAAGGGATACAGGAAGCCTGCAGAGGTGCATCGGAATGTAAAACTGGTGACACGGGAAACGCTCGAAGCATAGACCGTAAGAAGACTCAGTTTTCTTGTACTTAAGTCGGCGTTGTGTCTCATATTTACTTCCGATGCAATTTCAGTGTTTCATCGTCAATGGGAAGGTCCAAGGGATACAGTAAACCGGCAGATGTGCATCGGAATGTAAAACTGGTGACACAGGAAACGCTCAAACATAGACAGTAGGAAGACAGTCTTCCTGTACTTAAGTCGGCATTGTGTCTCTTATATTTATTTCCGATGAAACTTCTGTGTTTCATCGTGAATGGGACGGTCCAAGGGATATAGTAAACGTGCAGAGGTGCATCGGAAAGTAAAACTGATGACACAGGAACCGCTCAGAACATAGACAGTAGGAAGACTTTGTCTTCCTGTGCTTAAGTCGGCATTGTGTCTCTTATATTTAATTCCGATGCAATTTCTGTGTTTCATCGTCACTGTGAAGGTCCAAGGGATACAGTAAACCTGTAGAGGTGCATCGGAATGTAAAACTGGTGACAAAGGAAACGCTCAAAACATAGACAGTAGGAAGACACAGTCTTCCTGTACTTAAGTCGGCATTGTGTCTCTTATATTTAATTCCTATGCGATTTCTGTGTTTCATCGTCACTGTGAAGGTCCAAGGGATACAGTAAACCTGTAGAGGTGCATCGGAATGTAAAACTGGTGACAAAGGAAACGCTCAAAACATAGACAGTAGGAAGACACAGTCTTCCTGTACTTAAGTCGGCATTGTGTCTCTTATATTTAATTCCTATGCGATTTCTGTGTTTCATCGACAATGGGAAGGTCCAAGGGATACAGTAAACCGGCCGATGTGCATCGGAATGTAAAACTGGTGACACAGGAAACGCTCAAGACATTGACCGTACGAAGACTGTTTTCTTGTACTTAAGTCGGCATTGTGCCTCTTATATTTAATTTCGATGCAATTTCTGTGTTTCATCGTCAATGGGAAGGTCCAAGGGATACAGGAAACCTGCAGAGGTGCATCGGAATGTAAAACTGGTGACACAGGAAACGCTCAAAGCATAGAGAGTAGGAAGACTTAGTCTTCCTGTACTTAAGTCGGCATTGTGTCTCTTATATTAAATTCCGATGCTAATTTCTGTGTTTCATCGTCAATGGGAAGGTCCAAGAGATACAGTAAACCTGCAGAGGTGCATCGGAATGTAAAACTAGTGACATAGGAAACGCTCAAAACATAGACTGTAGTAAGACTCAGTCTTCCTGTACTTAAGTCGGCATTGTGTCTCTTATATTTAATTTCGATGCAATTTGTGTGTTTCATCGCCAATGGGAAGGTCCAAGGGATACAGTAAACCTGCAGAGGTGCATCGGAATGTAAAACTGATGACACAGGAAACGCTCAAAGCATAGACAGTAGGAAGACCCAGTCTTCCTGTACTTAAGTAGGCATTGTGTCTCTTATATTTAGTTCCGATGCGATTTCTGTGTTTCATCGACAATGGGAAGGTCCAAGGGATACAGTAAACCGGCAGATGTGCATCGGAATGTAAAACTGGTGACACAGGAAACGCTCAAAACATACACAGTAGGAAGACAGTCTTCCTGTACTTAAGTCGGCATTGTGTCTCTTATATTTATTTCCGATGAAACTTCTGTGTTTCATCGTGAATGGGAAGGTCCAAGGGATATAGTAAACGTGCAGAGGTGCATCGGAAAGTAAAACTGATGACACAGGAACCGCTCAGAACATAGACAGTAGGAAGACTTTGTCTTCCTGTACTTAAGTCGGCATTGTGTCTCTTATATTTAATTCCGATGCAATTTCTGTGTTTCATCGTCACTGTGAAGGTCCAAGGGATACAGTAAACCTGTAGAGGTGCATCGGAATGTAAAACTGGTGACAAAGCTAACGCTCAAAACATAGACAGTAGGAAGACACAGTCTTCCTGTACTTAAGTCGGCATTGTGTCTCTTATATTAAATTCCGATGCTAATTTCTGTGTTTCATCGTCAATGGGAAGGTCCAAGAGATAGAGTAAACCTGCAGAGGTGCATCGGAATGTAAAACTAGTGACATAGGAAACGCTCAAAACATAGACTGTAGGAAGACTCAGTCTTCCTGTACTTAAGTCGGCATTGTGTCTCTTATATTTAATTTCGATGCAATTTGTGTGTTTCATCGCCAATGGGAAGGTCCAAGGGATACAGTAAACCTGCAGAGGTGCATCGGAATGTAAAACTGATGACACAGGAAACGCTCAAAGCATAGACAGTAGGAAGACCCAGTCTTCCTGTACTTAAGTAGGCATTGTGTCTCTTATATTTAATTCCGATGCGATTTCTGTGTTTCATCGACAATGGGAAGGTCCAAGGGATACAGTAAACCGGCAGAGGTGCATCGGAATGTAAAACTGGTGACACGGGAAACGCTCGAAGCATAGACCGTAAGAAGACTCAGTTTTCTTGTACTTAAGTCGGCGTTGTGTCTCATATTTACTTCCGATGCAATTTCAGTGTTTCATCGTCAATGGGAAGTTCCAAGGGATACAGTAAACCGGCAGATGTGCATCGGAATGTAAAACTGGTGACACAGGAAACGCTCAAAACATAGACAGTAGGAAGACAGTCTTCCTGTACTTAAGTCGGCATTGTGTCTCTTATATTTATTTCCGATGAAACTTCTGTGTTTCATCGTAAATGGGAAGGTCCAAGGGATATAGTAAACGTGAAGAGGTGCATCGGAAAGTAAAACTGATGACACAGGAACCGCTCAGAACATAGACAGTTGGAAGACTTTGTCTTCCTGTACTTAAGTCGGCATTGTGTCTCTTATATTTAATTCCGATGCAATTTCTGTGCTTCATCGTCACTGTGAAGGTCCAAGGGATACAGTAAACCTGTAGAGGTGCATCGGAATGTAAAACTGGTGACAAAGGAAACGCTCAAAACATAGACAGTAGGAAGACACAGTCTTCCTGTACTTAAGTCGGCATTGTGTCTCTTATATTTAATTCCTATGCGATTTCTGTGTTTCATCGACAATGGGAAGGTCCAAGGGATACAGTAAACCGGCCGATGTGCATCGGAATGTAAAACTGGTGACACAGGAAACGCTCAAAACATTGACCGTACGATGACTGTTTTCTTGTACTTAAGTCGGCATTGTGCCTCTTATATTTAATTTCGATGCAATTTCAGTGTTTCATCGTCAATGGGAAGGTCCAAGGGATACAGGAAACCTGCAGAGGTGCTTCGGAATGTTACACTGGTGACACAGGAAACGCTCAAATCATAGAGAGTAGGAAGACTTAGTCTTCCTGTACTTAAGTCGGCATTGTGTCTCTTATATTTAATTTCGATGCAATTTGTGTGTTTCATCGCCAATGGGACGGTCCAAGGGATACAGTAAACCCGCAGAGGTGCATCGGAATGTAAAACTGATGACACAGGAAACGCTCAAAGCATAGACAGTACGAAGACTCAGTCTTCCTGTACATAAGTCGGCATTGTGTCTCTTATATTTAATTCCGATGCGATTTCTGTGTTTCATCGACAATGGGAAAGTTCAAGGGATACAGTAAACCGGCAGAGGTGCATTTGAATGTAAAACTGGTGACACGGGAAATGCTCAAAACATAGACCGTAAGAAGACTCAGTTTTCTTGTACCTAAGATGGCGTTGTGTCTTTTATATTTAATTCCGATGCAATTTCTGTGTTTCATCGTAAATGGGAAGCTCCAGTAGATACAGAAAACCTGCAGAGGTGCATCGGAGAGTAAAACTGATGACACAGGAAACGCTCAAAACATAGACAGCAGGGAGACTTAGTCTTCCTGTACTTAAGTCGGCATTGTGTCTCTTATGTTTAATTCCGATGCAATTTCTGTGTTTCATCGTCACTGTGAAGGTCCAAGGGATACAGTAAACCTGTAGAGGTGCATCGGAATGTGAAACTGGTGACACAGGAAACGTTCAAAACATAGACAGTAGGAAGACTTTGTCTTCCTGTACTTAAGTCGGCATTGTGTCTCTTATATTTAATTCCGATGCAATTTCTGTTTTTCATCGTCAATGGGAAGGTCCAAGGGATACAGTAAACCTGCAGAGGTGCATCGGAATGTGCAACTGATGACACAGGAAACGCTCAAAACATAGACAGTAGGAAGACTCAGTCTTCCTGTACTTTTTTCGGCATTGTGTCTCTTATGCAATTTCTGTGTTTCATCGTCAATGGGAAGGCCAAGGGATATAGTAAACCTGCAGAGGTGCATCAGAATGTAAAACTGGTGACACAGGAAACGCTCAAAACATAGACAGTAGGAAGACTCAGTCTTCCTGTACTTAAGTCGGCATTGTGTCTCTTATATTTAATTCCGATGCGATTACAGTGTTTCATCGACAATGGGAAGGTCCAAGGGATACAGTAAACCGGCAGAGGTGCTTCGGAATGTAAAACTGGTGACACAGGAAACGCTCAAAACATTAACCATACGATGACTGTTTTCTTGTACTTAAGTCGGCATTGTGACTCTTATATGTAATTTCGATGCAATTTCTGTGTTTCATCGTAAATGGGAAGGTCCAAGGGATACAGGAAGCCTGCAGAGGTGCATCGGAATGTAAAACTGGTGACACAGGTAACGCTCAAAACATAGACAGTAGGAAGACTAGTCCTCTTGTACTTAAGTCGTCATTGTGTCTCTTGTATTTAATTCCGATGCGATATCTGTGTTTCATCGACAATGGGAAGGGGCCAGGGATACATTAAACCGGCAGAGGTGCATCGGAATGTAAAACAGGCGACACAGGAAACGCTCAAAACATAGACCGTAAGAAGGCTCAGTTTTTTTGTACTTAAGTCGGCGTTGTGTCTCTTATATTTAATTCCGATGCAATTTCTGTTTTTCATCGTCAATGGGAAGGTCCAAGGGATACAGTAAACCTGCAGAGGTGCATCGGAATGTAAAACTGGTGACACAGGAAACGCTCAAAACATAGACAGTAGGAAGACACAGTCTTCCTGTACTTAATACGACATTGTGTCTCTTATATTTAATTTCGATGCAATTTGTGTGTTTCATCGCCAATGGGAAGGTCCAAGGGATACAGTAAACCTGCAGAGGTGCATCGGAATGTAAAACTGATGACACAGGAAACGCTCAAAGCATAGACAGTAGGAAGACCCAGTCTTCCTGTACTTAAGTAGGCATTGTGTCTCTTATATTTAATTCCGATGCGATTTCTGTGTTTCATCGACAATGGGAAGGTCCAAGGGATACAGTAAACCGGCAGAGGTGCATCGGAATGTAAAACTGGTGACACGGGAAACGCTCGAAGCATAGACCGTAAGAAGACTCAGTTTTCTTGTACTTAAGTCGGCGTTGTGTCTCATATTTACTTCCGATGCAATTTCAGTGTTTCATCGTCAATGGGAAGGTCCAAGGGATACAGTAAACCGGCAGATGTCCATCGGAATGTAAAACTGGTGACACAGGAAACGCTCAAAACATAGACAGTAGGAAGACAGTCTTCCTGTACTTAAGTCGGCATTGTGTCTCTTATATTTATTTCCGATGAAACTTCTGTGTTTCATCGTGAATGGGAAGGTCCAAGGGATATAGTAAACGTGCAGAGGTGCATCGGAAGGTAAAACTGATGACACAGGAACCGCTCAGAACATAGACAGTAGGAAGTCTTTGTCTTCCTGTACTTAAGTCGGCATTGTGTCTCTTATATTAAATTCCGATGCTAATTTCTGTGTTTCGTCGTCAATGGGAAGGTCCAAGAGATACAGTAAACCTGCAGAGGTGCATCGGAATGTAAAACTAGTGACATAGGAAACGCTCAAAACATAGACTGTAGGAAGACTCAGTCTTCCTGTACTTAAGTCGGCATTGTGTCTCTTATATTTAATTCCGATGCGATTTCTGTGTTTCATCGACAATGGGAAGGTCCAAGGGATACAGTAAACCTGCAGAGGTGCATCGGAATGTAAAACTGGTGACACAGGAGACGCTCAAAACATTGAATGTACGAAGACGGTTTTCTTGTACTTAAGTGGGCATTGTGTCTCTTATATTTAATTCCGATGCAATTTCTGTGTTTCATCGTCACTGTGAAGGTCCATGGGATACAGTAAACCTGTAGAGGTGCATCGGAAAGTAAAACTGGTGACACAGGAAACGCTCAAATTCTAGACGGTAGGATGACTCAGTCTTCCTGTACTTAAGTCAGCATTGTGTCTCTTATATTTAATTCCGATGCAATTTCTGTGTTTCACCGTCAGTGGGAAGGTCCAAGGGATACAGTAAACCTGCACAGGTGCATCAGAATGTAAAACTGGTGACACAGGAAAAGCTCAAAACATAGACAGTAGGAAGACTCAGTCTTCCTGTACTTAAGTCGGCATTGTGTCTCTTATATTTAATTCCGATGCAATTTCTGTGTTTCATCGTCAATGGGAAGGTCCAAGGGATACAGTAAACCTGCAGAGGTGCATCAGAATGAAACACTGGTGACACAGGAAACGCTCAAAGCAGTGACAGTAAGAATACTCAGTCTTCCTGTTCTTAAGTCGGAATTGTGTCTGTTATATTTAATTCCGATGCGATTTTTGTGTTTCATCGACAATGGGAAGGTCCAAGGGATACAGTAAACCGGCAGAGGTGCATCGGAATGTAAAACTGGTGACACAGGAAACGCTCAACACATAGACAGTAGGAAGACTCAGTCTTCCTGTACTTAAGTCGGCATTGTGTCTCTTATATTTAATTCCGATGCAATTTCTGTGTTTCATCGTCAATGGGAAGGTCCAAGAAACACAGTAAACCTGCAGAGGTGCATCGGAATGTAAAACTAGTTACATGGGAAACGCTCAAATCATAGACAGTAGGAAGACTCAGTCTTCCTGTACTTAAGTCGGCATTGTGTCTCTTATATTTATTTCCAATGAAATTTCTGTGTTTCATCGTGAATGGGAAGGTCCAAGGGATACAGTAAACCTGCAGAGGTGGATCAGATTGTAAAACTGGTGACACAGGAAACGCTCAAAACATAGACAGTAGGAAGACTCATTCTTCCTGTACTTAAGTCGGCATTGTGTCTCTTATATTTAATTCCGATGCAATTTCTGTGTTTCATCGTCAATGGGAGGGTCCAAGGGATACAGTAAACCTGCAGAGGTGCATCAGAATGTAAAACTGGTGTCTCAGGAAACGCTCAAAACATAGACAGTAGGAAGACTCAGTCTTCCTGTACTTAATTCGGCATTTTGTCTCTTATATTTATTTCCGACGCAATTTCTGTGTTTCATCGTCAATGTTAAGGTCCAAGGGATACAGTAAACCTGCAGATGTGCATCGGAATGTAAAACTGGTGACACAGGAAACGCTCAAAACATAGAGAGTAGGAAGACTCAGTCTTCCTGTACTTAAGTCGGCATTGTGTCTCTTATATTTAATTCCTATGCGATTTCTGTGTTTCATCGACAATGGGAAGGTCTAAGAGATACAGTAAACCTGCAGAGGTGCTTCGGAATGTAAAACTAGTGACATAGGAAACGCTTAAAACATAGACTGTAGGAAGACTCAGTCTTCCTGTACTTAAGTCGGCATTGTGTCTCTTATATTTAATTCCGATGCGATTTCTGTGTTTCATCGACAATAGGAAGGTCCAAGTGATACAGTAAACCTGCAGGGGTGCATCGGAATGTAAAACTGGTGACACAGGAGACGCTCAAAACATTGACTGTACGAAGACGGTTTTCTTGTACTTAAGTGGGCATTGTGTCTCTTATATTTAATTCCGATGCAATTTCTGTGTTTCATCGTCACTGTGAAGGTCCAAGGAATACAGTAAACCTGTAGAGGTGCATCGGAAAGTAAAACTGTTGACACAGGAAACGCTCAAATTCTAGACGGTAGGATGACTCAGTCTTCCTGTACTTAAGTCAGCATTGTGTCTCTTATATTTATTTCCGATGCAATTTCTGTGTTTCATCGTCAGTGGGAAGGTCCAAGGGATACAGTAAACCTGCAGAGGTGCATCAGAATGTAAAACTGGTGATACAGGAAACGCTCAAAACATAGACAGTAGGAAGACTCAGTCTTCCTGTACCTAAGTCGGCATTGTGTCTCTTATATTTAATTCCGATGCAATTTCTGTGTTTCATCGTCAATGGGAAGGTCCAAGGGATACAGTAAACCTGCAGAGTTGCATCGGAATGTAAAACTGATGACACAGGAAACGCTCAAAACATAGACAGTAGGATGACTCAGTCTTCCTGTACCTTAGTCGGCATTGTGTCTCTTATATTTAATTCCGATGCGATTTCTGTGTTTCATCGTGAATGGGAAGGTCCAAGGGATACAGTAAACCGGCAGAGGTACATCGGAATGTAAAACTGGTGACACGGGAAACGCTCAAAACATAGACCGTAAGAAGACTCAGTTTTCTTGTACTTAAGTCGGCGTTGTCTCTCTTATATTTAATTCCGATGCAATTTCTGTGTTTCATCGTCACTGTGTAGGTCCAAGGGATACAGTAAACCTGTAGAGGTGCATCGGAATGTAAAACTGATTACACAGGAAACGCTCAAATTATAGACAGTAGGAAGACTCAGTCTATCATTACTTAAGTCGGCATTGTGTCTCTTATATTTAATTCCGATGTAATTTCTGTGTTTCATCGTCAATGGGAAGGTCCAAGGGATACAGTAAACCTGCAGAGGTGCAACAGAATGTAAAACTGGTGACACAGGAAACGCTCAAAGCATAGACAGTAGGAGGACTAAGTTTTCCTGTACTTAAGTCGGCATTGTGTGGATCTGAGCACTATGGTACTTAACATTTGTGGTCATTAGTCCCGTAGAACTTAGAACTACTTAAACCTAACTAACATAAGGACATCACCACACATCCATGCACGAGGCAGGATTCGAACCTGCGACCGTGACAGTCGCGCGGTTCCGGACTGAGCGCCTAGAACCGTTAGACCACCGCGGCTGGCCGGCATTCTGTCTCTTATATTTAATTCCGATGCAATTTCTGTGTTTCATCGTCACTGTGAAGGTCCAAGGGATACAGTATACCTGTAGAGGTGCATCGGAATGTAAAACTGGTGACACAGGGAACGCTCAAATTATAGACAGTAGGAAGACTCTGTCTTCCTGTACTTAAGTCGGCATTGTGTCTCTTATATTTAATTCCGATGCAATTTCTGTGTTCCATCGTCAATGGGAAGGTCCAAGGGATACAGTAAACCTGCAGAGGTGCATCGGAATGTAAAACTGGTGACACAGGAAACGCTCAAAACATAGACCGTAAGAAGACTCAGTTTTCTTGTACTTAAGTCGGCGTTGTTTCTCTTATATTTAATTCCGATGCAATTTCTGTGTTTCATCGTCAATGGGAAGGTCCAATGGATACAGTACACCTGCAGAGGTGAATCGGTTGTAAAACTGGTGACACAGGAAACGCTCAAAACATAGACAGTAGGAAGACTAAGTCTTCCTGTACTTAAGTCGGCATCGTGTGGCTCTGAGCACTATGGGACTTACCATCTGTGGTCATTAGTCCCATAGAACTTAGAACTACTTAAACCTTACTAACCTAAGGACATCACCCACATCCATGCGCGAGGTAGGATTCGAACCTGCGACCGTGGCAGTCGCGCGGTTCCGGACTGAGCGCCTAGAACCGCTAGACCACCGCGGCCGGACGGCATTATGTCTCTTATATTTAATTCCGATGCAATTTCTGTTTTTCATCGTCAATGGGAAGGTTCAAGGAATACAGTAAACCTGCAGATGTGCATCGGAATGTAAAAGTTGTGACACAGGAAACGCTCAAAACATAGACAGTAGGAAGACTCAGTCTTCCTGTACTTAAGTCGGCATTGTGTCTCTTATATTTATTTCCGATGAAATTTCTGTGTTTCATCGTGAATGGGAAGGTCCAAGGGATATAGTAAACCTGCAGAGGTGCATCGGAAAGTAAAACTGATGACACAGGAAACGCTCAAAGCATAGACAGTAGGAAGACTAGGTCTTCCTGTACTTAAGTCGGCATCGTGTGGCTCTGAGCACTATGGGACTTACCATCTGTGGTCATTAGTCCCATAGAACTTAGAACTACTTAAACCTATCTAACCTAAGGACATCACCCACTTCCATGCACGAGGCAGGATTCGAACCTGCGACCGTGGCAGTCGCGCGGTTCCGGACTGAGCGCCTAGAACCGCTAGACCACCGCTGCCGGCCGGCATTATGTCTCTTATATTTAATTCCGATGCAATTTCTGTTTTTCATCGTTAATGGGAAGGTTCAAGGAATACAGTAAACCTGCAGAGGTGCATCGGAATGGAAAAATGGTGACACAGGAAACGCTCAAAGCATAGACAGTGGGAAGACTCAGTCTTCCTGTACTTAAGTCGGCATTGTGTCTCTTACATTTATTTCCGATGAAATTTCTGTGTTTCATCGGGAATGGGAAGGTCCAAGGGATATAGTAAACCTGCAGAGGTGCATCGGAAAGTAAAACTGATGACACAGGAAACACTCAAAACATACATAGTAGGAAGACTTAGTCTTCCTGTACTTAAATCGGCATTGTGTCTCTTATATTTAATTCCGATGCAATTTCTGTGTTTCATCGTCACTATGTAGGTCCAAGGGATACAGTAAACCTGTAGAGGTGCATCGGAATGTAAAACTGGTGACACAGGAAACGCTCAAATTATAGACAGTAGGAAGACTCAGTCTTCCTGTACTTAAGTAGGCATTGTGTCTCTTATATTTAATTCCAATGCCATTTCTGTGTTTCATCGCCAATGGGAAGGTCCAAGGGATACAGTAAACCTGCAGAGGTGCATCAGAATGTAAAACTGGTGACACACGAAACGCTCAAAACATAGACAGTCGAAGAATCAGTCTTCCTGTACTTAATCGGCATTGTGTGGCTTTGAGCACTATGGGACTTAACATCTGTGGTCATTAGTCCGCTACAACTTAGAACTACTTAAACCTAACTAAACTAAGGACATCACCCACATCCATGCACGAGGCAGGACTCGAACCTGCGACAGTAGCAGTCGCGCGGTTCCGGACTGAGCGCCGAGAACCGCTAGACCACCGCGGCCGGCCGGCATTACGTCTCTTATATTTAATTCCGATTAAATTTCTGTGTTTCAACGGCAATGGGAACGTCCAAGGGATACAGCAAACCTGCGGAGGTGCATCGGAATGCAAAACTAGTGACACAGGAAACGCTCAAAGCATAGAGAGTAGGAAGACTCAGTCTTCCTGTACTTAAGTCGGCATTGTGTCTCTTACATTTATTTCCGATGAAATTTCTGTGTTTCATCGTCAATGGGAAGGTCCAAGGGATACAGTAAACCTGCAAAGGTGCATCGGAATGTAAAACTTGTGACACAGGAAACGCTCAAAACATAGACAGTAGGAAGACAGTCTTCCTGTACTTAAGTCGGCATTGTTTCTCTTACATTTATTTCCGATGAAATTTCTGTGTTTCATCGTGAATGGGAAGGTCAAAGGGATATAGTAAACCTGCAGAGGTGCATCGGAAAGTAAAACTGATGACACAGGAAACGCTCAAAACATAGACAGTAGGAAGACTTAATCTTCCTGTGCTTAAGTCGGCATTGTGTCTCTTATATTTAATTCCGATGCATTTTCTGTGTTTCATCGTCACTGTGAAGGTCCAAGGGATACAGTAAACCTGCAGAGGTGCATCGGAATGTAAAACTGGTGACACAGGAAACGCTCAAAACATAGACAGTAGGAAGACTCAGTCTACCTGTACTTAAATCGGCATTGTGTCTCTTATATTTATTTCCGATGAAATTTCTGTTTTTCATCGTCAATGGGAAGGTCCAAGGGATACAGTATAACGGCAGAGGTCCATCGGAATGTAAAACTGATGACACAGGAAATGCTCAAAACATAGACAGTAGGATGACTCAGTCTTCCTGTACTTAAGTCGGCATTGTGTCTCTTATATTTAATTCCGATGCGATTTCTGTGTTTCCTTGTCAATGGGAAGGTCCAAGGGATACAGTAAACCAGCAGAGGTGCATCGGAATGTAAAACTGGTGACACAGGAAACGCTCAAAACATAGACCTTAAGAAGACTCAGTTTTCTTGTACTTAAGTCGGCGTTGTTTCTCTTATATTTAATTCCGATGCAATTTCTGTGTTTCATCGTCAATGGGAAGGCCCAATGGATACAGTAAAGCTGCAGAGGTGAATTGGAATGTAAAACTGGTGACACAGGAAACGTTCAAAAAATAGACAGTAGGAAGACTCAGTCTTCCTGTACTTAAGTCGGCATTGTGTCTCTTATATTTAATTTCAATGCAGTTTGTGTGTTTCATCGAAAATGGGAAGGTTCAAGGGATACAGTAAACCTGCAGAGGTGCATCGGAATGTAAAACTGGTGACACAGGAAACGCTCAAAACATAGACTGTAGGAAGACTCAGTCTACCTGTACTTAAGTCGGCATTGTGTCTCTTATATTTATTTCCGATGAAATTTCTGTTTTTCATCGTCAATGGGAAGGTCCAAGGGATACAGTAAAACGGCAGAGGTCCATCGGAATGTAAAACTGATGACACAGGAAACGCTCAAAACATAGGCAGTAGGATGACTCAGTCTTCCTGTACTTAAGTTGGCATTGTGTCTCTTATATTTAATTCCGATGCGATTTCTGTGTTTCATCGACAATGGGAAGGTCCAAGGGATACAGTAAACCTGCAGAGGTGCATCGGAATGTAAAACTGGTGACACAGAAAACGCTCAAAACATAGACCGTAAGAAGACTCAGTTTTCTTGTACTTAAGTCGGCGTTGTTTCTCTTATATTTAATTCCGATGCAATTTCTGTGTTTCATCGTCAATGGGAAGGTCCAATGGATACAGTAAAGCTGCAGAGGTGAATTGGAATGTAAAACCGGTGACACAGGAAACGCTCAAAAAATAGACAGTAGGAAGACTCAGTCTTCCTGTACTTAAGTCGGCATTGTGTCTCTTATATTTAATTTCAATGCAGTTTGTGTGTTTCATCGAAAATGGGAAGGTTCAAGGGATACAGTAAACCTGCAGAGGTGCATCGGAATGTAAAACTGGTGACACAGGAGACGCTCAAAGCATTGACCGTAAGAAGACAAAGTTTTCTTGTACTTAAGTCGGCGTTGTGTCTCTTATATTTAATTCCGATGCAATTTCTGTGTTTCATCGTCACTGTGAAGGTCCATGGGATACAGTAAACCTGTAGAGGTGCATCGGAATGTAAAACTGGTGACACAGGAAACGCTTAAAACATAGACAGTAGGAAGACTCAGTCTTCCTGTACTTAATTCGGCATTGTGTCTCTTATATTTATTTCCAATGAAATTTCTGTGTTTCATCGTGAATAGGAAGGTCCAAGGGATATAGTAAACCTGCAGAGGTGCATCGGAAAGTAAAACTGATGACACAGGAAACGCTCAAAACATAGACAGTAGGAAGACTTAGTCTTCCTGTACTTAAGTCGGCATTGTGTCTCTTATATTAAATTCCGATGCAATTTCTGTTTTTCATCGTCAATGGGAAGGTTCAAGGAATACAGTAAACCTGCAGAGGTGCATCGGAATGTAAAAATGGTGACACAGGAAACGCTCAAAACATAGTCAGTTGGAAGACTGTCTTCCTGTATTTAAGTCGGCATTGTGTCTGTTATATTTAATTCCGAAGCGATTTCCGTGTTTCATCGACAATGGAAAAGTCCAAGGGATACAGTAAACCGGCAGAGGTGCATCGGAATGTAAATCCGGTGACACAGGAAACGCTCAAAACATAGACCGTAAGAAGACTCAGTTTTCTTGTACTTAAGTCGACTTTGTGTCTCTTATATTTAATTCCGATGCAATTTCTGTGTTTCATCGTCAATGGGAAGGTGCAATGGATACAGTAAACCTGCAGAGGTGAATCGGAATGTAAAACTGGTGACACAGGAAATGCTCAAAACATAGACAGTAGGAAGACTCAGTCTTCCTGTACTTAAGTCGGCATTGTGTCTCTTATATATAATTTCGATGCAATTTGTGTGTTTCATCGCCAATGGGATGGTCCAATGGATACAGTAAATCTGCAGTGGTGCATCGGAATGTAAAACTGGTGACACAGGAGACGCTCAAAACATAGACAGTAGGAAGACTTAGTCTTCCTGTACTTAAGTCGGCATTGTGTGGCTCTGAGCACTATGGGACTTAACATCAGTGGTAATTAGTCCCCTAGAACTTATAACTACTTAAACCTAACTAACCCAAGGACATCACCCATACCCATGCACGAGGCAGGATTCGAACCTGCGACCGTGACAGTCGCGCGGTGCCGGACTGACCGCCTAGAACCGCTAGACCACCGCGGCCGGGCGGCATTCTGTCTCTTATATTTAATTCCGATGCAATTTCTGTGTTTCATCGTCAATGGGAACGTCCAAGGGATACAGTAAACCTGCAGAGGTGCATCGGAATGCAAAACTAGTGGCACAGGATACACTCAAAACATAGACAGTAGGAGGACTCAGTCTTCCTGTACTTAAGTCGGCATTGTGTCTCTTATATTTAATTCCGATGCAATTTCTGTGTTTCATCGTCAATGGGAAGGTCCAAGGGATACAGTAAACCTGCAGAGCTGCAACGGAATGTAAATCTGGTGACACAGGAAACGCTCAAAACATAGACAGTAGGAAGACTCAGTCTTCCTGTACTTAAGTCGGCATTGTGTCTCCTATATTTATTTCCGATGAAATTTCTGTGTTTCATCGTCAATGGGAAGGTCCAAGGGATATAGTAAACCTGCAGAGGTGCAACGGAAAGTAAAACTGATGACACAGGAAACGGTCAAACATAGACAGTAGGAAGACTCAGTCTTCCGGTACTTAAGTCGGCATTGTGTCTCTTACATTTATTTCCGATGAAATTTCTGTGTTTCATCGGGAATGGGAAGGTCCAAGGGATATAGTAATCCTGCAGAGGTGCATCGGAAAGTAAAACTGATGACACAGGAAACACTCAAAACATACATAGTAGGAAGACTTAATCTTCCTGTACTTAAGTCGGCATTGTGTCTCTTATATTTAATTCCGATGCAATTTCTGTGTTTCATCGTCACTGGGAAGGTCCAAGGGATACAGTAAACCTGCAGAGGTGCATCAGAATGTAAAACTGGTGACACAGAAAACGCTCAAAACATAGGCAGTCGAAGAATCAGTCTTCCTGTACTTAAGTCGGCACTGTGTGGCTCTGAGCACTATGGGACTTAACATCAGTGGTCATTTTTCCCCTACAACTTAGAACTACTTAAACCTAACTAACCTAAGGACATCACCCACATCCATGCACGAGGCAGGATTCGAACCTGCGACCGTAGCAGTCGCGCGGTTCCGGACTGAGCGCCTAGAACCGCTAGACCACCGCGGCCGGCCGGCATTATGTCTCTTATATTTAATTCCGATTCAATTTCTGTGTTTCAACGTCAATGGGAACGTCCAAGGGATACAGCAAACCTGCAGAGGTGCATCAGAATGCAAAACTAGTGACACAGGAAACGCTCAAAACATAGAGAGTAGGAAGACTCAGTCTTCCTGTACTTAAGTCGGCATTGTGTCTCTTACATTTCTTTCCGATGAAATTTCTGTGTTTCATTGTCAATGGGAAGGTCCAAGGGATACAGTAAACCTGCAAAGGTGCATCGGAATGTAAAGCTGGTGACACAGGAAACGCTCAAAACATAGACAGTAGGAAGACAGTCTTCCTGTACTTAAGTCGGCATTTTGTCTCTTACATTTAATTCCGATGCAATTTCTGTGTTTCATCGTCAACGGTAAGGTCCAAGGGAAACAGTAAACCTGCAGAGGTGCATCGGAATGTAAAACTGGTGACACAGGAAACGCTCAAAACATAGACAGTAGGAAGACTCAGTCTACCTGTACTTAAGTCGGCATTGTGTCTCTTATATTTATTTCCGATGAAATTTCTGCTTTTCATCGTCAATGGGAAGGTCCAAGGGATACAGTAAAACGGCAGAGGTCCATCGGAATGTAAAACTGATGACACAGGAAACGCTCAAAACATAGACAGTAGGATGACTCAGTCTTCCTGTACTTAAGTCGGCATTGTGTCTCTTATATTTAATTCCGATGCGATTTCTGTGTTTCATCGACAATGGGAAGGTCCAAGGGATACAGTAAACCTGCAGAGGTGCATCGGAATGTAAAACTGGTGACACAGGAAACGCTCAAAACATAGACCGTAAGAAGACTCAGTTTTCTTGTACTTAAGTCGGCGTTGTTTCTCTTATATTTAATTCCGATGCAATTTCTGTGTTTCATCGTCAATGGGAAGGTCCAATGGATACAGTAAAGCTGCAGAGGTGAATTGGAATGTAAAACTGGTGACACAGGAAACGCTCAAAACATAGACAGTAGGAAGACTCAGTCTTCCTGTACTTAAGTCGGCATTGTGTCTCTTATATTTAATTTCAATGCAGTTTGTGTGTTTCATCGAAAATGGGAAGGTTCAAGGGATACAGTAAACCTGCAGAGGTGCATCGGAATGTAAAACTGGTGACACAGGAGACGCTCAAAACATTGACCGTATGAAGACAAAGTTTTCTTGTACTTAAGTCGGCGTTGTGTCTCTTATATTTAATTCCGACGCAATTTCTGTGTTTCATCGTCACTGTGAAGGTCCATGGGATACAGTAAACCTGTAGAGGTGCATCGGAATGTAAAACTGGTGACACAGGAAACGCTCAAAACATAGACAGTAGGATGACTCAGTCTTCCTGTATTTAAGTTGGCATTGTGTCTGTTATATTTAATTCCGAAGCGATTTCCGTGTTTCATCGACAATGGAAAAGTCCAAGGGATACAGTAAACCGGCAGAGGTGCATCGGAATGTAAAACTGGTGACACAGGAAACGCTCAAAACATAGACAGTAGGAAGACAGTCTTCCTGTACTTAAGTCGGCATTGTGTCTCTTACATTTATTTCCGATGCAATTTCTGTGTTTCATCGTGAATGGGAAGGTCCAAGGGATATAGTAAACCTGCTGAGGTGCACCGGAAAGTAAAACTGATGACACAGGAAACGCTCAAAACATAGACAGTAGGAAGACTTAGTCTTGCTGTACTTAAGTCGGCATTGTGTCTCTTATATTTAATTCCGATGCAATTTCTGTGTTTCATCGTCACTGTGAAGGTCCAAGGGATACATTAAACCTGCAGAGGTGCATCGGAATGTAAAACTGGTGACACAGGAAACGCTCAAAACATAGACAGTAGGAAGACTCAGTCTACCTGTACTTAAGTCGGCATTGTGTCTCTTATATTTATTTCCGATGAAATTTCTGTGTTTCATCGTGAATGGGAAGGTCCAAGGGATATAGTAAATCTGCAGAGGTGCATCGGAAAGTAAAACTGATGACACAGGAAACGCTCAAAACATAGACAGTAGGAAGACTTAGTCTTCCTGTACTTAAGTCGGCATTGTGTCTCTTATATTTAATTCCGATGCAATTTCTGTTTTTCATCGTCAATGGGAAGGTCCAAGGGATACAGTAAACCGGCAGAGGTCCATCGGAATGTAAAACTGATGACACAGGAAACGCTCAAACATAGACAGTAGGATGACTCAGTCTTCCTGTACTTAAGTCGGCATTGTGTCTCTTATATTTAAATCCGATGCGATTTCTGTGTTTCATCGACAATGGGAAGGTCCAAGGGATACAGTAAACCGGCAGAGGTGCATCGGAATGTAAAACTGATGACACAGGAAACGCTCAAAACATAGACAGTAGAATGACTCAGTCTTCCTGTACTTAAGTCGGCATTGTGTCTCTTATATTTAATTCCGATGCGATTTCTGTGTTTCATCGACAATGGGAAGGTCCAAGGGATACAGTAAAGCTGCAGAGGTGAATTGGAATGAAAAACTGGTGACACAGGAAACGCTCAAAACATAGAGAGTAAGAAGACTCAGTCTTCCTGTACTTAAGTCGGCATTGTGTCTCTTATATTTAATTTCAATGCAGTTTGTGTGTTTCATCGAAAATGGGAAGGTTCAAGGGATACAGTAAACCTGCAGAGGTGCATCGGAATGTAAAACTGGTGACACAGGAGACGCTCAAAACATTGACCGTAAGAAGACAAAGTTTTCTTGTACTTAAGTCGGCGTTGTGTCTCTTATATTTAATTCCGACGCAATTTCTGTGTTTCATCGTCACTGTGAAGGTCCATGGGATACAGTAAACCTGTAGAGGTGCATCGGAATGTAAAACTGGTGACACAAGAAACGCTCAAAACATAGACAGTAGGAAGACTCAGTCTTCCTGCACTTAATTCGGCATTGTGTCTCTTATATTTATATCCAATGAAATATCTGTGCTTCATCGTGAATAGGAAGGTCCAAGGGATATAGTAAACCTGCAGAGGTGCATCGGAAAGTAAAACTGATGACACAGGAAACGCTCAAAACATAGACAGTAGGAAGACCTAGTCTTCCTGTACTTAAGTCGGCATTGTGTCTCTTATATTAAATTCCGATGCAATTTCTGTTTTTCATCGTCAATGGGAAGGTTCAAGGAATACAGTAAACCTGCAGAGGTGCATCGGAATGTAAAAATGGTGACACAGGAAACGCTCAAAACATAGTCAGTTGGAAGACTCAGTCTTCCTGTATTTAAGTCGGCATTGTGTCTGTTATATTTAATTCCGAAGCGATTTCCGTGTTTCATCGACAATGGAAAAGTCCAAGGGATACAGTAAACCGGCAGAGGTGCATCGGAATGTAAAACCGGTGACACAGGAAACGCTCAAAACATAGACCGTAAGAAGACTCAGTTTTCTTGTACTTAAGTCGGCGTTGTGTCTCTTATATTTAATTCCGATGCAATTTCTGTGTTTCATCGTCAATGGGAAGGTGCAATGGATACAGTAAACCTGCAGAGGTGAATCGGAATGTAAAACTGGTGACACAGGAAACGCTCAAAACATAGACAGTAGGAAGACTCAGTCTTCCTGTACATAAGTCGGCATTGTGTCTCTTATATTTAATTTCGATGCAATTTGTGTGTTTCATCGCCAATGGGAAGGTCCAAGGGATACAGTAAATCTGCAGTGGTGCATCGGAATGTAAAACTGGTGACACAGGAGACGCTCAAAACATAGACAGTAGGAAGACTTTGTCTTCCTGTTCTTAAGTCGGCATTGTGTGGCTCTGAGCACTATGGGACTTAACATCTGATGTCATTAGTCCCCTAGAACTTAGAACTACTTAAACCTAACTAACCTAAGGACATCACCACATCCATGCACGAGGCAGGATTCGAACCTGCGACCATGACAGTCGCGCGGTGCCGGACTGAGCGCCTAGAACCGCTAGACCACCGCGGCCGGCCGGCATTCTGTCTCTTATATTTAATTCCGATGCAATTTCTGTGTTTCATCGTCAATGGGAAGGTCCAAGGGATACAGGAAACCTGCAGAGGTGCATCGGAATGTAAAACTGGTGACACAGGAAACGCTCAAAACATAGACAGTAGGAAGACTCAGTCTTCCTGTACTTAAGTCGGCATTGTGTCTCCTATATTTATTTGCGATGAAATTTCTGTGTTTCATCGTCAATGGAAAGGTCCAAGGGATATAGTAAACCTGCAGAGGTGCATCGGAAAGTAAAACTGATGACACAGGAAACGCTCAAACATAGACAGTAGGAAGACTCAGTCTTCCTGTACTTAAGTCGGCATAGTGTCTCTTACATTTATTTCCGATGAAATTTCTGTGTTTCATCGGGAATGGGAAGGTCCAAGGGATATAGTAAACCTGCAGAGGTGCATCGGAAAGTAAAACTGATGACACAGGAAACGCTCAAAACATAGACAGTAGGAAGACTTAGTCTTCCTTTACTTAAGTCGGCATTGTGTCTCTTATATTTAATTCCGATGCAATTTCTGTGTTTCATCGTCACTGTGAAGGTCCAAGGGATACAGTAAACCTGTAGAGGTGCATCGGAATGTAAAACTGGTGACACAGGAAACGCTCAAATTATAGACAGTAGGAAGACTCAGTCTTCCTGTACTTAAGTCGGCATTGTGTGGCTCTGAGCACTATGGGACTTAACATCTGTGGTCATTAGTCCCCTAGAACTTGGAACTACTTAAACCTAACTAACCTAAGGACATCACCCACATCCATGCACGAGGCAGGATTCGAACCTGCGACCGTAGCAGTCTCGCTGTTCCGGACTGAGCGCCTAGAACCGCTAGACCACTGCGGCCGGCCGGCATTATGTCTCTTATATTTAATTCCGATTCAATTTCTGTGTTTCAACGTCAATGGGAACGTCCAAGGAATACAGCAAACCTGCAGAGTTGCATCGGAATGCAAAACTAGTGACACATGAAACGCTTAAAACATAGAGAGTAGGAAGACTCAGTCTTCCTGTACTTAAGTCGGCATTGTGTCTCTTACATTTATTTCCGATGAAATTTCTGTGTTTCATCGTCAATGGGAAGGTCCAAGGGATACAGTAAACCTGCAAAGGTGCATCGGAATGTAAAACTGGTGACACAGGAAACGCTCAAAACATAGACAGTAGGAAGACAGTCTTCCTGTACTTAAGTCGGCATTGTGTCTCTTACATTTATTTCCGATGCAATTTCTGTGTTTCATCGTGAATGGGAAGGTCCAAGGGATATAGTAAACCTGCTGAGGTGCACCGGAAAGTAAAACTGATGACACAGGAAACGCTCAAATCATAGACAGTAGGAAGACTTAGTCTTGCTGTACTTAAGTCGGCATTGTGTCTCTTATATTTAATTCCGATGCAATTTCTGTGTTTCATCGTCACTGTGAAGGTCCAAGGGATACAGTAAACCTGCAGAGGTGCATCGGAATGTAAAACTGGTGACACAGGAAACGCTCAAAACATAGACAGTAGGAAGACTCAGTGTACCTGTACTTAAGTCGGCATTGTGTCTCTTATATTTATTTCCGATGAAATTTCTGTGTTTCATCGTGAATGGGAAGGTCCAAGGGATATAGTAAATCTGCAGAGGTGCATCGGAAAGTAAAACTGATGACACAGGAAACGCTCAAAACATAGACAGTAGGAAGACTTAGTCTTCCTGTACTTAAGTCGGCATTGTGTCTCTTATATTTAATTCCGATGCAATTTCTGTTTTTCATCGTCAATGGGAAGGTCCAAGGGATACAGTAAACCGGCAGAGGTCCATCGGAATGTAAAACTGATGACACAGGAAACGCTCAAACATAGACAGTAGGATGACTCAGTCTTCCTGTACTTAAGTCGGCATTGTGTCTCTTATATTTAAATCCGATGCGATTTCTGTGTTTCATCGACAATGGGAAGGTCCAAGGGATACAGTAAACCGGCAGAGGTGCATCGGAATGTAAAACTGATGACACAGGAAACGCTCAAAACATAGACAGTAGAATGACTCAGTCTTCCTGTACTTAAGTCGGCATTGTGTCTCTTATATTTAATTCCGATGCGATTTCTGTGTTTCATCGACAATGGGAAGGTCCAAGGGATACAGTAAATCTGCAGTGGTGCATCGGAATGTAAAACTGGTGACACAGGAGACGCTCAAAACATAGACAGTAGGAAGACTTTGTCTTCCTGTACTTAAGTCGGCATTGTGTGGCTCTGAGCACTATGGGACTTAACATCTGATGTCATTAGTCCCCTAGAACTTAGAACTACTTAAACCTAACTAACCTAAGGACATCACCACATCCATGCACGAGGCAGGATTCGAACCTGCGACCGTGACAGTCGCGCGGTGCCGGACTGAGCGCCTAGAACCGCTAGACCACCGCGGCCGGCCGGCATTCTGTCTCTTATATTTAATTCCGATGCAATTTCTGTGTTTCATCGTCAATGGGAAGGTCCAAGGGATACAGGAAACCTGCAGAGGTGCATCGGAATGTAAAACTGGTGACACAGGAAACGCTCAAAACATAGACAGTAGGAAGACACAGTCTTCCTGTACTTATGTCGGCATTGTGTCTCCTATATTTATTTCCGATGAAATTTCTGTGTTTCATCGTCAATGGGAAGGTCCAAGGGATATACAAAACCTGCAGAGGTGCATCGGAAAGTAAAACTGATGACACAGGAAACGCTCAAACATAGACAGTAGGAAGACTCAGTCTTCCTGTTCTTAAGTCGGCATTGTGTCTCTTACATTTATTTCCGATGAAATTTCTGTGTTTCATCGGGAATGGGAAGGTCCAAGGGATATAGTAAACCTGCAGAGGTGCATCGGAAAGTAAAACTGATGACACAGGAAACGCTCAAAACATAGACAGTAGGAAGACTTAGTCTTCCTGTACTTAAGTCGGCATTGTGTCTCTTACATTTAATTCCGATGCAATTTCTGTGTTTCATCGTCACTGTGAAGGTCCAAGGGATACAGATAACCTGTTGAGGTGCATCGGAATGTAAAACTGGTGACACAGGAAACGCTCAAATTATAGACAGTAGGAAGACTCAGTCTTCCTGTACTTAAGTCGGCATTGTGTGGCTCTGAGCACTATGGGACTTAACATCTGTGGTCATTAGTCCCCTAGAACTTAGAACTACTTAAACCTAACTAACCTAAGGACATCACCCACATCCATGCACGAGGGAGGATTCGAACCTGCGACCGTAGCAGTCTCGCTGTTCCGGACTGAGCGCCTAGAACCGCTAGACCACCGCGGCCGGCCGGCATTATGTCTCTTATATTTAATTCCGATTCAATTTCTGTGTTTCAACGTCAATGGGAACGTCCAAGGAATACAGCAAACCTGCAGAGGTGCATCGGAATGCAAAACTAGTGACACATGAAACGCTTAAAACATAGAGAGTAGGAAGACTCAGTCTTCCTGTACTTAAGTCGGCATTGTGTCTCTTACATTTATTTCCGATGAAATTTCTGTGTTTCATCGTCAATGGGAAGGTCCAAGGGATACAGTAAACCTGCAAAGGTGCATCGGAATGTAAAACTGGTGACACAGGAAACGCTCAAAACATAGACAGTAGGAAGACAGTCTTCCTGTACTTAAGTCGGCATTGTGTCTCTTACATTTATTTCCGATGCAATTTCTGTGTTTCATCGTGAATGGGAAGGTCCAAGGGATATAGTAAACCTGCTGAGGTGCACCGGAAAGTAAAACTGATGACACAGGAAACGCTCAAAACATAGACAGTAGGAAGACTTAGTCTTGCTGTACTTAAGTCGGCATTGTGTCTCTTATATTTAATTCCGATGCAATTTCTGTGTTTCATCGTCACTGTGAAGGTCCAAGGGATACAGTAAACCTGCAGAGGTACTTCGGAATGTAAAACTGGTGACACAGGAAACGCTCAAATTATTGACAGTAGGAAGACTCAGTCTTCCTGTACTTAAGTCGGCATTTTGTCTCTTACATTTAATTCCGATGCAATTTCTGTGTATCATCGTCAATGGGAAGGTCCAAGGGATACAGTAAACCTGTAGAGGTGCATCGGAATGTAAAACTGGTGACACAGGAAACGCTCAAAACATAGACAGTAGGAAGACTCAGTCTACCTGTACTTAAGTCGGCATTGTGTCTCTTACATTTACTTCCGATGAAATTTCTGTGTTTCATCGTGAATGGGAAGGTCCAAGGGATATAGTAAATCTGCAGAGGTGCATCGGAAAGTAAAACTGATGACACAGGAAACGCTCAAAACATAGACAGTAGGAAGACTTAGTCTTCCTGTACTTAAGTCGGCATTGTGTCTCTTATATTTAATTCCGATGCAATTTCTGTTTTTCATCGTCAATGGGAAGGTCCAAGGGATACAGTAAACCGGCAGAGGTCCATCGGAATGTAAAACTGATGACACAGGAAACGCTCAAAACATAGACAGTAGGATGACTCAGTCTTCCTGTACTTAAGTCGGCATTGTGTCTCTTACATTTAATTCCGATGCGATTTCTGTGTTTCATCGACAATGGGAAGGTCCAAGGGATACAGTAAACCGGCAGAGGTGCATCGGAATGTAAAACTGGTGACACGGGAAACGCTAAAAACATAGACCGTAAGAAGACTCAGTTTTCTTGTACTTATGTCGGCGTTGTGTCTCTTATATTTAATTCCGATGCAATTTCTGTGTTTCATCGTCAATGGGAAGGTCCAAGGGATACAGTAAACCTGCAAAGGTGCATCGGAATGTAAACTGGTGACACAGGAAACGGTCAAAGCATACACAGTAGGAAGACATTCTTCCTGTACTTAAGTCGGAATTGTGTCTCTTATATTTATTTCCGATGAAATTTCTGTGTTTCATCGTGAATGGGAAGGTCCAAGGGATATAGTAAACCTGCAGAGGTGCATCGGAAAGTAAAACTGATGACACAGGAAACGCTCAAATCATAGACAGTAGGAAGACTTAGTCTTCCTGTACTTAAGTCGGCATTGTGTCTCTTATATTTAATTCCGATGCAATTTCTGTGTTTCATTGCCAATGGGAAGGTCCAAGGGATACAGTAAAACAGCAGAGGTGCATCAGAATGTAAAACTGGTGACACAGGAAACGCTCAAAGCATAGACAGTAGGAAGACTAAGTCTTCCTGTACTTAAGTCGGAATTGTGTGTCTCTGAGCACTATAGGACTTAACATCTGTGGTCATTAGTCCCCTAGAACTTAGAACTACTTAAACCTAACTAACCTAAGGACATCACCCACATCCATGCACGACCCAGGATCCGAACCTGCGACCGTGACAGTCGCGCGGTTCCGGACTGAGCGCCTAGAACCGCTAGACCACCGCGGCCGGCAAGCATTCTGTCTCTTATATATAGTTCCGACGCAATTTCTGTGTTTCATCGTCAATGGGAACGTCCAAGGGATACAGTAAACCTGCAGAGGTGCATCGGAATGCAAAACTAGTGACACAGGAAACGCTCAAAACATAGACATTAGGAAGACTCAGTCTTCCTGTACTTAAGTCGGCATTGTGTCTCTTATATTTAATTCCGATGCAAATTCTGTGTTTCATCGTCAATGGGAAGGTCCAAGGGATACAGTAAACCTGCAGAGGTGCATCGGAATGTAAAACTGGTGACACAGGAAACGCTCAAAACATAGACAGTAGGAAGACTCAGTCTTCCTGTACTTAAGTCGGCATTGTGTCTCTTATATTTAATTCCGATGCAATTTCTGTTTTTCATCGTCAATGGGAAGGTCCAAGGGATACAGTAAACCAGCAGAGGTCCATCGGAATGTAAAACTGATGACACAGGAAACGCTCAAAACATAGTAGGATGACTCAGTCTTCCTGTACTTAAGTCGGCATTGTGTCTCTTATATTTAATTCCGATGCGATTTCTGTGTTTCATCGACAATGGGAAGGTCCAAGGGATACAGTAAACCGGCAGAGGTGCATCGGAATGTAAAACTGGTGACACGGGAAACGCTAAAAAACTTAGACCGTAAGAAGACTCAGTTTTCTTGTACTTATGTCGGCGTTGTGTCTCTTATATTTAATTCCGATGCAATTTCTGTGTTTCATCGTCAATGGGAAGGTCCAAGGGATACAGTAAACCTGCAAAGGTGCATCGGAATGTAAAACTGGTGACACAGGAAACGCTCAAAGCATACACAGTAGGAAGACATTCTTCCTGTACTTAAGTCGGAATTGTGCCTCTTATATTTATTTCCGATGAAATTTCTGTGTTTCATCGTTAATGGGAAGGTCCAAGGGATATAGTAAACCTGCAGAGGTGCATCGGAAAGTAAAACTGATGACACAGGAAACGCTCAAAACATAGACAGTAGGAAGACTTAGTCTTCCTGTACTTAAGTCGGCATTGTGTCTCTTATATTTAATTCCGATGCAATTTCTGTGTTTCATCGTCAATGGGAAGGTCCAAGGGATACAGTAAACCAGCAGAGGTGCATCAGAATGTAAAACTGGTGACACAGGAAACGCTCAAAGCATAGACAGTAGGAAGACTAAGTCTTCCTGTACTTAAGTCGGCATTGTGTGTATCTGAGCACTATAGGACTTAACATCTGCGGTCATTAGTCCCCTAGAACTTAGAACTACTTAAACCTAACTAACCTAAGGACATCACCCACATCCATGCACGAGGCAGGATCCGAACCTGCGACCGTGACAGTCGCGCGGTTCCGGACTGAGCGCCTAGAACCGCTAGACCACCGCGGCCGGCCGGCATTCTGTCTCTTATATATAGTTCCGACGCAATTTCTGTGTTTCATCGTCAATGGGAACGTCCAAGGGATACAGTAAACCTGCAGAGGTGCATTGGAATGCAAAACTAGTGACACAGGAAACGCTCAAAACATAGACATTAGGAAGACTCAGTCTTCCTGTACTTAAGTCGGCATTGTGTCTCTTATATTTAATTCCGATGCAATTTCTGTGTTTCATCGTCAATGGGAAGGTCCAAGGGATACAGTAAACCTGCAGAGGTGCATCGGAATGTAAAACTGGTGACACAGGAAGCGCTCAAAACATTGACAGTAGGAAGACTCAGTCTTCCTGTACTTAAGTCGGCATTGTGTCTCTTATATTTAATTCCGATGCAATTTCTGTGTTCCATCGTCAATGGGAAGGTCCAAGGGATACAGTAAACCTGCAGAGGTGCATCGGAATGTAAAACGGATGACACAGCTAACGCTCAAACATAGACAGTAGGAAGACTTAGTCTTCCTGTACTTAAGTCGGCATTGTGTCTCTTATATTTAATTCCGATGCCATTTCTGTGTTTCATCGTCAATGGGAAGGTCCAAGGGATACATTAAACCTGCAGAGGTGCATCAGAATGTAAAACTGGTGACACAGGAAACGCTCAAAACATAGACCGTAAGAAGACTCAGTTTTCTTGTACTTAAGTCGACGTTGTGTCTCTTATATTTAATTCCGATGCAATTTCTGTGTTTCATCGTCACTGTGAAGGTCCATGGGATACAGTAAACCTGTAGAGGTGCATCGCAATGTAAAACTGGTGGCACAGGAAACGCTCAAAACATAGACAGTAAGAAGACTCAGTCTTCCTGTACTTAATTCGGCATTGTGTCTCTTATATTTATTTCCAATGAAATTTCTGTGTTTCATCGTGAATGGGAAGGTCCAAGGGATATAGTAAACCTGCAGAGGTGCATCGGAAAGTAAAAGTGATGACACAGGAAACGCTCAAAACATAGACAGTAGGAAGACTCAGTCTTCCTGTACTTAAGTCGGCATTGTGTCTCTTATATTTATTTCCGACGAAATTTCTGTGTTTCATCGTCAATGGGAAGGTCCAAGTGATATAGTAAACCTGCAGAGGTGCATCGGAATGTAAAACTGGTGACACAGGAAACGCTCAAATTATAGACAGTAGGAAGACCCAGTCTTCATGTACTTAAGTCGGCATTGTGTCTCTTATATTTAATTCCGATGCAATATCTGTGTTTCATCGCCAATGGGAAGGTTCAAGGAATACAGGAAACCTGCAGAGGTGCATCGGAATGTAAAACTGGTGACACAGGAAACGCTCAAAACATACACAGTAGGAAGACTCAGTCTTCCTGTACTTAAGTCGGCATTGTGTTTCTTGTATTTAATTCCGATGCAATTTGTGTTTTTCATCGTCAATGGGAAGGTCCAAGGGATACAGTAAACCTGCAAAGTTGCATCAGAATGTAAAACTGGTGACACAGGAAACGCTCAAAGCATAGACAGTAGGAAGACTAAGTCTTCCTGTACTTAAGTCGGCATTGTGTGGCTCTGAGCACTATGGGACTTAACATCTGTGGTCATTAGTCCCGTAGAACTTAGAACTACTTAAACCTAACTAACTTAAGGACATCACACACATCCATGCACGAGGCAGGATTCCAACCTGCGACCGGGGATGTCGCGCGGTTCCGGACTGAAAGCCTAGAACCGCTAGACCACCGCGGCCGGCCGGCATTATGTCTCTTATATTTAATTCCGATACAATTTCTGTTTTTCATCGTCAATGGGTAGGTTCAAGGAATACAGTAAACCTGCAGAGGTGCATCGGAATGGAAAAATGGTGACACAGGAAACGCTCAAGTCATAGACAGTAGGAAGACTCAGTCTTCCTGTACTTAAGTCGGCATTGTGTCTCTTTTATTTAAGTTCAATGCAATTTGTGTGTTTTATCGCCAATGGGAAGGTCCATGGGATACAGTAAACCTGCAGAGGTGCATCGGAATGTAAAACTGGTGACACAGGAAACGCTCAAAACATAGACCGTAAGAAGACTCAGTTTTCTTGTACTTAAGTCGGCGATGTGTCTCTTATATTTAATTCCGATGCAATTTCTGTGTTTCATCGTCAATGGGAAGGTACAATGGATACAGTAAACCTGCAGAGGTCCATCGGAATGTAAAACTGGTGACACAGGAAACGCTCAAAACATAGACAGTAGGAAGACTCAGTCTTCCTGTACTTAAGTCGGCATTGTGTCTCTTATATTTAATTTCGATGCAATTTCTGTGTTTCATCGTCAATGGGAAGTTCCAAGGGATATAGTAAACCTGCAGAGGTGCATCGCAATGTAAAACTGGTTGCACTGGAAACGCTCAAAACATAGACAGTAAGAAGACTCAGTCTTCCTGTACTTAATTCGGCATTGTGTCTCTTATATTTATTTCCAATGAAATTTCTGTGTTTCATCGTGAATGGGAAGGTCCAAGGGATATAGTAAACCTGCAGAGGTGCATCGGAAAGTAAAACTGATGACACAGGAAACGCTCAAAACATAGACAGTAGGAAGACTTAGTCTTCCTCTACTTAAGTCGGCATTGTGTCTCTTATATTAAATTCCGATGCAATTTCTGTTTTTCATCGTCAATGGGAAGGTTCAAGGAATACAGTAAACCTGCAGAGGTGCATCGGAATGTAAAAATGGTGAGACAGGAAACGCTCAAAACATAGTCGGTTGGAAGACTCAGTCTTCCTGTATTTAAGTCAGCATTGTGTCTGTTATATTTAATTCCGAAGCGATTTCCGTGTTTCATCGACAATGGGAAAGTCCAAGGGATACAGTAAACCGGCAGAGGTGCATCGGAATGTAAAACTGGTGACACAGGAAACGCTCAAAACATAGACCGTAAGAAGACTCAGTTTTCTTGTACTTAAGTCGGCGTTGTGTCTCTTATATTTAATTTCGATGCAATTTCTGTGTTTCATCGTCAATGGGAAGGTACAATGGATACAGTAAACCTGCAGAGGTGAATCGGAATGTAAAACTGGTGACACAGGAAACGCTCAAAACATAGACAGTAGGAAGACTCAGTCTTCCTGTACTTAAGTCGGCATTGTGTCTCTTATATTTAATTTTGATGCAATTTCTGTGTTTCATCGTCACTGTGAAGGTCCAAGGGATACAGTAAACCTGTAGAGGTGCATCGGAATGTAAAACTGGTGACACAGGAAACGCTCAAATTATAGACAGTAGGAAGACTCAGTCTTCCTGTACCTAAGTCAGCATTGTGTCTCTTATATTTAATTCTAATGCAATTTCTGTGTTTCATCGCCAATGGGAAGGTCCAAGGGATACAGTAAACCTGCAGAGGTGCATCAGAATGTAAAACTGGTGACACACGAAACGCTCAAAACATAGACAGTACGAAGACTCAGTCTTCCTGTACTTAAGTCGGCATTGTGTGGCTCTGAGCACTATGGGACTTTATATCTGTGGTCATTAGTCCCCTAGAACTTAGAACTACTTAAACCTAACTAACCTAAGGACATCACCCACATCCATGCACGAGGCAGGATTAGAACCTGCGACCGTGACAGTCGCGCGGTCCCGGGCTGAGCACCTAGAACCGCTAGACCACCGCGGCCGGCCGGCATTCTGTCTCTTATATTTAATTCCGATGCAATTTCTGTGTTTCATCGTCGATGGGAACGTCCAAGGGATACAGTAAACCTGCAGAGGTGCATCGGAATGCAAAACTAGTGACACAGGAAACGCTCAAAACATAGACAGTAGGAAGACTCAGTCTTCCTGTACTTAAGTTGGCATTGTGTCTCTTATATTTAATTCCGATGCAATTTCTGTGTTTCATCGTCAATGGGAAGGTCCAAGGGATACAGGAAACCTGCAGAGGTGCATCGGAATGTAAAACTGGTGACACAGGAAACACTCAAAACATAGACAGTAGGAAGACTCAGTCTTCCTGTACTTAAGTCGGCATTGTGTCTCTTACATTTATTTCCGATGAAATTTCTGTGTTTCATCGGGAATGGGAAGGTCCAAGGGATATAGTAAACCTGCAGAGGTGCATCGGAAAGTAAAACTGATGACACAGGAAACGCTCAAAGCATAGACAGTAGGAAGACTTAGTCTTCCTGTACTTAAGTCGGCATTGTGTCTCTTATATTTAATTTTGATGCAATTTCTGTGTTTCATCGTCACTGTGAAGGTCCAAGGGATACAGTAAACCTGTAGAGGTGCATCGGAATGTAAAACTGGTGACACAGGAAACGCTCAAATTATAGACAGTAGGAAGACTCAGTCTTCCTGTACCTAAGTCAGCATTGTGTCTCTTATATTTAATTCTAATGCAATTTCTGTGTTTCATCGCCAATGGGAAGGTCCAAGGGATACAGTAAACCTGCAGAGGTGCATCAGAATGTAAAACTGGTGACACACGAAACGCTCAAAACATAGACAGTACGAAGACTCAGTCTTCCTGTACTTAAGTCGGCATTGTGTGGCTCTGAGCACTATGGGACTTAACATCTGTGGTCATTAGTCCCCTAGAACTTAGAACTACTTAAACCTAACTAACCTAAGGACATCACCCACATCCATGCACGAGGCAGGATTAGAGCCTGCGACCGTGACAGTCGCGCGGTCCCGGGCTGAGCACCTAGAACCGCTAGACCACCGCGGCCGGCCGGCATTATGTCTCTTATATTTAATTCCGATTCAATTTCAGTGTTTCAACGTCAATGGGAACGTCCAAGGAATACAGCAAACCTGCAGAGGTGCATCGGAATGCAAAACTAGTGACACATGAAACGCTTAAAACATAGAGAGTAGGAAGACTCAGTCTTCCTGTACTTAAGTCGGCATTGTGTCTCTTACATTTATTTCCGATTAAATTTCTGTGTTTCATCGTCAATGGGAAGGTCCAAGGGATACAGTAAACCTGCAAAGGTGCATCGGAATGTTAAACTGGTGACACAGGAAACGCTCAAAACATAGACAGTAGGAAGACAGTCTTCCTGTACTTAAGTCGGCATTGTGTCTCTTACATTTATTTCCGATGACATTTCTGTGTTTCATCGTTAATGGGAAGGTCCAAGGGATATAGTAAACCTGCAGAGGTGCACCGGAAAGTAAAACTGATGACACAGGAAACGCTCAAAACATAGACAGTAGGAAGACTTAGTCTTGCTGTACTTAAGTCGGCATTGTGTCTCTTATATTTAATTCCGATGCAATTTCTGTGTTTCATCGTCGCTGTGAAGGTCCAAGGGATACAGTAAACCTGTAGAGGTACTTCGGAATGTAAAACTGGTGACACAGAAACGCTCAAATTATTGACAGTAGGAAGACTCAGTCTTCCTGTACTTAAGTCGGCATTTTGTCTCTTACATTTAATTCCGATGCAATTTCTGTGTTTCATCGTCAATGGGAAGGTCCAAGGGATACAGTAAACCTGCAGAGGTGCATCGGAATGTAAAACTGGTGACACAGGAAACGCTCAAAACATAGACAGTAGGAAGACTCAGTCTACCTGTACTTGAGTCGGCATTGTGTCTCTTATATTTATTTCCGATGAAATTTCTGTGTTTCATCGTGAATGGGATGGTCCAAGGGATATAGTAAATCTGCAGAGGTGCATCGGAAAGTAAAACTGATGACACAGGAAACGCTCAAAACATAGACAGTAGGAAGACTTAGTCTTCCTGTACTTAAGTCGGCATTGTGTCTCTTATATTTAATTCCGATGCAATTTCTGTTTTTCATCGTCAATGGGAAGGTCCAAGGGATACAGTAAACCGGCAGAGGTCCATCGGAATGTAAAACTCATGACACAGGAATCGCTCAAAACATAGACAGTAGGATGACTCAGTCTTCCTGTACTTAAGTCGGCATTGTGTCTCTTATATTTAATTCCGATGCGATTTCTGTGTTTCATCGACAATGGGAAGGTCCAAGGGATACAGTAAACCGGCAGAGGTGCATCGGAATGTAAAACTGGTGACACGGGAAACGCTAAAAACATAGACCGTAAGAGGACTCAGTTTTCTTGTACTTATGTCGGCGTTGTGTCTGTTATATTTAATTCCGATGCAATTTCTGTGTTTCATCGACAATGGGAAAGTCCAAGGGATACAGTAAACCGGCAGAGGTGCATCGGAATGTAAAACTGGTGACACAGGAAACGCTCAAAACATAGACCGTAAGAAGACTCAGTTTTCTTGTACTTAAGTCGGCGTTGTTTCTCTTATATTTAATTCCGATGCAATTTCTGTGTTTCATCGTCAATGGGAAGGTCCAATGGATACAGTAAACCTGCAGAGGTGAATCGGAATGTAAAACTGGTGACACAGGAAACTCTCAAAACATAGACAGTAGGAAGACTCAGTCTTCCTGTACATAAGTCGGTATTGTGTCTCTTATATTTAATTTCAATGCAATTTGTGTGTTTCATCGAAAATGGGAAAGTCCAAGGGATACAGTAAACCTGCAGAGGTGCATCGGAATGTAAAACAGGTGACACAGGAGACGCTCAAAACATTGACCGTAAGAAGACTCAGTTTTCTTGTACTTAAGTCGGCGTTGTGTCTCTTATATTTAATTCCGATGCAATTCCTGTGTTTCATCGTCACTGTGAAGGTCCATGGGATACAGAAAACCTGTAGAGGTGCATCGCAATGTAAAACTGGTGGCACTGGAAACGCTGAAAACATAGACAGTAAGAAGACTCAGTCTTCATGTACTTAATTCGGCATTGTGTCTCTTATATTTATTTCCAATGAAATTTCTGTGTTTCATCGTGAATGGGAAGGTCCAAGGGATATAGTAAACCTGCAGAGGTGCATCGGAAAGTAAAACTGATGACACAGGAAACGCTCAAAACATAGACAGTAGGAAGACTTAGTCTTCCTCTACTTAAGTCGGCATTGTGTCTCTTATATTAAATTCCGATGCAATTTCTGTTTTTCATCTTCAATGGGAAGGTTCAAGGAATACAGTAAACCTGCAGAGGTGCATCGGAATGTAAAAATGGTGAGACAGTAAACGCTCAAAACATAGTCGGTTGGAAGACTCAGTCTTCCTGTATTTAAGTCGGCATTGTGTCTGTTATATTTAATTCCGAAGCGATTTCCGTGTTTCATCGACAATGGGAAAGTCCAAGGGATACAGTAAACCGGCAGAGGTGCATCGGAATGTAAAACTGGTGACACAGGAAACGCTCAAATCATAGACCGTAAGAAGACTCAGTTTTCTTGTACTTAAGTCGGCGTTGTGTCTCTTATATTTAATTCCGATGCAATTTCTGTGTTTCATCGTCAATGGGAAGGTACAATGGATACAGTAAACCTGCAGAGGTGAATTGGAATGTAAAACTGGTGACACAGGAAACGCTCAAAACATAGACAGTAGGAAGACTCAGTCTTCCTGTACTTACGTCGGCATTGTGTCTCTTATATTTAATTTCGATGCAATTTGTGTGTTTCATCGGGAATGGGAAGGTCCAAGAGATACAGTAAACCTGCAGAGGTGCATCGGAATGTAAAACTGGTGACACAGGAGACGCTCAAACCATAGACAGTAGGAAGACTTAGTCTTCCTGTACTTAAGTCGGCATTGTGTGGCTCTGAGCACTATGGGACTTTATATCTGTGGTCATTAGTCCCCTAGAACTTAGAACTACTTAAACCTAACTAACCTAAGGACATCACCCACATCCATGCACGAGGCAGGATTAGAACCTGCGACCGTGACAGTCGCGCGGTCCCGGGCTGAGCACCTAGAACCGCTAGACCACCGCGGCCGGCCGGCATTCTGTCTCTTATATTTAATTCCGATGCAATTTCTGTGTTTCATCGTCGATGGGAACGTCCAAGGGATACAGTAAACCTGCAGAGGTGCATCGGAATGCAAAACTAGTGACACAGGAAACGCTCAAAACATAGACAGTAGGAAGACTCAGTCTTCCTGTACTTAAGTTGGCATTGTGTCTCTTATATTTAATTCCGATGCAATTTCTGTGTTTCATCGTCAATGGGAAGGTCCAAGGGATACAGGAAACCTGCAGAGGTGCATCGGAATGTAAAACTGGTGACACAGGAAACACTCAAAACATAGACAGTAGGAAGACTCAGTCTTCCTGTACTTAAGTCGGCATTGTGTCTCTTACATTTATTTCCGATGAAATTTCTGTGTTTCATCGGGAATGGGAAGGTCCAAGGGATATAGTAAACCTGCAGAGGTGCATCGGAAAGTAAAACTGATGACACAGGAAACGCTCAAAGCATAGACAGTAGGAAGACTTAGTCTTCCTGTACTTAAGTCGGCATTGTGTCTCTTATATTTAATTTTGATGCAATTTCTGTGTTTCATCGTCACTGTGAAGGTCCAAGGGATACAGTAAACCTGTAGAGGTGCATCGGAATGTAAAACTGGTGACACAGGAAACGCTCAAATTATAGACAGTAGGAAGACTCAGTCTTCCTGTACTTAAGTCAGCATTGTGTCTCTTATATTTAATTCTAATGCAATTTCTGTGTTTCATCGCCAATGGGAATGTCCAAGGGATACAGTAAACCTGCAGAGGTGCATCAGAATGTAAAACTGGTGACACACGAAACGCTCAAAACATAGACAGTACGAAGACTCAGTCTTCCTGTACTTAAGTCGGCATTGTGTGTCTCTGAGCACTATGGGACTTAACATCTGTGGTCATTAGTCCCCTAGAACTTAGAACTACTTAAACCTAACTAACCTAAGGACATCACCCACATCCATGCACGAGGCAGGATTCGAACCTGCGACCGTAGCAGTCGCGCGGTTCCGGACTGAGCGTCTAGAACCGCTAGACCACCGCGGCCGGCCGGCATTATGTCTCTTATATTTAATTCCGATTCAATTTCTGTGTTTCAACGTCAATGGGAACGTCCAAGGAATACAGCAAACTTGCAGAGGTGCATCGGAATGCAAAACTAGTGACACATGAAACGCTTAAAACATAGAGAGTAGGAAGACTCAGTCTTCCTGTACTTAAGTCGGCATTGTGTCTCTTACATTTATTTCCGATGAAATTTCTGTGTTTCATCGTTAATGGGAAGGTCCAAGGGATATAGTAAACCTGCAGAGGTGCACCGGAAAGTAAAACTGATGACACAGGAAACGCTCAAAACATAGACAGTAGGAAGACTTAGTCTTGCTGTACTTAAGTCAGCATTGTGTCTCTTATATTTAATTCCGATGCAATTTCTGTGTTTCATCGTCACTGTGAAGGTCCAAGGGATACAGTAAACCTGTAGAGGTACTTCGGAATGTAAAACTGGTGACACAGAAACGCTCAAATTATTGACAGTAGGAAGACTCAGTCTTCCTGTACTTAAGTCGGCATTTTGTCTCTTACATTTAATTCCGATGCAATTTCTGTGTTTCATCGTCAATGGGAAGGTCCAAGGGATACAGTAAACCTGCAGAGGTGCATCGGAATGTAAAACTGGTGACACAGGAAACGCTCAAAACATAGACAGTAGGAAGACTCAGTCTACCTGTACTTGAGTCGGCATTGTGTCTCTTATATTTATTTCCGATGAAATTTCTGTGTTTCATCGTGAATGGGATGGTCCAAGGGATATAGTAAATCTGCAGAGGTGCATCGGAAAGTAAAACTGATGACACAGGAAACGCTCAAAACATAGACAGTAGGAAGACTTAGTCTTCCTGTACTTAAGTCGGCATTGTGTCTCTTATATTTAATTCCGATGCAATTTCTGTTTTTCATCGTCAATGGGAATGTCCAAGGGATACAGTAAACCGGCAGAGGTCCATCGGAATGTAAAACTCATGACACAGGAATCGCTCAAAACATAGACAGTAGGATGACTCAGTCTTCCTGTACTTAAGTCGGCATTGTGTCTCTTATATTTAATTCCGATGCGATTTCTGTGTTTCATCGACAATGGGAAGGTCCAAGGGATACAGTAAACCGGCAGAGGTGCATCGGAATGTAAAACTGGTGACACGGGAAACGCTAAAAACATAGACCGTAAGAAGACTCAGTTTTCTTGTACTTATGTCGGCGTTGTGTCTGTTATATTTAATTCCGATGCAATTTCTGTGTTTCATCGTCAATGGGAAGGTCCAAGGGATACAGTAAACCTGCAAAGGTGCATCGGAATGTAAAACTGGTGACACAGGAAACGCTCAAAGCATACACAGTAGGAAGACTAAGTCTTCCTGTACTAAAGTCGGCATTGTGTGTCTCTGAGCACTATAGGACTTAACATCTGTGGTCATTAGTCCCCTAGAACTTAGAACTACTTAAACCTAACTAACCTAAGGACATCACCCACATCCATGCACGAGGCAGGGTCCGAACCTGCGACCGTGACAGTCGCGCGGATCCGGACTGAGCGCCTAGAACCGCTAGACCACCGCGGCCGGCCGGCATTCTGTCTCTTATATATTGTTCCGACGCAATTTCTGTGTTTCATCGTCAATGGGAACGTCCAAGGGATACAGTAAACCTGCAGAGGTGCATCGGAATGCAAAACTAGTGACACAGGAAACGCTCAAAACATAGACATTAGGAAGATTCAGTCTTCCTGTACTTAAGTCGGCATTGTGTCTCTTATATTTAATTCCGATGCAATTTCTGTGTTTCATCGTCAATGGGAAGGTACAATGGATACAGTAAACCTGCAGAGGTGAATCGGAATGTAAAACTGGTGACACAGGAAACGCTCAAAACATAGACAGTAGGAAGACTCAGTCTTCCTGTACTTAAGTCGGCATTGTGTCTCTTATATTTAATTTCGATGCAATTTGTGTGTTTCATCGGGAATGGGAAGGTCTAAGAGATACAGTAAACCTGCAGAGGTGCATCGGAATGTAAAACTGGTGACACAGGAGACGCTCAAACCATAGACAGTGGGAAGACTTAGTCTTCCTGTACTTATGTCGGCATTGTGTGGCTCTGAGCACTATGGGACTTTATATCTGTGGTCATTAGTCCCCTAGAACTTAGAACTACTTAAACCTAACTAACCTAAGGACATCACCCACATCCATGCACGAGGCAGGATTAGAACCTGCGACCGTGACAGTCGCGCGGTCCCGGTCTGAGCACCTAGAACCTCTAGACCACCGCGGCCGGCCGGCATTCTGTCTCTTATATTTAATTCCGATGCAATTTCTGTGTTTCATCGTCGATGGGAACGTCCAAGGGATACAGTAAACCTGCAGAGGTGCATCGGAATGCAAAACTAGTGACACAGGAAACGCTCAAAACATAGACAGTAGGAAGACTCAGTCTTCCTGTACTTAAGTTGGCATTGTGTCTCTTATATTTAATTCCGATGCAATTTCTGTGTTTCATCGTCAATGGGAAGGTCCAAGGGATACAGGAAACCTGCAGAGGTGCATCGGAATGTAAAACTGGTGACACAGGAAACCCTCAAAACATAGACAGTAGGAAGACTCAGTCTTCCTGTACTTAAGTCGGCATTGTGTCTCCTATATTTATTTCCGATGAAATTTCTGTGTTTCATCGTCAATGGGAAGGTCCAAGGGATATAGTAAACCTGCAGAGGTGCATCGGAAAGTAAAACTGATGACACAGGAAACGCTCAAACATAGACAGTAGGAAGACTCAGTCTTCCTGTACTTAAGTCGGCATTGTGTCTCTTACATTTATTTCCGATGAATTTTCTGTGTTTCATCGGGAATGGGAAGGTCCAAGGGATATAGTAAACCTGCAGAGGTGCATCGGAAAGTAAAACTGATGACACAGGAAACGCTCAAAGCATAGACAGTAGGAAGACTTAGTCTTCCTGTACTTAAGTCGGCATTGTGTCTCTTATATTTAATTTTGATGCAATTTCTGTGTTTCATCGTCACTGTGAAGGTCCAAGGGATACAGTAAACCTGTAGAGGTGCATCGGAATGTAAAACTGGTGACACAGGAAACGCTCAAATTATAGACAGTAGGAAGACTCAGTCTTCCTGTACTTAAGTCAGCATTGTGTCTCTTATATTTAATTCTAATGCAATTTCTGTGTTTCATCGCCAATGGGAAGGTCCAAGGGATACAGTAAACCTGCAGAGGTGCATCAGAATGTAAAACTGGTGACACACGAAACGCTCAAAACATAGACAGTACGAAGACTCAGTCTTCCTGTACTTAAGTCGGCATTGTGTGGCTCTGAGCACTATGGGACTTAACATCTGTGGTCATTAGTCCCCTAGAACTTAGAACTACTTAAACCTAACTAACCTAAGGACATCACCCACATCCATGCACGAGGCAGGATTCGAACCTGCGACCGTAGCAGTCGCGCGGTTCCGGACTGAGCGCCTAGAACCGCTAGACCACCGCGGCCGGCCGGCATTATGTCTCTTATATTTAATTCCGATTCAATTTCTGTGTTTCAACGTCAATGGGAACGTCCAAGGAATACAGCAAACCTGCAGAGGTGCATCGGAATGCAAAACTAGTGACACATGAAACGCTTAAAACATAGAGAGTAGGAAGACTCAGTCTTCCTGTACTTAAGTCGGCATTGTGTCTCTTACATTTATTTCCGATGAAATATCTGTGTTTCAACGTCAATGGGAAGGTCCAAGGGATACAGTAAACCTGCAACGGTGCATCGGAATGTAAAACTGGTGACACAGGAAACGCTCAAAACATAGACAGTAGGAAGACAGTCTTCCTGTACTTAAGTCGGCATTGTGTCTCTTACATTTATTTCCGATGAAATTTCTGTGTTTCATCGTTAATGGGAAGGTCCAAGGGATATAGTAAACCTGCAGAGGTGCACCGGAAAGTAAAACTGATGACACAGGAAACGCTCAAAACATAGACAGTAGGAAGACTTAGTCTTGCTGTACTTAAGTCGGCATTGTGTCTCTTATATTTAATTCCGATGCAATTTCTGTGTTTCATCGTCACTGTGAAGGTCCAAGGGATACAGTAAACCTGTAGAGGTACTTCGGAATGTAAAACTGGTGACACAGGAAACGCTCAAATTATTGACAGTAGGAAGACTCAGTCTTCCTGTACTTAAGTCGGCATTTTGTCTCTTACATTTAATTCCGATGCAATTTCTGTGTTTCATCGTCAATGGGAAGGTCCAAGGGATACAGTAAACCTGCAGAGGTGCATCGGAATGTAAAACTGGTGACACAGGAAACGCTCAAAACATAGACAGTAGGAAGACTCAGTCTACCTGTACTTGAGTCGGCATTGTGTCTCTTATATTTATTTCCGATGAAATTTCTGTGTTTCATCGTGAATGGGATGGTCCAAGGGATATAGTAAATCTGCAGAGGTGCATCGGAAAGTAAAACTGATGACACAGGAAACGCTCAAAACATAGACAGTAGGAAGACTTAGTCTTCCTGTACTTAAGTCGGCATTGTGTCTCTTATATTTAATTCCGATGCAATTTCTGTTTTTCATCGTCAATGGGAAGGTCCAAGGGATACAGTAAACCGGCAGAGGTCCATCGGAATGTAAAGCTCATGACACAGGAAACGCTCAAAACATAGACAGTAGGATGACTCAGTCTTCCTGTACTTAAGTCGGCATTGTGTCTCTTATATTTAATTCCGATGCGATTTCTGTGTTTCATCGACAATGGGAAGGTCCAAGGGATACAGTAAACCGGCAGAGGTGCATCGGAATGTAAAACTGGTGACACGGGAAACGCTAAAAACATAGACCGTAAGAAGACTCAGTTTTCTTGTACTTATGTCGGCGTTGTGTCTGTTATATTTAATTCCGATGCAATTTCTGTGTTTCATCGTCAATGGGAAGGTCCAAGGGATACAGTAAACCTGCAAAGGTGCATCGGAATGTAAAACTGGTGACACAGGAAACGCTCAAATTATAGACAGTAGGAAGACTCAGTCTTCCTGTACTTAAGTCGGCATTGTGTGGCTCTGAGCACTGTGGGACTTAACATCTGTGATCATTAGTCCCCTAGAACTTAGAACTACTTAATCCTAACTAACCTAAGGACATCACCCACATCCATGCACGAGGCAGGATTCGAACCTGCGACCGTACCAGTCGCGCGGTTCCGGACTGAGCGCCTACAAACGCTAGACCACCACGGCCGGCCGGCATTATGTCTCTTATATTTAATTCCGATGCAATTTCTGTGTTTCATCGTCAATGGGAACGTCCAAGGGATACAGTAAACCTGCAGAGGTGCATCGGAATGCAAAACTAGTGACACAGGAAACGCTCAAAACTTACACAGTAGGAAGACTCAATCTTCCTGTACTTAAGTCGGCATTGTGTCTCTTATATTTATTTCCGACGAAATTTCTGTGTTTCATCGTCAATGGGAAGGTCCAAGTGATATAGTAAACCTGCAGAGGTGCATCGGAATGTAAAACGGATGACACAGGAAACGCTCAAACATAGACAGTAGGAAGACCTAGTCTTCCTGTACTTAAGTCGGCATTGTGACTCTTATATTTAATTTCGATGCAATTTCTGTTTTTCATCGTCAATGGGAAGGTTCAAGGAATACAGTAAACCTGCAGAGGTGCATCGGAATGTAAAAATGGTGACACAGGAAACGCTCAAAACATAGACAGTAGGAAGACTCAGTCTTCCTGTACTTATGTCGGCATTGTGTCTCTTATATTTAATTCAGATGCGATTTCCGTGTTTCATCGACAATTGGAAGGTCCAAGGGATACAGAAAACCGGCAGAGGTACATCGGAATGTAAAACTGGTGACACAGGAAACGCTCAAAACATAGACCGTAAGAAGACTCAGTTTTCTTGTACTTAAGTCGGCGTTGTGTCTCTTACATTTTATTTCCGATGAAATTTCAGTGTTTCATCGTGAATGGGAAGGTCCAAGGGATATAGTAAACCTGCAGAGGTGCATCGGAATGTAAAACTGGTGACACAGAAAACGCTCAAAACATAGACAGTAGGAAGACTTAGTCTTCCTGTACTTAAGTCGGCATAGTGTATCTTATATTTAATTCCGATGCAATTTCTGTGTTTCATCGTCACTGTGAAGGTCCAAGGGATACAGTAAACCTGCTGAGGTGCATCGGAATGTAAAACTGGTGACACAGGAAACGCTCAAAACATAGACAGTGGGAAGACTCAGTCTTCCTGTACTTAAGTCGGCATTGTGTCTCTTATATTTATTTCCGATGAAATTTCTGTGTTTCATCGTCAATGGGAAGGTCCAAGGGATATAGTAAACCTGCAGAAGTGCATCGGAAAGTATAACTGATGACACAGGAAACGCTCAAAACATAGACAGTAGGAAGACTTAGTCTTCCTGTACTTAAGTCGGTATTGTGTTTCTTGTATTTAATTCCGATGCAATTTGTGTTTTTCATCGTCAATGGGAAGGTCCAAGGAATACAGTAAACCTGCAGAGTTGCATCAGAATGTAAAACTGGTGACACAGGAAACGCTCAAAGCATAGACAGTAGGAAGACTAAGTCTTCCTGTATTTAAGTCGGCATTGTGTGGCTCTGAGCACTATGGGACTTAACATCTGTGGTCATTAGTCCCGTAGAACTTAGAACTACTTAAACCTAACTAACATAAGGACATCACACACATCCATGCACGAGGCAGGATTCGAAAGTGCGACCGTGACAGTCGCGCGGTTCCGGACTGAGCGCCTAGAACCGCTAGACCACCAAGCCGGCCGGCATTCTGTCTCTTATATTTAATTCCGATGCAATTTCTGTGTTTCATCGTCAATGGGAACGTCCAAGGGATTCAGTAAACCTGCAGAGGTGCATCGGAATGTAAAACTGGTGACACAGGAAACGCTCAAAGCATAGGCAGTAGGAAGACTAAGTCTTCCTGTACTTAAGTCGGCATCCTGTGGCTCTGAGCACTATGGGACTTAACATCTGTGGTCATTAGTCCCATAGAAAAGAACTACTTAAACCTATCTAAACTAAGGACATCACCCACATCCATGCATGAGGCAGGATGCGAACCTGCGACCGTGGCAGTCGCGCGGTTCCGGACTGAGCGCCTAGAACCGCTAGACCACCGCGGCCGGCCGGCATTATGTCTCTTATATTTAATTCCGATGCAATTTTTGTGTTTCATCGTCAATGGGAAGGTCCAATGGATACAGTAAACCTGCAGAGGTGAATCGGAATGTAAAACTGGTGACACAGGAAACTCTCAAAACATAGACAGTTGGAAGACTCAGTCTTCCTGTACTTAAGTCGGCATTGTGTCTCTTATATTTAATTTCTATGCAATTTGTTTGTTTCATCGAAAATGGGAAGGTCCAAGGGATACAGTAAACCTGCAGAGGTGCATCGGAATGTAAAACTGGTGACACAGGAGACGCTCAAAACATTGACCGTAAGAAGACTCAGTTTTCTTGTACTTAAGTCGTCGTTGTGTCTCTTATATTTAATTCCGATGCAATTTCTGTGTTTCATCGTCACTGTGAAGGTCCATGGGATACAGTAAACCTGTAGAGGTGCATCGGAATGTAAAACTGGTGGCACAGGAAACGCTCAAAACATAGACAGTAGGAAGACTCAGTCTTCCTGTACTTAATTCGGCATTGTGTCTCTTATATTTATTTCCATTGAAATTTCTGTGTTTCATCGTGAATGGGAAGGTCCAAGGGATATAGTAAACCTGCAGAGGTGCATCGGAAAGTAAAACTGATGACACAGGAAACGCTCAAAACATAGACAGTAGGAAGACTTAGTGTTCCTCTACTTAAGTCGGCATTGTGTCTCTTATATTAAATTCCGTTGCAATTTCTGTTTTTCATCGTCAATGGGAACGTCCAAGGGATACAGTAAACCTGCAGAGGTGCATCGGAATGCAAAACTAGTGACACAGGAAACGCTCAAAACATAGACAGTAGTAAGACTCAGTCTTCCTGTACTTAAGTCGGCATTGTGTCTCTTATATTTAATTCCGATGCACTTTCTGGGTTTCATCGTCAATGGGAAGGTCCAAGGGATACAGGAAAACTGCAGAGGTGCATCGGAATGTAAAACTGGTGACACAGGAAACGCTCAAAACATAGACCGTAAGAAGACTCAGTTTTCTTGTACTTAAGTCGGCGTTGTGTCTCTTACATTTTATTTCCGATGAAATTTCAGTGTTTCATCGTGAATGGGAAGGTCCAAGGGATATAGTAAACCTGCAGAGGTGCATCGGAATGTAAAACTGGTGACACAGAAAACGCTCAAAACATAGACAGTAGGAAGACTTAGTCTTCCTGTACTTAAGTCGGCATAGTGTATCTTATATTTAATTCCGATGCAATTTCTGTGTTTCATCGTCACTGTGAAGGTCCAAGGGATACAGTAAACCTGCTGAGGTGCATCGGAATGTAAAACTGGTGACACAGGAAACGCTCAAAACATAGACAGTGGGAAGACTCAGTCTTCCCGTACTTAAGTCGGCATTGTGTCTCTTATATTTATTTCCGATGAAATTTCTGTGTTTCATCGTCAATGGGAAGGTCCAAGGGATATAGTAAACCTGCAGAAGTGCATCGGAAAGTATAACTGATGACACAGGAAACGCTCAAAACATAGACAGTAGGAAGACTTAGTCTTCCTGTACTTAAGTCGGTATTGTGTTTCTTGTATTTAATTCCGATGCAATTTGTGTTTTTCATCGTCAATGGGAAGGTCCAAGGAATACAGTAAACCTGCAGAGTTGCATCAGAATGTAAAACTGGTGACACAGGAAACGCTCAAAGCATAGACAGTAGGAAGACTAAGTCTTCCTGTATTTAAGTCGGCATTGTGTGGCTCTGAGCACTATGGGACTTAACATCTGTGGTCATTAGTCCCGTAGAACTTAGAACTACTTAAACCTAACTAACATAAGGACATCACACACATCCATGCACGAGGCAGGATTCGAAAGTGCGACCGTGACAGTCGCGCGGTTCCGGACTGAGCGCCTAGAACCGCTAGACCACCAAGCCGGCCGGCATTCTGTCTCTTATATTTAATTCCGATGCAATTTCTGTGTTTCATCGTCAATGGGAACGTCCAAGGGATACAGTAAACCTGCAGAGGTGCATCGGAATGTAAGACTGGTGACACAGGGAACGCTCAAATTATAGACAGTAGGAAGACTCAGTCTTCCTGTACTTAAGTCGGCATTGTGTCTCTTATATTTAATTCCGATGCAATTTCTGTGTTTCATCGTCAATGGGAAGGTCCAAGGGATTCAGTAAACCTGCAGAGGTGCATCGGAATGTAAAACTGGTGACACAGGAAACGCTCAAAGCATAGGCAGTAGGAAGACTAAGTCTTCCTGTACTTAAGTCGGCATCCTGTGGCTCTGAGCACTATGGGACTTAACATCTGTGGTCATTAGTCCCATAGAAAAGAACTACTTAAACCTATCTAAACTAAGGACATCACCCACATCCATGCATGAGGCAGGATGCGAACCTGCGACCGTGGCAGTCGCGCGGTTCCGGACTGAGCGCCTAGAACCGCTAGACCACCGCGGCCGGCCGGCATTATGTCTCTTATATTTAATTCCGATGCAATTTTTGTGTTTCATCGTCAATGGGAAGGTCCAATGGATACAGTAAACCTGCAGAGGTGAATCGGAATGTAAAACTGGTGACACAGGAAACTCTCAAAACATAGACAGTTGGAAGACTCAGTCTTCCTGTACTTAAGTCGGCATTGTGTCTCTTATATTTAATTTCTATGCAATTTGTTTGTTTCATCGAAAATGGGGAGGTCCAAGGGATACAGTAAACCTGCAGAGGTGCATCGGAATGTAAAACTGGTGACACAGGAGACGCTCAAAACATTGACCGTAAGAAGACTCAGTTTTCTTGTACTTAAGTCGTCGTTGTGTCTCTTATATTTAATTCCGATGCAATTTCTGTGTTTCATCGTCACTGTGAAGGTCCATGGGATACAGTAAACCTGTAGAGGTGCATCGGAATGTAAAACTGGTGGCACAGGAAACGCTCAAAACATAGACAGTAGGAAGACTCAGTCTTCCTGTACTTAATTCGGCATTGTGTCTCTTATATTTATTTCCATTGAAATTTCTGTGTTTCATCGTGAATGGGAAGGTCCAAGGGATATAGTAAACCTCCAGAGGTGCATCGGAAAGTAAAACTGATGACACAGGAAACGCTCAAAACATAGACAGTAGGAAGACTTAGTGTTCCTCTACTTAAGTCGGCATTGTGTCTCTTATATTAAATTCCGTTGCAATTTCTGTTTTTCATCGTCAATGGGAACGTCCAAGGGATACAGTAAACCTGCAGAGGTGCATCGGAATGCAAAACTAGTGACACAGGAAACGCTCAAAACATAGACAGTAGTAAGACTCAGTCTTCCTGTACTTAAGTCGGCATTGTGTCTCTTATATTTAATTCCGATGCACTTTCTGGGTTTCATCGTCAATGGGAAGGTCCAAGGGATACAGGAAAACTGCAGAGGTGCATCGGAATGTAAAACTGGTGACACAGGAAACACTCAAAACATAGACAGTAGGAAGACTCAGTCTTCCTGTACTTAAGTCGGCATTGTGTCTCCTATATTTATATCCGATGAAATTTCTGTGTTTCATCGTCAATGGGAAGGTCCAAGGGATATAGTAAACCTGCAGAGGTGCATCGGAAAGTAAAACTGATGACACAGGAAACGCTCAAACATAGACAGTAGGAAGACTCAGTCTTCCTGTACTTAAGTCGGCATTGTGTCTCTTATATTTAATTCCGATGCAATTTCTGTGTTTCATCGTCACTGTGAAGGTCCAAGGGATACAGTAAACCTGTAGAGGTGCATCGGAATGTAAAACTGGTGACACAGGAAACGCTCAAATTATAGACAGTAGGAAGACTCAGTCTTCCTGTACTTAAGTCAGCATTGTGTCTCTTATATTTAATTCCAATGCAATTTCTGTGTTTCATCGCCAATGGGAAGGTCCAAGGGATACAGTAAACCTGCAGAGGTGCATCAGAATGTAAAACTGGTGACACACGAAACGCTCAAAACATAGACAGTACGAAGACTCAGTCTTCCTGTACTTAAGTCGGCATTGTGTGGCTCTGAGCACTATGGGACTTAACATCTGTGGTCATTGGTCCCCTAGAACTTAGAACTACTTAAACCTAACTAATCTAAGGACATCACCCACATCCATGCACGAGGCAGGACTCGAACCTGCGACCGTAGCAGTCGCGCGGTTCCGGACTGAGCGCCTAGAACCGCTAGACCACCGCGGCCGGCCGGCGTTATGTCTCTTATATTTAATTCCGATTCAATTTCTGTGTTCCAACGTCAATGGGAACGTTCATGGGATACAGCAAACCTGCAGAGGTGCATCGGAATGCAAAACTAGTGACACAGGAAACGCTCAAAACATAGAGAGTAGGAAGACTCAGTCTTCCTGTACTTAAGTCGGCATTGTGTCTCTTACATTTATTTCCGATGAAATTTCTGTATTTCATCGTCAATGGGAAGGTCCAAGGGATGCAGTAAACCTGCAAAGGTGCATCGGAATGTAAAACTGGTGACACAGGAAACGCTCAAAACATAGACTGTAGGAAGACAGTCTTCCTGTACTTAAGTCGGCATTGTGTCTCTTACATTTATTTCCGATGAAATTTCTGTGTTTCATCGTGAATGGGAAGGTCCAAGGGATATAGTAAACCTGCAGAGGTGCATCGGAAAGTAAAACTGAAGACACAGGAAACGCTCCAAACATAGACGGTAGGAAGACTTAGTCTTCCTGTACTTAAGTCGGCATTGTGTCTCTTATATTTAATTCCGATGCAGTTTCTGTTTTTCATCGTCAATGGGAAGGTCCAAGGGATACAGTAAACCTGCAGAGGTGCATCGGAATGTAAAAATGGTGACACAGGAAACGCTCAAAACATAGACAGTAGGAAGACTCAGTCTTCCTGTACTTAAGTCGGCATTGTGTCTCTTATATTTAATTCCGATGCAATTTCTGTGTTTCATCGTCAAGGGGAAGGTCCAAGGGATACAGTAACCTGCAGAGGTGCATCGGAATGTAAAACTGCTGACACAGGAAACGCTCAAAACATAGACAGTAGGAAGACTCAGTCTTCCTGTACTTAAGTCGGCATTGTGTCTCTTATATTTATTTCCGACGAAATTTCTGTGTTTCATCGTCAATGGGAAGGTCCAAGTGATATAGTAAACCTGCAGAGGTGCATCGGAATGTAAAACGGATGACACAGCTAACGCTCAAACATAGACAGTAGGAAGACCTAGTCTTCCTGTACTTAAGTCGGCATTGTGACCCTTATATTTAATTCAGATGCGATTTCCGTGTTTCATCGACAATGGGAAGGTCCAAGGGATACAGTAAACCTGCAGAGGTGCATCGTAATGTAAAAGTGGTGACACAGGAAACGCTCAAAACATAGACAGTAGGAAGACTCAGTCGTCCTGCATTTAAGTCGGCATTGTGTCTCTTATATTTATTTCCGATGAAATTTCTGTGTTTCATCGTGAATGGGAAGGTCCAAGGGATATAGTAAACCTGCAGAAGTGCATCGGAAAGTAAAACTGATGACACAGAAACGCTCAAAACATAGACAGTAGGAAGACTTAGTCCTCCTGTACTTAAGTCGGCATTGTGTTTCTTGTATTAAATTCCGATGCAATTTGTGTTTTTCATCGTCAATGGGAAGGTCCAAGGAATACAGTAAACCTGCAGAGGTGCATCGGAATGTAAAACTGGTGACACAGGAAACGCTCAAATTATAGACAGTAGGAAGACTCAGTCTTCCTGTACTTAAGTCGGCATTATGACTCTTATATTTAATTCCGATGGAATTTCTGTTTTTCATCGTCAATGGGAAGGTCCAAGGGATACAGTAAACCTGCAGAGGTGCATCAGAATGTAAAACTGGTGACACAGGAAACGCTCAAAGCATAGACAGTAATAAAACTAAGTCTTCCTGTACTTAAGTCATAATCGTGTGGCTCTGAGCACTATGGGACTTAACATCTGTGGTCATTAGTCCCATAGAACTTAGAACTACTTAAACCTATCTAACCTAAGGACGTCACCCACATCCATGCACGAGGCAGGATTCGAACCTGCGACCGTGGCAGTCGCGCGGTTCCGGACTGAGCGCCTAGAACCGCTAGACCACCGCGGCCGGCCGGCAATTTCTGTTTTTCATCGTCAATGGGAAGGTTCAAGGAATACAGTAAACCTGCAGAGGTGCATCGGAATGGAAAAATGGTGACACAGGAAACGCTCAAAGCATAGACAGTAGGAAGACTCAGTCTTCCTGTACTTAAGTCGGCATTGTGTCTCTTATGTTTAATTTCAATGCAATTTGTGTGTTTTATCGCCAATGGGAAGGTCCAAGGGATACAGTAAACTTGCAGAGGTGCATCGGTATGTAAAACTGGTGACACAGGAAACGCTCAAACATAGACCGTAAGAAGACTCAGTTTTCTTGTACTTAAGTCGGCGTTGTTTCTCTTATATTTAATTCCGATGCAATTTCTGTGTTTCATCGTCAATGGGAAGCTCCAATGGATACAGTAAACCTGCAGAGGTGAATCGGAATGTAAAACTGGTGACACAGGAAACGCTCAAAGCATAGACAGTAGGAAGACTAAGTCTTCCTGTACTTAAGTCGGCATTGTGTGGCTCTGAGCACTATGGGACTAAATATCTGTGGTCATTAGTCCCCTAGAACTTAGAACTACTTAAACCTAACTAACCTAAGGACATCACCCACATCCATGCACGAGGCAGGATTCGAACCTGCGACCGTAGCAGTCGCGCGGTTCCGGACTGAGCGCCTAGAACCGCTAGACCACCGCGGCCGGCCGGCGTTATGTCTCTTATATTTAATTCCGATTCAATTTCTGTGTTCCAACGTCAATGGGAACGTCCATGGGATACAGCAAACCTGCAGAGGTGCATCGGAATGCAAAACTAGTGACACAGGAAACGCTCAAAACATAGAGAGTAGGAAGACTCAGTCTTCCTGTACTTAAGTCGGCATTGTGTCTCTTACATTTATTTCCGATGAAATTTCTGTATTTCATCGTCAATGCGAAGGTCCAAGGGATACAGTAAACCTGCAAAGGTGCATCGGAATGTAAAACTGGTGACACAGGAAACGCTCAAAACATAGACTGTAGGAAGACAGTCTTCCTGTACTTAAGTCGGCATTGTGTCTCTTCCATTTATTTCCGATGAAATTTCTGTGTTTCATCGTGAATGGGAAGGTCCAAGGGATATAGTAAACCTGCAGAGGTGCATCGGAAAGTAAAACTGAAGACACAGGAAACGCTCAAAACATAGACAGTAGGAAGACTTAGTCTTCCTGTACTTAAGTCGGCATTGTGTCTCTTATATTTAATTCCGATGCAGTTTCTGTTTTTCATCGTCAATGGGAAGGTCCAAGGGATACAGTAAACCTGCAGAGGTGCATCAGAATGTAAAACTGGTGACACAGGAAACGCTCAAAGCATAGACAGTAATAAAACTAAGTCTTCCTGTACTTAAGTCGGAATCGTGTGGCTCTGAGCACTATGGGACTTAACATCTGTGGTCATTAGTCCCATAGAACTTAGAACTACTTAAACCTATCTAACCTAAGGACATCACCCACATCCATCCACGAGGCAGGATTCGAACCTGCGACCGTGGCAGTCGCGCGGTTCCGGACTGAGCGCCTAGAACCGCTAGACCACCGCGGCCGGCCGGCATTATGTCTCTTATATTTAATTCCGATGCAATTTCTGTTTTTCATCGTCAATGGGAAGGTTCAAGGAATACAGTAAACCTGCAGAGGTGCATCGGAATGGAAAAATGGTGACACAGGAAACGCTCAAAGCATAGACAGTAGGAAGACTCAGTCTTCCTGTACTTAAGTCGGCATTGTGTCTCTTATATTTAATTTCAATGCAATTTGTGTGTTTTATCGCCAATGGGAAGGTCCAAGGGATACAGTAAACCTGCAGAGGTGCATCGGAATGTAAAACTGGTGACACAGGAAACGCTCAAACATAGACCGTAAGAAGACTCAGTTTTCTTGTACTTAAGTCGGCGTTGTTTCTCTTATATTTAATTCCGATGCAATTTCTGTGTTTCATCGTCAATGGGAAGCTCCAATGGATACAGTAAACCTGCAGAGGTGAATCGGAATGTAAAACTGGTGACACAGGAAACGCTCTAAAGTTAGACAGTAGGAAGACTCAGTCTTCCTGTACTTAAGTCGGCATTGTGTCTCTTATATTTAATTTCAATGCAATTTGTGTGTTTCATCGAAAATGGGAAGGTCCAAGGGATACAGTAAACCTGCAGAGGTGCATCGGAATGTAAAACTGGTGACACAGGAAACGCTCAAAACATAGACAGTAGGAAGACTTAGTCTTCCTGTACTTAAGTCGGCATTGTGTCTCTTATATTAAATTCCGATGCAATTTCTGTTTTTCATCGTCAATGGGAAGGTTCAAGGAATACAGTAAACCTGCAGAGGTGCATCGGAATGTAAAAATGGTGAGACAGGAAACGCTCAAAACATAGTCAGTTGGAAGACTCAGTATTCCTGTACTTAAGTCGGCATTGTGTGGCTCTGAGCACTATGGGACTTAACATCTGTGGTCATTAGTCCCCTAGAACTTAGAACTACTTAAACCTAACTAACCTAAGGACATCACCCACATCCATGCACGAGGCAGGATTCGAACCTGCGACCGTGACAGTCGCGCCGTCCCGGACTGAGCGCCTAGAACCGCTAGACCACCGCGGCCGGCCGGCATTCTGTCTCTTATATTTAATTCCGATGCAATTTCTGTGTTTCATCGTCAATGGGAACGTCCAAGGGATACAGTAAACCTGCAGAGGTGCATCGGAATGCAAAACTAGTGACACAGGAAACGCTCAAAACATAGACAGTAGGAAGACTCAGTCTTCCTGTACTTAAGTCGGCATTGTGTCTCTTATATTTAATTCCGATGCAATTTCTGTGTTTCATCGTCAATGGGAAGGTCCAAGGGATACAGGAAACCTGCAGAGGTGCATCGGAATGTAAAACTGGTGACACAGGAAACGCTCAAAACATAGACAGTAGGAAGACGCAGTCTTCCTGTACTTAAGTCGGCATTGTGTCTCCTATATTTATTTCCGATGAAATTTCTGTGTTTCATCGGGAATGGGAAGGTCCAAGGGATATAGTAAACCTGCAGAGGTGCATCGGAAAGTAAAACTGATGACACAGGAAACGCTCAAACATAGACAGTAGGAAGACTCAGTCTTCCTGTACTTAAGTCGGCATTGTGTATCTTATATTTAATTCCGATTCAATTTCTGTGTTTCATCGTCACTGTGAAGGTCCAAGGGATACAGTAAACCTGTAGAGGTGCATCGGAATGTAAAACTGGTGACACAGGAAACGCTCAAATTATAGACAGTAGGAAGACTCAGTCTTCCTGTACTTAAGTCAGCATTGTGTCTCTTATATTTAATTCCAATGCAATTTTTGTGTTTCATCGCCAATGGGAAGGTCCAAGGGATACCGTAAACCTGCAGAGGTGCATCAGAATGTAAAACTGGTGACACACGAAACGCTCAAAACATAGACAGTACGAAGACTCAGTCTTCCTGTACTTAAGTCGGCATTGTGTGGCTCTGAGCACTATGGGACTTAACATCTGTGGTCATTAGTCCCCTAGAACTTAGAACTACTTAAACCTAACTAACCTAAGGACATCACCCACATCCATGCACGAGGCAGGATTCGAACCTGCGACCGTAGCAGTCGCGCGGTTCCGGACTGAGCGCCTAGAAACGCTAGACCACCGCGGCCGGCCGGCGTTATGCCTCTTATATTTAATTCCGATTCAATTTCTGTGTTCCAACGTCAATGGGAACGTCCATGGGATACAGCAAACCTGCAGAGGTGCATCGGAATGCAAAACTAGTGACACAGGAAACGCTCAAAACATAGACAGTAGGAAGACTCAGTCTTCCTGTACTTAAGTCGGCATTATGACTCTTATATTTAATTCCTATGCAATTTCTGTGTTTCATCGTCAATAGGAAGGTCCAAGGGATACAGTAAACCTGCAGAGGTGCATCGTAATGTAAAACTGGTGACACAGGAAACGCTCAAAACATAGACAGTAGGAAGACTCAGTCGTCCTGCATTTAAGTCGGCATTGTGTCTCTTATATTTATTTCCGATGAAATTTCTGTGTTTCATCGTGAATGGGAAGGTCCAAGGGATATAGTAAACCTGCAGAAGTGCATCGGAAGGGAAAACTGATGACACAGGAAACGCTCAAAACATAGACAGTAGGAAGACTTAGTCTTCCTGTACTTAAGTCGGCATTGTGTTTCTTGTATTAAATTCCGATGCAATTTGTGTTTTTCATCGTCAATGGGAAGGTCCAAGGAATACAGTAAACCTGCAGAGGTGCATCGGAATGTAAAACTGGTGACACAGGAAACGCTCAAATTATAGACAGTAGGAAGACTCAGTCTTCCTGTACTTAAGTCGGCATTATGACTCTTATATTTAATTCCGATGGAATTTCTGTTTTTCATCGTCAATGGGAAGGTCCAAGGGATACAGTAAACCTGCAGAGGTGCATCAGAATGTAAAACTGGTGACACAGGAAACGCTCAAAGCATAGACAGTAATAAAACTAAGTCTTCCTGTACTTAAGTCGGAATCGTGTGGCTCTGAGCACTATGGGACTTAACATCTGTGGTCATTAGTCCCATAGAACTTAGAACTACTTAAACCTATCTAACCTAAGGACATCACCCACATCCATGCACGAGGCAGGATTCGAACCTGCGACCGTGGCAGTCGCACGGTTCCGGACTGAGCGCCTAGAACATCTAGACCACCGCGGCCGGCCGGCATTATGTCTCTTATATTTAATTCCGATGCAATTTCTGTTTTTCATCGTCAATGGGAAGGTTCAAGGAATACAGTAAACCTGCAGAGGTGCATCGGAATGGAAAAATGGTGACACAGGAAACGCTCAAAGCATAGACAGTAGGAAGACTCAGTCTTAATGTACTTAAGTCGGCATTGTGTCTCTTATATTTAATTTCAATGCAATTTGTGTGTTTTATCGCCAATGGGAAGGTGCAAGGGATACAGTAAACCTGCAGAGGTGCATCGGAATGTAAAACTGCTGACACAGGAAACGCTCAAACCATAGACAGTAGGAAGACTCAGTCTTCCTGTACTTAAGTCGGCATTGTGTCTCTTATATTTATTTCCGACGAAATTTCTGTGTTTCATCGTCAATGGGAAGGTCCAAGTGATATAGTAAACCTGCAGAGGTGCATCGGAATGTAAAACGGATGACACAGCTAACGCTCAAACATAGACAGTAGGAAGACCTAGTCTTCCTGTACTTAAGTCGGCATTGTGACTCTTATATTTAATTCCGATGCAATTTCTGTTTTTCATCGTCAATGGGAAGGTTCAAGGAATACAGTAAACCTGCAGAGGTGCATCGGAATGTTAAAATGGTGACACAGGAAACGCTCAAAACATAGACAGTAGGAAGACTCCGTCTTCCTGTACTTAAGTCGGCATTGTGTCTCTTATATTTAATTCAGATGCGATTTCCGTGTTTCATCGACAATGGGAAGGTCCAAGGGATACAGAAAACCGGCAGAGGTACATCGGAATGTAAAACTGGTGACACAGGAAACGCTCAAATTATAGACAGTAGGAAGACTCAGTCTTCCTGTACTTAAGTCGGCATTGTGTCTCTTATATTTAATTCCGATGCAATTTCTGTGTTTCATCGCCAATGGAAAGGTCCAAGGGATACAGTAAACAGGCAGAGGTGCATCAGAATGTAAAACTGGTGACACAGGAAACGCTCAAAACATAGACAGTAGGAAGATTCAGTCTTCCTGTACTTAAGTCGGCATTGTGTGGCTCTGAGCACTATGGGACTTAACATCTGTGGTCATTAGTCCCCTACAACTTAGAACTACTTAAACCTAACTAACCTAAGGATATCGCCCACATGCATGCACGAGGCAGGATTCGAACCTGCGACCGTAGCAGTCGCGCGGTTCCGGACTGAGCGCCTAGAACCGCTAGACCACCGCGGCCGGCCGGCATTATGTCTCTTATATATAATTCCGATGCAATTTCTGTGTTTCATCGTCAATGGGAACGTCCAAGGGATACAGTAAACCTGCAGAGGTGCATCGGAATGCAAAACTAGTGACACAGGAAACGCTCAAAACATAGACAATAGGAAGACTCAGTCTTCCTGTACTTAAGTCGGCATTATGACTCTTATATTTAATTCCTATGCAATTTCTGTGTTTCATCGTCAATGGGAAGGTCCAAGGGATACAGTAAACCTGCAGAGGTGCATCGTAATGTAAAACTGGTGACACAGGAAACGCTCAAAACATAGACAGTAGGAAGACTCAGTCGTCCTGCATTTAAGTCGGCATTGTGTCTCTTATATTTATTTCCGATGAAATTTCTGTGTTTCATCGTGAATGGGAAGGTCCAAGGGATATAGTAAACCTGCAGAAGTGCATCGGAAAGTAAAACTGATGACACAGGAAACGCTCAAAACATAGACAGTAGGAAGACTTAGTCTTCCTGTACTTAAGTCGGCATTGTGTTTCTTGTATTAAATTCCGATGCAATTTGTGTTTTTCATCGTCAATGGGAAGGTCCAAGGAATACAGTAAACCTGCAGAGGTGCATCGGAATGTAAAACTGGTGACACAGGAAACGCTCAAATTATAGACAGTAGGAAGACTCAGTCTTCCTGTACTTAAGTCGGCATTATGACTCTTATATTTAATTCCGATGGAATTTCTGTTTTTCATCGTCAATGGGAAGGTCCAAGGGATACAGTAAACTTGCAGAGGTGCATCAGAATGTAAAACTGGTGACACAGGAAACGCTCAAAGCATAGACAGTAATAAAACTAAGTCTTCCTGTACTTAAGTCGGAATCGTGTGGCTCTGAGCACTATGGGACTTAACATCTGTGGTCATTAGTCCCATAGAACTTAGAACTACTTAAACCTATCTAACCTAAGGACATCACCCACATCCATGCACGAGGCAGGATTCAATCCTGCGACCGTGGCAGTCGCGCGGTTCCGGACTGAGCGCCTAGAACCGCTAGACCACCGCGGCCGGCCGGCATTATGTCTCTTATATTTAATTCCGATGCAATTTCTGTTTTTCATCGTCAATGGGAAGGTTCAAGGAATACAGTAAACCTGCAGAGGTGCATCGGAATGGAAAAATGGTGACACAGGAAACGCTCAAAGCATAGACAGTAGGAAGACTCAGTCTTAATGTACTTAAGTCGGCATTGTGTCTCTTATATTTAATTTCAATGCAATTTGTGTGTTTTATCGCCAATGGGAAGGTCCAAGGGATACAGTAAACCTGCAGAGGTGCATCGGAATGTAAAACTGCTGACACAGGAAACGCTCAAAACATAGACAGTAGGAAGACTCAGTCTTCCTGTACTTAAGTCGGCATTGTGTCTCTTATATTTATTTCCGACGAAATTTCTGTGTTTCATCGTCAATGGGAAGGTCCAAGTGATATAGTAAACCTGCAGAGGTGCATCGGAATGTAAAACGGATGACACAGCTAACGCTCAAACATAGACAGTAGGAAGACCTAGTCTTCCTGTACTTAAGTCGGCATTGTGACTCTTATATTTAATTCCGATGCAATTTCTGTTTTTCATCGTCAATGGGAAGGTTTAAGGAATACAGTAAACCTGCAGAGGTGCATCGGAATGTTAAAATGGTGACACAGGAAACGCTCAAAACATAGACAGTAGGAAGACTCCGTCTTCCTGTACTTAAGTCGGCATTGTGTCTCTTATATTTAATTCAGATGCGATTTCCGTGTTTCATCGACAATGGGAAGGTCCAAGGGATACAGAAAACCGGCAGAGGTACATCGGAATGTAAAACTGGTGACACAGGAAACGCTCAAATTATAGACAGTAGGAAGACTCAGTCTTCCTGTACTTAAGTCGGCATTGTGTCTCTTATATTTAATTCCGATGCAATTTCTGTGTTTCATCGCCAATGGAAAGGTCCAAGGGATACAGTAAACCGGCAGAGGTGCATCAGAATGTAAAACTGGTGACACAGGAAACGCTCAAAACATAGACAGTAGGAAGATTCAGTCTTCCTGTACTTAAGTCGGCATTGTGTGGCTCTGAGCACTATGGGACTTAACATCTGTGGTCATTAGTCCCCTACAACTTAGAACTACTTAAACCTAACTAACCTAAGGATATCGCCCACATGCATGCACGAGGCAGGATTCGAACCTGCGACCGTAGCAGTCGCGCGGTTCCGGACTGAGCGCCTAGAACCGCTAGACCACCGCGGCCGGCCGGCATTATGTCTCTTATATATAATTCCGATGCAATTTCTGTGTTTCATCGTCAATGGGAACGTCCAAGGGATACAGTAAACCTGCAGAGGTGCATCGGAATGCAAAACTAGTGACACAGGAAACGCTCAAAACATAGACAGTAGGAAGACTCAGTCTTCCTGTACTTAAGTCGGCATTATGACTCTTATATTTAATTCCTATGCAATTTCTGTGTTTCATCGTCAATGGGAAGGTCCAAGGGATACAGTAAACCTGCAGAGGTGCATCGTAATGTAAAACTGGTGACACAGGAAACGCTCAAAACATAGACAGTAGGAAGACTCAGTCGTCCTGCATTTAAGTCGGCATTGTATCTCTTATATTTATTTCCGATGAAATTTCTGTGTTTCATCGTGAATGGGAAGGTCCAAGGGATATAGTAAACCTGCAGAAGTGCATCGGAAAGTAAAACTGATGACACAGGAAACGCTCAAAACATAGACAGTAGGAAGACTTAGTCTTCCTGTACTTAAGTCGGCATTGTGTTTCTTGTATTAAATTCCGATGCAATTTGTGTTTTTCATCGTCAATGGGAAGGTCCAAGGGATACAGTAAACCTGCAGAGGTGCATCGGAATGTAAAACTGGTGACACAGGAAACGCTCAAACATAGACAGTAAGAAGACTCAGTTTTCTTGTACTTAAGTCGGCGTTGTTTCTCTTATATTTAATTCCGATGCAATTTCTGTGTTTCATCGTGAATGGGAAGGTCCAATGGATACAGTAAACCTGCAGAGGTGAATCGGAATGTAAAACTGGTGACACAGGAAACGCTCTAATGTTAGACAGTAGGAAGACTCAGTCTTCCTGTACTTAAGTCGGCATTGTGTCTCTTATATTTAATTTCAATGCAATTTGTGTGTTTCATCGAAAATGGGAAGGTCCAAGGGATACAGTAAACCTGCAGAGGTGCATCGGAATGTAAAACTGGTGACACAGGAAACGCTCAAAACATAGACAGTAGGAAGACTTAGTCATCCTGTACTTAAGTCGGCATTGTGTCTCTTATATTAAATTCCGATGCTATTTCTGTTTTTCATCGTCAATGGGAAGGTTCAAGGAAAACAGTAAACCTGCAGAGGTGCATCGGAATGTAAAAATTGTGAGACAGGAAACGCTCAAAACATAGTCAGTTGGAAGACTCAGTATCCCTGTATTTAAGTCGGCATTGTGTCCGTTATATTTAATTCCGAAGCGATTTCCGTGTTTCATCGACAATGGGAAAGTCCAAGGGATACAGTAAACCGGCAGAGGTGCATCGGAATGTAAAACTGGTGACACAGGAAACGCTCAAAACATAGACCGTAAGAAGACTCAGTTTTCTTGTACTTAAGTCGGCGTTGTGTCTCTGACATTTAATTCCGATGCAATTTCTGTGTTTCATCGCCAATGGAAAGGTCCAAGGGATACAGTAAACCGGCAGAGGTGCAACAGAATGTAAAACTGGTGACACAGGAAACGCTCAAAACATAGACAGTAGGAAGATTCAGTCTTCCTGTACTTAAGTCGGCATTGTGTGGCTCTGAGCACTATGGGACATAACATCTGTGGTCATTAGTCCCCTAGAACTTAGAACTACTTAAACCTAACTAACCTAAGGACATCACCCACATCCATGCACGAGGCAGGATTCGAACCTGCGACCGTGACAGTCGCGCCGTCCCGGACTGAGCGCCTAGAACCGATAGACCACCGCGGCCGGCCGGCATTCTTTCTCTTATATTTAATTCCGATGCAATATCTGTGTTTCATCGTCAATGGGAACGTCCAAGGGAAACAGTAAACCTGCAGAGGTGCATCGGAATGCAAAACTAGTGACACAGGAAACGCTCAAAACATAGACAGTAGGAAGACTCAGTCTTCCTGTACTTAAGTCGGCATTGTGTCTCTTATATTTAATTCCGATGCAATTTCTGTGTTTCATCGTCAATGGGAAGGTCCAAGGGATACAGGAAACCTGCAGAGGTGCATCAGAATGTAAAACTGGTGACACAGGAAACGCTCAAAACATAGACAGTAGGAAGACTCAGTCTTCCTGTACTTAAGTCGGCATTGTGTCTCCTATATTTATTTCCGATGAAATTTCTGGGTTTCATCGCCAATCGGAAGGTCCAAGGGATACAGTAAACCTGCAGAGGTGCATCAGAATGTAAAACTGATGACACAGGAAACGCTTAAAACATAGACAGTAGGAAGACTTAGTCTTCCTGTACTTAAGTCGGCATTGTGTCTCTTACATTTATTTCCGATGAAATTTCTGTGTTTCATCGTCAATGGGAAGGTCCAAGGGATACAGTAAACCTGCAAAGGTGCATCGGAATGTAAAACTGGTGACACAGGAAACGCTCAAAACATAGACTGTAGGAAGACAGTCTTCCTGTACTTAAGTCGGCATTGCGTCTCTTACATTTATTTCCGATGAAATTTCTGTGTTTCATCGTGAATGGGAAGGTCCAAGGGATATAGTAAACCTTCAGATGTGCATCGGAAAGTAAAACTCATTACACAGGAAACTCTCAAATCATAGACAGTAGGAAGACTTAGTCTTCCTGTACTTAAGTCGGCATTGTGTCTCTTATATTTAATTCCGATGCAATTTCTGTGTTTCATCGTCACTGTGAAGGTCCAAGGGATACAGTAAACCTGTAGAGGTGCTTCGGAATGAAAACTGGTGACACAGGAAACGCACAAATTATTGACAGTAGGAAGACTCAGTCTTCCTGTACTTAAGTCGGCATTTTGTCTCTTAAATTTAATTCCGATGCAATTTCTGTGTTTCATCGTCAATGGGAAGGTCCAAGGGATACAGTAAACCTGCAGAGGTGCATCGGAATGTAAAACTGGTGACACAGGAAAAGCTCAAAACATAGAGTGTAGGAAGACTCAGTCTACCTGTACTTAAGTCGGCATTGTGTCTCTTATATTTATTTCCGGTGAAATTTCTGTGTTTCATCGTGAATGGGAAGGTCCAAGGGATATAGTAAACCTGCAGAGGTGCATCGGAAAGTAAAACCTAAGACACAGGAAACGCTCAAAACATAGACTGTAGGAAGACTTAGTCTTCCTGTACTTAAGTCGGCATTGTGTCTCTTATGTTTAATTCCGATGCAGTTTCTGTTTTTCATCGTCAATGGAAAGGTCCAAGGGATACAGTAAACCTGCAGAGGTGCATCGGAATGTAAAAATGGTGACACAGGAAACGCTCAAAACATAGACAGTAGGAAGACTCAGTCTTCCTGTACTTAAGTCGGCATTGTGTCTCTTATATTTAATTCCGATGCAATTTCTGTGTTTCATCGTCAAGGGGAAGGTCCAAGGGATACAGTAACCTGCAGAGGTGCATCGGGATGTAAAACTGGTGACACAGGAAACGCTCGAAACATAGACAGTAGGAAGACTCAGTCTTCCTGTACTTAAGTCGGCATTGTGTCTCTTATATTTATTTCCAAAGAAATTTCTGTGTTTCATCGTCAATGGGAAGGTCCAAGTGATATAGTAAACCTGCAGAGGTGCATCGGAATGTAAAACGGATGACACAGCTAACGCTCAAACATAGACAGTAGGAAGACCTAGTCTTCCTGTACTTAAGTCGGCATTGTGACTCTTATATTTAATTCCGATGCAATTTCTGTTTTTCATCGTCAATGGGAAGGTTCAAGGAATACAGTAAACCTGCAGAGGTGCATCGGAATGTTAAAATGGTGACACAGGAAACGCTCAAAACATAGACAGTAGGAAGACTCAGTCTTCCAGTACTTAAGTCGGCATTGTGTCTCTTATATTTAATTCAGATGCAATTTCTGTGTTTCATCGCCAATGGGAAGGTCCAAGGGATACAGTAAACCGGCAGAGGTGCATCAGAATGTAAAACTGGTGACACAGGAATCGCTCAAAACATAGACAGTAGGAAGATTCAGTCTTCCTGTACTTAAGTCGGCATTGTGTGGCTCTGAGCACAATGGGACTTAACATCTGTGGTCATTAGTCCCCTACAACTTAGAACTACTTAAACCTAACTAACCTAAGGACATCGCCCACATCCATGCACGAGGCAGGATTCGAACCTGCGACCGTAGCAGTCGCGCGTTTCCGGACTGAGCGCCTACAACCGCTAGACCACCGCGGCCGGCCGGCATTATGTTTCTTATATTTAATTCCGATGGAATTTCTGTTTTTCATCGTAATGGGAAGGTCCGAGGGATACAGAAAACCGGCAGAGGTACATCGGAATGTAAAACTGGTGACACAGGAAACGCTCAAATTATAGACAGTAGGAAGACTCAGTCTTCCTGTACTTAAGTCGGCATTGTGACTCTTATATTTAATTCCGATGCAGTTTCTGTTTTTCATCGTCAATGGGAAGGTTCAAGGAATACAGTAAACTTGCAGAGGTGCATCGGAATGTTAAAATGGTGACACAGGAAACGCTCAAAACATAGACAGTAGGAAGACTCAGTCTTCCTGTACTTAAGTCGGCATTATGACTCTTATATTTAATTCCTATGCAATTTCTGTGTTTCATCGTCAATGGGAAGGTCCAAGGGATACAGTAAACCTGCAGAGGTGCATCGTAATGTAAAACTGGTGACACAGGAAACGCTCAAAACATAGACAGTAGGAAGACTCAGTCGTCCTGCATTTAAGTCGGCATTGTGTCTCTTATATTTATTTCCGATGAAAATTCTGTGTTTCATCGTGAATGGGAAGGTCCAAGGGATATAGTAAACCTGCAGAAGTGCATCGGAAAGTAAAACTGATGACACAGGAAACGCTCAAAACATAGACAGTAGGAAGACTCAGTCTTCCTGTACTTAAGTCGGCATTATGACTCTTATATTTAATTCCTATGCAATTTCTGTGTTTCATCGTCAATGGGAAGGTCCAAGGGATACAGTAAACCTGCATAGGTGCATCGTAATGTGAAACTGGTGACACAGGAAACGCTCAAAACATAGACAGTAGGAAGACTCAGTCGTCCTGCATTTAAGTCGGCATTGTGTCTCTTATATTTATTTCCGATGAAAATTCTGTGTTTCATCGTGAATGGGAAGGTCCAAGGGATATAGTAAACCTGCAGAAGTGCATCGGAAAGTAAAACTGATGACACAGGAAACGCTCAAAACATAGACAGTAGGAAGACTTAGTCTTCCTGTACTTAAGTCGGCATTGTGTTTCTTGTATTTAATTCCGATGCAATTTGTGTTTTTCATCGTCAATGGGAAGGTCCAAGGAATACAGAAAACCTGCAGAGGTGCTTCGGAATGTAAAACTGGTGACACAGGAAACGCTCAAATTATAGACAGTAGGAAGACTCAGTCTTCCTGTACTTAAGTCGGCATTAGGACTCTTATATTTAATTCCGATGGAATTTCTGTTTTTCATCGTCAATGGGAAGGTCCAAGGGATACAGTAAACCTGCAGAGGTGCATCAGAATGTAAAACTGGTGACACAGGAAACGCTCAAAGCATAGACAGTAGGAAGACTAAGTCTTCCTGTACTTAAGTCGGCATTGTGTGGCTCTGAGCACTATGGGACTTAACATCTGTGGTCATTAGTCCCCTAGAACTAAGAACTACTTACACCTAAGTAACATAAGGACATCACACACATCCATGCACGAGGCAGGATTCGAAAGTGCGGCCGTGACAGTCGCGCGTTCCGGACTGAGCGCCTAGAACCGCTAGACCACCGCGACCGGCCGGCATTCTGTCTCTTATATTTAATTCCGATGCAATTTCTGTGTTTCATCGTCAATGGGAACGTCCAAGGGATACAGTAAACCTGCAGAGGTGCATCGGAATGTAAAACTGGTGACACAGGGAACGCTCAAATTATATACAGTAGGAAGACTCAGTCTTCCTGTACTTTAGTCGGCATTGTGTCTCTTATATTTAATTCCGATGCTATTTCTGTGTTTCATCGTCAATGGGAAGGTCCAAGGGATACAGTAAACCTGCAGAGGTGCATCAGAATGTAAAACTGGTGACACAGGAAACGCTCAAAGCATAGACAGTAGGAAAACTAAGTCTTCCTGTACTTAAGTCGGAATCGTGTGGATCTGAGCACTATGGGACTTAACATCTGTGGTCATTAGTCCCATAGAACTTAGAACTTCTTAAACCTATCTAATCTAAGCACATCACCCACATCCATGCACGAGGCAGTATTCGAACCTGCGACCGTGGCAGTCGCGCTGTTCCGGACTGAGCGCCTAGAACCGCTAGACCACCGCGGCCGGCCGGCATTATGTCTCTTATATTTAATTCCGATGCAATTTCTGTTTTTCATCGTCAATGGGAAGGTTCAAGGAATACAGTAAACCTGCAGAGGTGCATCGGAATGGAAAAATGGTGACGCAGGAAACGCTCAAAGCATAGACAGTAGGAAGACTCAGTCTTCCTGTACTTAAGTCGGCATTGTGTCTCTTATATTTAATTTCAATGCAATTTGTGTGTTTTATCGCCAATGGGAAGGTCCAAGGGATACAGTAAACCTGCAGAGGTGCATCGGAATGTAAAACTGGTGACACAGGAAACGCTCAAAACATAGACCGTAAGAAGACTCAGTTTTCTTGTACTTAAGTCGGCGTTGTTCCTCTTATATTTAATTCCGATGCAATTTCTGTGTTTCATCGTCAATGGGAAGGTCCAATGGATACAGTAAACCTGCAGAGGTGAATCGGAATGTAAAACTGGTGACACAGGAAACGCTCTGAACTTAGACAGTAGGAAGACTCAGTCTTCCTGTACTTAAGTCGGCATTGTGTCTCTTATTTTTAATTTCAATGCAATTTGTGTGTTTCATCGAAAATGGGAAGGTCCAAGGGATACAGTAAACCTGCAGAGGTGCATCGGAATGTAAAACTGGTGACACAGGAGACGCTCAAAACATTGACCGTAAGAAGACTCAGTTTTCTTGTACTTAAGTCGGCGTTGTGTCTCTTATATTTAATTCCGATGCAATTTCTGTGTTTCATCGTCACTGTGAAGGTCCATGGGATACAGTAAACCTGTAGAGGTGCATCGGAATGTAAAACTGGTGGCATTGTGTCCGATTCAATTTCTGTGTTCCAACGTCAATGGGAACGTCCATGGGATACAGCAAACCTGCAGAGGTGCATCGGAATGTAAAAATGGAGACACAGGAAACGCTCAAAACATAGACAGTAGGAAGACTCAGTCTTCCTGTACTTAAGACGGCATTGTGTCTCTTATATTTAATTCCGATGCAATTTCTGTGTTTCATCGTCACGGGGAAGGTCCAAGGGATACAGTAACCTGCAGAGGTGCATCGGAATGTAAAACTGGTGACACAGGAAACGCTCAAAACATAGACAGTAGGAAGACTCAGTCTTCCTGTACTTAAGTCGGCATTGTGTCTCTTATATTTATTTCCGACGAAATTTCTGTGTTTCATCGTCAATGGGAAGGTCCAAGTGATATAGTAAACCTGCAGAGGTGCATCGGAATGTAAAACGGATGACACAGCTAACGCTCAAACATAGACAGTAGGAAGACCTAGTCTTCCTGTACTTAAGTCGGCATTGTGACTCTTATATTTAATTGCGATGCAATTTCTGTTTTTCATCGTCAATGGGAAGGTTCAAGGAATACAGTAAACCTGCAGAGGTGCATCGGAATGTTAAAATGGTGACACAGGAAACGCTCAAAACATAGACAGTAGGAAGACTCTGTCTTCCTGTACTTAAGTCGGCATTGTGTCTCTTATATTTAATTCAGATGCGATTTCCGTGTTTCATCGTCACGGGGAAGGTCCAAGGGATACAGTAACCTGCAGAGGTGCATCGGAATGTAAAACTGGTGACACAGGAAACGCTCAAAACATAGACAGTAGGAAGACTCAGTCTTCCTGTACTTAAGTCGGCATTGTGTCTCTTATATTTATTTCCGACGAAATTTCTGTGTTTCATCGTCAATGGGAAGGTCCAAGTGATATAGTAAACCTGCAGAGGTGCATCGGAATGTAAAACGGATGACACAGCTAACGCTCAAACATAGACAGTAGGAAGACCTAGTCTTCCTGTACTTAAGTCGGCATTGTGTCTCTTATATTTAATTTCAATGCAATTTGTGTGTTTCATCGAAAATGGGAAGGTCCAAGGGATACAGTAAACCTGCAGAGGTGCATCGGAATGTAAAACTGGTGACACAGGAAACGCTCAAAACATAGACAGTAGGAAGACTTAGTCTTCCTGTACTTAAGTCGGCATTGTGTCTCTTATATTAAATTCCGATGCTATTTCTGTTTTTCATCGTCAATGGGAAGGTTCAAGGAAAACAGTAAACCTGCAGAGGTGCATCGGAATGTAAAAATTGTGAGACAGGAAACGCTCAAAACATAGTCAGTTGGAAGACTCAGTATCCCTGTATTTAAGTCGGCATTGTGTCTGTTATATTTAATTCCGAAGCGATTTCCGTGTTTCATCGACAATGGGAAAGTCCAAGGGATACAGTAAACCGGCAGAGGTGCATCGGAATGTAAAACTGGTGACACAGGAAACGCTCAAAACATAGACCGTAAGAAGACTCAGTTTTCTTGTACTTAAGTCGGCGTTGTGTCTCTGACATTTAATTCCGATGCAATTTCTGTGTTTCATCGCCAATGGAAAGGTCCAAGGGATACAGTAAACCGGCAGAGGTGCAACAGAATGTAAAACTGGTGACACAGGAAACGCTCAAAACATAGACAGTAGGAAGATTCAGTCTTCCTGTACTTAAGTCGGCATTGTGTGGCTCTGAGCACTATGGGACATAACATCTGTGGTCATTAGTCCCCTAGAACTTAGAACTACTTAAACCTAACTAACCTAAGGACATCACCCACATCCATGCACGAGGCAGGATTCGAACCTGCGACCGTGACAGTCGCGCCGTCCCGGACTGAGCGCCTAGAACCGATAGACCACCGCGGCCGGCCGGCATTCTTTCTCTTATATTTAATTCCGATGCAATATCTGTGTTTCATCGTCAATGGGAACGTCCAAGGGAAACAGTAAACCTGCAGAGGTGCATCGGAATGCAAAACTAGTGACACAGGAAACGCTCAAAACATAGACAGTAGGAAGACTCAGTCTTCCTGTACTTAAGTCGGCATTGTGTCTCTTATATTTAATTCCGATGCAATTTCTGTGTTTCATCGTCAATGGGAAGGTCCAAGGGATACAGGAAACCTGCAGAGGTGCATCAGAATGTAAAACTGGTGACACAGGAAACGCTCAAAACATAGACAGTAGGAAGACTCAGTCTTCCTGTACTTAAGTCGGCATTGTGTCTCCTATATTTATTTCCGATGAAATTTCTGTGTTTCATCGCCAATCGGAAGGTCCAAGGGATACAGTAAACCTGCAGAGGTGCATCAGAATGTAAAACTGATGACACAGGAAACGCTTAAAACATAGACAGTAGGAAGACTTAGTCTTCCTGTACTTAAGTCGGCATTGTGTCTCTTACATTTATTTCCGATGAAATTTCTGTGTTTCATCGTCAATGGGAAGGTCCAAGGGATACAGTAAACCTGCAAAGGTGCATCGGAATGTAAAACTGGTGACACAGGAAACGCTCAAAACATAGACTGTAGGAAGACAGTCTTCCTGTACTTAAGTCGGCATTGCGTCTCTTACATTTATTTCCGATGAAATTTCTGTGTTTCATCGTGAATGGGAAGGTCCAAGGGATATAGTAAACCTTCAGATGTGCATCGGAAAGTAAAACTCATTACACAGGAAACTCTCAAATCATAGACAGTAGGAAGACTTAGTCTTCCTGTACTTAAGTCGGCATTGTGTCTCTTATATTTAATTCCGATGCAATTTCTGTGTTTCATCGTCACTGTGAAGGTCCAAGGGATACAGTAAACCTGTAGAGGTGCTTCGGAATGAAAACTGGTGACACAGGAAACGAACAAATTATTGACAGTAGGAAGACTCAGTCTTCCTGTACTTAAGTCGGCATTTTGTCTCTTAAATTTAATTCCGATGCAATTTCTGTGTTTCATCGTCAATGGGAAGGTCCAAGGGATACAGTAAACCTGCAGAGGTGCATCGGAATGTAAAACTGGTGACACAGGAAAAGCTCAAAACATAGAGTGTAGGAAGACTCAGTCTACCTGTACTTAAGTCGGCATTGTGTCTCTTATATTTATTTCCGGTGAAATTTCTGTGTTTCATCGTGAATGGGAAGGTCCAAGGGATATAGTAAACCTGCAGAGGTGCATCGGAAAGTAAAACCTAAGACACAGGAAACGCTCAAAACATAGACTGTAGGAAGACTTAGTCTTCCTGTACTTAAGTCGGCATTGTGTCTCTTATGTTTAATTCCGATGCAGTTTCTGTTTTTCATCGTCAATGGAAAGGTCCAAGGGATACAGTAAACCTGCAGAGGTGCATCGGAATGTAAAAATGGTGACACAGGAAACGCTCAAAACATAGACAGTAGGAAGACTCAGTCTTCCTGTACTTAAGTCGGCATTGTGTCTCTTATATTTAATTCCGATGCAATTTCTGTGTTTCATCGTCAAGGGGAAGGTCCAAGGGATACAGTAACCTGCAGAGGTGCATCGGGATGTAAAACTGGTGACACAGGAAACGCTCGAAACATAGACAGTAGGAAGACTCAGTCTTCCTGTACTTAAGTCGGCATTGTGTCTCTTATATTTATTTCCAAAGAAATTTCTGTGTTTCATCGTCAATGGGAAGGTCCAAGTGATATAGTAAACCTGCAGAGGTGCATCGGAATGTAAAACGGATGACACAGCTAACGCTCAAACATAGACAGTAGGAAGACCTAGTCTTCCTGTACTTAAGTCGGCATTGTGACTCTTATATTTAATTCCGATGCAATTTCTGTTTTTCATCGTCAATGGGAAGGTTCAAGGAATACAGTAAACCTGCAGAGGTGCATCGGAATGTTAAAATGGTGACACAGGAAACGCTCAAAACATAGACAGTAGGAAGACTCAGTCTTCCAGTACTTAAGTCGGCATTGTGTCTCTTATATTTAATTCAGATGCAATTTCTGTGTTTCATCGCCAATGGGAAGGTCCAAGGGATACAGTAAACCGGCAGAGGTGCATCAGAATGTAAAACTGGTGACACAGGAATCGCTCAAAACATAGACAGTAGGAAGATTCAGTCTTCCTGTACTTAAGTCGGCATTGTGTGGCTCTGAGCACAATGGGACTTAACATCTGTGGTCATTAGTCCCCTACAACTTAGAACTACTTAAACCTAACTAACCTAAGGACATCGCCCACATCCATGCACGAGGCAGGATTCGAACCTGCGACCGTAGCAGTCGCGCGTTTCCGGACTGAGCGCCTACAACCGCTAGACCACCGCGGCCGGCCGGCATTATGTTTCTTATATTTAATTCCGATGGAATTTCTGTTTTTCATCGTCAATGGGAAGGTTCAAGGAATACAGTAAACTTGCAGAGGTGCATCGGAATGTTAAAATGGTGACACAGGAAACGCTCAAAACATAGACAGTAGGAAGACTCAGTCTTCCTGTACTTAAGTCGGCATTATGACTCTTATATTTAATTCCTATGCAATTTCTGTGTTTCATCGTCAATGGGAAGGTCCAAGGGATACAGTAAACCTGCAGAGGTGCATCGTAATGTAAAACTGGTGACACAGGAAACGCTCAAAACATAGACAGTAGGAAGACTCAGTCGTCCTGCATTTAAGTCGGCATTGTGTCTCTTATATTTATTTCCGATGAAAATTCTGTGTTTCATCGTGAATGGGAAGGTCCAAGGGATATAGTAAACCTGCAGAAGTGCATCGGAAAGTAAAACTGATGACACAGGAAACGCTCAAAACATAGACAGTAGGAAGACTCAGTCTTCCTGTACTTAAGTCGGCATTATGACTCTTATATTTAATTCCTATGCAATTTCTGTGTTTCATCGTCAATGGGAAGGTCCAAGGGATACAGTAAACCTGCATAGGTGCATCGTAATGTGAAACTGGTGACACAGGAAACGCTCAAAACATAGACAGTAGGAAGACTCAGTCGTCCTGCATTTAAGTCGGCATTGTGTCTCTTATATTTATTTCCGATGAAAATTCTGTGTTTCATCGTGAATGGGAAGGTCCAAGGGATATAGTAAACCTGCAGAAGTGCATCGGAAAGTAAAACTGATGACACAGGAAACGCTCAAAACATAGACAGTAGGAAGACTTAGTCTTCCTGTACTTAAGTCGGCATTGTGTTTCTTGTATTTAATTCCGATGCAATTTGTGTTTTTCATCGTCAATGGGAAGGTCCAAGGAATACAGAAAACCTGCAGAGGTGCTTCGGAATGTAAAACTGGTGACACAGGAAACGCTCAAATTATAGACAGTAGGAAGACTCAGTCTTCCTGTACTTAAGTCGGCATTAGGACTCTTATATTTAATTCCGATGGAATTTCTGTTTTTCATCGTCAATGGGAAGGTCCAAGGGATACAGTAAACCTGCAGAGGTGCATCAGAATGTAAAACTGGTGACACAGGAAACGCTCAAAGCATAGACAGTAGGAAGACTAAGTCTTCCTGTACTTAAGTCGGCATTGTGTGGCTCTGAGCACTATGGGACTTAACATCTGTGGTCATTAGTCCCCTAGAACTAAGAACTACTTACACCTAAGTAACATAAGGACATCACACACATCCATGCACGAGGCAGGATTCGAAAGTGCGGCCGTGACAGTCGCGCGTTCCGGACTGAGCGCCTAGAACCGCTAGACCACCGCGACCGGCCGGCATTCTGTCTCTTATATTTAATTCCGATGCAATTTCTGTGTTTCATCGTCAATGGGAACGTCCAAGGGATACAGTAAACCTGCAGAGGTGCATCGGAATGTAAAACTGGTGACACAGGGAACGCTCAAATTATATACAGTAGGAAGACTCAGTCTTCCTGTACTTTAGTCGGCATTGTGTCTCTTATATTTAATTCCGATGCTATTTCTGTGTTTCATCGTCAATGGGAAGGTCCAAGGGATACAGTAAACCTGCAGAGGTGCATCAGAATGTAAAACTGGTGACACAGGAAACGCTCAAAGCATAGACAGTAGGAAAACTAAGTCTTCCTGTACTTAAGTCGGAATCGTGTGGCTCTGAGCACTATGAGACTTAACATCTGTGGTCATTAGTCCCATAGAACTTAGAACTTCTTAAACCTATCTAACCTAAGCACATCACCCACATCCATGCACGAGGCAGTATTCGAACCTGCGACCGTGGCAGTCGCGCTGTTCCGGACTGAGCGCCTAGAACCGCTAGACCACCGCGGCCGGCCGGCATTATGTCTCTTATATTTAATTCCGATGCAATTTCTGTTTTTCATCGTCAATGGGAAGGTTCAAGGAATACAGTAAACCTGCAGAGGTGCATCGGAATGGAAAAATGGTGACGCAGGAAACGCTCAAAGCATAGACAGTAGGAAGACTCAGTCTTCCTGTACTTAAGTCGGCATTGTGTCTCTTATATTTAATTTCAATGCAATTTGTGTGTTTTATCGCCAATGGGAAGGTCCAAGGGATACAGTAAACCTGCAGAGGTGCATCGGAATGTAAAACTGGTGACACAGGAAACGCTCAAAACATAGACCGTAAGAAGACTCAGTTTTCTTGTACTTAAGTCGGCGTTGTTCCTCTTATATTTAATTCCGATGCAATTTCTGTGTTTCATCGTCAATGGGAAGGTCCAATGGATACAGTAAACCTGCAGAGGTGAATCGGAATGTAAAACTGGTGACACAGGAAACGCTCTGAACTTAGACAGTAGGAAGACTCAGTCTTCCTGTACTTAAGTCGGCATTGTGTCTCTTATTTTTAATTTCAATGCAATTTGTGTGTTTCATCGAAAATGGGAAGGTCCAAGGGATACAGTAAACCTGCAGAGGTGCATCGGAATGTAAAACTGGTGACACAGGAGACGCTCAAAACATTGACCGTAAGAAGACTCAGTTTTCTTGTACTTAAGTCGGCGTTGTGTCTCTTATATTTAATTCCGATGCAATTTCTGTGTTTCATCGTCACTGTGAAGGTCCATGGGATACAGTAAACCTGTAGAGGTGCATCGGAATGTAAAACTGGTGGCATTGTGTCCGATTCAATTTCTGTGTTCCAACGTCAATGGGAACGTCCATGGGATACAGCAAACCTGCAGAGGTGCATCGGAATGTAAAAATGGAGACACAGGAAACGCTCAAAACATAGACAGTAGGAAGACTCAGTCTTCCTGTACTTAAGACGGCATTGTGTCTCTTATATTTAATTCCGATGCAATTTCTGTGTTTCATCGTCACGGGGAAGGTCCAAGGGATACAGTAACCTGCAGAGGTGCATCGGAATGTAAAACTGGTGACACAGGAAACGCTCAAAACATAGACAGTAGGAAGACTCAGTCTTCCTGTACTTAAGTCGGCATTGTGTCTCTTATATTTATTTCCGACGAAATTTCTGTGTTTCATCGTCAATGGGAAGGTCCAAGTGATATAGTAAACCTGCAGAGGTGCATCGGAATGTAAAACGGATGACACAGCTAACGCTCAAACATAGACAGTAGGAAGACCTAGTCTTCCTGTACTTAAGTCGGCATTGTGACTCTTATATTTAATTGCGATGCAATTTCTGTTTTTCATCGTCAATGGGAAGGTTCAAGGAATACAGTAAACCTGCAGAGGTGCATCGGAATGTTAAAATGGTGACACAGGAAACGCTCAAAACATAGACAGTAGGAAGACTCTGTCTTCCTGTACTTAAGTCGGCATTGTGTCTCTTATATTTAATTCAGATGCGATTTCCGTGTTTCATCGACAATGGGAAGGTCCAAGGGATACAGAAAACCGGCAGACGTACATCGGAATGAAAACTGGTGACACAGGAGACGCTCAAATTATAGACGGTAGGAAGACTCAGTCTTCCTGTACTTAAGTCGGCATTGTGTCTCTTATATTTAATTCCGATGCAATTTCTGTGTTTCATCGCCAATGGGAAGGTCCAAGGGATACAGTAAACCGGCAGAGGTGCATCAGAATGTAAAACTGGTGACACAGGAAACGCTCAAAACATAGACAGTAGGAAGATTCAGTCTACCTGTACTTAAGTCGGCATTGTGTGGCTCTGAGCACTATGGGACTTAACATCTGTGGTCATTAGTCCCCTACAACTTAGAACTACTTAAACCTAACTAACCTAAGGACATCGCCCACATCCATGCACGAGGCAGGATTCGAACCTGCGACCGTAGCAGTCGCGCGGTTCCGGACTGAGCGCCTACAACCGCTAGACCACCGCGGCCGGCCGGCATTATGTCTCTTATATTTAATTCCGATGGAATTTCTGTTTTTCATCGTCAATGGGAAGGTCCAAGGGATACAGAAAACCGGCAGACGTACATCGGAATGTAAAACTGGTGACACAGGAAACGCTCAAATTATAGACAGTAGGAAGACTCAGTCTTCCTGTAACTAAGTCGGCATTGTGACTCTTATATTTAATTCCGATGCAATTTCTGTTTTTCATCGTCAATGGGAAGGTTCAAGGAATACAGTAAACCTGCAGAGGTGCATCGGAATGTTAAAATGGTGACACAGGAAACGCTCAAAACACAGACAGTAGGAAGACTCAGTCCTCCTGTACTTAAGTCGGCATTATGACTCTTATATTTAATTCCTATGCAATTTCTGTGTTTCATCGTCAATGGGAAGGTCCAAGGGATACAGTAAACCGGCAGAGGTACATCGGAATGTAAAACTGGTGACACAGGAAACGCTGAAATTATAGACAGTAGGAAGACTTAGTCTTCCTGTACTTAAGTCGGCATTGTGTCTCTTATATTAAATTCCGATGCAATTTCTGTTTTTCATCGTCAATGGGAAGGTTCAAGGAATACAGTAAACCTGCAGAGGTGCATCGTAATGTAAAACTGGTGACACAGGAAACGCTCAAAACATAGACAGTAGGAAGACTCAGTCGTCCTGCATTTAAGTCGGCATTGTGTCTCTTATATTTATTTCCGATGAAATTTCTGTGTTTCATCGTGAATGGGAAGGTCCAAGGGATATAGTAAACCTGCAGAAGTGCATCGGAAAGTAAAACTGATGACACAGGAAACGCTCAAAACATAGACAGTAGGAAGACTTAGTCTTCCTGTACTTAAGTCGGCATTGTGTTTCTTGTATTTAATTCCGATGCAATTTGTGTTTTTCATCGTCAATGGGAAGGTCCAAGGAATACAGTAAACCTGCAGAGGTACATCGGAATGTAAAACTGGTGACACAGGAAACGCTGAAATTATAGACAGTAGGAAGACTTAGTCTTCCTGTACTTAAGTCGGCATTGTGTCTCTTATATTAAATTCCGATGCAATTTCTGTTTTTCATCGTCAATGGGAAGGTTCAAGGAATACAGTAAACCTGCAGAGGTGCATCGGAATGTAAAAATGGTGAGACAGGCAACGCTCAAAACATAGTCAGTTGGAAGACTCAGTCTTCCTGTATTTAAGTCGGCATTGTGTCTGTTATATTTAATTCCGAAGCGATTTCCGTGTTTCATCGACAATGGGAAAGTCCAAGGGATACAGTAAACCGGCAGAGGTGCATCGGAATGTAAAACTGGTGACACAGGAATTGCTCAAAACATAGACCGTAAGAAGACTCAGTTTTCTTGTACTTAAGTGGGCGTTGTGTCTCTTATATTTAATTCCGATGCAATTTCTGTGTTTCATCGTCAATGGGAAGGTACAATGGATACAGTAAACCTGCAGAGGTGAATCGGAATGTAAAACTGGTGACACAGGAAACGCTCAAAACATAGACAGTAGGAAGACTCAGTCTTCCTGTACTTAAGTCGGCATTGTGTCTCTTATATTTAATTTCAATGCAATTTGTGTGTTTCATCGCCAATGGGAAGGTCCAAGGGATACAGTAAACCTGCAAAGGTGCATCGGAATGTAAAACTGGTGACACAGGAGACGCTCAAAACATAGACAGTAGGAAGACTTAGTCTTCCTGTCCTTAAGTCGGCATTGTGTGGCTCTGAGCACTATGGGACTTAACATCTGTGGTAATTAGTCCCCTAGAACTTAGAACAACTTAAACCTAACTAACCTAAGGACATCACCCACATCCATGCACGAGGCAGGATTCGATCCTGCGACCGTGACAGTCGCGCCGTCCCGGACTGAGCGCCTAGAACCGCTAGACCACTTCTGCCGGCCGGCATTCTGTCTCTTATATTTAATTCCGATGCAGTTTCTGTGTTTCATCGTCAATGGGAACGTCCAAGGGATACAGTAAACCTGCAGAGGTGCATCGGAATGCAAAACTAGTGACACAGGAAACGCTCAAAACAAAGACAGTAGGAAGACTCAGTCTTCCTGTACTTAAGTCGGCATTGTGTCTCTTATATTTAATTCCGATGCAATTTCTGTGTTTCATCGTCAATGGGAAGGTCCAAGGGATACAGGAAACCTGCAGAGGTGCATCGGAATGTAAAACTGGTGACACAGGAAACGCTCAAAACATAGACAGTAGGAAGACTCAGTCTTCCTGTACTTAAGTCGGCATTGTGTCTCCTATATTTATTTCAGATGAAATTTCTGTGTTTCATCGTCAATGGGAAGGTCCAAGGGATATAGTAAACCTGCAGAGGTGCATCGGAAAGTAAATCTTATGACACAGGAAACGCTCAAACATAGACAGTAGGAAGACTCAGTCTTCATGTACTTAAGTCGGCATTGTGTCTCTTACATTTATTTCCGATGAAATTTCTGTGTTTCATCGTCAATGGGAAGGTCCAAGGGATACAGTAAACCTGCAGAGGTGCATCGGAATGTAAAACTGATGACACAGGAAACGCTCAAAACATAGACAGTAGGAAGACTCAGTCTTCCTGTACTTAAGTCGCCATTGTGTCTCTTATATTTAATTCCGATGCGATTTCTGTGTTTCATCGACAATGGGAAGGTCCAAGGGATACAGTAAACCGCAGAGGTGCATCGGAATGTAAAACTGGTGACACAGGAAACGCTCAATTTATAGACCGCAAGAGGACTCAGTTTTCTAGTACTTAAGTCGGCGTTGTGTCTTATATTTAATTCCGATACAATTTCTGTGTTTCATCGTCAATGGGAAGGTCCAAGGGATACAGTAAACCGGCAGAGGTGCATCGGAATGTAAAACTGGTGACACGGGAAACGCTAGAAACATAGACCGTAAGAAGACTCAGTTTTCTTGTACTTACGTCGGCGTTGTGTCTCTTATATTTAATTCCGATGCAATTTCTGTGTTTCATCGTCAATGGGAAGGTCCAAGGGATACAGTAAACCTGCAAAGGTGTATCGGAATGTAAAACTGGTGTCACAGGAAACGCTCAAAGCATAGACAGTAAGAAGACATTCTTCCTGTACTTAAGTCGGCATTGTGTCTCTTATATTTATTTCCGATGAAATTTCTGTGTTTCATCGTGAATGGGAAGGTCCAAGGGATATAGTAAACCTGCAGAGGTGCATCGGAAAGTAAGACTGATGACACAGGAAACGCTCAAAACATAGACAGTAGGAAGACTTAGTCTTCCTGTACTTAAGTCGGCATTGTGTCTCTTATATTTAATTCCGATGCAATTTCTGTGTTTCATCGTCACTGTGAAGGTCCAAGGGATACAGTAAACCTGTAGAGGTGCATCTGAATGTAAAACTGGTGACACAGGAAACGCTCAAACTATAGACAGTACGAAGACTCAGTCTTCCTGTACTTAAGTCGGCATTGTGTCTCTTATATTTAATTCCGATGCAATTTCTGTGTTTCATCGTCAATGGGAAGGTCCAAGGGATACAGTAAACAAGCAGAGGTGCATCAGAATGTAAAACTGGTGACACAGGAAACGCTCAAAGCATAGACAGTAGGAAGACTAAGTCTTCCTGTACTTAAGTCGGCATTGTGTGGCTCTGAGCACTATAGGACTTATCATCTGTGGTCATTAGTCCCGTAGAACTTAGAACTACTTAAACCTAACTAACCTAAGGACATCACCCACATCCATGCACGAGGCAGGATCCGAACCTGCGACCGTGACAGTCGCGCGGTTCCGGACTGAGCGCCTAGAACCGCTAGACCACCGCGGCCGGCCGGCATTCTGTCTCTCATATTTAGTTCCGATGCAATTTCTGTGTTTCATCGTCAATGGGAACGTCCAAAGGATACAGTAAACCTGCAGAGGTGCATCGGAATGCAAAACTAGTGACACAGGAAACGCTCAAAACATAGACATTAGGAAGACTCAGTCTTCCTGTACTTAAGTCGGCATTGTGTCTCTTATATTTAATTCCGATGCAATTTCTGTGTTTCATCGTCAATGGGAAGGTCCAAGGGATACAGTAAACCTGCAGAGGTGTATCGGAATGTAAAACTGGTGACACAGGAAACGCTCAAAACATAGACAGTCGGAAAACTCAGTCTTCCTGTACTTAAGTCGGCATTGTGTCTCTTATATTTATTTCCGACGAAATTTCTGTGTTTCATCGTCAATGGGAAGGTCCAAGTGATAAAGTAAACCTGCAGAGGTGCATCGGAATGTAAAACGGATGACACAGGAAACGCTCAAACATAGACAGTAGGAAGACCTAGTCTTCCTGTACTTAAGTCGGCATTGTGACTCTTATATTTAATTCCGATGCAATTTCTGTTTTCCATCGTCAATGGGAAGGTTCAAGGAATACAGTAAACCTTCAGAGGTGCATCGGAATGTAAAAATGGTGACACAGGAAACGCTCAAAACATAGACCGTAAGAAGACTCAGTTTTCTTGTACTTAAGTCGACGTTGTGTCTCTTACATTTATCTCCGATGAAATTTCTGTGTTTCATCGTGAATGGGAAGGTCCAAGGGATATAGTAAACCGGCAGAGGGGCATCGGAAAGTAAAACTGCTGACACAGGAAACGCTCAAAACATACATAGTAGGAAGACTTAGTCTTCCTGTACTTAAGTCGGCATAGTGTCTCTTATATTTAATTCCGATGCAATTTCTGTGTTTCATCGTCACTGTGAAGGTCCAAGGGATACAGTAAACCTGCAGAGGTGCATCGGAATGTAAAACTGGTGACACAGGAAACGCTCAAATTATAGACAGTAGGAAGACTCAGTCTTCTGTACTTAAGTCGGCATTGTGTGTCTCTGAGCACTATAGGACTTAACATCTGTGGTCATTAGTCCCCTAGAACTTAGAACTACTTAAACCTAACTAACCTAAGGACATCACCCACATCCATGCACGAGGCAGGATTCGAACCTGCGACCGTAGCAGTCGCGCGGTTCCGGACTGAGCGCCTACAACCGCTAGACCACCGCGGCCGGCCGGCATTATGTCTCTTATATTTAATTCCGATGCAATTTCTGTGTTTCATCGCCAATGGGATGGTCCAAGGGATACAGTAAACCTGCAGAGGTGCATCAGAATGTAAAACTGGTGACACAGGAAACGCTCAAAACATAGACAGTAGGAAGACTCACTCTTCCTGTACTTAAGTCGGCATTGTGTGGCTCTGAGCACTATGGGACTTAACATCTGTGGTCATTAGTCCCCCAGAACTTAGAACTACTTAAACCTAACTAACCTAAGGACATCACCCACATCCATGCACGAGGCAGGATTCGAACCTGCGACCGTAACAGCCGCGCGGTTCCGGACTGAGCGCCTATAACCGCTAGACCACCGCGGCCGGCCGGCATTATGCCTCTTATATTTAATTCCGATGCAATTTCTGTGTTTCATCGTCAATGGGAACGTCCAAGGGATACAGTAAACCTGCAGAGGTGCATCGGAATGTAAAACTGGTGACACAGGAAACGCTCAAAACATAGACAGTAGGAAGACTCATTCTTCCTGTACTTAAGTCGGTATTGTGTCTCTTATATTTATTTCCGATGAAATTTCTGTGTTTCATCGTGAATGGGAAAGTCCAAGGGATATAGTAAACCTGCAGAAGTGCATCGGAAAGTAAAACTGATGACACAGGAAACGCTCAAAACATAGACAGTAGGAAGACTTAGTCTTCGTGTACTTAAGTCGGCATTGTGTCTCTTATATTTATTTCCGATGAAATTTATGTGATTCATCGTGAATAGGAAGGTCCAAGGGATATAGTAAACCTGCAGAGGTGAATCGGAAAGTAAAACTGATGACACAGGAAACGCTGAATACATAGACAGTAGGAAGACTCAGTCTTCCTGTACTTAAGTCGGCATTGTGTCTCTTACATTTAATTCCGATGCAATTTCTGTGATTCATCGTCAATGGGAAGGTCCAAGGGATACAGTAAACCTGCAGAGGTGCATCGGAATGTAAAACTGGTGACACAGAAAACGCTCAAAACATAGACAGTAGGAAGACTTAGTCTTCCTGTACTTAAGTCTGCATTGTGTCTCTTATATTTAATTCCGATGCGATTTCTGTGTTTCATCGACAATGGGAAGGTCCAAGGGATACAGAAAACCGCAGAGGTCCATCGGAATGTAAAACTGGTGACACAGGAAACGCTTAAAATATAGACCGCAAGAGGACTCAGTTTTCTAGTACTTAAGTCGGCGTTGTGTCTTATATTTAATTCCGATGCAATTTCTGTGTTTCTTCGTCAATGGGAAGGTCCAAGGGATACAGTAAACCGGCAGAGGTGCATCGGAATGTAAAACTGGTGACACGGGAAACGCGAGAAACATAGACCGTAAGAAGACTCAGTTTTCTTGTACTTAAGTCGGCGTTGTGTCTCTTATATTTAATTCCGATGCAATTTCTGTGTTTCATCGTCAATGGGAAGTTCCAAGGGATACAGTAAACCTGCAAAGGTGCATCGGTATGTAAAACTGGTGCCACAGGAAACGCTCAAAGCATAGACAGTAGGAAGACTAAGTCTTCCTGTACTTAAGTCGGCATTGTGTGGCTCTGAGCACTATAGGACTTAACATCTGTGGTCATTAGTCCCGTAGAACTTAGAGCTACTTAAACCTAAGGACATCACCCACATCCATGCACGAGGCAGGATCCGAACCTGCGACCGTGACAGTCGCGCGGTTCCGGACCTTGCGCCTAGAACCGCTAGACCACCGCGGCCGGCCGGCATTCTGTCTCTTATATTTAGTTCCGATACAATTTCTGTGTTTCATCGTCAATGGGAAGGTCCAAGGGATACAGTAAACCTGCAGAGGTGCATCGGAATGTAAAACGGATGACACAGGAAACGCTCAAACATAGACAGTAGGAAGACCTAGTCTTCCTGTACTTAAGTCGGCATTGTGACTCTTATATTTAATTCCGATGCAATTTCTGTTTTTCATCGTCAATGGGAAGGTTCAAGGAATACAGTAAACCTTCAGAGGTGCATCGGAATGTAAAAATGGTGACACAGGAAACGCTCAAAACTTAGACAGTAGGAAGACTCAGTCTTCCTGTACTTAAGTCGGCATTGTGTCTCTTATATTTAATTCAGATGCGATTTCCGTGTTTCATCGACAATGGGAAGGTCCAAGGGATACAGAAAACCGGCAGAGGTACATCGGAATGTAAAACTGGTGACACAGGAAACGCTCAAAACATAGACCGTAAGAAGACTCAGTTTTCTTGTACTTAAGTCGGCGTTGTGTCTCTTACATTTATTTCCGATGAAATTTCTGTGTTTCATCGTGAATGGGAATTTCCAAGGGATATAGTAAACCGGCAGAGGTGCATCGGAAAGTAAAACTGATGACACAGGAAACGCTCAAAACATAGACAGTACGAAGACTTAGTCTTCCTGTACTTAAGTCGGCATAGTGTCTCTTATATTTAATTCCGATGCAATTTTTGTATTTCATCGTCACTGTGAAGGTCCAAGGGATACAGTAAACCTGTAGAGGTGCATCGGAATGTAAAACTGGTGACACAGGAAACGCTCAAATTATAGACAGTAGGAAGACTCAGTCTTCCTGTACTTAAGTCGGCATTGTGTCTCTTATATTTAATTCCGATGCGATTTCCGTGTTTCATCGACAGTGGGAAGGTCCAAGGGATACAGTAAACCGGCAGAGGTGCATCGGAATGTAAAACTGGTGACACAGGAAACGCTCAAATCATAGACCGTAAGAAGACTCAGTTTTCTTGTACTTAAGTCGGCGTTGTGTCTCTTATTTTTAATTCCGAAGCAATTTATGTGTTTCATCGTCACTGTGAAGGTCCAAGGTATACTGTAAACCTGTAGAGGTGCATCGGAATGTAAAACTGGTGACACAGGAAACGCTCAAACTATAGACAGTAGGAAGACTCAGATTTCCTGTACTTAAGTCGGCATTGTGTCTCTTATATTTAATTCCCACGCAATTTCTGTGTTTCATCGTCAATGGGAAGGTCCAAGGGATACAGTAAACCTGCAGAGGTGCATCAGAATGTAAAACTGGTGACACAGGAAACGCTCAAATTATAGACAGTAGGAAGACTCAGTCTTCCTGTACTTAAGCCGGCATTGTGTCTCTTATATTTAATTTCGATGCAATTTGTGTGTTTCATCGCCAATGGGAAGGTCCAAGGGATACAGTAAACCTGCAGAGGTGCATCAGAATGTAAAACTGGTGACACAGGAAACGCTCAAAACATAGACCGTAAGAGGACTCAGTTTTCTAGTACTTAAGTCGGCGTTGTGTCTCTTATATTTAATTCCGATGCAATTTCTGTGTTTCATCGTCAATGGGAAGGTCCAAGGGATACAGTAAACCTGCAGAGGTGCATCGGAATGTAAAACTGGTGACACAGGAAACGCTCAAAACATAGACAGCAGGAAGACTCAGTCTTCCTGTACTTAAGTCGGCATTGTGTCCCTTATATTTATTTCTGATGAAATGTCTGTGTTTCATCGTCAATGGGAAGGTCCAAGGGATATAGTAAACCTGCAGAGGTGCATCGGAAAGTAAAACTGATGACACAGGAAACGCTCAAAACAAAGAAAGTAGGAAGACTTAGTTTTCCTGTACTTAAGTCGGCATTGTGTCTCTTATCTTTAATTCCGATGCGATTTCCGTGTTTCATCGACAGTGGGAAGGTCCAATGGATATTGTAAACCTGCAGAGTTGAATCGGAATGTAAAACTGGTGACACAGGAAACGCTCAAAACATAGACAGTAGGAGGACTCAGTCTTCCTGTACTTAAGTCGGCATTGTGTCTCTTATATTTAATTTCGATGCAATTTGTGTGTTTCATCGCCAATGGGAAGGACCAAGGGATACATTAAACCTGCAGAGGTGCATCGGAATGTAAAACTGGTGACACAGGAAACACTCAAAACATTGACTGTAAGAAGACTGTTTTCTTGTACCTAAGTCGGCATTGTGTCTCTTATATTTAATTCCGATGCAATTTCTGTGTTTCATCGTCACTGTGAAGGTCCAAGGGATACAGTAAACCTGTAGAGGTGCATCGGAATGCAAAACTGGTGATACAGGAAACGCTCAAACTATAGACAGTAGGAAGACTCAGATTTCCTGTACTTAAGTCGGCATTGTGTCTCTTATATTTAATTCCCACGCAATTTCTGTGTTTCATCGTCAATGGGAAGGTCCAAGGGATACAGTAAACCTGCAGAGGTGCATCAGAATGTAAAACTGGTGACACAGGAAACGCTCAAATTATAGACAGTAGGAAGACTCAGTCTTCCTGTACTTAAGCCGGCATTGTGTCTCTTATATTTAATTTCGATGCAATTTGTGTGTTTCATCGCCAATGGGAAGGTCCAAGGGATACAGTAAACCTGCAGAGGTGCATCAGAATGTAAAACTGGTGACACAGGAAACGCTCAAAACATAGACCGTAAGAGGACTCAGTTTTCTAGTACTTAAGTCGGCGTTGTGTCTCTTATATTTAATTCCGATGCAATTTCTGTGTTTCATCGTCAATGGGAAGGTCCAAGGGATACAGTAAACCTGCAGAGGTGCATCGGAATGTAAAACTGGTGACACAGGAAACGCTCAAAACATAGACAGCAGGAAGACTCAGTCTTCCTGTACTTAAGTCGGCATTGTGTCCCTTATATTTATTTCTGATGAAATGTCTGTGTTTCATCGTCAATGGGAAGGTCCAAGGGATATAGTAAACCTGCAGAGGTGCATCGGAAAGTAAAACTGATGACACAGGAAACGCTCAAAACAAAGAAAGTAGGAAGACTTAGTTTTCCTGTACTTAAGTCGGCATTGTGTCTCTTATCTTTAATTCCGATGCGATTTCCGTGTTTCATCGACAGTGGGAAGGTCCAATGGATATTGTAAACCTGCAGAGTTGAATCGGAATGTAAAACTGGTGACACAGGAAACGCTCAAAACATAGACAGTAGGAGGACTCAGTCTTCCTGTACTTAAGTCGGCATTGTGTCTCTTATATTTAATTTCGATGCAATTTGTGTGTTTCATCGCCAATGGGAAGGACCAAGGGATACATTAAACCTGCAGAGGTGCATCGGAATGTAAAACTGGTGACACAGGAAACACTCAAAACATTGACTGTAAGAAGACTGTTTTCTTGTACCTAAGTCGGCATTGTGTCTCTTATATTTAATTCCGATGCAATTTCTGTGTTTCATCGTCACTGTGAAGGTCCAAGGGATACAGTAAACCTGTAGAGGTGCATCGGAATGCAAAACTGGTGATACAGGAAACGCTCAAATTATAGACAGTAGGAAGACTTAGTCTTCCTGTACTTAAGTCGGCATTGTGTCTCCTATATTTAATTCCGATGCAATTTCTGTTTTTCATCGTCAATGGGAAGGTCCAAGGGATATAGTAAACCCTTAGAGGTGCATCGGAAAGTAAAACTGATGACACAGGGAACGCTCAAAACATAGACAGTAGAAAGACTTAGTCTTCCTGTACTTAAGTCGGCATTGTGTCTCTTATATTTAATTCCGATGCAATTTCTGTGTTTCATCGTCAATGGGAAGGTCCAAGGGATACAGTAAACCTGCAGAGGTGCATCGGAATGTAAAACTAGTGACACACGAAACGCTCAAAACATAGACAGCAGGAAGACTCAGTCTTCCTGTACTTAAGTCGACATTGTGTCTCTTGTATTTAATTCCGATGCAATTTCTGTGTTTCATCGTCAATGGGAAGGTCCAAGGGATACAGTAAACCTGCATAGGTGCATCGGAATGTAAAACTGGTGACACAGGAGACGCTAAAAACATAGACAGTAGGAAGACTCAGTCATCCTGTACTTATGTCGGCATTGTGTCTCTTATATTTATTTCCGATGAAATTTCTGTGTTTCATCGTGAATGGGAAGGTCCAAGGGACATAGTAAACCTGCAGATGTGCATCGGAAAGTAAAACTGATGACACAGGAAACGCTCAAAGCATAGACAGTAGGAAGACTTAGTCTTCCTGTAATTAAGTCGGCATTGTGTCTCTTATATTTAATTCCGATGCAATTTCTGTGTTTCATCGTCACTGTGAAGGACCAAGGGATACTGTAAACCTGTAGAGGTGCATCGGAATGTAAAACTGGTTTCACAGGAAACGCTCAAATTATAGACAGCAGGAAGAATTAGTCTTCCTGTACTTAAGTCGGCATTGTGTCTCTTATATTTAATTCCGATGCAATTTCTTTGTTTCATCGTCACTGTGAAGGTCCAAGGGATACAGTAAACCTGTAGAGGTGCATCGGAATGTAAAACTGGTGACACAGGAAACGCTCAAACTATAGACAGTAGGAAGACTCAGATTTCCTGTACTTAAGTCGGCATTGTGTCTCTTATATTTAATTCCCATGCAATTTCTGTGTTTCATCGTCAATGGGAAGGTCCAAGGGATACAGTAAACCTGCAGAGGTGCATCAGAATGTAAAACTGGTGACACAGGAAACGCTCAAATTATAGACATTAGGAAGACTCAGTCTTCCTGTACTTAAGCCGGCATTGTGTCTCTTATATTTAATTTCGATGCAATTTGTGTGTTTCATCGCCAATGGGAAGGTCCAAGGGATACAGTAAACCTGCAGAGGTGCATCGGAATGTAAAACTGGTGACACAGGAGACGCTCAAAACATTGACTGTAAGAAGACTGTTTTCTTGTACTTAAGTCGGCATTGTGTCTCTTATATTTAATTCCGATGCAATTTCCGTGTTTCATCGTCAATGGGAACGTCCAAGGGATACAGTAAACCTGCAGAGGTGCATCGGAATGTAAAACTGGTGACACAGGAAACGCCCAAAACATAGACAGTAGGAAGACTTAGTCTTCCTGTACTTAAGTCGGCATTGTGTCTCTTATATTTAATTCCGATGCAGTTTCTGTTTTTCATCGTCAATGGGAAGGTCCAAGGGATACAGTAAACCTGCAGAGGTGCATCGGAATGTAAAAATGGTGACACAGGAAACGCTCAAAACATAGACAGTAGGAAGACTCAGTCTTCCTGTACTTAAGTCGGCATTGTGTCTCTTATATTTAATTCCGATGCAATTTCTGTGTTTCATCGTCAAGGGGAAGGTCCAAGGGATACAGTAACCTGCAGAGGTGCATCGGAATGTAAAACTGCTGACACAGGAAACGCTCAAAACATAGACAGTAGGAAGACTCAGTATTCCTGTACTTAAGTCGGCATTGTGTCTCTTATATTTATTTCCGACGAAATTTCTGTGTTTCATCGTCAATGGGAAGGTCCAAGTGACATAGTAAACCTGCAGAGGTGCATCGGAATGTAAAACGGATGACACAGCTAACGCTCAAACATAGACAGTAGGAAGACCTAGTCTTCCTGTACTTAAGTCGGCATTGTGGCTCTTATATTTAATTCAGATGCGATTTCCGTGTTTCATCGACAATGGGAAGGTCCAAGGGATACAGAAAACCGGCAGAGGTACATCGGAATGTAAAACTGGTGACACAGGAAACGCTCAAATTATAGACAGTAGGAAGACTCAGTCTTCCTGTACTTAAGTCGGCATTGTGTCTCTTATATTTAATTCCGATGCAATTTCTGTGTTTCATCGCCAATGGAAAGGTCCAAGGGATACAGTAAACCGGCAGAGGTGCATCAGAATGTAAAACTGGTGACACAGGAAACGCTCAAAACATAGACAGTAGGAAGATTCAGTCTTCCTGTACTTAAGTCGGCATTGTGTGGCTCTGAGCACTATGGGACTTAACATCTGTGGTCATTAGTCCCCTTCTACTTTGAACTACTTAAACCTAACTAACCTAAGGACATCGCCCACATCCATGCACGAGGCAGGATTCGAACCTGCGACCGTAGCAGTCGCGCGGTTCCGGACTGAGCGCCTACAACCGCTAGACCACCGCGGCCGGCCGGCATTATGTCTCTTATATTTAATTCCGATGCAATTTCTGTGTTTCATCGTCAATGGGAACGTCCAAGGGATACAGTAAACCTGGAGAGGTGCATCGGAATGCAAAACTAGTGACACAGGAAACGCTCAAACATAGACAGTAGGAAGACTCAGTCTTCCTGTACTTAAGTCGGCATTATGACTCTTATATTTAATTCCTATGCAATTTCTGTGTTTCATCGTCAATGGGAAGGTCAAAGGGATACAGTAAACCTGCAGAAGTGCATCGTAATGTAAAACTGGTGACACAGGAAACGCTCAAAACATAGACAGTAGGAAGACTCAGTCGTCCTGCATTTAAGTCGGCATTGTGTTTCTTGTATTAAATTCCGATGCAATTTGTGTTTTTCATCGTCAATGGGAAGGTCCAAGGAATACAGTAAACCTGCAGAGGTGCATCGGAATGTAAAACTGGTGACACAGGAAACGCTCAAATTATAGACAGTAGGAAGACTCAGTCGTCCTGCATTTAAGTCGGCATTGTGTTTCTTGTATTAAATTCCGATGCAATTTGTGTTTTTCATCGTCAATGGGAAGGTCCAAGGAATACAGTAAACCTGCAGAGGTGCATCGGAATGTAAAACTGGTGACACAGGAAACGCTCAAATTATAGACAGTAGGAAGACTCAGTCTTCCTGTACTTAAGTCGGCATTATGACTCTTATATTTAATTCCGATGCAATTTCTGTGTTTCATCGTCAATGGGAAGGTCCAAGGGATACAGTAAACCTGCAAAGGTGCATCGGTATGTAAAACTGGTGCCACAGGAAACGCTCAAAGCATAGACAGTAGGAAGACTAAGTCTTCCTGTACTTAAGTCGGCATTGTGTGGCTCTGAGCACTATAGGACTTAACATCTGTGGTCATTAGTCCCGTAGAACTTAGAGCTACTTAAACCTAAGGACATCACCCACATCCATGCACGAGGCAGGATCCGAACCTGCGACCGTGACAGTCGCGCGGTTCCGGACCTTGCGCCTAGAACCGCTAGACCACCGCGGCCGGCCGGCATTCTGTCTCTTATATTTAGTTCCGATACAATTTCTGTGTTTCATCGTCAATGGGAAGGTCCAAGGGATACAGTAAACCTGCAGAGGTGCATCGGAATGTAAAACGGATGACACAGGAAACGCTCAAACATAGACAGTAGGAAGACCTAGTCTTCCTGTACTTAAGTCGGCATTGTGACTCTTATATTTAATTCCGATGCAATTTCTGTTTTTCATCGTCAATGGGAAGGTTCAAGGAATACAGTAAACCTTCAGAGGTGCATCGGAATGTAAAAATGGTGACACAGGAAACGCTCAAAACTTAGACAGTAGGAAGACTCAGTCTTCCTGTACTTAAGTCGGCATTGTGTCTCTTATATTTAATTCAGATGCGATTTCCGTGTTTCATCGACAATGGGAAGGTCCAAGGGATACAGAAAACCGGCAGAGGTACATCGGAATGTAAAACTGGTGACACAGGAAACGCTCAAAACATAGACCGTAAGAAGACTCAGTTTTCTTGTACTTAAGTCGGCGTTGTGTCTCTTACATTTATTTCCGATGAAATTTCTGTGTTTCATCGTGAATGGGAATTTCCAAGGGATATAGTAAACCGGCAGAGGTGCATCGGAAAGTAAAACTGATGACACAGGAAACGCTCAAAACATAGACAGTACGAAGACTTAGTCTTCCTGTACTTAAGTCGGCATAGTGTCTCTTATATTTAATTCCGATGCAATTTTTGTATTTCATCGTCACTGTGAAGGTCCAAGGGATACAGTAAACCTGTAGAGGTGCATCGGAATGTAAAACTGGTGACACAGGAAACGCTCAAATTATAGACAGTAGGAAGACTCAGTCTTCCTGTACTTAAGTCGGCATTGTGTCTCTTATATTTAATTCCGATGCGATTTCCGTGTTTCATCGACAGTGGGAAGGTCCAAGGGATACAGTAAACCGGCAGAGGTGCATCGGAATGTAAAACTGGTGACACAGGAAACGCTCAAATCATAGACCGTAAGAAGACTCAGTTTTCTTGTACTTAAGTCGGCGTTGTGTCTCTTATTTTTAATTCCGAAGCAATTTATGTGTTTCATCGTCACTGTGAAGGTCCAAGGGATACTGTAAACCTGTAGAGGTGCATCGGAATGTAAAACTGGTGACACAGGAAACGCTCAAACTATAGACAGTAGGAAGACTCAGATTTCCTGTACTTAAGTCGGCATTGTGTCTCTTATATTTAATTCCCACGCAATTTCTGTGTTTCATCGTCAATGGGAAGGTCCAAGGGATACAGAAAACCTGCAGAGGTGCATCAGAATGTAAAACTGGTGACACAGGAAACGCTCAAATTATAGACAGTAGGAAGACTCAGTCTTCCTGTACTTAAGCCGGCATTGTGTCTCTTATATTTAATTTCGATGCAATTTGTGTGTTTCATCGCCAATGGGAAGGTCCAAGGGATACAGTAAACCTGCAGAGGTGCATCAGAATGTAAAACTGGTGACACAGGAAACGCTCAAAACATAGACCGTAAGAGGACTCAGTTTTCTAGTACTTAAGTCGGCGTTGTGTCTCTTATATTTAATTCCGATGCAATTTCTGTGTTTCATCGTCAATGGGAAGGTCCAAGGGATACAGTAAACCTGCAGAGGTGCATCGGAATGTAAAACTGGTGACACAGGAAACGCTCAAAACATAGACAGCAGGAAGACTCAGTCTTCCTGTACTTAAGTCGGCATTGTGTCCCTTATATTTATTTCCGATGAAATGTCTGTGTTTCATCGTCAATGGGAAGGTCCAAGGGATATAGTAAACCTGCAGAGGTGCATCGGAAAGTAAAACTGATGACACAGGAAACGCTCAAAACAAAGAAAGTAGGAAGACTTAGTTTTCCTGTACTTAAGTCGGCATTGTGTCTCTTATCTTTAATTCCGATGCGATTTCCGTGTTTCATCGACAGTGGGAAGGTCCAATGGATATTGTAAACCTGCAGAGTTGAATCGGAATGTAAAACTGGTGACACAGGAAACGCTCAAAACATAGACAGTAGGAGGACTCAGTCTTCCTGTACTTAAGTCGGCATTGTGTCTCTTATATTTAATTTCGATGCAATTTGTGTGTTTCATCGCCAATGGGAAGGACCAAGGGATACATTAAACCTGCAGAGGTGCATCGGAATGTAAAACTGGTGACACAGGAAACACTCAAAACATTGACTGTAAGAAGACTGTTTTCTTGTACCTAAGTCGGCATTGTGTCTCTTATATTTAATTCCGATGCAATTTCTGTGTTTCATCGTCACTGTGAAGGTCCAAGGGATACAGTAAACCTGTAGAGGTGCATCGGAATGCAAAACTGGTGATACAGGAAACGCTCAAATTATAGACAGTAGGAAGACTTAGTCTTCCTGTACTTAAGTCGGCATTGTGTCTCCTATATTTAATTCCGATGCAATTTCTGTTTTTCATCGTCAATGGGAAGGTCCAAGGGATATAGTAAACCCTTAGAGGTGCATCGGAAAGTAAAACTGATGACACAGGGAACGCTCAAAACATAGACAGTAGAAAGACTTAGTCTTCCTGTACTTAAGTCGGCATTGTGTCTCTTATATTTAATTCCGATGCAATTTCTGTGTTTCATCGTCAATGGGAAGGTCCAAGGGATACAGTAAACCTGCAGAGGTGCATCGGAATGTAAAACTAGTGACACACGAAACGCTCAAAACATAGACAGCAGGAAGACTCAGTCTTCTTGTACTTAAGTCGACATTGTGTCTCTTGCATTTAATTCCGATGCAATTTCTGTGTTTCATCGTCAATGGGAAGGTCCAAGGGATACAGTAAACCTGCATAGGTGCATCGGAATGTAAAACTGGTGACACAGGAGACGCTAAAAACATAGACAGTAGGAAGACTCAGTCATCCTGTACTTATGTCGGCATTGTGTCTCTTATATTTATTTCCGATGAAATTTCTGTGTTTCATCGTGAATGGGAAGGTCCAAGGGACATAGTAAACCTGCAGATGTGCATCGGAAAGTAAAACTGATGACACAGGAAACGCTCAAACATAGACAGTAGGAAGACTTAGTCTTCCTGTAATTAAGTCGGCATTGTGTCTCTTATATTTAATTCCGATGCAATTTCTGTGTTTCATCGTCACTGTGAAGGACCAAGGGATACTGTAAACCTGTAGAGGTGCATCGGAATGTAAAACTGGTTTCACAGGAAACGCTCAAATTATAGACAGCAGGAAGAATTAGTCTTCCTGTACTTAAGTCGGCATTGTGTCTCTTATATTTAATTCCGATGCAATTTCTTTGTTTCATCGTCACTGTGAAGGTCCAAGGGATACAGTAAACCTGTAGAGGTGCATCGGAATGTAAAACTGGTGACACAGGAAACGCTCAAACTATAGACAGTAGGAAGACTCAGATTTCCTGTACTTAAGTCGGCATTGTGTCTCTTATATTTAATTCCCATGCAATTTCTGTGTTTCATCGTCAATGGGAAGGTCCAAGGGATACAGTAAACCTGCAGAGGTGCATCAGAATGTAAAACTGGTGACACAGGAAACGCTCAAATTATAGACATTAGGAAGACTCAGTCTTCCTGTACTTAAGCCGGCATTGTGTCTCTTATATTTAATTTCGATGCAATTTGTGTGTTTCATCGCCAATGGGAAGGTCCAAGGGATACAGTAAACCTGCAGAGGTGCATCGGAATGTAAAACTGGTGACACAGGAGACGCTCAAAACATTGACTGTAAGAAGACTGTTTTCTTGTACTTAAGTCGGCATTGTGTCTCTTATATTTAATTCCGATGCAATTTCTGTGTTTCATCGTCAATGGGAACGTCCAAGGGATACAGTAAACCTGCAGAGGTGCATCGGAATGTAAAACTGGTGACACAGGAAACGCCCAAAACATAGACAGTAGGAAGACTTAGTCTTCCTGTACTTAAGTCGGCATTGTGTCTCTTATATTTAATTCCGATGCAGTTTCTGTTTTTCATCGTCAATGGGAAGGTCCAAGGGATACAGTAAACCTGCAGAGGTGCATCGGAATGTAAAAATGGTGACACAGGAAACGCTCAAAACATAGACAGTAGGAAGACTCAGTCTTCCTGTACTTAAGTCGGCATTGTGTCTCTTATATTTAATTCCGATGCAATTTCTGTGTTTCATCGTCAAGGGGAAGGTCCAAGGGATACAGTAACCTGCAGAGGTGCATCGGAATGTAAAACTGGTGACACAGGAAACGCTCAAAACATAGACCGTAAGAAGACTCAGTTTTCTTGTACTTAAGTCGGCGTTGTGTCTCTTACATTTATTTCCGATGAAATTTCTGTGTTTCATCGTGAATGGGAATTTCCAAGGGATATAGTAAACCGGCAGAGGTGCATCGGAAAGTAAAACTGATGACACAGGAAACGCTCAAAACATAGACAGTACGAAGACTTAGTCTTCCTGTACTTAAGTCGGCATAGTGTCTCTTATATTTAATTCCGATGCAATTTTTGTATTTCATCGTCACTGTGAAGGTCCAAGGGATACAGTAAACCTGTAGAGGTGCATCGGAATGTAAAACTGGTGACACAGGAAACGCTCAAATTATAGACAGTAGGAAGACTCAGTCTTCCTGTACTTAAGTCGGCATTGTGTCTCTTATATTTAATTCCGATGCGATTTCCGTGTTTCATCGACAGTGGGAAGGTCCAAGGGATACAGTAAACCGGCAGAGGTGCATCGGAATGTAAAACTGGTGACACAGGAAACGCTCAAATCATAGACCGTAAGAAGACTCAGTTTTCTTGTACTTAAGTCGGCGTTGTGTCTCTTATTTTTAATTCCGAAGCAATTTATGTGTTTCATCGTCACTGTGAAGGTCCAAGGGATACTGTAAACCTGTAGAGGTGCATCGGAATGTAAAACTGGTGACACAGGAAACGCTCAAACTATAGACAGTAGGAAGACTCAGATTTCCTGTACTTAAGTCGGCATTGTGTCTCTTATATTTAATTCCCACGCAATTTCTGTGTTTCATCGTCAATGGGAAGGTCCAAGGGATATAGAAAACCTGCAGAGGTGCATCAGAATGTAAAACTGGTGACACAGGAAACGCTCAAATTATAGACAGTAGGAAGACTCAGTCTTCCTGTACTTAAGCCGGCATTGTGTCTCTTATATTTAATTTCGATGCAATTTGTGTGTTTCATCGCCAATGGGAAGGTCCAAGGGATACAGTAAACCTGCAGAGGTGCATCAGAATGTAAAACTGGTGACACAGGAAACGCTCAAAACATAGACCGTAAGAGGACTCAGTTTTCTAGTACTTAAGTCGGCGTTGTGTCTCTTATATTTAATTCCGATGCAATTTCTGTGTTTCATCGTCAATGGGAAGGTCCAAGGGATACAGTAAACCTGCAGAGGTGCATCGGAATGTAAAACTGGTGACACAGGAAACGCTCAAAACATAGACAGCAGGAAGACTCAGTCTTCCTGTACTTAAGTCGGCATTGTGTCCCTTATATTTATTTCCGATGAAATGTCTGTGTTTCATCGTCAATGGGAAGGTCCAAGGGATATAGTAAACCTGCAGAGGTGCATCGGAAAGTAAAACTGATGACACAGGAAACGCTCAAAAAAAGAAAGTAGGAAGACTTAGTTTTCCTGTACTTAAGTCGGCATTGTGTCTCTTATCTTTAATTCCGATGCGATTTCCGTGTTTCATCGACAGTGGGAAGGTCCAATGGATATTGTAAACCTGCAGAGTTGAATCGGAATGTAAAACTGGTGACACAGGAAACGCTCAAAACATAGACAGTAGGAGGACTCAGTCTTCCTGTACTTAAGTCGGCATTGTGTCTCTTATATTTAATTTCGATGCAATTTGTGTGTTTCATCGCCAATGGGAAGGACCAAGGGATACATTAAACCTGCAGAGGTGCATCGGAATGTAAAACTGGTGACACAGGAAACACTCAAAACATTGACTGTAAGAAGACTGTTTTCTTGTACCTAAGTCGGCATTGTGTCTCTTATATTTAATTCCGATGCAATTTCTGTGTTTCATCGTCACTGTGTAGGTCCAAGGGATACAGTAAACCTGTAGAGGTGCATCGGAATGCAAAACTGGTGATACAGGAAACGCTCAAATTATAGACAGTAGGAAGACTTAGTCTTCCTGTACTTAAGTCGGCATTGTGTCTCCTATATTTAATTCCGATGCAATTTCTGTTTTTCATCGTCAATGGGAAGGTCCAAGGGATATAGTAAACCCTTAGAGGTGCATCGGAAAGTAAAACTGATGACACAGGGAACGCTCAAAACATAGACAGTAGAAAGACTTAGTCTTCCTGTACTTAAGTCGGCATTGTGTCTCTTATATTTAATTCCGATGCAATTTCTGTGTTTCATCGTCAATGGGAAGGTCCAAGGGATACAGTAAACCTGCAGAGGTGCATCGGAATGTAAAACTAGTGACACACGAAACGCTCAAAACATAGACAGCAGGAAGACTCAGTCTTCCTGTACTTAAGTCGACATTGTGTCTCTTGTATTTAATTCCGATGCAATTTCTGTGTTTCATCGTCAATGGGAAGGTCCAAGGGATACAGTAAACCTGCATAGGTGCATCGGAATGTAAAACTGGTGACACAGGAGACGCTAAAAACATAGACAGTAGGAAGACTCAGTCATCCTGTACTTATGTCGGCATTGTGTCTCTTATATTTATTTCCGATGAAATTTCTGTGTTTCATCGTGAATGGGAAGGTCCAAGGGACATAGTAAACCTGCAGATGTGCATCGGAAAGTAAAACTGATGACACAGGAAACGCTCAAAGCATAGACAGTAGGAAGACTTAGTCTTCCTGTAATTAAGTCGGCATTGTGTCTCTTATATTTAATTCCGATGCAATTTCTGTGTTTCATCGTCACTGTGAAGGACCAAGGGATACTGTAAACCTGTAGAGGTGCATCGGAATGTAAAACTGGTTTCACAGGAAACGCTCAAATTATAGACAGCAGGAAGAATTAGTCTTCCTGTACTTAAGTCGGCATTGTGTCTCTTATATTTAATTCCGATGCAATTTCTTTGTTTCATCGTCACTGTGAAGGTCCAAGGGATACAGTAAACCTGTAGAGGTGCATCGGAATGTAAAACTGGTGACACAGGAAACGCTCAAACTATAGACAGTAGGAAGACTCAGATTTCCTGTACTTAAGTCGGCATTGTGTCTCTTATATTTAATTCCCATGCAATTTCTGTGTTTCATCGTCAATGGGAAGGTCCAAGGGATACTGTAAACCTGCAGAGGTGCATCAGAATGTAAAACTGGTGACACAGGAAACGCTCAAATTATAGACATTAGGAAGACTCAGTCTTCCTGTACTTAAGCCGGCATTGTGCCTCTTATATTTAATTTCGATGCAATTTGTGTGTTTCATCGCCAATGGGAAGGTCCAAGGGATACAGTAAACCTGCAGAGGTGCATCGGAATGTAAAACTGGTGACACAGGAGACGCTCAAAACATTGACTGTAAGAAGACTGTTTTCTTGTACTTAAGTCGGCATTGTGTCTCTTATATTTAATTCCGATGCAATTTCTGTGTTTCATCGTCAATGGGAACGTCCAAGGGATACAGTAAACCTGCAGAGGTGCATCGGAATGTAAAACTGGTGACACAGGAAACGCCCAAAACATAGACAGTAGGAAGACTTAGTCTTCCTGTACTTAAGTCGGCATTGTGTCTCTTATATTTAATTCCGATGCAGTTTCTGTTTTTCATCGTCAATGGGAAGGTCCAAGGGATACAGTAAACCTGCAGAGGTGCATCGGAATGTAAAAATGGTGACACAGGAAACGCTCAAAACATAGACAGTAGGAAGACTCAGTCTTCCTGTACTTAAGTCGGCATTGTGTCTCTTATATTTAATTCCGATGCAATTTCTGTGTTTCATCGTCAAGGGGAAGGTCCAAGGGATACAGTAACCTGCAGAGGTGCATCGGAATGTAAAACTGCTGACACAGGAAACGCTCAAAACATAGACAGTAGGAAGACTCAGTCTTCCTGTACTTAAGTCGGCATTGTGTCTCTTATATTTATTTCCGACGAAATTTCTGTGTTTCATCGTCAATGGGAAGGTCCAAGTGATATAGTAAACCTGCAGAGGTGCATCGGAATGTAAAACGGATGACACAGCTAACGCTCAAACATAGACAGTAGGAAGACCTAGTCTTCCTGTACTTAAGTCGGCATTGTGACTCTTATATTTAATTCAGATGCGATTTCCGTGTTTCATCGACAATGGGAAGGTCCAAGGGATACAGAAAACCGGCAGAGGTACATCGGAATGTAAAACTGGTGACACAGGAAACGCTCAAATTATAGACAGTAGGAAGACTCAGTCTTCCTGTACTTAAGTCGGCATTGTGTCTCTTATATTTAATTCCGATGCAATTTCTGTGTTTCATCGCCAATGGAAAGGTCCAAGGGATACAGTAAACCGGCAGAGGTGCATCAGAATGTAAAACTGGTGACACAGGAAACGCTCAAAACATAGACAGTAGGAAGATTCAGTCTTCCTGTACTTAAGTCGGCATTGTGTGGCTCTGAGCACTATGGGACTTAACATCTGTGGTCATTAGTCCCCTACAACTTAGAACTACTTAAACCTAACTAACCTAAGGACATCGCCCACATCCATGCACGAGGCAGGATTCGAACCTGCGACCGTAGCAGTCGCGCGGTTCCGGACTGAGCGCCTACAACCGCTAGACCACCGCGGCCAGCCGGCATTATGCCTCTTATATTTAATTCCGATGCAATTTCTGTGTTTCATCGTCAATGGGAACGTCCAAGGGATACAGTAAACCTGGAGAGGTGCATCGGAATGCAAAACTAGTGACACAGGAAACGCTCAAACATAGACAGTAGGAAGACTCAGTCTTCCTGTACTTAAGTCGGCATTATGACTCTTATATTTAATTCCTATGCAATCTCTGTGTTTCATCGTCAATGGGAAGGTCAAAGGGATACAGTAAACCTGCAGAGGTGCATCGTAATGTAAAACTGGTGACACAGGAAACGCTCAAAACATAGACAGTAGGAAGACTCAGTCGTCCTGCATTTAAGTCGGCATTGTGTTTCTTGTATTAAATTCCGATGCAATTTGTGTTTTTCATCGTCAATGGGAAGGTCCAAGGAATACAGTAAACCTGCAGAGGTGCATCGGAATGTAAAACTGGTGACACAGGAAACGCTCAAATTATAGACAGTAGGAAGACTCAGTCTTCCTGTACTTAAGTCGGCATTATGACTCTTATATTTAATTCCGATGGAATTTCTGTTTTTCATCGTCAATGGGAAGGTCCAAGGGATACAGTAAACCTGCAGAGGTGCATCAGAATGTAAAACTGGTGACACAGGAAACGCTCAAAGCATAGACAGTAATAAAACTAAGTCTTCCTGTACTTAAGTCATAATCGTGTGGCTCCGAGCACTATGGGACTTAACATCTGTGGTCATTAGTCCCATAGAACTTAGAACTACTTAAACCTATCTAACCTAAGGACATCACCCACATCCATGCACGAGGCAGGATTCGAACCTGCGACCGTGGCAGTCGCGCGGTTCCGGACTGAGCGCCTAGAACCGCTAGACCACCGCGGCGGGCCGGCATTATGTCTCTTATATTTAATTCCGATGCAATTTCTGTTTTTCATCGTCAATGGGAAGGTTCAAGGAATACAGTAAACCTGCAGAGGTGCATCGGAATGGAAAAATGGTGACACAGGAAACGCTCAAAGCATAGACAGTAGGAAGACTCAGTCTTCCTGTACTTAAGTCGGCATTGTGTCTCTTATGTTTAATTTCAATGCAATTTGTGTGTTTTATCGCCAATGGGAAGGTCCAAGGGATACAGTAAACCTGCAGAGGTGCATCGGAATGTAAAACTGGTGACACAGGAAACGCTCAAACATAGACCGTAAGAAGACTCAGTTTTCTTGTACTTAAGTCGGCGTTGTTTCTCTTATATTTAATTCCGATGCAATTTCTGTGTTTCATCGTCAATGGGAAGCTCCAATGGATACAGTGAACCTGCAGAGGTGAATCGGAATGTAAAACTGGTGACACAGGAAACGCTCAAAGCATAGACAGTAGGAAGACTAAGTCTTCCTGTACTTAAGTCGGCATTGTGTGGCTCTGAGCACTATGGGACTAAACATCTGTGGTCATTAGTCACCTAGAACTTAGAACTACTTAAACCTAACTAACCTAAGGACATCACCCACATCCATGCACGAGGCAAGATTCGAACCTGCGACCGTAGCAGTCGCGCGGTTCCGGACTGAGCGCCTAGAACCGCTAGACCACAGCGGCCGGCCGGCGTTATGTCTCTTATATTTAATTCCGATTCAATTTCTGTCTTCCAACGTCAATGGGAACGTCCATGGGATACAGCAAACCTGCAGAGGTGCATCGGAATGCAAAACTAGTGACACAGGAAACGCTCAAAACATAGAGAGTAGGAAGACTCAGTCTTCCTGTACTTAAGTCGGCATTGTGTCTCTTACATTTATTTCCGATGAAATTTCTGTATTTCATCGTCAATGGGAAGGTCCAAGGGATACAGTAAACCTGCAAAGGTGCATCGGAATGTAAAACTGGTGACACAGGAAACGCTCAAAACATAGACTGTAGGAAGACAGTCTTCCTGTACTTAAGTCGGCATTGTCTCTCTTACATTTATTTCCGATGAAATTTCTGTGTTTCATCGTGAATGGGAAGGTCCAAGGGATATAGTAAACCTGCAGAGGTGCATCGGAAAGTAAAACTGAAGACACAGGAAACGCTCAAAACATAGACAGTAGGAAGACTTAGTCTTCCTGTACTTAAGTCGGCATTGTGTCTCTTATATTTAATTCCGATGCAGTTTCTGTTTTTCATCGTCAATGGGAAGGTCCACGGGATACAGTAAACCTGCAGAGGTGCATCAGAATGTAAAACTGGTGACACAGGAAACGCTCAAAGCATAGACAGTAATAAAACTAAGTCTTCCTGTACTTAAGTCGGAATCGTGTGGCTCTGAGCACTATGGGACTTAACATCTGTGGTCATTAGTCCCATAGAACTTAGAACTACTTAAACCTATCTAACCTAAGGACATCACCCACATCCATGCACGAGGCAGGATTCGAACCTGCGACCGTGGCAGTAGCGCGGTTCCGGACTGAGCGCCTAGAACCGCTAGACCACCGCGTCCGGCCGGCATTATGTCTCTTATATTTAATTCCGATGCAATTTCTGTTTTTCATCGTCAATGGGAAGGTTCAAGGAATACAGTAAACCTGCAGAGGTGCATCGGAATGGAAAAATGGTGACACAGGAAACGCTCAAAGCATAGACAGTAGGAAGACTCAGTCTTCCTGTACTTAAGTCGGCATTGTGTCTCTTATATTTAATTTCAATGCAATTTGTGTGTTTTATCGCCAATGGGAAGGTCCAAGGTGTACAGTAAACCTGCAGAGGTGCATCGGAATGTAAAACTGGTGACACAGGAAACGCTCAAACATAGACCGTAAGAAGACTCAGTTTTCTTGTACTTAAGTCGGCGTTGTTTCTCTTATATTTAATTCCGATGCAATTTCTGTGTTTCATCGTCAATGGGAAGCTCCAATGGATACAGTAAACCTGCAGAGGTGAATCGGAATGTAAAACTGGTGACACTGGAAACGCTCTAAAGTTAGACAGTAGGAAGACTCAGTCTTCCTGTACTTAAGTCGGCATTGTGTCTCTTATATTTAATTTCAATGCAATTTGTGTGTTTCATCGAAAATGGGAAGGTCCAAGGGATACAGTAAACCTGCAGAGGTGTATCGGAATGTAAAACTGGTGACACAGGAAACGCTCAAAACATAGACAGTAGGAAGACTTAGTCTTCCTGTACTTAAGTCGGCATTGTGTCTCTTATATTAAATTCCGATGCAATTTCTGTTTTTCATCGTCAATGGGAAGGTTCAAGGAATACAGTAAACCTGCAGAGGTGCATCGGAATGTAAAAATGGTGAGACAGGAAACGCTCAAAACATAGTCAGTTGGAAGACTCAGTATTCCTGTATTTAAGTCGGCATTGTGTCTGTTATATTTAATTCCGAAGCGATTTCCGTGTTTCATCGACAATCGGAAAGTCCAAGGGATACAGTAAACCGGCAGAGGTGCATCGGAATGTAAAACTGGTGACACAGGAAACGCTCAAAACATAGACCGTAAGAAGACTCAGTTTTATTGTACTTAAGTCGGTGTTGTGTCTCTTATATTTAATTCCGATTCAATTTCTGTGTTCCAACGTCAATGGGAACGTCCATGGGATACAGCAAACCTGCAGAGGTGCATCGGAATGCAAAACTAGTGACACAGGAAACGCTCAAAACATAGAGAGTAGGAAGACTCAGTCTTCCTGTACTTAAGTCGGCATTGTGTCTCTTACATTTATTTCCGATGAAATTTCTGTATTTCATCGTCAATGGGAAGGTCCAAGGGATAAAGTAAACCTGCAAAGGTGCATCGGAATGTAAAACTGGTGACACAGGAAACGCTCAAAACATAGACTGTAGGAAGACAGTCTTCCTGTACTTAAGTCGGCATTGTGTCTCTTACATTTATTTCCGATGAAATTTCTGTGTTTCATCGTGAATGGGAAGGTCCAAGGGATATAGTAAACCTGCAGAGGTGCATCGGAAAGTAAAACTGAAGACACAGGAAACGCTCAAAACATAGACAGTAGGAAGACTTAGTCTTCCTGTACTTAAGTCGGCATTGTGTCTCTTATATTTAATTCCGATGCAGTTTCTGTTTTTCATCGTCAATGGGAAGGTCCAAGGGATACAGTAAACCTGCAGAGGTGCATCAGAATGTAAAACTGGTGACACAGGAAACGCTCAAAGCATAGACAGTAATAAAACTAAGTCTTCCTGTACTTAAGTCGGAATCGTGTGGCTCTGAGCACTATGGGACTTAACATCTGTGGTCTTTAGTCCCATAGAACTTAGAACTACTTAAACCTATCTAACCTAAGGACATCACCCACATCCATGCACGAGGCAGGATTCGAACCTGCGACCGTTGCAGTCGCGCGGTTCCGGACTGAGCGCCTAGAACCGCTAGACCACTGCGGCCGGCCGGCATTATGTCTCTTATATTTAATTCCGATGCAATTTCTTTTTTTCATCGTCAATGGGAAGGTTCAAGGAATACAGTAAACCTGCATAGGTGCATCGGAATGGAAAAATGGTGACACAGGAAACGCTCAAAGCATAGACAGTAGGAAGACTCAGTCTTCCTGTACTTAAGTCGGCATTGTGTCTCTTATATTTAATTTCAATGCAATTTGTGTGTTTTATCGCCAATGGGAAGGTCCAAGGGATGCAGTAAACCTGCAGAGGTGCATCGGAATGTAAAACTGGTGACACAGGAAACGCTCAAACATAGACCGTAAGAAGACTCAGTTTTCTTGTACTTAAGTCGGCGTTGTTTCTCTTATATTTAATTCCGATGCAATTTCTGTGTTTCATCGTCAATGGGAAGCTCCAATGGATACAGTAAACCTGCAGAGGTGAATCGGAATGTAAAACTGGTGACACAGGAAACGCTCTAAAGTTAGACAGTAGGAAGACTCAGTCTTCCTGTACTTAAGTCGGCATTGTGTCTCTTATATTTAATTTCAATGCAATTTGTGTGTTTCATCGAAAATGGGAAGGTCCAAGGGATACAGTAAACCTGCAGAGGTGCATCGGAATGTAAAACTGGTGACACAGGAAACGCTCAAAACATAGACAGTAGGAAGACTTAGTCTTCCTGTACTTAATTCGGCAGTGTGTCTCTTATATTAAATTCCGATGCAATTTCTGTTTTTCATCGTCAATGGGAAGGTTCAAGGAATACAGTAAACCTGCAGAGGTGCATCGGAATGTAAAAATGGTGAGACAGGAAACACTCAAAACATAGTCAGTTGGAAGGCTCAGTATTCCCGTATTTAAGTCGGCATTGTGTCTGTTATATTTAATTCCGAAGCGATTTCCGTGTTTCATCGACAATGGGAAAGTCCAAGGGATACAGTAAACCGGCAGAGGTGCATCGGAATGTAAAACTGGTGACACAGGAAACGCTCAAAACATAGACCGTAAGAAGACTCAGTTTTCTTGTACTTAAGTCGGCGTTGTGTCTCTTATATTTAATTCCGATGCAATTTCTGTGTTTCATCGCCAATGGAAAGGTCCAAGGGATACAGTAAACCGGCAGAGGTGCATCAGAATGTAAAACTGGTGACACAGGAAACGCTCAAAACATAGACAGTAGGAAGATTCAGTCTTCCTGTACTTAAGTCGGCATTGTGTGGCTCTGAGCACTATGGGACTTAACATCTGTGGTCATTAGTCCCCTAGAACTTAGAACTACTTAAACCTAACTAACCTAAGGACATCACCCACATCCATGCACGAGGCAGGATTCGAACCTGCGACCGTGACAGTCGCGCCGTCCCGGACTGAGCGCCTAGAACCGCTAGACCACCGCGGCCGGCCGGCATTCTTTCTCTTATATTTAATTCCGATGCAATTTCTGTGTTTCATCGTCAATGGGAACGTCCAAGGGATACAGTAAACCTGCAGAGGTGCATCGGAATGCAAAACTAGTGACACAGGAAACGCTCAAAACATAGACAGTAGGAAGACTCAGTCTTCCTGTACTTAAGTCGGCATTGTGTCTCTTATATTTAATTCCGATGCAATTTCTGTGTTTCATCGTCAATGGGAAGGTCCAAGGGATACAGGAAACCTGCAGAGGTGCATCGGAATGTAAAACTGGTGACACAGGAAATGCTCAAAACATAGACAGTAGGAAGACTCAGTCTTCCTGTACTTAAGTCGGCATTGTGTCTCCTATATTTATTTCCGATGAAATTTCTGTGTTTCATCGGGAATGGGAAGGTCCAAGGGATATAGTAAACCTGCAGAGGTGCATCGGAAAGTAAAACTGATGACACAGGATACGCTTAAACATAGACAGTAGGAAGACTCAGTCTTCCTGTACTTAAGTCGGCATTGTGTATCTTATATTTAATTCCGATTCAATTTCTGTGTTTCATCGTCACTGTGAAGGTCCAAGGGATACAGTAAACCTGTAGAGGTGCATCGGAATGTAAAACTGGTGACACAGGAAACGCTCAAATTATAGACAGTAGGAAGACTCAGTCTTCCTGTATTTAAGTCGGCATTGTGTCTGTTATATTTAATTCCGAAGCGATTTCCGTGTTTCATCGACAATCGGAAAGTCCAAGGGATACAGTTAACCGGCAGAGGTGCATCGGAATGTAAAACTGGTGACACAGGAAACGCTCAAAACATAGACCGTAAGAAGACTCAGTTTTATTGTACTTAAGTCGGTGTTGTGTCTCTTATATTTAATTCCGATTCAATTTCTGTGTTCCAACGTCAATGGGAACGTCCATGGGATACAGCAAACCTGCAGAGGTGCATCGGAATGTAAAACTGGTGACACAGGAAACGCTCAAAACATAGACTGTAGGAAGACAGTCTTCCTGTACTTAAGTCGGCATTGTCTCTCTTACATTTATTTCCGATGAAATTTCTGTGTTTCATCGTGAATGGGAAGGTCCAAGGGATATAGTAAACCTGCAGAGGTGCATCGGAAAGTAAAACTGAAGACACAGGAAACGCTCAAAACATAGACAGTAGGAAGACTTAGTCTTCCTGTACTTAAGTCGGCATTGTGTCTCTTATATTTAATTCCGATGCAGTTTCTGTTTTTCATCGTCAATGGGAAGGTCCACGGGATACAGTAAACATGCAGAGGTGCATCAGAATGTAAAACTGGTGACACAGGAAACGCTCAAAGCATAGACAGTAATAAAACTAAGTCTTCCTGTACTTAAGTCGGAATCGTGTGGCTCTGAGCACTATGGGACTTAACATCTGTGGTCATTAGTCCCATAGAACTTAGAACTACTTAAACCTATCTAACCTAAGGACATCACCCACATCCATGCACGAGGCAGGATTCGAACCTGCGACCGTGGCAGTAGCGCGGTTCCGGACTGAGCGCCTAGAACCGCTAGACCACCGCGTCCGGCCGGCCTTATGTCTCTTATATTTAATTCCGATGTAATTTCTGTTTTTCATCGTCAATGGGAAGGTTCAAGGAATACAGTAAACCTGCAGAGGTGCATCGGAATGGAAAAATGGTGACACAGGAAACGCTCAAAGCATAGACAGTAGGAAGACTCAGTCTTCCTGTACTTAAGTCGGCATTGTGTCTCTTATATTTAATTTCAATGCAATTTGTGTGTTTTATCGCCAATGGGAAGGTCCAAGGGGTACAGTAAACCTGCAGAGGTGCATCGGAATGTAAAACTGGTGACACAGGAAACGCTCAAACATAGACCGTAAGAAGACTCAGTTTTCTTGTACTTAAGTCGGCGTTGTTTCTCTTATATTTAATTCCGATGCAATTTCTGTGTTTCATCGTCAATGGGAAGCTCCAATGGATACAGTAAACCTGCAGAGGTGAATCGGAATGTAAAACTGGTGACACTGGAAACGCTCTAAAGTTAGACAGTAGGAAGACTCAGTCTTCCTGTACTTAAGTCGGCATTGTGTCTCTTATATTTAATTTCAATGCAATTTGTGTGTTTCATCGAAAATGGGAAGGTCCAAGGGATACAGTAAACCTGCAGATGTGTATCGGAATGTAAAACTGGTGACACAGGAAACGCTCAAAACATAGACAGTAGGAAGACTTAGTCTTCCTGTACTTAAGTCGGCATTGTGTCTCTTATATTAAATTCCGATGCAATTTCTGTTTTTCATCGTCAATGGGAAGGTTCAAGGAATACAGTAAACCTGCAGAGGTGCATCGGAATGTAAAAATGGTGAGACAGGAAACGCTCAAAACATAGTCAGTTGGAAGACTCAGTATTCCTGTATTTAAGTCGGCATTGTGTCTGTTATATTTAATTCCGAAGCGATTTCCGTGTTTCATCGACAATCGGAAAGTCCAAGGGATACAGTAAACCGGCAGAGGTGCATCGGAATGTAAAACTGGTGACACAGGAAACGCTCAAAACATAGACCGTAAGAAGACTCAGTTTTATTGTACTTAAGTCGGTGTTGTGTCTCTTATATTTAATTCCGATTCAATTTCTGTGTTCCAACGTCAATGGGAACGTCCATGGGATACAGCAAACCTGCAGAGGTGCATCGGAATGCAAAACTAGTGACACAGGAAACGCTCAAAACATAGAGAGTAGGAAGACTCAGTCTTCCTGTACTTAAGTCGGCATTGTGTCTCTTACATTTATTTCCGATGAAATTTCTGTATTTCATCGTCAATGGGAAGGTCCAAGGGATAAAGTAAACCTGCAAAGGTGCATCGGAATGTAAAACTGGTGACACAGGAAACGCTCAAAACATAGACTGTAGGAAGACAGTCTTCCTGTACTTAAGTCGACATTGTGTCTCTTACATTTATTTCCGATGAAATTTCTGTGTTTCATCGTGAATGGGAAGGTCCAAGGGATATAGTAAACCTGCAGAGGTGCATCGGAAAGTAAAACTGAAGACACAGGAAACGCTCAAAACATAGACAGTAGGAAGACTTAGTCTTCCTGTACTTAAGTCGGCATTGTGTCTCTTATATTTAATTCCGATGCAGTTTCTGTTTTTCATCGTCAATGGGAAGGTCCAAGGGATACAGTAAACCTGCAGAGGTGCATCAGAATGTAAAACTGGTGACACAGGAAACGCTCAAAGCATAGACAGTAATAAAACTAAGTCTTCCTGTACTTAAGTCGGAATCGTGTGGCTCTGAGCACTATGGGACTTAACATCTGTGGTCTTTAGTCCCATAGAACTTAGAACTACTTAAACCTATCTAACCTAAGGACATCACCCACATCCATGCACGAGGCAGGATTCGAACCTGCGACCGTTGCAGTCGCGCGGTTCCGGACTGAGCGCCTAGAACCGCTAGACCACTGCGGCCGGCCGGCATTATGTCTCTTATATTTAATTCCGATGCAATTTCTGTGTTTCATCGTCAATGGGAACGTCCAAGGGATACAGTAAACCTGCAGAGGTGCATCGGAATGCAAAACTAGTGACACAGGAAACGCTCAAAACATAGACAGTAGGAAGACTCAGTCTTCCTGTACTTAAGTCGGCATTGTGTCTCTTATATTTAATTCCGATGCAATTTCTGTGTTTCATCGTCAATGGGAAGGTCCAAGGGATACAGGAAACCTGCAGAGGTGCATCGGAATGTAAAACTGGTGACACAGGAAATGCTCAAAACATAGACAGTAGGAAGACTCAGTCTTCCTGTACTTAAGTCGGCATTGTGTCTCCTATATTTATTTCCGATGAAATTTCTGTGTTTCATCGGGAATGGGAAGGTCCAAGGGATATAGTAAACCTGCAGAGGTGCATCGGAAAGTAAAACTGATGACACAGGATACGCTTAAACATAGACAGTAGGAAGACTCAGTCTTCCTGTACTTAAGTCGGCATTGTGTATCTTATATTTAATTCCGATTCAATTTCTGTGTTTCATCGTCACTGTGAAGGTCCAAGGGATACAGTAAACCTGTAGAGGTGCATCGGAATGTAAAACTGGTGACACAGGAAACGCTCAAATTATAGACAGTAGGAAGACTCAGTCTTCCTGTATTTAAGTCGGCATTGTGTCTGTTATATTTAATTCCGAAGCGATTTCCGTGTTTCATCGACAATCGGAAAGTCCAAGGGATACAGTTAACCGGCAGAGGTGCATCGGAATGTAAAACTGGTGACACAGGAAACGCTCAAAACATAGACCGTAAGAAGACTCAGTTTTATTGTACTTAAGTCGGTGTTGTGTCTCTTATATTTAATTCCGATTCAATTTCTGTGTTCCAACGTCAATGGGAACGTCCATGGGATACAGCAAACCTGCAGAGGTGCATCGGAATGCAAAACTAGTGACACAGGAAACGCTCAAAACATAGAGAGTAGGAAGACTCAGTCTTCCTGTACTTAAGTCGGCATTGTGTCTCTTACATTTATTTCCGATGAAATTTCTGTATTTCATCGTCAATGGGAAGGTCCAAGGGATAAAGTAAACCTGCAAAGGTGCATCGGAATGTAAAACTGGTGACACAGGAAACGCTCAAAACATAGACTGTAGGAAGACAGTCTTCCTGTACTTAAGTCGGCATTGTGTCTCTTACATTTATTTCCGATGAAATTTCTGTGTTTCATCGTGAATGGGAAGGTCCAAGGGATATTGTAAACCTGCAGAGGTGCATCGGAAAGTAAAACTGAAGACACAGGAAACGCTCAAAACATAGACAGTAGGAAGACTTAGTCTTCCTGTACTTAAGTCGCCATTGTGTCTCTTATATTTAATTCCGATGCAGTTTCTGTTTTTCATCGTCAATGGGAAGGTCCAAGGGATACAGTAAACCTGCAGAGGTGCATCAGAATGTAAAACTGGTGACACAGGAAACGCTCAAAGCATAGACAGTAATAAAACTAAGTCTTCCTGTACTTAAGTCGGAATCGTGTGGCTCTGAGCACTATGGGACTTAACATCTGTGGTCTTTAGTCCCATAGAACTTAGAACTACTTAAACCTATCTAACCTAAGGACATCACCCACATCCATGCACGAGGCAGGATTCGAACCTGCGACCGTGGCAGTCGCGCGGTTCCGGACTGAGCGCCTAGAACCGCTAGACCACTGCGGCCGGCCGGCATTATGTCTCTTATATTTAATTCCGATGCAATTTCTGTTTTTCATCGTCAATGGGAAGGTTCAAGGAATACAGTAAACCTGCATAGGTGCATCGGAATGGAAAAATGGTGACACAGGAAACGCTCAAAGCATAGACAGTAGGAAGACTCAGTCTTCCTGTACTTAAGTCGGCATTGTGTCTCTTATATTTAATTTCAATGCAATTTGTGTGTTTTATCGCCAATGGGAAGGTCCAAGGGATGCAGTAAACCTGCAGAGGTGCATCGGAATGTAAAACTGGTGACACAGGAAACGCTCAAACATAGACCGTAAGAAGACTCAGTTTTCTTGTACTTAAGTCGGCGTTGTTTCTCTTATATTTAATTCCGATGCAATTTCTGTGTTTCATCGTCAATGGGAAGCTCCAATGGATACAGTAAACCTGCAGAGGTGAATCGGAATGTAAAACTGGTGACACAGGAAACGCTCTAAAGTTAGACAGTAGGAAGACTCAGTCTTCCTGTACTTAAGTCGGCATTGTGTCTCTTATATTTAATTTCAATGCAATTTGTGTGTTTCATCGAAAATGGGAAGGTCCAAGGGATACAGTAAACCTGCAGAGGTGCATCGGAATGTAAAACTGGTGACACAGGAAACGCTCAAAACATAGACAGTAGGAAGACTTAGTCTTCCTGTACTTAATTCGGCAGTGTGTCTCTTATATTAAATTCCGATGCAATTTCTGTTTTTCATCGTCAATGGGAAGGTTCAAGGAATACAGTAAACCTGCAGAGGTGCATCGGAATGTAAAAATGGTGAGACAGGAAACGCTCAAAACATAGTCAGTTGGAAGGCTCAGTATTCCCGTATTTAAGTCGGCATTGTGTCTGTTATATTTAATTCCGAAGCGATTTCCGTGTTTCATCGACAATGGGAAAGTCCAAGGGATACAGTAAACCGGCAGAGGTGCATCGGAATGTAAAACTGGTGACACAGGAAACGCTCAAAACATAGACCGTAAGAAGACTCAGTTTTCTTGTACTTAAGTCGGCGTTGTGTCTCTTATATTTAATTCCGATGCAATTTCTGTGTTTCATCGCCAATGGAAAGGTCCAAGGGATACAGTAAACCGGCAGAGGTGCATCAGAATGTAAAACTGGTGACACAGGAAACGCTCAAAACATAGACAGTAGGAAGATTCAGTCTTCCTGTACTTAAGTCGGCATTGTGTGGCTCTGAGCACTATGGGACTTAACATCTGTGGTCATTAGTCCCCTAGAACTTAGAACTACTTAAACCTAACTAACCTAAGGACATCACCCACATCCATGCACGAGGCAGGATTCGAACCTGCGACCGTGACAGTCGCGCCGTCCCGGACTGAGCGCCTAGAACCGCTAGACCACCGCGGCCGGCCGGCATTCTTTCTCTTATATTTAATTCCGATGCAATTTCTGTGTTTCATCGTCAATGGGAAGGTCCAAGGGATACAGCAAACCTGCAGAGGTGCATCGGAATGCAAAACTAGTGACACAGGAAACGCTCAAAACATAGAGAGTAGGAAGACTCAGTCTTCCTGTACTTAAGTCGGCATTGTGTCTCTTACATTTATTTCCGATGAAATTTCTGTATTTCATCGTCAATGGGAAGGTCCAAGGGATAAAGTAAACCTGCAAAGGTGCATCGGAATGTAAAACTGGTGACACAGGAAACGCTCAAAACATAGACTGTAGGAAGACAGTCTTCCTGTACTTAAGTCGGCATTGTGTCTCTTACATTTATTTCCGATGAAATTTCTGTGTTTCATCGTGAATGGGAAGGTCCAAGGGATATTGTAAACCTGCAGAGGTGCATCGGAAAGTAAAACTGAAGACACAGGAAACGCTCAAAACATAGACAGTAGGAAGACTTAGTCTTCCTGTACTTAAGTCGCCATTGTGTCTCTTATATTTAATTCCGATGCAGTTTCTGTTTTTCATCGTCAATGGGAAGGTCCAAGGGATACAGTAAACCTGCAGAGGTGCATCAGAATGTAAAACTGGTGACACAGGAAACGCTCAAAGCATAGACAGTAATAAAACTAAGTCTTCCTGTACTTAAGTCGGAATCGTGTGGCTCTGAGCACTATGGGACTTAACATCTGTGGTCTTTAGTCCCATAGAACTTAGAACTACTTAAACCTATCTAACCTAAGGACATCACCCACATCCATGCACGAGGCAGGATTCGAACCTGCGACCGTGGCAGTCGCGCGGTTCCGGACTGAGCGCCTAGAACCGCTAGACCACTGCGGCCGGCCGGCATTATGTCTCTTATATTTAATTCCGATGCAATTTCTGTTTTTCATCGTCAATGGGAAGGTTCAAGGAATACAGTAAACCTGCATAGGTGCATCGGAATGGAAAAATGGTGACACAGGAAACGCTCAAAGCATAGACAGTAGGAAGACTCAGTCTTCCTGTACTTAAGTCGGCATTGTGTCTCTTATATTTAATTTCAATGCAATTTGTGTGTTTTATCGCCAATGGGAAGGTCCAAGGGACGCAGTAAACCTGCAGAGGTGCATCGGAATGTAAAACTGGTGACACAGGAAACGCTCAAACATAGACCGTAAGAAGACTCAGTTTTCTTGTACTTAAGTCGGCGTTGTTTCTCTTATATTTAATTCCGATGCAATTTCTGTGTTTCATCGTCAATGGGAAGCTCCAATGGATACAGTAAACCTGCAGAGGTGAATCGGAATGTAAAACTGGTGACACAGGAAACGCTCTAAAGTTAGACAGTAGGAAGACTCAGTCTTCCTGTACTTAAGTCGGCATTGTGTCTCTTATATTTAATTTCAATGCAATTTGTGTGTTTCATCGAAAATGGGAAGGTCCAAGGGATACAGTAAACCTGCAGAGGTGCATCGGAATGTAAAACTGGTGACACAGGAAACGCTCAAAACATAGACAGTAGGAAGACTTAGTCTTCCTGTACTTAATTCGGCAGTGTGTCTCTTATATTAAATTCCGATGCAATTTCTGTTTTTCATCGTCAATGGGAAGGTTCAAGGAATACAGTAAACCTGCAGAGGTGCATCGGAATGTAAAAATGGTGAGACAGGAAACGCTCAAAACATAGTCAGTTGGAAGGCTCAGTATTCCCGTATTTAAGTCGGCATTGTGTCTGTTATATTTAATTCCGAAGCGATTTCCGTGTTTCATCGACAATGGGAAAGTCCAAGGGATACAGTAAACCGGCAGAGGTGCATCGGAATGTAAAACTGGTGACACAGGAAACGCTCAAAACATAGACCGTAAGAAGACTCAGTTTTCTTGTACTTAAGTCGGCGTTGTGTCTCTTATATTTAATTCCGATGCAATTTCTGTGTTTCATCGCCAATGGAAAGGTCCAAGGGATACAGTAAACCGGCAGAGGTGCATCAGAATGTAAAACTGGTGACACAGGAAACGCTCAAAACATAGACAGTAGGAAGATTCAGTCTTCCTGTACTTAAGTCGGCATTGTGTGGCTCTGAGCACTATGGGACTTAACATCTGTGGTCATTAGTCCCCTAGAACTTAGAACTACTTAAACCTAACTAACCTAAGGACATCACCCACATCCATGCACGAGGCAGGATTCGAACCTGCGACCGTGACAGTCGCGCCGTCCCGGACTGAGCGCCTAGAACCGCTAGACCACCGCGGCCGGCCGGCATTCTTTCTCTTATATTTAATTCCGATGCAATTTCTGTGTTTCATCGTCAATGGGAACGTCCAAGGGATACAGTAAACCTGCAGAGGTGCATCGGAATGCAAAACTAGTGACACAGGAAACGCTCAAAACATAGACAGTAGGAAGACTCAGTCTTCCTGTACTTAAGTCGGCATTGTGTCTCTTATATTTAATTCCGATGCAATTTCTGTGTTTCATCGTCAATGGGAAGGTCCAAGGGATACAGGAAACCTGCAGAGGTGCATCGGAATGTAAAACTGGTGACACAGGAAATGCTCAAAACATAGACAGTAGGAAGACTCAGTCTTCCTGTACTTAAGTCGGCATTGTGTCTCCTATATTTATTTCCGATGAAATTTCTGTGTTTCATCGGGAATGGGAAGGTCCAAGGGATATAGTAAACCTGCAGAGGTGCATCGGAAAGTAAAACTGATGACACAGGATACGCTTAAACATAGACAGTAGGAAGACTCAGTCTTCCTGTACTTAAGTCGGCATTGTGTATCTTATATTTAATTCCGATTCAATTTCTGTGTTTCATCGTCACTGTGAAGGTCCAAGGGATACAGTAAACCTGTAGAGGTGCATCGGAATGTAAAACTGGTGACACAGGAAACGCTCAAATTATAGACAGTAGGAAGACTCAGTCTTCCTGTATTTAAGTCGGCATTGTGTCTGTTATATTTAATTCCGAAGCGATTTCCGTGTTTCATCGACAATCGGAAAGTCCAAGGGATACAGTTAACCGGCAGAGGTGCATCGGAATGTAAAACTGGTGACACAGGAAACGCTCAAAACATAGACCGTAAGAAGACTCAGTTTTATTGTACTTAAGTCGGTGTTGTGTCTCTTATATTTAATTCCGATTCAATTTCTGTGTTCCAACGTCAATGGGAACGTCCATGGGATACAGCAAACCTGCAGAGGTGCATCGGAATGCAAAACTAGTGACACAGGAAACGCTCAAAACATAGAGAGTAGGAAGACTCAGTCTTCCTGTACTTAAGTCGGCATTGTGTCTCTTACATTTATTTCCGATGAAATTTCTGTATTTCATCGTCAATGGGAAGGTCCAAGGGATAAAGTAAACCTGCAAAGGTGCATCGGAATGTAAAACTGGTGACACAGGAAACGCTCAAAACATAGACTGTAGGAAGACAGTCTTCCTGTACTTAAGTCGGCATTGTGTCTCTTACATTTATTTCCGATGAAATTTCTGTGTTTCATCGTGAATGGGAAGGTCCAAGGGATATAGTAAACCTGCAGAGGTGCATCGGAAAGTAAAACTGAAGACACAGGAAACGCTCAAAACATAGACAGTAGGAAGACTTAGTCTTCCTGTACTTAAGTCGCCATTGTGTCTCTTATATTTAATTCCGATGCAGTTTCTGTTTTTCATCGTCAATGGGAAGGTCCAAGGGATACAGTAAACCTGCAGAGGTGCATCAGAATGTAAAACTGGTGACACAGGAAACGCTCAAAGCATAGACAGTAATAAAACTAAGTCTTCCTGTACTTAAGTCGGAATCGTGTGGCTCTGAGCACTATGGGACTTAACATCTGTGGTCTTTAGTCCCATAGAACTTAGAACTACTTAAACCTATCTAACCTAAGGACATCACCCACATCCATGCACGAGGCAGGATTCGAACCTGCGACCGTGGCAGTCGCGCGGTTCCGGACTGAGCGCCTAGAACCGCTAGACCACTGCGGCCGGCCGGCATTATGTCTCTTATATTTAATTCCGATGCAATTTCTGTTTTTCATCGTCATTGGGAAGGTTCAAGGAATACAGTAAACCTGCATAGGTGCATCGGAATGGAAAAATGGTGACACAGGAAACGCTCAAAGCATAGACAGTAGGAAGACTCAGTCTTCCTGTACTTAAGTCGGCATTGTGTCTCTTATATTTAATTTCAATGCAATTTGTGTGTTTTATCGCCAATGGGAAGGTCCAAGGGATGCAGTAAACCTGCAGAGGTGCATCGGAATGTAAAACTGGTGACACAGGAAACGCTCAAACATAGACCGTAAGAAGACTCAGTTTTCTTGTACTTAAGTCGGCGTTGTTTCTCTTATATTTAATTCCGATGCAATTTCTGTGTTTCATCGTCAATGGGAAGCTCCAATGGATACAGTAAACCTGCAGAGGTGAATCGGAATGTAAAACTGGTGACACAGGAAACGCTCTAAAGTTAGACAGTAGGAAGACTCAGTCTTCCTGTACTTAAGTCGGCATTGTGTCTCTTATATTTAATTTCAATGCAATTTGTGTGTTTCATCGAAAATGGGAAGGTCCAAGGGATACAGTAAACCTGCAGAGGTGCATCGGAATGTAAAACTGGTGACACAGGAAACGCTCAAAACATAGACAGTAGGAAGACTTAGTCTTCCTGTACTTAATTCGGCATTCTGTCTCTTATATTAAATTCCGATGCAATTTCTGTTTTTCATCGTCAATGGGAAGGTTCAAGGATTACAGTAAACCTGCAGAGGTGCATCGGAATGTAAAAATGGTGAGACAGGAAACGCTCAAAACATAGTCAGTTGGAAGGCTCAGTATTCCCGTATTTAAGTCGGCATTGTGTCTGTTATATTTAATTCGGAAGCGATTTCCGTGTTTCATCGACAATGGGAAAGTCCAAGGGATACAGCAAACCGGCAGAGGTGCATCGGAATGTAAAACTGGTGACACAGGAAACGCTCAAAACATAGACCGTAAGAAGACTCAGTTTTCTTGTACTTAAGTCGGCGTTGTGTCTCTTATATTTAATTCCGATGCAATTTCTGTGTTTCATCGCCAATGGAAAGGTCCAAGGGATACAGTAAACCGGCAGAGGTGCATCAGAATGTAAAACTGGTGACACAGGAAACGCTCAAAACATAGACAGTAGGAAGATTCAGTCTTCCTGTACTTAAGTCGGCATTGTGTGGCTCTGAGCACTATGGGACTTAACATCTGTGGTCATTAGTCCCCTAGAACTTAGAACTACTTAAACCTAACTAACCTAAGGACATCACCCACATCCATGCACGAGGCAGGATTCGAACCTGCGACCGTGACAGTCGCGCCGTCCCGGACTGAGCGCCTAGAACCGCTAGACCACCGCGGCCGGCCGGCATTCTTTCTCTTATATTTAATTCCGATGCAATTTCTGTGTTTCATCGTCAATGGGAACGTCCAAGGGATACAGTAAACCTGCAGAGGTGCATCGGAATGCAAAACTAGTGACACAGGAAACGCTCAAAACATAGACAGTAGGAAGACTCAGTCTTCCTGTACTTAAGTCGGCATTGTGTCTCTTATATTTAATTCCGATGCAATTTCTGTGTTTCATCGTCAATGGGAAGGTCCAAGGGATACAGGAAACCTGCAGAGGTGCATCGGAATGTAAAACTGGTGACACAGGAAACGCTCAAAACATAGACAGTAGGAAGACTCAGTCTTCCTGTACTTAAGTCGGCATTGTGTCTCCTATATTTATTTCCGATGAAATTTCTGTGTTTCATCGGGAATGGGAAGGTCCAAGGGATATAGTAAACCTGCAGAGGTGCATCGGAAGGTAAAACTGATGACACAGGATACGCTTAAACATAGACAGTAGGAAGACTCAGTCTTCCTGTACTTAAGTCGGCATTGTGTATCTTATATTTAATTCCGATTCAATTTCTGTGTTTCATCGTCACTGTGAAGGTCCAAGGGATACAGTAAACCTGTAGAGGTGCATCGGAATGTAAAACTGGTGACACAGGAAACGCTCAAATTATAGACAGTAGGAAGACTCCGTCTTCCTGTACTTAAGTCGGCATTGTGTCTCTTATATTTAATTCAGATGCGATTTCCGTGTTTCATCGACAATGGGAAGGTTTAAGGGATACAGAAAACCGGCAGAGGTACATCGGAATGTAAAACTGGTGACACAGGAAACGCTAAAATTATAGACAGTAGGAAGACTCAGTCTTCCTGTACTTAAGTCGGCATTGTGTCTCTTATATTTAATTCCGATGCAATTTCTGTGTTTCATCCCCAATGGAAAGGTCCAAAGGATACAGTAAACCGGCAGAGGTGCATCAGAATGTAAAACTGGTGACACAGGAAACGCTCAAAACATAGACAGTAGGAAGATTCAGTCTTCCTGTACTTAAGTCGGCATTGTGTGGCTCTGAGCACTATGGGACTTAACATCTGTGGTCATTAGTCCCCTACAACTTAGAACTACTTAAACCTAACTAACCTAAGGACATCGCCCACATCCATGCACGAGGCAGGATTCGAACCTGCGACCGTGACAGTCGCGCCGTCCCGGACTGAGCGCCTAGAACCGCTAGACCACCGCGGCCGGCCGGCATTCTTTCTCTTATATTTAATTCCGATGCAATTTCTGTGTTTCATCGTCAATGGGAACGTCCAAGGGATACAGTAAACCTGCAGAGGTGCATCGGAATGCAAAACTAGTGACACAGGAAACGCTCAAAACATAGACAGTAGGAAGACTCAGTCTTCCTGTACTTAAGTCGGCATTGTGTCTCTTATATTTAATTCCGATGCAATTTCTGTGTTTCATCGTCAATGGGAAGGTCCAAGGGATACAGGAAACCTGCAGAGGTGCATCGGAATGTAAAACTGGTGACACAGGAAATGCTCAAAACATAGACAGTAGGAAGACTCAGTCTTCCTGTACTTAAGTCGGCATTGTGTCTCCTATATTTATTTCCGATGAAATTTCTGTGTTTCATCGGGAATGGGAAGGTCCAAGGGATATAGTAAACCTGCAGAGGTGCATCGGAAAGTAAAACTGATGACACAGGATACGCTTAAACATAGACAGTAGGAAGACTCAGTCTTCCTGTACTTAAGTCGGCATTGTGTATCTTATATTTAATTCCGATTCAATTTCTGTGTTTCATCGTCACTGTGAAGGTCCAAGGGATACAGTAAACCTGTAGAGGTGCATCGGAATGTAAAACTGGTGACACAGGAAACGCTCAAATTATAGACAGTAGGAAGACTCAGTCTTCCTGTATTTAAGTCGGCATTGTGTCTGTTATATTTAATTCCGAAGCGATTTCCGTGTTTCATCGACAATCGGAAAGTCCAAGGGATACAGTTAACCGGCAGAGGTGCATCGGAATGTAAAACTGGTGACACAGGAAACGCTCAAAACATAGACCGTAAGAAGACTCAGTTTTATTGTACTTAAGTCGGTGTTGTGTCTCTTATATTTAATTCCGATTCAATTTCTGTGTTCCAACGTCAATGGGAACGTCCATGGGATACAGCAAACCTGCAGAGGTGCATCGGAATGCAAAACTAGTGACACAGGAAACGCTCAAAACATAGAGAGTAGGAAGACTCAGTCTTCCTGTACTTAAGTCGGCATTGTGTCTCTTACATTTATTTCCGATGAAATTTCTGTATTTCATCGTCAATGGGAAGGTCCAAGGGATAAAGTAAACCTGCAAAGGTGCATCGGAATGTAAAACTGGTGACACAGGAAACGCTCAAAACATAGACTGTAGGAAGACAGTCTTCCTGTACTTAAGTCGGCATTGTGTCTCTTACATTTATTTCCGATGAAATTTCTGTGTTTCATCGTGAATGGGAAGGTCCAAGGGATATAGTAAACCTGCAGAGGTGCATCGGAAAGTAAAACTGAAGACACAGGAAACGCTCAAAACATAGACAGTAGGAAGACTTAGTCTTCCTGTACTTAAGTCGCCATTGTGTCTCTTATATTTAATTCCGATGCAGTTTCTGTTTTTCATCGTCAATGGGAAGGTCCAAGGGATACAGTAAACCTGCAGAGGTGCATCAGAATGTAAAACTGGTGACACAGGAAACGCTCAAAGCATAGACAGTAATAAAACTAAGTCTTCCTGTACTTAAGTCGGAATCGTGTGGCTCTGAGCACTATGGGACTTAACATCTGTGGTCTTTAGTCCCATAGAACTTAGAACTACTTAAACCTATCTAACCTAAGGACATCACCCACATCCATGCACGAGGCAGGATTCGAACCTGCGACCGTGGCAGTCGCGCGGTTCCGGACTGAGCGCCTAGAACCGCTAGACCACTGCGGCCGGCCGGCATTATGTCTCTTATATTTAATTCCGATGCAATTTCTGTTTTTCATCGTCATTGGGAAGGTTCAAGGAATACAGTAAACCTGCATAGGTGCATCGGAATGGAAAAATGGTGACACAGGAAACGCTCAAAGCATAGACAGTAGGAAGACTCAGTCTTCCTGTACTTAAGTCGGCATTGTGTCTCTTATATTTAATTTCAATGCAATTTGTGTGTTTTATCGCCAATGGGAAGGTCCAAGGGATGCAGTAAACCTGCAGAGGTGCATCGGAATGTAAAACTGGTGACACAGGAAACGCTCAAACATAGACCGTAAGAAGACTCAGTTTTCTTGTACTTAAGTCGGCGTTGTTTCTCTTATATTTAATTCCGATGCAATTTCTGTGTTTCATCGTCAATGGGAAGCTCCAATGGATACAGTAAACCTGCAGAGGTGAATCGGAATGTAAAACTGGTGACACAGGAAACGCTCTAAAGTTAGACAGTAGGAAGACTCAGTCTTCCTGTACTTAAGTCGGCATTGTGTCTCTTATATTTAATTTCAATGCAATTTGTGTGTTTCATCGAAAATGGGAAGGTCCAAGGGATACAGTAAACCTGCAGAGGTGCATCGGAATGTAAAACTGGTGACACAGGAAACGCTCAAAACATAGACAGTAGGAAGACTTAGTCTTCCTGTACTTAATTCGGCATTCTGTCTCTTATATTAAATTCCGATGCAATTTCTGTTTTTCATCGTCAATGGGAAGGTTCAAGGATTACAGTAAACCTGCAGAGGTGCATCGGAATGTAAAAATGGTGAGACAGGAAACGCTCAAAACATAGTCAGTTGGAAGGCTCAGTATTCCCGTATTTAAGTCGGCATTGTGTCTGTTATATTTAATTCGGAAGCGATTTCCGTGTTTCATCGACAATGGGAAAGTCCAAGGGATACAGCAAACCGGCAGAGGTGCATCGGAATGTAAAACTGGTGACACAGGAAACGCTCAAAACATAGACCGTAAGAAGACTCAGTTTTCTTGTACTTAAGTCGGCGTTGTGTCTCTTATATTTAATTCCGATGCAATTTCTGTGTTTCATCGCCAATGGAAAGGTCCAAGGGATACAGTAAACCGGCAGAGGTGCATCAGAATGTAAAACTGGTGACACAGGAAACGCTCAAAACATAGACAGTAGGAAGATTCAGTCTTCCTGTACTTAAGTCGGCATTGTGTGGCTCTGAGCACTATGGGACTTAACATCTGTGGTCATTAGTCCCCTAGAACTTAGAACTACTTAAACCTAACTAACCTAAGGACATCACCCACATCCATGCACGAGGCAGGATTCGAACCTGCGACCGTGACAGTCGCGCCGTCCCGGACTGAGCGCCTAGAACCGCTAGACCACCGCGGCCGGCCGGCATTCTTTCTCTTATATTTAATTCCGATGCAATTTCTGTGTTTCATCGTCAATGGGAACGTCCAAGGGATACAGTAAACCTGCAGAGGTGCATCGGAATGCAAAACTAGTGACACAGGAAACGCTCAAAACATAGACAGTAGGAAGACTCAGTCTTCCTGTACTTAAGTCGGCATTGTGTCTCTTATATTTAATTCCGATGCAATTTCTGTGTTTCATCGTCAATGGGAAGGTCCAAGGGATACAGGAAACCTGCAGAGGTGCATCGGAATGTAAAACTGGTGACACAGGAAACGCTCAAAACATAGACAGTAGGAAGACTCAGTCTTCCTGTACTTAAGTCGGCATTGTGTCTCCTATATTTATTTCCGATGAAATTTCTGTGTTTCATCGGGAATGGGAAGGTCCAAGGGATATAGTAAACCTGCAGAGGTGCATCGGAAGGTAAAACTGATGACACAGGATACGCTTAAACATAGACAGTAGGAAGACTCAGTCTTCCTGTACTTAAGTCGGCATTGTGTATCTTATATTTAATTCCGATTCAATTTCTGTGTTTCATCGTCACTGTGAAGGTCCAAGGGATACAGTAAACCTGTAGAGGTGCATCGGAATGTAAAACTGGTGACACAGGAAACGCTCAAATTATAGACAGTAGGAAGACTCCGTCTTCCTGTACTTAAGTCGGCATTGTGTCTCTTATATTTAATTCAGATGCGATTTCCGTGTTTCATCGACAATGGGAAGGTTTAAGGGATACAGAAAACCGGCAGAGGTACATCGGAATGTAAAACTGGTGACACAGGAAACGCTAAAATTATAGACAGTAGGAAGACTCAGTCTTCCTGTACTTAAGTCGGCATTGTGTCTCTTATATTTAATTCCGATGCAATTTCTGTGTTTCATCCCCAATGGAAAGGTCCAAAGGATACAGTAAACCGGCAGAGGTGCATCAGAATGTAAAACTGGTGACACAGGAAACGCTCAAAACATAGACAGTAGGAAGATTCAGTCTTCCTGTACTTAAGTCGGCATTGTGTGGCTCTGAGCACTATGGGACTTAACATCTGTGGTCATTAGTCCCCTACAACTTAGAACTACTTAAACCTAACTAACCTAAGGACATCGCCCACATCCATGCACGAGGCAGGATTCGAACCTGCGACCGTAGCAGTCGCGCGGTTCCGGACTGAGCGCCTAGAACCGCTAGACCACCGCGGCCGGCCGGCATTATGTCTCTTATATTTAATTCCGATGCAATTTCTGTGTTTCATCGTCAATGGGAACGTCCAAGCGATACAGTAAACCTGCAGAGGTGCATCGGAATGCAAAACTAGTGACACAGGAAACGCTCAAAACATAGACAGTAGGAAGACTCAGTCTTCCTGTACTTAAGTCGGCATTATGACTCTTATATTTAATTCCTATGCAATTTCTGTGTTTCATCGTCAATGGGAAGGTCCAAGGGATACAGTAAACCTGCAGAGGTGCATCGTAATGTAAAACTGGTGACACAGGAAACGCTCAAAACATAGACAGTAGGAAGACTCAGTCGTCCTGCATTTAAGTCGGCATTGTGTCTCTTATATTTATTTCCGATGAAATTTCTGTGTTTCATCGTGAATGGGAAGGTCCAAGGGATATAGTAAACCTGCAGAAGTGCATCGGAAAGTAAAACTGATGACACAGGAAACGCTCAAAACATAGACAGTAGGAAGACTTAGTCTTCCTGTACTTAAGTCGGCATTGTGTTTCTTGTATTAAATTCCGATGCAATTTGTGTTTTTCATCGTCAATGGGAAGGTCCAAGGAATACAGTAAACCTGCAGAGGTGCATCGGAATGTAAAACTGGTGACACAGGAAACGCTCAAATTAAAGACAGTAGGAAGACTCAGTCTTCCTGTACTTAAGTCGGCATTATGACTCTTATATTTAATTCCGATGGAATTTCTGTATTTCATCGTCAATGGGAAGGTCCAAGGGATACAGTAAACCTGCAGAGGTGCCTCAGAATGTAAAACTGGTGACACAGGAAACGCTCAAAGCATAGACAGTAATAAAACTAAGTCTTCCTGTACTTAAGTCGGAATCGTGTGGCTCTGAGCACTATGGGACTTAACATCTGTGGTCATTAGTCCCATAGAACTTAGAACTACTTAAAGCTATCTAACCTAAGGACATCACCCACATCCATGCACGAGGCAGGATTCGAACCTGCGACCGTGGCAGTCGCGCGGTTCCGGACTGAGCGCCTAGAACCGCTAGACCACCGCGGCCGGCCGGCATTATGTCTCTAATATTTAATTCCGATGCAATTTCTGTTTTTCATCGTCAATGGGAAGGTTCAAGGAATACAGTAAACCTGCAGAGGTGCATCGGAATGGAAAAATGGTGACACAGGAAACGCTCAAAGCATAGACAGTTGGAATACTCAGTCTTCCTGTACTTAAGTCGGCATTGTGTCTCTTATATTTAATTTCAATGCAATTTGTGTGTTTTATCGCCAATGGGAAGGTCCAAGGGATACAGTAAACCTGCAGAGGTGCATCGGAATGTAAAACTGGTGACACAGGAAACGCTCAAACATAGACCGTAAGAAGACTCAGTTTTCTTGTACTTAAGTCGGCGTTGTTTCTCTTATATTTAATTCCGATGCAATTTCTGTGTTTCATCGTCAATGGGAAGCTCCAATGGATACAGTAAACCTGCAGAGGTGAATCGGAATGTAAAACTGGTGACACAGGAAACGCTCTAATGTTAGACAGTAGGAAGACTCAGTCTTCCTGTACTTAAGTCGGCATTGTGTCTCTTATATTTAATTTCAATGCAATTTGTGTGTTTCATCGAAAATGGGAAGGTCCAAGGGATACAGTAAACCTGCAGAGGTGCATCGGAATGTAAAACTGGTGACACAGGAAACGCTCAAAACATAGACAGTAGGAAGACTTAGTCTTCCTGTACTTAAGTCGGCATTGTGTCTCTTATATTAAATTCCGATGCAATTTCTGTTTTTCATCGTCAATGGGAAGGTTCAAGGAAAACAGTAAACCTGCAGAGGTGCATCGGAATGTAAAAATGGTGAGACAGGAAACGCTCAAAACATAGTCAGTTGAAGACTCAGTATCCCTGTATTTAAGTCGGCATTGTGTCTGTTATATTTAATTCCGAAGCGATTTCCGTGTTTCATTGACAATGGGAAGGTCCAAGGGATACAGTAAACCGGCAGAGGTGCTTCGGAATGTAAAACTGGTGACACAGGAAACGCTCAAAACATAGACCGTAAGAAGACTCAGTTTTCTTGTACTTACGTCGGCGTTGTGTCTCTTACATTTAATTCCGATGCAATTTCTGTGTTTCATCGCCAATGGAAAGGTCCAAGGGATACAGTAAACCGGCAGAGGTGCAACAGAATGTAAAACTGGTGACACAGGAAACGCTCAAAACATAGACAGTAGGAAGATTCAGTCTTCCTGTACTTAAGTCGGCATTGTGTGGCTCTGAGCACTATGGGACTTAACATCTGTGGTCATTAGTCCCCTAGAACTTAGAACTACTTAAACCTAACTAACCTAAGGACATCACCCACATCCATGCACGAGGCAGGATTCGAACCTGCGACCGTGACAGTCGCGCCGTCCCGGACTGAGCGCCTAGAACCGCTAGACCACCGCGGCCGGCCGGCATTCTTTCTCTTATATTTAATTCCGATGCAATTTCTGTGTTTCATCGTCAATGGGAAGGTCCAAGGGATACAGTAAACCTGCAGAGGTGCATCGGAATGCAAAACTAGTGACACAGGAAACGCTCAAAACATGGACAGTAGGAAGACTCAGTCTTCCTGTACTTAAGTCGGCATTGTGTCTCTTATATTTAATTCCGATGCAATTTCTGTGTTTCATCGTCAATGGGAAGGTCCAAGGGATACAGGAAACCTGCAGAGGTGCATCAGAATGTAAAACTGGTGACACAGGAAACGCTCAAAACATAGACAGTAGGAAGACTCAGTCTTCCTGTACTTATGTCGGCATTGTGTCTCCTATATTTATTTCCGATGAAATTTCTGTGTTTCATCGCCAATCGGAAGGTCCAAGGGATACAGTAAACCTGCAGAGGTGCATCAGAATGTAAAACTGATGACACAGGAAACGCTCAAAACATAGACAGTAGGAAGACTTAGTCTTCCTGTACTTAAGTCGGCATTGTGTCTCTTACATTTATTTCCGATGAAATTTCTGTGTTTCATCGTCAATGGGAAGGTCCAAGGGATACAGTAAACCTGCAAAGGTGCATCGGAATGGAAAAATGGTGACACAGGAAACGCTCAAAACATAGACTGTAGGAAGACAGTCTTCCTGTACTTAAGTCGGCATTGTGTCTCTTACATTTATTTCCGATGAAATTTCTGTGTTTCATCGTGAATGGGAAGGTCCAAGGGATATAGTAAACCTTCAGATGTGCATCGGAAAGTAAAACTCATTACACAGGAAACGCTCAAATCATAGACAGTAGGAAGACTTAGTCTTCCTGTACTTAAGTCGGCATTGTGTCTCTTATATTTAATTCCGATGCAATTTCTGTGTTTCATCGTCACTGTGAAGGTCCAAGGGATACAGTAAACCTGTAGAGGTGCTTCGGAATGAAAACTGGTGACACAGGAAACGCTCAGATTATTGACAGTAGGAAGACTCAGTCTTCCTGTACTTAAGTCGGCATTTTGTCTCTTAAATTTAATTCCGATGCAATTTCTGTGTTTCATCGTCAATGGGAAGGTCCAAGGGATACAGTAAACCTGCAGAGGTGCATCGGAATGTAAAACTGGTGACACAGGAAAAGCTCAAAACATAGAGTGTAGGAAGACTCAGTCTACCTGTACTTAAGTCGGCATTGTGTCTCTTATATTTATTTCCGGTGAAATTTCTGTGTTTCATCGTGAATGGGAAGGTCCAAGGGATATAGTAAACCTGCAGAGGTGCATCGGAAAGTAAAACTGAAGACACAGGAAACGCTCAAAACATAGACAGTAGGAAGACTTAGTCTTCCTGTACTTAAGTCGGCATTGTGTCTCTTATGTTTAATTCCGATGCAGTTTCTGTTTTTCATCGTCAATGGGAAGGTCCAAGGGATACAGTAAACCTGCAGAGGTGCATCGGAATGTAAAAATGGTGACACAGGAAACGCTCAAAACATAGACAGTAGGAAGACTCAGTCTTCCTGTACTTAAGTCGGCATTGTGTCTCTTATATTTAATTCCGATGCAATTTCTGTGTTTCATCGTCAAGGGGAAGGTCCAAGGGATACAGTAACCTGCAGAGGTACATCGGGATGTAAAACTGGTGACACAGGAAACGCTCGAAACATAGACAGTAGGAAGACTCAGTCTTCCTGTACTTAAGTCGGCATTGTGTCTCTTATATTTATTTCCGAAGAAATTTCTGTGTTTCATCGTCAATGGGAAGGTCCAAGTGATATAGTAAACCTGCAGAGGTGCATCGGAATGTAAAACGGATGACACAGCTAACGCTCAAACATAGACAGTAGGAAGACCTAGTCTTCCTGTACTTAAGTCGGCATTGTGACTCTTATATTTAATTCCGATGCAATTTCTGTTTTTCATCGTCAATGGGAAGGTTCAAGGAATACAGTAAACCTGCAGAGGTGCATCGGAATGTTAAAATGGTGACACAGGAAACGCTCAAAACATAGACAGTAGGAAGACTCAGTCTTCCAGTACTTAAGTCGGCATTGTGTCTCTTATATTTAATTCAGATGCGATTTCCGTGTTTCATCGACAATGGGAAGGTCCAAGGGATACAGAAAACCGGCAGAGGTACATCGGAATGTAAAACTGGTGACACAGGAAACGCTCAAATTATAGACAGTAGGAAGACTCAGTCTTCCTGTACTTAAGTCGGCATTGTGTCTCTTATATTTAATTCCGATGCAATTTCTGTGTTTCATCGCCAATGGGAAGGTCCAAGGGATACAGTAAACCGGCAGAGGTGCATCAGAATGTAAAACTGGTGACACAGGAATCGCTCAAAGCATAGACAGTAGGAAGATTCAGTCTTCCTGTACTTAAGTCGGCATTGTGTGGCTCTGAGCACAATGGGACTTAACATCTGTGGTCATTAGTCCCCTACAACTTAGAACTACTTAAACCTTACTAACCTAAGGACATCGCCCACATCCATGCACGAGGCAGGATTCGAACCTGCGACCGTAGCAGTCGCGCGGTTCCGGACTGAGCGCCTACAACCGCTAGACCACCGCGGCCGGCCGGCATTATGTTTCTTATATTTAATTCCGATGGAATTTCTGTTTTTCATCGTAATGGGAAGGTCCGAGGGATACAGAAAACCGGCAGAGGTACATAGGAATGTAAAACTGGTGACACAGGAAACGCTCAAATTATAGACAGTAGGAAGACTCAGTCTTCCTGTACTTAAGTCGGCATTGTGACTCTTATATTTAATTCCGATGTAGTTTCTGTTTTTCATCGTCAATGGGAAGGTTCAAGGAATACAGTAAACTTGCAGAGGTGCATCGGAATGTTAAAATGGTGACACAGGAAACGCTCAAAACATAGACAGTAGGAAGACTCAGTCTTCCTGTACTTAAGTCGGCATTATGACTCTTATATTTAATTCCTATGCAATTTCTGTGTTTCATCGTGAATGGGAAGGTCCAAGGGATACAGTAAACCTGCAGAGGTGCATCGTAATGTAAAACTGGTGACACAGGAAACGCTCAAAACATAGACAGTAGGAAGACTCAGTCGTCCTGCATTTAAGTCGGCATTGTGTCTCTTATATTTATTTCCGATGAAAATTCTGTGTTTCATCGTGAATGGGAAGGTCCAAGGGATATAGTAAACCTGCAGAAGTGCATCGGAAAGTAAAACTGATGACACAGGAAACGCTCAAAACATAGACAGTAGGAAGACTTAGTCTTCCTGTACTTAAGTCGGCATTGTGTTTCTTGTATTTAATTCCGATGCAATTTGTGTTTTTCATCGTCAATGGGAAGGTCCAAGGAATACAGTAAACCTGCAGAGGTGCATCGGAATGTAAAACTGGTGACACAGGAAACGCTCAAGTTATAGACAGTAGGAAGACTCAGTCTTCCTGTACTTAAGTCGGCATTAGGACTCTTATATTTAATTCCGATGGAATTTCTGTTTTTCATCGTCAATGGGAAGGTCCAAGGGATACAGTAAACCTGCAGAGGTGCATCAGAATGTAAAACTGGTGACACAGGAAACGCTCAAAGCATAGACAGTAGGAAGACTAAGTCTTCCTGTACTTAAGTCGGCATTGTGTGGCTCTGAGCACTATGGGACTTAACATCTGTGGTCATTAGTCCCCTAGAACTAAGAACTACTTAAACCTAACTAACATAAGGACATCACACACATCCATGCACGAGGCAGGATTCGAAAGTGCGGCCGTGACAGTCGCGCGTTCCGGACTGAGCGCCTAGAACCGCTAGACCACCGCGACCGGCCGGCATTCTGTCTCTTATATTTAATTCCGATGCAATTTCTGTGTTTCATCGTCAATGGGAACGTCCAAGGGATACAGTAAACCTGGAGAGGTGCATCGGAATGTAAAACTGGTGACACAGGGAACGCTCAAATTATATACAGTAGGAAGACTCAGTCTTCCTGTACTTTAGTCGGCATTGTGTCTCTTATATTTAATTCCGATGCTATTTTTGTGTTTCATCGTCAATGGGAAGGTCCAAGGGATACAGTAAACCTGCAGAGGTGCATCAGAATGTAAAACTGGTGACACAGGAAACGCTCAAAGCATAGACAGTAGGAAAACTATGTCTTCCTGTACTTAAGTCGGAATCGTGTGGCTCTGAGCACTATGGGACTTAACATCTGTGGTCATTAGTCCCATAGAACTTAGAACTACTTGAACCTATCTAACCTAAGCACATCACCCACATCCATGCACGAGGCAGTATTCGAACCTGCGACCGTGGCAGTCGCGCTGTTCCGGACTGAGCGCCTAGAACCGCTAGACCACCGCGGCCGGCCGGCATTATGTCTCTTATATTTAATTCCGATGCAATTTCTGTTTTTCATCGTCAATGGGAAGGTTCAAGGAATACAGTAAACCTGCAGAGGTGCATCGGAATGGAAAAATGGTGACGCAGGAAACGCTCAAAGCATAGACAGTAGGAAGACTCAGTCTCCCTGTACTTAAGTCGGCATTGTGTCTCTTATATTTAATTTCAATGCAATTTGTGTGTTTTATCGCCAATGGGAAGGTCCAAGGGATACAGTAAACCTGCAGAGGTGCATCGGAATGTAAAACTGGTGACACAGGAAACGCTCAAAACATAGACCGTAAGAAGACTCAGTTTTCTTGTACTTAAGTCGGCGTTGTTCCTCTTATATTTAATTCCGATGCAATTTCTGTGTTTCATCGTCAATGGGAAGGTCCAATGGATACAGTAAACCTGCAGAGGTGAATCGGAATGTAAAACTGGTGACACAGGAAACGCTCTGAACTTAGACAGTAGGAAGACTCAGTCTTCCTGTACTTAAGTCGGCATTGTGTCTCTTATATTTAATTTCAATGCAATTTGTGTGTTTCATCGAAAATGGGAAGGTCCAAGGGATACAGTAAACCTGCAGAGGTGCATCGGAATGTAAAACTGGTGACACAGGAGACGCTCAAAACATTGACCGTAAGAAGACTCAGTTTTCTTGTACTTAAGTCGGCGTTGTGTCTCTTATATTTAATTCCGATGCAATTTCTGTGTTTCATCGTCACTGTGAAGGTCCATGGGATACAGTAAACCTGTAGAGGTGCATCGGAATGTAAAACTGGTGGCATTGTGTCCGATTCAATTTCTGTGTTCCAACGTCAATGGGAACGTCCATGGGATACAGCAAACCTGCAGAGGTGCATCGGAATGCAAAACTAGTGACACAGGAAACGCTCAAAACATAGAGAGTAGGAAGACTCAGTCTTCCTGTACTTAAGTCGGCATTGTGTCTCTTATATTTAATTCCGATGCAATTTCTGTGTTTCATCGTCAATGGGAAGGTCCAAGGGATACAGGAAACCTGCAGAGGTGCATCGGAATGTAAAACTGGTGACACAGGAAACGCTCAAAACATAGACAGTAGGAAGACTCAGTCTTCCTGTACTTAAGTCGGCATTGTGTCTCCTATATTTATTTCCGATGAAATTTCTGTGTTTCATCGTCAATGGGAAGGTCCAAGGGATATAGTAAACCTGCAGAGGTGCATCGGAAAGTAAAACTGATGACACAGGAAACGCTCAAACATAGACAGTAGGAAGACTCAGTCTTCCTGTACTTAAGTCGGCATTGTGTCTCTTATATTTAATTCCGATGCAATTTCTGTGTTTCATCGTCACTGTGAAGGTCCAAGGGATACAGTAAACCTGTAGAGGTGCATCGGAATGTAAAACTGGTGACACAGGAGACGCTCAAATTATAGACAGTAGGAAGACTCAGTCTTCCTGTACTTAAGTCAGCATTGTGTCTCTTATATTTAATTCCAATGCAATTTCTGTGTTTCATCGCCAATGGGAAGGTCCAAGGGATACAGTAAACCTGCAGAGGTGCATCAGAATGTAAAACTGGTGACACACGAAACGCTCAAAACATAGACAGTACGAAGACTCAGTCTTCCTGTACTTAAGTCGGCATTGTGTGGCTCTGAGCACAATGGGACTTAACATCTGTCGTCATTAGTCCCCTAGAACTTAGAACTACTTAAACCTAACTAACCTAAGGACATCACCCACATCCATGCACGAGGCAAGATTCGAACCTGCGACCTTAGCAGTCGCGCGGTTCCGGACTGAACGCCTAGAACCGCTAGACCACAGCGGCCGGCTGGCATTATGTCTCTTATATTTAATTCCGATTCAATTTCTGTGTTCCAACGTCAATGGGAACGTCCATGGGATACAGCAAACCTGCAGAGGTGCATCGGAATGCCAAACTAGTGACACAGGAAACGCTCAAAACATAGAGAGTAGGAAGACTCAGTCTTCCTGTACTTAAGTCGGCATTGGGTCTCTTACATTTATTTCCGATGAAATTTCTGTGTTTCATCGTCAATGGGAAGGTCCATGGGATACAGTAAACCTGCAAAGGTGCATCGGAATGTAAAACTGGTGACACAGGAAACGCTCAAAACATAGACTGTAGGAAGACAGTCTTTCTGTACTTAAGTCGGCATTGTGTCTCTTACATTTATTTCCGATGAAATTTCTGTGTTTCATCGTGAATGGGAAGGTCCAAGGGATATAGTAAACCTGCAGAGGTGCATCGGAAAGTAAAACTCATGACACAGGAAACGCTCAAAACATAGACAGTAGGAAGACTTAGTCTTCCTGTACTTAAGTCGGCATTGTGTCTCTTATATTTAATTCCGATGCAATTTCTGTGTTTCATCGTCACTGTGAAGGTCCAAGGGATACAGTAAACCTGTAGAGGTGCTTCGGAATGTAAAACTGGTGACACAGGAAACGCTCAAATTATTGACAGTAGGATGACTCAGTCTTCCTGTACTTAAGTCGGCATTTTGTCCCTTAAATTTAATTCCGATGCAATTTCTGTGTTTCATCGTCAATGGGAAGGTCCAAGGGATACAGTAAACCTGCAGAGGTGCATCGGAATGTAAAACTGGTGACACAGGAAAAGCTCAAAACATAGACTGTAGGAAGACTCAGTCTACCTGTACTTAAGTCGGCATTGTGTCTCTTATATTTATTTCCGGTGAAATTTCTGTGTTTCATCGTGAATGGGAAGGTCCAAAGGATATAGTAAACCTGCAGAAGTGCATCGGAAAGTAAAACTGAAGACACAGGAAACGCTCAAAACATAGACAGTAGGAAGACTTAGTCTTCCTGTACTTAAGTCGGCATTGTGTCTGTTATATTTAATTCCGATGCAGTTTCTGTTTTTCATCGTCAATGGGAAGGTCCAAGGGATACAGTAAACCTGAAGAGGTGCATCGGAATGTAAAAATGGTGACACAGGAAACGCTCAAATCATAGACAGTAGGAAGACTCAGTCTTCCTGTACTTATGACGGCATTGTGTCTCTTATATTTAATTCCGATGCAATTTCTGTGTTTCATCGTCACGGGGAAGGTCCAAGGGATACAGTAACCTGCAGAGGTGCATCGGAATGTAAAACTGGTGACACAGGAAACGCTCAAAACATAGACAGTAGGAAGACTCAGTCTTCCTGTACTTAAGTCGGCATTGTGTCTCTTATATTTATTTCCGACGAAATTTCTGTGTTTCATCGTCAATGGGAAGGTCCAAGTGATATAGTAAACCTGCAGAGGTGCATCGGAATGTAAAACGGATGACACAGCTAACGCTCAAACATAGACAGTAGGAAGACCTAGTCTTCCTGTACTTAAGTCGGCATTGTGACTCTTATATTTAATTGCGATGCAATTTCTGTTTTTCATCGTCAATGGGAAGGTTCAAGGAATACAGTAAACCTGCAGAGGTGCATCGGAATGTTAAAATGGTGACACAGGAAACGCTCAAAACATAGACATAGGAAGACTCTGTCTTCCTGTACTTAAGTCGGCATTGTGTCTCTTATATTTAATTCAGATGCGATTTCCGTGTTTCATCGACAATGGGAAGGTCCAAGGGATACAGAAAACCGGCAGAGGTACATCGGAATGTAAAACTGGTGACACAGGAAACGCTCAAATTATAGACAGTAGGAAGACTCAGTCTTCCTGTACTTAAGTCGGCATTGTGACTCTTATATTTAATTCCGGTGCAATTTCTGTTTTTCATCGTCAATGGGAAGTTTCAAGGAATACAGTAAACCTGCAGAGGTGCATCGGAATGTTAAAATGGTGCCACAGGAAACGCTCAAAACACAGACAGTAGGAAGACTCAGTCCTCCTGTACTTAAGTCGGCATTATGACTCTTATATTTAATTCCTATGCAATTTCTGTGTTTCATCGTCAATGGGAAGGTCCAAGGGATACAGTAAACCTGCAGAGGTGCATCGTAATGTAAAAATGGTGACACAGGAAACGCTCAAAACATAGACAGTAGGAAGACTCAGTCGTCCTGCATTTAAGTCGGCATTGTGTCTCTTATATTTATTTCCGATGAAATTTCTGTGTTTCATCGTGAATGGGAAGGTCCAAGGGATATAGTAAACCTGCAGAAGTGCATCGGAAAGTAAAACTGATGACACAGGAAACGCTCAAAACATAGACAGTAGGAAGACTTAGTCTTCCTGTACTTAAGTCGGCATTGTGTTTCTTGTATTTAATTCCGATGCAATTTGTGTTTTTCATCGTCAATGGGAAGGTCCAAGGAATACAGTAAACCTGCAGAGGTACATCGGAATGTAAAACTGTTGACACAGGAAACGCTCAAATTATAGACAGTAGGAAGACTTAGTCTTCCTGTACTTAAGTCGGCATTGTGTCTCTTATATTAAATTCCGATGCAATTTCTGTATTTCATCGTCAATGGGAAGGTTCAAGGAATACAGTAAACCTGCAGAGGTGCATCGGAATGTAAAAATGGTGAGACAGGAAACGCTCAAAACATAGTCAGTTGGAAGACTCAGTCTTCCTGTATTTAAGTCGGCATTGTGTCTGTTATATTTAATTCCGAAGCGATTTCCGTGTTTCATCGACAATGGGAAAGTCGAAGGGATACAGTAAACCGGCAGAGGTGCATCGGAATGTAATACTGGTGACACAGGAAACGCTCAAAACATAGACCGTAAGAAGACTCAGTTTTCTTGTACTTAAGTGGGCGTTGTGTCTCTTATATTTAATTCCGATGCAATTTCTGTGTTTCATCGTCAATGGGAAGGTACAATGTATACAGTAAACCTGCAGAGGTGAATCGGAATGTAAAACTGGTGACACAGGAAACGCTCAAAACATAGACAGTAGGAAGACTCAGTCTTCCTGTACTTAAGTCGGCATTGTGTCTCTTATATTTAATTTCAATGCAATTTGTGTGTTTCATCGCCAATGGGAAGGTCCAAGGGATACAGTAAACCTGCAGAGGTGCATCGGAATGTAAAACTGGTGACACAGGAGACGCTCAAAACATAGACAGTAGGAAGACTTAGTCTTCCTGTACTTAAGTCGGCATTGTGTGGCTCTGAGCACTATGGGACTTAACATCTGTGGTCATTAGTCCCCTAGAACTTAGAACTACTTAAACCTAACTAACCTAAGGACATCACCCACATCCATGCACGAGGCAGGATTCGATCCTGCGACCGTGACAGTCGCGCCGTCCCGGACTGAGCGCCTAGAACCGCTAGACCACTTCTGCCGGCCGGCATTCTGTCCCTCATATTTAATTCCGATGCAATTTCTGTGTTTCATGGTCAATGGGAACGTCCAAGGGATACAGTAAACCTGCAGAGGTGCATCGGAATGCAAAACTAGTGACACAGGAAACGCTCAAAACATAGACAGTAGGAAGACTCAGTCTTCCTGTACTTATGTCGGCATTGTGTCTCTTATATTTAATTCCGATGCAATTTCTGTGTTTCATCGTCAATGGGAAGGTCCAAGGGATACAGGAAACCTGCAGAGGTGCATCGGAATGTAAAACTGGTGACACAGGAAACGCTCAAAACATAGACAGTAGGAAGACTCAGTCTTCCTGTACTTAAGTCGGCATTGTGTCTCCTATATTTCTTTCAGATGAAATTTCTGTGTTTCATCGTCAATGGGAAGGTCCAAGGGATATAGTAAACCTGCAGAGGTGCATCGGAAAGTAAATCTTATGACACAGGAAACGCTCAAACATAGACAGTAGGAAGACTCAGTCTTCATGTACTTAAGTCGGCATTGTGTCTCTTACATTTATTTCCGATGAAAAATTCTGTGTTTCATCGGGAATGGGAAGGTCCAAGGGACATAGTAAACCTGCAGAGGTGCATCGGAAAGTTAAACTGATGACACAGGAAACGCTCAAAACATAGACAGTAGGAAGACTTAGTCTTCCTGTACTTAAGTCGGCATTGTGTCTCTTATATTTAATTCCGATGCAATTTCTGTGTTTCATCGTCCCTGTGAAGGTCCAAGGGATACAGTAAACCTGTAGAGGTGCATCGGAATGTAAAACTGGTGACACAGGAAACGCTCAAATTATAGACAGTAGGAAGACTCAGTCTTCCTGTACTTAAGTCAGCATTGTGTCTCTTAGATTTAATTCCAATGCAATTTCTGTGTTTCATCGCCAATGGGAAGGTCCAAGGGATACAGTAAACCTGCAGAGGTGCATCAGAATGTAAAACTGGTGACACAGGAAACGCTCAAAACATACACAGTACGAAGACTCAGTCTTCCTGTACTTAAGTCGGCATTGTGTGGCTCTGAGCACTATGGGACTTAACATCTGTGGTCATTAGTCCCCTATAACTTAGAACTACTTAAAGCTAACTAACCTAAGGACATCACCCACATCCATGCACGAGGCAAGATTCGAACCTGCGACCGTAGCAGTCGCGCGGTTCCGGACTGAGCGCCTAGAACCGCTAGACCACCGCGGCCGGCCGGCATTATGTCTCTTATATTTAATTCCGATTCAATTTCTGTGTTTCAACGTCAATGGGAAGGTCCAAGGGATACAGTAAACCTGCAGGGGTGCATCGGAATGCAAAACTAGCGACACAGGAAACGCTCAAAACATAGAGAGTAGGAAGACTCAGTCTTCCTGTACTTAAGTCGGCATTGTGTCTCTTACATTTATTTCCGATGAAATATCTGTGTTTCATCGTCAATGGGAAGGTCCAAGGCATACAGTAAACCTGCAAAGGTGCATCGGAATGTAAAACTAGTGACACAGGAAACGCTCAAATCATAGACAGTAGGAAGACAGTCTTCCTGTACTTAAGTCGGCATTGTGTCTCTTATATTTAATTCCGATGCAATTTCTGTGTTTCATCGTCACTGTGAAGGTCCAAGGGATACAGTAAACCTGCAGAGGTGCTTCGGAATGTAAAACTGGAGACACAGGAAACGCTCAAATTATTGACAGTAGGAAGACTCAGTCTTCCTGTACTTAAGTCGGCATTTTGTCTCTTACATTTGATTCCGATGCAATTTCTGTGTTTCATCGTCAATGGGAAGGTCCAAGGGATACAGTAAACCTGCAGAGGTGCACCGGAATGTAAAACTGGTGACACAGAAAACGCTCAAAACATAGACAGTAGGAAGACTCAGTCTTCCCGTACTTAAGTCGGCATTGTGTCTCTTATATTTATTTCCGATGAAATTTCTGTGTTTCATCGTGAATGGGATGGTCCAAGGGGTATAGTAAACCTGCAGAGGTACATCGAAAAGTAAAACAGAAGACACAGGAAACGCTCAAAACATAAACAGTAGGAAGACTTAGTCTTCCTGTACTTAAGTCGGCATTGTGTCTCTTATATTTAATTCCGATGCAATTTCTGTTTTTCATCGTCAATGGGAAGGTCCAAGGGATACAGTAAACCTGCAGAGGTGCATCGGAATGTAAAACTGATGACACAGGAAACGCTCAAAACATAGACAGTAGGAAGACTCAGTCTTCCTGTACTTAAGTCGGCATTGTGTCTCTTATATTTAATTCCGATGCGATTTCTGTGTTTCATCGACAATGGGAAGGTCCAAGGGATACAGTAAACCGCAGAGGTGCATCGGAATGTAAAACTGGTGACACAGGAAACGCTCAAATTATAGACCGCAAGAGGACTCAGTTTTCTAGTACTTAAGTCGGCGTTGTGTCTTATATTTAATTCCGATACAATTTCTGTGTTTCATCGTCAATGGGAAGGTCCAAGGGATACAGTAAACCGGCAGAGGTGCATCGGAATGCAAAACTGGTGACACGGGAAACGCTAGAAACATAGACCGTAAGAAGACTCAGTTTTCTTGTACTTAAGTCGGCGTTGTGTCTCTTATATTTAATTCCGATGCAATTTCTGTGTTTCATCGTCAATGGGAAGGTCTAAGGGATATAGTAAACCTGCAAAGGTGTATCGGAATGTAAAACTGGTGTCACAGGAAACGCTCAAAGCATAGACAGTAAGAAGACATTCTTCCTGTACTTAAGTCGGCATTGTGTCTCTTATATTTATTTCCGATGAAATTTCTGTGTTTCATCGTGAATGGGAAGGTCCAAGGGATATAGTAAACCTGCAGAGGTGCATCGGAAAGTAAGACTGATGACACAGGAAACGCTCAAAACATAGCCAGTAGGAAGACTTAGTCTTCCTGTACTTAAGTCGGCATTGTGTCTCTTATATTTAATTCCGATGCAATTTCTGTGTTTCATCGTCACTGTGAAGGTCCAAGGGATACAGTAAACCTGTAGAGGTGCATCAGAATGTAAAACTAGTGACACAGGAAACGCTCAAACTATAGACAGTACGAAGACTCAGTCTTCCTGTACTTAAGTCGGCATTGTGTCTCTTATATTTAATTCCGATGCAATTTCTGTGTTTCATCGTCAATGGGAAGGTCCAAGGGATACAGTAAACCAGCAGAGGTGCATCAGAATGTAAAACTGGTGACACAGGAAACGCTCAAAGCATAGACAGTAGGAAGACTAAGTCTTCCTGTACTTAAGTCGGAATTGTGTGGCTCTGAGCACTATAGGACTTATCATCTGTGGTCATTAGTCCCGTAGAACTTGGAACTACTTAAACCTAACTAACCTAAGGACATCACCCACATCCATGCACGAGGCAGGATCCGAACCTGCGACCGTGACAGTGGCGCAGTTCCGGACTGAGCGCCTGGAACCGCTAGACCACCGCGGCCGGCCGGCATTCTGTCTCTTATATATAGTTCCGATGCAATTTCTGTGTTTCATCGTCAATGGGAACGTCCAAAGGATACAGTAAACCTGCAGAGGTGCATCGAGATGCAAAACTAGTGACACAGGAAACGCTCAAAACATAGACATTAGGAAGACTCAGTCTTCCTGTACTTAAGTCGGCATTGTGTCTCTTATATTTAATTCCGATGCAATTTCTGTGTTTCATCGTCAATGGGAAGGTCCAAGGGATACAGTAAACCTGCAGAGGTGTATCGGAATGTAAAACTGGTGACACAGGAAACGCTCAAAACATAGACAGTCGGAAAACTCAGTCTTCCTGTACTTAAGTCGGCATTGTGTCTCTTATATTTATTTCCGACGAAATTTCTGTGTTTCATCGTCAATGGGAAGGTCCAAGTGATATAGTAAACCTGCAGAGGTGCATCGGAATGTAAAACGGATGACACAGGAAACGCTCAAACATAGACAGTAGGAAGACCTAGTCTTCCTGTACTTAAGTCGGCATTGTGACTCTTATATTTAATTCCGATGCAATTTCTGTTTTCCATCGTCAATGGGAAGGTTCAAGGAATACAGTAAACCTTCAGAGGTGCATCGGAATGTAAAAATGGTGACACAGGAAACGCTCAAAACATAGACCGTAAGAAGACTCAGTTTTCTTGTACTTAAGTCGACGTTGTGTCTCTTACATTTATTTCCGATGAAATTTCTGTGTTTCATCGTGAATGGGAAGGTCCAAGGGATATAGTAAACCGGCAGAGGGGCATCGGAAAGTAAAACTGCTGACACAGGAAACGCTCAAAACATACATAGTAGGAAGACTTAGTCTTCCTGTACTTAAGTCGGCATAGTGTCTCTTATATTTAATTCCGATGCAATTTCTGTGTTTCATCGTCACTGTGTAGGTCCAAGGGATACAGTAAACCTGTAGAGGTGCATCGGAATGTAAAACTGGTGACACAGGAAACGCTCAAATTATAGACAGTAGGAAGACTCAGTCTTCTGTACTTAAGTCGGCATTGTGTCTCTTATATTTAATTCCGATGCAATTTCTGTGTTTCATCGCCAATGGGATGGTCCAAGGGATACAGTAAACCTGCAGAGGTGCATCAGAATGTAAAACTGGTGACACAGGAAACGCTCAAAACATAGACAGTAGGAAGACTCACTCTTCCTGTACTTAAGTCGGCATTGTGTGGCTCTGAGCACTATGGGACTTAACATCTGTGGTCATTAGTCCCCTAGAACTTAGAACTACTTAAACCTAACTAACCTAAGGACATCACCCACATCCATGCACGAGGCAGGATTCGAACCTGCGACCGTAACAGCCGCGCGGTTCCGGACTGAGCGCCTATAACCGCTAGACCACCGCGGCCGGCCGGCATTATGCCTCTTATATTTAATTCCGATGCAATTTCTGTGTTTCATCGTCAATGGGAACGTCCAAGGGATACAGTAAACCTGCAGAGGTGAATCGGAAAGTAAAACTGATGACACAGGAAACGCTGAATACATAGACAGTAGGAAGACTCAGTCTTCCTGTACTTAAGTCGGCATTGTGTCTCTTACATTTAATTCCGATGCAATTTCTGTGATTCATCGTCAATGGGAAGGTCCAAGGGATACAGTAAACCTGCAGAGGTGCATCGGAATATAAAACTGGTGACACAGAAAACGCTCAAAACATAGACAGTAGGAAGACTTAGTCTTCCTGTACTTAAGTCGGCATTGTGTCTCTTATATTTAATTCCGATGCAATTTCTGTGTTTCATCGTCACTGTGAAGATCCAAGGGATTCAGTAAACCGGCAGACGTCCATCGGAATGTAAAACTGATGACACAGGAAACGCTCAAAACATAGAGAGTAGGATGACTCAGTCTTCCTGTACTTAAGTCGGCATTGTGTCTCTTATATTTAATTCCGATGCGATTTCTGTGTTTCATCGACAATTGGAAGGTCCAAGGGATACAGTAAACCGCAGAGGTGCATCGGAATGTAAAACTGGTGACACAGGAAACGCTCAATTATAGACCGCAAGAGGACTCAGTTTTCTAGTACTTAAGTCGGCGTTGTGTCTTATATTTAATTCCGATGCAATTTATGTGTTTCATCGTCAATGGGATGGTCCAAGGGATACAGTAAACCTGCAGAGGTGCATCGGAATGTAAAACTGCTGACACAGGAAACGCTCAAAACATAGACAGTAGGAAGACTCAGTCTTCCTGTACTTAAGTCGGCATTGTGTCTCTTATATTTATTTCCGATGAAATTTCTGTGTTTCATCGTGAATGGGATGGTCCAAGGGGTATAGTACACCTGCAGAGGTGCATCGGAAAGTAAAACATATGACACAGGAAACGCTCAAAACATAGACAGTAGGAAGACTCAGTCTTCCTGTACTTAAGTTGGCATTGTGTCTCTTATATTTAATTCCGATGCGATTTCTGTGTTTCATCGACAATGGGAAGGTCCAAGGGATACAGAAAACCGCAGAGGTGCATCGGAATGTAAAACTGGTGACACAGGAAACGCATAAAATATAGACCGCAAGAGGACTCAGTTTTCTAGTACTTAAGTCGGCGTTGTGTCTTATATTTAATTCCGATGCAATTTCTGTGTTTCATCGTCAATGGGAAGGTCCAAGGGATACAGTAAACCGGCAGAGGTGCATCGGAATGTAAAACTGGTGACACGGGAAACGCTAGAAACATAGACCGTAAGAAGACTCAGTTTTCTTGTACTTAAGTCGGCGTTGTGTCTCTTATATTTAATTCCGATGCAATTTCTGTGTTTCATCGTCAATGGGAAGGTCCAAGGGATACAGTAAACCTGCAGAGGTGCATCGGAATGTAAAACGGATGACACAGGAAACGCTCAAACATAGACAGTAGGAAGACCTAGTCTTCCTGTACTTAAGTCGGCATTGTGACTCTTATATTTAATTCCGATGCAATTTCTGTTTTTCATCGTCAATGGGAAGGTTCAAGGAATACAGTAAACCTTCAGAGGTGCATCGGAATGTAAAAATGGTGACACAGGAAACGCTCAAAACTTAGACAGTAGGAAGACTCAGTCTTCCTGTACTTAAGTCGGCATTGTGTCTCTTATATTTAATTCAGATGCGATTTCCGTGTTTCATCGACAATGGGAAGGTCCAAGGGATACAGAAAACCGGCAGAGGTACATCGGAATGTAAAACTGGTGACACAGGAAACGCTCAAAACATAGACCGTAAGAAGACTCAGTTTTCTTGTACTTAAGTCGGCGTTGTGTCTCTTACATTTATTTCCGATGAAATTTCTGTGTTTCATCGTGAATAGGAAGGTCCAAGGGATATAGTAAACCTGTAGAGGTGCATCGGAATGTAAAACTGGTGACACAGGAAACGCTCAAACTATAGACATTAGGAAGACTCAGATTTCCTGTACTTAAGTCGGCATTGTGTCTCTTATATTTAATTCCCATGCAATTTCTGTGTTTCATCGTCAATGGGAAGGTCCAAGGGATACAGTAAACCTGCAGAGGTGCATCAGAATGTAAAACTGGTGACACAGGAAACGCTCAAATTATAGACAGTAGGAAGACTCAGTCTTCCTGTACTTAAGCCGGCATTGTGTCTCTTATATTTAATTTCGATGCAATTTGTGTGTTTCATCGCCAATGGGAAGGTCCAAGGGATACAGTAAACCTGCAGAGGTGCATCGGAATGTAAAACTGGTGACACAGGAGACGCTCAAAACATTGACCGTAAGAAGACTGTTTTCTTGTACTTAAGTCGGCATTGTGTCTCTTATATTTAATTCCGATGCAATTTCTGTGTTTCATCGTCACTGTGATGGTCCAAGGGATACAGTAAACCTGTAGAGGTGCATCAGAATGTAAAACTGGTGACACAGGAAACGCTCAAAACATAGACCGTAAGAGGACTCAGTTTTCTAGTACTTAAGTCGGCGTTGTGTCTCTTATATTTAATTCCGATGCAATTTCTGTGTTTCATCGTCAATGGGAAGGTCCAAGGGATACAGTAAACCTGCAGAGGTGCATCGGAATGTAAAACTGGTGACACAGGAAACGCTCAAAACATAGACAGCAGGAAGACTCAGTCTTCCTGTACTTAAGTCGGCATTGTGTCCCTTATATTTATTTCCGATGAAATGTCTGTGTTTCATCGTCAATGGGAAGGTCCAAGGGATATAGTAAACCTGCAGAGGTGCATCGGAAAGTAAAACTGATGACACAGGAAACGCTCAAAACAAAGAAAGTAGGAAGACTTAGTTTTCCTGTACTTAAGTCGGCAATGTGTCTCTTATCTTTAATTCCGATGCGATTTCCGTGTTTCATCGACAGTGGGAAGGTCCAATGGATATTGTAAACCTGCAGAGGTGAATCGGAATGTAAAACTGGTGACACAGGAAACGCTCAAAACATAGACAGTAGGAAGACTCAGTCTTCCTGTACTTAAGTCGGCATTGTGTCTCTTATATTTATTTCCGATGAAATTTCTGTGTTTCATCGTGAATGGGATGGTCCAAGGGGTATAGTACACCTGCAGAGGTGCATCGGAAAGTAAAACATATGACACAGGAAACGCTCAAAACATAGACAGTAGGAAGACTTAGTCTTCCTGTACTTAAGTCGGCATTGTGTCTCTTATATTTATTTCCGATGCAATTTCTGTTTTTCATCGTCAATGGGAAGGTCCAAGGGATACAGTAAACCTGCAGAGGTGCATCGGAATGTAAAACTGATGACACAGGAAACGCTCAAAACATAGACAGTAGGAAGACTCAGTCTTCCTGTACTTAAGTCGGCATTGTGTTTCTTATATTTCATTCCGATGCGATTTCTGTGTTTCATCGACAATGGGAAGGTCCAAGGGATACAGAAAACCGCAGAGGTGCATCGGAATGTAAAACTGGTGACACAGGAAACGCATAAAATATAGACCGCAAGAGGACTCAGTTTTCTAGTACTTAAGTCGGCGTTGTGTCTTATATTTAATTCCGATGCAATTTCTGTGTTTCATCGTCAATGGGAAGGTCCAAGGGATACAGTAAACCGGCAGAGGTGCATCGGAATGTAAAACTGGTGACACGGGAAACGCTAGAAACATAGACCGGAAGAAGACTCAGTTTTCTTGTACTTAAGTCGGCGTTGTGTCTCTTATATTTAATTCCGATGCAATTTCTGTGTTTCATCGTCAATGGGAAGGTCCAAGGGATACAGTAAACTTGCAGAGGTGCATCGGAATGTAAAACGGATGACACAGGAAACGCTCAAACATAGACAGTAGGAAGACCTAGTCTTCCTGTACTTAAGTCGGCATTGTGACTCTTATATTTAATTCCGATGCAATTTCTGTTTTTCATCGTCAATGGGAAGGTTCAAGGAATACAGTAAACCTTCAGAGGTGCATCGGAATGTAAAAATGGTGACACAGGAAACGCTCAAAACTTAGACAGTAGGAAGACTCAGTCTTCCTGTACTTAAGTCGGCATTGTGTCTCTTATATTTAATTCAGATGCGATTTCCGTGTTTCATCGACAATGGGAAGGTCCAAGGGATACAGAAAACCGGCAGAGGTACATCGGAATGTAAAACTGGTGACACAGGAAACGCTCAAAACATAGACCGTAAGAAGACTCAGTTTTCTTGTACTTAAGTCGGCGTTGTGTCTCTTACATTTATTTCCGATGAAATTTCTGTGTTTCATCGTGAATGGGAAGGTCCAAGGGATATAGTAAACCTGTAGAGGTGCATCGGAATGTAAAACTGGTGACACAGGAAACGCTCAAACTATAGACATTAGGAAGACTCAGATTTCCTGTACTTAAGTCGGCATTGTGTCTCTTATATTTAATTCCCATGCAATTTCTGTGTTTCATCGTCAATGGGAAGGTCCAAGGGATACAGTAAACCTGCAGAGGTGCATCAGAATGTAAAACTGGTGACACAGGAAACGCTCAAATTATAGACAGTAGGAAGACTCAGTCTTCCTGTACTTAAGCCGGCATTGTGTCTCTTATATTTAATTTCGATGCAATTTGTGTGTTTCATCGCCAATGGGAAGGTCCAAGGGATACAGTAAACCTGCAGAGGTGCATCGGAATGTAAAACTATGGACACAGGAGACGCTCAAAACATTGACTGTAAGAAGACTGTTTTCTTGTACTTAAGTCGGCATTGTGTCTCTTATATTTAATTCCGATGCAATTTCTGTGTTTCATCGTCACTGTGATGGTCCAAGGGATACAGTAAACCTGTAGAGGTGCATCAGAATGTAAAACTGGTGACACAGGAAACGCTCAAAACATAGACCGTAAGAGGACTCAGTTTTCTAGTACTTAAGTCGGCGTTGGGTCTCTTATATTTAATTCCGATGCAATTTCTGTGTTTCATCGTCAATGGGAAGGTCCAAGGGATACAGTAAACCTGCAGAGGTGCATCGGAATGTAAAACTGGTGACACAGGAAACGCTCAAAACATAGACAGCAGGAAGACTCAGTCTTCCTGTACTTAAGTCGGCATTGTGTCCCTTATATTTATTTCCGATGAAATGTCTGTGTTTCATCGTCAATGGGAAGGTCCAACGGATATAGTAAACCTGCAGAGGTGCATCGGAAAGTAAAACTGATGACACAGGAAACGCTCAAAACAAAGAAAGTAGGAAGACTTAGTTTTCCTGTACTTAAGTCGGCATTGTGTCTCTTATCTTTAATTCCGATGCGATTTCCGTGTTTCATCGACAGTGGGAAGGTCCAATGGATATTGTAAACCTGCAGAGGTGAATCGGAATGTAAAACTGGTGACACAGGAAACGCTCAAAACATAGACAGTAGGAAGACTCAGTCTTCCTGTACTTAAGTCGGCATTGTGTCTCTTATATTTATTTCCGATGAAATTTCTGTGTTTCATCGTGAATGGGATGGTCCAAGGGGTATAGTACACCTGCAGAGGTGCATCGGAAAGTAAAACATATGACACAGGAAACGCTCAAAACATAGACAGTAGGAAGACTTAGTCTTCCTGTACTTAAGTCGGCATTGTGTCTCTTATATTTATTTCCGATGCAATTTCTGTTTTTCATCGTCAATGGGAAGGTCCAAGGGATACAGTAAACCTGCAGAGGTGCATCGGAATGTAAAACTGATGACACAGGAAACGCTCAAAACATAGACAGTGGGAAGACTCAGTCTTCCTGTACTTAAGTCGGCATTGTGTCTCTTATATTTCATTCCGATGCGATTTCTGTGTTTCATCGACAATGGGAAGGTCCAAGGGATACAGAAAACCGCAGAGGTGCATCGGAATGTAAAACTGGTGACACAGGAAACGCTTAAAATATAGACCGCAAGAGGACTCAGTTTTCTAGTACTTAAGTCGGCGTTGTGTCTTATATTTAATTCCGATGCAATTTCTGTGTTTCATCGTCAATGGGAAGGTCCAAGGGATACAGTAAACCGGCAGAGGTGCATCGGAATGTAAAACTGGTGACACGGGAAACGCTAGAAACATAGACCGTAAGAAGACTCAGTTTTCTTGTACTTAAGTCGGCGTTGTGTCTCTTTTATTTAATTCCGATGCAATTTCTGTGTTTCATCGTCAATGGGAAGGTCCAATGGATACAGTAAACCTGCAGAGTTGCATCGGTATGTAAAACTGGTGCCACAGGAAACGCTCAAAGCATAGACAGTAGGAAGACTAAGTCTTCCTGTACTTAAGTCGGCATTGTGTGGCTCTGAGCACTATAGGACTTAACATCTGTGGTCATTAGTCCCGTAGAACTTAGAGCTACTTAAACCTAAGGACATCACCCACATCCATGCACGAGGCAGGATCCGAGCCTGCGACCGTGACAGTCGCGCGGTTCCGGACCTTGCGCCTAGAACCGCTAGACCACCGCGGCCGGCCGGCATTCTGTCTCTTATATTTAGTTCCGATGCAATTTCTGTGTTCCATCGTCAATGGGAAGGTCCAAGGGATACAGTAAACCTGCAGAGGTGCATCGGAATGTAAAACGGATGACACAGGAAACGCTCAAACATAGACAGTAGGAAGACCTAGTCTTCCTGTACTTAAGTCGGCATTGTTACTCTTATATTTAATTCCGATGCAATTTCTGTTTTTCATCGTCAATGGGAAGGTCCAAGGAATACAGTAAACCTTCAGAGGTGCATCGGAATGTAAAAATGGTGACACAGGAAACGCTCAAATCTTAGACAGTAGGAAGACTCAGTCTTCCTGTACTTAAGTCGGCATTGTGTCTCTTATATTTAATTCAGATGCGATTTCCGTGTTTCATCGACAATGGGAAGGTCCAAGGGATACAGAAAACCGGCAGAGGTACATCGGAATGTAAAACTGGTCACACAGGAAACGCTCAAAACATAGACCGTAAGAAGACTCAGTTTTCTTGTACTTAAGTCGGCGTTGTGTCTCTTACATTTCTTTCCGATGAAATTTCTGTGTTTCATCGTGAATGGGTATTTCCAAGGGATATAGTAAACCGGCAGAGGTGCATCGGAAAGTAAAACTGATGACACAGGAAACGCTCAAAACATAGATAGTACGAAGACTTAGTCTTCCTGTACTCTAGTCGGCATAGTGTGTCTTATATTTAATTCCGATGCAATTTTTGTATTTCATCGTCACTGTGAAGGTCCAAGGGATACAGTATACCTGTAGAGGTGCATCGGAATGTAAAAGTGGTGACACAGGAAACGCTCAAATTATAGACAGTAGGAAGACTCAGTCTTCCTGTACTTAAGTCGGCATTGTGTCTCTTATATTTAATTCCGATGCGATTTCCGTGTTTCATCGACAGTGGGAAGGTCCAAGGGATACAGTAAACCGGCAGAGGTGCTTCGGAATGTAAAACTGGTGACACAGGAAACGCTCAAAACATAGACCGTAAGAAGACTCAGTTTTGTTGTACTTAAGTCGGCGTTGTGTCTCTTATTTTTAATTCCGAAGCAATTTATGTGTTTCATCGTCACTGTGAAGGTCCAAGGGATACTGTAAACCTGTAGAGGTGCATCGGAATGTAAAACTGGTGACACAGGAAACGCTCAAACTATAGACAGTAGGAAGACTCAGATTTCCTGTACTTAAGTCGGCATTGTGTCTCTTATATTTAATTCCCATGCGATTTCTGTGTTTCATCGACAATGGGAAGGTCCAAGGGATACAGAAAACCGCAGAGGTGCATCGGAATGTAAAACTGGTGACACAGGAAACGCATAAAATATAGACCGCAAGAGGACTCAGTTTTCTAGTACTTAAGTCGGCGTTGTGTCTTATATTTAATTCCGATGCAATTTCTGTGTTTCATCGTCAATGGGAAGGTCCAAGGGATACAGTAAACCGGCAGAGGTGCATCGGAATGTAAAACTGGTGACACGGGAAACGCTAGAAACATAGACCGTAAGAAGACTCAGTTTTCTTGTACTTAAGTCGGCGTTGTGTCTCTTATATTTAATTCCGATGCAATTTCTGTGTTTCATCGTCAATGGGAAGGTCCAAGGGATACAGTAAACTTGCAGAGGTGCATCGGAATGTAAAACGGATGACACAGGAAACGCTCAAACATAGACAGTAGGAAGACCTAGTCTTCCTGTACTTAAGTCGGCATTGTGACTCTTATATTTAATTCCGATGCAATTTCTGTTTTTCATCGTCAATGGGAAGGTTCAAGGAATACAGTAAACCTTCAGAGGTGCATCGGAATGTAAAAATGGTGACACAGGAAACGCTCAAAACTTAGACAGTAGGAAGACTCAGTCTTCCTGTACTTAAGTCGGCATTGTGTCTCTTATATTTAATTCAGATGCGATTTCCGTGTTTCATCGACAATGGGAAGGTCCAAGGGATACAGAAAACCGGCAGAGGTACATCGGAATGTAAAACTGGTGACACAGGAAACGCTCAAAACATAGACCGTAAGAAGACTCAGTTTTCTTGTACTTAAGTCGGCGTTGTGTCTCTTACATTTATTTCCGATGAAATTTCTGTGTTTCATCGTGAATGGGAAGGTCCAAGGGATATAGTAAACCTGTAGAGGTGCATCGGAATGTAAAACTGGTGACACAGGAAACGCTCAAACTATAGACATTAGGAAGACTCAGATTTCCTGTACTTAAGTCGGCATTGTGTCTCTTATATTTAATTCCCATGCAATTTCTGTGTTTCATCGTCAATGGGAAGGTACAAGGGATACAGTAAACCTGCAGAGGTGCATCAGAATGTAAAACTGGTGACACAGGAAACGCTCAAATTATAGACAGTAGGAAGACTCAGTCTTCCTGTACTTAAGCCGGCATTGTGTCTCTTATATTTAATTTCGATGCAATTTGTGTGTTTCATCGCCAATGGGAAGGTCCAAGGGATACAGTAAACCTGCAGAGGTGCATCGGAATGTAAAACTGGTGACACAGGAGACGCTCAAAACATTGACTGTAAGAAGACTGTTTTCATGTACTTAAGTCGGCATTGTGTCTCTTATATTTAATTCCGATGCAATTTCTGTGTTTCATCGTCACTGTGATGGTCCAAGGGATACAGTAAACCTGTAGAGGTGCATCAGAATGTAAAACTGGTGACACAGGAAACGCTCAAAACATAGACCGTAAGAGGACTCAGTTTTCTAGTACTTAAGTCGGCGTTGGGTCTCTTATATTTAATTCCGATGCAATTTCTGTGTTTCATCGTCAATGGGAAGGTCCAAAGGATACAGTAAACCTGCAGAGGTGCATCGGAATGTAAAACTGATGACACAGGAAACGCTCAAAACATAGACAGTAGGAAGACTCAGTCTTCCTGTACTTAAGCCGGCATTGTGTCTCTTATATTTAATTTCGATGCAATTTGTGTGTTTCATCGCCAATGGGAAGGTCCAAGGGATACAGTAAACCTGCAGAGGTGCATCGGAATGTAAAACTGGTGACACAGGAGACGCTCAAAACTTTGACTGTAAGAAGACTGTTTTCATGTACTTAAGTCGGCATTGTGTCTCTTATATTTAATTCCGATGCAATTTCTGTGTTTCATCGTCACTGTGATGGTCCAAGGGATACAGTAAACCTGTAGAGGTGCATCAGAATGTAAAACTGGTGACACAGGAAACGCTCAAAACATAGACAGCAGGAAGACTCAGTCTTCCTGTACTTAAGTCGGCATTGTGTCCCTTATATTTATTTCCGATGAAATGTCTGTGTTTCATCGTCAATGGGAAGGTCCAAGGGATATAGTAAACCTGCAGAGGTGCATCGGAAAGTAAAACTGATGACACAGGAAACGCTCAAAACAAAGAAAGTAGGAAGACTTAGTTTTCCTGTACTTAAGTCGGCATTGTGTCTCTTATCTTTAATTCCGATGCGATTTCCGTGTTTCATCGACAGTGGGAAGGTCCAATGGATATTGTAAACCTGCAGAGGTGAATCGGAATGTAAAACTGGTGACACAGGAAACGCTCAAAACATAGACAGTAGGAAGACTCAGTCTTCCTGTACTTAAGTCGGCATTGTGTCTCTTATATTTATTTCCGATGAAATTTCTGTGTTTCATCGTGAATGGGATGGTCCAAGGGGTATAGTACACCTGCAGAGGTGCATCGGAAAGTAAAACATATGACACAGGAAACGCTCAAAACATAGACAGTAGGAAGACTTAGTCTTCCTGTACTTAAGTCGGCATTGTGTCTCTTATATTTATTTCCGATGCAATTTCTGTTTTTCATCGTCAATGGGAAGGTCCAAAGGATACAGTAAACCTGCAGAGGTGCATCGGAATGTAAAACTGATGACACAGGAAACGCTCAAAACATAGACAGTAGGAAGACTCTGTCTTCCTGTACTTAAGTCGGCATTGTGTCTCTTATATTTCATTCCGATGCGATTTCTGTGTTTCATCGACAATGGGAAGGTCCAAGGGATACAGAAAACCGCAGAGGTGCATCGGAATGTAAAACTGGTGACACAGGAAACGCTTAAAATATAGACCGCAAGAGGACTCAGTTTTCTAGTACTTAAGTCGGCGTTGTGTCTTATATTTAATTCCGATGCAATTTCTGTGTTTCATCGTCAATGGGAAGGTCCAAGGGATACAGTAAACCGGCAGAGGTGCATCGGAATGTAAAACTGGTGACACGGGAAACGCTAGAAACATAGACCGTAAGAAGACTCAGTTTTCTTGTACTTAAGTCGGCGTTGTGTCTCTTTTATTTAATTCCGATGCAATTTCTGTGTTTCATCGTCAATGGGAAGGTCCAATGGATACAGTAAACCTGCAGAGTTGCATCGGTATGTAAAACTGGTGCCACAGGAAACGCTCAAAGCATAGACAGTAGGAAGACTAAGTCTTCCTGTACTTAAGTCGGCATTGTGTGGCTCTGAGCACTATAGGACTTAACATCTGTGGTCATTAGTCCCGTAGAACTTAGAGCTACTTAAACCTAAGGACATCACCCACATCCATGCACGAGGCAGGATCCGAGCCTGCGACCGTGACAGTCGCGCGGTTCCGGACCTTGCGCCTAGAACCGCTAGACCACCGCGGCCGGCCGGCATTCTGTCTCTTATATTTAGTTCCGATGCAATTTCTGTGTTCCATCGTCAATGGGAAGGTCCAAGGGATACAGTAAACCTGCAGAGGTGCATCGGAATGTAAAACGGATGACACAGGAAACGCTCAAACATAGACAGTAGGAAGACCTAGTCTTCCTGTACTTAAGTCGGCATTGTTACTCTTATATTTAATTCCGATGCAATTTCTGTTTTTCATCGTCAATGGGAAGGTTCAAGGAATACAGTAAACCTTCAGAGGTGCATCGGAATGTAAAAATGGTGACACAGGAAACGCTCAAAACTTAGACAGTAGGAAGACTCAGTCTTCCTGTACTTAAGTCGGCATTGTGTCTCTTATATTTAATTCAGATGCGATTTCCGTGTTTCATCGACAATGGGAAGGTCCAAGGGATACAGAAAACCGGCAGAGGTACATCGGAATGTAAAACTGGTCACACAGGAAACGCTCAAAACATAGACCGTAAGAAGACTCAGTTTTCTTGTACTTAAGTCGGCGTTGTGTCTCTTACATTTCTTTCCGATGAAATTTCTGTGTTTCATCGTGAATGGGTATTTCCAAGGGATATAGTAAACCGGCAGAGGTGCATCGGAAAGTAAAACTGATGACACAGGAAACGCTCAAAACATAGATAGTACGAAGACTTAGTCTTCCTGTACTCTAGTCGGCATAGTGTGTCTTATATTTAATTCCGATGCAATTTTTGTATTTCATCGTCACTGTGAAAGTCCAAGGGATACAGTATACCTGTAGAGGTGCATCGGAATGTAAAAGTGGTGACACAGGAAACGCTCAAATTATAGACAGTAGGAAGACTCAGTCTTCCTGTACTTAAGTCGGCATTGTGTCTCTTATATTTAATTCCGATGCGATTTCCGTGTTTCATCGACAGTGGGAAGGTCCAAGGGATACAGTAAACCGGCAGAGGTGCTTCGGAATGTAAAACTGGTGACACAGGAAACGCTCAAAACATAGACCGTAAGAAGACTCAGTTTTGTTGTACTTAAGTCGGCGTTGTGTCTCTTATTTTTAATTCCGAAGCAATTTATGTGTTTCATCGTCACTGTGAAGGTCCAAGGGATACTGTAAACCTGTAGAGGTGCATCGGAATGTTAAACTGGTGACACAGGAAACGCTCAAACTATAGACAGTAGGAAGACTCAGATTTCCTGTACTTAAGTCGGCATTGTGTCTCTTATATTTAATTCCCATGCAATTTCTGTGTTTCATCGTCAATGGGAAGGTCCAAGGGATACAGTAAACCTGCAGAGGTGCATCAGAATGTAAAACTGGTGACACAGGAAACGCTCAAATTATAGACAGTAGAAAGACTCAGTCTTCCTGTACTTAAGCCGGCATTGTGTCTCTTATATTTAATTTCGATGCAATTTGTGTGTTTCATCGCCAATGGGAAGGTCCAAGGGATACAGTAAACCTGCAGAGGTGCATCGGAATGTAAAACTGGTGACACAGGAGACGCTCAAAACATTGACTGTAAGAAGACTGTTTTCTTGTACTTAAGTCGGCATTGTGTCTCTTATATTTAATTCCGATGCAATATCTGTGTTTCATCGTCAATGGGAAGGTCCAAGGGAAACAGTAAACCTGCAGAGGTGCATCGGAATGTAAAACTGGTGACACAGGAAACGCTCAAAACATAGACAGTAGGAGGACTCAGTCTTCCTGTACTTAAGTCGGCATTGTGTCCCTTATATTTATTTCCGATGAAATGTCTGTGTTTCATCGTCAATGGGAAGGTCCAAGGGATATAGTAAACCTGCAGAGGTGCATCGGAAAGTAAAACTGATGACACAGGAAACGCTCAAAACAAAGAAAGTAGGAAGACTTAGTTTTCCTGTACTTAAGTCGGCATTGTGTCTCTTATCTTTAATTCCGATGCGATTTCCGTGTTTCATCGACAGTGGGAAGGTCCAATGGATATTGTAAACCTGCAGAGGTGAATCGGAATGTAAAACTGGTGACACAGGAAACGCTCAAAACATAGACAGTAGGAGGACTCAGTCTTCCTGTACTTAAGTCGGCATTGTGTCTCTTATATTTAATTTCGATGCAATTTGTGTGTTTCATCGCCAATGGGAAGGACCAAGGGATACATTAAACCTGCAGAGGTGCATCGGAATGTAAAACTGGTGACACAGGAAACGCTCAAAACATTGACTGTAAGAAGACTGTTTTCTTGTACCTAAGTCGGCATTGTGTCTCTTATATTTAATTCCGATGCAATTTCTGTGTTTCATCGTCACTGTGAAGGTCCAAGGGATACAGTAAGCCTGTAGAGGTGCATCGGAATGTAAAACTGGTGATACAGGAAACGCTCAAATTATAGACAGTAGGAAGACTTAGTCTTCCTGTACTTAAGTCGGCATTGTGTCTCTTATATTTAATTCCGATGCAATTTCTGTGTTTCATCGTCAATGGGAAGGTCCAAGGGATACAGTAAACCTGCAGAGGTGCATCGGAATGTAAAACTAGTGACACACGAAACGCTCAAAACATAGACAGCAGGAAGACTCAGTCTTCCTGTACTTTTGTCGACATTGTGTCTCTTGTATTTAATTCCGATGCAATTTCTGTGTTTCATCGTCAATGGGAAGGTCCAAGGGATACAGTAAACCTGCATAGGTGCATCGGAATGTAAAACCGGTGACACAGGAGACGCTAAAAACATAGACAGTAGGAAGACTCAGTCATCCTGTACTTATGTCGGCATTGTGTCTCTTATATTTATTTCCGATGAAATTTCTGTGTTTCATCGTGAATGGGAAGGTCCAAGGGACATAGTAAACCTGCAGATGTGCATCGGAAAGTAAAACTGATGACACAGGAAACGCTCAAAGCATAGACAGTAGGAAGACTTAGTCTTCCTGTAATTAAGTCGGCATTGTGTCTCTTATATTTAATTCCGATGCAATTTCTGTGTTTCATCGTCACTGTGAAGGACCAAGGGATACTGTAAACCTGTAGAGGTGCATCGGAATGTAAAACTGGTGTCACAGGAAACGCTCGAATTATAGACAGTAGGAAGAATTAGTCTTCCTGTACTTAAGTCGGCATTGTGTCTCTTATATTTAATTCCGATGCAATTTCTTTGTTTCATCGTCACTGTGAAGGTCCAAGGGATACAGTAAACCTGTAGAGGTGCATCGGAATGTAAAACTGGTGACACAGGAAACGCTCAAACTATAGACAGTAGGAAGACTCAGATTTCCTGTACTTAAGTCGGCATTGTGTCTCTTATATTTAATTCCCATGCAATTTCTGTGTTTCATCGTCAATGGGAAGGTCCAAGGGATACAGCAAACCTGCAGAGGTGCATCGGAATGTAAAACTGGTGACACAGGAAACGCTCAAAACATAGACAGCAGGAAGACTCAGTCTTCCTGTACTTAAGTCGGCATTGTGTCCCTTATATTTATTTCCGATGAAATGTCTGTGTTTCATCGTCAATGGGAAGGTCCAAGGGATATAGTAAACCTGCAGAGGTGCATCGGAAAGTAAAACTGATGACACAGGAAACGCTCAAAACAAAGAAAGTAGGAAGACTTAGTTTTCCTGTACTTAAGTCGGCATTGTGTCTCTTATCTTTAATTCCGATGCGATTTCCGTGTTTCATCGACAGTGGGAAGGTCCAATGGATATTGTAAACCTGCAGAGGTGAATCGGAATGTAAAACTGGTGACACAGGAAACGCTCAAAACATAGACAGTAGGAGGACTCAGTCTTCCTGTACTTAAGTCGGCATTGTGTCTCTTATATTTAATTTCGATGCAATTTGTGTGTTTCATCGCCAATGGGAACGACCAAGGGATACATTAAACCTGCAGAGGTGCATCGGAATGTAAAACTGGTGACACAGGAAACGCTCAAAACATTGACTGTAAGAAGACTGTTTTCTTGTACCTAAGTCGGCATTGTGTCTCTTATATTTAATTCCGATGCAATTTCTGTGTTTCATCGTCACTGTGAAGGTCCAAGGAATACAGTAAACCTGTAGAGGTGCATCGGAATGTAAAACTGGTGATACAGGAAACGCTCCAATTATAGACAGTAGGAAGACTTAGTCTTCCTGTACTTAAGTCGGCATTGTGTCTCTTATATTTAATTCCGATGCAATTTCTGTGTTTCATCGTCAATGGGAAGGTCCAAGGGATACAGTAAACCTGCAGAGGTGCATCGGAATGTAAAACTAGTGACACACGAAACGCTCAAAACATAGACAGCAGGAAGACTCAGTCTTCCTGTACTTAAGTCGACATTGTGTCTCTTGTATTTAATTCCGATGCAATTTCTGTGTTTCATCGTCAATGGGAATGTCCAAGGGACACAGTAAACCTGCATAGGTGCATCGGAATGTAAAACTGGTGACACAGGAGACGCTAAAAACATAGACAGTAGGAAGACTCCGTCATCCTGTACTTATGTCGGCATTGTGTCTCTTATATTTATTTCCGATGAAATTTCTGTGTTTCATCGTGAATGGGAAGGTCCAAGGGACATACTAAACCTGCAGATGTGCATCGGAAAGTAAAACTGATGACACAGGAAACGCTCAAAGCATAGACAGTAGGAAGACTTAGTCTTCCTGTAATTAAGTCGGCATTGTGTCTCTTATATTTAATTCCGATGCAATTTCTGTGTTTCATCGTCACTGTGAAGGTCCAAGGGATACTGTAAACCTGTAGAGGTGCATCGGAATGTAAAACTGGTGTCACAGGAAACGCTCAAATTATTGACAGTAGGAAGAATTAATCTTCCTGTACTTAAGTCGGCATTGTGTCTCTTATATTTAATTCCGATGCAATTTCTTTGTTTCATCGTCAATGGGAAGGTCCAAGGGATACAGTAAACCTGCAGAGGTGCATCAGAATGTAAAACTGGTGACACAGGAAACGCTCAAAACATAGACAGTAGGAAGACTCAGTCTTCCTGTACTTAAGTCGGCATTGTGTCTCTTATATTTAATTCCGATGCAATTTCTGTGTTTCATCGTCAATGGGAAAGTCCAAGGGATACAGTAAACCTGCAGAGGTGCATCGGAATGTAAAACTGGTGACACAGGAATCGCTCAAATCATAGACAGTAGGAAGACTCAGTCATCCTGTACTTAAGTCGGCATTGTGTCTCTTATATTAAGTTTCGATGCAATTTGTGTGTTTCATCGCCAATGGGAAGGACCAAGGGATACAGTAAACCTGCAGAGGTGCAACGGAATGTAAAACTGGTGACACAGGAAACGCTCAAAACATTGACTGTAAGAAGACTGTTTTCTTGTACCTAAGTCGGCATTGTGTCTCTTATATTTAATTCCGATGCAATTTCTGTGTTTCATCGTCACTGTGAAGGTCCAAGGGATACAGTAAACCTGTAGAGGTGCATCGGAATGTAAAACTGGTGATACAGGAACGTTCAAATTATAGACAGTAGGAAGACTCAGTCTTCCTGTACTTAAGTCGGCATTGTGTCTGTTATATTTAATTCCGATGCAATTTCTGTGTTTCATCGTCAATGGGAAGGTCCAAGGGATAGAGTAAACCTGCAGAGGTGCATCGGTATGTAAAACTAGTGACACACGAAACGCTCAAAACATAGACAGTAGGAAGACTCAGTCTTCCTGTACTTAAGTCGGCATTGTGTCTCTTATATTTAATTCCGATGCAATTTCTGTGTTTCATCGTGAATGGGAAGGTCCAAGGGATACAGTAAACCTGCATTGGTGCATCGGAATGTAAAACTGGTGACACAGGAGACGCTCAAAACATAGACAGTAGGAAGACTCAGTCATCCTGTACTTATGTCGGCATTGTGTCTCTTATATTTATTTCCGATGAAATTTCTGTGTTTCATCGTGAATGGGAAGGTCCAAGGCACATAGTAAACCTGCAGAGGTGCATCGGAAAGTAAAACTGATGACACAGGTAACGCTCAAAACATAGACAGTAGGAAGACTTAGTCTTCCTGTAATTAAGTCGGCATTGTGTCTCTTATATTTAATTCCGATGCAATTTCTGTATTTCATCGTCACTGTGAAGGTCCAAGGGATACTGTAAACCTGTAGAGGTGCATCAGAATGTAAAACTGGTGACACAGGAAACGCTCAAAACATAGTCCGTAAGAGGACTCAGTTTTCTAATACTTAAGTCGGCGTTGTGTCTCTTATATTTAATTCCGATGCAATTTCTGTGTTTCATCGTCAATGGGAAGGTCCAAGGGATACAGTAAACCTGCAGAGGTGCATCGGAATGTAAAACTGGTGACACAGGAAACGCTCAAAGCATAGACAGCAGGAAGACTCAGTCTTCCTGTACTTAAGTCGGCATTGTGTCTCTTATATTTATTTCCGTTGAAATGTCTGTGTTTCATCGTCACTGTGAAGGTCCAAGGGATACTGTAAACCTGTAGAGGTGCATCGGAATGTAAAACTGGTGTCACAGGAAACGCTCAAATTATAGACAGTAGGAGGAATTAGTCTTCCTGTACTGAAGTCGGCATTGTGTCTCTTATATTTAATTCCGATGCAATTTCTTTGTTTCATCGTCAATGGGAAGGTCCAAGGGATACAGTAAACCTGCAGAGGTGCATCAGAATGTAAAACTGGTGACACAGGAAACGCTCAAAACATAGACAGTAGGAAGACTCAGTCTTCCTGTACTTAAGTCGGCATTGTGTCTCTTATATTTAATTCCGATGCAATTTCTGTGTTTCATCGTCAATGGGAAAGTCCAAGGGATACAGTAAACCTGCAGAGGTGCATCGGAATGTAAAACTGGTGACGAAGGAATCGCTCCAATCATAGACAGTAGGAAGACTCAGTCATCCTGTACTTAAGTCGGCATTGTGTCTCTCATATTAAGTTTCGATGCAATTTGTGTGTTTCATCGCCAATGGGAAGGACCAAGGGATACAGTAAACCTGCAGAGGTGCAACGGAATGTAAAACTGGTGACACAGGAAACGCTCAAAACATTGACTGTAAGAAGACTGTTTTCTTGTACCTAAGTCGGCATTGTGTCTCTTATATTTTATTCCGATGCAATTTCTGTGTTTCATCGTCACTGTGAAGGTCCAAGGGATACAGTAAACCTGTAGAGGTGCATCGGAATGTAAAACTGGTGATACAGGAAACGTTCAAATTATAGACAGTAGGAAGACTCAGTCTTCCTGTACTTAAGTCGGCATTGTGTCTCTTATATTTAATTCCGATGCAATTTCTGTGTTTCATCGTCAATGGGAAGGTCCAAGGGATAGAGTAAACCTGCAGAGGTGCATCGGAATGTAAAACTAGTGACACACGAAACGCTCAAAACATAGACAGTAGGAAGACTCAGTCTTCCTGTACTTAAGTCGGCATTGTGTCTCTTATATTTAATTCCGATGCAATTTCTGTGTTTCATCGTCAATGGAAAGGTCCAAGGGATACAGTAAACCTGCATTGGTGCATCTGAATGTAAAACTGGTGACACAGGAGACGCTCAAAACATAGACAGTAGGAAGACTCAGTCATCCTGTACTTATGTCGGCATTGTGTCTCTTATATTTATTTCCGATGAAATTTCTGTGTTTCATCGTGAATGGGAAGGTCCAAGGCACATAGTAAACCTGCAGAGGTGCATCGGAAAGTAAAACTGATGACACAGGTAACGCTCAAAACATAGACAGTAGGAAGACTTAGTCTTCCTGTAATTAAGTCTGCATTGTGTCTCTTATATTTAATTCCGATGCAATTTCTGTATTTCATCGTCACTGTGAAGGTCCAAGGGATACTGTAAACCTGTAGAGGTGCATCAGAATGTAAAACTGGTGACACAGGAAACGCTCAAAACATAGTCCGTAAGAGGACTCAGTTTTCTAATACTTAAGTCGGCGTTGTGTCTCTTATATTTAATTCCGATGCAATTTCTGTGTTTCATCGTCAATGGGAAGGTCCAAGGGATACAGTAAACCTGCAGAGGTGCATCGGAATGTAAAACTGGTGACACAGGAAACGCTCAAAGCATAGACAGCAGGATGACTCAGTCTTCCTGTACTTAAGTCGGCATTGTGTCTCTTATATTTATTTCCGTTGAAATGTCTGTGTTTCATCGTGAATGGGAAGGTCCAAGGGATATAGTAAACCTGAAGAGGTGCATCGGAAAGTAAAACTGATGACACAGGAAACGCTCAAAACATAGAAAGTAGGAAGACTTAGATTTCCTGTACTTAAGTCGGCATTGTGTCTCTTATATTTAATTCCGATGCAATTTCTGTTTTTCATCGTCAATGGGAAGGTCGAAGGAATACAGTAAACCTGCAGAGGTGCATCGGAATTTAAAACTGGAGACACAGGAAACGCTCAAAACATACACAGTAGGAAGACTCAGTCTTCCTGTACTTAAGTCGGCATTGTGTCTCTTATACTTAATTCCGATGCGATTTCCGTGATTCATCGACAGTGGGAAGGTCCAAGGGATTCAGTAAACCGGCGGAGGTGAATCGGAATGTAAAACTGGTGACACAGGAAACGCTCAAAACACAGACCGTAAGAACACTCAGTTTTCTTGTACTTAAGTCGGCGTTGTGTCTCTTATATTTAATTCCGATGCAATTTCTGTGTTTTATCGTCAATGGGAAGGTCCAAGGGATACAATAAACCTGCAGAGGTGCATCGGAATGTAAAACTAGTGACATACGAAACGCTCAAAGCATAGACAGTAGGAAGACTCAGTCTTCCTGTACTTAAGTCGGCATTGTGTCTCTTATATTTAATTTCGATGCAATTTCTGCGTTTCATCGTCAATGGGAAGGTCCAAGGGATACAGTAATCCGGCAGTGGTGAATCGGAATGTAAAACTGGTGACACAGGAAACGCTCAAAACATAGACAGTAGGAAGACTCAGTCTTCCTGTACTTAAGTCGGCATTGTGTCTCTTATATTTATTTCCGATTAATTTTCTGTGTTTCATCGTGAATGGGAAGGTCCAAGGGACGTAGTAAACCTGCAGAGGTGCATCGGAAAGTAAAACTGATGACACAGGAAACGCTCAAACATAGACAGTAGGAAGACTTAGTCTTCCTGTACTTAAGTCGGCATTGTGTCTCTTATATTTAATTCCGATGCCATTTCTGTGTTTCATCGTCACTGTGAAGGTCCAAGGGATACTGTAAACCTGTAGAGGTTGTGATGTTACAAAATAAAAGTGATGTTGTTATTCAATGGAAAGTTGGAAATTGAGATTTAGCTTACTGTTTTATCAATCACAACTGGCGTAAGAATCATGGATTGACCATTGTCATAGAATATTGCATTATGAGATGTGATTAGTTTTTACTTGCAGTTTCGCGTGGCTTGAGGCAGTCACAACTAGCGTGCTATTGATTAAGAAATCGCATTATCGTCTTTCTAATTACTTCATGATCGTAGATACGATCATACCCGGTTGTGAAGTTATTGTTATGACAAAACAATTTCCTAAGGGACCAGAAAGTTCTTAAGGGCGCAAAAACAACTGGAACATTACACAAAAGGGAAATTCAATATTAAAGCTGATGCAAGAAGACGATAAAACAGTTTTCTCTTTATCAATGTAACACGCACATTCGACTGCTGATCTTGGTGTCTGTAAACTAACTCTTTGTTTCAATGGACCAATTACTCCCGATATGGAGCAACCATGAATCGGCAATGATAAAACTTTTGAAACAGAAGACACCTGTCTGAAGAGACATGATGACATCACATTGATGTTTGCTCCTGTATCAACAATGGCTGTGACAGGAATGTTGGCAATAGAAATCTTAATCGAAGCCTGGACCTGTTCATCATAAATGTCATTAATGTCTTGAGCTTCTAGGTCAGGTGCAAGGTCATCTCGTAAGTCGGTCTCATGGTCGTACCGTATCGCATTAACATACTCAGAATCAGAGTATTCGTTAGTACCCCCACTGGAACCGGCAGCGACCTCTATGAGGCTGAAAGGCGCTGCCTCTAATTTTCCGCAGGATGCTTAGTCTGTTTGTCATTCATGGCCTTAAGTGTTTGTTCCGTTTCGTATTGGTGCTGGTTATGTGGTACAAATGCCGGTGTAAAGGGGTAAAATCCACTGGGTGCATTCACTTGTGAATAGAATATTTGAGACGGCTGCTGTCGCCCGATCTTTTGGTTGCCGGAAAAACCATTTCCTTGTGAAGGAAAGTTCGCATTTGGTGCCGTTTGAAAATTGTTCCGCGGTCCTCTACCCTGTGAAAAGTTGTTCTGATGTGCTGGGTGGCCTCCGCCTTGCCCATGCCACTTGCTATTTTTCGACCTATAACTTTGATTGTACACTGGCCCATTTGAAAAATTACCACTAGTTTGTGGAGAATTTCCATGCTGCTCAGGCACAGAATTAAAGGGCGGGTTTCCGTACTGATGTTGTACCTGGTGGTTGTAAATTGGGTGGTATCTCTGCTGATTGCTGTAATTGGTTTTCTGCTTCAGTTTAAAGTTATTGCCGTTTGCGTTTTCATAACGGCTGGCAGGTTGGCAACAGCGGTCGCAGTAGCTCGCTCTCTCCTTCGGCGCATTGTTGTCCGCGTGCGATGCATTCTGCTGGCTGCCAGGGAAGAATTTGCCGCTGCCAACCTTGGAGCGCACATCCTCGCTAATTAAATCTAAGGAATCCAGCACAGAAAGGAATGCATCCGTGTCTTCTTCGGACACATTTACTAGTTTCTCTCTAATAGACACAGGGAGTTTGCTCTTAAGAATCATAATTACGTCCTTGGAAGAAATCGGAGAATCCCAGAATTTAATTTTTGCTAGATACTTTTCAAAGTATCGCCGGAGACTTCCATGCTTCTCATTGAAAATTTCCGCACCATACACCTCCTTCCTTAATCTTTGCTGTACCCCATTACTCCAAAATTTTGCCAAGAACATTTTCTCAAACTCTTCATAATTCCTACACGTGTCTACCATTTCCGTTCCCCATAATGCTGCATCACCAGAAATAAAGCCAGTGACGAACTGAATACGCTGTCTGTCTGTCCAGCTCATGGGAAATATGCCGGAAAAATTCATTAGGAACACGATGGGGTGTATTTCTCGCTTCTGCGGATGAAAAACAGGAAAAGTGCGATGCTTAATCACACTTTCCTCTTGCATTAAACTCACGATTGTGGGCGGATCATCTACGATCATGAAGTAATTAGAAAGACGATAATGCGATTTCTTAATCAATAGCACGCTAGTTGTGACTGCCTCAAGCCACGCGAAACTGCAAGTAAAAACTAATCACATCTCCTAATGCAATATTCTATGACAATGGTCAATCCATGATTCTTACGCCAATTGTGATTGATAAAACAGTAAGCTAAATCTCAATTTCCAACTTTCCATTGAATAACAACATCACTTTTATTTTGTAACATCACAAGGTGCGTCGCAATGTAAAACTAGTGACACACGAAACGCTCAAAACATAGACAGTAGGAAGACTCAGTCATCCTGTACTTATGTCGGCATTGTGTCTCTTATATTTATTTCCGATGAAATTTTTGTGTTTCATCGTGAATGGGAAGGTCCAAGGGACATAGTAAACCTGCAGAGGTGCATCGGAAAGTAAAACTGATGACACAGGAAACGCTCAAATTCTAGACAGTAGGAAGACTCAGTCTTCCTGTACTTAAGTCGGCATTGTGTCTCTTATATTTAATTCCGATGCAATTTCTGTGTTTCATCGTCAAGGGGAAGGTCCAAGGGATACAGTAAACCTGCATAGGTGCATCGGAATGTAAAACTGGTGACACAGGAGACGCTCAAAACATAGACAGTAGGGAGACTCAGTCATCCTGTACTTATGTCGGCATTGTGTCTCTTATATTTATTTCCGATGAAATTTCTGTGTTTCATCGTGAATGGGAAGGTCCAAGGGACATAGTAAACCTGCAGAGGTGCATCGGAAAGTAAAACAGATGACACAGGAAACGCTCAAATTCTAGACAGTAGGAAGACTCAGTCTTCCTGTACTTAAGTCGGCATTGTGTCTCTTATATTTAATTCCGATGCAATTTCTGTGTTTCATCGTCAATGGGAAGGTCCAAGGGATACAGTAAACCTGCAGAGGTGCATCGGAATGTAAAACTCGTAACACAGGAAACGCTCAAAACATAGACAGTAGGAAGATTCAGTCTTCCTGTACTTAAGTCGCCATTATGTCTCTTATATTTATTTCCGATGCAATTTCTAGTTTTCATCGACAATGGGAAGGTCCATGGTGTACAGTAAACCTGCAGAGATGCATCGGAATGTAAAACTGCTGACACAGGAAACGCTCAAAACATTGACTGTAAGAAGACTGTTTTCTTGTACCTAAGTCGGCATTGTGTCTCTTATATTTAATTCCGATGCAATTTCTGTGTTTCATCGTCAATGGGAAGGTCCAAGGGATACAGTAAACCTGCAGAGGTGCATCGGAATGTAAAACTAGTGACACACGAAACGCTCAAAACATAGACAGCAGGAAGACTCAGTCTTCCTGTACTTAAGTCGACATTGTGTCTCTTGTATTTAATTCCGATGCAATTTCTGTGTTTCATCGTCAATGGGAAGGTCCAAGGGATACAGTAAACCTGCATAGGTGCATCGGAATGTAAAACTGGTGACACAGGAGACGCTAAAAACATAGACAGTAGGAAGACTCAGTCATCCTGTACTTATGTCGGCATTGTGTCTCTTATATTTATTTCCGATGAAATTTCTGTGTTTCATCGTGAATGGGAAGGTCCAAGGGACATAGTAAACCTGCAGATGTGCATCGGAAAGTAAAACTGATGACACAGGAAACGCTCAAAGCATAGACAGTAGGAAGACTTAGTCTTCCTGTAATTAAGTCGGCATTGTGTCTCTTATATTTAATTCCGATGCAATTTCTGTGTTTCATCGTCACTGTGAAGGACCAAGGGATACTGTAAACCTGTAGAGGTGCATCGGAATGTAAAACTGGTGTCACAGGAAACGCTCAAATTATAGACAGTAGGAAGAATTAGTCTTCCTGTACTAAAGTCGGCATTGTGTCTCTTATATTTAATTCCGATGCAATTTCTTTGTTTCATCGTCACTGTGAAGGTCCAAGGGATACAGTAAACCTGTAGAGGTGCATCGGAATGTAAAACTGGTGACACAGGAAACGCTCAAACTATAGACAGTAGGAAGACTCAGATTTCCTGTACTTAAGTCGGCATTGTGTCTCTTATATTTAATTCCCATGCAATTTCTGTGTTTCATCGTCAATGGGAAGGTCCAAGGGATACAGTAAACCTGCAGAGGTGCATCAGAATGTAAAACTGGTGACACAGGAAACGCTCAAATTATAGACATTAGGAAGACTCAGTCTTCCTGTACTTAAGCCGGCATTGTGTCTCTTATATTTAATTTCGATGCAATTTGTGTGTTTCATCGCCAATGGGAAGGTCCAAGGGATACAGTAAACCTGTAGAGGTGCATCATAATGTAAAACTGGTGACACAGGAAACGCTCAAAACATAGACCGTAAGAGGACTCAGTTTTCTAGTACTTAAGTCGGCGTTGTGTCTCTTATATTTAATTCCGATGCAATTTCTGTATTTCATCGTCAATGGGAAGGTCCAAGGGATACAGTAAACCTGCAGAGGTGCATCGGAATGTAAAACTGGTGACACAGGAAACGCTCAAAACATAGACAGCAGGAAGACTCAGTCTTCCTGTACTTAAGTCGGCATTGTGTCCCTTATATTTATTTCCGATGAAATGTCTGTGTTTCATCGTCAATGGGAAGGTCCAAGGGATATAGTAAACCTGCAGAGGTGCATCGGAAAGTAAAACTGATGACACAGGAAACGCTCAAAACAAAGAAAGTAGGAAGACTTAGTTTTCCTGTACTTAAGTCGGCATTGTGTCTCTTATCTTTAATTCCGATGCGATTTCCGTGTTTCATCGACAGTGGGAAGGTCCAATGGATATTGTAAACCTGCAGAGGTGAATCGGAATGTAAAACTGGTGACACAGGAAACGCTCAAAACATAGACAGTAGGAGGACTCAGTCTTCCTGTACTTAAGTCGGCATTGTGTCTCTTATATTTAATTTCGATGCAATTTGTGTGTTTCATCGCCAATGGGAACGACCAAGGGATACATTAAACCTGCAGAGGTGCATCGGAATGTAAAACTGGTGACACAGGAAAAGCTCAAAACATTGACTGTAAGAAGACTGTTTTCTTGTACCTAAGTCGGCATTGTGTCTCTTATATTTAATTCCGATGCAATTTCTGTGTTTCATCGTCACTGTGAAGATCCAAGGGATACAGTAAACCTGTAGAGGTGCATCGGAATGTAAAACAGGTGATACAGGAAACGCTCAAATTATAGACAGTAGGAAGACTTAGTCTTCCTGTACTTAAGTCGGCATTGTGTCTCTTATATTTAATTCCGATGCAATTTCTGTGTTTCATCGTCAATGGGAAGGTCCAAGGGATACAGTAAACCTGCAGAGGTGCATCGGAATGTAAAACTAGTGACACACGAAACGCTCAAAACATAGACAGCAGGAAGACTCAGTCTTCCTGTACTTAAGTCGACATTGTGTCTCTTGTATTTAATTCCGATGCAATTTCTGTGTTTCATCGTCAATGGGAAGGTCCAAGGGATACAGTAAACCTGCATAGGTGCATCGGAATGTAAAACTGGTGACACAGGAGACGCTAAAAACATAGACAGTAGGAAGACTCAGTCATCCTGTACTTATGTCGGCATTGTGTCTCTTATATTTATTTCCGATGAAATTTCTGTGTTTCATCGTGAATGGGAAGGTCCAAGGGACATAGTAAACCTGCAGATGTGCATCGGAAAGTAAAACTGATGACACAGGAAACGCTCAAAGCATAGACAGTGGGAAGACTTAGTCTTCCTGTAATTAAGTCGGCATTGTGTCTCTTATATTTAATTCCGATGCAATTTCTGTGTTTCATCGTCACTGTGAAGGTCCAAGGGATACTGTAAAGCTGTAGAGGTGCATCGGAATGTAAAACTGGTGTCACAGGAAACGATCAAATTATAGACAGTAGGAAGAATTAGTCTTCCTGTACTTAAGTCGGCATTGTGTCTCTTATATTTAATTCCGATGCAATTTCTTTGTTTCATCGTCAATGGGAAGGTCCAAGGGATACAGTAAACCTGCAGAGGTGCATCAGAATGTAAAACTGGTGACACAGGAAACGCTCAAAACATAGACAGTAGGAAGACTCAGTCTTCCTGTACTTAAGTCGGCATTGTGTCTCTTATATTTAATTCCGATGCAATTTCTGTGTTTCATCGTCAATGGGAAAGTCCAAGGGATACAGTAAACCTGCAGAGGTGCATCGGAATGTAAAACTGGTGACACAGGAATCGCTCAAATCATAGACAGTAGGAAGACTCAGTCATCCTGTACTTAAGTCGGCATTGTGTCTCTTATATTAAGTTTCGATGCAATTTGTGTGTTTCATCGCCAATGGGAAGGACCAAGGGATACAGTTAACCTGCAGAGGTGCAACGGAATGTAAAACTGGTGACACAGGAAACACTCAAAACATTGACTGTAAGAAGACTGTTTTCTTGTACCTAAGTCGGCATTGTGTCTCTTATATTTAATTCCGATGCAATTTCTGTGTTTCATCGTCACTGTGAAGGTCCAAGGGATACAGTAAACCTGTAGAGGTGCATCGGAATGTAAAACTGGTGATACAGGAAACGTTCAAATTATAGACAGTAGGAAGACTCAGTCTTCCTGTACTTAAGTCGGCATTGTGTGTCTTATATTTAATTCCGATGCAATTTCTGTGTTTCATCGTCAATGGGAAGGTCCAAGGGATAGAGTAAACCTGCAGAGGTGCATCGGAATGTAAAACTAGTGACACACGAAACGCTCAAATCATAGACAGTAGGAAGACTCAGTCTTCGTGTACTTAAGTCGGCATTGTGTCTCTTATATTTAATTCCGATGCAATTTCTGTGTTTCATCGTCAATGGGAAGGTCCAAGGGATACAGTAAACCTGCATAGGTGCATCGGAATGTAAAACTGGTGACACAGGAGACGCTCAAAACATAGACAGTAGGAAGACTCAGTCATCCTGTACTTATGTCGGCATTGTGTCTCTTATATTTATTTCCGATGAAATTTCTGTGTTTCATCATGAATGGGAAGGTCCAAGGCACATAGTAAACCTGCAGAGGTGCATCGGAAAGTAAAACTGATGACACAGGTAACGCTCAAAACATAGACAGTAGGAAGACTTAGTCTTCCTGTAATTAAGTCGGCATTGTGTCTCTTATATTTAATTCCGATGCAATTTCTGTATTTCATCGTCACTGTGAAGGTCCAAGGGATACTGTAAACCTGTAGAGGTGCATCAGAATGTAAAACTGGTGACACAGGAAACGCTCAAAACATAGTCCGTAAGAGGACTCAGTTTTCTAATACTTAAGTCGGCGTTGTGTCTCTTATATTTAATTCCGATGCAATTTCTGTGTTTCATCGTCAATGGGAAGGTCCAAGGGATACAGTAAACCTGCAGAGGTGCATCGGAATGTAAAACTGGTGACACAGGAAACGCTCAAAGCATAGACAGCAGGAAGACTCAGTCTTCCTGTACTTAAGTCGGCATTGTGTCTCTTATATTTATTTCCGTTGAAATGTCTGTGTTTCATCGTGAATGGGAAGGTCCAAGGGATATAGTAAACCTGAAGAGGTGCATCGGAAAGTAAAACTGATGACACAGGAAACGCTCAAAACATAGAAAGTAGGAAGACTTAGATTTCCTGTACTTAAGTCGGCATTGTGTCTCTTATATTTAATTCCGAAGCAATTTCTGTTTTTCATCGTCAATGGGAAGGTCCAAGGAATACAGTAAACCTGCAGAGGTGCATCGGAATGTAAAACTGGAGACACAGGAAACGCTCAAAACATACACAGTAGGAAGACTCCGTCTTCCTGTACTTAAGTCGGCATTGTGTCTCTTATACTTAATTCTGATGCGATTTCCGTGATTCATCGACAGTGGGAAGGTCCAAGGGATTCAGTAAACCGGCGGAGGTGAATCGGAATGTAAAACTGGTGACACAGGAAACGCTCAAAACACAGACCTTAAGAACACTCAGTTTTCTTGTACTTAAGTCAGCGTTGTGTCTCTTATATTTAATTCCGATGCAATTTCTGTGTTTCATCGTCAATGGGAAGGTCCAAGGGATACAATAAACCTGCAGAGGTGCATCGGAGTGTAAAACTAGTGACATACGAAACGCTCAAAGCATAGACAGTAGGAAGACTCAGTCTTCCTGTACTTAAGTCGGCATTGTGTCTCTTATATTTAATTTTGATGCAATTTCTGCGTTTCATCGTCAATGGGAAGGTCCAAGGGATACAGTAATCCGGCAGAGGTGAATCGGAATGTAAAACTGGTGACACAGGAAACGCTCAAAACATAGACAGTAGGAAGACTCAGTCTTCCTGTACTTAAGTCGGCATTGTGTCTCTTATATTTATTTCCGATTAATTTTCTGTGTTTCATCGTGAATGGGAAGGTCCATGGGACATAGTAAACCTGCAGAGGTGCATCGGAAAGTAAAACTGATGACACAGGAAACGCTCAAACATAGACAGTAGGAAGACTTAGTCTTCCTGTACTTAAGTCGGCATTGTGTCTCTTATATTTAATTCCGATGCCATTTCTGTGTTTCATCGTCACTGTGAAGGTCCAAGGGATACTGTAAACCTGTAGAGGTTGTGATGTTACAAAATAAAAGTGATGTTGTTATTCAATGGAAAGTTGGAAATTGAGATTTAGCTTACTGTTTTATCAATCACAACTGGCGTAAGAATCATGGATTGACCATTGTCATAGAATATTGCATTATGAGATGTGATTAGTTTTTACTTGCAGTTTCGCGTGGCTTGAGGCAGTCACAACTAGCGTGCTATTGATTAAGAAATCGCATTATCGTCTTTCTAATTACTTCATGATCGTAGATACGATCATACCCGGTTGTGAAGTTATTGTTATGACAAAACAATTTCCTAAGGGACCAGAAAGTTCTTAAGGGCGCAAAAACAACTGTAACATCACACAAAAGGGAAATTCAATATTAAAGCTGATGCAAGAAGACGATAAAACAGTTTTCTCTTTATCAATGTAACACGCACATTCGACTGCTGATCTTGGTGTCTGTAAACTAACTCTTTGTTTCAATGGACCAATTACTCCCGATATGGAGCAACCATGAATCGGCAATGATAAAACTTTTGAAACAGAAGACACCTGTCTGAAGAGACATGATGACATCACATTGATGTTTGCTCCTGTATCAACAATGGCTGTGACAGGAATGTTGGCAATAGAAATCTTAATCGAAGCCTGGACCTGTTCATCATAAATGTCATTAATGTCTTGAGCTTCTAGGTCAGGTGCAAGGTCATCTCGTAAGTCGGTCTCATGGTCGTACCGTATCGCATTAACATACTCAGAATCAGAGTATTCGTTAGTACCCGCACTGGAACCGGCAGCGACCTCTATGAGGCTGAAAGGCGCTGCCTCTAATTTTCCGCAGGATGCTTAGTCTGTTTGTCATTCATGGCCTTAAGTGTTTGTTCCGTTTCGTATTGGTGCTGGTTATGTGGTACAAATGCCGGTGTAAAGGGGTAAAATCCACTGGGTGCATTCACTTGTGAATAGAATATTTGAGACGGCTGCTGTCGCCCGATCTTTTGGTTGCCGGAAAAACCATTTCCTTGTGAAGGAAAGTTCGCATTTGGTGCCGTTTGAAAATTGTTCCGCGGTCCTCTACCCTGTGAAAAGTTGTTCTGATGTGCTGGGTGGCCTCCGCCTTGCCCATGCCACTTGCTATTTTTCGACCTATAACTTTGATTGTACACTGGCCCATTTGAAAAATTACCACTAGTTTGTGGAGAATTTCCATGCTGCTCAGGCGCAGAATTAAAGGGTGGGTTTCCGTACTGATGTTGTACCTGGTGGTTGTAAATTGGGTGGTATCTCTGCTGATTGCTGTAATTGGTTTTCTGCTTCAGTTTAAAGTTATTGCCGTTTGCGTTTTCATAACGGCTGGCAGGTTGGCAACAGCGGTCGCAGTAGCTCGCTCTCTCCTTCGGCGCATTGTTGTCCGCGTGCGATGCATTCTGCTGGCTGCCAGGGAAGAATTTGCCGCTGCCAACCTTGGAGCGCACATCCTCGCTAATTAAATCTAAGGAATCCAGCACAGAAAGGAATGCATCCGTGTCTTCTTCGGACACATTTACTAGTTTCTCTCTAATAGACACAGGGAGTTTGCTCTTAAGAATCATAATTACGTCCTTGGAAGAAATCGGAGAATCCCAGAATTTAATTTTTGCTAGATACTTTTCAAAGTATCGCCGGAGACTTCCATGCTTCTCATTGAAAATTTCCGCACCATACACCTCCTTCCTTAATCTTTGCTGTACCCCATTACTCCAAAATTTTGCCAAGAACATTTTCTCAAACTCTTCATAATTCCTACACGTGTCTACCATTTCCGTTCCCCATAATGCTGCATCACCAGAAATAAAGCCAGTGACGAACTGAATACGCTGTCTGTCTGTCCAGCTCATGGGAAATATGCCGGAAAAATTCTTTAGGAACACGATGGGGTGTATTTCTCGCTTCTGCGGATGAAAAACAGGAAAAGTGCGATGCTTAATCACACTTTCCTCTTGCATTAAACTCACGATTGTGGGCGGATCATCTACGATCATGAAGTAATTAGAAAGACGATAATGCGATTTCTTAATCAATAGCACGCTAGTTGTGACTGCCTCAAGCCACGCGAAACTGCAAGTAAAAACTAATCACATCTCCTAATGCAATATTCTATGACAATGGTCAATCCATGATTCTTACGCCAATTGTGATTGATAAAACAGTAAGCTAAATCTCAATTTCCAACTTTCCATTGAATAACAACATCACTTTTATTTTGTAACATCACAAGGTGCGTCGCAATGTAAAACTAGTGACACACGAAACGCTCAAAACATAGACAGTAGGAAGACTCAGTCATCCTGTACTTATGTCGGCATTGTGTCTCTTATATTTATTTCCGATGAAATTTTTGTGTTTCATCGTGAATGGGAAGGTCCAAGGGACATAGTAAACCTGCAGAGGTGCATCGGAAAGTAAAACTGATGACACAGGAAACGCTCAAATTCTAGACAGTAGGAAGACTCAGTCTTCCTGTACTTAAGTCGGCATTGTGTCTCTTATATTTAAATCCGATGCAATTTCTGTGTTTCATCGTCAAGGGGAAGGTCCAAGGGATACAGTAAACCTGCATAGGTGCATCGGAATGTAAAACTGGTGACACAGGAGACGCTCAAAACATAGACAGTAGGGAGACTCAGTCATCCTGTACTTATGTCGGCATTGTGTCTCTTATATTTATTTCCGATGGAATTTCGGTGTTTCATCGTGAATGGGAAGGTCCAAGGGACATAGTAAACCTGCAGAGGTGCATCGGAAAGTAAAACAGATGACACAGGAAACGCTCAAATTCTAGACAGTAGGAAGACTCAGTCTTCCTGTACTTAAGTCGGCATTGTGTCTCTTATATTTAATTCCGATGCAATTTCTGTGTTTCATCGTCAATGGGAAGGTCCAAGGGATACAGTAAACCTGCAGAGGTGCATCGGAATGTAAAACTGGTAACACAGGAAACGCTCAAAACATAGACAGTAGGAAGATTCAGTCTTCCTGTACTTATGTCGCCATTGTGTCTCTTATATTTATTTCCGATGCAATTTCTAGTTTTCATCGACAATGGGAAGGTCCAAGGTGTACAGTAAACCTGCAGAGATGCATCAGAATGTAAAACTGGTGACACAGGAGACGCTCAAAACATAGACAGTAGGAAGACTAAGTCTTCCTGTACTTAAGTCGGCATTGTGTGGCTCTGAGCACTATGGGACTTAACATCTGTGGTCATTAGTCCCTTAGAACTTAGAACTACTTAAACCTAACTAACCTAAGGACATCACCCTCATCCATGCACGAGGCAGGATTCGAACCTGCGACCGTGACAGTCGCGCGGTTCCGGACTGAGCGCCTAGAACCGCTAGACCACCGCGGCCGGCCGGCATTCTGTCTCTTATATTTAATTCCGATGCAATTTCTGTGTTTCATCGGCAATGGGAACGTTCAAGGGATACAGTAAACCTGCAGAGGTGCATCGGAATGCAAAACTGGTAACACAGGAAACGCTCAAAACATAGACAGTAGGAAGACCCAGTCTTCCTGTACTTAAGTCGGCATTGTGTCTCTTATATTTATTTCCGATGCAATTTCTGTGTTTCATCGTCAATGGGAAGGTTCAAGGAATACAGTAAACCAACAGAGGTGCATCGGAATGTAAAAATGGTGACGCAGAAAACGCTCAAAACAGAGACAGTAGGAAGACTCAGTCTTCCTGTACTTAAGTCGGCATTGTGTCTCTTATATTTAATTGCGATGCGATTGACGTGTTTCATCGACAATGGGAATGTCCAGGGGATACAGAAAACCGGCAGAGGTGCATCGGATTGTAAAACTGGTGACACAGGAAACGCTCAAAACATAGACCGTAAGAAGACTCAGTTTTCATGTACTTAGGTCGGCATTGTGTCCCTTATATTTAATTCCGATGCAATTTCTGTGCTTCATCGTCAATGGGAAGGTCCAAGGGATACAGTAAACCTGCAAAGGTGCATCGGAATGTAAAACTGGTGACACAGGAAACGCTCAAAACATTGACAGTAAGAAGACAGTCTTCCTGTACTTAAGTCGGCATTGTGTCTCTTACATTTTTTTCCGATGAAATTTCTGTGTTTCATCGTGAATGGGAAGGTCCAAGGGATATAGTAAACCTGCAGATGTGCATCGGAAAGTAAAACTGATGACACAGGAAACGTTCAAAACATAGACAGTAGGAATATTCAGTCTTCCTGTACTTAAGTCGGCATTGTGTCTCTTATATTTAATTGCGATGCAATTTCTGTGTTTCATCGTCACTGTGAAGGTCCAACGGATACTGTAAACCAGTAGAGGTGCATCGGAATGTAAAACTGGTGACACAGGAAACGCTCAAATTATAGACATTAGGAAGACTCAGTCTTCCTGTACTTAAGTCGGCATTGTGTCTCTTATATTTAATTTCGATGCAATTTCTGTGTTTCATCGCCAATGGGAAGGTCCAAGGGATACAGTAAACCTGCAGAGGTGCATCAGAATGTAAAACTGGTGACACAGGAAACGCTCAAAACATAGACAGTAGGAAGACTCAGTCTTCCTGAACTTAAGTCGGCATTGTGTCTCTTATATTTATTTCCGATGAAGTTTCTGTGTTTCATCGTCAATGGGAAGGTCTTAGGGATATAGTAAACCTGCAGAGGTGCATCGGAAAGTAAAACTGATGACACAGGAAACGCTCAAAACATAGACAGTAGGAAGACTTAGTCTTCCTGTACTTAAGTCGGCATTGTGTCTCTTATATTTAATTGCGATGCAATTTCTGTGTTTCATCGTCACTGTGAAGGTCCAACGGATACTGTAAACCAGTAGAGGTGCATCGGAATGTAAAACTGGTGACACAGGAAACGCTCAAATTATAGACATTAGGAAGACTCAGTCTTCCTGTACTTAAGTCGGCATTGTGTCTCTTATATTTAATTCCGATGCAATTTCTGTGTTTCATCGCCAATGGGAAGGTCCAAGGGATACAGTAAACCTGCAGAGGTGCATCAGAATGTAAAACTGGTGACACAGGAAACGCTCAAACCATACACAGTAGGAAGACTCAGTCTTCCTGTACTTAAGTCGGCATTGTGTCTCTTATATTTAATTCCGATGCGATTTCCGTGTTTCATCGACAGTGGGAAGGTTCAAGGGATTCAGTAAACCGGCGGAGGTGAATCGGAATGTAAAACTGGTGACACAGGAAACGCTCAAAACATAGACCGTAAGAACACTCAGTTTTCTTGTACTTAAGTCGGCGTTGTGTCTCTTATATTTAATTCCGAAGCAATTTCTGTGTTTCAACGTCAATGGGAAGGTCCAATGGATACTGTAAACCTGCAGAGGTGAATCAGAATGTAAAACTGGTGACACAGGAAACGCTCAAAACAGAGACAGTAGGAAGACTCAGTCTTCCTGTACTTAAGTCGGCATTGTGTCTCTTATATTTAATTTCGATGCAATTTGTGTGTTTCATCGCCAATGGGAAGGTCCAAGGGATACAGTAAACCTGCAGAAGTGCATCGGAATGTAAAACTGGTGAAACAGGAAACGCTCAAAACATTGACTGTAAGAAGACTGTTTTCTTGTTCTTAAGTCGGCATTGTGTCTCTTATATTTAATTCCGATGCCATTTCTGTGTTTCGTCGTCACTGTGAAGGTCCAAGGGATACTGTAAACCTGTAGAGGTTGTGATGTTACAAAATAAATGTGATGTTGTTATTCAATGGAAAGTTGGAAATTGAGATTTAGCTTACTGTTTTATCAATCACAACTGGCGTAAGAATCATGTATTGACCATTGTCATAGAATATTGCATTATGAGATGTGATTAGTTTTTACTTGCAGTTTCGCGTGGCTTGAGGCAGTCACAACTAGCGTGCTATTGATTAAGAAATCGCATTATCGTCTTTCTAATTACTTCATGATCGTAGATACGATCATACCCGGTTGTGAAGTTATTGTTATGACAAAACAATTTCCTAAGGGACCAGAAAGTTCTTAAGGGCGCAAAAACAACTGGAACATTACACAAAAGGGAAATTCAATATTAAAGCTGATGCAAGAAGACGATAAAACAGTTTTCTCTTTATCAATGTAACACGCACATTCGACTGCTGATCTTGGTGTCTGTAAACTAACTCTTTGTTTCAATGGACCAATTACTCCCGATATGGAGCAACCATGAATCGGCAATGATAAAACTTTTGAAACAGAAGACACCTGTCTGAAGAGACATGATGACATCACATTGATGTTTGCTCCTGTATCAACAATGGCTGTGACAGGAATGTTGGCAATAGAAATCTTAATCGAAGCCTGGACCTGTTCATCATAAATGTCATTAATGTCTTGAGCTTCTAGGTCAGGTGCAAGGTCATCTCGTAAGTCGGTCTCATGGTCGTACCGTATCGCATTAACATACTCAGAATCAGAGTATTCGTTAGTACCCCCACTGGAACCGGCAGCGACCTCTATGAGGCTGAAAGGCGCTGCCTCTAATTTTCCGCAGGATGCTTAGTCTGTTTGTCATTCATGGCCTTAAGTGTTTGTTCCGTTTCGTATTGGTGCTGGTTATGTGGTACAAATGCCGGTGTAAAGGGGTAAAATCCACTGGGTGCATTCACTTGTGAATAGAATATTTGAGACGGCTGCTGTCGCCCGATCTTTTGGTTGCCGGAAAAACCATTTCCTTGTGAAGGAAAGTTCGCATTTGGTGCCGTTTGAAAATTGTTCCGCGGTCCTCTACCCTGTGAAAAGTTGTTCTGATGTGCTGGGTGGCCTCCGCCTTGCCCATGCCACTTGCTATTTTTCGACCTATAACTTTGATTGTACACTGGCCCATTTGAAAAATTACCACTAGTTTGTGGAGAATTTCCATGCTGCTCAGGCGCAGAATTAAAGGGTGGGTTTCCGTACTGATGTTGTACCTGGTGGTTGTAAATTGGGTGGTATCTCTGCTGATTGCTGTAATTGGTTTTCTGCTTCAGTTTAAAGTTATTGCCGTTTGCGTTTTCATAACGGCTGGCAGGTTGGCAACAGCGGTCGCAGTAGCTCGCTCTCTCCTTCGGCGCATTGTTGTCCGCGTGCGATGCATTCTGCTGGCTGCCAGGGAAGAATTTGCCGCTGCCAACCTTGGAGCGCACATCCTCGCTAATTAAATCTAAGGAATCCAGCACAGAAAGGCATGCATCCGTGTCTTCTTCGGACACATTTACTAGTTTCTCTCTAATAGACACAGGGAGTTTGCTTTTAAGAATCATAATTACGTCCTTGGAAGAAATCGGAGAATCCCAGAATTTAATATTTGCTAGACACTTCTCAAAGTATCGCCGGAGACTTCCATGCTTCTCATTGAAAATTTCCGCACCATACACCTCCTTCCTTAATCTTTGCTGTACCCCATTACTCCAAAATTTTGCCAAGAACATTTTCTCAAACTCTTCATAATTCCTACACGTGTCTACCATTTCCGTTCCCCATAATGCTGCATCACCAGAAATAAAGCCAGTGACGAACTGAATACGCTGTCTGTCTGTCCAGCTCATGGGAAATATGCCGGAAAAATTCATTAGGAACACGATGGGGTGTATTTCTCGCTTCTCCGGATGAAAAACAGGAAAAGTGCGATGCTTAATCACACTTTCCTCTTGCATTAAACTCACGATTGTGGGCGGATCATCTACGATCATGAAGTAATTAGAAAGACGATAATGCGATTTCTTAATCAATAGCACGCTAGTTGTGACTGCCTCAAGCCACGCGAAACTGCAAGTAAAAACTAATCACATCTCATAATGCAATATTCTATGACAATGGTCAATCCATGATTCTTACGCCAATTGTGATTGATAAAACAGTAAGCTAAATCTCAATTTCCAACTTTCCATTGAATAACAACATCACTTTTATTTTGTAACATCACAAGGTGCGTCGCAATGTAAAACTAGTGACACACGAAACGCTCAAAACATAGACAGTAGGAAGACTCAGTCTTCCTGTACTTAAGTCGGCATTGTGTCTCTTACATTTAATTCCGATGCAATTTCTGTGTTTCATCGTCAAGGGGAAGGTCCAAGGGATACAGTAAACCTGCATAGGTGCATCGGAATGTAAAACTGGTGACACAGGAGACGCTCAAAACATAGACAGTAGGGAGACTCAGTCATCCTGTACTTATGTCGGCATTGAGTCTCTTATATTTATTTCCGATGAAATTTCTGTGTTTCATCGTGAATGGGAAGGTCCAAGGGACATAGTAAACCCGCAGAGGTGCATCGGAAAGTAAAACTGATGACACAGGAAACGCTCTAATTGTAGACAGTAGGAAGACTCAGTCTTCCTGTACTTAAGTCGGCATTGTGTCTCTTATATTTAATTCCGATGCAATTTCTGTGTTTCATCGTCAATGGGAAGGTCCAAGGGATACAGTAAACCTGCAGAGGTGCATCGGAATATAAAACTGGTAACACAGGAAACGCTCAAAACATAGACAGTAGGAATATTCAGTCTTCCTGTACTTAAGTCGCCATTGTGTCTCCTATATTTATTTCCGTTGCAATTTCTGTTTTTCATCGACAATGGGAAGGTCCAAGGGATACAGTAAACCGGCAGAGGTGCATCGGAATGTAAACCTGGTGGCTCGGGAAACGCTCAAATCATAGACCGTAAGAAGACACAGTTTTCTTGTACTTAAGTCGGCGTTGTGTCTCTTATATTTAATTCCGATGCAATTTCTGTGTTTCATCGTCAATGGGAAGGTCCAAGGGATACAGTAAACCTGCAAAGGTGCATCGGAATGTAAAACTGGTGACACAGGAAACGCTCAAAACATAGACAGTAGGAAGACTCAGTCTTCCTGTACTTAAGTCGGCATTGTGTCTCTTATATTTAATTCCAATGCAATTTCTGTGTTTCATCGTCAATGGGAAGGTCCAAGGGAAACAGTAAACCTGCAGAGGTGCATCAGAATGTAAAACTGGTGACACAGGAGACGCTCAAAACATAGACAGTAGGAAGACTCAGTCTTCCTGTACTTAAGTCGGCATTGTGTCACTTATATTTAAATGCGATGCGATTTCCGTGTTTCATCGACAATGGGAATGTCCAGGGGATACAGAAAACCGGCAGAGGTGCATCGGAATGTAAAACTGGTGACACAGGAAACGCTCAATCATAGACAGTAGGAAGACTCAGTCTTCCTGTACTTATGTCGGCATTGTGTCTCTTATATTTATTTCCGATGAAATTTCTGTGTTTCATCGTGAATGGGAAGGTCCAAGGGATATAGTAAACCTGCGGAGGTGCATCGGAAAGTAAAACTGATGACACAGGAAACGCTCAAAACATACACAGTAGGAAGACTTAGTCTTCCTGTACTTAAGTCGGCATTGTGTCTCTTATATTTAACTCCGATGCAATTTCTGTGTTTCATCGTCAATGGGAAGGTCCAAGGGTTACAGTAAACCTGCAAAGGTGCATCGGAATGTAAAACTGGTGACACAGGAAACGCTCAAAACATTGACAGTAAGAAGACAGTCTTCCTGTACTTAAGTCGACATTGTGTCTCTTACATTTATTTCCGATGAAATTTCTGTGTTTCATCGTGAATGGGAAGGTCCAAGGGATATAGCAAACCTGCAGAGGTGCATCGGAAAGTAAAACTGATGACACAGGAAACGTTCAAAGCATAGACAGTAGGGAGACTTAGACTTCCTGTACTTAAGTCGGCATTGTGTTTCTTATATTTAATTCCGATGCAATTTCTGTGTTTCATCGCCAATGGGAAGGTCCAAGGGATACAGTAAACCTGCAGAGGTGCATCAGAATGTAAAACTGGTGACACAGGAAACGCTCAAAACATAGACAGTAGGAAGACTTACTCTTCCTGTACTTAAGTCTGCATTGTGTCTCTTATATTAATATCCGATGCAATTTCTGTGTTTCATCGTTAATGGGAAGGTCCAACAGATACAGCAAACCTGCAGAAGTGCATCGGAATGTAAGACTAGTGACACAGGAAACGCTCAAATTATAGACAGTAGGAAGACTCAGTCTTCCTGTACTTAAGTCGGCATTGTGTGTCTTATATTTAATTCCGATGCAATTTGTGTGTTTCATCGTCAATGGGAAGGTCCAAGGGATACAGTAAACCTGCAGAGGTGCATCAGAATGTAAGACTGGTGACACAGGAAACGCTCAAAGCATAGACAGTAGGAAGACTAAGTCTTCCTGTACTTAAGTCGGCATTGTGTGGCTCTGAGCACTATGGGACTTAACATCTGTGGTCATTAGTCCCCTAGAACTTAGAACTACTTAAACCTAACTAACCTAAGGACAACACCCACATCTATGCACGAGGCAGGATTTGAACCTGCGACCGTGACAGTCGCGCGGTTCCGCACTGAGCGCCTAGAACCGCTAGACCACCGCGGCCGGCCGGCATTCTGTCTCTTATATTTTATTCCGATGCAATTTCTGTGTTTCATCGTCAATGGGAACGTCCAAGGGATACAGTAAACCTGCAGAGGTGAATCGGAATGCAAAACTAGAGACACAGGAATCGCTCAAAACATAGACAGTAGGAAGACTCATTCTTCCTGTACTTAAGTCGGCATTGTGTCTCTTATATTTAATTCCGATGCAATTTCTGTGTTTCATCGTCAATGGGAAGGTCCAAGGGATACAGTAAACCTGCTGAGGTGCATCGAAATGTAAAATTGGTGACACAGGAAACGCTCAAAACATAGACCGTAAGACGACTCAGTTTTCTTGTACTTCAGTCGGCATTGTGTCTCTTATATTTAATTCCGATGCAATTTGTGTGTTTCATCGTCAATGGGAAGGTCCAAGGAATACAGTAAACCTGCAGAGGTGCATCGGAATGTAAAACTGGTGACACAGGAAACGCTTAAGGCATAGACAGTAGGCAGACTCAGTCTTCCTGTACTTAAGTCGGCATTGTGTCTCTTATATTTAATTCCGATGCAATTTCTGTTTTTCATCGTCCATGGGAAGGTCCTATGGATACAGTAAACCTGCAGAGGTGAATAGGAATGTAAAACTCGTGGCACAGGAAACGCTCAAAACATAGACAGTAGGAAGACTCAGTCTTCCTGTACTTATGTCGGCATTGTGTCTCTTATATTTATTTCCGATGAAATTTCTGTGTTTCATCGTGAATGGGATGGTCCAAGGGATATAGTAAACATGCGGAGGTGCATCGGAAAGTAAAACTGATGACACAGGAAACGCTCAAAACATACACAGTAGGAAGACTTAGTCTTCCTGTACTTAAGTCGGCATTGTGTCTCTTATATTTAATTCCGATGCAATTTCTGTTTTTCATCGTCAATGGGAAGGTTCAAGGAATACAGTAAACATGCAGAGGTGCATCGGAAAGTAAAACTGATGACACAGGAAACGCTCAAAACATACACAGTAGGAAGACTTAGTCTTCCTGTACTTAAGTCGGCATTGTGTCTCTTATATTTAATTCCGATGCAATTTCTGTGTTACATCGTCACTGTGAAGGTCCAAGGGATACAGTAAACCTGTAGAGCTGCATCGGAATGCAAAACTGGTGACACAGGAAACGCTCAAATTATAGACATTAGGAAGACTCAGTCTTCCTGAACTTAAGTCGGCATTGTGTATCTTATATTTATTTCCGATGAAATTTCTGTGTTTCATCGTCAATGGGAAGGTCCAAGGGATATAGTAAACCTGCAGAGGTGCATCGGAAAGTAAAACTGATGACACAGGAAACGCTCAAAACATAGACAGTAGGAAGACTTACTCTTCCTGTACTTAAGTCGGCATTGTGTTTCTAATATTTAATTCCGATGCAATTTCTGTTTTTCATCGTCAATGGGAAGGTCCAAGGAATACAGTAAACCTGCAGAGGTGCATCGGAATGTAAAACTGGTGACACAGGAAACGCTCAAAGCATAGACAGTAGGAAGACTCAGTCTTCCTGTACTTAAGTCGGTATTGTGTCTCTTATATTTAATTCCGATGCAATTTCTGTTTTTCATCGTCCATGGGAAGGTCCTATGGATACAGTAAACCAGCAGAGGTGAATAGGAATGTAAAACTCGTGACACAGGAAACGCTCAAAACATAGACAGTAGGAAGACTCAGTCTTCCTGTACATAGGTCGGCATTGTGTATCTTATATTTATTTCCGATGAAATTTCTGTGTTTCATCGTCAATGGGAAGGTCCAAGGGATATAGTAAACCTGCAGAGGTGCATCGGAAAGTAAAACTGATGACACAGGAAACGCTCAAAACATAGACAGTAGGAAGACTTACTCTTCCTGTACTTAAGTCGGCATTGTGTTTCTAATATTTAATTCCGATGCAATTTCTGTTTTTCATCGTCAATGGGAAGGTCCAAGGAATACAGTAAACCTGCAGAGGTGCATCGGAATGTAAAACTGGTGACACAAGAGACGCTCAAAACATAGACAGTAGGGAGACTCAGTCATCCTGTACTTATGTCGGCACTGAGTCTCTTATATTTATTTCCGATGAAATTTCTGTGTTTCATCGTGAATGGGAAGGTCCAAGGGACATAGTAAACCTGCAGAGGTGCATCGGAAAGTAAAACTGATGACACAGGAAACGCTCAAATTGTAGACAGTAGGAAGACTCAGTCTTCCTGTACTAAAGTCGGCATTGTGTCTCTTATATTTAATTCCGATGCAATTTCTGTGTTTCATCGTCAATGGGAAGGTCCAAGGGATACAGTAAACCTGCAGAGGTGCATCGGAATGTAAAACTGGTAACACAGGAAACGCTCAAAACATAGACAGTAGGAATATTCAGCCTTCCTTTACTTAAGTCGCCATTGTGTCTCCTATATTTATTTCCGATGCAATTTCTGTTTTTCATCGACAATGGGAAGGTCCAAGGGATACAGTAAACCGGCAGAGGTGCATCGGAATGTAAACCTGGCGGCTCGGGAAACGCTCAAATCATAGACCGTAAGAAGACACAGTTTTCTTGTACTTAAGTCGGCGTTGTGTCTCTTATATTTAATTCCGATGCAATTTCTGTGTTTCATCGTCAATGGGAAGGTCCAAGGGATACAGTAAACCTGCAAAGGTGCATCGGAATGTAAAACTGGTGACACAGGAAACGCTCAAAACATAGACAGTAGGAAGACTCAGTCTTCCTGTACTTAAGTCGGCATTGTGTCTCTTATATTTAATTCCAATGCAATATCTGTGTTTCATCGTCAATGGGAAGGTCCAAGGGATACAGTAAACCTGCAGAGGTGCATCAGAATGTAAAACTGGTGACACAGGAGACGCTCAAAACATAGACAGTAGGAAGACTCAGTCTTCCTGTACTTAAGTCGGCATTGTGTCACTTATATTTAAATGCGATGCGATTTCCGTGTTTCATCGACAATGGGAATGTCCAGGGGATACAGAAAACCGGCAGAGGTGCATCGGAATGTAAAACTGGTGATACAGGAAACGCTCAATCATAGACAGTAGGGAGACTCAGTCTTCCTGTACTTATGTCGGCATTGTGTCTCTTATATTTATTTCCGATGAAATTTCTGTGTTTCATCGTGAATGGGAAGGTCCAAGGGATATAGTAAACCTGCGGAGGTGCATCGGAAAGTAAAACTGATGACACAGGAAACGCTCAAAACATACACAGTAGGAAGACTTAGACTTCCTGTACTTAAGTCGGCATTGTGTCTCTTATATTTAATTCCGATGCAATTTCTGTGTTTCATCGTCAATGGGAAGGTCCAAGGGTTACAGTAAACCTGCAAAGGTGCATCGGAATGTAAAACTGGTGACACAGGAAACGCTCAAAACATTGACAGTAAGAAGACAGTCTTCCTGTACTTAAGTCGGCATTGTGTCTCTTATATTTTTTTCCGATGAAATTTCTGTGTTTCATCGTGAATGGGAAGGTCCAAGGGATATAGCAAACCTGCAGAGGTGCATCGGAAAGTAAAACTGATGACACAGGAAACGTTCAAAGCATAGACAGTAGGGAGACTTAGACTTCCTGTACTTAAGTCGGCATTGTGTCTCTTATATTTAATTCCGATGCAATTTCTGTGTTTCATCGCCAATGGGAAGGTCCAAGGGATACAGTAAACCTGCAGAGGTGCATCAGAATGTAAAACTGGTGACACAGGAAACGCTCAAAACATAGACGGTAGGAAGACTTACTCTTCCTGTACTTAAGTCTGCATTGTGTCTCTTATATTAATATCCGATGCAATTTCTGTGTTTCATCGTTAATGGGAAGGTCCAACAGATACAGCAAACCTGCAGAAGTGCATCGGAATGTAAGACTAGTGACACAGGAAACGCTCAAATTATAGACAGTAGGAAGACTCAGTCTTCCTGTACTTAAGTCGGCATTGTGTGTCTTATATTTAATTCCGATGCAATTTGTGTGTTTCATCGTCAATGGGAAGGTCCAAGGGATACAGTAAACCTGCAGAGGTGCATCAGAATGTAAGACTGGTGACACAGGAAACGCTCAAAGCATAGACAGTAGGAAGACTAAGTCTTCCTGTACTTAAGTCGGCATTGTGTGGCTCTGAGCACTATGGGACTTAACATCTGTGGTCATTAGTCCACTAGAACTTAGAACTACTTAAACCTAACTAACCTAAGGACAACACCCACATCTATGCACGAGGCAGGATTTGAACCTGCGACCGTGACAGTCGCGCGGTTCCGCACTGAGCGCCTAGAACCGCTAGACCACCGCGGCCGGCCGGCATTCTGTCTCTTATATTTTATTCCGATGCAATTTCTGTGTTTCATCGTCAATGGGAACGTCCAAGGGATACAGTAAACCTGCAGAGGTGAATCGGAATGCAAAACTAGAGACACAGGAATCGCTCAAAACATAGACAGTAGGAAGACTCATTCTTCCTGTACTTAAGTCGGCATTGTGTCTCTTATATTTAATTCCGATGCAATTTCTGTGTTTCATCGTCAATGGGAAGGTCCAAGGGATACAGTAAACCTGCTGAGGTGCATCGAAATGTAAAATTGGTGACACAGGAAACGCTCAAACAGAGACATTTGGAATACTCAGCCTTCCTGTACTTAAGTCGGCATTGTGTCTCTTATATTTATTTCCGAGGAAATTTCTGTGTTTCATCGTCAATGGGAGGGTCCAAGGAATACAGTAAACCTGCAGAGGTGCATCGGAATGTAAAACTGGTGACACAGGAAACGCTTAAGGCATAGACAGTAGGCAGACTCAGTCTTCCTGTACTTAAGTCGGCATTGTGTCTCTTATATTTAATTCCGATGCAATTTCTGTTTTTCATCGTCCATGGGAAGGTCCTATGGATACAGTAAACCTGCAGAGGTGAATAGGAATGTAAAACTCGTGACACAGGAAACGCTCAAAACATAGACAGTAGGAAGACTCAGTCTTCCTGTACTTATGTCGGCATTGTGTCTCTTATATTTATTTCCGATGAAATTTCTGTGTTTCATCGTGAATGGGAAGGTCCAAGGGATATAGTAAACATGCGGAGGTGCATCGGAAAGTAAAACTGATGACACAGGAAACGCTCAAAACATACACAGTAGGAAGACTTAGTCTTCCTGTACTTAAGTCGGCATTGTGTCTCTTATATTTAATTCCGATGCAATTTCTGTTTTTCATCGTCAATGGGAAGGTTCAAGGAATACAGTAAACATGCAGAGGTGCATCGGAAAGTAAAACTGATGACACAGGAAACGCTCAAAACATACACAGTAGGAAGACTTAGTCTTCCTGTACTTAAGTCGGCATTGTGTCTCTTATATTTAATTCCGATGCAATTTCTGTGTTACATCGTCACTGTGAAGGTCCAAGGGATACAGTAAACCTGTAGAGCTGCATCGGAATGCAAAACTGGTGACACAGGAAACGCTCAAATTATAGACATTAGGAAGACTCAGTCTTCCTGAACTTAAGTCGGCATTGTGTATCTTATATTTATTTCCGATGAAATTTCTGTGTTTCATCATCAATGGGAAGGTCCAAGGGATATAGTAAACCTGCAGAGGTGCATCGGAAAGTAAAACTGATGACACAGGAAACGCTCAAAACATAGACAGTAGGAAGACTTACTCTTCCTGTACTTAAGTCGGCATTGTGTTTCTAATATTTAATTCCGATGCAATTTCTGTTTTTCATCGTCAATGGGAAGGTCCAAGGAATACAGTAAACCTGCAGAGGTGCATCGGAATGTAAAACTGGTGACACAGGAAACGCTCAAAGCATAGACAGTAGGAAGACTCAGTCTTCCTGTACTTAAGTCGGCATTGTGTCTCTTATATTTAATTCCGATGCAATTTCTGTTTTTCATCGTCCATGGGAAGGTCCTATGGATACAGTAAACCAGCAGAGGTGAATAGGAATGTAAAACTCGTGACACAGGAAACGCTCAAAACATAGACAGTAGGAAGACTCAGTCTTCCTGTACATAGGTCGGCATTGTGTCTCTTATATTTATTTCCGATGAAATTTCTGTGTTTCATCGTCAATGGGAAGGTCCAAGGGATATAGTAAACCTGCAGAGGTGCATCGGAAAGTAAAACTGATGACACAGGAAACGCTCAAAACATAGACAGTAGGAAGACTTACTCTTCCTGTACTTAAGTCGGCATTGTGTTTCTAATATTTAATTCCGATGCAATTTCTGTTTTTCATCGTCAATGGGAAGGTCCAAGGAATACAGTAAACCTGCAGAGGTGCATCGGAATGTAAAACTGGTGACACAGGAGACGCTCAAAACATAGACAGTAGGGAGACTCAGTCATCCTGTACTTATGTCGGCATTGAGTCTCTTATATTTATTTCCGATGAAATTTCTGTGTTTCATCGTGAATGGGAAGGTCCAAGGGACATAGTAAACCTGCAGAGGTGCATCGGAAAGTAAAACTGATGACACAGGAAACGCTCAAATTGTAGACAGTAGGAAGACTCAGTCTTCCTGTACTTAAGTCGGCATTGTGTCTCTTATATTTAATTCCGATGCAATTTCTGTGTTTCATCGTCAATGGGAAGGTCCAAGGGATACAGTAAACCTGCAGAGGTGCATCGGAATGTAAAACTGGTAACACAGGAAACGCTCAAAACATAGACAGTAGGAAGACTCAGTCTTCCTGTACTTAAGTCGGCATTGGTCTCTTATATTTAATTCCAATGCAATTTCTGTGTTTCATCGTCAATGGGAAGGTCCAAGGGATACAGTAAACCTGCAGAGGTGCATCAGAATGTAAAACTGGTGACACAGGAGACGCTCAAACATAGACAGTAGGAAGACTCAGTCTTCCTGTACTTAAGTCGGCATTGTGTCACTTATATTTAAATGCGATGCGATTTCCGTGTTTCATCGACAATGGGAATGTCCAGGGGATACATAAAACCGGCAGAGGTGCATCGGAATGTAAAACTGGTGACACAGGAAACGCTCAATCATAGACAGTAGGAAGACTCAGTCTTCCTGTACTTATGTCGGCATTGTGTCTCTTATATTTATTTCCGATGAAATTTCTGTGTTTCATCGTGAATGGGAAGGTCCAAGGGATATAGTAAACCTGCGGAGGTGCATCGGAAAGTAAAACTGATGACACAGGAAACGCTCAAAACATACACAGTAGGAAGACTTAGTCTTCCTGTACTTAAGTCGGCATTGTGTCTCTTATATTTAATTCCGATGCAATTTCTGTGTTTCATCGTCAATGGGAAGGTCCAAGGGTTACAGTAAACCTGCAAAAGTGCATCGGAATGTAAAACTGGTGATACAGGAAACGCTCAAAACATTGACAGTAAGAAGACAGTCTTCCTGTACTTAAGTCGGCATTGTGTCTCTTACATTTATTTCCGATGAAATTTCTGTGTTTCATCGTGAATGGGAAGGTCCAAGGGATATAGCAAACCTGCAGAGGTGCATCGGAAAGTAAAACTGATGACACAGGAAACGTTCAAAGCATAGACAGTAGGGAGACTTAGACTTCCTGTACTTAAGTCGGCATTGTGTCTCTTATATTTAATTCCGATGCAATTTCTGTGTTTCATCGCCAATGGGAAGGTCCAAGGGATACAGTAAACCTGCAGAGGTGCATCAGAATGTAAAACTGGTGACACAGGAAACGCTCAAAACATAGACGGTAGGAAGACTTACTCTTCCTGTACTTAAGTCTGCATTGTGTCTCTTATATTAATATCCGATGCAATTTCTGTGTTTCATCGTTAATGGGAAGGTCCAACAGATACAGCGAACCTGCAGAAGTGCATCGGAATGTAAGACTAGTGACACAGGAAACGCTCAAATTATAGACAGTAGGAAGACTCTGTCTTCCTGTACTTAAGTCGGCATTGTGTGTCTTATATTTAATTCCGATGCAATTTGTGTGTTTCATCGTCAATGGGAAGGTCCAAGGGATACAGTAAACCTGCAGAGGTGCATCAGAATGTAAGACTGGTGACACAGGAAACGCTCAAAGCATAGACAGTAGGAAGACTAAGTCTTCCTGTACTTAAGTCGGCATTGTGTGGCTCTGAGCACTATGGGACTTAACATCTGTGGTCATTAGTCCCCTAGAACTTAGAACTACTTAAACCTAACTAACCTAAGGACAACACCCACATCTATGCACGAGGCAGGATTTGAACCTGCGACCGTGACAGTCGCGCGGTTCCGCACTGAGCGCCTAGAACCGCTAGACCACCGCGGCCGGCCGGCATTCTGTCTCTTATATTTTATTCCGATGCAATTTCTGTGTTTCATCGTCAATGGGAACGTCCAAGGGATACAGTAAACCTGCAGAGGTGAATCGGAATGCAAAACTAGAGACACAGGAATCGCTCAAAACATAGACAGTAGGAAGACTCATTCTTCCTGTACTTAAGTCGGCATTGTGTCTCTTATATATAATTCCGATGCAATTTCTGTGTTTCATCGTCAATGGGAAGGTCCAAGGGATACAGTAAACCTGCTGAGGTGCATCGAAATGTAAAATTGGTGACACAGGAAACGCTCAAACAGAGACATTTGGAATACTCAGCCTTCCTGTACTTAAGTCGGCATTGTGTCTCTTATATTTATTTCCGAGGAAATTTCTGTGTTTCATCGTCAATGGGAAAGTCCAAGGGATATAGTAAACCTGCAGAGGTGCATCGGAAAGTAAAACTGATGACACAGGAAACGCTCAAACAATGACAGTAGGAAGACTTATTCTTCCTGTACTTAAGTCGGCATTGTGTCTCTTTTATTTAATTCCGATGCAATTTCTGTTTTTCATCGTCAATGGGAAGGTTCAAGGAATACAGTAAACATGCAGAGGTGCATCGGAATGTAAAAATGGTGACACAGGAAACGCTCAAATCATAGACAGTAGGAAGACTCAGTCTTCCTGTACTTAAGTCGGCATTGTGTCTCTTATATTTAATTCCGACGCGATTTCCGTGTTTCATCGACAATGGGATGGTCCAAGGGATACAGAAAACCGGCAGAGGTGCATCGGAATGTAAAACTGGTGACACAGGAAACGCTCAAAACATATACCGTAAGACGACTCAGTTTTCTTGTACTTCAGTCGGCATTGTGTCTCTTATATTTATTTCCGATGCAATTTGTGTGTTTCATCGTCAATGGGAAGGTCCAAGGAATACAGTAAACCTGCAGAGGTGCATCGGAATGTAAAACTGGTGACACAGGAAACGCTTAAGGCATAGACAGTAGGCAGACTCAGTCTTCCTGTACTTAAGTCGGCATTGTGTCTCTTATATTTAATTCCGATGCAATTTCTGTTTTTCATCGTCCATGGGAAGGTCCTATGGATACAGTAAACCTGCAGAGGTGAATAGGAATGTAAAACTCGTGACACAGGAAACGCTCAAAACATAGACAGTAGGAAGACTCAGTCTTCCTGTACTTATGTCGGCATTGTGTCTCTTATATTTATTTCCGGTGAAATTTCTGTGTTTCATCGTGAATGGGAAGGTCCAAGGGATATAGTAAACATGCGGAGGTGCATCGGAAAGTAAAACTGATGACACAGGAAACGCTCAAAACATACACAGTAGGAAGACTTAGTCTTCCTGTACTTAAGTCGGCATTGTGTCTCTTATATTTAATTCCGATGCAATTTCTGTTTTTCATCGTCAATGGGAAGGTTCAAGGAATACAGTAAACATGCAGAGGTGCATCGGAAAGTAAAGCTGATGACACAGGAAACGCTCAAAACATACACAGTAGGAAGACTTAGTCTTCCTGTACTTAAGTCGGCATTGTGTCTCTTATATTTAATTACGATGCAATTTCTGTGTTACATCGTCACTGTGAAGGTCCAAGGGATACAGTAAACCTGCAGAGGTGCATCGGAATGTAAAACTGGTGACACAGGAAACGCTCAAAGCATAGACAGTAGGAAGACTCAGTCTTCCTGTACTTAAGTCGGCATTGTGTCTCTTATATTTAATTCCGATGCAATTTCTGTTTTTCATCGTCCATGGGAAGGTCCTATGGATACAGTAAACCAGCAGAGGTGAATAGGAATGTAAAACTCGTGACACAGGAAACGCTCAAAACATAGACAGTAGGAAGACTCAGTCTTCCTGTACATAGGTCGGCATTGTGTCTCTTATATTTATTTCCGATGATATTTCTGTGTTTCATCATGAATGGGAAGGTCCAAGGGATATAGTAAACCTGCAGAGGTGCAGCGGAAAGTAAAACTGATGACACAGGAAACGATCAAAACATAGACAGTAGGAAGACTCAGTCTTCCTGTACTTAAGTCGGCATTGTGTCTCTTATATTTAATTCCGATGCAATTTCTGTTTTTCATCGTCCATGGGAAGGTACTATGGATACAGTAAACATGCAGAGGTGCATCGGAATGTAAAAATGGTGACACAGGAAACGCTCAAAACATAGACAGTAGGAAGACTCAGTCTTCCTGTACTTAAGTCGGCATTGTGTCTCTTATATTTAATTCCGACGCGATTTCCGTGTTTCATCGACAATGGGAAGGTCCAAGGGATACAGAAAACCGGCAGAGGTGCATCGGAATGTAAAACTGGTGACACAGGAAACGCTCAAAACATAGACCGTAAGAAGACTCAGTTTTCTTGTACTTCAGTCGGCGTTGTGTCTCTTATATTTAATTCCGATGCAATTTGTGTTTCATCGTCAATGGGAAGGTCCAAGGGATACAGTAAAACTGCAAAGGTCCATCGGAATGTAAAACTGGTGACACTGGAAACGCTCAAAGCATACACAGTAGGAAGACAGTCTTCCTGTACTTAAGTCGGCATTGTGTCTCTTACATTTATTTCCGATGAAATTTCTGTGTTTCATCGTGAATGGGAAGGACCAAGGGATATAGTAAACCTGCAGAGGTGCATCGGAAAGTAAAAATGATGACACAGGAAACGCTCAAAACATAGAAAGTAGGATGACTTAGTCTTCCTGTACTTAAGTCGGCATTGTGTCTCTTATATATAATTCCGATGCAATTTCTGTGTTTCATCGTCAATGGGAAGGTCCAAGGGATACAGTAAACCTGCAGAGGTGCATCGGAATGTAAAACTGGTGACACAGGAAACGCTCAAAACATAGACATTAGGAAGACTCAGTCTTCCTGTACTTAAGTCGGCATTGTGTCTCTTATATTTATTTCCGATGAAATTTCTGTGTTTCATCGTGAATGGGAAGGTCCAAGGGGTATAGTAAACCTGCAGAGGTGCATCGGAAAGTCAAACAGATGACACAGAAACGCTCAAATCATTGACAGTAGGAAGACTTAGTCTTCCTGTACTTAAGTCGGCATTGTGTCTCTTATATTTCATTCCGATGCAATTTCTGTTTTTCATCGTCAATGCGAAGGTGCAAGAGATACAGTAAACCTGCAAAGGTGCATCGGAATGTAAAACTGGTGACACAGGAAACGCTCAAAACATAGACAGTAGGAAGACAGTCTTCCTGTACTTAAGTCGGCATTGTGTCTCTTATATTTAATTCCGATGAAACTTATGTGTTTCATCGTGAATGGGAAGGTCCAAGAGATATAGTAAACCCGCAGAGGTGCATCGGAAAGTAAAACTGACGACACAGGAAACGCTCAAATCATAGACAGTACTTAGACTTAGTCTTCCTGTACTTAAGTCGGCATTGTGTCTCTTATATTTAATTCCGATGCAATTTGTGTGTTTCATCGTCACTGTGAAGGTCCAAGGGATACAGTATACCTGTAGAGGTGTATCGGAATGTAAAACTGGTGACACAGGAAACGCTCAAATTATAGACAGTAGGAAGACTCAGTCTTCCTGTACTTAAGTCGGCATTGTGTCTCTTATATTTAATTCCGATGCAATTTGTGTGTTTCATCGTCAATGGGAAGGTCCAAGGGATACAGTAAACCTGCAGAGGTGCATCAGAATGTAAAACTGGTGACACAGGAAACGCTCAAAGCATAGACAGTAGGAAGACTAAGTCTTCCTGTACTTAAGTCGGCATTGTGCGGCTCTGAGCACTATGGGACTTAACATCTGTGGTCATTAGTCCCCTAGAACTTAGAACTACTTAAACCTAACTAACCTAAGGACAACACCCACATCTACGCACGAGGCAGGATTCGAACCTGCGACCGTGACTGTCGCGCGGTTCCGGGCTGAGCGCCTAGAACCGCTAGACCACCGCGGCTGGCCGGCATTCTGTCTCTTATATTTTATTCCGATGCAATTTCTGTGTTTCATCGTCAATGGGAACGTCCAAGGGATACAGTAAACCTGCAGAGGTGCATCGGAATGCAAAACTAGAGACACAGGAAACGCTCAAAACATAGACAGTAGGAAGACTCAGTCTTCCTGTACTTAAGTCGGCATTGTGTCTCTTATATTTAATTCCGATGCAATTTCTGTGTTTCATCGTCAATGGGAAGGTCCAAGGGATACAGTAAACCTGCTGAGGTGCATCGAAATGTAAAACTGGTGACACAGGAAACTCTCAAAGCAGAGACAGTTGGAAGACTCAGTCTTCCTGTACTTAAGTCGGCATTGTGTCTCTTATATTTAATTCCGATGCAATTTCTGTGTTTCATCGTCAATGGGAAGGTTCAAGGAATACAGTAAACATGCAGAGGTGCATCTGAATGTAAAAATGTTGACACAGGAAACGCTCAAAACATAGACAGTAGGAAGACTCAGTCTTACTGTACTTATGTCGGCATTGTGTCTCTTATATTTAATTCCGACGCGATTTCCGTGTTTCATCGACAATGGGAATGTCCAGGGGATACAGAAAACCGGCAGAGGTGCATCGGAATGTAAAACTGGTGACACAGGAAACGCTCAAAACATAGACCGTAAGAAGACTCAGTTTTCTTGTACTTAGGTCGGCGTTGTGTCTCTTACATTTATTTCCGATGAAATTTCTGTGTTTCATCGTGAATGGGAAGGACCAAGGGATATAGTAAACCTGCAGAGGTGCATCGGAAAGTAAAACTGATGACACAGGAAACGTTCAAAACATAGACAGTAGGAAGACTTAGTCTTCCTGTACTTAAGTCGGCATTGTGTCTCTTACATTTAATTGCGATGCAATTTCTGTGTTTCACCGTGACTGTGAAGGTCCAAGGGATACAGTAAACCTGCAAAGGTGCATCGGAATGTAAAACTGGTGACACAGGAAACGCTCAAAACATTGACAGTAAGAAGACAGTCTTCCTGTACTTAAGTCGGCATTGTGTCTCTTATATTTAATTCCGATGCAATTTCTGTTTTTCATCGTCAATGGGAAGGTTCAAGGAATACAGTAAACATGCAGAGGTGCATCGGAAAGTAAAACTGATGACACAGGAAACGCTCAAAACATACACAGTAGGAAGACTTAGTCTTCCTGTACTTAAGTCGGCATTGTGTCTCTTATATTTAATTACGATGCAATTTCTGTGTTACATCGTCACTGTGAAGGTCCAAGGGATACAGTAAACCTGCAGAGGTGCATCGGAATGTAAAACTGGTGACACAGGAAACGCTCAAAGCATAGACAGTAGGAAGACTCAGTCTTCCTGTACTTAAGTCGGCATTGTGTCTCTTATATTTAATTCCGATGCAATTTCTGTTTTTCATCGTCCATGGGAAGGTCCTATGGATACAGTAAACCAGCAGAGGTGAATAGGAATGTAAAACTCGTGACACAGGAAACGCTCAAAACATAGACAGTAGGAAGACTCAGTCTTCCTGTACATAGGTCGGCATTGTGTCTCTTATATTTATTTCCGATGATATTTCTGTGTTTCATCATGAATGGGAAGGTCCAAGGGATATAGTAAACCTGCAGAGGTGCAGCGGAAAGTAAAACTGATGACACAGGAAACGATCAAAACATAGACAGTAGGAAGACTCAGTCTTCCTGTACTTGAGTCGGCATTGTGTCTCTTATATTTAATTCCGATGCAATTTCTGTTTTTCATCGTCCATGGGAAGGTACTATGGATACAGTAAACATGCAGAGGTGCATCGGAATGTAAAAATGGTGACACAGGAAACGCTCAAAACATAGACAGTAGGAAGACTCAGTCTTCCTGTACTTAAGTCGGCATTGTGTCTCTTATATTTAATTCCGACGCGATTTCCGTGTTTCATCGACAATGGGAAGGTCCAAGGGATACAGAAAACCGGCAGAGGTGCATCGGAATGTAAAACTGGTGACACAGGAAACGCTCAAAACATAGACCGTAAGAAGACTCAGTTTTCTTGTACTTCAGTCGGCGTTGTGTCTCTTATATTTAATTCCGATGCAATTTGTGTTTCATCGTCAATGGGAAGGTCCAAGGGATACAGTAAAACTGCAAAGGTCCATCGGAATGTAAAACTGGTGACACTGGAAACGCTCAAAGCATACACAGTAGGAAGACAGTCTTCCTGTACTTAAGTCGGCATTGTGTCTCTTACATTTATTTCCGATGAAATTTCTGTGTTTCATCGTGAATGGGAAGGACCAAGGGATATAGTAAACCTGCAGAGGTGCATCGGAAAGTAAAAATGATGACACAGGAAACGCTCAAAACATAGAAAGTAGGAAGACTTAGTCTTCCTGTACTTAAGTCGGCATTGTGTCTCTTATATATAATTCCGATGCAATTTCTGTGTTTCATCGTCAATGGGAAGGTCCAAGGGATACAGTAAACCTGCAGAGGTGCATCGGAATGTAAAACTGGTGACACAGGAAACGCTCAAAACATAGACATTAGGAAGACTCAGTCTTCCTGTACTTAAGTCGGCATTGTGTCTCTTATATTTATTTCCGATGAAATTTCTGTGTTTCATCGTGAATGGGAAGGTCCAAGGGGTATAGTAAACCTGCAGAGGTGCATCGGAAAGTCAAACAGATGACACAGAAACGCTCAAATCATTGACAGTAGGAAGACTTAGTCTTCCTGTACTTAAGTCGGCATTGTGTCTCTTATATTTCATTCCGATGCAATTTCTGTTTTTCATCGTCAATGCGAAGGTGCAAGAGATACAGTAAACCTGCAAAGGTGCATCGGAATGTAAAACTGGTGACACAGGAAACGCTCAAAACATAGACAGTAGGAAGACAGTCTTCCTGTACTTAAGTCGGCATTGTGTCTCTTATATTTAATTCCGATGAAACTTATGTGTTTCATCGTGAATGGGAAGGTCCAAGAGATATAGTAAATCCGCAGAGGTGCATCGGAAAGTAAAACTGACGACACAGGAAACGCTCAAATCATAGACAGTACTTAGACTTAGTCTTCCTGTACTTAAGTCGGCATTGTGTCTCTTATATTTAATTCCGATGCAATTTGTGTGTTTCATCGTCACTGTGAAGGTCCAAGGGATACAGTATACCTGTAGAGGTGTATCGGAATGTAAAACTGGTGACACAGGAAACGCTCAAATTATAGACAGTAGGAAGACTCAGTCTTCCTGTACTTAAGTCGGCATTGTGTCTCTTATATTTAATTCCGATGCAATTTGTGTGTTTCATCGTCAATGGGAAGGTCCAAGGGATACAGTAAACCTGCAGAGGTGCATCAGAATGTAAAACTGGTGACACAGGAAACGCTCAAAGCATAGACAGTAGGAAGACTAAGTCTTCCTGTACTTAAGTCGGCATTGTGCGGCTCTGAGCACTATGGGACTTAACATCTGTGGTCATTAGTCCCCTAGAACTTAGAACTACTTAAACCTAACTAACCTAAGGACAACACCCACATCTACGCACGAGGCAGGATTCGAACCTGCGACCGTGACTGTCGCGCGGTTCCGGACTGAGCGCCTAGAACCGCTAGACCACCGCGGCTGGCCGGCATTCTGTCTCTTATATTTTATTCCGATGCAATTTCTGTGTTTCATCGTCAATGGGAACGTCCAAGGGATACAGTAAACCTGCAGAGGTGCATCGGAATGCAAAACTAGAGACACAGGAAACGCTCAAAACATAGACAGTAGGAAGACTCAGTCTTCCTGTACTTAAGTCGGCATTGTGTCTCTTATATTTAATTCCGATGCAATTTCTGTGTTTCATCGTCAATGGGAAGGTCCAAGGGATACAGTAAACCTGCTGAGGTGCATCGAAATGTAAAACTGGTGACACAGGAAACTCTCAAAGCAGAGACAGTTGGAAGACTCAGTCTTCCTGTACTTAAGTCGGCATTGTGTCTCTTATATTTATTTCCGATGAAATTTCTGTGTTTCATCGTCAATGGGAAGGTCCAAGGGATATAGTAAACCTGCAGAGGTGCATCGGAAAGTAAAACCGATGACACAGGAAACGCTCAAACATAGACAGTAGGAAGACTTAGTCTTCCTGTACTTAAGTCGGCATTGTGTCTCTTATATTTAATTCCGATGCAATTTCTGTGTTTCATCGTCAATGGGAAGGTTCAAGGAATACAGTAAACATGCAGAGGTGCATCGGAATGTAAAAATGTTGACACAGGAAACGCTCAAAACATAGACAGTAGGAAGACTCAGTCTTCCTGTACTTAAGTCGGCATTGTGTCTCTTATATTTAATTCCGACGCGATTTCCGTGTTTCATCGACAATGGGAATGTCCAGGGGATACAGAAAACCGGCAGAGGTGCATCGGAATGTAAAACTGGTGACACAGGAAACGCTCAAAACATAGACCGTAAGAAGACTCAGTTTTCTTGTACTTAGGTCGGCGTTGTGTCTCTTACATTTATTTCCGATGAAATTTCTGTGTTTCATCGTGAATGGGAAGGACCAAGGGATATAGTAAACCTGCAGAGGTGCATCGGAAAGTAAAACTGATGACACAGGAAACGTTCAAAACATAGACAGTAGGAAGACTTAGTCTTCCTGTACTTAAGTCGGCATTGTGTCTCTTACATTTAATTGCGATGCAATTTCTGTGTTTCACCGTGACTGTGAAGGTCCAAGGGATACAGTAAACCTGCAAAGGTGCATCGGAATGTAAAACTGGTGACACAGGAAACGCTCAAAACATTGACAGTAAGAAGACAGTCTTCCTGTACTTAAGTCGGCATTGTGTCTCTTATATTTAATTCCGATGCAATTTCTGTTTTTCATCGTCCATGGGAAGGTCCAATGGATACAGTAAACCTGCAGAGGTGAATAGGAATGTAAAACTCGTGACACAGGAAACGCTCAAAACATAGACAGTAGGAAGACTCAGTCTTCCTGTACATAGGTCGGCGTTGTGTCTCTTATATTTATTTCCGATGAAATTTCTGTGTTTCATCATGAATGGGAAGGTCCTAGGGATATAGTAAACCTGCAGAGGTCCATCGGAATGTAAAACTGATGACACATGAAACGATCAAAACATAGACAGTAGGAAGACTTAGTCTTCCTGTACTTAAGACGGCATTGTGACTCTTATATTTAATTCCGATGCAATTTCTATGTTCCATCGTCACTGTGAAGGGCCAAGGGATACTGTAAACCTGTAGAGGTGCTTCAAAATGTAAAACTGGTGACACAGGAAACGCTCAAATTATTGACAGTAGGAAGACTAAGTCTTCCTGTACTTAAGTCGGCATTGTGTCTCTTACATTTAATTTCGATGCAATTTCTGTGTTTCATCGTCAATGGGAGGGTCCAAGGGATACAGTAAACCTGCAGAGGTGCATCGGAATGTAAAACTAGAGACACAGGAAACGCTCAAAACATAGACAGTAGGAAGACTCAGTCTTCCTGTACTTAAGTCGGCATTGTGTCTCTTATATATAATTCCGATGCAATTTCTGTGTTTCATCGTCAATGGGAAGGTCCAAGGGATACAGTAAACCTGCTGAGGTGCATCGAAATGTAAAACTGGTGACACAGGAAACTCTCAAAGCAGAGACAGTTGGAAGACTCAGTCTTCCTGTACTTAAGTCGGCATTGTGTCTCTTATATTTATTTCCGATGCAATTTCTGTTTTTCATCGTCAATGGGAAGGTCCAAGGGATATAGTAAACCTGCAGAGGTGCATCGGAAAGTAAAACCGATGACACAGGAAACGCTCAAACATAGACAGTAGGAAGACTTAGTCTTCCTGTACTTAAGTCGGCATTGTGTCTCTTATATTAAATTCCGATGCAATTTCTGTGTTTCATCGTCAATGGGAAGGTTCAAGGAATACAGTAAACATGCAGAGGTGCATCGGAATGTAAAAATGTTGACACAGGAAACGCTCAAAACATAGACAGTAGGAAGACTCAGTCTTCCTGTACTTAAGTCGGCATTGTGTCTCTTATATTTAATTCCGACGCGATATCCGTGTTTCATCGACAATGGGAATGTCCAGGGGATACAGAAAACCGGCAGAGGTGCATCGGAATGTAAAACTGGTGACACAGGAAACGCTCAAAACATAGACCGTAAGAAGACTCAGTTTTCTTGTACTTAGGTCGGCGTTGTGTCTCTTACATTTATTTCCGATGAAATTTCTGTGTTTCATCGTGAATGGGAAGGACCAAGGGATATAGTAAACCTTCAGAGGTGCATCGGAAAGTAAAACTGATGACACAGGAAACGTTCAAAACATAGACAGTAGGAAGACTTAGTCTTCCTGTACTTAAGTCGGCATTGTGTCTCTTACATTTAATTGCGATGCAATTTCTGTGTTTCATCGTGACTGTGAAGGTCCAAGGGATACAGTAAACCTGCAAAGGTGCATCGGAATGTAAAACTGGTGACACAGGAAACGCTCAAAACATTGACAGTAAGAAGACAGTCTTCCTGTACTTAAGTCGGCATTGTGTCTCTTACATTTATTTCCGATGAAATTTCTGTGTTTCATCGTGAATGGGAAGGTCCAAGGGATATAGTAAACCTGCAGAGGTGCATCGGAAAGTAAAACTGATGACACAGGAAACGTTCAAAACGTAGACAGTAGGAAGACTTAGTCTTCCTGTACTTAAGTCGGCATTGTGTTTCTAATGTTTAATTCCGATGCAATTTCTGTTTTTCATCGTCAATGGGAAGGTCCAAGGAATACAGTAAACCTGCAGAGTTGCATCGGAATGTAAAACTGGTGACACAGGAAACGCTCAAAGCATAGACAGTAGGAAGACTCAGTCTTCCTGTACTTAAGTCGGCATTGTGTCTCTTATATTTAATTCCGATGCAATTTCTGTTTTTCATCGTCCATGGGAAGGTCCTATGGATACAGTAAACCTGCAGAGGTGAATAATAATGTAAAACTCGTGACACAGGAAACGCTCAAAACATAGACAGTATTAAGACTCAGTCTTCCTGTACATAGGTCGGCATTGTGTCTCTTATATTTATTTCCGATGAAATTTCTGTGTTTCATCATGAATGGGAAGGTCCTAGGGATATAGTAAACCTGCAGAGGTCCATCGGAATGTAAAACTGATGACACATGAAACGCTCAAAACATAGACAGTAGGAAGACTTAGTCTTCCTGTACTTAAGACGGCATTGTGACTCTTATATTTAATTCCGATGCAATTTCTATGTTCCATCGTCACTGTGAAGGTCCAAGGGATACTGTAAACCTGTAGAGGTGCTTCAAAATGTAAAACTGGTGACACAGGAAACGCTCAAATTATTGACAGTAGGAAGACTAAGTCTTCCTGTACTTAAGTCGGCATTGTGTCTCTTACATTTAATTCCGATGAAATTTCTGTGTTTCATCGTCAATGGGAGGGTCCAAGGGATACAGTAAACCTGCAGAGGTGCATCGGAATGTAAAACTGGTGACACAGGAAACGCTCAAATTATAGACAGTAGGAAGACTCAGACTTCCTGTACTTAAGTCGGCATTGTGTGTCTTATATTTAATTCCGATGCAATTTGTGTGTTTCATCGTCAATGGGAAGGTCCAAGGGATACAGTAAACCTGCAGAGGTGCATCAGTATGTAAAACTGGTGACACAGGAAACGCTCAAAGCATAGACAGTAGGAAGACTAAGTCTTCCTGTACTTATGTCGGCATTGTGTGGCTCTGAGCACTATGGGACTTAACATCTGTGGTCATTAGTCCCCTAGAACTTAGAACTACTTAAACCTAACTAACCTAAGGACAACACCCACATCTATGCACGAGGCAGGATTCGAACCTGCGACCGTGACAGTCGTGCGGTTCCGCACTGAGCGCCTAGAACCGCTAGACCACCGCGGATGGCCGGCATTCTGTCTCTTATATTTTATTCCGATACAATTTCTGTGTTTCATCGTCAATGGGAACGTCCAAGGGATACAGTAAACCTGCAGAGGTGCATTGGAATGCAAAACTAGAGACACAGGAAACGCTCAAAACATAGATAGTAGGAAGACTCATTCTTCCTGTACTTATGTCGGCATTGTGTCTCTTATATTTAATTCCGATGCAATTTCTGTGTTTCATCGTCAATGGGAAGGTCCAAGGGATACAGTAAACCTGCTGAGGTGCATCGAAATGTAAAATTGGTGACACAGGAAACGCTCAAATCATAGACAGTAGGAAGACTCAGTCTTCCTGTACTGAAGTCGGCATTGTGTCTCTTATATTTATTTCCGAAGAAATTTCTGTGTTTCATCGTCAATGGGAAAGTCCAAGGGATATAGTAAACCTGCAGAGGTGCATCGGAAAGTAAAACTGATGACACAGGAAACGCTCAAACATAGACAGTAGGAAGACTTAGTCTTCCTGTACTTAAGTCGCCATTGTGTCTCTTATATTTAATTCCGATGCAATTTCTGTTTTTCATCGTCAATGGGAAGGTTCATGGAATACAGTAAACATGCAGAGGTGCATCGGAATGTAAAAATGGTGACACAGGAAACGCTCAAAACATAGACCGTAAGAAGACTCAGTTTTCTTGTACTTCAGTCGGCGTTGTGTCTCTTATATTTAATTCCGATGCAATTTGTGTTTCATCGTCAATGGGAAGGTCCAAGGGATACAGTAAAACTGCAAAGGTCCATCGGAATGTAAAACTGGTGACACTGGAAACGCTCAAAACATACACAGTAGGAAGACAGTCTTCCTGTACTTAAGTCGGCATTGTGTCTCTTACATTTATTTCCGATGAAATTTCTGTGTTTCTTCGTGAATGGGAAGGTCCAAGGGATATAGTAAACCTGCAGAGGTGCATCGGAAAGTAAAACTGATGACACAGGAAACGCTCAAAACATAGAAAGTAGGAAGACTTAGTCTTTCTGTACTTAAGTCAGCATTGTGTCTCTTATATATAATTCCGATGCAATTTCTGTGTTTCATCGTCAATGGGAAGGTCCAAGGGATACAGTAAACCTGCAGAGGTGCATCGGAATGTAAAACTGGTGACACAGGAAACGCTCAAAACATAGACATTAGGAAGACTCAGTCTTCCTGTACTTAAGTGGGCATTGTGTCTCTTATACTTTATTCCGATGCGATTTCTGTGTCTCATCGACAATGGGAAGGTCCAAGGGATACAGTAAACCGGCAGGGTGCATCGGAATGTAAAACTGGTGACACGGGAAACGCTCAAAACATAGACCGTAAGAAGACTCTGTTTTCTTGTACTTAAGTCGGCGTTGTGTCTCTTATATTTAATTCCGATGCAATTTCTGTGTTTCATTGTCAATGGGAAGGTCCAAGGGATACAGTAAACCTGCAAAGGTGCATCGGAATGTAAAACTGGTGACACAGGAAACGCTCAAAACATAGACAGTAGGAAGACAGTCTTCCTGTACTTAAGTCGGCATTGTGTCCCTTATATTTAATTCCGATGAAACTTATGTGTTTCATCGTGAATGGGAAGGTCCAAGAGATATAGTAAACCTGCAGAGGTGCATCGGAAAGTAAAACTGATGACACAGGAAACGCTCATATCATAGACAGTACTTAGACTTAGTCTTCCTGTACTTAATTCGGCATTGTTTCTCTTATATTTAATTCCGATGCAATTTCTGTGTTTCATCGTCACTGTGAAGGTCCAAGGGATACAGTAAACCTGTAGAGGTGCATCGGAACGTAAAACTGGTGACACAGGAAACGCTCAAATTATAGACAGTAGGAAGACTCGGTCTTCCTGTACTTAAGTCGGCATTGTGTCTCTTATATTTAATTCCGATGCAATTTGTGTGTTTCATCGTCAATGGGAAGGTCCAAGGGATACAGTAAACCTGCAGAGGTGCATCAGAATGTAAAACTGGTGACACAGGAAACGCTCAAAGCATAGACAGTAGGAAGACTAAGTCTTCCTGTACTTAAGTCGGCATTGTGTGGCTCTGAGCACTATGGGACTTTACATCTGTGGTCATTAGTCCCCTAGAACTTAGAACTACTTAAACCTAACTAACCTAAGGACAACACCCACATCTACGCACGAGGCAGGATTCGAACCTGCAACCGTGACTGTCGCGCGGTTCCGGACTCAGCGCCTAGAACCGCTAGACCACCGCGGCCGGCCGGCATTCTGTCTCTTATATTTTATTCCGATGCAATTTCTGTGTTTCATCGTCAATGGGAACGTCCAAGGGATACAGTAAACCTGCAGAGGTGCATCGGAATGCAAAACTAGAGACACAGGAAACGCTCAAAACATAGACAGTAGGAAGACTCATTCTTCCTGTACTTAAGTCGGCATTGTGTCTCTTATATTTAATTCCGATGCAATTTCTGTGTTTCATCGTCAATGGGAAGGTCCAAGGGATACAGTAAACCTGCTGAGGTGCATCGAAATGTAAAACTGGTGACACAGGAAACTCTCAAAGCAGAGACAGTTGGAAGACTCAGTCTTCCTGTACTTAAGTCGGCATTGTGTCTCTTATATTTATTTCCGATGAAATTTCTGTGTTTCATCGTCAATGGGAAGGTCCAAGGGATATAGTAAACCTGCAGAGGTGTATCGGAAAGTAAAACCGATGACACAGGAAACGCTCAAACATAGACAGTAGGAAGACTTAGTCTTCCTGTACTTAAGTCGGCATTGTGCCTCTTATATTTAATTCCGATGCAATTTCTGTGTTTCATCGTCAATGGGAAGGTTCAAGGAATACAGTAAACATGCAGAGGTGCATCGGAATGTAAAAATGTTGACACAGGAAACGCTCAAAACATAGACAGTGGGAAGACTCAGTCTTCCTGTACTTAAGTCGGCATTGTGTCGATTATATTTAATTCCGACGCGATTTCCGTGTTTCATTGACAATGGGAAGGTCCAAGGGATACAGAAAACCGGCAGAGGTGCATCGGAATGTAAAACTGTGACACAGGAAACGCTCAAAACATAGACCGTAAGAAGACTCAGTTTTCTTGTACTTCAGTCGGCGTTGTGTCTCTTATTTTTAATTCCGATGCAATGTGTTTCATCGTCAATGGGAAGGTCCAAGGGATACAGTAAACCTGCAAAGGTCCATCGGAATATAAAACTGGTGACACAGGAAACGCTCAAAACATACACAGTAGGAAGACAGTCTTCCTGTACTTAAGTCGGTATTGTGCCTCTTACATTTATTTCCGATGAAATTTCTGTGTTTCATCGTGAATGGGAAGGTCCCAGGGATATAGTAAACCTGCAGAGGTGCATCGGAAAGTAGAACTGATGACACAGGAAACGCTCAAAACATAGACAGTAGGAAGACTTAGTCTTCCTGTACTTAAGTCGGCATTGTGTCTCTTATATTTAATTCCGATGCAATTTCTGTGTTTCATCGTCAATGGGAAGGTCCAAGGGATACAGTAAACCTGCAGAGGTGCATCGGAATGTAAAACTGGTGACACAGGAAACGCTTAAAACAGAGACATTAGTAAGACTCAGTCTTCCTGTACTTAAGTCGGCATTGTGTCTCTTATATTTATTTCCGATGAAATTTCTGTGTTTCATCGTCAATGGGAAGGTTCAAGGAATACAGTAAACATGCAGAGGTGCATCGGAATGTAAAAATGGTGACACAGGAAACGCTCAAAACATAGACAGTAGGAAGACAGTCTTCCTGTACTTAAGTCGGCATTGTGTCTCTTATATTTAATTCCGATGCAATTTCTGTGTTTCATCGTCAATGGGAAGGTCCAAGGGATACAGTAAACCTGCAGAGGTGCATCGGAATGTAAAACTGGTGACACAGGAAACGCTCAAAACAGAGACATTAGTAAGACTCAGTCTTCCTGTACCTAAGTCCGCATTGTGTCTCTTATATTTATTTCCGATGAAATTTCTGTTTTTCATCGTCAATGGGAAGGTTCAAGGAATACAGTAAACATGCAGAGGTGCATGGGAATGTAAAAATGGTGACACAGGAAACGCTCAAAACACAGACAGTAGGAAGACTCAGTCTTCCTGTACTTAAGTCGGCATTGTGTCTCTTATATTTAATTCCGACGCGATTTCCGTGTTTCATGGACAATGGGAAGGTCCAAGGGATACAGAAAACCGGCAGAGTTGCATCGGAATGTAAAACGGTTTACACAGGAAACGCTCAAAGCATAGACAGTAGGAAGACAGTCTTCCTGTACTTAAGTCGGCATTGTGTCTGTTATATTTAATTCCGATGCAATTTCTGTGTTTCATCGTGAATGGGAAGGTCCAAGGGGTATAGAAAACCTGCAGAGGTGCATCGGAATGTAAAACTGGTGACACAGGAAACGCTCAAAACAGAGACATTAGTAAGACTCAGTCTTCCTGTACTTAAGTCGGCATTGTGTCTCTTATATTTAATTCCGATGCGTTTTCGGTGTCTCATCGACAATGGGAAGGTCCAAGGGATACAGTAAATCTGCAGAGGTGCATCGGAATGTAAAACTGGTGACACAGGAAACGCTCAAAACATAGACATTTGGAAGACTCAGTCTTCCTGTACTTAAGTCGGCATTGTGTCTCTTATATTTAATTCCGATGCGTTTTCGGTGTCTCATCGACAATGGGAAGGTCCAAGGGATACAGTAAACCGGCAGGGTGCATCGGAATGTAAAACTGGTGACACGGGAAACGCTCAAAACATAGACCGTAAGAAGACTCTGTTTTCTTGTACTTAAGTCGGCGTTGTGTCTCTTATATTTTATTCCGATGCAATTTCTGTGTTTCATCGTCAATGGGAAGGTCCAAGAGATACAGTAAACCTGCAAAGGTGCATCGGAATGTAAAACTGGTGACACAGGAAACACTCAAAACATAGACAGTAGGAAGACAGTCTTCCTGTACTTAAGTCGGCATTGTGTCTCTTACATTTATTTCCGATGAAATTTCTGTGTTTCATCGTGAATGGGAAGGTCCAAGGGATATAGTAAACCTGCAGAGGGGCATCGGAATGTAAAACTGGTGACACAGGAAACGCTCAAATCATAGACATTAGTAAAACTCAGTCTTCATGTACTTAAGTAGGCATTGTGTCTCTTATATTTATTTCCGATGAAATTTCTGTGTTTCATCGTGAATGGGAAGGTCCATGGGGTATAGTAAACCTGCAGAGGTGCATCGGAAAGTAAAACACATGACACAGGAAACGCTCAAAACATTGACAGTAGGACGACTTAGTCTTCCTGTACTTAAGTCGGCATTGTGTCTCTTATATTTAATTCCGATGCAATTTCTGTTTTTCATCGCCAATGGGAAGGTCCAAGGGATACAGTAAATCTGCAGAGGTGCATCGGAATGTAAAACTGGTGACACAGGAAACGCTCAAAACATAGACATTTGGAAGACTCAGTCTTCCTGTACTTAAGTCGGCATTGTGTCTCTTATATTTAATTCCGATGCGTTTTCGGTGTCTCATCGACAATGGGAAGGTCCAAGGGATACAGTAAACCGGCAGGGTGCATCGGAATGTAAAACTGGTGACACGGGAAACGCTCAAAACATAGACCGTAAGAAGACTCTGTTTTCTTGTACTTAAGTCGGCGTTGTGTCTCTTATATTTTATTCCGATGCAATTTCTGTGTTTCATCGTCAATGGGAAGGTCCAAGAGATACAGTAAACCTGCAAAGGTGCATCGGAATGTAAAACTGGTGACACAGGAAACACTCAAAACATAGACAGTAGGAAGACAGTCTTCCTGTACTTAAGTCGGCATTGTGTCTGTTATATTTAATTCCGATGCAATTTCTGTGTTTCATCGTGAATGGGAAGGTCCAAGGGGTATAGAAAACCTGCAGAGGTGCATCGGAAAGTAAAACTAATGACACAACAAACGCTCAAAACAGTAGGAAGACTTAGTCTTCCTGTACTTAAGTCGGCATTGTGTCTCTTATATTTAATTCCGATGCAATTTCTGTGTTTCATCGTCAATGGGAAGGTCCAAGGGATACAGAAAACCTGCAGAGGTGCATCGGAATGTAAAACTGGTGACACAGGAAACGCTCAAAACAGAGACATTAGTAAGACTCAGTCTTCCTGTACTTAAGTCGGCATTGTGTCTCTTATATTTATTTCCGATGAAGTTTCTGTGTTTCATCGTCAATGGGAAGGTTCAAGGAATACAGTAAACATGCAGAGGTGCATCGGAATGTAAAAATGGTGAACAGGAAACGCTCAAAACATAGACAGTAGGAAGACAGTCTTCCTGTACTTAAGTCGGCATTGTGTCTCTTACATTTATTTCCGATGAAATTTCTGTGTTTCATCGTGAATGGGAAGGTCCAAGGGATATAGTAAATCTGCAGAGGTGCATCGGAAAGTAAAACTAATGACACAGGAAACGCTCAAAACAGTAGGAAGACTTAGTCTTCCTGTACTTAAGTCGGCATTGTGTCTCTTATATTTAATTCCGATGCAATTTCTGTGTTTCATCGTCAATGGGAAGGTCCAAGGGATACAGTAATCCTGCAGAGGTGCATCGGAATGTAAAACTGGTGACACAGGAAACGCTCAAAACAGAGACATTAGTAAGACTCAGTCTTCTTGTACCTAAGTCCGCATTGTGTCTCTTATATTTATTTCCGATGAAATTTCTGTGTTTCATCGTCAATGGGAAGGTTCAAGGAATACAGTAAACATGCAGAGGTGCATGGGAATGTAAAAATGGTGACACAGGAAACGCTCAAAACACAGACAGTAGGAAGACTCAGTCTTCCTGTACTTAAGTCGGCATTGTGTCTCTTATATTTAATTCCGAGGCGATTTCCGTGTTTCATCGACAATGGGAAGGTCCAAGGGATACAGAAAACCGGCAGAGTTGCATCGGAATGTAAAACGGTTTACACAGGAAACGCTCAAAGCATAGACCGTCTGAAGACTCAGTTTTCGTGTACTTCAGTCGGCGTTGTGTCTCTTATATTTAATTCCGATGCAATTTGTGTTTCATCGACAATGGGAAGGTCCAAGGGATACAGTAAACCTGCAAATGTCCATCGGAATGTAAAACTGGTGACACAGGAAACGCTCAAAACATACACAGTAGGAAGACAGTCTTCCTGTACTTAAGTCGGCATTGTGTCTCTTACTTTTATTTCCGATGAAATTTCTGCGTTTCATCGTGAATGGCAAGGTCCAAGGGATATAGTAAATCTGCAGAGGTGCATCGGAAAGTAGAACTAATGACACAGGAATCGCTCAAAACAGTAGGAAGATTTAGTCTTCCTGTACTTATGTCGGCATTGTGTCTCTTATATTTAATTCCGATGCAATTTCTGTATTTCATCGTCAATGGGAAGGTCCAAGGGATACACTAAACCTGCAGAGGTGCATCGGAATGTAAAACTGGTGACACAGGAAACGCTCAAATCAGAGACATTAGTAAGACTCAGTCTTCCTGTACTTAAGTCGGCATTGTGTCTCTTATATTTATTTCCGATGAAATTTCTGTGTTTCATCGTCAATGGGAAGGTTCAAGGAATACAGTAAACATGCAGAGGTGCATCGGAATGTAAAAATGGTGACACAGGAAACTTTCAAAACATAGACAGTAGGAAGACTCAGTCTTCCTGTACTTAAGTCGGCATTGTGTCTCTTATATTTAATTCCGACGCGATTTCCGTGTTTCATCGTCAATGGGAAGGTCCAAGGGATACAGTAAACTTGCAAAGGTCCATCGGAATGTAAAACTGGTGACACAGGAAACGCTCAAAACATACACAGTAGGAAGACAGTCTTCCTGTACTTAAGTCGGCATTGTGTCTCTTACATTTATTTCCGATGAAATTACTGTGTTTCATCGTGAATGGGAAGGTCCAAGGGATATAGTTAACCTGCAGAGGGGCATCGGAATGTAAAACTGGTGACACAGGAAACGCTCAAATCATAGACATTAGTAAGACTCAGTCTTCATGTACTTAAGTCGGCATTGTGTCTCTTATATTTATTTCCGATGAAATTTCTGTGTTTCATCGTGAATGGGAAGGTCCAAGGGGTATAGTAAACCTGCAGAGGTGCATCGGAAAGTAAAACACATGACACAGGAAACGCTCAAAACATTGACAGTAGGACGACTTAGTCTTCCTGTACTTAAGTCGGCATTGTGTCTCTTATATTTAATTCCGATGCAATTTCTGTTTTTCATCGTCAATGGGAAGGTCCAAGGGATACAGTAAACCTGCAGAGGTGCATCGGAATGTAAAACTGGTGACACAGGAAACGCTTAAGGCATAGACAGTAGGCAGACTCAGTCTTCCTGTACTTAAGTCGGCATTGTGTCTCTTATATTTAATTCCGATGCAATTTCTGTTTTTCATCGTCCATGGGAAGGTCCTATGGATACAGTAAACCTGCAGAGGTGAATAGGAATGTAAAACTCGTGACACAGGAAACGCTCAAAACATAGACAGTAGGAAGACTCAGTCTTCCTGTACTTATGTCGGCATTGTGTCTCTTATATTTATTTCCGGTGAAATTTCTGTGTTTCATCGTGAATGGGAAGGTCCAAGGGATATAGTAAACATGCGGAGGTGCATCGGAAAGTAAAACTGATGACACAGGAAACGCTCAAAACATACACAGTAGGAAGACTTAGTCTTCCTGTACTTAAGTCGGCATTGTGTCTCTTATATTTAATTCCGATGCAATTTCTGTTTTTCATCGTCAATGGGAAGGTTCAAGGAATACAGTAAACATGCAGAGGTGCATCGGAAAGTAAAACTGATGACACAGGAAACGCTCAAAACATACACAGTAGGAAGACTTAGTCTTCCTGTACTTAAGTCGGCATTGTGTCTCTTATATTTAATTACGATGCAATTTCTGTGTTACATCGTCACTGTGAAGGTCCAAGGGATACAGTAAACCTGCAGAGGTGCATCGGAATGTAAAACTGGTGACACAGGAAACGCTCAAAGCATAGACAGTAGGAAGACTCAGTCTTCCTGTACTTAAGTCGGCATTGTGTCTCTTATATTTAATTCCGATGCAATTTCTGTTTTTCATCGTCCATGGGAAGGTCCTATGGATACAGTAAACCAGCAGAGGTGAATAGGAATGTAAAACTCGTGACACAGGAAACGCTCAAAACATAGACAGTAGGAAGACTCAGTCTTCCTGTACATAGGTCGGCATTGTGTCTCTTATATTTATTTCCGATGATATTTCTGTGTTTCATCATGAATGGGAAGGTCCAAGGGATATAGTAAACCTGCAGAGGTGCAGCGGAAAGTAAAACTGATGACACAGGAAACGATCAAAACATAGACAGTAGGAAGACTCAGTCTTCCTGTACTTAAGTCGGCATTGTGTCTCTTATATTTAATTCCGATGCAATTTCTGTTTTTCATCGTCCATGGGAAGGTACTATGGATACAGTAAACATGCAGAGGTGCATCGGAATGTAAAAATGGTGACACAGGAAACGCTCAAAACATAGACAGTAGGAAGACTCAGTCTTCCTGTACTTAAGTCGGCATTGTGTCTCTTATATTTAATTCCGACGCGATTTCCGTGTTTCATCGACAATGGGAAGGTCCAAGGGATACAGAAAACCGGCAGAGGTGCATCGGAATGTAAAACTGGTGACACAGGAAACGCTCAAAACATAGACCGTAAGAAGACTCAGTTTTCTTGTACTTCAGTCGGCGTTGTGTCTCTTATATTTAATTCCGATGCAATTTGTGTTTCATCGTCAATGGGAAGGTCCAAGGGATACAGTAAAACTGCAAAGGTCCATCGGAATGTAAAACTGGTGACACTGGAAACGCTCAAAGCATACACAGTAGGAAGACAGTCTTCCTGTACTTAAGTCGGCATTGTGTCTCTTACATTTATTTCCGATGAAATTTCTGTGTTTCATCGTGAATGGGAAGGACCAAGGGATATAGTAAACCTGCAGAGGTGCATCGGAAAGTAAAAATGATGACACAGGAAACGCTCAAAACATAGAAAGTAGGAAGACTTAGTCTTCCTGTACTTAAGTCGGCATTGTGTCTCTTATATATAATTCCGATGCAATTTCTGTGTTTCATCGTCAATGGGAAGGTCCAAGGGATACAGTAAACCTGCAGAGGTGCATCGGAATGTAAAACTGGTGACACAGGAAACGCTCAAAACATAGACATTAGGAAGACTCAGTCTTCCTGTACTTAAGTCGGCATTGTGTCTCTTATATTTATTTCCGATGAAATTTCTGTGTTTCATCGTGAATGGGAAGGTCCAAGGGGTATAGTAAACCTGCAGAGGTGCATCGGAAAGTCAAACAGATGACACAGAAACGCTCAAATCATTGACAGTAGGAAGACTTAGTCTTCCTGTACTTAAGTCGGCATTGTGTCTCTTATATTTCATTCCGATGCAATTTCTGTTTTTCATCGTCAATGCGAAGGTGCAAGAGATACAGTAAACCTGCAAAGGTGCATCGGAATGTAAAACTGGTGACACAGGAAACGCTCAAAACATAGACAGTAGGAAGACAGTCTTCCTGTACTTAAGTCGGCATTGTGTCTCTTATATTTAATTCCGATGAAACTTATGTGTTTCATCGTGAATGGGAAGGTCCAAGAGATATAGTAAACCCGCAGAGGTGCATCGGAAAGTAAAACTGACGACACAGGAAACGCTCAAATCATAGACAGTACTTAGACTTAGTCTTCCTGTACTTAAGTCGGCATTGTGTCTCTTATATTTAATTCCGATGCAATTTGTGTGTTTCATCGTCTCTGTGAAGGTCCAAGGGATACAGTATACCTGTAGAGGTGTATCGGAATGTAAAACTGGTGACACAGGAAACGCTCAAATTATAGACAGTAGGAAGACTCAGTCTTCCTGTACTTAAGTCGGCATTGTGTCTCTTATATTTAATTCCGATGCAATTTGTGTGTTTCATCGTCAATGGGAAGGTCCAAGGGATACAGTAAACCTGCAGAGGTGCATCAGAATGTAAAACTGGTGACACAGGAAACGCTCAAAGCATAGACAGTAGGAAGACTAAGTCTTCCTGTACTTAAGTCGGCATTGTGCGGCTCTGAGCACTATGGGACTTAACATCTGTGGTCATTAGTCCCCTAGAACTTAGAACTACTTAAACCTAACTAACCTAAGGACAACACCCACATCTACGCACGAGGCAGGATTCGAACCTGCGACCGTGACTGTCGCGCGGTTCCGGACTGAGCGCCTAGAACCGCTAGACCACCGCGGCTGGCCGGCATTCTGTCTCTTATATTTTATTCCGATGCAATTTCTGTGTTTCATCGTCAATGGGAACGTCCAAGGGATACAGTAAACCTGCAGAGGTGCATCGGAATGCAAAACTAGAGACACAGGAAACGCTCAAAACATAGACAGTAGGAAGACTCAGTCTTCCTGTACTTAAGTCGGCATTGTGTCTCTTATATTTAATTCCGATGCAATTTCTGTGTTTCATCGTCAATGGGAAGGTCCAAGGGATACAGTAAACCTGCTGAGGTGCATCGAAATGTAAAACTGGTGACACAGGAAACTCTCAAAGCAGAGACAGTTGGAAGACTCAGTCTTCCTGTACTTAAGTCGGCATTGTGTCTCTTATATTTATTTCCGATGAAATTTCTGTGTTTCATCGTCAATGGGAAGGTCCAAGGGATATAGTAAACCTGCAGAGGTGCATCGGAAAGTAAAACCGATGACACAGGAAACGCTCAAACATAGACAGTAGGAAGACTTAGTCTTCCTGTACTTAAGTCGGCATTGTGTCTCTTATATTTAATTCCGATGCAATTTCTGTGTTTCATCGTCAATGGGAAGGTTCAAGGAATACAGTAAACATGCAGAGGTGCATCGGAATGTAAAAATGTTGACACAGGAAACGCTCAAAACATAGACAGTAGGAAGACTCAGTCTTCCTGTACTTATGTCGGCATTGTGTCTCTTATATTTAATTCCGACGCGATTTCCGTGTTTCATCGACAATGGGAATGTCCAGGGGATACAGAAAACCGGCAGAGGTGCATCGGAATGTAAAACTGGTGACACAGGAAACGCTCAAAACATAGACCGTAAGAAGACTCAGTTTTCTTGTACTTAGGTCGGCGTTGTGTCTCTTACATTTATTTCCGATGAAATTTCTGTGTTTCATCGTGAATGGGAAGGACCAAGGGATATAGTAAACCTGCAGAGGTGCATCGGAAAGTAAAACTGATGACACAGGAAACGTTCAAAACATAGACAGTAGGAAGACTTAGTCTTCCTGTACTTAAGTCGGCATTGTGTCTCTTACATTTAATTGCGATGCAATTTCTGTGTTTCACCGTGACTGTGAAGGTCCAAGGGATACAGTAAACCTGCAAAGGTGCATCGGAATGTAAAACTGGTGACACAGGAAACGCTCAAAACATTGACAGTAAGAAGACAGTCTTCCTGTACTTAAGTCGGCATTGTGTCTCTTATATTTAATTCCGATGCAATTTCTGTTTTTCATCGTCAATGGGAAGGTTCAAGGAATACAGCAAACATGCAGAGGTGCATCGGAAAGTAAAACTGATGACACAGGAAACGCTCAAAACATACACAGTAGGAAGACTTAGTCTTCCTGTACTTAAGTCGGCATTGTGTCTCTTATATTTAATTACGATGCAATTTCTGTGTTACATCGTCACTGTGAAGGTCCAAGGGATACAGTAAACCTGCAGAGGTGCATCGGAATGTAAAACTGGTGACACAGGAAACGCTCAAAGCATAGACAGTAGGAAGACTCAGTCTTCCTGTACTTAAGTCGGCATTGTGTCTCTTATATTTAATTCCGATGCAATTTCTGTTTTTCATCGTCCATGGGAAGGTCCTATGGATACAGTAAACCAGCAGAGGTGAATAGGAATGTAAAACTCGTGACACAGGAAACGCTCAAAACATAGACAGTAGGAAGACTCAGTCTTCCTGTACATAGGTCGGCATTGTGTCTCTTATATTTATTTCCGATGATATTTCTGTGTTTCATCATGAATGGGAAGGTCCAAGGGATATAGTAAACCTGCAGAGGTGCAGCGGAAAGTAAAACTGATGACACAGGAAACGATCAAAACATAGACAGTAGGAAGACTCAGTCTTCCTGTACTTAAGTCGGCATTGTGTCTCTTATATTTAATTCCGATGCAATTTCTGTTTTTCATCGTCCATGGGAAGGTACTATGGATACAGTAAACATGCAGAGGTGCATCGGAATGTAAAAATGGTGACACAGGAAACGCTCAAAACATAGACAGTAGGAAGACTCAGTCTTCCTGTACTTAAGTCGGCATTGTGTCTCTTATATTTAATTCCGACGCGATTTCCGTGTTTCATCGACAATGGGAAGGTCCAAGGGATACAGAAAACCGGCAGAGGTGCATCGGAATGTAAAACTGGTGACACAGGAAACGCTCAAAACATAGACCGTAAGAAGACTCAGTTTTCTTGTACTTCAGTCGGCGTTGTGTCTCTTATATTTAATTCCGATGCAATTTGTGTTTCATCGTCAATGGGAAGGTCCAAGGGATACAGTAAAACTGCAAAGGTCCATCGGAATGTAAAACTGGTGACACTGGAAACGCTCAAAGCATACACAGTAGGAAGACAGTCTTCCTGTACTTAAGTCGGCATTGTGTCTCTTACATTTATTTCCGATGAAATTTCTGTGTTTCATCGTGAATGGGAAGGACCAAGGGATATAGTAAACCTGCAGAGGTGCATCGGAAAGTAAAAATGATGACACAGGAAACGCTCAAAACATAGAAAGTAGGAAGACTTAGTCTTCCTGTACTTAAGTCGGCATTGTGTCTCTTATATATAATTCCGATGCAATTTCTGTGTTTCATCGTCAATGGGAAGGTCCAAGGGATACAGTAAACCTGCAGAGGTGCATCGGAATGTAAAACTGGTGACACAGGAAACGCTCAAAACATAGACATTAGGAAGACTCAGTCTTCCTGTACTTAAGTCGGCATTGTGTCTCTTATATTTATTTCCGATGAAATTTCTGTGTTTCATCGTGAATGGGAAGGTCCAAGGGGTATAGTAAACCTGCAGAGGTGCATCGGAAAGTCAAACAGATGACACAGAAACGCTCAAATCATTGACAGTAGGAAGACTTAGTCTTCCTGTACTTAAGTCGGCATTGTGTCTCTTATATTTCATTCCGATGCAATTTCTGTTTTTCATCGTCAATGCGAAGGTGCAAGAGATACAGTAAACCTGCAAAGGTGCATCGGAATGTAAAACTGGTGACACAGGAAACGCTCAAAACATAGACAGTAGGAAGACAGTCTTCCTGTACTTAAGTCGGCATTGTGTCTCTTATATTTAATTCCGATGAAACTTATGTGTTTCATCGTGAATGGGAAGGTCCAAGAGATATAGTAAACCCGCAGAGGTGCATCGGAAAGTAAAACTGACGACACAGGAAACGCTCAAATCATAGACAGTACTTAGACTTAGTCTTCCTGTACTTAAGTCGGCATTGTGTCTCTTATATTTAATTCCGATGCAATTTGTGTGTTTCATCGTCACTGTGAAGGTCCAAGGGATACAGTATACCTGTAGAGGTGTATCGGAATGTAAAACTGGTGACACAGGAAACGCTCAAATTATAGACAGTAGGAAGACTCAGTCTTCCTGTACTTAAGTCGGCATTGTGTCTCTTATATTTAATTCCGATGCAATTTGTGTGTTTCATCGTCAATGGGAAGGTCCAAGGGATACAGTAAACCTGCAGAGGTGCATCAGAATGTAAAACTGGTGACACAGGAAACGCTCAAAGCATAGACAGTAGGAAGACTAAGTCTTCCTGTACTTAAGTCGGCATTGTGCGGCTCTGAGCACTATGGGACTTAACATCTGTGGTCATTAGTCCCCTAGAACTTAGAACTACTTAAACCTAACTAACCTAAGGACAACACCCACATCTACGCACGAGGCAGGATTCGAACCTGCGACCGTGACTGTCGCGCGGTTCCGGACTGAGCGCCTAGAACCGCTAGACCACCGCGGCTGGCCGGCATTCTGTCTCTTATATTTTATTCCGATGCAATTTCTGTGTTTCATCGTCAATGGGAACGTCCAAGGGATACAGTAAACCTGCAGAGGTGCATCGGAATGCAAAACTAGAGACACAGGAAACGCTCAAAACATAGACAGTAGGAAGACTCAGTCTTCCTGTACTTAAGTCGGCATTGTGTCTCTTATATTTAATTCCGATGCAATTTCTGTGTTTCATCGTCAATGGGAAGGTCCAAGGGATACAGTAAACCTGCTGAGGTGCATCGAAATGTAAAACTGGTGACACAGGAAACTCTCAAAGCAGAGACAGTTGGAAGACTCAGTCTTCCTGTACTTAAGTCGGCATTGTGTCTCTTATATTTATTTCCGATGCAATTTCTGTGTTTCATCGTCAATGGGAAGGTTCAAGGAATACAGTAAACATGCAGAGGTGCATCGGAATGTAAAAATGTTGACACAGGAAACGCTCAAAACATAGACAGTAGGAAGACTCAGTCTTCCTGTACTTAAGTCGGCATTGTGTCTCTTATATTTAATTCCGACGCGATTTCCGTGTTTCATCGACAATGGGAATGTCCAGGGGATACAGAAAACCGGCAGAGGTGCATCGGAATGTAAAACTGGTGACACAGGAAACGCTCAAAACATAGACCGTAAGAAGACTCAGTTTTCTTGTACTTAGGTCGGCGTTGTGTCTCTTACATTTATTTCCGATGAAATTTCTGTGTTTCATCGTGAATGGGAAGGACCAAGGGATATAGTAAACCTGCAGAGGTGCATCGGAAAGTAAAACTGATGACACAGGAAACGTTCAAAACATAGACAGTAGGAAGACTTAGTCTTCCTGTACTTAAGTCGGCATTGTGTCTCTTACATTTAATTGCGATGCAATTTCTGTGTTTCACCGTGACTGTGAAGGTCCAAGGGATACAGTAAACCTGCAAAGGTGCATCGGAATGTAAAACTGGTGACACAGGAAACGCTCAAAACATTGACAGTAAGAAGACAGTCTTCCTGTACTTAAGTCGGCATTGTGTCTCTTATATTTAATTCCGATGCAATTTCTGTTTTTCATCGTCCATGGGAAGGTCCAATGGATACAGTAAACCTGCAGAGGTGAATAGGAATGTAAAACTCGTGACACAGGAAACGCTCAAAACATAGACAGTAGGAAGACTCAGTCTTCCTGTACATAGGTCGGCGTTGTGTCTCTTATATTTATTTCCGATGAAATTTCTGTGTTTCATCATGAATGGGAAGGTCCTAGGGATATAGTAAACCTGCAGAGGTCCATCGGAATGTAAAACTGATGACACATGAAACGATCAAAACATAGACAGTAGGAAGACTTAGTCTTCCTGTACTTAAGACGGCATTGTGACTCTTATATTTAATTCCGATGCAATTTCTATGTTCCATCGTCACTGTGAAGGTCCAAGGGATACTGTAAACCTGTAGAGGTGCTTCAAAATGTAAAACTGGTGACACAGGAAACGCTCAAATTATTGACAGTAGGAAGACTAAGTCTTCCTGTACTTAAGTCGGCATTGTGTCTCTTACATTTAATTTCGATGCAATTTCTGTGTTTCATCGTCAATGGGAGGGTCCAAGGGATACAGCAAACCTGCAGAGGTGCATCGGAATGTAAAACTGGTGACACAGGAAACGCTCAAAACATAGACAGTAGGAAGACTCAGTCTTCCTGTACTTAAGTCGGCATTGTGTCTCTTATATATAATTCCGATGCAATTTCTGTGTTTCATCGTCAATGGGAAGGTCCAAGGGATACAGTAAACCTGCTGAGGTGCATCGAAATGTAAAACTGGTGACACAGGAAACTCTCAAAGCAGAGACAGTTGGAAGACTCAGTCTTCCTGTACTTAAGTCGGCATTGTGTCTCTTATATTTATTTCCGATGCAATTTCTGTTTTTCATCGTCAATGGGAAGGTCCAAGGGATATAGTAAACCTGCAGAGGTGCATCGGAAAGTAAAACCGATGACACAGGAAACGCTCAAACATAGACAGTAGGAAGACTTAGTCTTCCTGTACTTAAGTCGGCATTGTGTCTCTTATATTAAATTCCGATGCAATTTCTGTGTTTCATCGTCAATGGGAAGGTTCAAGGAATACAGTAAACATGCAGAGGTGCATCGGAATGTAAAAATGTTGACACAGGAAACGCTCAAAACATAGACAGTAGGAAGACTCAGTCTTCCTGTACTTAAGTCGGCATTGTGTCTCTTATATTTAATTCCGACGCGATATCCGTGTTTCATCGACAATGGGAATGTCCAGGGGATACAGAAAACCGGCAGAGGTGCATCGGAATGTAAAACTGGTGACACAGGAAACGCTCAAAACATAGACCGTAAGAAGACTCAGTTTTCTTGTACTTAGGTCGGCGTTGTGTCTCTTACATTTATTTCCGATGAAATTTCTGTGTTTCATCGTGAATGGGAAGGACCAAGGGATATAGTAAACCTTCAGAGGTGCATCGGAAAGTAAAACTGATGACACAGGAAACGTTCAAAACATAGACAGTAGGAAGACTTAGTCTTCCTGTACTTAAGTCGGCATTGTGTCTCTTACATTTAATTGCGATGCAATTTCTGTGTTTCATCGTGACTGTGAAGGTCCAAGGGATACAGTAAACCTGCAAAGGTGCATCGGAATGTAAAACTGGTGACACAGGAAACGCTCAAAAGATTGACAGTAAGAAGACAGTCTTCCTGTACTTAAGTCGGCATTGTGTCTCTTACATTTATTTCCGATGAAATTTCTGTGTTTCATCGTGAATGGGAAGGTCCAAGGGATATAGTAAACCTGCAGAGGTGCATCGGAAAGTAAAACTGATGACACAGGAAACGTTCAAAACGTAGACAGTAGGAAGACTTAGTCTTCCTGTACTTAAGTCGGCATTGTGTTTCTAATGTTTAATTCCGATGCAATTTCTGTTTTTCATCGTCAATGGGAAGGTCCAAGGAATACAGTAAACCTGCAGAGTTGCATCGGAATGTAAAACTGGTGACACAGGAAACGCTCAAAGCATAGACAGTAGGAAGACTCAGTCTTCCTGTACTTAAGTCGGCATTGTGTCTCTTATATTTAATTCCGATGCAATTTCTGTTTTTCATCGTCCATGGGAAGGTCCTATGGATACAGTAAACCTGCAGAGGTGAATAATAATGTAAAACTCGTGACACAGGAAACGCTCAAAACATAGACAGTATTAAGACTCAGTCTTCCTGTACATAGGTCGGCATTGTGTCTCTTATATTTATTTCCGATGAAATTTCTGTGTTTCATCATGAATGGGAAGGTCCTAGGGATATAGTAAACCTGCAGAGGTCCATCGGAATGTAAAACTGATGACACATGAAACGATCAAAACATAGACAGTAGGAAGACTTAGTCTTCCTGTACTTAAGACGGCATTGTGACTCTTATATTTAATTCCGATGCAATTTCTATGTTCCATCGTCACTGTGAAGGTCCAAGGGATACTGTAAACCTGTAGAGGTGCTTCAAAATGTAAAACTGGTGACACAGGAAACGCTCAAATTATTGACAGTAGGAAGACTAAGTCTTCCTGTACTTAAGTCGGCATTGTGTCTCTTACATTTAATTCCGATGCAATTTCTGTGTTTCATCGTCAATGGGAGGGTCCAAGGGATACAGTAAACCTGCAGAGGTGCATCGGAATGTAAAACTGGTGACACAGGAAACGCTCAAATTATAGACAGTAGGAAGACTCAGACTTCCTGTACTTAAGTCGGCATTGTGTGTCTTATATTTAATTCCGATGCAATTTGTGTGTTTCATCGTCAATGGGAAGGTCCAAGGGATACAGTAAACCTGCAGAGGTGCATCAGTATGTAAAACTGGTGACACAGGAAACGCTCAAAGCATAGACAGTAGGAAGACTAAGTCTTCCTGTACTTATGTCGGCATTGTGTGGCTCTGAGCACTATGGGACTTAACATCTGTGGTCATTAGTCCCCTAGAACTTAGAACTACTTAAACCTAACTAACCTAAGGACAACACCCACATCTATGCACGAGGCAGGATTCGAACCTGCGACCGTGACAGTCGTGCGGTTCCGCACTGAGCGCCTAGAACCGCTAGACCACCGCGGATGGCCGGCATTCTGTCTCTTATATTTTATTCCGATACAATTTCTGTGTTTCATCGTCAATGGGAACGTCCAAGGGATACAGTAAACCTGCAGAGGTGCATTGGAATGCAAAACTAGAGACACAGGAAACGCTCAAAACATAGATAGTAGGAAGACTCATTCTTCCTGTACTTATGTCGGCATTGTGTCTCTTATATTTAATTCCGATGCAATTTCTGTGTTTCATCGTCAATGGGAAGGTCCAAGGGATACAGTAAACCTGCTGAGGTGCATCGAAATGTAAAATTGGTGACACAGGAAACGCTCAAATCATAGACAGTAGGAAGACTCAGTCTTCCTGTACTGAAGTCGGCATTGTGTCTCTTATATTTATTTCCGAAGAAATTTCTGTGTTTCATCGTCAATGGGAAAGTCCAAGGGATATAGTAAACCTGCAGAGGTGCATCGGAAAGTAAAACTGATGACACAGGAAACGCTCAAACATAGACAGTAGGAAGACTTAGTCTTCCTGTACTTAAGTCGCCATTGTGTCTCTTATATTTAATTCCGATGCAATTTCTGTTTTTCATCGTCAATGGGAAGGTTCATGGAATACAGTAAACATGCAGAGGTGCATCGGAATGTAAAAATGGTGACACAGGAAACGCTCAAAACATAGACCGTAAGAAGACTCAGTTTTCTTGTACTTCAGTCGGCGTTGTGTCTCTTATATTTAATTCCGATGCAATTTGTGTTTCATCGTCAATGGGAAGGTCCAAGGGATACAGTAAAACTGCAAAGGTCCATCGGAATGTAAAACTGGTGACACTGGAAACGCTCAAAACATACACAGTAGGAAGACAGTCTTCCTGTACTTAAGTCGGCATTGTGTCTCTTACATTTATTTCCGATGAAATTTCTGTGTTTCTTCGTGAATGGGAAGGTCCAAGGGATATAGTAAACCTGCAGAGGTGCATCGGAAAGTAAAACTGATGACACAGGAAACGCTCAAAACATAGAAAGTAGGAAGACTTAGTCTTTCTGTACTTAAGTCAGCATTGTGTCTCTTATATATAATTCCGATGCAATTTCTGTGTTTCATCGTCAATGGGAAGGTCCAAGGGATACAGTAAACCTGCAGAGGTGCATCGGAATGTAAAACTGGTGACACAGGAAACGCTCAAAACATAGACATTAGGAAGACTCAGTCTTCCTGTACTTAAGTGGGCATTGTGTCTCTTATACTTTATTCCGATGCGATTTCTGTGTCTCATCGACAATGGGAAGGTCCAAGGGATACAGTAAACCGGCAGGGTGCATCGGAATGTAAAACTGGTGACACGGGAAACGCTCAAAACATAGACCGTAAGAAGACTCTGTTTTCTTGTACTTAAGTCGGCGTTGTGTCTCTTATATTTAATTCCGATGCAATTTCTGTGTTTCATTGTCAATGGGAAGGTCCAAGGGATACAGTAAACCTGCAAAGGTGCATCGGAATGTAAAACTGGTGACACAGGAAACGCTCAAAACATAGACAGTAGGAAGACAGTCTTCCTGTACTTAAGTCGGCATTGTGTCCCTTATATTTAATTCCGATGAAACTTATGTGTTTCATCGTGAATGGGAAGGTCCAAGAGATATAGTAAACCTGCAGAGGTGCATCGGAAAGTAAAACTGATGACACAGGAAACGCTCATATCATAGACAGTACTTAGACTTAGTCTTCCTGTACTTAATTCGGCATTGTTTCTCTTATATTTAATTCCGATGCAATTTCTGTGTTTCATCGTCACTGTGAAGGTCCAAGGGATACAGTAAACCTGTAGAGGTGCATCGGAACGTAAAACTGGTGACACAGGAAACGCTCAAATTATAGACAGTAGGAAGACTCAGTCTTCCTGTACTTAAGTCGGCATTGTGTCTCTTATATTTAATTCCGATGCAATTTGTGTGTTTCATCGTCAATGGGAAGGTCCAAGGGATACAGTAAACCTGCAGAGGTGCATCAGAATGTAAAACTGGTGACACAGGAAACGCTCAAAGCATAGACAGTAGGAAGACTAAGTCTTCCTGTACTTAAGTCGGCATTGTGTGGCTCTGAGCACTATGGGACTTTACATCTGTGGTCATTAGTCCCCTAGAACTTAGAACTACTTAAACCTAACTAACCTAAGGACAACACCCACATCTACGCACGAGGCAGGATTCGAACCTGCAACCGTGACTGTCGCGCGGTTCCGGACTCAGCGCCTAGAACCGCTAGACCACCGCGGCCGGCCGGCATTCTGTCTCTTATATTTTATTCCGATGCAATTTCTGTGTTTCATCGTCAATGGGAACGTCCAAGGGATACAGTAAACCTGCAGAGGTGCATCGGAATGCAAAACTAGAGACACAGGAAACGCTCAAAACATAGACAGTAGGAAGACTCATTCTTCCTGTACTTAAGTCGGCATTGTGTCTCTTATATTTAATTCCGATGCAATTTCTGTGTTTCATCGTCAATGGGAAGGTCCAAGGGATACAGTAAACCTGCTGAGGTGCATCGAAATGTAAAACTGGTGACACAGGAAACTCTCAAAGCAGAGACAGTTGGAAGACTCAGTCTTCCTGTACTTAAGTCGGCATTGTGTCTCTTATATTTATTTCCGATGAAATTTCTGTGTTTCATCGTCAATGGGAAGGTCCAAGGGATATAGTAAACCTGCAGAGGTGTATCGGAAAGTAAAACCGATGACACAGGAAACGCTCAAACATAGACAGTAGGAAGACTTAGTCTTCCTGTACTTAAGTCGGCATTGTGCCTCTTATATTTAATTCCGATGCAATTTCTGTGTTTCATCGTCAATGGGAAGGTTCAAGGAATACAGTAAACATGCAGAGGTGCATCGGAATGTAAAAATGTTGACACAGGAAACGCTCAAAACATAGACAGTGGGAAGACTCAGTCTTCCTGTACTTAAGTCGGCATTGTGTCTCTTATATTTAATTCCGACGCGATTTCCGTGTTTCATTGACAATGGGAAGGTCCAAGGGATACAGAAAACCGGCAGAGGTGCATCGGAATGTAAAACTGTGACACAGGAAACGCTCAAAACATAGACCGTAAGAAGACTCTGTTTTCTTGTACTTCAGTCGGCGTTGTGTCTCTTATTTTTAATTCCGATGCAATGTGTTTCATCGTCAATGGGAAGGTCCAAGGGATACAGTAAACCTGCAAAGGTCCATCGGAATATAAAACTGGTGACACAGGAAACGCTCAAAACATACACAGTAGGAAGACAGTCTTCCTGTACCTAAGTCGGTATTGTGCCTCTTACATTTATTTCCGATGAAATTTCTGTGTTTCATCGTGAATGGGAAGGTCCCAGGGATATAGTAAACCTGCAGAGGTGCATCGGAAAGTAGAACTGATGACACAGGAAACGCTCAAAACATAGACAGTAGGAAGACTTAGTCTTCCTGTACTTAAGTCGGCATTGTGTCTCTTATATTTAATTCCGATGCAATTTCTGTGTTTCATCGTCAATGGGAAGGTCCAAGGGATACAGTAAACCTGCAGAGGTGCATCGGAATGTAAAACTGGTGACACAGGAAACGCTTAAAACAGAGACATTAGTAAGACTCAGTCTTCCTGTACTTAAGTCGGCATTGTGTCTCTTATATTTATTTCCGATGAAATTTCTGTGTTTCATCGTCAATGGGAAGGTTCAAGGAATACAGTAAACATGCAGAGGTGCATCGGAATGTAAAAATGGTGACACAGGAAACGCTCAAAACATAGACAGTAGGAAGACAGTCTTCCTGTACTTAAGTCGGCATTGTGTCTCTTATATTTAATTCCGATGCAATTTCTGTGTTTCATCGTCAATGGGAAGGTCCAAGGGATACAGTAAACCTGCAGAGGTGCATCGGAATGTAAAACTGGTGACACAGGAAACGCTCAAAACAGAGACATTAGTAAGACTCAGTCTTCCTGTACCTAAGTCCGCATTGTGTCTCTTATATTTATTTCCGATGAAATTTCTGTTTTTCATCGTCAATGGGAAGGTTCAAGGAATACAGTAAACATGCAGAGGTGCATGGGAATGTAAAAATGGTGACACAGGAAACGCTCAAAACACAGACAGTAGGAAGACTCAGTCTTCCTGTACTTAAGTCGGCATTGTGTCTCTTATATTTAATTCCGACGCGATTTCCGTGTTTCATGGACAATGGGAAGGTCCAAGGGATACAGAAAACCGGCAGAGTTGCATCGGAATGTAAAACGGTTTACACAGGAAACGCTCAAAGCATAGACCGTCTAAGGACTCAGTTTTCGTGTACTTCAGTCGGCGTTGTGTCTCTTATATTTAATTCCGATGCAATTTGTGTTTCATCGACAATGGGAAGGTCCAAGGGATACAGTAAACCTGCAAATGTCCATCGGAATGTAAAACTGGTGACACAGGAAACGCTCAAAACATACACAGTAGGAAGACAGTCTTCCTGTACTTCAGTCGGCATTGTGTCTCTTACTTTTACTTCCGATGAAATTTCTGCGTTTCATCGTGAATGGGAAGGTCCAAGGGATATAGTAAATCTGCAGAGGTGCATCGGAAAGTAAAACTAATGACACAGGAAACGCTCAAAACAGTTGGAAGACTTAGTCTTCCTGTACTTAAGTCGGCATTGTGTCTCTTATATTTAATTCCGATGCAATTTCTGTGTTTCATCGTCAATGGGAAGGTCCAAGGGATACAGTAAACCTGCAGAGGTGCATCGGAATGTAAAACTGGTGACACAGGAAACGCTCAAAACAGAGACATTAGTAAGACTCAGTCTTCTTGTACCTAAGTCCGCATTGTGTCTCTTATATTTATTTCCGATGAAATTTCTGTGTTTCATCGTCAATGGGAAGGTTCAAGGAATACAGTAAACATGCAGAGGTGCATGGGAATGTAAAAATGGTGACACAGGAAACGCTCAAAACACAGACAGTAGGAAGACTCAGTCTTCCTGTACTTAAGTCGGCATTGTGTCTCTTATATTTAATTCCGACGCGATTTCCGTGTTTCATCGACAATGGGAAGGTCCAAGGGATACAGAAAACCGGCAGAGTTGCATCGGAATGTAAAACGGTTTGCACAGGAAACGCTCAAAGCATAGACCGTCTGAAGACTCAGTTTTCGTGTACTTCAGTCGGCGTTGTGTCTCTTATATTTAATTCCGATGCAATTTGTGTTTCATCGACAATGGGAAGGTCCAAGGGATACAGTAAACCTGCAAATGTCCATCGGAATGTAAAACTGGTGACACAGGAAACGCTCAAAACATACACAGTAGGAAGACAGTCTTCCTGTACTTAAGTCGGCATTGTGTCTCTTACTTTTATTTCCGATGAAATTTCTGCGTTTCATCGTGAATGGCAAGGTCCAAGGGATATAGTAAATCTGCAGAGGTGCATCGGAAAGTAGAACTAATGACACAGGAATCGCTCAAAACAGTAGGAAGACTTAGTCTTCCTGTACTTATGTCGGCATTGTGTCTCTTATATTTAATTCCGATGCAATTTCTGTGTTTCATCGTCAATGGGAAGGTCCAAGGGATACACTAAACCTGCAGAGGTGCATCGGAATGTAAAACTGGTGACACAGGAAACGCTCAAATCAGAGACATTAGTAAGACTCAGTCTTCCTGTACTTAAGTCGGCATTGTGTCTCTTATATTTATTTCCGATGAAATTTCTGTGTTTCATCGTCAATGGGAAGGTTCAAGGAATACAGTAAACATGCAGAGGTGCATCGGAATGTAAAAATGGTGACACAGGAAACTTTCAAAACATAGACAGTACGAAGACTCAGTCTTCCTGTACTTAGGTCGGCATTGTGTCTCTTATATTTAATTCCGACGCGATTTCCGTGTTTCATCGACAATGGGAAGGTCCAAGGGATACAGTAAACTTGCAAAGGTCCATCGGAATGTAAAACTGGTGACACAGGAAACGCTCAAAACATACACAGTAGGAAGACAGTCTTCCTGTACTTAAGTCGGCATTGTGTCTCTTACATTTATTTCCGATGAAATTTCTGTGTTTCATCGTGAATGGGAAGGTCCAAGGGGTATAGTAAACCTGCAGAGGTGCATCGGAAAGTAAAACACATGACACAGGAAACGCTCAAAACATTGACAGTAGGACGACTTAGTCTTCCTGTACTTAAGTCGGCATTGTGTCTCTTATATTTAATTCCGATGCAATTTCTGTTTTTCATCGTCAATGGGAAGGTCCAAGGGATACAGTAAACCTGCAGAGGTGCATCGGAATGTAAAACTGGTGACACAGGAAACGCTCAAAACATAGACATTTGGAAGACTCAGTCTTCCTGTACTTAAGTCGGCATTGTGTCTCTTATATTTAATTCCGATGCGATTTCGGTGTCTCATCGACAATGGGAAGGTCCAAGGGATACAGTAAACCGGCAGGGTGCATCGGAATGTAAAACTGGTGACACGGGAAACGCTCAAAACATACACCGTAAGAAGACTCTGTTTTCTTGTACTTAAGTCGGCGTTGTGTCTCTTATATTTTATTCCGATGCAATTTCTGTGTTTCATCGTCAATGGGAAGGTCCAAGAGATACAGTAAACCTGCAAAGGTGCATCGGAATGTAAAACTGGTGACACAGGAAACGCTCAAAACATAGACAGTAGGAAGACAGTCTTCCTGTACTTAAGTCGGCATTGTGTCTCTTATATTTAATTCCGATGAAACTTATGTGTTTCATCGTCAATGGGAAGGTCCAAGGGATACAGTAAACCTGCAGAGGTGCATCGGAATGTAAAACTGGTGACACAGGAAACGCTCAAAACATAGACATTAGTAAGACTCAATCTTCATGTACTTAAGTCGGCATTGTGTCTCTTATATTTATTTCCGATGAAATTTCTGTGTTTCATCGTGAATGGGAAGGTCCAAGGGGTATAGAAAACCTGCAGAGGTGCATCGGAAAGTAAAACTAATGACACAACAAACGCTCAAAACAGTAGGAAGACTTAGTCTTCCTGTACTTAAGTCGGCATTGTGTCTCTTATATTTAATTCCGATGCAAATTCTGTGTTTCATCGTCAATGGGAAGGTCCAAGGGATACAGTAAACCTGCAGAGGTGCATCGGAATGTAAAACTGGTGACACAGGAAACGCTCAAAACATAGACATTAGTAAGACTCAGTCTTCATGTACTTAAGTCGGCATTGTGTATCTTATATTTATTTCCGATGGAATTTCTGTGTTTCATCGTGAATGGGAAGGTCCAAGGGATATAGTAAACCTGCAGAGGTGCATCGGAAAGTAAAACTAATGACACAGGAAACGCTCAAAACAGTAGGAAGACTTAGTCTTCCTGTACTTAAGTCGGCATTGTGCCTCTAATATTTAATTCCGATGCAAATTCTGTGTTTCATCGTCATTGGGAAGGTCCAAGGGATACAGTAAACCTGCAGAGGTGCATCGGAATGTAAAACTGGTGACACAGGAAACGCTCAAAACATAGACATTAGTAAGACTCAGTCTTCATGTACTTAAGTCGGCATTGTGTCTCTTATATTTATTTCCGATGAAATTTCTGTGTTTCATCGTGAATGGGTAGGTCCAAGGGGTATAGTAAACCTGCAGAGGTGCATCGGAAAGTAAAACAGATGACACAGGAACCGCTCAAAACATTGACAGTAGGAAGACTTAGTCTTCCTGTACTTAAGTCGGCATTGTGTCTCTTATATTTAATTCCGATGCAATTTCTGTTTTTCATCGTCAATGGCAAGGTCCAAGAGATATAGTAAATCTGCAGAGGTGCATCGGAAAGTAAAACTGATGACACAGGAAACGCTCAAATCATAGACAGTACTTAGACTTTGTCTTCCTGTACTTAAGTCGGCATTGTGTCTCTTATATTTAATTCCGATGCAATTTCTGTGTTTCATCGTCACTGTGAAGGTCCAAGGGATACAGAAAACCTGTAGAGGTGCATCGGAATGTAAAACTGGTGACACAGGAAACGCTCAAAATTATAGACAGTAGGAAGACTCTTTCTTCCTGTACCTAAGTCGGCATTGTGTCTCTTATATTTAATTACGATGCAATTAGTGTGTTTCATCGTCAATGGGAAGGTCCAAGGGATACAGTAAACCTGCTGAGGTGCATCGAAATGTAAAACTGGTGACACAGGAAACTCTCAAAGCAGAGAGAGTTGGAAGACTCAGTCTTCCTGTACTTAAGTCGGCATTGTGTCTCTTATATTTATTTCCGATGAAATTTCTGTGTTTCATCGTCAATGGGAAGGTCCAAGGGATATTGTAAACCTGCAGAGGTGCATCGGAAAGTAAAACTGATGACACAGGAAACGCTCAAACATAGACAGTAGGAAGACTTAGTCTTCCTGTACTTAAGTCGGCATTGTGTCTCTTATATTTAATTCCGATGCAATTTCTGTGTTTCATCGTCAATGGGAAGGTTCAAGGAATACAGTAACATGCAGAGGTGCATCGGAATGTAAAAATGGTGACACAGGAAACGCTCAAAACATAGACAGTAGGAAGACTCAGTCTTCCTGTACTTATGTCGGCATTGTGTCTCTTATATTTATTTCCGATGAAATTTCTGTGTTTCATCGTCAATGGGAAGGTTCAAGGAATACAGTAAACATGCAGAGGTGCATCGGAATGTAAAAATGGTGACACAGGAAACGCTCAAAACATAGACAGTAGGAAGACAGTCTTCCTGTACTTAAGTCGGCATTGTGTCTCTTACATTTATTTCCGATGAAATATCTGTGTTTCATCGTGAATGGGAAGGTCCAAGGGATATAGTAAATCTGCAGAGGTGCATCGGAAAGTAAAACTAATGACACAGGAAACGCTCAAAACAGTAGGAAGACTTAGTCTTCCTGTACTTAAGTCGGCATTGTGTCTCTTATATTTAATTCCGATGCAATTTCTGTGTTTCATCGTCAATGGGAAGGTCCAAGGGATACAGTAAACCTGCAGAGGTGCATCGGAATGTAAAACTGGTGACACAGGAAACGCTCAAAACAGAGACATTAGTAAGACTCAGTCTTCCTGTACCTAAGTCCGCATTGTGTCTCTTATATTTATTTCCGATGAAATTTCTGTGTTTCATCGTCAATGGGAAGGTTCAAGGAATACAGTAAACATGCAGAGGTGCATGGGAATGTAAAAATGGTGACACAGGAAACGCTCAAAACACAGACAGTAGGAAGACTCAGTCTTCCTGTACTTAAGTCGGCATTGTGTCCCTTATATTTAATTCCGTCGCGATTTCCGTGTTTCATCGACAATGGGAAGGTCCAAGGGATACAGAAAACCGGCAGAGTTGCATCGGAATGTAAAACGGTTTACACAGGAAACGCTCAAAGCATAGACCGTCTGAAGACTCAGTTTTCGTGTACTTCAGTCGGCGTTGTGTCTCTTATATTTAATTCCGATGCAATTGGTGTTTCATCGACAATGGGAAGGTCCAAGGGATACAGTAAACCTGCAAATGTCCATCGGAATGTAAAACTGGTGACACAGGAAACGCTCAAAACATAGACAGTAGGAAGACAGTCTTCCTGTACTTAAGTCGGCATTGTGTCTCTTACTTTTATTTCCGATGAAATTTCTGCGTTTCATCGTGAATGGCAAGGTCCAAGGGATATAGTAAATCTGCAGAGGTGCATCGGAAAGTAGAACTAATGACACAGGAATCGCTCAAAACAGTAGGAAGACTTAGTCTTCCTGTACTTATGTCGGCATTGTGTCTCTTATATTTAATTCCGATGCAATTTCTGTGTTTCATCGTCAATGGGAAGGTCCAAGGGATACACTAAACCTGCAGAGGTGCATCGGAATGTAAAACTGGTGACACAGGAAACGCTCAAATCAGAGACATTAGTAAGACTCAGTCTTCCTGTACTTAAGTCGGCATTGTGTCTCTTACATTTATTTCCGATGAAATTTCTGTGTTTCATCGTCAATGGGAAGGTTCAAGGAATACAGTAAACATGCAGAGGTGCATCGGAATGTAAAAATGGTGACACAGGAAACGCTCAAAACATAGACAGTAGGAAGACTCAGTCTTCCTGTACTTAAGTCGGCATTGTGTCTCTTACATTTATTTCCGATGAAATATCTGTGTTTCATCGTGAATGGGAAGGTCCAAGGGATATAGTAAATCTGCAGAGGTGCATCGGAAAGTAAAACTAATGACACAGGAAACGCTCAAAACAGTAGGAAGACTTAGTCTTCCTGTACTTAAGTCGGCATTGTGTCTCTTATATTTAATTCCGATGCAATTTCTGTGTTTCATCGTCAATGGGAAGGTCCAAGGGATACAGTAAACCAGCAGAGGTGCATCGGAATGTAAAACTGGTGACACAGGAAACGCTCAAAACAGAGACATTAGTAAGACTCAGTCTTCCTGTACCTAAGTCCGCATTGTGTCTCTTATATTTATTTCCGATGAAATTTCTGTGTTTCATCGTCAATGGGAAGGTTCAAGGAATACAGTAAACATGCAGAGGTGCATGGGAATGTAAAAATGGTGACACAGGAAACGCTCAAAACACAGACAGTAGGAAGACTCAGTCTTCGTGTACTTAAGTCGGCATTGTGTCTCTTATATTTAATTCCGACGCGATTTCCGTGTTTCATCGACAATGGGAAGGTCCAAGGGATACAGAAAACCGGCAGAGTTGCATCGGAATGTAAAACGGTTTACACAGGAAACGCTCAAAGCATAGACCGTCTGAAGACTCAGTTTTCGTGTACTTCAGTCGGCGTTGTGTCTCTTATATTTAATTCCGATGCAATTTGTGTATCATCGACAATGGGAAGGTCCAAGGGATACAGTAAACCTGCAAATGTCCATCGGAATGTAAAACTGGTGACACAGGAAACGCTCAAAACATAGACAGTAGGAAGACAGTCTTCCTGTACTTAAGTCGGCATTGTGTCTCTTATATTTAATTCCGATGAAACTCATGTGTTTCATCGTCAATGGGAAGGTCCAAGGGGTATAGAAAACCTGCAGAGGTGCATCGGAAAGTAAAACTAATGACACAACAAACGCTCAAAACAGTAGGAAGATTTAGTCTTCCTGTACTTAAGTCGGCATTGTGTCTCTTATATTTAATTCCGATGCAAATTCTGTGTTTCATCGTCAATGGGAAGGTCCAAGGGATACAGTAAACATGCAGAGGTGCATGGGAATGTAAAAATGGTGACACAGGAAACGCTCAAAACACAGACAGTAGGAAGACTCAGTCTTCCTGTACTTAAGTCGGCATTGTGTCTCTTATATTTAATTCCGACGCGATTTCCGTGTTTCATCGACAATGGGAAGGTCCAAGGGATACAGAAAACCGGCAGAGTTGCATCGGAATGTAAAACGGTTTACACAGGAAACGCTCAAAGCATAGACCGTCTAAAGACTCAGTTTTCGTGTACTTCAGTCGGCGTTGTGTCTCTTATATTTAATTCCGATGCAATTTGTGTTTCATTGACAATGGGAAGGTCCAAGGGATACAGTAAACCTGCAAATGTCCATCGGAATGTAAAACTGGTGACACAGGAAACGCTCAAAACATACACAGTAGGAAGACAGTCTTCCTGTACTTAAGTCGGCATTGTGTCTCTTATATTTAATTCCGATGAAATTTCTGTGTTTCATCGTGAATGGGAAGGTCCAAGGGATATAGTAAACCTGCAGAGGGGCATCGGAATGTAAAACTGGTGACACAGGAAACGCTCAAATCATAGACATTAGTAAGACTCAGTCTTCATGTATTAAGTCGGCATTGTGTCTCTTATATTTATTTCCGATGAAATTTCTGTGTTTCATCGTGAATGGGAAGGTCCAAGGGGTATAGTAAACCTGCAGAGGTGCATCGGAAAGTAAAACACATGACACAGGAAACGCTCAAAACATTGACAGTAGGACGACTTAGTCTTCCTGTACTTAAGTCGGCATTGTGTCTCTTATATTTAATTCCGATGCAATTTCTGTTTTTCATCGTCAATGGGAAGGTCCAAGGGATACAGTAAACCTGCAGAGGTGCATCGGAATGTAAAACTGGTGACACAGGAAACGCTCAAAACATAGACATTTGGAAGACTCAGTCTTCCTGTACTTAAGTCGGCATTGTGTCTCTTATATTTAATTCCGATGCGATTTCGGTGTCTCATCGACAATGGGAAGGTCCAAGGGATACAGTAAACCGGCAGGGTGCATCGGAATGTAAAACTGGTGACACGGGAAACGCTCAAAACATACACCGTAAGAAGACTCTGTTTTCTTGTACTTAAGTCGGCGTTGTGTCTCTTATATTTTATTCCGATGCAATTTCTGTGTTTCATCGTCAATGGGAAGGTCCAAGAGATACAGTAAACCTGCAAAGGTGCATCGGAATGTAAAACTGGTGACACAGGAAACGCTCAAAACAGTAGGAAGACTTAGTCTTCCTGTACTTAAGTCGGCATTGTGTCTCTAATATTTAATTCCGATGCAAATTCTGTGTTTCATCGTCAATGGGAAGGTCCAAAGGATACAGTAAACCTGCAGAGGTGCATCGGAATGTAAAACTGGTGACACAGGAAACGCTCAAAACATAGACATTAGTAAGACTCAGTCTTCATGTACTTAAGTCGGCATTGTGTCTCTTATATTTATTTCCGATGAAATTTCTGTGTTTCATCGTGAATGGGTAGGTCCAAGGGGTATAGTAAACCTGCAGAGGTGCATCGGAAAGTAAAACAGATGACACAGGAACCGCTCAAATCATAGACAGTACTTAGACTTTGTCTTCCTGTACTTAAGTCGGCATTGTGTCTCTTATATTTAATTCCGATGCAATTTCTGTGTTTCATCGTCACTGTGAAGGTCCAAGGGATACAGTAAACCTGTAGAGGTGCATCGGAATGTAAAACTGGTGACACAGGAAACGCTCAAAACATACACAGTAGGAAGACAGTCTTCCTGTACTTAAGTCGGCATTGTGTCTCTTACATTTATTTCCGATGCAATTTCTGTGTTTCATCGTGAATGGGAAGGTCCAAGGGATATAGTAAACCTGCAGAGGTGCATCGGAAAGTAAAACTGATGACACAGGAAACGCTCAAAACATAGACAGTAGGAAGACTTAGTCTTCCTGTACTTAAGTCGGCATTGTGTCTCTTATATTTAATTCCGATGCAATTTCTGTGTTTCATCGTCAATGGGAAGGTCCAAGGGATACAGTAAACCTGCAGAGGTGCATCGGAATGTAAAACTGGTGACACAGGAAACGCTCAAAACAGAGACATTAGTAAGACTCAGTCTTCCTGTACTTAAGTCGGCATTGTGTCTCTTATATTTATTTCCGATGAAATTTCTGTGTTTCATCGTCAATGGGAAGGTTCAAGGAATACAGTAAACATGCAGAGGTGCATCGGAATGTAAAAATGGTGACACAGGAAACGCTCAAAACATAGACAGTACGAAGACTCAGTCTTCCTGTACTTAAGTCGGCGTTGTGTCTCGTATATTTAATTCCGACGCGATTTCCGTGTTTCATCGACAATGGGAAGGTCCAAGGGATACAGAAAACCGGCAGAGGTGCATCGGAATGTAAAACGGGTTACACAGGAAACGCTCAAAACATAGACCGTAAGAAGACTCAGTTTTCTTGTGCTTCAGACGGCGTTGTGTCTCTTATATTTAATTCCGATGCAATTTGTGTTTCATCGTCAATGGGAAGGTCCAAGGGATACAGTAAACCTGCAAAGGTCCATCGGAATGTAAAACTGGTGACACAGGAAACGCTCAAAACATACACAGTAGGAAAACAGTCTTCCTGTACTTAAGTCGGCAATGTGTCTCTTACATTTATTTCCGATGAAATTTCTGTGTTTCATCGTGAATGGGAACGTCCAAGGGATATAGTAAACCTGCAGAGGTGCATCGGAAAGTAAAACTAATGACACAGGAAACGCTCAAAACATAGACAGTAGGAAGACTTAGTCTTCCTGTACTTAAGTCGGCATTGTGTCTCTTATATTTAATTCCGATGCAATTTCTGTGTTTCATCGTCAATGGGAAGGTCCAAGGGATAGAGTAAACCTGCAGAGGTGCATCGGAATGTAAAACTGGTGACACAGGAAACGCTCAAAACATAGACATTAGTAAGACTCAGTCTTCCTGTACTTAAGTCGGCATTGTGTCTCTTATATTTATTTCCGATGAAATTTCTGTGTTTCATCGTGAATGGGAACGTCCAAGGGGTATAGTAAACCTGCAGAGTTGCATCGGAAAGTAAAACAGATGACACAGGAAACGCTCAAAACATTGACAGTAGGAAGACTTAGTCTTCCTGTACTTATGTCGGCATTGTGTCTCTTATATTTAATTCCGATGCAATTTGTGTTTCATCGTCAATGGGAAGGTCCAAGGGATACAGTAAACCTGCAGAAGTGCATCGGAATGTAAAACTGATGACACAGCAAACGCTTAAAACATAGACAGTAGGAAGACTCAGTCTTCCTGTACTTAAGTGGGCATTGTGTCTCTTATATTTAATTCCGATGCGATTTCTGTGTCTCATCGACAATGGGAAGGTCCAAGGGATACAGTAAACCGGCAGGGTGCATCGGAATGTAAAACTGGTGACACGGGAAACGCTCAAAACATAGACCGTAAGAAGACTCTGTTTTCTTGTACTTAAGTCGCCGTTGTGCCTCTTATATTTAATTCCGATGCAATTTCTGTGTTTCATCGTCAATGGGAAGGTCCAAGAGATGCAGTAAACCTGCAAAGGTGCATCGGAATGTAAAACTGGTGACACAGGAAACGCTCAAAACATAGACAGTAGGAAGACAGTCTTCCTGTACTTAAGTCGGCATTGTGTCTCTTATAATTAATTCCGAGGCTATTTCTGTGTTTCATCGTCACTGTGAAGGTCCAAGGGATACAGTAAACCTGTAGAGGTGCATCGGAATGTAAAACTGATGACACAGGAAACGCTCAAATTATAGACAGTAGGAAGACTCAGTCTTCCTGTACTTAAGTCGGCATTGTGTCTCTTATATTTGATTCCGATGCAATTTGTGTGTTTCATCGTCAATGGGAAGGTCCAAGGGATACAGTAAACCTGCAGAGGTGCATCAGAATGTAAAACTGGTGACACAGGAAACGCTCAAAGCATAGACAGTAGGAAGACTAAGTCTTCCTGTACTTAAGTCGGCATTGTGTGGCTCTGAGCACTATGGGACTTAACATCTGTGGTCATTAGTCCCCTAGAACTTAGAACTACTTCAACCTAACTAACCTAAGGACAACACCCACATCTACGCACGAGGCAGGATTCGAACCTAAGACCGTGACTGTCGCGCGGTTCCGGACTGAGCGCCAAGAAACGCTAGACCACCGCGGCCGGCCGGCATTCTGTCTCTTATATTTCATTCCGATGCAATTTCTTAGTTTCATCGTCAATGGGAACGTCCAAGGGATACAGTAAACCTGCAGAGGTGCATCGGAATGCAAAACTAGAGACACAGGAAACGCTCAAAACATAGACAGTAGGAAGACTCATTCTTCCTGTACTTAAGTCGGCATTGTGTCTCTTACATTTATTTCCGATGATATTTCTGAGCTTCATCGTGAATGGGAAGGTCCAAGGGATATAGTAAACCTGCAGAGGTGCATCGGAAAGTAAAACTGATGACACAGGAAACGCTCAAAACATAGACAGTAGGAAGACTTAGTCTTCCTGTACTTAAGTCGGCATTGTGTCTGTAATATTTAATTCCGATGCAATCTCTGTGTTTCATCGTCAATGGGAAGGTCCAAGGGATACACTAAACCTGCAGAGGTGCATCGGAATGTAAAACTGGTGACACAGGAAACGCTCAAAACAGAGACATTAGTAAGACTCAGTCTTCCTGTACTTAAGTCGGCATTGTGTCTCTTATATTTATTTCCGATGAAATTTCTGTGTTTCATCGTCAATGGGAAGGTTCAAGGAATACAGTAAACATGCAGAGGTGCATCGGAATGTAAAAATGGTGACACAGGAAACGCTCAAAACATAGACAGTAGGAAGACTCAGTCTTCCTGTACTTAAGTCGGCATTGTGTCTCTTATATTTAATTCCGATGCAATTTCTGTGTTTCATCGTCAATGGGAAGGTCCAAGGGATACAGTAAACCTGCTGAGGTGCATCGGAATGTAAAACTGGTGACACAGGAAACGCTCAAAACATAGACATTAGTAAGAGTCAGTCTTCCTGTACTTAAGTCGTCATTGTGTCTCTTATATTTCATTCCGATGCAATTTCTGTATTTCATCGTCAATGGGAAGGTCCAAGAGATACAGTAAACCTGCAAAGGTGCATCGGAATGTAAAACTGGTGACACAGGAAACGCTCAAAACATAGACAGTAGGAAGACAGTCTTCCTGTACTTAAGTCGGCATTGTGTCTCTTATATTTAATTCCGATGAAACTTATGTGTTTCATCGTGAATGGGAAGGTCCAAGAGATATAGTAAACCCGCAGAGGTGCATCGGAAAGTAAAACTGACGACACAGGAAACGCTCAAATCATAGACAGTACTTAGACTTAGTCTTCCTGTACTTAAGTCGGCATTGTGTCTCTTATATTTAATTCCGATGCAATTTCTGTGTTTCATCGTCACTGTGAAGGTCCAAGGGATACAGTATACCTGTAGAGGTGCATCGGAATGTAAAACTGGTGACACAGGAAACGCTCAAATTATAGACAGTAGGAAGACTCAGTCTTCCTGTACTTAAGTCGGCATTGTGTCTCTTATATTTAATTCCGATGCAATTTGTGTGTTTCATCGTCAATGGGAAGGTCCAAGGGATACAGTAAACCTGCAGAGGTGCATCAGAATGTAAAACTGGTGACACAGGAAACGCTCAAAGCATAGACAGTAGGAAGACTAAGTCTTCCTGTACTTAAGTCGGCATTGTGCGGCTCTGAGCACTATGGGACTTAACATCTGTGGTCATTAGTCCCCTAGAACTTAGAACTACTTAAACCTAACTAACCTAAGGACAACACCCACATCTACGCACGAGGCAGGATTCGAACCTGCGACCGTGACTGTCGCGCGGTTCCGGACTGAGCGCCTAGAACCGCTAGACCACCGCGGCCGGCCGGCATTCTGTCTCTTATATTTTATTCCGATGCAATTTCTGTGTTTCATCGTCAATGGGAACGTCCAAGGGATACAGTAAACCTGCAGAGGTGCATCGGAATGCAAAACTAGAGACACAGGAAACGCTCAAAACATAGACAGTAGGAAGACTCATTCTTCCTGTACTTAAGTCGGCATTGTGTCTCTTATATTTAATTGCAATGCAATTTCTGTGTTTCATCGTGACTGAGAAGGTCCAAGGGATACAGTAAACATGCAAAGGTGCATCGGAATGTAAAACTGGTGACACAGGAAACGCTCAAAACATTGACAGTAAGAAGACAGCCTTCCTGTACTTAAGTCGGCATTGTGTCTCTTACATTTATTTCCGATGCAATTTCTGTGTTTCATCGTGAATGGGAAGGTCCAAGGGATATAGTAAACCTGCAGAGGTGCATCGGAAAGTAAAACTGATGACACAGGAAACGCTCAAAACATAGACAGTAGGAAGACTTAGTCTTCCTGTACTTAAGTCGGCATTGTGTCTCTTATATTTAATTCCGATGCAATTTCTGTGTTTCATCGTCAATGGGAAGGTCCAAGGGATACAGTAAACCTGCAGAGGTGCATCGGAATGTAAAACTGGTGACACAGGAAACGCTCAAAACAGAGACATTAGTAAGACTCAGTCTTCCTGTACTTAAGTCGGCATTGTGTCTCTTATATTTATTTCCGATGAAATTTCTGTGTTTCATCGTCAATGGGAAGGTTCAAGGAATACAGTAAACATGCAGAGGTGCATCGGAATGTAAAAATGGTAACACAGGAAACGCTCAAAACATAGACAGTAGGAAGACTCAGTCTTCCTGTACTTAACTCGGCATTGTGTCTCGTATATTTAATTCCGACGCGATTTCCGTGTTTCATCGACAATGGGAAGGTCCAAGGGATACAGAAAACCGGCAGAGGTGCATCGGAATGTAAAACGGGTTACACAGGAAACGCTCAAAACATACACAGTAGGAAGACAGTCTTCCTGTACTTAAGTCGGCATTGTGTCTCTTACATTTATTTCCGATGAAATTTCTGTGTTTCATCGTGAATGGGAACGTCCAAGGGATATAGTAAACCTGCAGAGGTGCATCGGAAAGTAAAACTAATGACACAGGAAACGCTCAAAACATAGACAGTAGGAAGACTTAGTCTTCCTGTACTTAAGTCGGCATTGTGTCTCTTATATTTAATTCCGATGCAATTTCTGTGTTTCATCGTCAATGGGAAGGTCCAAGGGATACAGTAAACCTGCAGAGGTGCATCGGAATGTAAAACTGGTGACACAGGAAACGCTCAAAACATAGACATTAGTAAGACTCAGTCTTCCTGTACTTAAGTCGGCATTGTGTCTCTTATATTTATTTCCGATGAAATTTCTGTGTTTCATCGTGAATGGGAAGGTCCAAGGGGTATAGTAAACCTGCAGAGTTGCATCGGAAAGTAAAACAGATGACACAGGAAACGCTCAAAACATTGACAGTAGGAAGACTTAGTCTTCCTGTACTTAAGTCGGCATTGTGTGGCTCTGAGCACTATGGGACTTAACATCTGTGGTCATTAGTCCCCTAGAACTTAGAACTACTTAAACCTAACTAACCTAAGGACAACACCCACATCTACGCACGAGGCAGGATTCGAACCTAAGACCGTGACTGTCGCGCGGTTCCGGACTGAGCGCCTAGAACCGCTAGACCACCGCGGCCAGCCGGCATTCTGTCTCTTATATTTTATTCCGATGCAATTTCTGTGTTTCATCGTCAATGGGAACGTCCAAGGGATACAGTAAACCTGCAGAGGTGCATCGGAATGCAAAACTAGAGACACAGGAAACGCTCAAAACATAGACAGTAGGAAGACTCATTCTTCCTGTACTTAAGTCGGCATTGTGTCTCTTACATTTATTTCCGATGAAATTTCTGTGCTTCATCGTGAATGGGAAGGTCCAAGGGATATAGTAAACCTGCAGAGGTGCATCGGAAAGTAAAACTGATGACACAGGAAACGATCAAAACATAGACAGTAGGAAGACTTAGTCTTCCTGTACTTAAGTCGGCATTGTGTCTGTATTATTTAATTCCGATGCAATCTCTGTGTTTCATCGTCAATGGGAAGGTCCAAGGGATACAGTAAACCTGCAGAGGTGCATCGGAATGTAAAACTGGTGACACAGGAAACGCTCAAAACAGAGACATTAGTAAGACTCAGTCTTCCTGTACTTAAGTCGGCATTGTGTCTCTTATATTTATTTCCGATGAAATTTCTGTGTTTCATCGTCAATGGGAAGATTCAAGGAATACAGTAAACTTGCAGAGGTGCATCGGAATGTAAAAATGGTGACACAGGAAACGCTCAAAACATAGACAGTAGGAAGACTCAGTCTTCCTGTACTTAAGTCGGCATTGTGTCTCTTATATTTAATTCCGATGCAATCTCTGTGTTTCATCGTCAATGGGAAGGTCCAAGGGATACAGTAAACCTGCTGAGGTGCATCGGAATGTAAAACTGGTGACACAGGAAGCGCTCAAAACATAGACAGTAGGAAGACTCAGTCTTCCTGTACTTAAGTCGTCATTGTGTCTCTTATATTTCATTCCGATGCAATTTCTGTTTTTCATCGTCAATGGGAAGGTCCAAGAGATACAGTAAACCTGCAAAGGTGCATCGGAATGTAAAACTGGTGACACAGGAAACGCTCAAATCATAGACAGTAGGAAGACAGTCTTCCTGTACTTAAGTCGGCATTGTGTCTCTTATATTTAATTCCGATGAAACTTATGTGTTTCATCGTGAATGGGAAGGTCCAAGAGATATAGTAAACCCGCAGAGGTGCATCGGAAAGTAAAACTGACGACACAGGAAACGCTCAAATCATAGACAGTACTTAGACTTAGTCTTCCTGTACTTAAGTCGGCATTGTGCCTCTTATATTTGTTTCCGATGCAATTTCTGTGTTTCATCGTCACTGTGAAGGTCCAAGGGATACAGTATACCTGTAGAGGTGCATCGGAATGTAAAACTGGTGACACAGGTAACGCTCAAATCATAGACAGTAGGAAGACTAAGTCTTCCTGTACTTAAGTCGGCATTGTGCGGCTCTGAGCACTATGGGACTTAACATCTGTGGTCATTAGTCCCCTAGAACTTAGAACTACTTAAACCTAACTAACCTAAGGACAACACCCACATCTACGCACGAGGCAGGATTCGAACCTGCGACCGTGACTGTCGCGCGGTTCCGGACTGAGCGCCTAGAACCGCTAGACCACCGCGGCCGGCAGGCATTCTGTCTCTTATATTTTATTCCGATGCAATTTCTGTGTTTCATCGTCAATGGGAACGTCCAAGGGATACAGTAAACCTGCAGAGGTGCATCGGAATGCAAAACTAGAGACACAGGAAACGCTCAAAACATAGACAGTAGGAAGACTCATTCTTCCTGTACTTAAGTCGGCATTGTGTCTCTTATATTTAATTGCGATGCAATTTCTGTGTTTCATCGTGACTGTGAAGGTCCAAGGGATACAGTAAACATGCAAAGGTGCATCGGAATGTAAAACTGGTGACACAGGAAACGCTCAAAACATTGACAGTAAGAAGACAGTCTTCCTGTACTTAAGTCGGCATTGTGTCTCTTACATTTATTTCCGATGAAATTTCTGTGTTTCATCGTGAATGGGAAGGTCTAAGGGATATAGTAAACCTGCAGAGGTGCATCGGAAAGTAAAACTGATGACACAGGAAACGCTCAAAACATACACAGTAGGAAGACTTAGTCTTCCTGTACTTAAGTCGGCATTGTGTCTCTTATATTTAATTCCGATGCAATTTCTGTGTTTCATCGTCACTGTGAAGGTCCAAGGGATACAGTAAACCTGTAGAGGTGCATCGGAATGTAAAACTGATGACACAGGAAACGCTCAAATTATAGACAGTAGGAAGACTCAGACTTCCTGTACTTAAGTCGGCATTGTGTGTCTTATATTTAATTCCGATGGAATTTGTGTGTTTCATCGTCAATGGGAAGGTCCAAGGGATACAGTAAACCTGCAGAGGTGCATCAGAATGTAAAACTGGCGACACAGGAAACGCTCAAAGCATAGACAGTAGGAAGACTAAGTCTTCCTGTACTTAAGTCGGCATTGTGCGGCTCTGAGCACTATGGGACTTAACATCTGTGGTCATTAGTCCCCTAGAACTTAGAACTACTTAAACCTAACTAACCTAAGGACAACACCCACATCTACGCACGAGGCAGGATTCGAACCTGCGACCGTGACTGTCGCGCGGTTCCGGACTGAGCGCCTAGAACCGCTAGACCACCGCGGCCGGCCGGCATTCTGTCTCTTATATTTTATTCCGATGCAATTTCTGTGTTTCATCGTCAATGGGAACGTCCAAGGGATACAGTAAACCTGCAGAGGTGCATCGGAATGCAAAACTAGAGACACAGGAAACGCTCAAAACATAGACAGTAGGAAGACTCATTCTTCCTGTACTTAAGTCGGCATTGTGTCTCTTATATTTAATTGCGATGCAATTTCTGTGTTTCATCGTGACTGTGAAGGTCCAAGGGATACAGTAAACATGCAAAGGTGCATCGGAATGTAAAACTGGTGACACAGGAAACGCTCAAAACATTGACAGTAAGAAGACAGTCTTCCTGTACTTAAGTCGGCATTGTGTCTCTTACATTTATTTCCGATGAAATTTCTGTGTTTCATCGTGAATGGGAAGGACCAAGGGATATAGTAAACCTGCAGAGGTGCATCGGAAAGTAAAACTGATGACACAGGAAACGTTCAAAACATAGACAGTAGGAAGACTTAGTCTTCCTGTACTTAAGTCGGCATTGTGTCTCTTATATTTAATTGCGATGCAATTTCTGTGTTTCATCGTGACTGTGAAGGTCCAAGGGATACAGTAAACATGCAAAGGTGCATCGGAATGTAAAACTGGTGACACAGGAAACGCTCAAAACATTGACAGTAAGAAGACAGTCTTCCTGTACTTAAGTCGGCATTGTGTCTCTTACATTTATTTCCGATGAAATTTCTGTGTTTCATCGTGAATGGGAAGGGCCAAGGGATATAGTAAACCTGCAGAGGTGCATCGGAAAGTAAAACTGATGACACAGGAAACGTTCAAAACATAGACAGTAGGAAGACTTAGTCTTCCTGTACTTAAGTACATTGTGTTTCTAATGTTTAATTCCGATGCAATTTCTGTTTTTCATCGTCAATGGGAAGGTCCAAGGAATACAGTAAACCTGCAGAGGTGCATCGGAATGTAAAACTGGTGACACAGGAAACGCTCAAAGCAAAGACAGTAGGAAGACTCAGTCTTCCTGTACTTAAGTCGGCATTGTGTCTCTTATATTTAATTCCGATGCAATTTCTGTTTTTCATCGTCCATGGGAAGGTCCTATGGATACAGTAAACCTGCAGAGGTGAATAGGAATGTAAAACTGATGACACAGGAAACGATCAAAACATAGACAGTAGGAAGACTTAGTCTTCCTGTACTTAAGACGGCATTGTGACTCTTATATTTAATTCCGATGCAATTTCTATGTTCCATCGTCACTGTGAAGGTCCAAGGGATACTGTAAACCTGTAGAGGTGCTTCAAAATGTAAAACTGGTGACACAGGAAACGCTCAAATTATTGACAGTAGGAAGACTAAGTCTTCCTGTACTTAAGTCGGCATTGTGTCTCTTACATTTAATTCCGATGCAATTTCTGTGTTTCATCGTCAATTGGAGGGTCCAAGGGATACAGTAAACCTGCAGAGGTGCATCGGAATGTAAAACTGGTGACACAGGAAACGCTCAAATCATAGACAGTAGTTAGACTCAGTCTGCCTGTACTTATGTCGGCATTGTGTCTCTTATATTTATTTCCGATGAAATTTCTGTGTTTCATCGTGAATGGGAAGGTCCAAGGGATATAGTAAACCTGCAGAGGTGCATCGGAAAGTAAAACTGATGACACAGGAAACGCTCAAAACATACACAGTAGGAAGACTTAGTCTTCCTGTACTTAAGTCGGCATTGTGTCTCTTATATTTAATTCCGATGCAATTTCTGTGTTTCATCGTCACTGTGAAGGTCCAAGGGATACAGTAAACCTGTAGAGGTGCATCGGAATGTAAAACTGATGACACAGGAAACGCTCAAATTATAGACAGTAGGAAGACTCAGACTTCCTGTACTTAAGTCGGCATTGTGTGTCTTATATTTAATTCCGATGGAATTTGTGTGTTTCATCGTCAATGGGAAGGTCCAAGGGATACAGTAAACCTGCAGAGGTGCATCAGAATGTAAAACTGGTGACACAGGAAACGCTCAAAGCATAGACAGTAGGAAGACTAAGTCTTCCTGTACTTAAGTCGGCATTGTGTGGCTCTGAGCACTATGGGACTTAACATCTGTGGTCATTAGTCCCCTAGAACTTAGAACTACTTAAACCTAACTAACCTAAGGACAACACCCACATCTATGCACGAGGCAGGATTCGAACCTGCGACCGTGACAGTCGCGCGGTTCCGCACTGAGCGCCTAGAACCGCTAGACCACCGCGGCCGGCCGGCATTCTGTCTCTTATATTTTATTCCGATACAATTTCTGTGTTTCATCGTCAATGGGAACGTCCAAGGGATACAGTAAACCTGCAGAGGTGCATCGGAATGCAAAACTAGAGACACAGGAAACGCTCAAAACATAGACAGTAGGAAGACTCATTCTTCCTGTACTTAAGTCGGCATTGTGTCTCTTATATTTAATTCTGATGCAATTTCTGTGTTTCATCGTCAATGGGAAGGTCCAAGGGATACAGTAAACCTGCTGAGGTGCATCGAAATGTAAAATTGGTGACACAGGAAACGCTCAAAACATAGACAGTAGGAAGACTCAGTCTTCCTGTACTTAAGTCGGCATTGTGTCTCTTGTATTTATTTCCGAAGAAATTTCCGTGTTTCATCGTCAATGGGAAAGTCCAAGGGATATAGTAAACCTGCAGAGGTGCATCGGAAAGTAAAACTGATGACACAGGAAACGCTCAAACATAGACAGTAGGAAGAATTAGTCTTCCTGTACTTAAGTCGGCATTGTGTCTCTTATATTTAATTCCGATGCAATTTCTGTGTTTCATCGTCAATGGGAAGGTTCAAGGAATACAGTAAACATGCAGAGGTGCATCGGAATGTAAAAATGTTGACACAGGAAACGATCAAAACATAGACAGTAGGAAGACTCAGTCTTCCTGTACTTAAGTCGGCATTGTGTCTCTTATATTTAATTCCGACGCGATTTCCGTGTTTCATCGACAATGGGAAGGTCCAAGGGATACAGAAAACCGGCAGAGGTGCATCGGAATGTAAAACTGGTGAGACAGGAAACGCTCAGAACATAGACCGTAAGAAGACTCATTTTTCTTGTACTTCAGTCGGCGTTGTGTCTCTTATATTTAATTCCGATGCAATTTGTGTTGCATCGTCAATGGGAAGGTCCAAGGGATACAGTAAAACTGCAAAGGTCCATCGGAATGTAAAACTGGTGACACTGGAAACGCTCAAAACATACACAGTAGGAAGACAGTCTTCCTGTACATAAGTCGGCATTGTGTCTCTTACATTTATTTCCGATGAAATTTCTGTGTTTCATCGTGAATGGGAAGGTCCAAGGGATATAGTAAACCTGCAGAGGTGCATCGGAAAGTAAAACTGATGACACAGGAAACGCTCAAAACATAGAAAGTAGGAAGACTTAGTCTTCCTGTACTTAAGTCAGCATTGTGTCTCTTATATATAATTCCGATGCATTTTCTGTGTTTCATCGTCAATGGGAAGGTCCAAGGGATACAGTAAACCTGCAGAGGTGCATCGGAATGTAAAACTGGTGACACAGGAAACGCTCAAAACATAGACATTAGGAAGACTCAGTCTTCCTGTACTTAAGTGGGCATTGTGTCTCTTATATTTTATTCCGATGCGATTTCTGTGTCTCATCGACAATGGGAGGGTCCAAGGGATACAGTAAACCGGCAGGGTGCAGCGGATTGTAAAACTGGTGACACGGGAAACGCTCAAAACATAGACCGTAAGAAGACTCTGTTTTCTTGTACTTAAGTCGGCGTTGTGTCTCTTATATTTAATTCCGATGCAATTTCTGTGTTTCATTGTCAATGGGAAGGTCCAAGAGATACAGTAAACCTGCAAAGGTGCATCGGAATGTAAAACTGGTGACACAGGAAACGCTCAAAACATAGACAGTAGGAAGACAGTCTTCCTGTACTTAAGTCGGGATTGTGTCCCTTATATTTAATTCCGATGAAACTTATGTGTTTCATCGTGAATGGGAAGGTCCAAGAGATATAGTAAACCTGCAGAGGTGCATCGGAAAGTAAAAGTGATGACACAGGAGACGCTCATATCATAGACAGTACTTAGACTTAGTCTTCCTGTACTTAATTCGGCATTGTGTCTCTTATATTTAATTCCGATGCAATTTCTGTGTTTCATCGTCACTGTGAAGGTCCAAGGGATACAGTAAACCTGTAGAGGTGCATCGGAACGTAAAACTGGTGACACAGGAAACGCTCAAATTATAGACAGTAGGAAGACTCAGTCTTCCTGTACTTAAGTCGGCATTGTGTCTCTTATATTTAATTCCGATGCAATTTGTGTGTTTCATCGTCAATGGGAAGGTCCAAGGGATACAGTAAACCTGCAGATGTGCATCAGAATGTAAAACTGGTGACACAGGAAACGCTCAAAGCATAGACAGTAGGAAGACTAAGTCTTCCTGTAGTTAAGTCGGCATTGTGTGGCTCTGAGCACTATGGGACTTAACATCTGTGGTCATTAGTCCCCTAGAACTTAGAACTACTTAAACCTAACTAACCTAAGGACAACACCCACATCTACGCACGAGGCAGGATTCGAACCTGCGACCGTGACTGTCGCGCGGTTCCGGACTGAGCGCCTAGAACCGCTAGACCATCGCGGCCGGCCGGCATTCTGTCTCTTATATTTTATTCCGATGCAATTTCTGTGTTTCATCGTCAATGGGAACGTCCAAGGGATACAGTAAACCTGCAGAGGTGCATCGGAATGCAAAACTAGAGACACAGGAAACGCTCAAAACATAGACAGTAGGAAGACTCATTCTTCCTGTACTTAAGTCGGCATTGTGTCTCTTATATTTAATTCCGATGCAATTTCTGTGTTTCATCGTCAATGGGAAGGTCCAAGGGATACAGTAAACCTGCTGAGGTGCATCGAAATGTAAAACTGGTGACACAGGAAACTCTCAAAGCAGAGACAGTAGGAAGACTCATTCTTCCTGTACTTAAGTCGGCATTGTGTCTCTTATATTTAATTCCGATGCAATTTCTGTGTTTCATCGTCAATGGGAAGGTCCAAGGGATATAGTAAACCTGCAGAGGTGCATCGGAAAGTAAAACTGATGACACAGGAAACGTTCAAAACATAGACAGTAGGAAGACTTAGTCTTCCTGTACTTAAGTCGGCATTGTGTCTCTTATATTTAATTGCGATGCAATTTCTGTGTTTCATCGTGACTGTGAAGGTCCAAGGGATACAGTAAACATGCAAAGGTGCATCGGAATGTAAAACTGGTGACACAGGAAACGCTCAAAACATTGACAGTAAGAAGACAATCTTCCTGTACTTAAGTCGGCATTGTGTCTCTTACATTTATTTCCGATGCAATTTCTGTGTTTCATCGTGAATGGGAAGGTCCAAGGGATATAGTAAACCTGCAGAGGTGCATCGGAAAGTAAAACTGATGACACAGGAAACGCTCAAAACATAGACAGTAGGAAGACTTAGTCTTGCTGTACTTAAGTCGGCATTGTGTCTCTTATATTTAATTCCGATGCAATTTCTGTGTTTCATCGTCAATGGGAAGGTCCAAGGGATACAGTAAACCTGCAGAGGTGCATCGGAATGTAAAACTGGTGACACAGGAAACGCTCAAAACAGAGACATTAGTAAGACTCAGTCTTCCTGTACTTAAGTCGGCATTGTGTCTCTTATATTTATTTCCGATGAAATTTCTGTGTTTCATCGTCAATGGGAAGGTTCAAGGAATACAGTAAACATGCAGAGGTGCATCGGAATGTAAAAATGGTGACACAGGAAACGCTCAAAACATAGACAGTAGGAAGACTCAGTCTTCCTGTACTTAAGTCGGCATTGTGTCTCGTATATTTAATTCCGACGCGATTTCCGTGTTTCATCGACAATGGGAAGGTCCAAGGGATACAGAAAACCGGCAGAGGTGCATCGGAATGTAAAACGGGTTACACAGGAAACGCTCAAAACATAGACCGTAAGAAGACTCAGTTTTCTTGTGCTTCAGACGGCGTTGTGTCTCTTATATTTAATTCCGATGCAATTTGTGTTTCATCGTCAATGGGAAGGTCCAAGGGATACAGTAAACCTGCAAAGGTCCATCGGAATGTAAAACTGGTGACACAGGAAACGCTCAAAACATACACAGTAGGAAGACAGTCTTCCTGTACTTAAGTCGGCATTGTGTCTCTTACATTTATTTCCGATGAAATTTCTGTGTTTCATCGTGAATGGGAACGTCCAAGGGATATAGTAAACCTGCAGAGGTGCATCGGAAAGTAAAACTAATGACACAGGAAACGCTCAAAACACAGACAGTAGGAAGACTTAGTCTTCCTGTACTTAAGTCGGCATTGTGTCTCTTATATTTAATTCCGATGCAATTTCTGTGTTTCATCGTCAATGGGAAGGTCCAAGGGATACAGTAAACCTGCAGAGGTGCATCGGAATGTAAAACTGGTGACACAGGAAACGCTCAAAACATAGACATTAGTAAGACTCAGTCTTCCTGTACTTAAGTCGGCATTGTGTCTCTTATATTTATTTCCGATGAAATTTCTGTGTTTCATCGTGAATGGGAAGGTCCAAGGGGTATAGTAAACCTGCAGAGTTGCATCGGAAAGTAAAACAGATGACACAGGAAACGCTCAAAACATTGACAGTAGGAAGACTTAGTCTTCCTGTACTTATGTCGGCATTGTGTCTCTTATATTTAATTCCGATGCAATTTGTGTTTCATCGTCAATGGGAAGGTCCAAGGGATACAGTAAACCTGCAGAAGTGCATCGGAATGTAAAACTGATGACACAGCAAACGCTTAAAACATAGACAGTAGGAAGACTCAGTCTTCCTGTACTTAAGTGGGCATTGTGTCTCTTATATTTAATTCCGATGCGATTTCTGTGTCTCATCGACAATGGGAAGGTCCAAGGGATATAGTAAACCTGCAGAGGTGCATCGGAAAGTAAAACTGATGACACAGGAAACGATCAAAACATAGACAGTAGGAAGACTCAGTCTTCCTGTACTTAAGTGGGCATTGTGTCTCTTATATTTAATTCCGATGCGATTTCTGTGTCTCATCGACAATGGGAAGGTCCAAGAGATACAGTAAACCTGCAAAGGTGCATCGGAATGTAAAACTGGTGACACAGGAAACGCTCAAAACATAGACAGTAGGAAGACAGTCTTCCTGTACTTAAGTCGGCATTGTGTCTCTTATATTTAATTCCGAGGCTATTTCTGTGTTTCATCGTCACTGTGAAGGTCCAAGGGATACAGTAAACCTGTAGAGGTGCATCGGAATGTAGAACTGGTGACACAGGAAACGCTCAAATTATAGACAGTAGGAAGACTCAGTCTTCCTGTACTTAAGTCGGCATTGTGTCTCTTAAATTTGATTCCGATACAATTTGTGTGTTTCATCGTCAATGGGAAGGTCCAAGGGATACAGTAAACCTGCAGAGGTGCATCAGAATGTAAAACTGGTGACACAGGAAACGCTCAAAGCATAGACAGTAGGAAGACTAAGTCTTCCTGTACTTAAGTCGGCATTGTGTGGCTCTGAGCACTATGGGACTTAACATCTGTGGTCATTAGTCCCCTAGAACTTAGAACTACTTAAACCTAACTAACCTAAGGACAACACCCACATCTACGCACGAGGCAGGATTCGAACCTAAGACCGTGACTGTCGCGCGGTTCCGGACTGAGCGCCTAGAACCGCTAGACCACCGCGGCCGGCCGGCATTCTGTCTCTTATATTTAATTCCGATGCAATTTCTGTGTTTCATCGTCAATGGGAAGGTCCAAGGGATACAGTAAACTTGCTGAGGTGCATCGGAATGTAAAACTGGTGACACAGGAAACGCTCAAAACATAGACATTAGTAAGACTCAGTCTTCCTGTACTTAAGTCGTCATTGTGTCTCTTATATTTCATTCCGATGCAATATCTGTTTTTCATCGTCAATGGGAAGGTCCAAGAGATACAGTAAACCTGCAAAGGTGCATCGGAATGTAAAACTGGTGACACAGGAAACGCTCAAAACATAGACAGTAGGAAGACAGTCTTCCTGTACTTAAGTCGGCATTGTGTCTCTTATATTTAATTCCGATGAAACTTATGTGTTTCATCGTGAATGGGAAGGTCCAAGAGATATAGTAAACCCGCAGAGGTGCATCGGAAAGTAAAACTGACGACACAGGAAACGCTCGAATCATAGACAGTACTTAGACTTAGTCTTCCTGTACTTAAGTCGGCATTGTGTCTCTTATATTTAATTCCGATGCAATTTCTGTGTTTCATCGTCACTGTGAAGGTCCAAGGGATACAGTATACCTGTAGAGGTGCATCGGAATGTAAAACTGGTGACACAGGAAACGCTCAAATTATAGACAGTAGGAAGACTCAGTCTTCCTGTACTTAAGTCGGCATTGTGTCTCTTATATTTAATTCCGATGCAATTTGTGTGTTTCATCGTCAATGGGAAGGTCCAAGGGATACAGTAAACCTGCAGAGGTGCATCAGAATGTAAAACTGGTGACACAGGAACCGCTCAAAGCATAGACAGTAGGAAGACTCATTCTTCCTGTACTTAAGTCGGCATTGTGTCTCTTATATTTAATTGCGATGCAATTTCTGTGTTTCATCGTGACGGTGAAGGTCCAAGGGAAACAGTAAACATGCAAAGGTGCATCGGAATGTAAAACTGGTGACACAGGAAACGCTCAAAACATTGACAGTAAGAAGACAGTCTTCCTGTACTTAAGTCGGCATTGTGTCTCTTACATTTATTTCCGATGAAATTTCTGTGTTTCATCGTGAATGGGAAGGACCAAGGGATATAGTAAACCCTCAGAGGTGCATCGGAAAGTAAAACTGATGACACAGGAAACGTTCAAAACGTAGACAGTAGGAAGACTTAGTCTTCCTGTACTTAAGTCGGCATTGTGTCTCTTATATTTAATTGCGATGCAATTTCTGTGTTTCATCGTGACTGTGAAGGTCCAAGGGATACAGTAAACATGCAAAGGTGCATCGGAATGTAAAACTGGTGACACAGGAAACGCTCAAAACATTGACAGTAAGATGACAGTCTTCCTGTACTTAAGTCGGCATTGTGTCTCTTACATTTATTTCCGATGAAATTTCTGTGTTTCATCGTGAATGGGAAGGTCCAAGGGATATAGTAAACCTGCAGAGGTGCATCGGAAAGTAAAACTGATGACACAGGAAACGTTCAAAACATAGACAGTAGGAAGACTTAGTCTTCCTCTACTTAAGTCGGCATTGTGTTTCTAATGTTTAATTCCGATGCAATTTCTGTTTTTCATCGTCAATGGGAAGGTCCAAGGAATACAGTAAACCTGCAGAGGTGCATCGGAATGTAAAACTGGTGACACAGGAAACGCTCAAAGCAAAGACAGTAGGAAGACTCAGTCTTCCTGTACTTAAGTCGGCATTGTGTCTCTTATATTTAATTCAGATGCAATTTCTGTTTTTCATCGTCCATGGGAAGGTCCTATGGATACAGTAAACCTGCAGAGGTGAATAGGAATGTAAAACTGATGACACAGGAAACGATCAAAACATAGACAGTAGGAAGACTTAGTCTTCCTGTACTTAAGACGGCATTGTGACTCTTATATTTAATTCGGATGCAATTTCTATGTTCCATCGTCACTGTGAAGGTCCAAGGGATACTGTAAACCTGTAGAGGTGCTTCAAAATGTAAAACTGGTGACACAGGAAACGCTCAAATTATTGACAGTAGGAAGACTAAGTCTTCCTGTACTTAAGTCGGCATTGTGTCTCTTACATTTAATTCCGATGCAATTTCTGTGTTTCATCGTCAATGGGAACGTCCAAGGGATACAGTAAACCTGCAGAGGTGCATCGGAATGCAAAACTAGAGACACAGGAAACGCTCAAAACATAGACAGTAGGAAGACTCATTCTTCCTGTACTTAAGTCGGCATTGTGTCTCTTATATTTAATTCCGATGCAATTTCTGTGTTTCATCGTCAATGGGGAGGTCCAAGGGATACAGTAAACCTGGTGAGGTGCATCGAAATGTAAAATTGGTGACACAGGAAACGCTCAAAACATAGACAGTAGGAAGACTCAGTCTTCCTGTACTTAAGTCGGCATTGTGTCTCTTATATTTATTTCCGAAGAAATTTCTGTGTTTCATCGTCAATGGGAAACTCCAAGAGATATAGTAAACCTGCAGAGGTGCATCGGAAAGTAAAACTGATGACACAGGAAACGCTCAAACATAGACAGTAGGAAGACTTAGTCTTCCTGTACTTAAGTCGGCATTGTGTCTCTTATATTTAATTCCGATGCAATTTCTGTGTTTCATCGTCAATGGGAAGGTTCAAGGAATACAGTAAACATGCAGAGGTGCATCGGAATGTAAAAATGTTGACACAGGAAACGATCAAAACATAGACAGTAGGAAGACTCAGTCTTCCTGTACTTAAGTCGGCATTGTGTCTCTTATATTTAATTCCGACGCGATTTCCGTGTTTCATCGACAATGGGAATGTCCAGGGGATACAGAAAACCGGCAGAGGTGCATCGGAATGTAAAACTGGTGACACAGGAAACGCTCAAAACATAGACCGTAAGAAGACTCAGTTTTCTTGTACTTAGGTCGGCGTTGTGTCTCTTACATTTATTTCCGATGAAATTTCTGTGTTTCATCGTGAATGGGAAGGACCAAGGGATATAGTAAACCTGCAGAGGTGCATCGGAAAGTAAAACTGATGACACAGGAAACGTTCAAAACATAGACAGTAGGAAGACTTAGTCTTCCTGTACTTAAGTCGGCATTGTGTCTCTTATATTTAATTGCGATGCAATTTCTGTGTTTCATCGTGACTGTGAAGGTCCAAGGGATACAGTAAACCTGCAAAGGTGCATCGGAATGTAAAACTGGTGACACAGGAAACGCTCAAAACATTGACAGTAAGAAGACAGTCTTCCTGTACTTAAGTCGGCATTGTGTCTCTTACATTTATTTCCGATGAAATTTCTGTGTTTCATCGTGAATGGGAAGGTCCAAGGGATATAGTAAACCTGCAGAGGTGCATCGGAAAGTAAAACTGATGACACAGGAAACGTTCAAAACATAGACAGTAGGAAGACTTAGTCTTCCTGTACTTAAGTCGGCATTGTGTTTCTAATGTTTAAATCCGATGCCATTTCTGTTTTTCATCGTCAATGGGAAGGTCCAAGGAATACAGTAAACCTGCAGAGGTGCATCGGAATGTAAAACTGGTGACACAGGAAACGCTCAAAGCATAGACAGTAGGAAGACTCAGTCTTCCTGTACTTAAGTCGGCATTGTGTCTCTTATATTTAATTCCGATGCAATTTCTGTTTTTCATCGTCCATGGGAAGGTCCTATGGATACAGTAAACCTGCAGAGGTGAATAGGAATGTAAAACTCGTGACACAGGAAACGCTCAAAACATAGACAGTAGGAAGACTCAGTCTTCCTGTACATAGGTCGGCATTGTGTCTCTTATATTTATTTCCGATGAAATTTCTGTGTTTCATCATGAATGGGAAGGTCCTAGGGATATAGTAAACCTGCAGAGGTGCATCGGAATGTAAAACTGATGACACAGGAAACGATCAAAACATAGACAGTAGGAAGACTTAGTCTTCCTGTACTTAAGACGGCATTGTGACTCTTATATTTAATTCCGATGCAATTTCTATGTTCCATCGTCACTGTGAAGGTCCAGGGGATAATGTAAACCTGTAGAGGTGCTTCAAAATGTAAAACTGGTGACACAGGAAACGCTCAAATTATTGACAGTAGGAAGACTAAGTCTTCCTGTACTTAAGTCGGTATTGTGTCTCTTACATTTAATTCCGATGCAATTTCTGTGTTTCATCGTCAATGGGAGGGTCCAAGGGATACAGTAAACCTGCAGAGGTGTATCGGAATGTAAAACTGGTGACACAGGAAACGCTCAAATCATAGACAGTAGGAAGACTCAGTCTTCCTGTACTTAAGTCGGCATTGTGTCTCTTATATTTATTTCCGATAAAATTTCTGTGTTTCATCGTGAATGGGAAGGTCCAAGGGATATAGTAAACCTGCAGAGGTGCATCGGAAAGTAAAACTGATGACACAGGAAACGCTCAAAACATACACAGTAGGAACACTTAGTCCTCCTGCACTTAAGTCGGCATTGTGTCTCTTATATTTAATTCCGATGCAATTTCTGTGTTTCACCGTCACTGTGAAGGTCCAAGGGATACAGTAAACCTGTAGAGGTGCATCGGAATGTAAAACTGATGACACAGGAAACGCTCAAATTATAGACAGTAGGAAGACTCATACTTCCTGTACTTAAGTCGGCATTGTGTGTCTTATATTTAATTCCGATGCAATTTGTGTGTTTCATCGTCAATGGGAAGGTCCAAGGCATACAGTAAACCTGCAGAGGTGCATCAGAATGTAAAACTGGTGACACAGGAAACGCTCAAAGCAGAGACAGTAGGAAGACTAAGTCTTCCTGTACTTAAGTCGGCATTGTGTGGCTCTGAGCACTATGGGACTTAACACCTGTGGTCATTAGTCCCCTAGAACTTAGAACTACTTAAACCTAACTAACCTAAGGACAACACCCACATCTATGCACGAGGCAGGATTCGAACCTGCGACCGTGACAGTCGCGCGGATCCGCACTGAGCGCCTAGAACCGCTAGACCACCGCGGCCGGCCGGCATTCTGTCTCTTATATTTTATTCCGATACAATTTCTGTGTTTCATCGTCAATGGGAACGTCCAAGGGATACAGTAAACCTGCAGAGGTGCATCGGAACGCAAAACTAGAGACACAGGAAACGCTCAAAACATAGACAGTAGGAAGACTCATTCTTCCTGTACTTAAGTCGGCATTGTGTCTCTTATATTTAATTCCGATGCAATTTCTGTGTTTCATCGTCAATGGGAAGGTCCAAGGGATACAGTAAACCTGCTGAGGTGCATCGAAATGTAAAATTGGTGACACAGGAAAAGCTCAAAACATAGACAGTAGGAAGACTCAGTCTTCCTGTACTTAAGTCGGCATTGTGTCTCTTATATTTATTTCCGAAGAAATTTCTGTGTTTCATCGTCAATGGGAAAGTCCAAGGGATATAGTAAACCTGCAGAGGTGCATCGGAAAGTAAAACTGATGACACAGGAAACGCTCAAAACATAGAAAGTAGGAAGACTTAGTCTTCCTGTACTTAAGTCAGCATTGTGTCTCTTATATATAATTCCGATGCAATTTCTGTGTTTCATCGTCAATGGGAAGGTCCAAGGGATACAGTAAACCTGCAGAGGTGCATCGGAATGTAAAACTGGTGACACAGGAATCGCTCAAAACATAGACATTAGGAAGACTCAGTCTTCCTGTACTTAAGTGGGCATTGTGTCTCTTATATTTAATTCCGATGCAATTTCTGTTTTTCATCGTCAATGGGAAGGTTCATGGAATACAGTAAACATGCAGAGGTGCATCGGAATGTAAAAATGGTGACACAGGAAACGCTCAAAACATAGACAGTAGGAAGACTCTGTCTTCCTGTACTTATGTCGGCATTGTGTCTCTTATATTTAATTCCGACGCGATTTCCGTGTTTCATCGACAATGGGAAGGTCCAAGGGATACAGAAAACCGGCAGAGGTGCATCGGAATGTAAAACTGGTGACACAGGAAACGCTCAAAACATAGACCGTAAGAAGACTCAGTTTTCTTGTACTTCAGTCGGCGTTGTGTCTCTTATATTTAATTCCGATGCAATTTGTGTTTCATCGTCAATGGGAAGGTCCAAGGGATACAGTAAACCTGCAGAGGTGCATCGGAAAGTAAAACTGATGACACAGGAAACGCTCATATCATAGACAGTACTTAGACTTAGTCTTCCTGTACTTAATTCGGCATTGTGTCTCTTATATTTAATTCCGATGCAATTTCTGTGTTTCATCGTCACTGTGAAGGTCCGAGGGATACAGTAAACCTGTAGAAGTGCATCGGAACGTAAAACTGGTGACACAGGAAACGCTCAAATTATAGACAGTAGGAAGACTCAGTCTTCCTGTACTTAAGTCGGCATTGTGTCTTTTATATTTAATTCCGATGCAATTTGTGTGTTTCATCGTCAATGGGAAGGTCCAAGGGATACAGTAAACCTGCAGAGGTGCATCAGAATGTAAAACTGGTGACACAGGAAACGCTCAAAGCATAGACAGTAGGAAGACTAAGTCTTCCTGTACTTAAGTCGGCATTGTGTGGCTCTGAGCACTATGGGACTTAACATCTGTGGTCATTAGTCCCCTAGAACTTAGAACTACTTAAACCTAACTAACCTAAGGACAACACCCACATCTACGCACGAGGCAGGATTCGAACCTGCGACCGTGACCGTCGCGCGGTTCCGGACTCAGCGCCTAGAACCGCTAGACCACCGCGGCCGGCCGGCATTCTGTCTCTTATATTTTATTCCGATGCAATTTTAGTATTTCATCGTCAATGGGAACGTCCAAGGGATACAGTAAACCTGCAGAGGTGCATCGGAATGCAAAACTAGAGACACAGGAAACGCTCAAAACATAGACAGTAGGAAGACTCATTCTTCCTGTTCTTAAGTCGGCATTGTGTCTCTTATATTTAATTCCGATGCAATTTCTGTGTTTCATCGTCAATGGGAAGGTCCAAGGGATACAGTAAACCTGCTGAGGTGCATCGAAATGTAAAACTGGTGACACAGGAAACTCTCAAAGCAGAGACAGTTGGAAGACTCAGTCTTCCTGTACTTAAGTCGGCATTGTGTCTCTTATATTTATTTCCGATGAAATTTCTGTGTTTCATCGTCAATGGGAAGGTCCAAGGGATATAGTAAACCTGCAGAGGTGTATCGGAAAGTAAAACCGATGACACAGGAAACGCTCAAACATAGACAGTAGGAAGACTTAGTCTTCCTGTACTTAAGTCGGCATTGTGTCTCTTATATTTAATTCCGATGCAATTTCTGTGTTTCATCGTCAATGGGAAGGTTCAAGGAATACAGTAAACATGCAGAGGTGCATCGGAAAGTAAAAATGGTGACACAGGAAACGCTCAAAACATAGACAGTAGGAAGACTCAGTCTTCCTGTACTTAAGTCGGCATTGTGTCGATTATATTTAATTCCGACGCGATTTCCGTGTTTCATCGACAATGGGAAGGTCCAAGGGATACAGAAAACCGGCAGAGGTGCATCGGAATGTAAAACTGTGACACAGGAAACGCTCAAAACATAGACCGTAAGAAGACTCAGTTTTCATGTACTTCAGTCGGCGTTGTGTCTCTTATATTTAATTCCGATGCAATGTGTTTCATCGTCAATGGGAAGGTCCAAGGGATACAGTAAACCTGCAAAGGTCCATCGGAATGTAAAACTGGTGACACAGGAAACGCTCACAACATACACAGTAGGAAGACAGTCTTCCTGTACTTAAGTCGGCATTGTGCCTCTTACATTTATTTCCGATGAAATTTCTGTGTTTCATCGTGAATGGGAAGGTCCAAGGGATATAGTAAACCGGCAGAGGTGCATCGGAAAGTAGAACTGATGACACAGGAAACGCTCAAAACATAGACAGTAGGAAGACTTAGTCTTCCTGTACTTAAGTCGGCATTGTGTCTCTTATATTTAATTCCGATGCAATTTCTGTGTTTCATCGTCAATGGGAAGGTCCAAGGGATACAGTAAACCTGCAGAGGTGCATCGGAATGTAAAACTGTTGACACAGGAAACGCTCAAAACAGAGACATTAGTAAGACTCAGTCTTCCTGTACTTAGGTCGCCATTGTGTCTCTTATATTTAATTCCGATGAAATTTCTGTGTTTCATCGTCAATGGGAAGGTTAAGGAATACAGTAAACATGCAGAGGTGCATCGGAATGTAAAAATGGTGACACAGGAAACGCTCAAAACATAGACAGTAGGAAGACAGTCTTCCTGTACTTAAGTCGGCATTGTGTCTCTTACATTTATTTCCGATGAAATTTCTGTGTTTCATCGTGAATGGGAAGGTCCAAGGGATATAGTAAATCTGCAGAGGTGCATCGGAAAGTAAAACTAATGACACAGGAAACGCTCAAAACTGTAGGAAGACTTAGTCTTCCTGTACTTAAGTCGGCATTGTGTCTCTTATATTTAATTCCGATGCAATTTCTGTGTTTCATCGTCAATGGGAAGGTCCAAGGGATACAGTAAACCTGCAGAGGTGCATCGGAATGTACAACTGGTGACACAGGAAACGCTCAAAACAGAGACATTAGTAAGACTCAGTCTTCCTGTACCTAAGTCGGCATTGTGTCTCTTATATTTATTTCCGATGAAATTTCTGTGTTTCATCGTCAATGGGAAGGTTCAAGGAATACAGTAAACATGCAGAGGTGCATGGGAATGTAAAAATGGTGACACAGGAAACGCTCAAAACACAGACAGTAGGAAGACTCAGTCCTCCTGTACTTCTGTCGGCATTGTGTCTCTTATATTTAACTCCGACGCGATTTCCGAGTTTCATCGACAATGGGAAGGTCCAAGGGATACAGTAAACCTGCAAAGGTCCATCGGAATGTAAAACTGGTGACACAGGAAACGCTCAAAACATACACAGTAGGAAGACAGTCTTCCTGTACTTAAGTCGGCATTGTGTCTCTTAAATTTATTTCCGATGAAATTTCTGTGTTTCATCGTGAATGGGAAGGTCCAAGGGATATAGTAAACCTGCAGAGGTGCATCGGAATGTAAAACTGGTGACACAGGAAACGCTCAAATCATAGACATTAGTAAGACTCAGTCTTCATGTACTTAAGTCGGCATTGTGTCTCTTATATTTATTTCCGATGAAATTTCTGTGTTTAATCGTGAATGGGAAGGTCCAAGGGGTATAGTAAACCTGCAGAGGTGCATCGGAAAGTAAAACAGATGACACAGGAAACGCTCAAAACATTGACAGTAGGACGACTTAGTCTTCCTGTACTTAAGTCGGCATTGTGTCTCTTATATTTAATTCCGATGCAATTTCTGTTTTTCATCGTCAATGGGAAGGTCCAAGGGATACAGTAAACCTGCAGAGGTGCATCGGAATGTAAAACTGGTGACACAGTAAACGCTCAAAACATAGACATTTGGAAGACTCAGTCTTCCTGTACTTAAGTCGGCATTGTGTCTCTTATATTTAATTCCGATGCGATTTCGGTGTCTCATCGACAATGGGAAGGTCCAAGGGATACAGTAAACCTGCAAAGGTGCATCGGAATGTAAAACTGGTCACACAGGAAACGCTCAAAACATAGACAGTAGGAAGACAGTCTTCCTGTACTTAAGTCGGCATTGTGTCTCTTATATTTAATTCCGATGAAACTTATGTGTTTCATCGTCAATGGGAAGGTCCAAGGGATACAGTAACCCTGCAGAGGTGCATCGGAATGTAAAACTGGTGACACAGGAAACGCTCAAAACATAGACATTAGTAAGACTCAATCTTCATGTACTTAAGTCGGCATTGTGTCTCTTATATTTATTTCCGATGAAATTTCTGTGTTTCATCGTGAATGGGAAGGTCCAAGGGGTATAGAAAACCTGCAGAGGTGCATCGGAAAGTAAAACTAATGACACAACAAACGCTCAAAACAGTAGGAAGACTTAGTCTTCCTGTACTTAAGTCGGCATTGTGTCTCTTATATTTAATTCCGATGCAAATTCTGTGTTTCATCGTCAATGGGAAGGTCCAAGGGATACAGTAAACCTGCTGAGGTGCATCGGAATGTAAAACTGGTGACACAGGAAACGCTCAAAACATAGACATTTGTAAGACTCAGTCTTCATGTACTTAAGTCGGCATTGTGTATCTTATATTTATTTCCGATGAAATTTCTGTGATTCATCGTGAATGGGAAGGTCCAAGGGATATAGTAAACCTGCAGAGGTGCATCGGAAAGTAAAACTAATGACACAGGAAACGCTCAAAACAGTAGGAAGACTTAGTCTTCCTGTACTTAAGTCGGCATTGTGTCTCTAATATTTAATTCCGATGCAAATTCTGTATTTCATCGTCAATGGGAAGGTCCAAGGGATACAGTAAACCTGCAGAGGTGCATCGGAATGTAAAACTGTTGACACAGGAAACGCTCAAAACATAGACATTAGTAAGACTCAGTCTTCATGTACTTAAGTCGGCATTGTGTCTCTTATATTCATTTCCGATGAAATTTCTGTGTTTCATCGTGAATGGGAAGGTCCAAGGGGTATAGTAAACCTGCAGAGGTGCATCGGAAAGTAAAACAGATGACACAGGAACCGCTCAAAACATTGACAGTAGGAAGACTTAGTCTTCCTGTACTTAAGTCGGCATTGTGTCTCTTATATTTAATTCCGATGCAATTTCTGTTTTTCATCGTCAATGGGAAGGTCCAAGAGATATAGTAAATCTGCAGAGGTGCATCGGAAAGTAAAACTGATGACACAGGAAACGCTCAAATCATAGACAGTACTTAGACTTTGTCTTCCTGTACTTAAGTCGGCATTGTGCCTCTTATATTTAATTCCGATGCAATTTCTGTGTTTCATCGTCACTGTGAAGGTCCAAGGGATACAGTAAACCTGTAGAGGTGCATCGGAATGTAAAACTGGTTGCACAGGAAACGCTCAAATTATAGACAGTAGGAAGACTCAGTCTTCCTGTACTTAAGTCGGCATTGTGTCTCTTATATTTAATTACGATGCAATTTGTGTGTTTCATCGTCAATGGGAAGGTCCAAGGGATACAGTAAACCTGCAGAGGTGCATCAGAATGTAAAACTGGTGACACAGGAAACGCTCAAAGCATAGACAGTAGGAAGATTAAGTCTTCCTGTACTTAAGTCGGCATTGTGTGGCTCTGAGCACTTTGGGACTTAACATCTGTGGTCATTAGTTCCCTAGAACTTAGAACTACTAAAACCTAACTAACCTAAGGACAACACCCACATCTACGCACGAGGCAGGATTCGAACCTGCGACCGTGACTGTCGCGCGGTTCCGGACTGAGCGCCTAGAACCGCTAGACCAACGCGGCCGGCCGGCATTCTGTCTCTTATATTTTATTCCGATGCAATTTCTGTGTTTCATCGTCAATGGGAACGTCCAAGGGATACAGTAAACCTGCAGAGGTGCATCGGAATGCAAAACTAGAGACACAGGAAACGCTCAAAACATAGACAGTGGGAAGACTCATTCTTCCTGTACTTAAGTCGGCATTGAGTCTCTTATATTTAATTCCGATGCAATTTCTGTGTTTCATCGTCAATGGGAAGGTCCAAGGTATACAGTAAACCTGCTGAGGTGCATCGAAATGTAAAACTGGTGACACAGGAAACTCTCAAAGCAGAGACAGTTGGAAGACTCAGTCTTCCTCTACTTAAGACGGCATTGTGTCTCTTATATTTATTTCCGATGAAATTTCTGTGTTTCATCGTCAATGGGAAGGTCCAAGGGATATAGTAAACCTGCAGAGGTGCATCGGAAAGTAAAACTGATGACACAGGAAACGCTCAAACATAGACAGTAGGAAGACTTAGTCTTCCTCTACTTAAGTCGGCATTGTGTCTCTTATATTTAATTCCGATGCAATTTCTGTGTTTCATCGTCAATGGGAAGGTTCAAGGAATACAGTAACATGCAGAGGTGCATCGGAATGTAAAAATGGTGATACAGGAAACGCTCAAAACATAGACAGTAGGAAGACTCAGTCTTCCTGTACTTAAGTCGGCATTGTGTCTCTTATATTTAATTCCGACGCGATTTCCGTGTTTCATCGACAATGGGAAGGTCCAAGGGATACAGAAAACCGGCAGAGGTGCATCGGAATGTAAAACTGGTGACACAGGAAACGCTCAAAACATAGACCGTAAGAAGACTCAGTTTTCTTGTACTTCAGTCGGCGTTGTGTCTCTTATATTTAATTCCGATGCAATGTGTTTCATCGTCAATGGGAAGGTCCAAGGGATACAGTAAACCTGCAAAGGTCCATCGGAATGTAAAACTGGAGACACAGGAAACGCTCAAAACATACACAGTAGGAAGACAGTCTTCCTGTACTTAAGTCGGCATTGTGTCTCTTACATTTATTTCCGATGCAATTTCTGTGTTTCATCGTGAATGGGATGGTCCAAGGGATATAGTAAACCTGCAGAGGTGCATCGGAAAGTAAAACTGATGACACAGGAAACGCTCAAAACATAGACAGTAGGAAGACTTAGTCTTCCTGTACTTAAGTTGGCATTGTGTCTCTTATATTTAATTCCGATGCAATTTCTGTGTTTCATCGTCAATGGGAAGGTCCAAGGGATACAGTAAACCTGCAGAGGTGCATCGGAATGTAAAACTGGTGACACAGGAAACGCTCAAAACAGAGACATTAGTAAGACTCAGTCTTCCTGTACTTAAGTCGGCATTGTGTCTCTTATATTTATTTCCGATGAAATTTCTGTGTTTCATCGTCAATGGGAAGGTTCAAGGAATACAGTAAACATGCAGAGGTGCATCGGAATGTAAAAATGGTGACACAGGAAACGCTCAAAACATAGACAGTAGGAAGACTCAGCCTTCCTGTACTTAAGTTGGCATTGTGTCTCTTATATTTAATTCCGACGCGATTTCCGTGTTTCATCGACAATGGGAAGGTCCAAGGGATACAGAAAACCGGCAGAGGTGCATCGGAATGTAAAACGGGTTACACAGGAAACGCTCAAAACATAGACCGTAAGAAGACTCAGTTTTCTTGTGCTTCAGACGGCGTTGTGTCTCTTATATTTAATTCCGATGCAATTTGTGTTTCATCGTCAATGGGAAGGTCCAAGGGATACAGTAAACCTGCAAAGGTCCATCGGAATGTAAAACTGGTGACACAGGAAACGCTCAAAACATACACAGTAGGAAGACAGTCTTCCTGTACTTAAGTCGGCATTGTGTCTCTTACATTTATTTCCGATGAAATTTCTGTGTTTCATCGTGAATGGGAAGATCCAAGGGATATAGTAAACCTGCAGAGGTGCATCGGAAAGTAAAACTAATGACACAGGAAACGCTCAAAACATAGACAGTAGGAAGACTTAGTCTTCCTGTACTTAAGTCGGCATTGTGTCTCTTATATTTAATTCCGATGCAATTTCTGTGTTTCATCGTCAATGGGAAGGTCCAAGGGATACAGTAAACCTGCAGAGGTGCATCGGAATGTAAAACTGGTGACACAGGAAACGCTCAAAACATAGACATTAGTAAGACTCAGTCTTCCTGTACTTAAGTCGGCATTGTGTCTCTTATATTTATTTCCGATGAAATTTCTGTGTTTCATCGTGAATGGGAAGGTCCAAGGGGTATAGTAAACCTGCAGAGTTGCATCGGAAAGTAAAACATATGACACAGGAAACGCTCAAAACATTGACAGTAGGAAGACTTAGTCTTCCTGTACTTATGTCGGCATTGTGTCTCTTATATTTAATTCCGATGCAATTTGTGTTTCATCGTCAATGGGAAGGTCCAAGGGATACAGTAAACCTGCAGAAGTGCATCGGAATGTAAAACTGATGACACAGCAAACGCTTAAAACATAGACAGTAGGAAGACTCAGTCTTCCTGTACTTAAGTGGGCATTGTGACTCTTATATTTAATTCCGATGCGATTTCTGTGTCTCATCGACAATGGGAAGGTCCAAGGGATACAGTAAACCGGCAGGGTGCATCGGAATGTAAAACTGGTGACACGGGAAACGCTCAAAACATAGACCGTAAGAAGACTCTGTTTTCTTGTACTTAAGTCGCCGTTGTGCCTCTTATATTTAATTCCGATGCAATTTCTGTGTTTCATCGTCAATGGGAAGGTCCAAGAGATACAGTAAACCTGCAAAGGTGCATCGGAATGTAAAACTGGTGACACAGGAAACGCTCAAAACATAGACAGTAGGAAGACAGTCTTCCTGTACTTAAGTCGGCATTGTGTCTCTTATATTTAATTCCGAGGCTATTTCTGTGTTTCATCGTCACTGTGAAGGTCCAAGGGATACAGAAAACCAGTAGAGGTGCATCGGAATGTAAAACTGGTGACACAGGAAACGCTCAAATTATAGACAGTAGGAAGACTCAGCCTTCCTGTACTTAAGTCGGCATTGTGTCTCTTATATTTGATTCCGATGCAATTTGTGTGTTTCATCGTCAATGGGAAGGTCCAAGGGATACAGTAAACCTGCAGAGGTGCATCAGAATGTAAAACTGGTGACACAGGAAACGCTCAAAGCATAGACAGTAGGAAGACTAAGTCTTCCTGTACTTAAGTCGGCATTGTGTGGCTCTGAGCACTATGGGACTTAACATCTGTGGTCATTAGTCCCCTAGAACTTAGAACTACTTAAACCTAACTAACCTAAGGACAACACCCACATCTACGCACGAGGCTGGATTCGAACCTGCGACCGTGACTGTAGCGCGGTTCCGGACTGAGCGCCTAGAACCGCTAGACCACCGCGGCCGGCCGGCATTCTGTCTCTTATATTTTATTCCGATGCAATTTCTGTGTTTCATCGTCAATGGGAACGTCCAAGGGATACAGTAAACCTGCAGAGGTGCATCGGAATGCAAAACTAGAGACACAGGAAACGCTCAAAACATAGACAGTAGGAAGACTCATTCTTCCTGTACTTAAGTCGGCATTGTGTCTCTTACATTTATTTCCGATGAAATTTCTGTGCTTCATCGTGAATGGGAAGGTCCAAGGGATATAGTAAACCTGCAGAGGTGCATCGGAAAGTAAAACTGATGACACAGGAAACGCTCAAAACATAGACAGTAGGAAGACTTAGTCTTCCTGTACTTAAGTCGGCATTGTGTCTGTAATATTTAATTCCGATGCAATCTCTGTGTTTCATCGTCAATGGGAAGGTCCAAGGGATACAGTAAACCTGCAGAGGTACATCGGAATGTAAAACTGGTGACACAGGAAACGCTCAAAATAGAGACATTAGTAAGACTCAGTCTTCCTGTACTTAAGTCGGCATTGTGTCTCTTATATTTATTTCCGATGATATTTCTGTGTTTCATCGTCAATGGGAAGGTTCAAGGAATACAGTAAACATGCAGAGGTGCATCGGAATGTAAAAATCGTGACACAGGAAACGCTCAAAACATAGACAGTAGGAATACTCAGTCTTCCTGTACTTAAGTCGGCATTGTGTCTCTTATATTTAATTCCGATGCAATTTCTGTGTTTCATCGTCAATGGGAAGGTCCAAGGGATACAGTAAACCTGCAGAGGTGCATCGGAATGTAAAACTGGTGACACAGGAAACGCTCAAAACATAGACATTAGTAAGACTCAGTCTTCCTGTACTTAAGTCGACATTGTGTCTCTTATATGTATTTCCGATGAAATTTCTGTGTTTCATCGTGAATGGGAAGGTCCAAGGGGTATAGTAAACCTGCAGAGGTGCATCGGAAAGTAACACAGATGACACAGGAACCGCTCAAAACATTGACAGTAGGAAGACTTAGTCTTTCTGTACTTAAGTCGGCATTGTGTCTCTTATATTTAATTCCGATGCAATTTCTGTTTTTCATCGTCAATGGGAAGGTCCAAGAGATATAGTAAACCTGCAGAGGTGCATCGGAAAGTAAAACTGATGACACAGGAAACGCTCAAATCATAGACAGTACTTAGACTTTGTCTTCCTGTACTTAAGTCGGCATTGTGTCTCTTATATTTAATTCCGATGCAATTTTTGTGTTTCATCGTCACTGTGAAGGTCCAAGGGATACAGTAAACCTGTAGAGGTGCATCGGAATGTAAAACTGGTGACACAGGAAACGCTCAAATTATAGACAGTAGGAAGACTCAGTCTTCCTGTACTTAAGTCGGCATTGTGTCTCTTATATTTAATTCCGATGCAATTTGTGTGTTTCATCGTCAATGGGAAGGTCCAAGGGATACAGTAAACCTGCAGAGGTGCATCAGAATGTAAAACTGGTGACACAGGAAACGCTCAAAGCATAGACAGTAGGAAGACTAAGTCTTCCTGTACTTAAGTCGGCATTGTGTGGCTCTGAGCACTATGGGACTTAACATCTGTGGTCATTAGTTCCCTAGAACTTAGAACTACTTAAACCTAACTAACCTAAGGACAACACCCACTTCTACGCACGAGGCAGGATTTGAACCTGCGACCGTGACTGTCGCGCGGTTCCGGACTGAGCGCCTAGAACCGCTAGACCAACGCGGCCGGCATTCTGTCTCTTATATTTTATTCCGATGCAATTTCTGTGTTTCATCGTCAATGGGAACGTCCAAGGGATACAGTAAACCTGCAGAGGTGCATCGGAATGCAAAATTAGAGACACAGGAAACGCTCAAAACATACACAGTAGGAAGACTCATTCTTCCTGTACTTAAGTCGGCATTGTGTCTCTTATATTTAATTCCGATGCAATTTCTGTGTTTCATCGTCAATGGGAAGGTCCAAGGAATACAGTAAACCGGCAGGGTGCATCGGAATGTATAACTGGTGACACGGGAAACGCTCAAAACATAGACCGTAAGAAGACTCAGTTTTCTTGTACTTAAGTCGGCGTTGTGTCTCTTATATTTAATTCCGATGCAATTTCTGTGTTTCATCGTCAATGGGAAGGTCCACGAGATACAGTAAACCTGCAAAGGTGCATCGGAATGTAAAACTGTTGACACAGGAAACGCTCAAAACATAGACAGTAGGAAGACAGTCTTCCTGTACTTAAGTCGGCATTGTGTCTCTTACATTTATTTCCGATGAAATGTCTGTGTTTCATCGTGAATGGGAAGGTCCAAGGGATATAGTAAACCTGCAGAGGTGCATCGGAAAGTAAAACTGATGACACAGGAAACGCTCAAAACATAGACAGTAGGAAGACTTTGTCTTCCTGTACTTAAGTCGGCATTGTGTCTCTTATATTTAATTCCGATGCAATTTCTGTGTTTCATCGTCAATGGGAAGGTCCAAGGGATACAGTATACCTGCAGATGTGCATCGGAATGTAAAACTGGTGACACAGGAAACGCTCAAAACAGAGACATTAGTAAGACTCAGTCTTCCTGTACTTAAGTCGGCATTGTGTCTCTTTTATTTATTTCCGATGAAATTTCTGTGTTTCATCGTCAATGGGAAGGTTCAAGGAATACAGTAAACATGCAGAGGTGCATCGGAATGTAAAACGGGTTACACAGGAAACGCTCAAAACATAGACCGTAAGAAGACTCAGTTTTCTCGTACTTCTGTCGGCGTTGTGTCTCTTATATTTAATTCCAATGCAATTTGTGTTTCATCGTCAATGGGAAGGTCCAAGGGATACAGTAAACCTGCGAAGGTACAACGGAATGTAAAACTGGTGACACAGGAAACGCTCAAAACATACACAGTAGGAAGACAGTCTTCCTGTACTTAAGTCGGCATTGTGTCTCTTACATCTGTTTCCGATGAAATTTCTGTGTTTCATCGTGAATGGGAAGGTCCAAGGGATATAGTAAACCTGCAGAGGTGCATCGAAAAGTAAAACTAATGACACAGGAAACGCTCAAAACATAGACAGTAGGAAGACTTAGTCTTCCTGTACTTAAGTCGGCATTGTGTCTCTTATATTTAATTCCGATGCAATTTCTGTGCTTCATCGTCAATGGGAAGGTCCAGGGGATACAGTAAACCTGCAGAGGTGCATCGGAATGTAAAACTGGTGACACAGGAAACGCTCAAAACATAGACATTAGTAAGACTCAGTCTTCCTGTACTTAAGTCGGCACTGTGTCTCTTATATTTATTTCCGATGAATTTTCTGTGTTTCATCGTGAATGGGAAGGTCCACGGGGTATAGTACACCTGCAGAGTTGCATCGGAAAGTAAAACAGATGACACAGGAAACGCTCAAAACATTGACAGTAGGAAGACTTAGTCTTCCTGTACTTAAGTCGGCATTGTGTCTCTTATATTTAATTCCGATGCAATTTCTGTTTTTCATCGTCAATGGGAAGGTCCAAGGGATACAGTAAACCTGCAGAGGTGCATCGGAATGTAAAACTGATGACACAGCAAACGCTCAAAACATAGACAGTAGGAAGACTCAGTCTTCCTGTACTTAAGTGGGCATTGTCTCTCTTATATTTAATTCCGATGCGATTTCTGTGTTTCATCGACAATGGGAAGGTCCAAGGAATACAGTAAACCGGCAGGGTGCATCGGAATGTAAAACTGGTGACACGGGAAACGCTCAAAACATAGACCGTAAGAAGACTCAGTTTTCTTGTACTTAAGTCGGCGTTGTGTCTCTTATATTTAATTCCGATGCAATTTCTGTGTTTCATCGTCAATGGGAAGGTCCAAAAGATACAGTAAACCTGCAAAGGTGCATCGGAATGTAAAACTGTTGACACAGGAAACGCTCAAAACATAGACAGTAGGAAGACAGTCTTCCTGTACTTAAGTCGGCATTGTGTCTCTTATATTTAATTCCGATGAAACTTATGTGTTTCATCGTGAATGGGAAGGTCCAAGGGATATAGTAAACCTGCAGAGGTGCATCGGAAAGTAAAACTGATGACACAGGAAACGCTCAAATCATAGACAGTAGGTAGACTTAGTCTTCCTGTACTTAAGTCGACATTGTGTCTCTTATATTTAATTCCGATCCAATTTCTGTGTTTCATCGTCACTGTGAAGGGCCAAGGGATACAGAAACCCTGTAGAGGTGCATCGGAATGTAAAACTGGTGACACAGGAAACGCTCAAATTATAGACAGTAGGAAGACTCATTCTCCCTGTACTTAAGTCGGCATTGTGTCTCTTATATTTAATTCCGATGCAATTTCTGTGTTTCATCGTCAATGGGAAGGTCCAAGAGATACAGTAAACCTGCAGAGGTGCATCGGAAAGTAAAACTGATGACACAGGAAACGCTCAAAGCATAGACAGTAGGAAGACTAAGTCTTCCTGTACTTAAGTCGGCATTGTGTGGCTCTGAGCACTATGGGACTTAAAATCTTTGGTCATTAGTCCCCTAGAACTTAGAACTACTTAAACCTAACTAAACTAAGGACATCACCCACATTCATGCACGAGGCACGATTTGAACCTGCGACCGTGACAGTCGCGCGGTTCCGGACTGAGCGCCTAGAACCGCTAGACCACCGCGGCCGGTCGGCATTCTGTCTCTTATATTTAATTCCGATGCAATTTCGCTGTTTCATCGTCAATAGGAACGTCCAAGGGATACAGTAAACCTGCAGAGGTGCATCGGAATGCAAAACTAGTGACACAGGAAACGCTCAAAACATAGACAGTAGGAAGACTCAGTCTACCTGTACTTAAGTCGGCATTGCGACTCTTATATTTAATTCCGATGCAATTTCTGTGTTTCATCGTCAATGGGAAGGTCCAAGGGATACAGTAAACCTGCAGAGGTGCATCGGAATGTACAACTGGTGACACAGGAAACGCTCAAAGCAGAGACAGTTGGAAGACTCAGTCTTCCTGTACTTAAGTCGGCATTGTGTCTCTTATATTTATTTCCGATGAAATTTCTGTGTTTCATCGCCAATGGGAAGGTCCAAGGGATATAGTAAACCTGCAGAGGTGCATCGGAAAGTAAAACTGATGACACAGGAAACGCTCAAACATAGACAGTAGGAAGACTTAGTCTTCCTGTACTTAAGTCGGCATTGTGTCTCTTATATTTAATTCCGATGCAATTTCTGTGTTTCACCGTCAATGGGAAGGTTCAAGGAATACAGTAACATGCAGAGGTGCATCGGAATGTAAAAATGGTGACACTGGAAACGCTCAAACATAGACAGTAGGAAGACTCAGTCTTCCTGTACTTAAGTCGGCATTGTGTCTCTTATATTTAATTCCGACGCGATTTCCGTGTTTCATCGACACTGGGAAGGTCCAAGGGATACAGAAAACCGGCAGAGGTGCATCGGAATGTAAAACTGGTGACACAGGAAACGCTCAAAACATAGATCGTAAGAAGACTCAGTTTTCTTGTACTTCAGTCGGCGTAGTGTCTCTTATATTTAATTCCGATGCAATGTGTTTCATCGTCAATGGGAAGGTCCAAGGGATACAGTAAACCTGCAAAGGTCCATCGGAATGTAAAACTGGTGACACAGGAAACGCTCAAAACATACACAGTAGGAAGACAGTCTTCCTGTACTTAAGTCGGCATTGTGTCTCTTACATTTATTTCCGATGAAATTTCTGTGCTTCATCGTGAATGGGAAGGTCCAAGGGATATAGTAAACCTGCAGAGGTGCATCGGAAAGTAAAACTGATGACACAGGAAACGCTCAAAACATAGACAGTAGGAAGACTTAGTCTTCCTGTACTTAAGTCGGCATTGTGTCTGTAATATTTAATTCCGATGCAATCTCTGTGTTTCATCGTCAATGGGAAGGTCCAAGGGATACAGTAAACCTGCAGAGGTACATCGGAATGTAAAACTGGTGACACAGGAAACGCTCAAAATAGAGACATTAGTAAGACTCAGTCTTCCTGTACTTAAGTCGGCATTGTGTCTCTTATATTTATTTCCGATGATATTTCTGTGTTTCATCGTCAATGGGAAGGTTCAAGGAATACAGTAAACATGCAGAGGTGCATCGGAATGTAAAAATCGTGACACAGGAAACGCTCAAAACATAGACAGTAGGAATACTCAGTCTTCCTGTACTTAAGTCGGCATTGTGTCTCTTATATTTAATTCCGATGCAATTTCTGTGTTTCATCGTCAATGGGAAGGTCCAAGGGATACAGTAAACCTGCAGAGGTGCATCGGAATGTAAAACTGGTGACACAGGAAACGCTCAAAACATAGACATTAGTAAGACTCAGTCTTCCTGTACTTAAGTCGACATTGTGTCTCTTATATGTATTTCCGATGAAATTTCTGTGTTTCATCGTGAATGGGAAGGTCCAAGGGGTATAGTAAACCTGCAGAGGTGCATCGGAAAGTAACACAGATGACACAGGAACCGCTCAAAACATTGACAGTAGGAAGACTTAGTCTTTCTGTACTTAAGTCGGCATTGTGTCTCTTATATTTAATTCCGATGCAATTTCTGTTTTTCATCGTCAATGGGAAGGTCCAAGAGATATAGTAAACCTGCAGAGGTGCATCGGAAAGTAAAACTGATGACACAGGAAACGCTCAAATCATAGACAGTACTTAGACTTTGTCTTCCTGTACTTAAGTCGGCATTGTGTCTCTTATATTTAATTCCGATGCAATTTCTGTGTTTCATCGTCACTGTGAAGGTCCAAGGGATACAGTAAACCTGTAGAGGTGCATCGGAATGTAAATCTGGTGACACAGGAAACGCTCAAATTATAGACAGTAGGAAGACTCAGTCTTCCTGTACTTAAGTCGGCATTGTGTCTCTTATATTTAATTCCGATGCAATTTGTGTGTTTCATCGTCAATGGGAAGGTCCAAGGGATACAGTAAACCTGCAGAGGTGCATCAGAATGTAAAACTGGTGACACAGGAAACGCTCAAAGCATAGACAGTAGGAAGACTAAGTCTTCCTGTACTTAAGTCGGCATTGTGTGGCTCTGAGCACTATGGGACTTAACATCTGTGGTCATTAGTTCCCTAGAACTTAGAACTACTTAAACCTAACTAACCTAAGGACAACACCCACTTCTACGCACGAGGCAGGATTTGAACCTGCGACCGTGACTGTCGCGCGGTTCCGGACTGAGCGCCTAGAACCGCTAGACCAACGCGGCCGGCATTCTGTCTCTTATATTTTATTCCGATGCAATTTCTGTGTTTCATCGTCAATGGGAACGTCCAAGGGATACAGTAAACCTGCAGAGGTGCATCGGAATGCAAAATTAGAGACACAGGAAACGCTCAAAACATACACAGTAGGAAGACTCATTCTTCCTGTACTTAAGTCGGCATTGTGTCTCTTATATTTAATTCCGATGCAATTTCTGTGTTTCATCGTCAATGGGAAGGTCCAAGGAATACAGTAAACCGGCAGGGTGCATCGGAATGTATAACTGGTGACACGGGAAACGCTCAAAACATAGACCGTAAGAAGACTCAGTTTTCTTGTACTTAAGTCGGCGTTGTGTCTCTTATATTTAATTCCGATGCAATTTCTGTGTTTCATCGTCAATGGGAAGGTCCAAGAGATACAGTAAACCTGCAAAGGTGCATCGGAATGTAAAACTGTTGACACAGGAAACGCTCAAAACATAGACAGTAGGAAGACAGTCTTCCTGTACTTAAGTCGGCATTGTGTCTCTTACATTTATTTCCGATGAAATGTCTGTGTTTCATCGTGAATGGGAAGGTCCAAGGGATATAGTAAACCTGCAGAGGTGCATCGGAAAGTAAAACTGATGACACAGAAAACGCTCAAAACATAGACAGTAGGAAGACTTTGTCTTCCTGTACTTAAGTCGGCATTGTGTCTCTTATATTTAATTCCGATGCAATTTCTGTGTTTCATCGTCAATGGGAAGGTCCAAGGGATACAGTATACCTGCAGATGTGCATCGGAATGTAAAACTGGTGACACAGGAAACGCTCAAAACAGAGACATTAGTAAGACTCAGTCTTCCTGTACTTAAGTCGGCATTGTGTCTCTTTTATTTATTTCCGATGAAATTTCTGTGTTTCATCGTCAATGGGAAGGTTCAAGGAATACAGTAAACATGCAGAGGTGCATCGGAATGTAAAAATGGTGACACAGGAAACGCTCAAAACATAGACAGTAGGAAGACTCAGTCTTCCTGTACTTAAGTCGGCATTGTGTCTCTTATATATAATTCCGACGCGATTTCCGTGTTTCATCGACATTGGGAAGGTCCAAGGGATACAGAAAACCGGCAGAGGTGCATCGGAATGTAAAACGGGTTACACAGGAAACGCTCAAAACATAGACCGTAAGAAGACTCAGTTTTCTCGTACTTCTGTCGGCGTTGTGTCTCTTATATTTAATTCCAATGCAATTTGTGTTTCATCGTCAATGGGAAGGTCCAAGGGATACAGTAAACCTGCGAAGGTACAACGGAATGTAAAACTGGTGACACAGGAAACGCTCAAAACATACACAGTAGGAAGACAGTCTTCCTGTACTTAAGTCGGCATTGTGTCTCTTACATCTGTTTCCGATGAAATTTCTGTGTTTCATCGTGAATGGGAAGGTCCAAGGGATATAGTAAACCTGCAGAGGTGCATCGAAAAGTAAAACTAATGACACAGGAAACGCTCAAAACATAGACAGTAGGAAGACTTAGTCTTCCTGTACTTAAGTCGGCATTGTGTCTCTTATATTTAATTCCGATGCAATTTCTGTGCTTCATCGTCAATGGGAAGGTCAAGGGGATACAGTAAACCTGCAGAGGTGCATCGGAATGTAAAACTGGTGACACAGGAAACGCTCAAAACATAGACATTAGTAAGACTCAGTCTTACCTGTACTTAAGTCGGCACTGTGTCTCTTATATTTATTTCCGATGAATTTTCTGTGTTTCATCGTGAATGGGAAGGTCCACGGGGTATAGTACACCTGCAGAGTTGCATCGGAAAGTAAAACAGATGACACAGGAAACGCTCAAAACATTGACAGTAGGAAGACTTAGTCTTCCTGTACTTAAGTCGGCATTGTGTCTCTTATATTTAATTCCGATGCAATTTCTGTTTTTCATCGTCAATGGGAAGGTCCAAGGGATACAGTAAACCTGCAGAGGTGCATCGGAATGTAAAACTGATGACACAGCAAACGCTCAAAACATAGACAGTAGGAAGACTCAGTCTTCCTGTACTTAAGTGGGCATTGTCTCTCTTATATTTAATTCCGATGCGATTTCTGTGTTTCATCGACAATGGGAAGGTCCAAGGAATACAGTAAACCGGCAGGGTGCATCGGAATGTAAAACTGGTGACACGGGAAACGCTCAAAACATAGACCGTAAGAAGACTCAGTTTTCTTGTACTTAAGTCGGCGTTGTGTCTCTTATATTTAATTCCGATGCAATTTCTGTGTTTCATCGTCAATGGGAAGGTCCAAAAGATACAGTAAACCTGCAAAGGTGCATCGGAATGTAAAACTGTTGACACAGGAAACGCTCAAAACATAGACAGTAGGAAGACAGTCTTCCTGTACTTAAGTCGGCATTGTGTCTCTTATATTTAATTCCGATGAAACTTATGTGTTTCATCGTGAATGGGAAGGTCCAAGGGATATAGTAAACCTGCAGAGGTGCATCGGAAAGTAAAACTGATGACACAGGAAACGCTCAAATCATAGACAGTAGGTAGACTTAGTCTTCCTGTACTTAAGTCGACATTGTGTCTCTTATATTTAATTCCGATCCAATTTCTGTGTTTCATCGTCACTGTGAAGGGCCAAGGGATACAGAAACCCTGTAGAGGTGCATCGGAATGTAAAACTGGTGACACAGGAAACGCTCAAATTATAGACAGTAGGAAGACTCATTCTCCCTGTACTTAAGTCGGCATTGTGTCTCTTATATTTAATTCCGATGCAATTTCTGTGTTTCATCGTCAATGGGAAGGTCCAAGAGATACAGTAAACCTGCAGAGGTGCATCGGAAAGTAAAACTGATGACACAGGAAACGCTCAAAGCATAGACAGTAGGAAGACTAAGTCTTCCTGTACTTAAGTCGGCATTGTGTGGCTCTGAGCACTATGGGACTTAAAATCTTTGGTCATTAGTCCCCTAGAACTTAGAACTACTTAAACCTAACTAAACTAAGGACATCACCCACATTCATGCACGAGGCACGATTTGAACCTGCGACCGTGACAGTCGCGCGGTTCCGGACTGAGCGCCTAGAACCGCTAGACCACCGCGGCCGGTCGGCATTCTGTCTCTTATATTTAATTCCGATGCAATTTCGCTGTTTCATCGTCAATAGGAACGTCCAAGGGATACAGTAAACCTGCAGAGGTGCATCGGAATGCAAAACTAGTGACACAGGAAACGCTCAAAACATAGACAGTAGGAAGACTCAGTCTACCTGTACTTAAGTCGGCATTGCGACTCTTATATTTAATTCCGATGCAATTTCTGTGTTTCATCGTCAATGGGAAGGTCCAAGGGATACAGTAAACCTGCAGAGGTGCATCGGAATGTACAACTGGTGACACAGGAAACGCTCAAAGCAGAGACAGTTGGAAGACTCAGTCTTCCTGTACTTAAGTCGGCATTGTGTCTCTTATATTCATTTCCGATGAAATTTCTGTGTTTCATCGTCACTGTGAAGGGCCAAGGGATACAGAAACCCTGTAGAGGTGCATCGGAATGTAAAACTGGTGACACAGGAAACGCTCAAATTATAGACAGTAGGAAGACTCATTCTCCCTGTACTTAAGTCGGCATTGTGTCTCTTATATTTAATTCCGACGCGATTTCCGTGTTTCATCGACACTGGGAAGGTCCAAGGGATACAGAAAACCGGCAGAGGTGCATCGGAATGTAAAACTGGTGACACAGGAAACGCTCAAAACATAGATCGTAAGAAGACTCAGTTTTCTTGTACTTCAGTCGGCGTAGTGTCTCTTATATTTAATTCCGATGCAATGTGTTTCATCGTCAATGGGAAGGTCCAAGGGATACAGTAAACCTGCAAAGGTCCATCGGAATGTAAAACTGGTGACATAGGAAACGCTCAAAACATAGACCGTAAGAAGACTCAGTTTTCTTGTACTTCAGTCGGAGTTGTGTCTCTTATATTTAAGCCCGCATCTCGTGGTCGTGCGGTAGCGTTCTCGCTTCCCACGCTCGGGTTCCCGGGTTCGATTCCCGGCGGGGTCAGGGATTTTCTCTGCCTCGTGATGGCTGGGTGTTGTGTGCTGTCCTTAGGTTAGTTAGGTTTAAGTAGTTCTAAGTTCTAGGGGACTTATGACCACAGCAGTTGAGTCCCATGGTGCTCAGAGCCATTTTCTTATATTTAATTCCGATGCAATGTGTTTCATCGTCAATGGGAAGGTCCAAGGGATAAAGTAAACCTGCAAAGGTCCATCGGAATGTAAAACTGGTGACACAGGAAACGTTCAAAACATACACAGTAGGAAGACAGTCTTCCTGTACTTAAGTCGGCATTGTGTCTCTTACATTCATTTCCGATGAAATTTCTGTGTTTCATCGTGAATGGGAAGGTCCAAGGGATACAGTAAACCTGCAGAGGTATATCGGAAAGTAAAACTAATGACACAGGAAACGCTCAAAACATAGACAGTAGGAAGACTTAGTCTTCCTGTACTTAAGTCGGCATTGTCTCTTATATTTAATTCCGATGCAATTTCTGTGTTTCATCGTGAATGGGAAGGTCCAAGGGATACAGTAAACCTGCAGAGGTGCATCGGAATGTAAAACTGGTGACACAGGAAACGCTCAAAACAGAGACATTAGTAAGACTCAGTCTTCCTGTACTTAAGTCGGCATTGTGTCTCTTATATTTATTTCCGATGACATTTCTGTGTTTCATCGTCAATGGGAAGGTTCAAGGAATACAGTAAACATGCAGAGGTGCATCGGAATGTAAAAACGGTGACACAGGAAACGCTCAAAACATAGACAGTAGGAAGACTCTGTCTTCCTGTACTTAAGTCGGCATTGTGTCTGTTCTATTTAATTCCGACGCGATTTCCGTGTTTCATCGACAGTGGGAAGGTCCAAGGGATACAGAAAACCGGCAGAGGTGCATCGGAATGTAAAACGGGTTACACAGGAAACGCTCAAAACATAGACCGTAAGAAGACTCAGTTTTCTTGTACTTCAGTCGGCGTTGTGTCTCTTATATTTAATTCCGATGCAATTTGTGTTTCATCGTCAATGGGAAGGTCCAAGGGATACAGTAAACCTGCGAAGGTCCATCGGACTGTAAAACTGGTGACACAGGAAACGCTCAAAACATACACAGTAGGAAGACAGTCTTCCTGTACTTAAGTCGGCATTGTGTCTCTTACATCTATTTCCGATGAAATTTCTGTGTTTCATCGTGAATGGGAAGGTCCAAGGGATATTGTAAACCTGCAGAGGTGCATCGAAAAGTAAAACTAATGACACAGGAAACGCTCAAAACATAGACAGTAGGAAGACTTAGTCTTCCTGTACTTAAGTCGGCATTGTGTCTCTTATATTTAATTCCGATGCAATTTCTGGGTTTCATCGTCAATGGGAAGGTCCAAGGGATACAGTAAACCTGCAGAGGTGCATCGGAATGTAAAACTGGTGACACAGGAAACGCTCAAAACATAGACATTAGTAAGACTCAGTCTTCCTGTACTTATGTCGGCATTGTGTCTCTTATATTTATTTCCGATGAACTTTCTGTGTTTCATCGTGAATGGGAAGGTCCAAGGGGTATAGTAAACCTGCAGAGTTGCATCGGAAAGTAAAACAGATGACACAGGAAACGCTCAAAACATTGACAGTAGGAAGACTTAGTCTTCCTGTACTTAAGTCTGCATTGTGTCTCTTATATTTAATTCCGATGCGATTTCTGTGTTTCATCGACAATGCGAAGGTCCAAGGAATACAGTAAACCGGCAGGGTGCATCGGAATGTAAAACTGGTGACACGGGAAACGCTCCAAACATAGACCGTAAGAAGACTCAGTTTTCTTGTACTTAAGTCGGCGTTGTGTCTCTTATATTTAATTCCGATGCAATTTCTGTGTTTCATCGTCAATGGGAAGGTCCAAGAGATACAGTAAACCTGCAAAGGTGCATCGGAATGTAAAACTGGTGACACAGGAAACGCTCAAAACATAGACAGTAGGAAGACAGTCTTCCTGTACTTAAGTCGGCATTGTGTCTCTTATATTTAATTCCGATGAAACATATGTGTTTCATCGTGAATGGGAAGGTCCAAGGGATATAGTAAACCTGCAGAGGTGCATCGGAAAGTAAAACTGATGACACAGGAAACGCTCAAATCATAGACAGTAGGTAGACTTAGTCTTCCTGTACTTAAGTCGACATTGTGTCTCTTATATTTAATTCCGATGCAATTTCTGTGTTTCATCGTCACTGTGAAGGTCCAAGGGATACAGAAACCCTGTAGAGGTGCATCGGAATGTAAAACTGGTGACACAGGAAACGCTCAAATTATAGACAGTAGGAAGACTCAGTCTTCCTGTACTTAAGTCGGCATTGTGTCACTTATATTTAATTCCGATGCAATTTCTGTGTTTCATCGTCAATGGGAAGGTCCAAGGGATACAGTAAACCTGCAGAGGTGCATCAGAATGTAAAACTGGTGACACATTAAACGCTCAAAGCATAGACAGTAGGAAGACTAAGTCTTCCTGTACTTAAGTCGGCATTGTGTGGCTCTGAGCACTATGGGACTTAACATCTTTGGTCATTAGTCCCCTAGAACTTAGAACTACTTAAACCTAACTAACCTAAGGACATCAGCCACATTCATGCACGAGGCAGGATTCGAACCTGCGACCGTGACAGTCGCGCGGTTCCGGACTGAGCGCCTAGAACCGCTAGACCACCGCGGCCGGCCGGCATTCTGTCTCTCATATTTAATTCCGATGCAATTTCGCTGTTTCATCGTCAATGGGAACGTCCAAGGGATACAGTAAACCTGCAGAAGTGCATCGGAATGCAAAACTAGTGACACAGGAAACGCTCAAAACATAGACAGTAGGAAGACTCAGTCTACCTGTACTTAAGTCGGCATTGTGACTCTTATATTTAATTACGATGCAATTTCTGTGTTTCATCGTCAATGGGAAGGTCCAAGGGATACAGTAAACCTGCAGAGGTGCATCGGAATGTAAAACTGGTGACACAGGAAACGCTCAAAGCAGAGACAGTTGGAAGACTCAGTCTTCCTGTACTTAAGTGGGCATTGTGTCTCTTATATTTATTTCCGATGAAATTTCTGTGTTTCATCGTCAATGGGAAGGTCCAAGGGATATAGTAAACCTGCAGAGGTGCATCGGAAAGTAAAACTGATGACACAGGAAACGCTCAAACATAGACAGTAGGAAGACATAGTCTTCCTGTACTTAAGTCGGCATTGTGTCTCTTATATTTAATTCCGATGCAATTTCTGTGTTTCATCGTCAATGGGAAGGTCCAAGGGATACAGTAAACATGCAGAGGTGCATCGGAATGTAAAACTGGTGACACAGGAAACGCTCAAAACAGAGACATTAGTAAGACTCAGTCTTCCTGTACTTAAGTCGGCATTGTGTCTCTTATATTTATTTCCGATGAAATTTCTGTGTTTCATCGTTAATGGGAAGGTTCAAGCAATACAGTAAACTTGCAGAGGTGCATCGGAATGTAAAAATGGTGACACAGGAAACGCTCAAAACATAGACAGTAGGAAGACTCAGTCTTCCTGTACTTAAGTCGGCATTGTGTCTCTTATATTTAATTCCGACGCGATTTCCGTGTTTCATCGACAATGGGAAGGTCCAAGGGATACAGAAAACCGGCAGAGGTGCATCGGAATGTAAAACGGGTTACTCAGGAAACGCTCAAAACATAGACCGTAAGGAGACTCAGTTTTCTTGTACTTCAGTCGGCGTTGTGTCTCTTACATTTAATTCCGATGCAATTTGTTTCATCGTCAATGGGAAGGTCCAAGGGATACAGTAAACCTGCAAAGGTCCATCGGAATGTAAAACTGGTGACACAGGAAACGCTCAAAACATACACAGTAGGAAGACAGTCTTCCTGTACTTAAGTCGGCATTGTGTCTCTTACATCTATTTCCGATGAAATTTCTGTGTTTCATCGTGAATGGGAAGGTCCAAGGGATATAGTAAACCTGCAGAGGTGCATCGAAAAGTAAAACTAATGACGCAGGAAACGCTTAAAACATAGACAGTAGGAAGACTTAGTCTTCCTGTACTTAAGTCGTCATTGTGTCACTTATATTTATTTCCGATGAAATTTCTGTGTTTCATCGTGAATGGGAAGGTCCAAGGGGTGTAGTAAACCTGCAGAGTTGCATCGGAAAGTAAAACAGATGACACAGGAAACGCTCAAAACATTGACAGTAGGAAGACTTAGTCTTCCTGTACTTAAGTCGGCATTGTGTCTCTTATATTTAATTCCGATGCAATTTCTGTTTTTCATCGTCAATGGGAAGGTCCAAGGGATACAGTAAACCTGCAGAGGTGCATCGGAATGTAAAACTGATGACACAGCAAACGCTCAAAACATAGACAGTAGGAAGACTCAGTCTTCCTGTACTTAAGTGGGCATTGTCTCTCTTATATTTAATTCCGATGCGATTTCTGTGTTTCATCGAGAATGGGAAGGTCCAAGGAATACAGTAAACCGACAGCGTGCATCGGAATGTAAAACTGGTGACACGGGAAACGCTCAAAACATAGACCGTAAGAAGATTCAGTTTTCTTGTTCTTAAGTCGGCGTTGTGTCTTCTATATTTAATTCCGATGCAATTTCTGTGTTTCATCGTCAATGGGAAGGTCCAAGAGATACAGTAAACCTGCAAAGGTGCATCGGAATGTAAAAATGTTGACACAGGAAACGCTCAAAACATAGACAGTAGGAAGACAGTCTTCCTGTACTTAAGTCGGCATTGTGTCTCTTATATTTAATTCCGATGAAACTTATGTGTTTCATCGTGAATGGGAAGGTCCAAGGGATATAGTAAACCTGCAGAGGTGCATCTGAAAGTAAAACTGATGACACAGGAAACGCTCAAATCATAGACGGTAGGTAGACTTAGTCTTCCTGTACTTAAGTCGACATTGTGTCTCTTATATTTAATTCCGATGCAATTTCTGTGTTTCATCGTCACTGTGAAGGTCCAAGGGATAAAGAAACCCTGTAGAGGTGCATCGGAATGTAAAACTGGTGACACAGGAAACGCTCAAATTATAGACAGTAGGAAGACTCAGTCTTCCTGTACTTAAGTCTTCATTGTGTCTCTTATATTTAATTCCGATGAAATTTCTGTGTTTCATCGTGAATGGGAAGGTCCAAGGGATATAGTAAACCTGCAGAGGTGCATCGGAAAGTAAAACTGATGACACAGGAAACGCTCAAAACATAGACAGTAGGAAGACTTAGTCTTCCTGTACTTAAGTCGACATTGTGTCTCTTATATTTAATTCCGATGCAATTTCTGTGTTTCATCGTCAATGGGAAGGTCCAAGGGATACAGTAAACCTGCAGAGGTGCATCGGAATGTAAAACTGGTGACACAGGAAACGCTCAAAACAGAGACATTAGTAAGACTCAGTCTTCCTGTACTTAAGTCGGCATTGTGTCTCTTACATTTATTTCCAATGAAATTTCTGTGTTTCATCGTCAATGGGAAGGTTCAAGGAATACAGTAAACATGCAGAGGTGCATCGGAATGTAAAAATGGTGACACAGGAAACGCTCAAAACATAGACAGTAGGAAGACTCAGTCTTCCTGTACTTAAGTCGGCATTGTGTCTCTTATATTTAATTCCGACGCGATTTCCGTGTTTCATCGACAATGGGAAGGTCCAAGGGATACAGAAAACCGGCAGAGGTGCATCGGAATGTAAAACGGGTTACACAGGAAACGCTCAAAACATAGACCGTAAGAAGACTCAGTTTTCTTGTACTTCAGTCGGCGTTGTGTCTCTTATATTTAATTCCGCTGCAATTTGTGTTTCATCGTCAATGGGAAGGTCCAAGGGATACAGTAAACCTGCAAAGGTCCATCGGAATGTAAAACTGGTGACACAGGAAACGCTCAAAACATACACAGTAGGAAGACAGTCTTCCTGTACTTAAGTCGGCATTGTGTCTCTTACATTTATTTCCGATGTAATTTCTGTGTTTCATCGTGGATGGGAAGGTCCAAGGGATATAGTAAACCTGCAGAGGTGCATCGGAAAGTAAAACTAATGACACAGGAAACGCTCAAAACATAGACAGTAGGAAGACTTAGTCTTCCTGTACTTAAGTCGGCATTGTCTCTTATATTTAATTCCGATGCAATTTCTGTGTTTCATCGTCAATGGGAAGGTCCAAGGGATACAGTAAACCTGCAGATGTGCATCGGAATGTAAAACTGGTGCCACAGGAAACGCTCAAAACATAGACATTAGTAAGACTCAGTCTTCCTGTACTTAAGTCGGCATTGTGTCTCTTATATTTATTTCCGATGAAATTTCTGTGTTTCATCGTGAATGGGAAGGTCCAAGGGGTATAGTAAACCTGCAGAGTTGCATCGGAAAGTAAAACAGATGACACAGGAAACGCTCAAAACATTGACAGTACGATGACTTAGTCTTCCTGTACTAAAGTCGGCATTGTGTCTCTTATATTTAATTCCGATGCAATTTCTGTTTTTCGTCGTCAATGGGAAGGTCCAAGGGATACAGTAAAACCTGCAGAGGTGCATCGGAATGTAAAACTGATGACACAGCAAACGCTTAAAACATAGACAGTAGGAAGACTCAGTCTTCCTGTACTTAAGTGGGCATTGTGTCTCTTATATTTAATTCCGATGCGATTTCTGTGTCTCATCGACAATGGGAAGGTCTAAGGGATACAGTAAACCGGCAGGGTGCATCGGAATGTAAAACTGGTGACACGGGAAACGCTCAAAACATAGACCGTAAGAAGACTCTGTTTTCTTGTACTTCAGTCGCCGTTGTGTCTCTTATATTTAATTCTGATGCAATTTCTGTGTTTCATCGTCAATGGGAAGGTCCAAGAGATACAGTAAACCTATAAAGGTGCATCGGAATGTAAAACTGGTGACACAGGAAACGCTCAAAACATAGACAGTAGGAAGACAGTCTTCATGTACTTAAGTCGGCATTGTGTCTCTTATATTTAATTCCGATGAAACTTATGTGTTTCATCGTGAATGGGAAGGTCCAAAAGATATAGTAAACCTGCAGAGGTGCATCGGAAAGTAAAACTGATGACACAGGAACGCTCAAATCATAGACAGTACTTAGACTTAGTCTTCCTTTACTTAAGTCGCCATTGTGCCTCTTATATTTAATTCCGAGGCTATTTCTGTGTTTCATCGTCACTGTGAAGGTCCAAGGGATACAGTAAACCTGTAGAGGTGCATCGGAATGTAAAACTGGTGACACAGGAAACGCTCAAAACATACACAGTAGGAAGACAGTCTTCCTGTACTTAAGTCGGCATTGTGTCTCTTACATTTATTTCCGATGAAATTTGTGTGTTTCATCGTGAATGGAGAGGTCCAAGGGATATAGTAAACCTGCAGAGGTGCATCGGAAAGTAAAACTAATGACACAGGAAACGCTCAAAACATAGACAGTAGGAAGACTTAGTCTTCCTGTACTTAAGGCGGCATTGTCTCTTATATTTAATTCCGATGCAATTTCTGTGTTTCATCGTCAATGGGAAGGTCCAAGGGATACAGTAAACCAGCAGAGGTGCATCGGAAAGTAAAACTGATGACACAGGAAACGCTCAAAACATAGACAGTAGGAAGACTTAGTCTTCCTGTACTTCAGTCGGCATTGTGTCTCTTATATTTAATTCCGATGCAATTTCTGTGTTTCATCGTCAATGGGAAGGTCCAAGGGATACAGAAAACTTGCAGAGGTGCATCGGAATATAAAACTGGTGACACAGGAAACGCTCAAAACAGAGACATTAGTAAGACTCAGTCTTCCTGTACTTTAGTCGGCATTGTGTCTCTTATATTTATTTCCGATGAAATTTCTGTGTTTCATCGTCAATGGGAAGGTTCAAGGAATACAGTAAACATGCAGAGGTGCATCGGAATGTAAAGATGGTGACACAGGAAACGCTCAAAACATAGACAGTAGGAAGACTCTGTCTTCCTGTACTAAAGTCGGCATTGTGTCTCTTCTATTTAATTCCGACGCGATTTCCGTGTTTCATCGACAGTGGGAAGGTCCAAGGGATACAGAAAACCGGAAGAGGTGCATCGGAATGTAAAACGGGCTACACAGGAAACGCTCAAAACATAGACCGTAAGAAGACTCAGTTTTCTTGTACTTCAGTCGGCGTTGTGTCTCTTATATTTAATTCCGATGCAATTTGTGTTTCATCGTCAATGGGAAGGTCCAAGGGATACAGTAAACCTGCGAAGGTCCATCGGAATGTAAAACTGGTGACACAGGAAACGCTCAAAACATACACAGTAGGAAGACAGTCTTCCTGTACTTAAGTCGGCATTGTGTCTCTTACATCTATTTCCGATGAAATTTCTGTGTTTCATCGTCAATGGGAAGGTCCAAGGGATATAGTAAACCTGCAGAGGTGCATCGAAAAGTAAAACTAATGACACAGGAAACGCTCAAAACATAGACAGTAGGAAGACTTAGTCTTCCTGTACTTAAGTCGGCATTGTGTCTCTTATATTTAATTCCGATGCAATTTCTGTGTTTCATCGTCAATGGGAAGGTCCAAGGGGTATAGTAAACCTGCAGAGTTGCATCGGAAAGTAAAACAGATGACACAGGAAACGCTCAAAACATTGACAGTACGAAGACTTAGTCTTCCTGTACTAAAGTCGGCATTGTGTCTCTTATATTTAATTCCGATGCAATTTCTGTGTTTCATCGTCAATGGGAAGGTCCAAGGGATACAGTAAACCTGCAGATGTGCATCGGAATGTAAAACTGGTGCCACAGGAAACGCTCAAAACATAGACATTAGTAAGACTCAGTCTTCCTGTACTTAAGTCGGCATTGTGTCTCTTATATTTATTTCCGATGAAATTTCTGTGTTTCATCGTGAATGGGAAGGTCCAAGGGGTATAGTAAACCTGCAGAGTTGCATCGGAAAGTAAAACAGATGACACAGGAAACGCTCAAAACATTGACAGTACGAAGACTTAGTCTTCCTGTACTAAAGTCGGCATTGTGTCTCTTATATTTAATTCCGATGCAATTTCTGTTTTTCGTCGTCAATGGGAAGGTCCAAGGGATACAGTAAAACCTGCAGAGGTGCATCGGAATGTAAAACTGATGACACAGCAAACGCTTAAAACATAGACAGTAGGAAGACTCAGTCTTCCTGTACTTAAGTGGGCATTGTGTCTCTTATATTTAATTCCGATGCGATTTCTGTGTCTCATCGACAATGGGAAGGTCTAAGGGATACAGTAAACCGGCAGGGTGCATCGGAATGTAAAACTGGTGACACGGGAAACGCTCAAAACATAGACCGTAAGAAGACTCTGTTTTCTTGTACTTCAGTCGCCGTTGTGTCTCTTATATTTAATTCTGATGCAATTTCTGTGTTTCATCGTCAATGGGAAGGTCCAAGAGATACAGTAAACCTATAAAGGTGCATCGGAATGTAAAACTGGTGACACAGGAAACGCTCAAAACATAGACAGTAGGAAGACAGTCTTCATGTACTTAAGTCGGCATTGTGTCTCTTATATTTAATTCCGATGAAACTTATGTGTTTCATCGTGAATGGGAAGGTCCAAAAGATATAGTAAACCTGCAGAGGTGCATCGGAAAGTAAAACTGATGACACAGGAACGCTCAAATCATAGACAGTACTTAGACTTAGTCTTCCTTTACTTAAGTCGCCATTGTGCCTCTTATATTTAATTCCGAGGCTATTTCTGTGTTTCATCGTCACTGTGAAGGTCCAAGGGATACAGTAAACCTGTAGAGGTGCATCGGAATGTAAAACTGGTGACACAGGAAACGCTCAAAACATACACAGTAGGAAGACAGTCTTCCTGTACTTAAGTCGGCATTGTGTCTCTTACATTTATTTCCGATGAAATTTGTGTGTTTCATCGTGAATGGAAAGGTCCAAGGGATATAGTAAACCTGCAGAGGTGCATCGGAAAGTAAAACTAATGACACAGGAAACGCTCAAAACATAGACAGTAGGAAGACTTAGTCTTCCTGTACTTAAGGCGGCATTGTCTCTTATATTTAATTCCGATGCAATTTCTGTGTTTCGTCGTCAATGGGAAGGTCCAAGGGATACAGTAAACCAGCAGAGGTGCATCGGAAAGTAAAACTGATGACACAGGAAACGCTCAAAACATAGACAGTAGGAAGACTTAGTCTTCCTGTACTTCAGTCGGCATTGTGTCTCTTATATTTAATTCCGATGCAATTTCTGTGTTTCATCGTCAATGGGAAGGTCCAAGGGATACAGAAAACTTGCAGAGGTGCATCGGAATATAAAACTGGTGACACAGGAAACGCTCAAAACAGAGACATTAGTAAGACTCAGTCTTCCTGTACTTTAGTCGGCATTGTGTCTCTTATATTTATTTCCGATGAAATTTCTGTGTTTCATCGTCAATGGGAAGGTTCAAGGAATACAGTAAACATGCAGAGGTGCATCGGAATGTAAAGATGGTGACACAGGAAACGCTCAAAACATAGACAGTAGGAAGACTCTGTCTTCCTGTACTAAAGTCGGCATTGTGTCTCTTCTATTTAATTCCGACGCGATTTCCGTGTTTCATCGACAGTGGGAAGGTCCAAGGGATACAGAAAACCGGAAGAGGTGCATCGGAATGTAAAACGGGCTACACAGGAAACGCTCAAAACATAGACCGTAAGAAGACTCAGTTTTCTTGTACTTCAGTCGGCGTTGTGTCTCTTATATTTAATTCCGATGCAATTTGTGTTTCATCGTCAATGGGAAGGTCCAAGGGATACAGTAAACCTGCGAAGGTCCATCGGAATGTAAAACTGGTGACACAGGAAACGCTCAAAACATACACAGTAGGAAGACAGTCTTCCTGTACTTAAGTCGGCATTGTGTCTCTTACATCTATTTCCGATGAAATTTCTGTGTTTCATCGTCAATGGGAAGGTCCAAGGGATATAGTAAACCTGCAGAGGTGCATCGAAAAGTAAAACTAATGACACAGGAAACGCTCAAAACATAGACAGTAGGAAGACTTAGTCTTCCTGTACTTAAGTCGGCATTGTGTCTCTTATATTTAATTCCGATGCAATTTCTGTGTTTCATCGTCAATGGGAAGGTCCAAGGGATACAGTAAACCTGCAGAGGTGCATCGGAATGTAAAACTGGTGACACAGGAAACGCTCAAAACATAGACATTAGTAAGACTCAGTCTTCCTGTACTTAAGTCGGCATTGTGTCTCTTATATTTATTTCCGATGAAATTTCTGTGTTTCATCGTGAATGGGAAGGTCCAAGGGGTATAGTAAACCTGCAGAGTTGCATCGGAAAGTAAAACAGATGACACAGGAAACGCTCAAAACATTGACAGTAGGAAGACTTAGTCTTCCTGTACTTAAGTCTGCATTGTGTCTCTTATATTTATTCCGATGCAATTTCTGTTTTTCATCGTCAATGGGAAGGTCCAAGGGATATACTAAACCTGCAGAGGTGCATCGGAATGTAAAACTGATGACACAGCAAACGCTCAAAACATAGACAATAGGAAGACTCAGTCTGCCTGTACTTAAGTGGGCATTGTCTCTCTTATATTTAATTCCGATGCGATTTCTGTGTTTCATCGACAATGGGAAGGTCCAAGGAATACAGTAAACCGGCAGGGTGCATCGGAATGTAAAACTGGTGACACGGGAAACGCTCCAAACATAGACCGTAAGAACACTCAGTTTTCTTGTACTTAAGTCGGCGTTGTGTCTCTTATATTTAATTCCGATGCAATTTCTGTGTTTCATCGTCAATGGGAAGGTCCAAGAGATACAGTAAACCTGCAAAGGTGCATCGGAATGTAAAACTGGTGACACAGGAAACGCTCAAAACATAGACAGTAGGAAGACAGTCTTCCTGTACTTAAGTCGGCATTGTGTCTCTTATATTTAATTCCGATGAAACTTATGTGTTTCATCGTGAATGGGAAGGTCCAAGGGATATAGTAAACCTGCAGAGGTGCATCGGAAAGTAAAACTGATGACACAGGAAACGCTCAAATCATAGACAGTAGGTAGACTTAGTCTTCCTGTACTTAAGTCGACATTGTGTCTCTTATATTTAATTCCGATGCAATTTCTGTGTTTCATCGTCACTGTGAAGGTCCAAGGGATACAGAAACCCTGTAGAGGTGCATCGGAATGTAAAACTGGTGACACAGGAAACGCTCAAAACATACACAGTAGGAAGACAGTCTTCCTGTACTTAAGTCGGCATTGTGTCTCTTACATTTATTTCCGATGAAATTTGTGTGTTTCATCGTGAATGGAAAGGTCCAAGGGATATAGTAAACCTGCAGAGGTGCATCGGAAAGTAAAACTAATGACACAGGAAACGCTCAAAACATAGACAGTAGGAAGAGTTAGTCTTCCTGTACTTAAGGCGGCATTGTCTCTTATATTTAATTCCGATGCAATTTCTGTGTTTCATCGTCAATGGGAAGGTCCAAGGGATACAGTAAACCAGCAGAGGTGCATCGGAAAGTAAAACTGATGACACAGGAAACGCTCAAAACATAGACAGTAGGAAGACTTAGTCTTCCTGTACTTAAGTCGGCATTGTGTCTCTTATATTTAATTCCGATGCAATTTCTGTGTTTCATCGTCAATGGGAAGGTCCAAGGGATACAGAAAACTTGCAGAGGTGCATCGGAATATAAAACTGGTGACACAGGAAATGCTCAAAACAGAGACATTAGTAAGACTCAGTCTTCCTGTACTTTAGTCGGCATTGTGTCTCTTATATTTATTTCCGATGAAATTTCTGTGTTTCATCGTCAATGGGAAGGTTCAAGGAATACAGTAAACATGCAGAGGTGCATCGGAATGTAAAGATGGTGACACAGGAAACGCTCAAAACATAGACAGTAGGAAGACTCTGTCTTCCTGTACTTAAGTCGGCATTGTGTCTCTTCTATTTAATTCCGACGCGATTTCCGTGTTTCATCGACAGTGGGAAGGTCCAAGGGATACAGAAAACCGGCAGAGGTGCATCGGAATGTAAAACGGGTTACACAGGAAACGCTCAAAACATAGACCGTAAGAAGACTCAGTTTTCTTGTACTTCAGTCGGCGTTGTGTCTCTTATATTTAATTCCGATGCAATTTGTGTTTCATCGTCAATGGGAAGGTCCAAGTGATACAGTAAACCTGCGAAGGTCCATCGGAATGTAAAACTGGTGACACAGGAAACGCTCAAAACATACACAGTAGGAAGACAGTCTTCCTGTACTTAAGTCGGCATTGTGTCTCTTACATCTATTTCCGATGAAATTTCTGTGTTTCATCGTGAATGGGAAGGTCCAAGGGATATAGTAAACCTGCAGAGGTGCATCGAAAAGTAAAACTAATGACACAGGAAACGCTCAAAACATAGACAGTAGGAAGACTTAGTCTTCCTGTACTTAAGTCGGCATTGTGTCTCTTATATTTAATTCCGATGCAATTTCTGTGTTTCATCGTCAATGGGAAGGTCCAAGGGATACAGTAAACCTGCAGAGGTGCATCGGAATGTAAAACTGGTGACACAGGAAACGCTCAAAACATAGACATTAGTAAGACTCAGTCTTCCTGTACTTAAGTCGGCATTGTGTCTCTTATATTTATTTCCGATGAAATTTCTGTGTTTCATCGTGAATGGGAAGGTCCAAGGGGTATAGTAAACCTGCAGAGTTGCATCGGAAAGTAAAACAGATGACACAGGAAACGCTCAAAACATTGACAGTAGGAAGACTTAGTCTTCCTGTACTTAAGTCTGCATTGTGTCTCTTATATTTAATTCCGATGCAATATCTGTTTTTCATCGTCAATGGGAAGGTCCAAGGGATACAGTAAACCTGCAGAGGTGCATCGGAATGTAAAACTGATGACACAGCAAACGCTCAAAGCATAGACAATAGGAAGACTCAGTCTGCCTGTACTTAAGTGGGCATTGTCTCTCTTATATTTAATTCCGATGCGATTTCTGTGTTTCATCGACAATGGGAAGGTCCAAGGAATACAGTAAACCGGCAGGGTGCATCGGAATGTAAAACTGGTGACACGGGAAACGCTCCAAACATAGACCGTAAGAACACTCAGTTTTCTTGTACTTAAGTCGGCGTTGTGTCTCTTATATTTAATTCCGATGCAATTTCTGTGTTTCATCGTCAATGGGAAGGTCCAAGAGATACAGTAAACCTGCAAAGGTGCATCGGAATGTAAAACTGGTGACACAGGAAACGCTCAAAACATAGACAGTAGGAAGACAGTCTTCCTGTACTTAAGTCGGCATTGTGTGGCTCTGAGCACTATGGGACTTAACATCTTTGGTTATTAGTCCCCTAGAACTTAGATCTACTTAATCCTAACTAACCTAAGGACATCACCCACATTCATGCACGAGGCAGGATTCGAACCTGCGACCGTGACAGTCGCGCAGATCCGGACTGAGCGCCTAGAACCGCTAGACCACCGCGGCCGGCCGGCATTCTGTCTCTTATATTTAATTCCGATGCAATTTCTGTGTTTCATCGTCAATGGGAAGGTCCAAGGGATACAGTAAACCTGCAAAGGTCCATCGGAATGTAAAACTGGTGACACAGGAAACGCGCAAAACATAGACATTAGTAAGACTCAGTCTTCCTGTACTTAAGTCGGCATTGTGTCTCTTATATTTATTTCCAATGAAATTTCTGTGTTTCATCGTGAATGGGAAGGTCCAAGGGGTATAGTAAACCTGCAGAGTTGCATCGGAAAGTAAAACAGATGACACAGGAAACGCTCAAAACATTGACAGTACGAAGACTTAGTCTTCCTGTACTTAAGTCTGCATTGTGTCTCTTATATTTAATTCCGATGCAATTTCTGTTTTTCGTCGTCAATGGGAAGGTCCAAGGGATACAGTAAACCTGCAGAGGTGCATCGGAATGTAAAACTGATGACACAGCAAACGCTTAAAACATAGACAGTAGGAAGACTCAGTCTTCCTGTACTTAAGTGGGCATTGTGTCTCTTATATTTAATTCCGATGCGATTTCTGTGTCTCATCGACAATGGGAAGGTCCAAGGGATACAATAAACCGGCAGGGTGCATCGGAATGTAAAACTGGTGACACGGGAAACGCTCAAAACATAGACCGTAAGAAGACTCAGTTTTCTGGTACTTCAGTCGCTGTTGTGTCTCTTATATTTAATTCCGATGCAATTTCTGTGTTTCATCGTCAATGGGAAGGTCCAAGAGATACAGTAAACCTATAAAGGTGCATCGGAATGTAAAACTGGTGACACAGGAAACGCTCAAAACATAGACAGTAGGAAGACAGTCTTCCTGTACTTAAGTCGGCATTGTGTCTCTTATATTTAATTCCGATGAAACTTATGTGTTTCATCGTGAATGGGAAGGTCCAAGAGATATAGTAAACCTGCAGAGGTGCATCGGAAAGTAAAACTGATGACACAGGAACGCTCAAATCATAGACAGTACTTAGACTTAGTCTTCCTTTACTTAAGTCGGCATTGTGCCTCTTATATTAATTTCTGAGGCTATTTCTGTGTTTCATCGTCACTGTGAAGGTCCAAGGGATACAGTAAACCTGTAGAGGTGCATCGGAATGTAAAACTGGTGACACAGGAAACGCTCAAAACATAGACAGTAGGAAGACTCTGTCTTCCTGTACTTAAGTCGGCATTGTGTCTCTTCTATTTAATTCCGACGCGATTTCCGTGTTTCATCGACAGTGGGAAGGTCCAAGGGATACAGAAAACCGGCAGAGGTGCATCGGAATGTAAAACGGGTTACACAGGAAACGCTCAAAACATAGACCGTAAGAAGACTCAGTTTTCTTGTACTTCAGTCGGCGTTGTGTCTCTTATATTTAATTCCGATGCAATTTGTGTTTCATCGTCAATGGGAAGGTCCAAGTGATACAGTAAACCTGCGAAGGTCCATCGGAATGTAAAACTGGTGACACAGGAAACGCTCAAAACATACACAGTAGGAAGACAGTCTTCCTGTACTTAAGTCGGCATTGTGTCTCTTACATCTATTTCCGATGAAATTTCTGTGTTTCATCGTGAATGGGAAGGTCCAAGGGATATAGTAAACCTGCAGAGGTGCATCGAAAAGTAAAACTAATGACACAGGAAACGCTCAAAACATAGACAGTAGGAAGACTTAGTCTTCCTGTACTTAAGTCGGCATTGTGTCTCTTATATTTAATTCCGTTGCAATTTCTGTGTTTCATCGTCAATGGGAAGTTCCAAGGGATACAGTAAACCTGCAGAGGTGCATCGGAATGTAAAACTGGTGACACAGGAAACGCTCAAAACATAGACATTAGTAAGACTCAGTCTTCCTGTACTTAAGTCGGCATTGTGTCTCTTATATTTATTTCCGATGAAATTTCTGTGTTTCATCGTGAATGGGAAGGTCCAAGGGGTATAGTAAACCTGCAGAGTTGCATCGGAAAGTAAAACAGATGACACAGGAAACGCTCAAAACATTGACAGTAGGAAGACTTAGTCTTCCTGTACTTAAGTCTGCATTGTGTCTCTTATATTTAATTCCGATGCAATATCTGTTTTTCATCGTCAATGGGAAGGTCCAAGGGATACAGTAAACCTGCAGAGGTGCATCGGAATGTAAAACTGATGACACAGCAAACGCTCAAAGCATAGACAATAGGAAGACTCAGTCTGCCTGTACTTAAGTGGGCATTGTCTCTCTTATATTTAATTCCGATGCGATTTCTGTGTTTCATCGACAATGGGAAGGTCCAAGGAATACAGTAAACCGGCAGGGTGCATCGGAATGTAAAACTGGTGACACGGGAAACGCTCCAAACATAGACCGTAAGAACACTCAGTTTTCTTGTACTTAAGTCGGCGTTGTGTCTCTTATATTTAATTCCGATGCAATTTCTGTGTTTCATCGTCAATGGGAAGGTCCAAGAGATACAGTAAACCTGCAAAGGTGCATCGGAATGTAAAACTGGTGACACAGGAAACGCTCAAAACATAGACAGTAGGAAGACAGTCTTCCTGTACTTAAGTCGGCATTGTGTCTCTTATATTTAATTCCGATGAAACTTATGTGTTTCATCGTGAATGGGAAGGTCCAAGGGATATAGTAAACCTGCAGAGGTGCATCGGAAAGTAAAACTGATGACACAGGAAACGCTCAAATCATAGACAGTAGGTAGACTTAGTCTTCCTGTACTTAAGTCGACATTGTGTCTCTTATATTTAATTCCGATGCAATTTCTGTGTTTCATCGTCACTGTGATGGTCCAAGGGATACAGAAACCCTGTAGAGGTGCATCGGAATGTAAAACTGGTGACACAGGAAACGCTCAAATTATAGACAGTAGGAAGACTCAGTCTTCCTGTACTTAAGTCGGCATTGTGTCTCTTATATTTAATTCCGATGCAATTTCTGTGTTTCATCGTCAATGGGAAGGTCCAAGGGATACAGTAAACCTGCAGAGGTGCATCAGAATGTAAAACTGGTGACACATTAAACGCTCAAAGCATAGACAGTAGGAAGACTAAGTCTTCCTGTACTTAAGTCGGCATTGTGTGGCTCTGAGCACTATGGGACTTAACATCTTTGGTTATTAGTCCCCTAGAACTTAGATCTACTTAATCCTAACTAACCTAAGGACATCACCCACATTCATGCACGAGGCAGGATTCGAACCTGCGACCGTGACAGTCGCGCAGATCCGGACTGAGCGCCTAGAACCGCTAGACCACCGCGGCCGGCCGGCATTCTGTCTCTTATATTTAATTCCGATGCAATTTCTGTGTTTCATCGTCAATGGGAAGGTCCAAGGGATACAGTAAACCTGCAAAGGTCCATCGGAATGTAAAACTGGTGACACAGGAAACGCTCAAAACATAGACATTAGTAAGACTCAGTCTTCCTGTACTTAAGTCGGCATTGTGTCTCTTATATTTATTTCCAATGAAATTTCTGTGTTTCATCGTGAATGGGAAGGTCCAAGGGGTATAGTAAACCTGCAGAGTTGCATCGGAAAGTAAAACAGATGACACAGGAAACGCTCAAAACATTGACAGTACGAAGACTTAGTCTTCCTGTACTTAAGTCGGCATTGTGTCTCTTATATTTAATTCCGATGCAATTTCTGTTTTTCGTCGTCAATGGGAAGGTCCAAGGGATACAGTAAACCTGCAGAGGTGCATCGGAATGTAAAACTGATGACACAGCAAACGCTTAAAACATAGACAGTAGGAAGACTCAGTCTTCCTGTACTTAAGTGGGCATTGTGTGTCTTATATTTAATTCCGATGCGATTTCTGTGTCTCATCGACAATGGGAAGGTCCAAGGGATACAGCAAACCGGCAGGGTGCATCGGAATGTAAAACTGGTGACACGGGAAACGCTCAAAACATAGACCGTAAGAGGACTCAGTTTTCTTGTACTTCAGTCGTTGTTGTGTCTCTTATATTTAATTCCGATGCAATTTCTGTGTTTCATCGTCAATGGGAAGGTCCAAGAGATACAGTAAACCTATAAAGGTGCATCGGAATGTAAAACTGGTGACACAGGAAACGCTCAAAACATAGACAGTAGGAAGACAGTCTTCCTGTACTTAAGTCGGCATTGTGTCTCTTATATTTAATTCCGATGAAACTTATGTGTTTCATCGTGAATGGGAAGGTCCAAGAGATATAGTAAACCTGCAGAGGTGCATCGGAAAGTAAAACTGATGACACAGGAACGCTCAAATCATAGACAGTACTTAGACTTACTCTTCCTTTACTTAAGTCGGCATTGTGCCTCTTATATTTAATTCCGATGCTATTTCTGTGTTTCATCGTCACTGTGAAGGTCCAAGGGATACAGTAAACCTGTAGAGGTGCATCGGAATGTAAAACTGGTGACACAGGAAACGCTCAAAACATACACAGTAGGAAGACAGTCTTCCTGTTCTTAAGTCGGCATTGTGTCTCTTACATTTATTTCCGATGAAATTTCTGTGTTTCATCGTGAATGGGAAGGTCCAAGGGATATAGTAAACCTGCAGAGGTGCATCGGAAAGTAAAACTAATGACACAGGAAACGCTCAAAACATAGACCGTAAGAAGACTCAGTTTTCTTGTACTTCAGTCGGCGTTGTGTCTCTTATATTTAATTCCGAAGCAATTTGTGTTTCATCGTCAATGGGAAGGTCCAAGGGATACAGTAAACCTGTGAAGGTCCATCGGAATGTAAAACTGGTGACACAGGAAACGCTCAAAACATACACAGTAGGAAGACAGTCTTCCTGTACTTAAGTCGGCATTGTGTCTCTTACATCTATTTCCGATGAAATTTCTGTGTTTCATCGTGAATGGGAAGGTCCAAGGGATGTAGTAAACCTGCAGAGGTGCATCGAAAAGTAAAACTAATGACACAGGAAACGCTCAAAACATAGACAGTAGGAAGACTTAGTCTTCCTGTACTTAAGTCGGCATTGTGTCTCTTATATTTAATTCCGATGCAATTTCGCTGTTTCATCGTCAATGGGAAGGTCCAAGGGATACAGTAAACCTGCAGAGGTGCATCGGAATGTAAAACTGGTGACACAGGAAACGCTCAAATCATAGACATTAGTAAGACTCAGTCTTCCTGTACTTAAGTCGGCATTGTGTCTCTTATATTTATTTCCGATGAACTTCCTGTGTTTCATCGTGAATGGGAAGGTCCAAGGGGTATAGTAAACCTGCAGAGTTGCATCGGAAAGGAAAACAGATGACACAGGAAACGCTCAAAACATTGACAGTAGGAAGACTTAGTCTTCCTGTACTTAAGTCTGCATTGTGTCTCTTATATTTAATTCCGATGCAATTTCTGTTTTTCATCGTCAATGGGAAGGTCCAAGGGATACAGTAAACCTGCAGAGGTGCATCGGAATGTAAAACTGATGACACAGCAAACGCTCAAAACATAGACAATAGGAAGACTCAGTCTGCCTGTACTTAAGTGGGCATTGTCTCTCTTATATTTAATTCCGATGCGATTTCTGTGTTTCATCGACAATGGGAAGGTCCAAGGAATACAATAAACCGGCAGGGTGCATCGGAATGTAAAACTGGTGACACGGGAAACGCTCCAAACATAGACCGTAAGAACACTCAGTTTTCTTGTACTTAAGTCGTCGTTGTGTCTCTTATATTTAATTCCGATGCAATTTCTGTGTTTCATCGTCAATGGGAAGGTCCAAGAGATACAGTAAACCTGCAAAGGTGCATCGGAATGTAAAACTGGTGACACAGGAAACGCTCAAAACATAGACAGTAGGAAGACAGTCTTCCTGTACTTAAGTCGGCATTGTGTCTCTTATATTTAATTCCGATGAAACTTATGTGTTTCATCGTGAATGGGAAGGTCCAAGGGATATAGTAAACCTGCAGAGGTGCATCGGAAAGTAAAACTGATGACACAGGAAACGCTCAAATCATAGACAGTAGGTAGACTTAGTCTTCCTGTACTTAAGTCGACATTGTGTCTCTTATATTTAATTCCGATGCAATTTCTGTGTTTCATCGTCACTGTGAAGGTCCAAGGGATACAGAAACCCTGTAGAGGTGCATCGGAATGTAAAACTGGTGACACAGGAAACGCTCAAATTATAGACAGTAGGAAGACTCAGTCTTCCTGTACTTAAGTCGGCATTGTGTCTCTTATATTTAATTCCGATGCAATTTCTGTGTTTCATCGTCAATGGGAAGGTCCAAGGGATACAGTAAACCTGCAGAGGTGCATCAGAATGTAAAACTGGTGACACATTAAACGCTCAAAGCATAGACAGTAGGAAGACTAAGTCTTCCTGTACTTAAGTCGGCATTGTGTGGCTCTGAGCACTATGGGACTTAACATCTTTGGTTATTAGTCCCCTAGAACTTAGATCTACTTAATCCTAACTAACCTAAGGACATCACCCACATTCATGCACGAGGCAGGATTCGAACCTGCGACCGTGACAGTCGCGCAGATCCGGACTGAGCGCCTAGAACCGCTAGACCACCGCGGCCGGCCGGCATTCTGTCTCTTATATTTAATTCCGATGCAATTTCTGTGTTTCATCGTCAATGGGAAGGTCCAAGGGATACAGTAAACCTGCAAAGGTCCATCGGAATGTAAAACTGGTGACACAGGAAACGCGCAAAACATAGACATTAGTAAGACTCAGTCTTCCTGTACTTAAGTCGGCATTGTGTCTCTTATATTTATTTCCAATGAAATTTCTGTGTTTCATCGTGAATGGGAAGGTCCAAGGGGTATAGTAAACCTGCAGAGTTGCATCGGAAAGTAAAACAGATGACACAGGAAACGCTCAAAACATTGACAGTACGAAGACTTAGTCTTCCTGTACTTAAGTCTGCATTGTGTCTCTTATATTTAATTCCGATGCAATTTCTGTTTTTCGTCGTCAATGGGAAGGTCCAAGGGATACAGTAAACCTGCAGAGGTGCATCGGAATGTAAAACTGATGACACAGCAAACGCTTAAAACATAGACAGTAGGAAGACTCAGTCTTCCTGTACTTAAGTGGGCATTGTGTCTCTTATATTTAATTCCGATGCGATTTCTGTGTCTCATCGACAATGGGAAGGTCCAAGGGATACAGTAAACAGGCAGGGTGCATCGGAATGTAAAACTGGTGACACGGGAAACGCTCAAAACATAGACCGTAAGAAGACTCAGTTTTCTGGTACTTCAGTCGCTGTTGTGTCTCTTATATTTAATTCCGATGCAATTTCTGTGTTTCATCGTCAATGGGAAGGTCCAAGAGATACAGTAAACCTATAAAGGTGCATCGGAATGTAAAACTGGTGACACAGGAAACGCTCAAAACATAGACAGTAGGAAGACAGTCTTCCTGTACTTAAGTCGGCATTGTGTCTCTTATATTTAATTCCGATGAAACTTATGTGTTTCATCGTGAATGGGAAGGTCCAAGAGATATAGTAAACCTGCAGAGGTGCATCGGAAAGTAAAACTGATGACACAGGAACGCTCAAATCATAGACAGTACTTAGACTTAGTCTTCCTTTACTTAAGTCGGCATTGTGCCTCTTATATTAATTTCTGAGGCTATTTCTGTGTTTCATCGTCACTGTGAAGGTCCAAGGGATACAGTAAACCAGTAGAGGTGCATCGGAATGTAAAACTGGTGACACAGGAAACGCTCAAAACATACACAGTAGGAAGACAGTCTTCCTGTTCTTAAGTCGGCATTGTGTCTCTTACATTTATTTCCGATGAAATTTCTGTGTTTCATCGTGAATGGGAAGGTCCAAGGGATATAGTAAACCTGCAGAGGTGCATCGGAAAGTAAAACTAATGACACAGGAAACGCTCAAAACATAGACAGTAGGAAGACATAGTCTTCCTGTACATAAGTCGGCATTGTCTCTTATATATAATATCCGATGCAATTTCTGTGTTTCATCGTCAATGGGAAGGTCCAAGGGATACAGTAAACCTGCAGATGTGCATCGGAATGTAAAACTGGTGACACAGGAAACGCTCAAAACATAGACATTAGTAAGACTCAGTCTTCCTGTACTTAAGTCGGCATTGTGTCTCTTATATTTATTTCCGATGAAATTTCTGTGTTTCATCGTAAATGGGAAGGTCCAAGGGGTATTGTAAACCTGCAGAGTTGCATTGGAAAGTAAAACTAATGACACAGGAAACGCTCAAAACATTGACAGTACGAAGACTTAGTCTTCCTGTACTTAAGTCTGCATTGTGTCTCTTATATTTAATTCCGATGCAATTTCTGTTTTTCATCGTCAATGGGAAGGTCCAAGGGATACAGTAAACCTGCAGAGGTGCATCGGAATGTAAAACTGATGACACAGCAAACGCTCAAAACATAGACAATAGGAAGACTCAGTCTGCCTGTACTTAAGTGGGCATTGTCTCTCTTATATTTAATTCCGATGCGATTTCTGTGTTTCATCGACAATGGGAAGGTCCAAGGAATACAGTAAACCGGCAGGGTGCATCGGAATGTAAAACTGGTGACACGGGAAACGCTCCAAACATAGACCGTAAGAACACTCAGTTTTCTTGTACTTAAGTCGGCGTTGTGTCTCTTATATTTAATTCCGATGCAATTTCTGTGTTTCATCGTCAATGGGAAGGTCCAAGAGATACAGTAAACCTGCAAAGGTGCATCGGAATGTAAAACTGGTGACACAGGAAACGCTCAAAACATAGACAGTAGGAAGACAGTCTTCCTGTACTTAAGTCGGCATTGTGTCTCTTATATTTAATTCCGATGAAACTTATGTGTTTCATCGTGAATGGGAAGGTCCAAGGGATATAGTAAACCTGCAGAGGTGCATCGGAAAGTAAAACTGATGACACAGGAAACGCTCAAATCATAGACAGTAGGTAGACTTAGTCTTCCTGTACTTAAGTCGACATTGTGTCTCTTATATTTAATTCCGATGCAATTTCTGTGTTTCATCGTCACTGTGATGGTCCAAGGGATACAGAAACCCTGTAGAGGTGCATCGGAATGTAAAACTGGTGACACAGGAAACGCTCAAATTATAGACAGTAGGAAGACTCAGTCTTCCTGTACTTAAGTCGGCATTGTGTCTCTTATATTTAATTCCGATGCAATTTCTGTGTTTCATCGTCAATGGGAAGGTCCAAGGGATACAGTAAACCTGCAGAGGTGCATCAGAATGTAAAACTGGTGACACATTAAACGCTCAAAGCATAGACAGTAGGAAGACTAAGTCTTCCTGTACTTAAGTCGGCATTGTGTGGCTCTGAGCACTATGGGACTTAACATCTTTGGTTATTAGTCCCCTAGAACTTAGATCTACTTAATCCTAACTAACCTAAGGACATCACCCACATTCATGCACGAGGCAGGATTCGAACCTGCGACCGTGACAGTCGCGCAGATCCGGACTGAGCGCCTAGAACCGCTAGACCACCGCGGCCGGCCGGCATTCTGTCTCTTATATTTAATTCCGATGCAATTTCTGTGTTTCATCGTCAATGGGAAGGTCCAAGGGATACAGTAAACCTGCAAAGGTCCATCGGAATGTAAAACTGGTGACACAGGAAACGCTCAAAACATAGACATTAGTAAGACTCAGTCTTCCTGTACTTAAGTCGGCATTGTGTCTCTTATATTTATTTCCAATGAAATTTCTGTGTTTCATCGTGAATGGGAAGGTCCAAGGGGTATAGTAAACCTGCAGAGTTGCATCGGAAAGTAAAACAGATGACACAGGAAACGCTCAAAACATTGACAGTACGAAGACTTAGTCTTCCTGTACTTAAGTCGGCATTGTGTCTCTTATATTTAATTCCGATGCAATTTCTGTTTTTCGTCGTCAATGGGAAGGTCCAAGGGATACAGTAAACCTGCAGAGGTGCATCGGAATGTAAAACTGATGACACAGCAAACGCTTAAAACATAGACAGTAGGAAGACTCAGTCTTCCTGTACTTAAGTGGGCATTGTGTGTCTTATATTTAATTCCGATGCGATTTCTGTGTCTCATCGACAATGGGAAGGTCCAAGGGATACAGCAAACCGGCAGGGTGCATCGGAATGTAAAACTGGTGACACGGGAAACGCTCAAAACATAGACCGTAAGAGGACTCAGTTTTCTTGTACTTCAGTCGTTGTTGTGTCTCTTATATTTAATTCCGATGCAATTTCTGTGTTTCATCGTCAATGGGAAGGTCCAAGAGATACAGTAAACCTATAAAGGTGCATCGGAATGTAAAACTGGTGACACAGGAAACGCTCAAAACATAGACAGTAGGAAGACAGTCTTCCTGTACTTAAGTCGGCATTGTGTCTCTTATATTTAATTCCGATGAAACTTATGTGTTTCATCGTGAATGGGAAGGTCCAAGAGATATAGTAAACCTGCAGAGGTGCATCGGAAAGTAAAACTGATGACACAGGAACGCTCAAATCATAGACAGTACTTAGACTTACTCTTCCTTTACTTAAGTCGGCATTGTGCCTCTTATATTTAATTCCGATGCTATTTCTGTGTTTCATCGTCACTGTGAAGGTCCAAGGGATACAGTAAACCTGTAGAGGTGCATCGGAATGTAAAACTGGTGACACAGGAAACGCCCAAAACATACACAGTAGGAAGACAGTCTTCCTGTTCTTAAGTCGGCATTGTGTCTCTTACATTTATTTCCGATGAAATTTCTGTGTTTCATCGTGAATGGGAAGGTCCAAGGGATATAGTAAACCTGCAGAGGTGCATCGGAAAGTAAAACTAATGACACAGGAAACGCTCAAAACATAGACCGTAAGAAGACTCAGTTTTCTTGTACTTCAGTCGGCGTTGTGTCTCTTATATTTAATTCCGAAGCAATTTGTGTTTCATCGTCAATGGGAAGGTCCAAGGGATACAGTAAACCTGCGAAGGTCCATCGGAATGTAAAACTGGTGACACAGGAAACGCTCAAAACATACACAGTAGGAAGACAGTCTTCCTGTACTTAAGTCGGCATTGTGTCTCTTACATCTATTTCCGATGAAATTTCTGTGTTTCATCGTGAATGGGAAGGTCCAAGGGATATAGTAAACCTGCAGAGGTGCATCGAAAAGTAAAACTAATGACACAGGAAACGCTCAAAACATAGACAGTAGGAAGACTTAGTCTTCCTGTACTTAAGTCGGCATTGTGTCTCTTATATTTAATTCCGATGCAATTTCGCTGTTTCATCGTCAATGGGAAGGTCCAAGGGATACAGTAAACCTGCAGAGGTGCATCGGAATGTAAAACTGGTGACACAGGAAACGCTCAAATCATAGACATTAGTAAGACTCAGTCTTCCTGTACTTAAGTCGGCATTGTGTCTCTTATATTTATTTCCGATGAACTTCCTGTGTTTCATCGTGAATGGGAAGGTCCAAGGGGTATAGTAAACCTGCAGAGTTGCATCGGAAAGTAAAACAGATGACACAGGAAACGCTCAAAACATTGACAGTAGGAAGACTTAGTCTTCCTGTACTTAAGTCTGCATTGTGTCTCTTATATTTAATTCCGATGCAATTTCTGTTTTTCATCGTCAATGGGAAGGTCCAAGGGATACAGTAAACCTGCAGAGGTGCATCGGAATGTAAAACTGATGACACAGCAAACGCTCAAAACATAGACAATAGGAAGACTCAGTCTGCCTGTACTTAAGTGGGCATTGTCTCTCTTATATTTAATTCCGATGCGATTTCTGTGTTTCATCGACAATGGGAAGGTCCAAGGAATACAGTAAACCGGCAGGGTGCATCGGAATGTAAAACTGGTGACACGGGAAACGCTCCAAACATAGACCGTAAGAACACTCAGTTTTCTTGTACTTAAGTCGTCGTTGTGTCTCTTATATTTAATTCCGATGCAATTTCTGTGTTTCATCGTCAATGGGAAGGTCCAAGAGATACAGTAAACCTGCAAAGGTGCATCGGAATGTAAAACTGGTGACACAGGAAACGCTCAAAACATAGACAGTAGGAAGACAGTCTTCCTGTACTTAAGTCGGCATTGTGTCTCTTATATTTAATTCCGATGAATCTTATGTGTTTCATCGTGAATGGGAAGGTCCAAGGGATATAGTAAACCTGCAGAGGTGCATCGGAAAGTAAAACTGATGACACAGGAAACGCTCAAATCATAGACAGTAGGTAGACTTAGTCTTCCTGTACTTAAGTCGACATTGTGTCTCTTATATTTAATTCCGATGCAATTTCTGTGTTTCATCGTCACTGTGAAGGTCCAAGGGATACAGAAACCCTGTAGAGGTGCATCGGAATGTAAAACTGGTGACACAGGAAACGCTCAAATTATAGACAGTACGAAGACTCAGTCTTCCTGTACTTAAGTCGGCATTGTGTCTCTTATATTTAATTCCGATGCAATTTCTGTGTTTCATCGTCAATGGGAAGGTCCAAGGGATACAGTAAACCTGCAGAGGTGCATCAGAATGTAAAACTGGTGACACATTAAACGCTCAAAGCATAGACAGTAGGAAGACTAAGTCTTCCTGTACTTAAGTCGGCATTGTGTGGCTCTGAGCACTATGGGACTTAACATCTTTGGTTATTAGTCCCCTAGAACTTAGATCTACTTAATCCTAACTAACCTAAGGACATCACCCACATTCATGCACGAGGCAGGATTCGAACCTGCGACCGTGACAGTCGCGCAGATCCGGACTGAGCGCCTAGAACCGCTAGACCACCGCGGCCGGCCGGCATTCTGTCTCTTATATTTAATTCCGATGCAATTTCTGTGTTTCATCGTCAATGGGAAGGTCCAAGGGATACAGTAAACCTGCAAAGGTCCATCGGAATGTAAAACTGGTGACACAGGAAACGCGCAAAACATAGACATTAGTAAGACTCAGTCTTCCTGTACTTAAGTCGGCATTGTGTCTCTTATATTTATTTCCAATGAAATTTCTGTGTTTCATCGTGAATGGGAAGGTCCAAGGGGTATAGTAAACCTGCAGAGTTGCATCGGAAAGTAAAACAGATGACACAGGAAACGCTCAAAACATTGACAGTACGAAGACTTAGTCTTCCTGTACTTAAGTCTGCATTGTGTCTCTTATATTTAATTCCGATGCAATTTCTGTTTTTCGTCGTCAATGGGAAGGTCCAAGGGATACAGTAAACCTGCAGAGGTGCATCGGAATGTAAAACTGATGACACAGCAAACGCTTAAAACATAGACAGTAGGAAGACTCAGTCTTCCTGTACTTAAGTGGGCATTGTGTCTCTTATATTTAATTCCGATGCGATTTCTGTGTCTCATCGACAATGGGAAGGTCCAAGGGATACAGTAAACCGGCAGGGTGCATCGGAATGTAAAACTGGTGACACGGGAAACGCTCAAAACATAGACCGTAAGAAGACTCAGTTTTCTGGTACTTCAGTCGCTGTTGTGTCTCTTATATTTAATTCCGATGCAATCTCTGTGTTTCATCGTCAATGGGAAGGTCCAAGAGATACAGAAAACCTATAAAGGTGTATCGGAATGTAAAACTGGTGACACAGGAAACGCTCAAAACATAGACAGTAGGAAGACAGTCTTCCTGTACTTAAGTCGGCATTGTGTCTCTTATATTTAATTCCGATGAAACTTATGTGTTTCATCGTGAATGGGAAGGTCCAAGAGATATAGTAAACCTGCAGAGGTGCATCGGAAAGTAAAATTGATGACACAGGAACGCTCAAATCATAGACAGTACTTAGACTTAGTCTTCCTTTACTTAAGTCGGCATTGTGCCTCTTATATTTAATTCTGAGGCTATTTCTGTGTTTCATCGTCACTGTGAAGGTCCAAGGGATACAGTAAACCTGTAGAGGTGCATCGGAATGTAAAACTGGTGACACAGGAAACGCTCAAAACATACACGGTAGGAAGACAGTCTTCCTGTTCTTAAGTCGGCATTGTGTCTCTTACATTTATTTCCGATGAAATTTCTGTGTTTCATCGTGAATGGGAAGGTCCAAGGGATATAGTAAACCTGCAGAGGTGCATCGGAAAGTAAAACTTATGACACAGGAAACGCTCAAAACATAGACAGTAGGAAGACATAGTCTTCCTGTACATAAGTCGGCATTGTCTCTTATATATAATATCCGATGCAATTTCTGTGTTTCATCGTCAATGGGAAGGTCCAAGGGATACAGTAAACCTGCAGATGTGCATCGGAATGTAAAACTGGTGACACAGGAAACGCTCAAAACATAGACATTAGTAAGACTCAGTCTTCCTGTACTTAAGTCGGCATTGTGTCTCTTATATTTATTTCCGATGAAATTTCTGTGTTTCATCGTAAATGGGAAGGTCCAAGGGGTATTGTAAACCTGCAGAGTTGCATTGGAAAGTAAAACTAATGACACAGGAAACGCTCAAAACATTGACAGTACGAAGACTTAGTCTTCCTGTACTTAAGTCTGCATTGTGTCTCTTATATTTAATTCCGATGCAATTTCTGTTTTTCATCGTCAATGGGAAGGTCCAAGGGATACAGTAAACCTGCAGAGGTGCATCGGAATGTAAAACTGATGACACAGCAAACGCTCAAAACATAGACAATAGGAAGACTCAGTCTGCCTGTACTTAAGTGGGCATTGTCTCTCTTATATTTAATTCCGATGCGATTTCTGTGTTTCATCGACAATGGGAAGGTCCAAGGAATACAGTAAACCGGCAGGGTGCATCGGAATGTAAAACTGGTGACACGGGAAACGCTCCAAACATAGACCGTAAGAACACTCAGTTTTCTTGTACTTAAGTCGTCGTTGTGTCTCTTATATTTAATTCCGATGCAATTTCTGTGTTTCATCGTCAATGGGAAGGTCCAAGAGATACAGTAAACCTGCAAAGGTGCATCGGAATGTAAAATTGGTGACACAGGAAACGCTCAAAACATAGACAGTAGGAAGACAGTCTTCCTGTACTTAAGTCGGCATTGTGTCTCTTATATTTAATTCCGATGAAACTTATGTGTTTCATCGTGAATGGGAAGGTCCAAGGGATATAGTAAACCTGCAGAGGTGCATCGTAAAGTAAAACTGATGACACAGGAAACGCTCAAATCATAGACAGTAGGTAGACTTAGTCTTCCTGTACTTAAGTCGACATTGTGTCTCTTATATTTAATTCCGATGCAATTTCTGTGTTTCATCGTCACTGTGAAGGTCCAAGGGATACAGAAACCCTGTAGAGGTGCATCGGAATGTAAAACTGGTGACACAGGAAACGCTCAAATTATAGACAGTAGGAAGACTCAGTCTTCCTGTACTTAAGTCGGCATTGTGTCTCTTATATTTAATTCCGATGCAATTTCTGTGTTTCATCGTCAATGGGAAGGTCCAAGGGATACAGTAAACCTGCAGAGGTGCATCAGAATGTAAAACTGGTGACACATTAAACGCTCAAAGCATAGACAGTAGGAAGACTAAGTCTTCCTGTACTTAAGTCGGCATTGTGTGGCTCTGAGCACTATGGGACTTAACATCTTTGGTTATTAGTCCCCTAGAACTTAGATCTACTTAATCCTAACTAACCTAAGGACATCACCCACATTCATGCACGAGGCAGGATTCGAACCTGCGACCGTGACAGTCGCGCAGATCCGGACTGAGCGCCTAGAACCGCTAGACCACCGCGGCCGGCCGGCATTCTGTCTCTTATATTTAATTCCGATGCAATTTCTGTGTTTCATCGTCAATGGGAAGGTCCAAGGGATACAGTAAACCTGCAAAGGTCCATCGGAAAGTAAAACTGGTGACACAGGAAACGCGCAAAACATAGACATTAGTAAGACTCAGTCTTCCTGTACTTAAGTCGGCATTGTGTCTCTTATATTTATTTCCAATGAAATTTCTGTGTTTCATCGTGAATGGGAAGGTCCAAGGGGTATAGTAAACCTGCAGAGTTGCATCGGAAAGTAAAACAGATGACACAGGAAACGCTCAAAACATTGACAGTACGAAGACTTAGTCTTCCTGTACTTAAGTCTGCATTGTGTCTCTTATATTTAATTCCGATGCAATTTCTGTTTTTCGTCGTCAATGGGAAGGTCCAAGGGATACAGTAAACCTGCAGAGGTGCATCGGAATGTAAAACTGATGACACAGCAAACGCTTAAAACATAGACAGTAGGAAGACTCAGTCTTCCTGTACTTAAGTGGGCATTGTGTCTCTTATATTTAATTCCGATGCGATTTCTGTGTCTCATCGACAATGGGAAGGTCCAAGGGATACAGTAAACCGGCAGGGTGCATCGGAATGTAAAACTGGTGACACGGGAAACGCTCAAAACATAGACCGTAAGAAGACTCAGTTTTCTGGTACTTCAGTCGCTGTTGTGTCTCTTATATTTAATTCCGATGCAATCTCTGTGTTTCATCGTCAATGGGAAGGTCCAAGAGATACAGTAAACCTATAAAGGTGCATCGGAATGTAAAACTGGTGACACAGGAAACGCTCAAAACATAGACAGTAGGAAGACAGTCTTCCTGTACTTAAGTCGGCATTGTGTCTCTTATATTTAATTCCGATGAAACTTATGTGTTTCATCGTGAATGGGAAGGTCCAAGAGATATAGTAAACCTGCAGAGGTGCATCGGAAAGTAAAACTGATGACACAGGAACGCTCAAATCATAGACAGTACTTAGACTTAGTCTTCCTTTACTTAAGTCGGCATTGTGCCTCTTATATTTAATTCTGAGGCTATTTCTGTGTTTCATCGTCACTGTGAAGGTCCAAGGGATACAGTAAACCTGTAGAGGTGCATCGGAATGTAAAACTGGTGACACAGGAAACGCTCAAAACATACACAGTAGGAAGACAGTCTTCCTGTTCTTAAGTCGGCATTGTGTCTCTTACATTTATTTCCGATGAAATTTCTGTGTTTCATCGTGAATGGGAAGGTCCAAGGGATATAGTAAACCTGCAGAGGTGCATCGGAAAGTAAAACTAATGACACAGGAAACGCTCAAAACATAGACAGTAGGAAGACATAGTCTTCCTGTACATAAGTCGGCATTGTCTCTTATATATAATATCCGATGCAATTTCTGTGTTTCATCGTCAATGGGAAGGTCAAAGGGATACAGTAAACCTGCAGATGTGCATCGGAATGTAAAACTGGTGACACAGGAAACGCTCAAAACATAGACATTAGTAAGACTCAGTCTTCCTGTACTTAAGTCGGCATTGTGTCTCTTATATTTATTTCCGATGAAATTTCTGTGTTTCATCGTAAATGGGAAGGTCCAAGGGGTATTGTAAACCTGCAGAGTTGCATTGGAAAGTAAAACTAATGACACAGGAAACGCTCAAAACATTGACAGTACGAAGACTTAGTCTTCCTGTACTTAAGTCTGCATTGTGTCTCTTATATTTAATTCCGATGCAATTTCTGTTTTTCATCGTCAATGGGAAGGTCCAAGGGATACAGTAAACCTGCAGAGGTGCATCGGAATGTAAAACTGATGACACAGCAAACGCTCAAAACATAGACAATAGGAAGACTCAGTCTGCCTGTACTTAAGTGGGCATTGTCTCTCTTATATTTAATTCCGATGCGATTTCTGTGTTTCATCGACAATGGGAAGGTCCAAGGAATACAGTAAACCGGCAGGGTGCATCGGAATGTAAAACTGGTGACACGGGAAACGCTCCAAACATAGACCGTAAGAACACTCAGTTTTCTTGTACTTAAGTCGGCGTTGTGTCTCTTATATTTAATTCCGATGCAATTTCTGTGTTTCATCGTCAATGGGAAGGTCCAAGAGATACAGTAAACCTGCAAAGGTGCATCGGAATGTAAAACTGGTGACACAGGAAACGCTCAAAACATTGACAGTAGGAAGACAGTCTTCCTGTACTTAAGTCGGCATTGTGTCTCTTATATTTAATTCCGATGAAACTTATGTGTTTCATCGTGAATGGGAAGGTCCAAGGGATATAGTAAACCTGCAGAGGTGCATCGGAAAGTAAAACTGATGACACAGGAAACGCTCAAATCATAGACAGTAGGTAGACTTAGTCTTCCTGTACTTAAGTCGACATTGTGTCTCTTATATTTAATTCCGATGCAATTTCTGTGTTTCATCGTCACTGTGAAGGTCCAAGGGATACAGAAACCCTGTAGAGGTGCATCGGAATGTAAAACTGGTGACACAGGAAACGCTCAAATTATAGACAGTAGGAAGACTCAGTCTTCCTGTACTTAAGTCGGCATTGTGTCTCTTATATTTAATTCCGATGCAATTTCTGTGTTTCATCGTCAATGGGAAGGTCCAAGGGATACAGTAAACCTGCAGAGGTGCATCAGAATGTAAAACTGGTGACACATTAAACACTCAAAGCATAGACAGTAGGAAGACTAAGTCTTCCTGTACTTAAGTCGGCATTGTGTGGCTCTGAGCACTATGGGACTTAACATCTTTGGTTATTAGTCCCCTAGAACTTAGATCTACTTAATCCTAACTAACCTAAGGACATCACTCACATTCATGCACGAGGCAGGATTCGAACCTGCGACCGTGACAGTCGCGCAGATCCGGACTGAGCGCCTAGAACCGCTAGACCACCGCGGCCGGCCGGCATTCTGTCTCTTATATTTAATTCCGATGCAATTTCTGTGTTTCATCGTCAATGGGAAGGTCCAAGGGATACAGTAAACCTGCAAAGGTCCATCGGAATGTAAAACTGGTGACACAGGAAACGCGCAAAACATAGACATTAGTAAGACTCAGTCTTCCTGTACTTAAGTCGGCATTGTGTCTCTTATATTTATTTCCAATGAAATTTCTGTGTTTCATCGTGAATGGGAAGGTCCAAGGGGTATAGTAAACCTGCAGAGTTGCATCGGAAAGTAAAACAGATGACACAGGAAACGCTCAAAACATTGACAGTACGAAGACTTAGTCTTCCTGTACTTAAGTCGGCATTGTGTCTCTTATATTTAATTCCGATGCAATTTCTGTTTTTCGTCGTCAATGGGAAGGTCCAAGGTGCAAAATGGTTCAAATGGCTCTGAGCACTATGGGACTCAACTGCTGTGGTCATCAGTCCCCTAGAACTTAGAACTACTTAAACCTAACTAACCTAAGGACATCACACACATCCATGCCCGAGGCAGGATTCGAACCTGCGACCGTAGCAGTCGCACGGTTCCGGACTGCGCGCCTAGAACCGCGAGACCACCGCGGCCGGCCGAAGGTCCAAGGGATACAGTAAACCTGCAGAGGTGCATCGGAATGTAAAACTGATGACACAGCAAACGCTTAAAACATAGACAGTAGGAAGACTCAGTCTTCCTGTACTTAAGTGGGCATTGTGTCTCTTATATTTAATTCCGATGCGATTTCTGTGTCTCATCGACAATGGGAAGGTCCAAGGGATACAGTAAACCGGCAGGGTGCATCGGAATGTAAAACTGGTGACACGGGAAACGCTCAAAACATAGACCGTAAGAAGACTCAGTTTTCTTGTACTTCAGTCGCTGTTGTGTCTCTTATATTTAATTCCGATGCAATTTCTGTGTTTCATCGTCAATGGGAAGGTCCAAGAGATACAGTAAACCTATAAAGGTGCATCGGAATGTAAAACTGGTGACACAGGAAACGCTTAAAACATAGACAGTAGGAAGACAGTCTTCCTGTACTTAAGTCGGCATTGTGTCTCTTATATTTAATTCCGATGAAACTTATGTGTTTCATCGTGAATGGGAAGGTCCAAGAGATATAGTAAACCTGCAGAGGTGCATCGGAAAGTAAAACTGATGACACAGGAACGCTCAAATCATAGACAGTACTTAGACTTAGTCTTCCTTTACTTAAGTCGGCATTGTGCCTCTTATATTTAATTCCGAGGCTATTTCTGTGTTTCATCGTCACTGTGAAGGTCCAAGGGATACAGTAAACCTGTAGAGGTGCATCGGAATGTAAAACTGGTGACACAGGAAACGCTCAAAACATACACAGTAGGAAGACAGTCTTCCTGTTCTTAAGTCGGCATTGTGTCTCTTACATTTATTTCCGATGAAATTTCTGTGTTTCATCGTGAATGGGAAGGTCCAAGGGATATAGTAAACCTGCAGAGGTGCATCGGAAAGTAAAACTAATGACACAGGAAACGCTCAAAACATAGACAGTAGGAAGACATAGTCTTCCTGTACATAAGTCGGCATTGTCTCTTTTATATAATATCCGATGCAATTTCTGTGTTTCATCGTCAATGGGAAGGTCCAAGGGATACAGTAAACCGGCAGATGTGCATCGGAATGTAAAACTGGTGACACAGGAAACGCTCAAAACATAGACATTAGTAAGACTCAGTCTTCCTGTACTTAAGTCGGCATTGTGTCTCTTATATTTATTTCCGATGAAATTTCTGTGTTTCATCGTAAATGGGAAGGTCCAAGGGGTATTGTAAACCTGCAGAGTTGCATTGGAAAGTAAAACTAATGACACAGGAAACGCTCAAAACATTGACAGTACGAAGACTTAGTCTTCCTGTACTTAAGTCGGCATTGTGTCTCTTATATTTAATTCCGATGCAATTTCTGTTTTTCGTCGTCAATGGGAAGGTCCAAGGGATACAGTAAACCTGCAGAGGTGCATCGGAATGTAAAACTGATGACACAGCAAACGCTTAAAACATAGACAGTAGGAAGACTCAGTCTTCCTGTACTTAAGTGGGCATTGTGTCTCTTATATTTAATTCCGATGCGATTTCTGTGTCTCATCGACAATGGGAAGGTCCAAGGGATACAGTAAACCGGCAGGGTGCATCGGAATGTAAAACTGGTGACACGGGAAACGCTCAAAACATAGACCGTAAGAAGACTCTGTTTTCTTGTACTTCAGTCGCCGTTGTGTCTCTTATATTTAATTCCGATGCAATTTCTGTGTTTCATCGTCAATGGGAAGGTCCAAGAGATACAGTTAACCTGCAAAGGTGCATCGGAATGTAAAACTGGTGACACAGGAAACGCTCAAAACATAGACAGTAGGAAGACAGTCTTCCTGTACTTAAGTCGGCATTGTGTCTCTTATATTTAATTCCGATGAAACTTATGTGTCTCATCGTGAATGGGAAGGTCCAAGAGATATAGTAAACCTGCAGAGGTGCATCGGAAAGTAAAACTGATGACACAGGAACGCTCAAATCATAGACAGTACTTAGACTTAGTCTTCCTTTACTTAAGTCGGCATTGTGCCTCTTATATTTAATTCCGACGCTATTTCTGTGTTTCATCGTCACTGTGAAGGTCCAAGGGATACAGTAAACCTGTAGAGGTGCATCGGAATGTAAAACTGGTGACACAGGAAACGCTCAAAACATACACAGTAGGAAGACAGTCTTCCTGTACTTAAGTCGGCATTGTGTCTCTTACATTTATTTCCGATGAAATTTCTGTGTTTCATCGTGAATGGAAAGATCCAAGGGATATAGTAAACCTGCAGAGGTGCATCGGAAAGTATAACTAATGACACAGGAAACGCTCAAAACATAGACAGTAGGAAGACTTAATCTTCCTGTACTTAAGTCGGCATTGTCTGTTATATTTAATTCCGATGCAATTTCTGTGATTCATCGTCAATGGGAAGGTCCAAGGGATACAGTAAACCAGCACAGGTGCATCGGAAAGTAAAACTGATGACACAGGAAACGCTCAAAACATAGACAGTAGGAAGACTTAGTCTTCCTGTACTTAAGTCGGCATTGTGTCTCTTATATTTAATTCCGATGCAATTTCTGTGTTTCATCGTCAATGGGAAGGTCCAAGGGATACAGTAAACCTGCAGAGGTGCATCGGAATGTAAAACTGGTGACACAGGAAACGCTCAAAACAGATACATTAGTAAGACTCAGTCTTCCTGTACTTAAGTCGGCATTGTGTCTCTTATATTTATTTCCGATGAAATTTCTGTGTTTCATCGTCAATGGGAAGGTTCAAGGAATACAGTAAACATGCAGAGGTGCATCGGAATGTAAAAATGGTGACACAGGAAACGCTCAAAACATAGACAGTAGGAAGACTCTGTCTTCCTGTACTTAAGTCGGCATTGTGTCTCTTTATTTAATTCCGACGCGATTTCCGTGTTTCATCGACAGTGGGAATGTCCAAGGGATACAGTAAACCTGCGAAGGTCCATCGGAATGTAAAACTGGTGACACAGGAAACGCTCAAAACATACACAGTAGGAAGACAGTCTTCCTGTACTTAAGTCGGCATTGTGTCTCTTACATCTATTTCCGATGAAATTTCTGTGTTTCATCGTGAATGGGAAGGTCCAAGGGATATAGTAAACCTGCAGAGGTGCATCGAAAAGTAAAACTAATGACACAGGAAACGCTCAAAACATAGACAGTAGGAAGACTTAGTCTTCCTGTATTTAAGTCGGCATTGTGTCTCTTATATTTAATTCCGATGCAATTTCTGTGTTTCATCGTCAATGGGAAAGTCCAAGGGATACAGTAAACCTGCAGAGGTGCATCGGAATGTAAAACTGGTGACACAGGAAACGCTCAAAACATAGACATTAAGTAAGACTCAGTCTTCCTGTACTTAAGTCGGCATTGTGTCTCTTATATTTATTTCCGATGAACTTTCTGTGTTTCATCGTGAATGGGAAGGTCCAAGGGGTATAGTAAACCTGCAGAGTTGCATCGGAAAGTAAAACAGATGACACAGGAAACGCTCAAAACATTGACAGTAGGAAGACTTAGTCTTCCTGTACTTAAGTCGGCATTGTGTCTCTTATATTTATTTCCGATGAACTTTCTGTGTTTCATCGTGAATGGGAAGGTCCAAGGGGTATAGTAAACCTGCAGAGTTGCATCGGAAAGTAAAACAGATGACACAGGAAACGCTCAAAACATTGACAGTAGGAAGACTTAGTCTTCCTGTACTTAAGTCTGCATTGTGTCTCTTATATTTAATTCCGATGCAATTTCTGTTTTTCATCGTCAATGGGAAGGTCCAAGGGATACAGTAAACCTGCAGAGGTGCATCGGAATGTAAAACTGATGACACAGGAAACGCTCAAAACATAGACAGTAGGAAGACTCAGTCTGCCTGTACTTAAGTGGGCATTGTCTCTCTTATATTTAATTCCGATGCGATTTCTGTGTTTCATCGACAATGGGAAGGTCCAAGGAATACAGTAAACCGGCTGGGTGCATCGGAATGTAAAACTGGTGACACGGGAAACGCTCCAAACATAGACCGTAAGAAGACTCAGTTTTCTTGTACTTAAGTCGGCGTTGTGTCTCTTATATTTAATTCCGATGCAATTTCTGTGTTTCATCGTCAATGGGAAGGTCCAAGAGATACAGTAAACCTGCAAAGGTGCATCGGAATGTAAAACTGGTGACACAGGAAACGCTCAAAACATAGACAGTAGGAAGACAGTCTTCCTGTACTTAAGTCGGCAATGTGTCTCTTATATTTAATTCCGATGAAACTTATGTGTTTCATCGTGAATGGGAAGGTCCAAGGGATATAGTAAACCTGCAGAGGTGCATCGGAAAGTAAAACTGATGACACAGGAAACGCTCAAACATAGACAGTAGGAAGACTTAGTCTTCCTGTACTTAAGTCGGCATTGTGTCTCTTATATTTAATTCCGATGCAATTTCTGTGTTTCATCGTCAATGGGAAGGTTCAAGGAATACAGTAACATGCAGAGGTGCATCGGAATGTAAAAATGGTGACACAGGAAACGCTCAAAACATAGACAGTAGGAAGACTCAGTTTTCCTGTACTTAAGTCGGCATTGTGTCTCTTATATTTAATTCCGACGCGATTTCCGTGTTTCATCGACTATGGGAGGGTCCAAGGGATACAGAAAACCGCTTGAGGTGCATCGGAATGTAATACTGGTGACACAGGAAACGCTCAAAGCATAGACCGTAAGAAGACTCAGTTTTCTTGTACTTCAGTCGGCGTTGTGTCTCTTATATTTAATTCCGATGCAATGTGTTTCATCGTCAATGGGAAGGACAAAGGGATACAGTAAACCTGCAAAGGTCCATCGGAATGTAAAACTGGTGACACAGGAAACGCTCAAAACATACACAGTAGGAAGACAGTCTTCCTGTACTTAAGTCGGCATTGTGTCTCTTACATTCTTTTCCGATGAAATTTCTGTGTTTCATCGTGAATGGGAAGGTCCAAGGGATATAGTAAACCTGCAGAGGTGCATCGGAAAGTAAAACTGATGACACAGGAAACGCTCAAAACATAGACAGTAGGAAGACTTAGTCTTCCTGTACTTAAGTCGGCATTGTGTCTCTTATATTTAATTCCGATGCAATTTCTGTGTTTCATCGTCAATGGGAAGGTCCAAGGGATACAGTAAACATGCAGAGGTGCATCGGAATGTAAAACTGGTGACACAGGAAACGCTCAAAACAGAGACATTAGTAAGACTCAGTCTTCCTGTACTTAAGTCGGCATTGTGTCTCTTATATTTATTTCCGATGAAATTTCTGTGTTTCATCGTCAATGGGAAGGTTCAAGCAATACAGTAAACTTGCAGAGGTGCATCGGAATGTAAAACTGGTGACACAGGAAACGCTCAAAACATAGACAATAAGTAAGACTCAGTCTTCCTGTACTTAAGTCGGCATTGTGTCTCTTATATTTATTTCCGATGAACTTTCTGTGTTTCATCGTGAATGGGAAGGTCCAAGGGGTATAGTAAACCTGCAGAGTTGCATCGGAAAGTAAAACAGATGACACAGGAAACGCTCAAAACATTGACAGTAGGAAGACTTAGTCTTCCTGTACTTAAGTCTGCATTGTGTCTCTTATATTTAATTCCGATGCAATTTGTGTTTCATCGTCAATGGGAAGGTCCAAGGGATACAGTAAACCTGCAAAGGTCCATCGGAATGTAAAACTGGTGACACAGGAAACGCTCAAAACATACACAGTAGGAAGACAGTCTTCCTGTACTTAAGTCGGCATTGTGTCTCTTATATTTAATTCCGATGCAATTTCTGTGTTTCATCGTCACTGTGAAGGTCCAAGGGATACAGTAAACCTGTAGAGGTGCATCGGAATGTAAAACTGGTGACACAGGAAACGCTCAAATTATAGACAGTAGGAAGACTCAGTCTTCCTGTACTTAAGTCGGCATTGTGTCTCTTATATTTAATTCCGATGCAATTTCTGTGTTTCATCGCCAATGGGAAGGTCCAAGGGATACAGTAAACCTGCAGAGGTGCATCAGAATGTAAAACTGGTGACACAGGAAACGCTCAAAACATAGACAGTAAGAAGACTCAGTCTTCCTGTACTTAAGTCGGCATTGTGTGGCTCTGAGCACTATGGGACTTAACATCTGTGGTCATTAGTCCCCTAGAACTTAGAACTACTTAATCCTATCTAACGTAAGGACATCACCCACATCCATGCACGAGGCAGGATTCGAACCTGCGACCGTTGCAGTCGCGCGGTTCCGGACTGAGCGCCTGGAGCCGCTAGACCACCGCGGCCGGCCGGCATTATGTCTCTTATATTTAATTCCGATGCAATTTCTGTGTTTCATCGTCAATGGGAACGTCCAAGGGATACAGTAAACCTGCAGAGGTGCATCGGAATGCAAAACTAGTGACACAGGAAACGCTCAAAACATACACAGTAGGAAGACAGTCTTCCTGTACTTAAGTCGGCATTGTGTCTCTTACATCTATTTCCGATGAAATTTCTGTGTTTCATCGTGAATGGGAAGGTCCAAGGGATATAGTAAACCTGCAGAGGTGCATCGAAAAGTAAAACTAATGACACAGGAAACGCTCAAAACATAGACAGTAGGAAGACTTAGTCTTCCTGTATTTAAGTCGGCATTGTGTCTCTTATATTTAATTCCGATGCAATTTCTGTGTTTCATCGTCAATGGGAAAGTCCAAGGGATACAGTAAACCTGCAGAGGTGCATCGGAATGTAAAACTGGTGACACAGGAAACGCTCAAAACATAGACATTAAGTAAGACTCAGTCTTCCTGTACTTAAGTCGGCATTGTGTCTCTTATATTTATTTCCGATGAACTTTCTGTGTTTCATCGTGAATGGGAAGGTCCAAGGGGTATAGTAAACCTGCAGAGTTGCATCGGAAAGTAAAACAGATGACACAGGAAACGCTCAAAACATTGACAGTAGGAAGACTTAGTCTTCCTGTACTTATGTCTGCATTGTGTCTCTTATATTTAATTCCGATGCAATTTCTGTTTTTCATCGTCAATGGGAAGGTCCAAGAGATACAGTAAACCCGCAAAGGTGCATCGGAATGTAAAACTAGTGACACAGGAAACGCTCAAAACATAGACAGTAGGAAGACAGTCTTCCTGTACTTAAGTCGGCATTGTGTCTCTTATATTTAATTCCGATGAAACTTATGTGTTTCATCGTGAATGGGAAGGTCCAAGGGATATAGTAAACCTGCAGAGGTGCATCGGAAAGTAAAACTGATGACACAGGAAACGCTCAAAACATACACAGTAGGAAGACAGTCTTCCTGTATTTAAGTCGGCATTGTGTCTCTTATATTTAATTCCGATGCAATTTGTGTTTCATCGTCACTGTGAAGGTCCAAGGGATACAGTAAACCTGTAGAGGTGCATCGGAATGTAAAACTGGTGACACAGGAAACGCTCAAATTATAGACAGTAGGAAGACTCAGTCTTCCTGTACATAAGTCGGCATTGTGTCTCTTATATTTAATTCCGATGCGATTTCTGTGTTTCATCGACAATGGGAAGGTCCAAGGAATACAGTATACCGGCAGGGTGCATCGGAATGTAAAACTGGTGACACGGGAAACGCTCCAAACATAGACCGTAAGAAGACTCAGTTTTCTTGTACTTAAGTCGGCGTTGTGTCTCTTATATTTAATTCCGATGCAATTTCTGTGTTTCATCGTCAATGGGAAGGTCCAAGAGATACAGTAAACCTGCAAAGGTGCATCGGAATGTAAAACTGGTGACACAGGAAACGCTCAAAACATAGACAGTAGGAAGACAGTCTTCCTGTACTTAAGTCGGCATTGTGTCTCTTATATTTAATTCCGATGAAACTTATGTGTTTCATCGTGAATGGGAAGGTCCAAGGGATATAGTAAACCTGCAGAGGTGCATCGGAAAGTAAAACTGATGACACAGGAAACGCTCAAACATAGACAGTAGGAAGACTTAGTCTTCCTGTTCTTAAGTCGGCATTGTGTTTCTTATATTTAATTCCGATGCAATTTCTGTGTTTCATCGTCAATGGGAAGGTTCAAGGAATACAGTAACATGCAGAGGTGCATCGGAATGTAAAAATGGTGACACAGGAAACGCTCAAAACATAGACAGTAGGAAGACTCAGTTTTCCTGTACTTAAGTCGGCATTGTGTCTCTTATATTTAATTCCGACGCGATTTCCGTGTTTCATCGACTATGGGAGGGTCCAAGGGATACAGAAAACCGCTTGAGGTGCATCGGAATGTAATACTGGTGACACAGGAAACGCTCAAAGCATAGACCGTAAGAAGACTCAGTTTTCTTGTACTTCAGTCGGCGTTGTGTCTCTTATATTTAATTCCGATGCAATGTGTTTCATCGTCAATGGGAAGGACAAAGGGATACAGTAAACCTGCAAAGGTCGATCGGAATGTAAAACTGGTGACACAGGAAACGCTCAAAACATACACAGTAGGCAGACAGTCTTCCTGTACTTAAGTCGGCATTGTGTCTCTTACATTCTTTTCCGATGAAATTTCTGTGTTTCATCGTGAATGGGAAGGTCCAAGGGATATAGTAAACCTGCAGAGGTGCATCGGAAAGTAAAACTGATGACACAGGAAACGCTCAAAACATAGACATTAAGTAAGACTCAGTCTTCCTGTACTTAAGTCGGCATTGTGTCTCTTATATTTATTTCCGATGAACTTTCTGTGTTTCATCGTGAATGGGAAGGTCCAAGGGGTATAGTAAACCTGCAGAGTTGCATCGGAAAGTAAAACAGATGACACAGGAAACGCTCAAAACATTGACAGTAGGAAGACTTAGTCTTCCTGTACTTAAGTCTGCATTGTGTCTCTTATATTTAATTCCGATGCAATTTCTGTGTTTCATCGTCACTGTGAACGTCCAAGGGATACAGTAAACCTGTAGATGTGCATCGGAATGTAAAACTGGTGACACAGGAAACGCTCAAACATAGACAGTAGGAAGACTTAGTCTTCCTGTTCTTAAGTCGGCATTGTGTTTCTTATATTTAATTCCGATGCAATTTCTGTGTTTCATCGTCAATGGGAAGGTTCAAGGAATACAGTAACATGCAGAGGTGCATCGGAATGTAAAAATGGTGACACAGGAAACGCTCAAAACATAGACAGTAGGAAGACTCAGTTTTCCTGTACTTAAGTCGGCATTGTGTCTCTTATATTTAATTCCGACGCGATTTCCGTGTTTCATCGACTATGGGAGGGTCCAATGGATACAGAAAACCGCTTGAGGTGCATCGGAATGTAATACTGGTGACACAGGAAACGCTCAAAGCATAGACCGTAAGAAGACTCAGTTTTCTTGTACTTCAGTCGGCGTTGTGTCTCTTATATTTAATTCCGATGCAATGTGTTTCATCGTCAATGGGAAGGTCCAAGGGATACAGTAAACCTGCAAAGGTCCATCGGAATGTAAAACTGGTGACACAGGAAACGCTCAAAACATACACAGTAGGAAGACAGTCTTCCTGTACTTAAGTCGGCATTGTGTCTCTTATATTTAATTCCGATGCAATTTCTGTGTTTCATCGTCACTGTGAACGTCCAAGGGATACAGTAAACCTGTAGATGTGCATCGGAATGTAAAACTGGTGACACAGGAAACGCTCAAATTATAGACAGTAGGAAGACTCAGTCTTCCTGTACTTAAGTCGGCATTGTGTCTCTTATATTTAATTCCGATGCAATTTCTGTGTTTCATCGCCAATGGGAAGGTCCAAGGGATACAGTAAACCTGCAGAGGTGCATCAGAATGTAAAACTGGTGACACAGGAAACGCTCAAAACATAGACAGTAAGAAGACTCAGTCTTCCTGTACTTAAGTCGGCATTGTGTGGCTCTGAGCACTATGGGACTTAACATCTGTGGTCATTAGTCCCCTAGAACTTAGAACTACTTAATCCTATCTAACGTAAGGACATCACCCACATCCATGCACGAGGCAGGATTCGAACCTGCGACCGTTGCAGTCGCGCGGTTCCGGACTGAGCGCCTGGAGCCGCTAGACCACCGCGGCCGGCCGGCATTATGTCTCTTAGATTTAATTCCGATGCAATTTCTGTGTTTCATCGTCAATGGGAACGTCCAAGGGATACAGTAAACCTGCAGAGGTGCATCGGAATGCAAAACTAGTGACACAGGAAACGCTCAAAACATAGACAGTAGGAAGACTCAGTCTTCCTGTACTTAAGTCGGCATTGTGTCTCTTATATTTAATTCCGATGCAATTTCTGTGTTTCATCGTCAATGGGAAGGTCCAACGGATACAGAAAACCTGCAGAGGTGCATCGGAATGTAAAACTTGTGACAGAGAAAACGCTCAAAACATAGACTGCAGGAAGACTCAGTCTTCCTGTACTTCAGTCGGCATTGTGTCTCTTATATTTATTTCCCATGAAATTTCTGTGTTTCATCGTGAATGGGAAGGTCCAAGGGATATAGTAAACCTGCAGCGGTGCATCGAAAAGTAAAACTGATGACACAGGAAACGCTCAAAACGTAGACAGTAGGAAGACTTAGTCTTCCTGTACTTAAGTCGGCATTGTGTCTCTTATATTTATTTCCGATGAAATTTCTGCGTTTCATCGTGAATGGGAAGGTCCAAGGGATATAGTAAACCTGCAGAGGTGCATCGGAAAGTAAAACTGATGACACAGGAAACGCTCAAAACGTATACTGTAGGAAGACTTAGTCTTCCTGTACTTAAGTCGGCATTGTGTCTCTTATATTTAATTCCGATGCAATTTCTGTTTTTCATCGTCAATGGGAACGTCCAAGGGATACAGTAAACCTGCAGAGGTGCATCGGAATGCAAAACTAGTGACACAGGAAACGCTCAAAACATAGACAGTAGGAAGACTCAGTCTTCCTGTACTTAAGTCGGCATTGTGTGGCTCTGAGCACTATGGGACTTAACATCTATGGTCATTAGTCCCCTAGAACTTAGAACTACTTAAACCTAACTAACCTAAGGACATCACCCACATTCATGCACGAGGCAGGATTCGAACCTGCGACCGTGACAGTCGCGCGGTTCCGGACTGAGCGCCTAGAACCGCTAGACCACCGCGGCCGGCCGACATTCTGTCTCTTATATTTAATTCCGATGCAATTTCGCTGTTTCATCGTCAATGGGAAAGTCCAAGGGATACAGTAAACCTGCAGATGTGCATCGGAATGCAAAACTAGTGACACAGGAAACACTCAAAACATAGACAATAGGAAGACTCAGTCTTCCTGTACTTAAGTCGGCATTGTGTCTCTTATATTTATTTCCGATGAAATTTCTGTGTTTCATCGTCAATGGGAAGGTCCAAGGGATATAGTAAACCTGCAGAGGTGCATCGGAAAGTAAAACTGATGACACAGGAAACGCTCAAACATAGACAGTAGGAAGACTTAGTCTTCCTGTACTTAAGTCGGCATTGTGTCTCTTATATTTAATTCCGATGCAATTTCTGTGTTTCATCGTCAATGGGAAGGTTCAAGGAATACAGTAACATGCAGAGGTGCATCGGAATGTAACAATGGTGACACAGGAAACGCTCAAAACATAGACAGTAGGAAGACTCAGTCTTCCTGTACTTAAGTCGGCATTGTGTCTCTTATATATAATTCCGACGCGATTTCCGTGTTTCATCGACAATGGGAAGGTCCAAGGGATACAGAAAACCGGCAGAGGTGCATCGGAATGTAAAACTGGTGACACAGGAAACGCTCAAAACATAGACCGTAAGAAGACTCAGTTTTCTTATACTTCAGTCGGCGCTGTGCCTCTTATATTTAATTCCGATGCAATGTGTTTCATCGTCAATGGGAAGGTCCAAGGGATACAGTAAACCTGCAAAGGTCCATCGGAATGTAAAACTGGTGACACAGGAAACGCTCAAAACATACACAGTAGGAAGACAGTCTTCCTGTACTTAAGTCGGCATTGTGTCTCTTACATTCATTTCCGATGAAATTTCTGTGTTTCATCGTGAATGGGAAGGTACAAGGGATATAGTAAACCTGCAGAGGTGCATCGGAAAGTAAAACTGATGACACAGGAAACGCTCAAAACATAGACAGTAGGAAGACTTAGTCTTCCTGTACTTAAGTCGGCATTGTGTCTCTTATATTTAATTCCGATGCAATTTCTGTGTTTCATCGTCAATGGGAAGGTCCAAGGGATACAGTAAACCTGCAGAGGAGCATCGGAATGTAAAACTGGTGACACAGGAAACGCTCAAAACAGAGACATTAGTAAGACTCAGTCTTCCTGTACTTAAGTCGGCATTGTGTCTCTTATATTTATTTCCGATGAAATTTCTGTGTTTCATCGTCAATGGGAAGGTTCAAGGAATACAGTAAACATGCAGAGGTGCATCGGCATGTAAAATTGGTGACACAGGAAACGCTCAAAACATAGACAGTAGGAAGACTCAGTCTTCCTGTACTTAAGTCGGCATTGTGTCTCTTATATTTAATTCCGACGCGATTTCCATTATTCATCGACAATGGGATGGTCCAAGGGATACAGAAAACCGGCAGAGGTGCATCGGAATGTAAAACGGGTTACACAGGAAACGCTCAAAACATAGACCGTAAGAAGACTCAGTTTTCTTGTACTTCAGTCGGCGTTGTGTCTCTTATATTTAATTCCGATGCAATTTGTGTTTCATCGTTAATGGGAAGGTCCAAGGGATACAGTAAACCTGCAAAGGTCCATCGGAATGTAAAACTGGTGACACAGGAAACGCTCAAAACATACACAGTAGGAAGACAGTCTTCGTGTACTTAAGTCGGCATTGTGTCTCTTACATCTATTTCCGATGACATTTCTGTGTTTCATCGTCAATGGGAAGGTCCAAGGGATGTAGTAAACCTGCAGAGGTGCATCGGAAAGTAAAACTGATGACACAGGAAACGCTCAAAACATAGACAGTTGGAAGAGTTAGTCTTCCTGTACTTAATTCGGCATTGTGTCTCTTATATTTAATTCCGATGCAATTTCTGTGTTTCATCGTCACTGTGAAGGTCCAAGGGATACAGTAAACCTGTAGAGGTGCATCGGAATGTAAAACTGGTGACACAGGAAACGCTCAAATTATAGACAGTAGGAAGACTCAGTCTTCCTGTACTTAAGTCGGCATTGTGTCTCTTATATTTATTTCCGATGAAATTTCTGTGTTTCATCGTGAATGGGAAGGTATAAGGGATATAGTAAACCTGCAGAGGTGCATCGGAAAGTAAAACTGATGACACCGGAAACGCTCAAATCATAGACAGTAGGAGCCGGCCGAAGTGGCCGTGCGGTTAAAGGCGCTGCAGTCTGGAACCGCAAGACCGCTACGGTCGCAGGTTCGAATCCTGCCTCGGGCATGGATGTTTGTGATGTCCTTAGGTTAGTTAGGTTTAACTAGTTCTAAGTTCTAGGGGACTAATGACCTCAGCAGTTGAGTCCCATAGTGCTCAGAGCCATTTGAACCATAGACAGTAGGAAGACGTAGTCTTCCTGTACTTAAGTCGACATTGTGTCTCTTATATTTAATTCCGATGCAATTTCTGTGTTTCATCGTCACTGTGAAGATCCAAGGGATACAATAAACCTGCAGAGGTGCATCAGAATGTAAAACTGGTGACACAGGAAACGCTCAAAGCATAGACAGTAGGAAGACTCAGTCTTCCTGTACTTAAGTCGGCATTGTGTCTCTTATATTTAATTCCGATGCAATTTCTGTGGTTCATCGTCAATGGGAAAGTCCAAGGGATAGAGAAGACCTGCAGAGGTGCATCGGAATGTAAAACTGGTGACACAGGAATGGCTCAAAACATAGACAGTAGGAAGACTCATTCTTCCTGTACTTAAGTCAGCATTGTGTCCCTTATATTTATTTCCGATGAAATTTCTGTGTTTCATCGTGAATGGGAAGGTCCAAGGGATATAGTAAACCTGCACAGGTGCATCGGAAAGAAAAACTGATGACACAGGAAACGCTCAAAACATAGACAGTAGGAAGAATTAGTCTTCCTGTACTTAAGTCGGCATTGTGTCTCTTATATTTAATTCCGATGCGATTTCTGTGTTTCATCGACAATGGGAAGGTCCAAGGGATACAGTAAATCGGCAGAAGTGGATCGGAATGTAAAACTGGTGACACAGGAAACGCTCAAGGCATAGACCATAAGAAGACTTAGTTTTCTTGTACTTAAGTCGGCGCTGTGTGTCTTATATTTAATTCCGATGCAATTTCTGTGTTTCATCGTCAATGGGAAGGTCCAAGGGATACAGTAAACCTGCAGAGGTGCACCGGAATGTAAAACTAGTGACACACGAAACGCTCAAAACATAGACAGTAGGAAGACTCAGTCTTCCTGTACTTAAGTCGGCATTGTGTGTCTTATATTTAATTCCGATGCAATTTCTGTGCTTCATCGTCAATGGGAAGGTCAAAGGGATACAGTAAACCTGCATAGGTGCATCGGAATGTAAAACTGGTGACACAGGAAACGCTCAAAACATAGACAGTAGTAAGACTCAGTCTTCCTGTACTTAAGTCGGCATTGTGTCTCTTATATTTATTTCCGATGAAATTTCTGTGTTTCATCGTGAGTGGGATGGTCCAAGGGACATAGTAAACCTGCAGAGGTGCATCGGAAAGTAAAACTGATGACACAGGAAACGCTCAAAACATAGACAGTAGGAAGACTTAGTCTTCCCGTACATAGGTCGGCATTGTGTCTCTTATATTTACTTCCGATGCAATTTGTGTGTTTCATCGTCAATGGGAAGGTCCAAGGGATACAGTAAACCGTCAGAGGTGCATCGGAATGTAAGACTAGTGACACACGAAACGCTCAAAACATAGACAGTAGGAAGACTCAGTCTTCCTGTACTTAAGTCGGTATTGTGTCTCTTATATTTAATTCCGAAGCAATTTCTGTGTGTCATCGTCAATGGGAAAGTCCAAGGGATACAGTAAACCTGCAGAGGTGCATCGGAATGTAAAACTGGTGACACAGGAATCGCTCAAAACATAGACAGTAGGAAGACTCATTCTTCCTGTACTTAAGTCGGCATTGTGTCTCTTATATTTATTTCCGATGAAATTTCTGTGTTTCATCGTGAATGGGAAGGTCCAAGGGATATAGTAAACCTGCAGAGGTGCATCGGAAAGTAAAACTGATGACACAGGAAACGCTCAAAACATAGACAGTGGGAAGAATTAGTCTTCCTGTACTTAAGTCGGCATTGTGTCTCTTATATTTAATTCCGATGCGATTTCTGTGTTTCATCGACAATGGGAAGGTCCATGGGATACAGTAAACCGACAGAAGTGGATCGGAATGTAAAACTGGTGACACAGGAAACGCTCAAGACATAGACCATAAGACGACTTAGTTTTCTTGTACTTAAGTCGGCGTTGTGTCTCTTATATTTAATTCCGATGCAATTTATGTGTTTCATCGTCAATGGGAAGGTCCAAAGGATACAGTAAACCTGCAGAAGTGCATCGGAATGTAAAACAGGTGACACAGGTAACGCACTAAACATAGACAGTAGGAAGACTCAGTCTTCCTGTACTTAAGTCGGCATTGTGTCTCTTATATTTAATTCCGATGCTATTTCTGTGTTTCATCGTCAATGGGAAGGTCCAAAGGATACAGTAAACCTGCAGAAGTGCATCGGAATGTAAAACTGGTGACACAGGTAACGCTCAAAACATAGACAGTAGGAAGACTCAGTCTTCCTGTACTTAAGTCGGCATTGTGTCTCTTATATTTAATTCCGATGCAATTTCTGTGTTTCATCGTCAATGGGAAGGTCCAAGGGATACAGTAAACCTGCAGAGGTGCATCGGAATGCAAACTAGTGACACACGAAACGCTCAAAACATAGACAGTAGGAAGACTCAGTCTTCCTGTACTTAAGTCGGCATTGTGTCTCTTATATTTAATTTCGATGCGATTTCTGTGTTTCATCGACAATGGGAAGGTCCAAGGGATACAGTAAACCGGCAGAAGTGCTTCGGAATGTAAAGCTGGTGACACAGGAAACGCCCAAGTCATAGACCGTACGAAGACTCAGTTTTCTTGTACTTAAGTCGGCGTTGTGTCTCTTATATGTAATTCCGATGCAATTTCTGTGTTTCATCGTCAATGGGAAGGTCCAATGGATACAGTAAACCTGCAGATGTCCATCGGAATGTAAAACTGGTAACACAGGAAACGCTCAAAACATACACAGTAGGAAGACTTAGTCTTCCTGTACTTAAGTCGGCATTGTGTCTCTTATATTAATATCCGATGCAATTTCTGTGTTTAATCGTTAATGGGAAGGTCCAAGAGATACAGCAAACCTGCAGAAGTGCATCGGAATGTAAGACTAGTGACACAGGAAACGCTCAAATTATAGACAGTATGAAGACCCAGTCTTCCTGTACTTAAGTCGGCATTGTGTCTCTTATATTTAATTCCGATGCATCTTCTGTGTTTCAACGTCAATGGGAAGGTCCAATGGATACTGTAAACCCGCAGAGGTGAATCGGAATGTTAAACTGGTGACACAGGAAACGCTCAAAACAGAGACAGTAGGAAGACTCAGTCTTCTTGTACTTAAGTCGGCATTGTGTCTCTTATATTTAATTCCGATGTAACTTCTGTGTTTCATCGTCAATGGGAAGGTCCAAGGGATACACTTAAACCTTCAGAGGTGCATAGGAATGTAAAACTAGTGACACACGAAACGCTCAAATCATAGACAGTAGGAAGACTCAGTCTTCCTGTACTTAAATCGGCATTGTGTCTCTTATATTTATTTCCGATGCAATTTCTGTGTTTCATCGTCAATGGGAAGGTCCGAGGGATACAGTAAACCTGCATAGGTTCATCGGAATGTAAAGCTGGTGACACAGGAGACGCTCAAAACATAGACAGTAGGAAGACTCAGTCATCCTGTACTTAAGTCGGCATTGTGTCTCTTATATTTAATTCCGATGCAATTTCTGTGTATCATCGTGAATGGGAAGGTCCAAGGGATACAGTAAACCTGCAGAGGTGCATCAGAATGTAAAACTGGTGACACAGGAAACGCTCAAAACATAGTCAGTAGGAAGACTCAGTCCTCATGTACTTAAGTCGGCATTGTGTCTCTTATATTTAATTCCGATGCAATTTCTGAGTTTCATCGTCACTGTGAAGGTCCAAGGGATACAGTAAACCTGTAGAGGTGCATCGGAATGTAAAACTGGTGACACAGGAAACGCTCAAATTATAGACAGTAGTAAGACTCAGTCTTCCTGTACTTAAGTTGGCATTGTGTCTCTTATATTTAATTCCGATGATATTTCCATGTTTCATCGTCAATGTGAAGGTCCAAGGGATATAGTAAACCTGCAGAGGTGCATCGGAAAGTAAAACTGATGACACAGGAAACGCTCAAAACATAGACAGTAGGAAGAATTAGTCTTCCTGTACTTAAGTCGGCATTGTGTCTCTTATATTTAATTCCGATGCGATTTCTGTGTTTCATCGACAATGGGAAGGTCCAAGGGATACAGTAAACCGGCAGAAGTGGATCGGAATGTAAAACTGGTGACACAGGAAACGCTCAAGACATAGACCATAAGAAGACTTAGTTTTCTTGTACTTAAGTCGGCGTTGTGTCTCTTATATTTAATTCCGATGCAATTTATGTGTTTCATCGTCAATGGGAAGGTCCAATGGATACAGTAAACCTGCAGAGGTGCATCGGAATGTAAAACTGCTGACACAGGTAACGCTCAAAACATAAACAGTAGGAAGACTCAGTCTTCCTGTACTTAAGTCGGCATTGTGTCTCTTATATTTAATTCCGATGCAATTTCTGTGTTTCATCGTCAATGGGAAGGTCCAAGGGATACAGTAAACCTGCAGAGGTGCATCGGAATGTAAAACTAGTGACACACGAAACGCTCAAAACATAGACAGTAGGAAGACTCAGTCTTCCTGTACTTAAGTCGGCATTGTGTCTCTCATATTTAATTCCGATGCAATTTCTGTGTTTCTTCGTCAATGGGAAGGTCGAAGAGATACAGTAAACCTGCATAGGTGCATTGAAATGTAAAACTGGTGACACAGGAAACGCTCAAAACATAGACAGTAGTAAGACTCAGTCTTCCTGTACTTAAGTCGGCATTGTGTCTCTTATATTCATTTCCGATGAAATTTCTGTTTTTCATCGTGAGTGGGAAGGTCCAAGGGACATAGTAAACCTGCAGAGGTGCATCGGAAAGTAAAACAGATGACACAGGAAACGCTCAAAACATATACAGTGGGAAGACTTAGTCTTCCCGTACTTAGGTCGGCATTGTGTCTCTTATATTTAATTCCGATGCAATTTCTGTGTTTCATCGTCTCTGTGAAGGTCCAAGGGATACTGTAAACCTGTAGAGGCGCATCGGAATGTAAAACTGGTGACACAGGAAACGCTCAAATTATAGGCGGTAGGAAGACTTAGTCTTCCTGTACTTAAGTCGGCATTGTGTCTCTTATATTTAATTCCGATGCAATTTCTGTGTTTCATCGTTAATGGGAAGGTCCAAGGGATACAGTAAACCTGCAGAGGTGCATCGGAAATTAAAACTGATGACACAGGACACGCTCAAAACATAGACAGTAGGAAGACTCAGTCTTCCTGTACTTAAGTCGGCATTGTGTCTCTTATATTTAATTCCGATGCGATTTCTGTGTTTCATCGACAATGAGAAGGTCCAAGGGATACAGTAAACCGGCAGAAGTGCATCGGAATGTAAAACTGGTGACACAGGAAACGCTCAAGGCATAGACCGTAAGAAGACTCAGTTTTCTTGTACTTAAGTCGGCGTTGTGTCTCTTATATTTAATTCCGATGCAATTTCTGTGTTTCATCGTCAATGGGAAGGTCCAATGGATACAGTAAACCTGCAGATGTCCATCGGAATGTAAAACTGGTAACACAGGAAACGCTCCAAACATAGACAGTAGTAAGACTCAGTCTTCCTGTACTTAAGTCGGCATTGTGTCTCTTATATTTAATTTCGATGCAATTTCTGTGTTTCATCGTCAATGGGAAGGTCCAATGGATACAGTAAACCTGCAGATGTTCATCGGAATGTAAAACTGGTAACACAGGAAACGCTCAAAACATAGACAGTAGGAAGTCTCAGTCTTCCTGTACTTATGTCGGCATTGTGTCTCTTATATTTCATTCCGATGCAATTTCTGTGTTTCATTGGCAATGGGAAGGTCCAAGGGATACAGTAAACCTGCAGAGGTGCATCGGACAGTAAAACTGGCGACACAGGAAACGCTCAAAACATAGACAGTAGGAAGACTCAGTCTTCCTGTACTTAAGTCGGCATTGTGTCTCTTATATTTAAATCCGATGCAATTTTTGTGTTTCATCGTTAATGGGAAGGTCCAAGAGATACAGCAAACCTGCAGAAGTGCATCGGAATGTAAGACTAGTGACACAGGAAACGCTCAAATTATAGACGGCATGACGCCCAGTCTGCCTGTACTTAAGTCGGCATTGTGTCTCTTATATTTAATTGCGATGCATCTTCTGTGTTTCATCGTCAATGGGAAGGTCCAAAGGATACTGTAAACCTGCAGAGGTGAATCGGAATGTTAAACTGGTGACACAGGAAACGCTCAAAACAGAGACAGTATGAAGACTCAGTCTTCTTGTACTTAAGTCGGCATTGTGTCTCTTATATTTAATTCCGATGCAATTTCTGTGTTTCATCGTCAATGGGAAGGTCCAAGGGATACAGTAAACCTTCAGAGGTGCATCGGAATGTAAAACTAGTGACACACGAAACGCTCAAAACATAGACAGTAGGAAGACTCAGTCTTACTGTACTTAAATCGGCATTGTGTCTCTTATATTTATTTCCGATGCAATTTCTGTGTTTCATCGTCAATGGGAAGGTCGGAGGGATACAGTAAACCTGCATAGGTGCATCGAAATGTAAAACTGGTGACACAGGAGACGCTCAAAACATAGACAGTAGGAAGACTCAGTCATCCTGTACTTAAGTCGGCATTGTGTCTCTTATATTTATTTGCGATGAAATTTCTGTGTTTCATCGTGAATGGGAAGGTCCAAGGGACATAGTAAATCTGCAGAGGTGCATCGGAAAGTAAAAGTGGTGACATAGGAAACGCTCAAAACATAGTCAGTAGGAAGACTTAGTCTTCCTGTACTTAAGTCGGCATTGTGTCTCTTATATTTAATTCCGATGCGATTTCTGTGTTTCAACGACAATGGGAAGGTCCAAGGGATACAGTAAACCGGCAGAAGTGGATCGGAATGTAAAACTGGTGACACAGGAAACGCTCAAGACATAGACCATAAGAAGACTTAGTTTTCTTGTACTTAAGTCGGCGTTGTGTCTCTTATATTTAATTCCGATGCAATTTATGTGTTTCATCGTCAATGGGAAGGTCCAACGGATACAGTAAACCTGCAGAGGTGCATCAGAATGTAAAACTGCTGACACAGGTTACGCTCAAAACATAAACAGTAGGAAGACTTAGTCTTCCTGTACTTAAGTCGGCATTGTGTCTCTTATATTTAATTCCGATGCAATTTCTGTGTTTCATCGTCAATGGGAAGGTCCAAGGGATACAGTAAACCTGCAGAGGTGCATCGGAATGTAAAACTAGTGACACACGAAACGCTCAAAACATAGACAGTAGGAAGACTCAGTCTTCCTGTACTTAAGTCGGCATTGTGTCTCTTATATTTAATTCCGATGCAATTTCTGTGTTTCTTCGTCAATGGGAAGGTCGAAGAGATACAGTAAACCTGCATAGGTGCATTGGAATGTAAAACTGGTGACACAGGAAACGCTCAAAACATAGACAGTAGTAAGACTCAGTCTTCCTGTACTTAAGTCGGCATTGTGTCTCTTATATTTATTTCCGATGAAATTTCTGTTTTTCATCGTGAGTGGGAAGGTCCAAGGGACACAGTAAACCTGCAGAGGTGCATCGGAAAGTAAAACAGATGACACAGGAAACGCTCAAAACATGTACAGTGGGAAGACTTAGTCTTCCCGTACTTAGGTCGGCATTGTGTCTCTTATATTTAATTCCGATGCAATTTCTGTGTTCCATCGTCACTGTGAAGGTCCAAGGGATACAGTAAACCTGCATAGGTGCATCGGAATGTAAAACTAGTGTCACACGAAACGCTCAAAACATAGACAGTGGGAAGACTCAGCCTTCCTGTACTTAAGTCGGCATTGTGTCTCTTATATTTAATTCCGATGCTATTTCTGTGTTTCATCGACAATGAGAAGGTCCAAGGGATACAGTAAACCGGCAGAAGTGCATCGGAATGTAAAACTGGTGACACAGGAAACGCTCAAGGCATAGACCGTAAGAAGACTCAGTTTTCTTGTACTTAAGTCGGCGTTGTGTCTCTTATATTTAATTCCGATGCAATTTCTGTGTTTCATCGTCAATGGGAAGGTCCAATGGATACAGTAAACCTGCAGATGTCCATCGGAATGTAAAACTGGTAACACAGGAAACGCTCCAAACATAGACAGTAGTAAGACTCAGTCTTCCTGTACTTAAGTCGGCATTGTGTCTCTTATATTTAATTTCGATGCAATTTCTGTGTTTCATCGTCAATGGGAAGGTCCAATGGATACAGTAAACCTGCAGATGTTCATCGGAATGTAAAACTGGTAACACAGGAAACGCTCAAAACATAGACAGTAGGAAGACTCAGTCTTCCTGTACTTATGTCGGCATTGTGTCTCTTATATTTAATTCCGATGCAATTTCTGTGTTTCATTGGCAATGGGAAGGTCCAAGGGATACAGTAAACCTGCAGAGGTGCATCGGACTGTAAAACTGGCGACACAGGAAACGCTCAAAACATAGACAGTAGGAAGACTCAGTCTTCCTGTACTTAAGTCGGCATTGTGTCTCTTATATTTAAATCCGATGCAATTTCTGTGTTTCATCGTTAATGGGAAGGTCCAAGAGATACAGCAAACCTGCAGAAGTGCATCGGAATGTAAGACTAGTGACACAGGAAACGCTCAAATTATAGACGGCATGAAGACCCAGTCTGCCTGTACTTAAGTCGGCATTGTGTCTCTTATACTTAATTCCGATGCATCTTCTGTGTTTCATCGTCAATGGGAAGGTCCAAAGGATACTGTAAACCTGCAGAGGTGAATCGGAATGTTAAACTGGTGACACAGGAAACGTTCAAAACAGAGACAGTAGGAAGACTCAGTCTTCTTGTCCTGAAGTCGGCATTGTGTCTCTTATATTTAATTCCGATGCAATTTCTGTGTTTCATCGTCAATGGGAAGGTCCAAGGGATACAGTAAACCTTCAGAGGTGCATCGGAATGTAAGACTAGTGACACACGAAACGCTCAAAACATAGACAGTAGGAAGACTCAGTCTTCCTGTACTTAAGTCGGTATTGTGTCTCTTATATTTAATCCCGAAGCAATTTCTGTGTGTCATCGTCAATGGGAAAGTCCAAGGGATACAGTAAACCTGCAGAGGTGCATCGGAATGTAAAACTGGTGACACAGGAATCGCTCAAAACATAGACAGTAGGAAGACTCATTCTTCCTGTACCTAAGTCGGCATTGTGTCTCTTATATTTAATTCCGATGCGATTTCTGTGTTTCATCGACAATGGGAAGGTCCATGGGATACAGTAAACCGACAGAAGTGGATCGGAATGTAAAACTGGTGACACAGGAAACGCTCAAGACATAGACCATAAGACGACTTAGTTTTCTTGTACTTAAGTCGGCGTTGTGTCTCTTATATTTAATTCCGATGCAATTTATGTGTTTCATCGTCAATGGGAAGGTCCAAAGGATACAGTAAACCTGCAGAAGTGCATCGGAATGTAAAACAGGTGACACAGGTAACGCACTAAACATAGACAGTAGGAAGACTCAGTCTTCCTGTACTTAAGTCGGCATTGTGTCTCTTATATTTAATTCCGATGCAATTTCTGTGTTTCATCGTCAATGGGAAGGTCCAAGGGATACAGTAAACCTGCAGAGGTGCATCGGAATGTAAAACTAGTGACACAGGAAACGCTCAAAACATAGACAGTAGGAAGATTCAGTCTTCCTGTACTTAAGTCGGCGTTGTGTCTCTTATATTTAATTCCGATGCAATTTATGTGTTTCATCGTCAATGGGAAGGTCCAAAGGATACAGTAAACCTGCAGAAGTGCATCGGAATGTAAAACTGGTGACACAGGTAACGCTCAAAACATAGACAGTAGGAAGACTCAGTCTTCCTGTACTTAAGTCGGCATTGTGTCTCTTATATTTAATTCCGATGCAATTTCTGTGTTTCATCGTCAATGGGAAGGTCCAAGGGATACAGTAAACCTGCAGAGGTGCATCGGAATGCAAACTAGTGACACACGAAACGCTCAAAACATAGACAGTAGGAAGACTCAGTCTTCCTGTACTTAAGTCGGCATTGTGTCTCTTATATTTAATTTCGATGCGATTTCTGTGTTTCATCGACAATGGGAAGGTCCAAGGGATACAGTAAACCGACAGAAGTGCTTCGGAATGTAAAGCTGGTGACACAGGAAACGCTCAAGTCATAGACCGTACGAAGACTCAGTTTTCTTGTACTTAAGTCGGCGTTGTGTCTCTTATATGTAATTCCGATGCAATTTCTGTGTTTCATCGTTAATGGGAAGGTCCAAGAGATACAGCAAACCTGCAGAAGTGCATCGGAATGTAAGACTAGTGACACAGGAAACGCTCAAATTATAGACAGTATGAAGACCCAGTCTTCCTGTACTTAAGTCGGCATTGTGTCTCTTATATTTAATTCCGATGCATCTTCTGTGTTTCAACGTCAATGGGAAGGTCCAATGGATACTGTAAACCCGCAGAGGTGAATCGGAATGTTAAACTGGTGACACAGGAAACGCTCAAAACAGAGACAGTAGGAAGACTCAGTCTTCTTGTACTTAAGTCGGCATTGTGTCTCTTATATTTAATTCCGATGTAACTTCTGTGTTTCATCGTCAATGGGAAGGTCCAAGGGATACACTTAAACCTTCAGAGGTGCATAGGAATGTAAAACTAGTGACACACGAAACGCTCAAATCATAGACAGTAGGAAGACTCAGTCTTCCTGTACTTAAATCGGCATTGTGTCTCTTATATTTATTTCCGATGCAATTTCTGTGTTTCATCGTCAATGGGAAGGTCCGAGGGATACAGTAAACCTGCATAGGTTCATCGGAATGTAAAGCTGGTGACACAGGAGACGCTCAAAACATAGACAGTAGGAAGACTCAGTCATCCTGTACTTAAGTCGGCATTGTGTCTCTTATATTTAATTCCGATGCAATTTCTGAGTTTCATCGTCACTGTGAAGGTCCAAGTGATACAGTAAACCTGTAGAGGTGCATCGGAATGTAAAACTGGTGACACAGGAAACGCTCAAATTATAGACAGTAGTAAGACTCAGTCTTCCTGTACTTAAGTTGGCATTGTGTCTCTCATATTTAATTCCGATGCAATTTCTGTGTTTCTTCGTCAATGGGAAGGTCGAAGAGATACAGTAAACCTGCATAGGTGCATTGAAATGTAAAACTGGTGACACAGGAAACGCTCAAAACATAGACAGTAGTAAGACTCAGTCTTCCTGTACTTAAGTCGGCATTGTGTCTCTTATATTTATTTCCGATGAAATTTCTGTTTTTCATCGTGAGTGGGAAGGTCCAAGGGACATAGTAAACCTGCAGAGGTGCATCGGAAAGTAAGACAGATGACACAGGAAACGCTCAAAACATATACAGTGGGAAGACTTAGTCTTCCCGTACTTAGGTCGGCATTGTGTCTCTTATATTTAATTCCGATGCGATTTCTGTGTTTCATCGACAATGAGAAGGTCCAAGGGATACAGTAAACCGGCAGAAGTGCATCGGAATGTAAAACTGGTGACACAGGAAACGTTCAAGGCATAGACCGTAAGAAGACTCAGTTTTCTTGTACTTAAGTCGGCGTTGTGTCTCTTATATTTAATTCCGATGCAATTTCTGTGTTTCATCGTCAATAGGAAGGTCCAATGGATACAGTAAACCTGCAGATGTCCATCGGAATGTAAAACTGGTAACACAGGAAACGCTCCAAACATAGACAGTAGTAAGACTCAGTCTTCCTGTACTTAAGTCGGCATTGTGTCTCTTATATTTAATTCCGATGCAATTTCTGTGTTTCATCGTTAATGGGAAGGTCCAAGGGATACAGTAAACCTGCAGAGGTGCATCGGAAATTAAAACTGATGACACAGGACACGCTCAAAACATAGACAGTAGGAAGACTCAGTCTTCCTGTACTTAAGTCGGCATTGTGTCTCTTATATTTAATTCCGATGCGATTTCTGTGTTTCATCGACAATGAGAAGGTCCAAGGGATACAGTAAACCGGCAGAAGTGCATCGGAATGTAAAACTGGTGACACAGGAAACGTTCAAGGCATAGACCGTAAGAAGACTCAGTTTTCTTGTACTTAAGTCGGCGTTGTGTCTCTTATATTTAATTCCGATGCAATTTCTGTGTTTCATCGTCAATAGGAAGGTCCAATGGATACAGTAAACCTGCAGATGTCCATCGGAATGTAAAACTGGTAACACAGGAAACGCTCCAAACATAGACAGTAGTAAGACTCAGTCTTCCTGTACTTAAATCGGCATTGTGTCTCTTATATTTAATTTCGATGCAATTTCTGTGTTTCATCGTCAATGGGAAGGTCCAATGGATACAGTAAACCTGCAGATGTTCATCGGAATGTAAAACTGGTAACACAGGAAACGCTCAAAACATAGACAGTAGGAAGTCTCAGTCTTCCTGTACTTATGTCGGCATTGTGTCTCTTATATTTCATTCCGATGCAATTTCTGTGTTTCATTGGCAATGGGAAGGTCCAAGGGATACAGTAAACCTGCAGAGGTGCATCGGACTGTAAAACTGGCGACACAGGAAACGCTCAAAACATAGACAGTAGGAAGACTCAGTCTTCCTGTACTTAAGTCGGCATTGTGTCTCTTATATTTAAATCCGATGCAATTTTTGTGTTTCATCGTTAATGGGAAGGTCCAAGAGATACAGCAAACCTGCAGAAGTGCATCGGAATGTAAGACTAGTGACACAGGAAACGCTCAAATTATAGACGGCATGACGCCCAGTCTGCCTGTACTTAAGTCGGCATTGTGTCTCTTATATTTAATTGCGATGCATCTTCTGTGTTTCATCGTCAATGGGAAGGTCCAAAGGATACTGTAAACCTGCAGAGGTGAATCGGAATGTTAAACTGGTGACACAGGAAACGCTCAAAACAGAGACAGTATGAAGACTCAGTCTTCTTGTACTTAAGTCGGCATTGTGTCTCTTATATTTAATTCCGATGCAATTTCTGTGTTTCATCGTCAATGGGAAGGTCCAAGGGATACAGTAAACCTTCAGAGGTGCATCGGAATGTAAAACTAGTGACACACGAAACGCTCAAAACATAGACAGTAGGAAGACTCAGTCTTACTGTACTTAAATCGGCATTGTGTCTCTTATATTTATTTCCGATGCAATTTCTGTGTTTCATCGTCAATGGGAAGGTCGGAGGGATACAGTAAACCTGCATAGGTGCATCGGAATGTAAAACTGGTGACACAGGAGACGCTCAAAACATAGACAGTAGGAAGACTCAGTCATCCTGTACTTAAGTCGGCATTGTGTCTCTTATATTTATTTGCGATGAAATTTCTGTGTTTCATCGTGAATGGGAAGGTCCAAGGGACATAGTAAATCTGCAGAGGTGCATCGGAAAGTAAAAGTGGTGACATAGGAAACGCTCAAAACATAGACAGTAGGAAGACTTAGTCTTCCTGTACTGAAGTCGGCATTGTGTCTCTTATATTTAATTCTGATGCGATTTCTGTGTTTCAACGACAATGGGAAGGTCCAAGGGATACAGTAAACCGGCAGAAGTGGATCGGAATGTAAAACTGGTGACACAGGAAACGCTCAAGACATAGACCATAAGAAGACTTAGTTTTCTTGTACTTAAGTCGGCGTTGTGTCTCTTATATTTAAATCCGATGCAATTTCTGTGTTTCATCGTCAATGGGAAGGTCCAAGGGATACAGTAAACCTGCATAGGTGCATCGGAATGTAAAACTGGTGACACAGGAAACGCTCAAAACATAGACAGTAGTAAGACTCAGTCTTCCTGTACTTAAGTCGGCATTGTGTCTGTTATATTTATTTCCGATGAAATTTCTGAGTTTCATCGTGAGTGGGATGGTCCAAGGGACATAGTAAACCTGCAGAGGTGCATCGGAAAGTAAAACTGATGATACAGGAAACGCTCAAAACATAGACAGTAGGAAGACTTAGTCTTCCCGTACATAGGTTGGCATTGTGTCTCTTATATTTACTTCCGATGTAATTTCTGTGTTTCATCGTCAATGGGAAGGTCCAAGGGACATAGTAAATCTGCAGAGGTGCATCGGAGAGTATAAGTGGTGACATAGGAAACGCTCAAAACATAGACAGTAGGAAGACTCATTCTTCCTGTACTTAAGTCGGCATTGTGTCTCTTATATTTGATTCCGATGTAATTTCTGTGTTTCATCGTCACTGTGAAAGTCCAAGGGATACTGTAGTACTGTAGAGGTGCATCGGAATGTAAAACTGGTGACACACGAAACGCTCAAAACATAGACAGTAGTAAGACTCAGTCTTCCTGTACTTAAGTCGGCATTGTGTCTCTTATATTTAATTCCGATGCGATTTCTGTGTTTCATCGACAATGGGAAGGTCCAAGGAATACAGTAAACCGGCAGAAGTGCATCGGAATGTAAAACTGGTGACACAGGAAACGCTCAAGTCATAGACCGTACGAAGACTCAGTTTTCTTGTACTTAAGTCGGCGTTGTGCCTCTTATATTTAATTCCGATGCAATTTCTGTGTTTCATCGTGAATGGGGAGGTCCAAGGGATACAGTATGTTGTGTCGATTCCCTAAGGTCTCGACACAATGAGTGGCTAGGTGCACGCGAAACTAACGCAGACGGGCGTAAATTCTGAAACAGGAGACTGGATGAAAAACTATAAAGAAAAGAAGAGAGATTTTCATCTACTTAACTTTTAATGATGTTCTTCTTGTTGAAATACATCTCTTGCATAGTAGTAAGCAATTAGCAATGATACACATGGCGCCTTGCTAGGTAGTAGCGATGGACTAGCTGAAGGCTATTTAATCTGTCTCTCGGCAAATGAGAGGAAGACGTGATACGTCTTGTCGCAAGCTATGTCGTCCGTACAACTGGGGCGAGGTCATGTCCGTGTCTTGTGACCTGCCATGTGGTGGCGCTAGGATTGCGAGTACACAGTGGCGACACGCGGGTCCGACATGTACTACAGGACCGCGGCCGATTTAAGTTACCACCTAGCAAGTGTGGTGTCTAGCGGTGACACCACATTCCTCCCCCGCAAATCGGCGAACGGTCGTGAGATAAGGCTTCCGCCCGCCGTGGGGAGGACCCCATGTTGACGTATGCGATGAGGTGGGGAGCCTAACAACAGGCGAGGCTGTGCCACCCGCACCCGGCCATTCGGTCCGAGGGGAGCTAGGAAACGCCTGCAAACCTAGTCCAGGGTGCACGTCAACATGAGGTGTATGCGCACGTAATGAGACAGAAGGGTCGACCTCCATGTGGTCGGAGCACCCGACGGGCGAAGACGACATCTGGTCCGGAGCGGGCAAGAGGTCCATGGCGGAGGACGGCTGGTCACGGGAAGCGAGCGGCGGCGCGTGACCCAGGGAGGCGCGAGCGGCTGCAGCGAAGCGTCCGCTGCTGGCGGCGCCGGCGGCGGCTGCGGCGGCGCGACGCCATGAGGCAAAATGGAAGGCATCGTCGGTAACACCTGGGGATGAGGCGAGCCAGTAGATGGGACCCCAGGGCGCTGACCCGACGGCACCGTCGCTGAAAGCAGACGGGGAGCGGCAGAACCCAGGCGACGACAGAGGCGCAGCTGATTGAGATGCCGACGCACCTCACCAGAGGCCCCCAAAACCAAATACATCGCGCGGCCGAGGCAGCGAAGAATGCGCCCTGCGAGCCAACGCTGTGAACCGCGATAGTTGCGATAATAGACAACGTCGCCAGGAGCAAAAGCAGGAGTCTGCCGCTGCACAGGAACCTGATGTGGCGGATGCAGCAAAGACATCAGAGTTCGATGAGGGCGACCATGGAGCAACTCAGCCGGCGAGCGACCATCGCGAGGCTGAGAGCGATAGGAAGACAAAAAGAGCAACAAAGCGTCCTCCCGAGAATGCGACTCTTTCAACTTCAACATCTGCGACTTGAAAGTCCGGACCAATCGTTCAGCGGCACCGTTTGACTGAGGCGAAAACGGCGCGGATGTCAGATGTTGAATACCATTGGCCTTGCAGAACGACTGAAATTCTGCGGACATGAATTGTGGGCCATTGTCGGAAACAATAGTCTGCGGAAGACCTTCAATGCAAAAGATAGCAGACAAGGCTTGGATGGTGGCAGAAGACGTCGTGGAAGACATCCGGACAACAAAAGGAAAATTACTGAAAGCATCGACCACAACCAACCATCGAGCATTCCAGAATGGACCAGCAAAATCGACGTGCAAGCGTTGCCAAGGGGAAGTGGCTTTCGGCCATGCAAAGAATTTCCGCGGCGGTGCGGATTGTTGTTCGGCACACGCCACGCAAGAGGAGCACATATTCGCAATCGCAGCATCGATTCCGAACCAAGTACAGTGCTGTCGAGCAAGTTGTTTCGTTCGCACTATACCCCAATGTCCTTGGTGAAGAAGCCGTAAGACAGAGGACTGTAACGAACGTGGGACCACGACTCGGGACTGATCATTATCGGAACGCAACAACAAAACACCACGTCGTACAAAAAGTCTCTCCTTGTGAGCAAAAAAACGGCGAACCAAAGGATCCTCGATCCGTGACTTTGACAAGGGCCATTGCGTAGCAACAAAACGCAAAACAGGAGCAAGGACAGGGTCAGCAGCTGTGGCTGTAGCTACACGACGAAAATCAATCGGAAACGATGCGACCACGTCATCGGTTTCCGAATCAATGAACATGCAAGCAAGTTCGGAAGAATCGAATGCTTTATCCTCAGCAACAGGCAAACGGGACAACGCATCAGCGTTGCCGTGCTTAGCAGTGGACCGATACAAGATATCGTAGCGGTACTGCGAGAGAAAAAGTGACCAGCGAATGAATTTCTGCGCTGTACGTGGAGGTACAGGCTTGTTCGGATGAAAAAGCGATGTCAAAGGCTTGTGGTCCGTGATGATGGTAAAGTGACGACCATACAAGAAATCGTGAAACTTTGTGACACCAAACACAAGAGCCAAAGCTTCCTTCTCTATTTGTGAATAATTTCTTTGCGCAGATGAGAGCAATTTGGACGCAAAGGCAATAGGGCGATCATGCGAGCCATCTTTGTGCGCAAGCACAGCACCGATCCCGAAATCCGATGCATCTACCATCAACAAAAGGGGTTTTCGGGGATCGAATGGCGTAAGGCAAGTATTTGAAAGTAACGCCGATTTCAACTGGCGAAAGGCGCGTTCGCATTCCGTCGTCCAGACGAACGGAACACCTTTACGGCGTAAGCGATGAAGCGGAGCTGAAATGGAAGAAGCGTTGCGCACAAACTTTGAATAATAATTTACCTTACCCAGCACACACTGTAGCTGTTTTAAGTTCTGCGGTGACGGCAAGTCCTGAATGGCACGAAGGTGCTCTGGACTCGGATGGATACCTTGGGCGTTAAGGACATGGCCCAGGTACGGTAAGTCACGAGCAAAAAACACACATTTGTCCTTCCTCAAGCGAAGACCATTCTGACGCAATACCTGAAATAACGTTCGGAGATTTTGCAAATGTTCTGCTTCTGTCTTTCCTGAGATTACAATATCGTCCAGATAGTTCGCAGCCGTAGGGACCGACGCACAAATAGTTTGTAAATATTGCTGAAATAAAGCAGGGGCGGATGCACACCCGAATGGCAGTCTTTTGAAGCGATACAAGCCAAGATGCGTGTTAACCACTAAGACGCGCTGGGATTCTTCGTCCACAGGTATTTGCAAGTACGCATCTGCTAGGTCCAATGTTGAAAAATATTTTCCCGGGCACAGTTTGTCAAAAAGATCTTCCGGGCGGGGCAAAGGAAAAGTAGCAGTCACAAGTTGTGGATTCACAGTTGCCTTGAAGTCCACGCAAAGTCTCAATTTTCCGGAAGGTTTGGGCAAAATTACTAAGGGTGAGGCCCAGAGAGAAGCCTGCACTCGTTCAATGACACCTTGAGATTCTAATTCGGCTAATGTTCGTGCGACCTCATCACGCAATGCGTGGGGAACATTGCGCGCTCTGAAAAATTTCGGTTGCGCGTTGTCTTTCAATTCCAAATGTGCAGCATAGTTCTTAGCGCAACCAAGGCCCGGTGCAAAAATGTCTGCAAATTCTTCACAAAGACTAGAAACACTGGCGGAAGGCACAGTCTGATTCACGGATAGGACCCGATTTACAATAGACAAATTAAACAATTGAAACAAATCTAAGCCAAACAAGTTCACTGCACTAGAGGAACGAAGAACATAAAAGGACACAAGTTTTGTCTGTCCCTTGTATGTTGCAATAAGGCTGCACTGTCCTAACACAGGTATATGCTGTCCTGAGTAACTAGTTAACGTAACATTTGCGGCACGCAATGGCGGTTGGCCCAGTTGTTTGTACGTGTCGTGATTGAGCAATGAAACAGCAGCTCCGGTATCGAGCTGGAATGGGATCACTTTTCCTGCAAAGTCTAAGTCCACAAAAAGTTTATTGTCTTGTTGACGACAAGAGCGACTGTCTCGTGCAATTTGAACTGAGACAGGTACAGAAGCACTTGCGACTTTACGGGATTTCCGGCGACGTCGACGCACACGTTGGGTGGGACGAACACAGTCACTGTTAGCTAAAGTGTCACTGGACGGGTGGGAATGAACCACATGAATGTCCAAGGGTGAAGGTCCACGAGCCTGATTGTCCTGGGTTCGATTCCGGCGCGAAGCAAAAGGCCTGGAATTATTGCGAGTGTCTGATCTTAACTTTTTCTGGCAAACACTTTGTACATGTCCTTTCTTTCGACAGTAAAAGCAAATAGCTTGGCGTGACGGGCAATTTTCACGCGAATGTCTAGTGGCACACCGCGGGCAAGATTTCACTGCATTTGCTTGCTGACGCGGCGCACGTGGTTGCAAGCTAGGCTGCCGCTGCGAAGTCGGGCGCGAGGGCCGCTTAGCGTCCCGTGCAGCGGGCCCGGCGGGCCGATTAATGTGACACACTGCTGGCGAAGTTTCAAATGATTCCTGAGCAGAGTCAAGTGTGTCTTGCCTGTCCAATATGTCTATCACGTGTTGCAGGGAGGGATTAACTAGCTTCAAAATCTGTTCCCTTATGCGAACATCAGAAACGTTCTGTGCAATTGCATCACGCACCATAGTATCTGAATATGGGAGGCCACATTCACAGGCAAACGCACAGTCTCTAGTAAGTCCTTGCAAAGTTGCAACCCACTCCCTATTAGTCTGACCGGCGGTACGTTTTGTACGAAAAAACGTATACCGTTTTGCAACAACATTAACTGTTTCTTTGAAATAGGCATCTAAAGCCGACAAAATTTCCTCGTAGGTCAGAGTTGCTACGTCGCGTCGGGGAAACAATTTCACTATCACCCGGTAGGTAGACACACCGACACAAGAAAGCAAAAACGGCTGCCGCTCTTTACCTTGAATTCCATAAGCAGTGAGGTGGAAGTTGAACTGATCGGCCCACTCAGTCCAGCTTTCGGTTGTGGCCTCAAAGGGCCTAAATGGCGGTGCGACAGCGTTGTGTGGCTGCGGTAGCGAAGAAGCGGCTGCCGCCGCATCGGTTTGCAGCGCACGTTGACCCTGGACGAGCTGTCCAAGGGCTTCCAATAACGCCTGCGTCTGCTGATTCTGCAAGCGAAAAAATTCGGACAGTACATCTGGAGAATGCGGCGAAGCCATGACACAAGCAAATTAGAGCAAGTATAACACAAAGACTGCAACGTGGGCGCGGCACCACTCCTCGGCGCCAAAATATTGTTGTGTCGATTCCCTAAGGTCTCGACACAATGAGTGGCTAGGTGCACGCGAAACTAACGCAGACGGGCGTAAATTCTGAAACAGGAGACTGGATGAAAAACTATAAAGAAAAGAAGAGAGATTTTCATCTACTTAACTTTTAATGATGTTCTTCTTGTTGAAATACATCTCTTGCATAGTAGTAAGCAATTAGCAATGATACACATCGCGCCTTGCTAGGTAGTAGCGATGGACTAGCTGAAGGCTATTTAATCTGTCTCTCGGCAAATGAGAGGAAGACGTGATACGTCTTGTCGCAAGCTATGTCGTCCGTACAACTGGGGCGAGGTCATGTCCGTGTCTTGTGACCTGCCATGTGGTGGCGCTAGGATTGCGAGTACACAGTGGCGACACGCGGGTCCGACATGTACTACAGGACCGCGGCCGATTTAAGTTACCACCTAGCAAGTGTGGTGTCTAGCGGTGACACCACACAGTAAACCTCCAGAGGTGCATAAGAATGTAAAACTGGTGACACAGGAAACGCTCAAAACATAGACAGTAGGAAGACTTAGTCTTCCTGTACTTAAGTCGGCATTGTGTCTCTTATATTTAATTCCGATGCAATTTCTGTGGTTCATCGTCAATGGGAAAGACCAAGGGATACAGTAAACCTGCAGAGGTGCATCGGAATGTAAAACTGGTGACACAGGAATCGCTCAAATCATAGACAGTAGGAAGACTCATTCTTCCTGTACTTAAGTCGGCATTGTGTCTCTTATATTTATTTCCAATGAAATATCTGTGTTTCATCGTCAATGGGAAGGTCCAAGGGATATAGTAAACCTGCAGAGGTGCATCGCAAAGTAAAACTGATGACACAGGAAACGCTCAAAACATAGACAGTAGTAAGAATTAGTCTTCCTGTACTTAAGTCGGCATTGTTTCTCTTATATTTAATTCAGATGCGATTTCTGTGTTTCATCGATAATGGGAAGGTCCAAGGGATACAGTAAACCGGCAGAAGTGGATCGGAATGTAAAACTGGTGACACAGGAAACGCTCAAGACATAGACCATAAGAAGACTTAGTTTTCTTGTACTTAAGTCGGCGTTGTGTCTCTTATATTTAATTCCGATGCAATTTATGTGTTTCATCGTCAATGGGATGGTCCAAAGGATACAGTAAACCTGCAGAAGTGCATCGGAATGTAAAACTGGTGACACAGGTAACGCTCAAAACATAGACATTAGGAAGACTCAGTCTTCCTGTACTTTAGTCGGCATTGTGTCTCTTATATTTAATTCCGATGCAATTTCTGTGTTTCATCGTCAATGGGAAGGTCCAAGGGATACAGTAAACCTGCAGAGGTGCATCGGAATGTAAAACTAGTGACACACGAAACGCTCAAAACATAGACAGTAGGAAGACTCAGTCTTCCTGTACTTAAGTCGGCATTGTGTCTCTTATATTTATTTCCGATGCAATTTCTGTATTTCATCGTCAATGGGAAGGTCCGAGGGATACAGTAAACCTGCATAGGTGCATCGGAATGTAAAACTGGTGACACAGGAGACGCTCAAAACATAGACAGTAGGAAGACTCAGTCTACCTGTACTTAAGTCGGCATTGTGTCGTATATTTATTTGCGATGAAATTTCTGTGTTTCATCGTGAATGGGAAGGTCCAAGGGACATAGTAAATCTGCAGAGGTGCATCGGAGAGTATAAGTGGTGACATAGGAAACGCTCAAAACATAGACAGTAGGAAGACTTAGTCTTCCTGTACTTAAGTCGGCATTGTGTCTCTTATATTTAATTCCGATGCGATTTCTGTGTTTCATCGACAATGGGAAGGTCCAAGGGATACAGTAAACCGGCAGAAGTGGATCGGAATGTAAAACTGGTGACACAGGAAACGCTCAAGACATAGACCATAAGAAGACTTAGTTTTCTTGTACTTAAGTCGGCGTTGTGTCTCTTATATTTAATTCCGATGCAATTTATGTGTTTCATCGTCAATGGGAAGGTCCAATGGATACAGTAAACCTGCAGAGGTGCATCGGAATGTAAAACTGCTGACACAGGTAACGCTCAAAACATAAACAGTAGGAAGACTTAGTCTTTCTGTACTTAAGTCGGCATTGTGTCTCTTATATTTAATTCCGATGCAATTTCTGTGTTTCTTCGTCAATGGGAAGGTCGAAGAGATACAGTAAACCTGCATAGGTGCATTGGAATGTAAAACTGGTGACACAGGAAACGCTCAAAACATAGACAGTAGTAAGACTCAGTCTTCCTGTACTTAAGTCGGCATTGTGTCTCTTATATTTATTTCCGATGAAATTTCTGTTTTTCATCGTGAGTGGGAAGGTCCAAGGGACACAGTAAACCTGCAGAGGTGCATCGGAAAGTAAAACAGATGACACAGGAAACGCTCAAAACATATACAGTGGGAAGACTTAGTCTTCCCGTACTTAGGTCGGCATTGTGTCTCTTATATTTAATTCCGATGCAATTTCTGTGTTTCATCGTCACTGTGAAGGTCCAAGGGATACAGTAAACCTGCAGAGGTGCATCGGAATGTAAAACTAGTGACACTTGAAACGCTCAAAACATAGACAGTGGGAAGACTCAGCCTTCCTGTACTTAAGTCGGCATTGTGTCTCTTATATTTAATTCCGATGCGATTTCTGTGTTTCATCGACAATGAGAAGGTCCAAGGGATACAGTAAACCGGCAGAAGTGCATCGGAATGTAAAACTGGTGACACAGGAAACGCTCAAGGCATAGACCGTAAGAAGACTCAGTTTTCCTGTACTTAAGTCGGCGTTGTGTCTCTTATATTTAATTCCGATGCAATTTCTGTGTTTCATCGTCAATGGGAAGGTCCAATGGATACAGTAAACCTGCAGATGTCCATCGGAATGTAAAACTGGTAACACAGGAAACGCTCCAAACATAGACAATAGTAAGACTCAGTCTTCCTGTACTTAAGTCGGCATTGTGTCTCTTATATTTAATTTCGATGCAATTTCTGTGTTTCATCGTCAATGGGAAGGTCCAATGGATACAGTAAACCTGCAGATGTTCATCGGAATGTAAAACTGGTAACACAGGAAACGCTCAAAACATAGACAGTAGGAAGACTCAGTCTTCCTGTACTTATGTCGGCATTGTGTCTCTTATATTTAATTCCGATGCAATTTCTGTGTTTCATTGGCAATGGGAAGGTCCAAGGGATACAGTAAACCTGCAGAGGTGCATCGGACTGTAAAACTGGCGACACAGGAAACGCTCAAAACATAGACAGTAGGAAGACTCAGTCTTCCTGTACTTAAGTCGGCATTGTGTCTCTTATATTTAAATCCGATGCAATTTCTGTGTTTCATCGTTAATGGGAAGGTCCAAGAGATACAGCAAACCTGCAGAAGTGCATCGGAATGTTAGACTAGTGACACAGGAAACGCTCAAATTATAGACGGCATGAAGACCCAGTCTGCCTGTACTTAAGTCGGCATTGTGTCTCTTATATTTAATTCCGATGCATCTTCTGTGTTTCATCGTCAAGTGGAAGGTCCAAAGGATACTGTAAACCTGCAGAGGTGCATCGGAATGTAAAACTAGTGACACACGAAACGCTCAAAACATAGACAGTAGGAAGACTCAGTCTTACTGTACTTAAATCGGCATTGTGTCTCTTATATTTATTTCCGATGCAATTTCTGTGTTTCATCGTCAATGGGAAGGTCGGAGGGATACACTAAACCTGCATAGGTGCATCGGAATGTAAAACTGGTGACACAGGAGACGCTCAAAACATAGACAGTAGGAAGACTCAGTCATCCTGTACTTAAGTCGGCATTGTGTCTCTTATATTTATTTGCGATGAAATTTCTGTGTTTCATCGTGAATGGGAAGGTCCAAGGGACATAGTAAATCTGCAGAGGTGCATCGGAAAGTAAAAGTGGTGACATAGGAAACGCTCAAAACATAGACAGTAGGAAGACTTAGTCTTCCTGTACTTAAGTCGGCATTGTGTCTCTTATATTTTATTCCGATGTAATTTCTGTGTTTCATCGTCACTGTGAAGGTCCAAGGGATACTGTAAACCTGTAGAGGTGCATCAGAATGTAAAACTGGTGACAAAGGAAACGCTCAAAACATAGACAGTAGGAAGACTCTGTCTTCCTGTACTTAAGTCGGCATTGTGTCTCTTATATTTAATTCCGATGCCATTTCTGTGTTTCATCGTCAATGGGAAGGTCCAAGGGATACAGTAAACCTGCATAGGTGCATCGGAATGTAAAACTGGTGACACAGGAAACGCTCAAAACATAGACAGTAGTAAGACTCAGTCTTCCTGTACTTAAGTCGGCATTGTGTCTGTTATATTTATTTCCGATGAAATTTCTGTGTTTCATCGTGAGTGGGATGGTCCAAGGGACATAGTAAACCTGCAGAGGTGCATCGGAAAGTAAAACTGATGATACAGGAAACGCTCAAAACATAGACAGTAGGAAGACTTAGTCTTCCCGTACATAGGTCGGCATTGTGTCTCTTATATTGACTTCCGATGCAATTTCTGTGTTTCATCGTCAATGGGAAGGTCCAAGGGATACAGTAAACCTTCAGAGGTGCATCGAAATGTAAAACTAGTGACACACGAAACGCTCAAAACATAGGCAGTAGGAAGACTCAGTCTTCCTGTACTTAAATCGGCATTGTGTCTTATATTTATTTGCGATGAAATTTCTTTGTTTCATCGTGAATGGGAAGGTCCAAGGGACATAGTAAATCTGCAGAGGTGCATCGGAGAGTATAAGTGGTGACATAGGAAACGCTCAAAACATAGACAGTAGGAAGACTCATTCTTCCTGTACTTAAGTCGGCATTGTGTCTCTTATATTTGATTCCGATGTAATTTCTGTGTTTCATCGTCACTGTGAAAGTCCAAGGGATACTGTAGTACTGTAGAGGTGCATCGGAATGTAAAACTGGTGACACAGGAAACGCTCAAATTATAGACAGTAGGAAGACTTAGTCTTCCTGTACTTAAGTCGGCATTGTGTCTCTTATATTTAATTCCGATGCAATTTCTGTGTTTCATCGTGAATGGGGAGGTCCAAGGGATACAGTAAACCTGCAGAGGTGCATAAGAATGTAAAACTGGTGACACAGGAAACGCTCAAAACATAGACAGTAGGAAGACTTAGTCTTCCTGTACTTAAGTCGGCATTGTGTCTCTTATATTTAATTCCGATGCAATTTCTGTGGTTCATCGTCAATGGGAAAGACCAAGGGATACAGTAAACCTGCAGAGGTGCATCGGAATGTAAAACTGGTGACACAGGAATCGCTCAAATCATAGACAAGACGAAGACTCATTCTTCCTGTACTTAAGTCGGCATTGTGTCTCTTATATTTATTTCCAATGTAATATCTGTGTTTCATCGTCAATGGGAAGGTCCAAGGGATATAGTAAACCTGCAGAGGTGCATCGAAAAGTAAAACTGATGACACAGGAAACGCTCAAAACATAGACAGTAGGAATAATTAGTCTTCCTGTACTTAAGTCGGCATTGTGTCTCTTATATTTAATTCAGATGCGATTTCTGTGTTTCATCGACAATGGGAAGGTCCAAGGGATACAGTAAACCGGCAGAAGTGGATCGGAATGTAAAACTGGTGACACAGGAAACGCTCAAGACATAGACCATAAGAAGACTTAGTTTTCTTGTACTTAAGTCGGCGTTGTGTCTCTTATATTTAATTCCGATGCAATTTATGTGTTTCATCGTCAATGGGATGGTCCAAAGGATACAGTAAACCTGCAGAAGTGCATCGGAATGTAAAACTGGTGACACAGGTAACGCTCAAAACATAGACATTAAGAAGACTCAGTCTTCCTGTACTTAAGTCGGCATTGTGTCTCTTATATTTAATTCCGATGCAATTTCTGTGTTTCATCGTCAATGGGAAGGTCCAAGGGATACAGTAAACCTGCAGAGGTGCATCGGAATGTAAAACTAGTGACACACGAAACGCTCAAAACATAGACAGTAGGAAGACTCAGTCTTCCTGTACTTAAGTCGGCATTGTGTCTCTTATATTTAATTCCGATGCAATTTCTGTGTTTCATCGTCAATGGGAAGGTCCAAGGGATACAGTAAACCTGCATAGGTGCATCGGAATGTAAAACTGGTGACACAGGAAACGCTCAAAACATAGACAGTAGTAAGACTCAGTCTTCCTGGACTTAAGTCGGCATTGTGTCTCTTATATTTATTTCCGATGAAATTTCTGTGTTTCATCGTGAGTGGGATGGTCCAAGGGACATAGTAAACCTGCAGAGGTGCATCGGAAAGTAAAACTGATGACACAGGAAACGCTCAAAACATAGACAGTAGGAAGACTTAGTCTTCCCGTATATAGGTCGGCATTGTGTCTCTTATATTTACTTCCGATGCAATTTCTGTGTTTCATCGTCAATGGGAAGGTCCAAGGGATACAGTAAACCTTCAGAGGTGCATCGGAATGTAAAACTAGTGACACACGAAACGCTCAAAACATAGACAGTAGTAAGACTCAGTCTTCCTGCACTTAAGTCGGCATTGTGTCTCTTATATTTAATTCCGATGCAATTTCTGTGTTTCATCGTCAATGGGAAGGTCCAAGGGATACAGTAAACCTGCATAGGTGCATCGGAATGTAAAACTGGTGACACAGGAAACTTTCAAAACATAGACAGTAGGAAGACTCAGTCTTCCTGTACTTAAGTCGTCATTGTGTCTCTTATATTTAATTCCGTTGCAATTTCTGTGTTTCATCGTCAATGGGAAGGTCCAAGGGTTACAGTAAACCTGCAGAGGTGCATCGCAATGTAAAACTAGTGACACACGAAACGCTCAAAACATAGACAGTGGGAAGACTCAGTCTTCCTGTACTTAAGTCGTCATTGTGTCTCTTATATTTAATTCCGATGCAATTTCTGTGTTTCATCGTCAATGGGAAGGTCCAAGGGTTACAGTAAACCTGCAGAGGTGCATCGCAATGTAAAACTAGTGACACACGAAACGCTCAAAACATAGACAGTGGGAAGACTCAGTCTTCCTGTACTTAAGTCGGCATTGTGTCTCTTATATTTAATGCCGATGCGATTTCTGTGTTTCATCGACAATGGGATGGTCCAAGGAATACAGTAAACCGGCAGAAGTGCATCGGAATGTAAAACTGGTGACACAGGAAACGCTCAAAACATAGACAGTAGGAAGACTCAGTCTTCCTGTACTTATGTCGGCATTGACTCTTATATTAATATCCGATGCAATTTCTGTGTTTCATCGTTAATGGGAAGGTCCAACAGATACAGCAAACCTGCAGAAGTGCATCGGAATGTAAGACTAGTGACACAGGAAACGCTCAAATTATAGACAGTATGAAGACCCAGTCTTCCTGTACATAAGTCGGCATTGTGTCTCTTATATTTAATTTCGATGCAATTTCTGTGTTTCATTGGCAATGGGAAGGTCCAAGGGATACAGTAAACCTGCAGAGGTGCATGGGAATGTAAAACTGGCGACACAGGAAACGCTCAAAACATAGACAGTAGGAAGACTCAGTCTTCCTGTACTTAAGTCGGCATTGTCTCTTATATTAATATCCGATGCAATTTCTGTGTTTCATCGTTAATGGGAAGGTCCAACAGATACAGCAAACCTGCAGAAGTGCATCGGAATGTAAGACTAGTGACACAGGAAACGCTCAAATTATAGACAGTATGAAGACCCAGTCTTCCTGTACTTAAGTCGGCATTGTGTCTCTTATATTTAATTAAGATGCATCTTCTGTGTTTCAACGTCAATGGGAAGGTCCAATGGATACTGTAAACCCGCAGAGGTGAATCGGAATGTTAAACTGGTGACACAGGAAACGCTCAAAACAGAGACAGTAGGAAGACTCAGTCTTCTTGTACTTAAGTCGGCATTGTGTCTCTTATATTTATTTGCGATGAAATTTCTGTTTTTCATCGTGAATGGGATGGTCCAAGGGACATAGTAAATCTGCAGAGGTGCATCGGAAAGTAAAAGTGGTGACACAGGAAACGCTCGAAACATAGACAGTAGGAAGACTTAGTCTTCCTGTACTTAAGTCGCAATTGTGTCTCTGATATTTTATTCCGATGAAATTTCTGTGTTTCATCGTCAATGGGAAGATCCAAGGGATACAGTAAACCTGCATAGGTCCATCGGAATGTAAAACTGGTGACACAGGAAACGCTCAAAACATAGACAGTAGTAAGACTCAGTCTTCCTGGACTTAAGGCGGCATTGTGTCTCTTATATTTATTTACGATGAAATTTCTGTGTTTCATCGTGAGTGGGATGGTCCAAGGGACATAGTAAACCTGCAGAGGTGCATCGGAAAGTAAAACTGATGACACAGGAAACGCTCAAAACATAGACAGTCGGAAGACTTAGTCTTCCCGTATATAGGTCGGCATTGTGTCTCTTATATTTACTTCCGATGCAATTTCTGTGTTTCATCGTCAATGGGAAGGTCCAAGGGATACAGTAAACCTTCAGAGGTGCATCGGAATGTAAAACTAGTGACACACGAAACGCTCAAAACATAGACAGTAGTAAGACTCAGTCTTCCTGTACTTAAGTCGGCATTGTGTCTCTTATATTTAATTCCGATGCAATTTCTGTGTTTCATCGTCAATGGAAAGGTCCAAGGGATACAGTAAACCTGCATAGGTGCATCGGAATGTAAAACTGGTGACACAGGAAACTTTCAAAACATGCACATTAGGAAGACTCAGTCTTCCTGTACTTAAGTCGTCATTGTGTCTCTTATATTTAATTCCGTTGCAATTTCTGTGTTTCATCGTCAATGGGAAGGTCCAAGGGATACAGTAAACCTGCAGAGGTGCATCGCAATGTAAAACTAGTGACACACGAAACGCTCAAAACATAGACAGTGGGAAGACTCAGTCTTCCTGTACTTAAGTCGGCATTGTGTCTCTTATATTTAATTCCGATGCGATTTCTGTGTTTCATCGACAATTGGAAGGTCCAAGGGATACAGTAAACCGGCAGAAGTGCATCGGAATGTAAAACTGGTGACACAGGAAACGCTCAAGTCATAGACCGTACGAAGACTCAGTTTTCTTGTACCTAAGTCGGCGTTGTGCCTCTTATATTTAATTCCGATGCAATTTCTGTGTTTCATCGTCAATGGGAAGGTCCAATGGATACAGTAAACCTGCAGATGTCCACCGGAATGTAAAACTGGTAACACAGGAAACGCTCAAAACATAGACAGTAGGAAGACTCAGTCTTCCTGTACATAAGTCGGCATTGTGTCTCTTATATTTAATTTCGATGCAATATCTGTGTTTCATCATCAATGGGAAGGTCCTATGGATACAGTAAACCTGCAGATGTCCATCGGAATGTAAAACTGGTAACACAGGAAACGCTCAAAACATAGACAGTAGGAAGACTCAGTCTTTCTGTACTTAGGTCGGCATTGTGTCTCTTATATTTAATTCCGATGCAATTTCTGTGTTTCATTGGCAATGGGAAGGTCCAAGGGATACAGTAAACCTGCAGAGGTGCATCGGAATGTAAAACTGGCGACACAGGAAACGCTCAAAACATAGACAGTAGGAAGACTCAGTCTTCCTGTACTTAAGTCGGCATTGTGTCTCTTATATTTATATCCGATGCAATTTCTGTGTTTCATCGTTAAGGGAAGGTCCAAGAGATACAGCAAACCTGCAGAAGTGCATCGGAATGTAAAACTAGTCACATAGGAAACGCTCAAATTTTAGACAGTACGAAGACCCAGTCTTCCTGTACTTAAGTCGGCATTGTGTGTCTTATATTTAATTCCGATGCAATTTCTGTGTTTCATTGGCAATGGGAAGGTCCAAGGGATACAGTAAACCTGCAGAGGTGCATGGGAATGTAAAACTGGCGACACAGGAAACGCTCAAAACATAGACAGTAGGAAGACTCAGTCTTCCTGTACTTAAGTCGGCATTGTGTCTCTTATATTAATATCCGATGCAATTTCTGTGTTTCATCGTTAATGGGAAGGTCCAACAGATACAGCAAACCTGCAGAAGTGCATCGGAATGTAAGACTAGTGACACAGGAAACGCTCAAATTATAGACAGTATGAAGACCCAGTCTTCCTGTACTTAAGTCGGCATTGTGTCTCTTATATTTAATTCCGATGCATCTTCTGTGTTTCAACGTCAATGGGAAGGTCCAATGGATACTGTAAACCCGCAGAGGTGAATCGGAATGTTAAACTGGTGACACAGGAAACGCTCAAAACAGAGACAGTAGGAAGACTCAGTCTTCTTGTACTTAAGTCGGCATTGTGTCTCTTATATTTATTTGCGATGAAATTTCTGTTTTTCATCGTGAATGGGAAGGTCCAAGGGACATAGGAAATCTGCAGAGGTGCATCGGAAAGTAAAAGTGGTGACACAGGAAACGCTCGAAACATAGACAGTAGGAAGACTTAGTCTTCCTGTACTTAAGTCGGCATTGTGTCTCTTATATTTTATTCCGATGAAATTTCTGTGTTTCATTGTCACTGTGAAGGTCCAAGGGATACTGTAAACCTGTAGAGGTGCATCGGAATGTAAAACTGGTGACACAGGAAACGCTCAAATTATAGACAGTAGGAAGACTTAGTCTTCCTGTACTTAAGTCGGCATTGTGTCTCTTATATTAATTCCGATGCAATTTCTGTGTTTCATCGTGAATGGGATGGTCCAAGGGATACAGTAAACCTGCAGAGGTGCATCGGAATGTAAAACTGGTGACACAGGAAACGCTCAAATTATAGACAGTAGTAAGACTCAGTCTTCCTGTACTTAAGTCGCCATTGTGTCTCTTATATTTAATTCCGATGATATTTCCATGTTTCATCGTCAATGTGAAGGTCCAAGGGATATAGTAAACCTGCAGAGGTGCATCGGAAAGTAAAACTGATGACACAGGAAACGCTCAAAATATAGGCAGTAGGAAGAATTAGTCTTCCTGTACTTAAGTCGGCATTGTATTTCTTATATTTAATTCCGATGCGATTTCTGTGTTTCATCGACAATGGGAAGGTCCAAGGGATACAGTAAACCGGCAGAAGTGGATCGGAATGTAAAACTGGTGACACAGGAAACGCTCAAGACATAGACCATAAGAAGACTTAGTTTTCTTGTACTTAAGTCGGCGTTGTGTCTCATATATTTAATTCCGATGCAATTTATGTGTTTCATCGTCAATGGGAAGGTCCAATGGATACAGTAAACCTGCAGAGGTGCATCCGAATGTAAAACTGGTGACACAGGTAACGCTCAAAACATAAACAGTAGGAAGACTCAGTCTTCCTGTACTTAAGTCGGCATTGTGTCTCTTATATTTAATTCCGATGCAATTTCTGTGTTTCATCGTCAATGGGAAGGTCCAAGGGATACAGTAAACCTGCAGAGGTGCATCGGAATGTAAAACTAGTGACACCCGAAACGCTCAAAACATAGACAGTAGGAAGACTCAGTCTTCCTGTACTTATCTCGGCATTGTGTCTCTTATATTTAATTCCGATGCAATTTCTGTGATTCATTGGCAATGGGAAGGTCCAAGGGATACAGTAAACCTGCAGAGGTGCATCGGAATGTAAAACTGGCGACACAGGAAACGCTCAAAACATAGACAGTAGGAAGACTCAGTCTTCCTGTACATACGTCGGCATTGTGTCACTTATATTTATATCCGATGCAATTTCTGTGTTTCATCGTTAATGGGAAGGTCCAATAGATACTGTAAACCTGCAGATGTGCATCGGAATGTAAGACTAGTGACACAGGAAACACTCAAATTATAGACAGTATGAAGACCCAGTCTTCCTGTACTTAAGTCGGCATTGTGTCTCTTATATTTAATTCCGATGCAATTTCTGTGTTTCATCGACAATGGGAAGGTCCAAGGGATACAGTAAACCTGCAGAGGTGCATCAGAATGTAAAACTGGTGACACAGCAAACGCTCAAAACATAGACAGTAGGAAGACTCAGTCTTCCTGTACTTAAGTCGGCATTGTGCCTCTTATATTTAATTCCGATGTAATTTCTGTGTTTCATCGTCACTGTGAAGGTCCAAGGGATACTGTAAACCTGTAGAGGTGCATCGGAATGTAAAACTGGTGGCACAAGAAACGCTCAAATTATAGACAGTAGGAAGAATTAGTCTTCCTGTACTTAAGTCGGCATTGTGTCTCTTATATTTAATTCCGATGCAATTTCTGTGTTTCATCGTCAATGGGAAGGTCCAAGGGATACAGTAAACCGGCACAAGTGGATCGGAATGTAAAACTGGTGACACAGGAAACGCTCAAGACATAGACCATAAGAAGACTTAGTTTTCTTGTACTTAAGTCGGCGTTGTGTCTCTTATATTTAATTCCGATGCAATTTATATGTTTCATCGTCAATGGGAAGGTCCAATGGATACAGTAAACCTGCAGAGGTGCATCAGAATGTAAAACTGGTGACACAGGTAACACTCAAAACATAAACAATAGGAAGACTCAGTCTTCCTGTACTTAAGTCGGCATTGTGTCTCTTATATTTAATTCCGATGCAATTTCTGTGTTTCATCGTCAATGGGAAGGTCCAAGGGATACAGTAAACCTGCAGAGGTGCATCGGAATGTAAAACTAGTGACACACGAAACGCTCAAAACATAGACAGTAGGAAGACTCAGTCTTCCTGTACTTAAGTCGGCATTGTGTCTCTTATATTTAATTCCGATGCAATTTCTGTGTTTCTTCGTCAATGGGAAGGTCGAAGAGATACAGTAAACCTGCATAGGTGCATTGGAATGTAAAACTGGTGACACAGGAAACGCTCAAAACATAGACAGTAGTAAGACTCAGTCTTCCTGTACTTAAGTCGGCATTGTGTCTCTTATATTTAATTCCGATGCGATTTCTGTGTTTCATCGACAATGGGAAGGTCCAAGGGATACAGTAAACCGGCAGAAGTGGATCGGAATGTAAAACTGGTGACACAGGAAACGCTCAAGACATAGACCATAAGAAGACTTAGTTTTCTTGTACTTACGTCTGCGTTGTGTCTCTTATATTTAATTCCGATGCAATTTATGTGTTTCATCGTCAATGGGAAGGTCCAAAGGATACAGTAAACCTGCAGAAGTGCATCGGAATGTAAAACTGGTGACACAGGTAACGCTCAAAACATAGACAGTAGGAAGACTCAGTCTTCCTGTACTTAAGTCGGCATTGTGTCTCTTATATTTAATTCCGATGCAATTTCAGTGTTTCATCGTCAATGGGAAGGTCCAAGGGACATAATAAATCTGCAGAGGTGCATCGGAAAGTAAAAGTGGTGACATAGGAAACGCTCAAATCATAGACATTAGGAAGACTTAGTCTTCCTGTACTTAAGTCGGCATTGTGTCTCTTATATTTTATTCCGATGTAATTTCTGTGTTTCATCGTCACTGTGAAGGTCCAAGGGATACTGTAAACCTTTAGAGGTGCATCGGAATGTAAAACTGGTGACACAGGATACGCTTAAATTATAGACAGTAGGAAGACTTAGTCTTCCTGTACTTAAGTCGGCATTGTCTCTCTTATATTTAATTCCGATGCAATTTCTGTGTTTCATCGTGAATGGGAAGGTTCAAGGGATACAGTAAACCTGCAGAGGTGCATAAGAATGTAAAACTGGTGACACAGGAATCGCTCAAAACATAGACATTAGGAAGACTCAGTCTTCCTGTACTTAAGTCGGCATTGTGTCTCTTATATTTAATTCCGATGCAATTTCTGTGTTTCATCGTCAATGGGAAGGTCCAAGGGATACAGTAAACCTGCAGAGGTGCATCGGAATGTAAAACTAGTGACACACGAAACGCTCAAAAAATAGACAGTAGGAAGACTCAGTCTTCCTGTACTTAAGTCGGCATTGTGTCTCTTATATTTAATTCCGATGCAATTTCTGTGTTTCATCGTCAATGGGAAGGTCGAAGAGATACTGTAAACCTGCATAGGTGCATTGGAATGTAAAACTGGTGACACAGGAAACGCTCAAAACATAGACAGTAGTAAGACTCAGTCTTCCTGTACTTAAGTCGGCATTGTGTCTCTTATATTTATTTCCGATGAAATTTCTGTGTTTCATCGTGAATGGGAAGGTCCAAGGGATATAGTAAACCTGCAGAGGTGCATCGGAAAGTAAAACTGATGACACAGGAAACGCTCAAATTATAGACAGTAGGAAGAATTAGTCTTCCTGTACTTAAGTCGGCATTGTGTCTCTTATATTTAATTCCGATGCGATTTCTGTGTTTCATCGACAATGGGAAGGTCCAAGGGACACAGTAAACCGGCAGAAGTGGATCGGAATGTAAAACTGGTGACACAGGAAACGCTCAAGACATAGACCATAAGAAGACTTAGTTTTCTTGTACTTAAGTCGGCGTTGTGTCTCTTATATTTAATTCCGATGCAATTTATGTGTTTCATCGTCAATGGGAAGGTCCAAAGGATACAGTAAACCTGCAGAAGTGCATCGGAATGTAAAACTGGTGACACAGGTAACGCTCAAAACATAGACAGTAGGAAGACTCAGTCTTCCTGTACTTAAGTCGGCATTGTGTCTCTTATATTTAATTCCGATGCAATTTCTGTGTTTCATCGTGAATGGGAAGGTCCAAGGGATATAGTAAACCTGCAGAGGTGCATCGGAAAGTAAAACTGATGACACAGGAAACGCTCAAAACATAGACAGTAGGAAGACTCAGTCTTCCTGTACTTAAGTCGGCATTGTGTCTCTTATATTTAATTCCGATGCAATTTCCGTGTTTCATCATCAATGGGAAGGTCCAAGGGATACAGTAAACCTGCAGAGGTGCATCAGAATGTAAAACTAGTGACACAAGAAACGCTCAAAACATAGACAGTAGGAAGACTCAGTCTTCCTGTACTTAAGTCGGCATTGTGTCTCTTATATTTAATTCCGATGCGATTTCTGTGTTTCATCGACAATAGGAAGGTCCAAGGGATACAGTAAACCGGCAGAAGTCCATCGGAATGTAAAACTGGTGACACGGGAAACGCTCAAGACATAGACCTTAAGAAGACTTAGTTTTCTTGTACTTAAGTCGGCGTTGTGTCTCTTATATTTAATTCCGATGCAATTTATGTGTTTCATCGTCAATGGGAAGGTCCAAAGGATACAGTAAACCTGCAGAAGTGCATCGGAATGTAAAACTGGTGACACAGGTAACGCTCAAAACATAGACAGTAGGAAGACTCAGTCTTCCTGTACTTAAGTCGGCATTGTGTCTCTTATATTGAATTCCGATGCAATTTCTGTTTTTCATCGTCAATGGGAAGGTCCAAGGGATACAGTAAACCTGCAGAGGTGCACCGGAATGTAAAACTAGTGACACACGAAACGCTCAAAACATAGACAGTAGGAAGACTTAGTCTTCCTGTACTTAAGTCGGCATTGTGTCTCTTATATTTTATTCCGATGTAATTTCTGTGTTTCATCGTCACTGTGAAGGTCCAAGGGATACTGTAAACCTGTAGAGGTGCATCGGAATGTAAAACTGGTGACACAGGAAACGCTCAAATTATAGACAGTAGGAAGACTTAGTCTTCCTGTACTTAAGTCGGCATTGTGTCTCTTATATTTAATTCCGATGCAATTTCTGTGTTTCATCGTGAATGGGAAGGTCCAAGGGACATAGTAAACCTGCAGAGGTGCATCGGAAAGTAAAACTGATGACACAGGAAACGCTCAAAACATAGACAGTAGGAAGACTCAGTCTTCTGTACTTAAGTCGGCATTGTGTCTCTTATATTTAATTCCGATGCAATTTCTGTGTTTCATCGTCAATGGGAAGGTCCAAGGGATACAGTAAACCTGCAGAGGTGCATCAGAATGTAAAACTAGTGACACACGAAACGCTCAAAGCATAGACAGTAGGAAGACTCAGTCTTCCTGTACTTAAGTCGGCATTGTGTCTCTTATATTTAATTCCGATGCGATTTCTGTGTTTCATCGACAATAGGAAGGTCCAAGGGATACAGTAAACCGGCAGAAGTGGATCGGAATGTAAAACTGGTGACACGGGAAACGCTCAAGACATAGACCTTAAGAAGACTTAGTTTTCTTGTACTTAAGTCGGCGTTGTGTCTCTTATATTTAATTCCGATGCAATTTATGTGTTTCATCGTCAATGGGAAGGTCCAAAGGATACAGTAAACCTGCAGAAGTGCATCGGAATGTAAAACTGGTGACACAGGTAACGCTCAAAACATAGACAGTAGGATGACTCAGTCTTCCTGTACTTAAGTCGGCATTGTGTCTCTTATATTGAATTCCGATGCAATTTCTGTTTTTCATCGTCAATGGGAAGGTCCAAGGGATACAGTAGACCTGCAGAGGTGCACCGGAATGTAAAACTAGTGACACACGAAACGCTCAAAACATAGACAGTAGGAAGACTCAGTCTTCCTGTACTTAAGTCGGCATTGTGTCTCTTATATTTAATTCCGATGCAATTTCTGTGTTCCATCGTCAATGGGAAGGTCCAAAGGATACAGTAAACCTGCTAAAGTGCATCGGAATGTAAAACTTGTGACACAGGTAACGCTCAAAACATAGACAGTAGGAAGACTCAGTCTTCCTGTACTTAAGTCGGCATTTTGTCTCTTATATTTAATTCCGATGCAATTTCTGTGCTTCATCGTCAATGGGAAGGTCCAAGGGATACAGTAAACCTGCAGAGGTGCATCGGAATGTAAAACTAGTGACACACGAAACGCTCAAAACATAGACAGTAGTAAGACTCAGTCTTCCTGTACTTAAGTCGGCATTGTGTCTCTTATATTTAATTCCGATGCAATTTCTGTGTTTCATCGTCAATGGGAAGGTATAAGGGATACAGTAAACCTGCAGAGGTGCATCGGAATGTAAAACTGGTGACACAGGAAACTTTCAAAACATAGACAGTAGGAAGACTCAGTCTTCCTGTACTTAAGTCGTCATTGTGTCTCTTATATTTAATTCCGATGCAATTTCTGTGTTTCATCGTCAATGGGAAGGTCCAAGGGATACAGTAAACCTGCAGAGGTGCATCGCAATGTAAAACTAGTGACACACGAAACGCTCAAAACATAGACAGTGGGAAGACTCAGTCTTCCTGTACTTAAGTCGGCATTGTGTCTCTTATATTTAATTCCGATGCGATTTCTGTGTTTCATCGACAATGGGAAGGTCCAAGGGATACAGTAAACCGGCAGAAGTGCATCGGAATGTATAACTGATGACACAGGAAACGCTCAAGTCATAGACCGTACGAAGACTCAGTTTTCTTGTACTTAAGCCGGCGTTGTGTCTCTTATATTTAATTCCGATGCAATCTCTGTGTTTCATCGTCAATGGGAAGGTCCAATGGATACAGTAAACCTGCAGATGTCCATCGGAATGTAAAACTGGTAACACAGGAAACGCTCAAAACATAGACAGTAGGAAGACTCAGTCTTCCTGTACTTAAGTCGGCATTGTGTCTCTTATATTTAATTTCGATGCAATATCTGTGTTTCATCATCAATGGGAAGTTCCAATGGAAATAGTAAACCTGCAGATGTCCATCGAAATGTAAAACTGGTAACACAGGAAACGCTCAAATCATAGACAGTAGGAAGACTCAGTCTTCCTGTACTTAGGTCGGCATTGTGTCTCTTATATTTAATTCCGATGCAATTTCTGTGTTTCATTGGCAATGGGAAGGTCCAAGGGATACAGTAAACCTGCAGAGGTGCATGGGAATGTAAAACTGGCGACACAGGAAACGCTCAAAACATAGACAGTAGGAAGACTCAGTCTTCCTGTACTTAAGTCGGCATTGTGTCTCTTATATATATATCCGATGCAATTTCTGTGTTTCATCGTTAATGGGAAGGTCCAAGAGATACAGCAAACCTGCAGAAGTGCATCGGAATGTAAGACTAGTGACACAGAAAACGCTCAAATTATAGACAGTACGAAGACCCAGTCTTCCTGTACTTAAGCCTGCATTGTGTCTCTTATATTTAATTACGATGCAATTTCTGTGTTTCATCGTGAATGGGAAGGTCCAAGGGATACAGTAAACCTGCAGAGGTGCATAAGAATGTAAAACTGGTGACACAGGAAACGCTCAAAACATAGACAGTAGGAAGACTCAGTCTTCCTGTACTTAAGTCGGCATTGTGTCTCTTATATTTAATTCCGATGCAATTTCTGTGTTTCATCGTCAATGGGAAGGTCCAAGGGATACAGTAAACCTGCAGAGGTGCATCAGAATGTAAAACTAGTGACACACGAAACGCTCAAAACATAGACAGTAGGAAGACTCAGTCTTCCTGTACTTAAGTCGGCATTGTGTCTCTTATATTTAATTCCGATGCGATTTCTGTGTTTCATCGACAATAGGAAGGTCCAAGGGATACAGTAAACCGGCAGAAGTGGATCGGAATGTATAACTGGTGACACGGGAAACGCTCAAGACATAGACCTTAAGAAGACTTAGTTTTCTTGTACTTAAGTCGGCGTTGTGTCTCTTATATTTAATTCCGATGCAATTTATGTGTTTCATCGTCAATGGGAAGGTCCAAAGGATACAGTAAACCTGCAGAAGTGCATCGGAATGTAAATCTGGTGACACAGGTAACGCTCAAAAAATAGACAGTAGGAAGACTCAGTCTTCCTGTACTTAAGTCGGCATTGTGTCTCTTATATTGAATTCCGATGCAATTTCTGTGTTTCATCGTCAATGGGAAGGTCCAAGGGATACAGTAAACCTGCAGAGGTGCACCGGAATGTAAAACCAGTGACACACGAAACGCTCAAAACATAGACAGTAGGAAGACTCAGTCTTCCTGTACTTAAGTCGGCATTGTGTCTCTTATATTTAATTCCGATGCAATTTCTGTGTTTCATCGTCAATGGGAAGGTCCAAAGGATACAGTAAACCTGCACAAGTGCATCGGAATGTAAAACATGTTACACAGGTAACGCTCAAAACATAGACAGTAGGAAGACTCAGTCTTCCTGTACTTAAGTCGGCATTTTGTCTCTTATATTTAATTCCGATGCAATTTCTGTGCTTCATCGTCAATGGGAAGGTCCAAGGGATACAGTAAACCTGCAGAAGTGCATCGGAATGTAAAACTAGTGACACACGAAACGCTCAAAACATAGACAGTAGGAAGACTCAGTCTTCCTGTACTTAAGTCGGCATTGTGTCTCTTATATTTAATTCCGATGCAATTTCTGTGTTTCATCGTCAATGGGAAGGTCCAAGGGATACAGTAATCCTGCATAGGTGCATCGGAATGTAAAACTGGTGACACAGGAAACGCTCAAAACATAGACAGTAGTAAGACTCAGTCTTCCTGTACTTAAGTCGGCCTTGTGTCTCTTATATTTAATTCCGATGCAATTTCTGTGTTTCATCGTCAATGGGAAGGTCCAAGGGATACAGTAAACCTGCAGAGGTGCATCGGAATGTAAAACTGGTGACACAGGTAACGCTCAAAACATAGACAGTAGGAAGACTCAGTCTTCCTGTACTTAAGTCGGCATTGTGTCTCTTATATTTAATTCCGATGCAATTTCTGTGTTTCATCGTCAATGGGAAGGTCCAAGGGATACAGTAAACCTGCAGAGGTGCGTCGCAATGTAAAACTAGTGACACACGAAACGCTCAAAACATAGACAGTGGGAAGACTCAGTCATCCTGTACTTAAGTCGGCATTGTGTCTCTTATATTTAATTCCGATGCGATTTCTGTGTTTCATCGACAATGGGAAGGTCCAAGGGATACAGTAAACCGGCAGAAGTGCATCGGAATGTAAAACTGGTGACACAGGAAACGCTCAAGTCATAGACCGTACGAAGACTCAGTTTTCTTGTACTTAAGTCGGCGTTGTGTCTCTTATATTTAATTCCGATGCAATTTCTGTGTTTCATCGTCAATGGGAAGGTCCAATGGATACAGTAAACCTGCAGATGTCCATCGGAATGTAAAACTGGTAACACAGGAAACGCTCAAAACATAGACAGTAGAAAGACTCAGTCTTCCTGTACTTAAGTCGGCATTGTGTCTCTTATATTTAATTTCGATGCAATATCTGTGTTTCATCATCAATGGGAAGTTCCAATGGAAACAGTAAACCTGCAGATGTCCATCGGAATGTAAAACTGGTAACACAGGAAACGCTCAAATCATAGACAGTAGGAATACTCAGTCTTCCTGTACTTAGGTCGGCATTGTGTCTCTTATATTTAATTCCGATGCAATATCTGTGTTTCATTGGCAATGGGAAGGTCCAAGGGATACAGTAAACCTGCAGAGGTGCATCGGAATGTAAAACTGGCGACACAGGAAACGCTCAAAACATAGACAGTAGGAAGACTCAGTCTTCCTGTACTTAAGTCGGCATTGTGTCTCTTATATTTATATCCGATGCAATTTCTGTGTTTCATCGTTAATGGGAAGGTCCAAGAGATACAGCAAACCTGCAGAAGTGCATCGGAATGTAAGACTAGTGACACAGAAAACGCTCAAATTATAGACAGTACGAAGACCCAGTCTTCCTGTACTTAAGTCGGCATTGTGTCTCTTACATTTAATTCCGATGCAATTTCTGTGTTTCATTGGCAATGGGATGGTCCAAGGGATACAGTAAACCTGCAGAGGTGCATCGGAATGTAAAACTGGCGACACAGGAAACGCTCCAAACATAGACAGTAGGAAGACTCAGTCTTCCTGTACTTAAGTCGGCATTGTGTCTCTTATATTAATATCCGATGCAATTTCTGTGTATCATCGTAATGGGAAGGTCCAAGAGATACAGCAAACCTGCAGAAGTGCATCGGAATGTAAGACTAGTGACACAGGAAACGCTCAAATTATAGACAGTATGAAGACCCAGTCTTCCTGTACTTAAGTCGGCATTGTGTCTCTTATATTTAATTCCGATGCATCTTCTGTGTTTCAACGTCAATGGGAAGGTCCAATGGATACTGTAAACCCGCAGAGGTGAATCGGAATGTTAAACTGGTGACACAGGAAACGCTCAAAACAGAGACAGTAGGAATACTCAGTCTTCTTATACTTAAGTCGGCATTGTGTCTCTTATAATTAATTCCGATGCAATTTCTGTGTTTCATCGTCAATGGGAAGGTCCAAGGGATACAGTAAACCTTCAGAGGTGCATCGGAATGTAAAACTAGTGACACACAAAACGCTCAAAACATAGACAGTAGGAAGACTCAGTCTTCCTGTACATAAATCGGCATTGTGTCTCTTATATTTATTTCCGATGCAATTTCTGTGTTTCATCGTCAATGGGAAGGTCCGAGGGATACAGTAAACCTGCATAGGTGCATCGGAATGTAAAACTGGTGACACAGGAGACGCTCAAAACATAGACAGTAGGAAGACTCAGTCATCCTGTACTTAAGTCGGCATTGTGTCTCTTATATTTATTTGCGATGAAATTTCTGTGTTTCATCGTGAATGGGAAGTTCCAAGGGACATAGTAAATCTGCAGAGGTGCTTCGGAAAATAAAAGTGGTGACACAGGAAACGCTCAAAACATAGACAGTAGGAAGACTTTGTCTTCCTGTACTTAAGTCGGCATTGTGTCTCTTATATTTTTTTCCGATGTAATTTCTGTGTTTCATCGTCACTGTGAAGGTCCAAGGGATACTGTAAACCTGTAGAGGTGCATCGGAATGTAAAACTGGTGACACAGGAAACGCTCAAATTATAGACAGTAGTAAGACTCAGTCTTCCTGTACTTAAGTCGGCATTGTGTCTCTTATATTTAATTCCGATGATATTTCCATGTTTCATCGTCAATGTGAAGGTCCAAGGGATATAGTAAACCTGCAGAGGTGCATCGGAAAGTAAAACTGATGACACAGGAAACGCTCAAAACATAGACAGTAGGAAGAATTAGTCTTCCTGTACTTAAGTCGGCATTGTGTCTCTTATATTTAATTCCGATGCGATTTCTGTGTTTCATCGACAATGGGAAGGTCCAAGGGATACAGTAAACCGGCAGAAGTGAATCGGAATGTAAAACTGGTGACAAAGGAAACGCTCAAGACATAGACCATAAGAAGACTTAGTATTCTTGTACTTAAGTCGGCGTTGTGTCTCTTATATTTAATTCCGATGCAATTTATGTGTTTCATCGTCAATGGGAAGGTCCAATGGATACAGTAAACCTGCAGAGGTGCATCGGAATGTAAAACTGGTGACACAGGTAACGCTCAAAACATAAACAGTAGGAAGAATCAGTCTTCCTGTACTTAAGTCGGCATTGTGTCTCTTATATTTAATTCCGATGCAATTTCTGTGTTTCATCGTCAATGGGAAGGTCCAAGGGACATAGTAAATCCGCAGAGGTGCATCGGAAAGTAAAAGTGGTGACATAGGAAACGCTCAAAACATAGACAGTAGGAAGACTTAGTCTTCCTGTACTTAAGTCGGCATTGTGTCTCTTATATTTTATTCCGATGTAATTTCTGTGTTTCATCGTCACTGTGAAGGTCCAAGGGATACAGTAAACCTGTAGAGGTGCATCGGAATGTAAAACTGGTGACACAGGAAACGCTCAAATTATAGACAGTAGTAAGACTCAGTCTTCCTGTACTTAAGTCGGCATTGTGTCTCTTATATTTAATTCCGATGATATTTCCATGTTTCATCGTCAATGTGAAGGTCCAAGGGATATAGTAAACCTGCAGAGGTGCATCGGAAAGTAAAAGTGATGACACAGGAAACGCTCAAAACATAGACAGTAGGAAGACTCAGTCATCCTGTACTTAAGTCGGCATTGTGTCTCTTATATTTATTTGCGATGAAATTTCTGTTTTTCATCGTGAATGGGAAGGTCCAAGGGACATAGTAAATCTGCAGAGGTGCTTCGGAAAATAAAAGTGGTGACACAGGAAACGCTCAAAACATAGACAGTAGGAAGACTTTGTCTTCCTGTACTTAAGTCGGCATTGTGTCTCTTATATTTTATTCCGATGTAATTTCTGTGTTTCATCGTCACTGTGAAGGTCCAAGGGATACAGTAAACCTGCACTGGTGCATCGGAATCTAATACTGGTCTCCCAGGAGCCGCTCAAACCACAAACTCTTAGAAGATTCACTCTTCTTGTACTTAAGTCGGCATTGTGCCTTTAGTATTCAATTCCGATGCGATTTCTATGCTTCATCGTCAATGTGAAGGTCCAAGGGATACAGTAAACCGGCACTGGTGCATCGGAATCTAATACTGGTCTCCCAGGAGACGCTCAAACGACAAACTCTTGGAAGATTCACTCTTCTTGTACTTAAGTCGGCATTGTGCCTTTTGTATTCAATTCCGATGCGATTTCTATGTTTCATCGTCAATGTGAAGGTCCAAGGGATACAGTAAACCGGCACTGGTGCATCGGAATCTAATACTGGTCTCCCAGGAGCCGCTCAAACCACAAACTCTTAGAAGATTCACTCTTATTGTACTTAAGTCGGCATTGTGCATTTGTATTCAATTCCGATGCGATTTCTATGTTTCATCGTCAATTTGAAGGTCCAAGGGATACAGTAAAATTGCACTGGTGCATCGTAATCTAATAGTGGTCTCCCAGGAGCCGCTCAAACCACAAACTCTTAGAAGATTCACTCTTCTTCTACTTAAGTCGGCATTGTGCATTTTGCATTCAATTCCGATGCGATTTCTATGTTTCATCGCCAATGTGAAGGTGCGATTGATACAGTAAACCTGCACTGGTGCATCGGAATCTAATACTGGTCTCCCAGTAGCCGCTCAAACCACAAACTCTTTGAAGATTCACTCTTCTTGTACTTAAGTCGGCATTGTGCCTTATGTATTCAATTCCGATGCGATTTCTCTGTTTCATCGCCAATGTGAAGGTGCGAGGGAGACAGTAAACCTGCACTGGTGCATCGGAATCTAATACTGGTCTCCCAGGAGCCGCTCAAACCACAAACTATTAGAAGATTCACTCTTCTTGAACTTAAGTCGGCATTGTGCCTTTTGTATTCAATTCCGATGCGATATCTATGTTTCATTGTCAATGTGAAGGTCCAAGGGATACAGTAAACCTGCACTGGTGCATCGGAATCTAATACTGGTCTCCCAGGAGCCGCTCAAACCACAAATTCTTAGAAGATTCACTCTTCTTGTACTTAAGTCGGCATTGTGCCTTTTGTATTCAATTGCGATGCGATTTCCATGCTTCATCGTCAATGTGAAAGTCCAAGGGATACAGTAAATCTGCACTGGTGCATGGGAATCTAATACTGGTCTCCCAGGAGACGCTCAAACAACAAACTCTTAGAAGATTCACTCTTCGTGTACTTAAGTCGTCATTGTGCTTTTTGTATTCAATTCCGATGCGATTTCTATGCTTCATCGTCAATGTGAGGGTCCAAGGGATACAGTAAACCGGCACTGGTGCATCGGAATCTAATACTGGTCTCCCAGGAGCCGCTCAAACCACAAACTCTTAGAAGATTCACACTTCTTGTACTTAAGTCGGCATTGTGCCTTTCGTATTCAATTCCGATGCGATTTCTATGTTTCATCATCAATGAGAAGGTCCAAGGAATACAGTAAACCTGCACTGGTGCATCGGAATCTAATACTGGTCTCCCAGGAGCCGCTCAAACCACAAACTCTTAGAAGATTCAAACTTCTTGTACTTAAGTCGGTATTGTGCCCTTTGTATTCTATTCCGATGCGATTTTTATGTTTCATCGTCAATGTGAAGGTCCAAGGGATGTAGTAAACCTGCACTGGTGCATCGGAATCTGATAATGGTCTCCCAGGAGCCGCTCAAACCACAAACTCTTAGAAGATTCACTCTTCTTGTACTTAAGTCGGCATTGTGCCTTTTGTATTCAATTCCGATGCGATATCTATGTTTCATCGTCAATGTGAAGGTCCAAGGGATACAGTAAACCTGCACTGGTGCATCGGAATCTAATACTGGTCTCCCAGGAGCCGCTCACACCACAAACTCTTAGAAGATACACTCTTCTTGTACTTAAGTCGGCATTGTGCCTTTTGTATTCAATTCCGATGCGATTTCTATGCTTCATCGTCAATGTGAAGGTCCAAGGGATACGGTAAACCTGCACTGGTGCATCGGAATCTAGTACTGGTCTCCCAGGAACCGCTCAAACCACAAACTCTTAGAAGATTCACTCTTCTTGTACTTAAGTCGGCATTGTGCCTTTTGTATTCAATTCCGATGCGATATCTATGTTTCATCTTCAATGTGAAGGTCCAAGGGATACAGTAAACCTGCACTGGTGCATCGGAATCTGATACTGGTCTCCCAGGAGCCGCTCAAACCATAAACTCTTAGAAGATTCACTCTTCCTATGCTTAAGTTGGCATTGTGCATTTGCATTCAATTCCGATTCGATTTTTATGTTTCATCGTCAATGTGAAGGTCCAAGGGATGTAGTAAACCTGCACTGGTGCATCGGAATCTGATAATGGTCTCCCAGGAGCCGCTCAAACCACAAACTCTTAGAAGATTCACTCTTCTTGTACTTATGTCGGCATTGTGCATTTTGTATTCAATTCCGATGCGATTTCTATGTTTCATCGTCAATGTGAAGGTCCAAGGGATACAGAAAACCTGCTCTGGTTCATCGGAATCTAATACTGGTCTCCCAGGAGCCGCTCAAACCACAAACTCTTAGAAGATTCACTCTTCCTATACTTATGTCGGCATTGTGCCTTTTGTATTCAATTCCGATGCGATTTCTATGTTTCATCGCCAATGTGAAGGTGCGAGGGATACAGTAAACCTGCACTGGTGCATCAGAATCTAATACTGGTCTCCCAGGAGCCGCTCAAACCACAAACTCATAGAAGATTCACTCTTCTTGTACTTAAGTCGGCATTGTTCCGAAGCGATTTCTATGTTTCATCGTCAATGTGAAGGTCCAAGGGATACAGTAAACCTGCACTGGTGCATCGGAATCTAATACTGGTCTCCCAGGAGCCGCTCAAACCAAAAACTCTTAGAAGTTTCACTCTTCTTGTACTTAAGTCGGCATTGTGCCTTTTGTATTCAATTCCGATGCGATTTCTATGCTTCATCGTCAATGTGAAGGTCCAAGGGATACAGTAAACCGGCACTGGTGCATCGGAATCTAATACTGGTCTCCCAGGAGACGCTCAAACCACAAACTCTTAGAAGATTCACTCTTCTTGTACTTAAGTCGGCATTGTGCATTTTGTATTCAATTCCGATGCGAGTTCTATGTTTCATCGTCAATGTGAAGGTCCAAGGGATACAGTAAACCGGCACTGGTGCATCGGAATCTAATACTGGTCTCCCAGGAGCCGCTCAAACCACAAACTCTTAGAAGATTCACACTTCTTGTACTTAAGTCGGCATTGTGCCTTTCGTATTCAATTCCGATGCGATTTCTATGTTTCATCGTCAATGTGAAGGTCGAAGGGATACAGTAAACCTGCACTGGTGCATCGGAATCTAATACTGGTCTCCCAGTAGCCGCTCAAACCACAAACTCTTAGACGATTCACTCTTTCTATACTTAAGTCGGCATTGTGCCTTTTGTATTCAATTCCGGTGCGATTTTATGTTTCATCGTCAATGTGAAGGTCCAAGGGATACAGCAAACCTGCACTGGTACATCGGAATCTAATACTGGTCTCCCAGGAGCCGCTCAAACCACAAACTCTTAGAAGATTCACTCTTATTGTACTTAAGTCGGCATTGTGCATTTTGTATTCAATTCCGATGCGATTTCTACGTTTCATCGTCAATGTGAAGGTCCAAGGGATACAGTAAAATTGCACTGGTGCATCGTAATCTAGTAGTGGTCTCCCAGGAGCCGCTCAAACCACAAACTCTTAGAAGATTCACTCTTCTTGTAATTAAATCGGCATTGTGCATTTTGCATTCAATTCCGATGCGATTTCTATGTTTCATCGCCAATGTGAAGGTGCGATTGATACAGTAAACCTGCCCTGGTGCATCGGAATCTAATACTGGTCTCCCAGTAGCCGCTCAAACCACAAACTCTTTGAAGATTCACTCTTCTTGTACTTAAGTCGGCATTGTGCCTTTTGTATTCAATTCCGATGCGATTTCTATGTTTCATCGCAAATGTGAAGGTGCGAGGGATACAGTAAACCTGCACTGGTGCATCGGAATCTAATACTGGTCTCCAAGGAGCCGCTGAAACCACAAACTCATAGAAGATTCACTCTTCTTGTACTTAAGTCGGCATTGTGCCTTTTGTATTCAATTCCGATGCGATATCTATGTTTCATTGTCAATGTGAAGGTCCAAGGGATACAGTAAACCTGCACTGGTGCATCGGAATCTAATACTGGTCTCCCACGAGCCGCTCAAACCACAAACTCTTAGAAGATTCACTCTTCTTGTACTTATGTCGGCATTGTGCCTTTTGTATTCAATTCCGATGCGATTTCCATGCTTCATCGTCAATGTGAAAGTCCAAGGGATACAGTAAACCTGCACTGGTGCATCGGAATCTAATACTGGTCTCCCAGGAGACGCTCAAACAACAAACTCTTAGAATATACCCTCTTCTTGTACTTAAGTCGGCATTGTGCCTTTTGTATTAAATTCCGATGCGATTTCTATGCTTCATCGTCAATGTGAAGGTCCAAGGGATACAGTAAACCTGCACTGGTGCATCGGAATCTAATACTAGTCTCCCAGGAGACGCTCAAACCAAAACTCTTAGAAGAATCACTCTTCTTGTACTTAAGTCGGCATTGTGCCTTTCGTAATCAATTCCGATGCGATTTCTATGTTTCATCGTCAATTTGAGGGTCCAAGGGATACAGTAAACCGGCACTGGTGCATCGGAATCTAATACTGGTCTCCCAGGAGCCGCTCAAACCACAAATTCTTAGAAGATTCACACTTCTTGTACTTAAGTCGGCATTGTGCCTTTCGTATTCAATTCCGATGCGATTTCTATGTTTCATCGTCAATGTGAAGGTCCAAGGGATGTAGTAAACCTGCACTGGTGCATCGGAATCTGATACTGGTCTCCCAGGAGCCGCTCAAACCACTAACTCTTAGAAGATTCACTCTTCTTGTACTTAAATCGGCATTGTGCCTTTTGTATTCAATTCCGATTCGATATCTATGTTTCATCGTCAATGTGAAGGTCCAAGGGATACAGTAAACCTGTACTGGTGCATCGGAATCTAATACTGGTCTCCCAGGAGCCGCTCAAACCACAAACTCTTAGAAGATACACTCTTCTTGTACTTAAGTCGGCATTGTGCCTTTTGTATTCAATTCCGATGCGATTTCTATGCTTCAACGTCAATGTGAAGGTCCAAGGGATACAGTAAACCTGCACTGGTGCATCGGAATCTAATACTGCTCTCCCAGGAGACGCTCAAACCACAAACTCTTAGAAGATTCTCTCTTCTTGTACTTAAGTCGGCATTGCGCCTTGTGTATTCAATTCCGATTCGATTTCTATGTTTCATCGTCAATGTGAAGGTCCAAGGGATACAGTAAACCTGCACTGGTGCATCGTAATCTAATACTGGTCTCCCAGGAGCCGCTCAAACCACAAACTCTTAGAAGATTCACACTTCTTGTACTTAAGTCGGCATTGTGCCTTTCGTATTCAATTCCGATGCGATTTCTATGTTTCATCGTCAATGTGAAGGTCCAAGGGATACAGTAAACCTGCACTGGTGCATCGGAATCTAATACTGGCCTCCCAGGAGCCGCTCAAACAACAAACTCTAAGAAGATTCACTCTTCCTACACTTAAGTTGGCATTGTGCTTTTTGCATTCAATTCCGATGCGATTTCTATGTTTCATCGTCAATGTGAAGGTCCAAGGGATACAGTAAACCTGCACTGAAGCATCGGAATCTAATACTGGTCTCCCAGGAGCCGCTCAAACCACAAACTCTTAGAAGATTCGCTCTTCTAGTACTTATGTCAGCATTGTGCATTTTGTATTCAATTCCGATGCGATTTCTATGTTTCATCGTCAATGTGAAGGTCCAAGGGATACAGTAAACCTGCACTGGTGCATCCGAATCTAATACTGGTCTCCCAGGAGGCGCTCAAACCACAAACTCTTAGAAGATTCACACTTCTGGTACTTAAGTCGGCATTGTGCCTTTCGTATTCAATTCCGATGCGATTTCTATGTTTCATCGTCAATGTGAAGGTCCAAGGGATACAGTAAACCTGCACTGGTGCATCGGAATCTAATACTGGTCTCTCAGGAGCCGCTCAAACCACAAACTCTTAGAAGATTCTCTTATTGTACTCATGTCGGCATTGTGCATTTTGTATTCAATTCCGATGCGATTTCTATGTTTCATCGTCAATGTGAAGGTCCAAGGGATACAGTAAACCGGCACTGGTGCATCGGAATCTAATACTGGTCTCCCAGGAGCCGCTCAAACCACAAACTCTTAGAAGATTCACTCTTATTGTACTTAAGTCGGCATTGTGCATTTTGTATTCAATTCCGATGCGATTTCTATGTTTCATCGTCAATGTGAAGGTCCAAGGGATACAGTAAACCTGCACTGGTGCATCGGAATCTAATACTGGTCTCCCATAAACCGCAAAAAACCACAAACCCTTAGAAGATTCACTCATCTTGTACTTAAGTCGGCATTGTGCCTTTTGTATTCAATTCCGATGCGATATCTATGTTTCATCGTCAATTTGAAGGTCCAAGGGATACAGTAAACCTGCACTGGTGCATCGGAATCTAATACTGGTCTCCCAGGAGCCGCTCAAACCACAAACTATTAGAAGATTCACTCTTCTTGTACTTAAGTCGGCATTGTGCCTTTTGTATTCAATTCCGATGCGATTTCTATGCTTCATCGTCAATGTGAAAGTCCAAGGGATACAGTAAACCTGCACTGGTGCATCGGAATCTAATACTGGTCTCCCAGGAGACGATCAAACCACAAACTCTTAGAAGATTCACTCTTCTTCTACTTAAGTCGGCATTGTGCCTTTTGTATTCAATTCCGATGCGATTTCTATGTTTCGTCGTCAATGTGAAGGTCCAAGGGATACAGTAAACCTCCACTGGTGCATCGGAATCTAATACTGGTCTCCCAGGAGCCGCACAAACCACAAAATCTTAGAAGATACACTCTTCCTATACTTAAGTTGGCATTGTGCCTTTTGTATTGAATTCCGATGCGATTTCTATGTTTCATCGTCAATGTGAAGGTCCAAGGGATACAGTAAACCTCCACTGGTGCATCAGAATCCAATACTGGTCTCCCAGGAGCCGCTCAAACCACAAACTCTTAGAAGATTCACTCTTCCTATACTTAAGTTGGCATTGTGCCTTTTGCATTCAATTCCGATTCGATTTCTATGTTTCATCGTCAATGTGAAGGTCCAAGGGATACAGTAAACCTGCACTGGTGCATCGGAATCTAATACTGGTCTCCCAGGAGCCGCTCAAACCACAAACTCTTAGAAGATTCACTCTTCTTGTAATTAAGTCGGCATTGTGCATTTTGCATTCAATTCAGATGCGATTTCTATGTTTCATCGTCAATGTGAAGGTCCAAGGGATACAGTAAACCTGCACTGGTGCATCGGAATTTAATACTGGTCTCCCAGGAGCCGCTCAAACCAAAAACTCTTAGAAGATTCACTCTTCTCGTACTTAAGTCGGCATTGTGCCTTTTGTATTCAATTCCGATGCGATTTCTGTGTTTCATCGTGAATGTGAAGGTCCAAGGGATACAGTAAACCTGCACTGGTGCATCGGAATCTAATACTGGTCTCCCAGGAGCCGCTCAAACCACAAACTCTTAGAAGATTCACTCTTATTGTACTTAAGTCGGCATTGTGCATTTTGTATTCAGTTCCGAAGCGATTTCTAAGTTTCATCGTCAATGTGAAGGTCCAAGGGATACAGTAAAATTGCACTGGTGCATCGGAATCTAATACTGGTCTCCCAGGAGCCGCTCAAACCACAAACTCTTAGAAGATTCACTCTTCTTGTAATTAAGTCGACATTGTGCCTTTTGCATTCAATTCCGATGCGATTTCTATGTTTCATCGTCAATGTGAAGGTCCAAGGGATACAGTAAAACTGCACTGGTGCATCGGAATCTAATACTGGTCTCCCAGTAGCCGCTCAAACCACAAACTCTTTGAAGATTCACTCTTCTTGTACTTAAGTCGGCATTGTGCCTTTTGTATTCAATTCCGATGCGATTTCCATGCCTCATCGTCAATGTGAAAGTCCAAGGGATACAGTAAACCTGCACTGGTGCATCGGAATCTAATACTGGTCTCCCACGAGCCGCTCAAACCACAAACTCTTAGAAGATTCACTCTTCTTGTACTTAAGTCGGCATTGTGCATTTTGTATTCAATTCCGATGCGATTTCTATGTTTCATCGTCAATGTGAAGGTCCAAGGGATACAGTAAACCTGCACTAGTGCATCGGAATCTAATACTGGTCTCCCAGGAGCCGCTCAAACCACAAACTCTTAGAAGTTTCACTCTTCCTATACTTAAGTCGGCATTGTGCCTTTTGTATTCAATTCCGATGCGATTTCTATGTTTCATCGTCAATGTGAAGGTCCAAGGGATACAGAAAACCTGCACTGGTGCATCGGAATCTAATACTGGTCTCCCAGTACCCGCTCAAACCACAAACTCATTGAAGATTCACTCTTCTTGTACTTAAGTCGGCATGGTGCCTTTTGTATTCAATTCCGATGCGATTTCTATGTTTCATCGCCAATGTGAAGGTGCGAGGGATACAGTAAACCTGCACTGGTGCATCGGAATCTAATACTGGTCTCCCAGGAGCCGCTCAAACCACAAACTCTTAGAAGATTCACTCTTCTTGTAATTAAGTCGGCATTGTGCCTTTTGCATTCAATTCAGATGCGATTTCTATGTTTCATCGTCAATGTGAAGGTCCAAGGGATACAGTAAACCTGCACTGGTGCATCGGAATTTAATACAGGTCACCCAGGAGCCGCTCAAACCAAAAACTCTTAGAAGATTCACTCTTCTCGTACTTAAGTCGGCATTGTGCCTTTTGTATTAAATTCCGATGCGATTTCTGTGTTTCATCCTGAATGTGAAGGTCCAAGGGATACAGTAACCCTGCACTGGTGCATCTGAATCTAATACTGGTCTCCCAGGAGCCGCTCAAACCACAAACTCTTAGAAGATTCACTCTTATTGTACTTAAGTCGGCATTGTGCATTTTGTATTCAATTCCGATGCGATTTCTAAGTTTCATCGTCAATGTGAAGGTCCAAGGGATACAGTAAAATTGCACTGGTGCATCGGAATCTAATACTGGTCTCCCAGGAGCCGCTCAAACCACAAACTCTTAGAAGATTCACTCTTCTTGTAATTAAGTCGGCATTGTGCCTTTTGCATTCAATTCCGATGCGATTTCTATGTTTCATCGTCAATGTGAAGGTCCAAGGGATACAGTAAAACTGCACTGGTGCATCGGAATCTAATACTGGTCTCCCAGTAGCCGCTCAAACCACAAACTCTTTGAAGATTCACTCTTCTTGTACTTAAGTCGGCATTGTGCCTTTTGTATTCAATTCCGATGCGATTTCCATGCTTCATCGTCAATGTGAAAGTCAAAGGGATACAGTAAACCTGCACTGGTGCATCGGAATCTAATACTGGTCTCCCACGAGCCGCTCAAACCACAAACTCTTAGAAGATTCACTCTTCTTGTACTTAAGTCGGCATTGTGCATTTTGTATTCAATTCCGATGCGATTTCTATGTTTCATCGTCAATGTGAAGGTCCAAGGGATACAGTAAACCAGCACTAGTGCATCGGAATCTAATACTGGTCTCCCAGGAGCCGCTCAAACCACAAACACTTAGAAGTTTCACTCTTCCTATACTTAAGTCGGCATTGTGCCTTTTGTATTCAATTCCGATGCGATTTCTATGTTTCATCGTCAATGTGAAGGTCCAAGGGATACAGAAAACCTGCACTGGTGCATCGGAATGTAATACTGGTCTCCCAGGAGCCGCTCAACCACAAACTCTTAGAAGATTCACTCTTATTGTACTTAAGTCGGCATTGTGCATTCTGTATTAAATTCCGATGCGATTTCTATCTTTCATCGTCAATGTGAAGGTCCAAGGGATACAGTAAACCTGCACTGGTGCATCGGAATCTAATACTGGTCTCCCAGGAGCCGCTCAAACCACAAACTCTTAGAAGATTCACTCTTCTTGTACTTAAGTCAGCATTGTGCCTTTTGTATTCAATTCCGATGCGATTTCTATGCATCATCGTCAATGTGAAGGTCCAAGGGATACAGTAAACCTGCACTGGTGCATCGGAATCAAATACTGGTCTCCCAGGAGCCGCTCAAACCACAAACTCTTAGAAGATTCACTCTTCTTGTACTTAAGTCGGCATTGTGACCTTTGTATTTAATTCCGATGCGATTTCTATGTTTCATCGTCAATGTGAAGGTCCAAGGGATACAGTAAACCGGCACTGGTGCATCGGAATCTAATACTGGTCTCCCAGGAGCCGCTCAAACCACAAACTCTTAGAAGATTCACACTTCTTGTACTTAAGTCGGCATTGGGCCTTTCGTATTCAATTCCGATGCGATTTCTTTGTTTCATCGTCAATGTGAAGGTCCAAGGGATACAGTAAACCTGCACTGGTGCTTTGGAATCTAATACTGGTCTCCCAGGAGCCGCTCAAACCACAAACTCTTAGAAGATTCACTCTTCTTGTACTTAAGTCGGCATTGTGCCCTTTGTATTCTATTCCGATGCGATTTTTATGTTTCATCGTCAATGTGAAGGTCCAAGGGATATAGTAAACCTGCACTGGTGCATCGGAATCTGATACTGGTCTCCCAGGAGCCGCTCAAACCACAAACTCTTAGAAGATTCACTCTTCTTGTACTTAAGTCGGCATTGTGCCTTTTGTATTCAATTCGGATGCGATATCTATGTTTCATCGTCAATGTGAAGGTCCAAGGGATACATTAAACCTGCACTGGTGCATCGGAATCTAATACTGGTCTCCCAGGAGACGCTCAAACCACAAACTCTTAGAAGATTCACTCTTCTTGTACTTAAGTCGGCATTGTGCCTTTCGTAATCAATTCCGATGCGATTTCTATGTTTCATCGTCAATGTGAGGGTCCAAGGGATACAGTAAACCGGCACTGGTGCATCGGAATCTAATACTGGTCTCCCAGGAGCCGCTCAAACCACAAACTCTTAGAAGATTCACACTTCTTGTACTTAAGTCGGCATTGTGCCTTTCGTATTCAATTCCGATGCGATTTCTATGTTTCATCGTCAATGTGAAGGTCCAAGGGATACAGTAAACCTGCACTGGTGCATCGGAATCTAATACAGGTCTCCCAGGAGCCGCTCAAACCACAAACTCTTAGAAGATTCAAACTTCTTGTACTTAAGTCGGCATTGTGCCCTTTGCATTCTATTCCGATGCGATTTTTATGTTTCATCGTCAATGTGAAGGTCCAAGGGATGTTGTAAACCTGCACTGGTGCATCGGAATCTGATACTGGTCTCCCAGGAGCCGCTCAAACCACAAACTCTTAGAAGATTCACTCTTCTTGTACTTAAGTCGGCATTGTGCCTTTTGTAATCAATTCCGATGCGATATCTATGTTTCATCGTCAATGTGAAGGTCCAAGGGATACAGTAAAACTGCACTGGTGCATCGGAATCTAATACTGGTCTCCCAGGAGCCGCTCAAACCACAAACTCTTAGAAGATACACTCTTCTTGTACTTAAGTCGGCATTGTGCCTTTTGTATTCAATTCCGATGCGATTTCTATGCTTCATCGTCAATGTGAAGGTCCAAGGGATACAGTAAACCTGCACTGGTGCATCGGAATCTAATACTGCTCTCCCAGGAGACGCTCAAACCACAAACTCTTAGAAGATTCTCTCTTCTTGTACTTAAGTCGGCATTGCGCCTTGTGTATTCAATTCCGATTCGATTTCTATGTTTCATCGTCAATGTGAAGGTCCAAGGGATACAGTAAACCTGCACTGGTGCATCGTAATCTAATACTGGTCTCCCAGGAGCCGCTCAAACCACAAACTCTTAGAAGATTCACACTTCTTGTACTTAAGTCGGCATTGTGCCTTTCGTATACAATTCCGATGCGATTTCTATGTTTCATCGTCAATGTGAAGGTCCAAGGGATACAGTAAACCTGCACTGGTGCATCGGAATCTAATACTGGCCTCCCAGGAGCCGCTCAAACAAGAAACTCTTAGAAGATTCACTCTTCCTATACTTAAGTTGGCATTGTGCTTTTTGCATTCAATTCCGATGCGATTTCTATGTTTCATCGTCAATGTGAAGGTCCAAGGGATACAGTAAACCGTCACTGGTGCATCGTAATCTAATACTGGTCTCCCAGGAGCCGCTCAAACCACAAACTCTTAGAAGATTCACTCTTATTGTACTCATGTCGGCATTGTGCATTTTGTATTCAATTCCGATGCGATTTCTATGTTTCATCGTCAATGTGAAGGTCCAAGGGATACAGTAAACCGGCACTGGTGCATCGGAATCTAATACTGGTGTCCCAGGAGCCGCTCAAACCACAAACTCTTAGAAGATTCACTCTTATTGTACTTAAGTCGGCATTGTGCATTTTGTATTCAATTCCGATGCGATTTCTATGTTTCATCGTCAATGTGAAGGTCCAAGGGATACAGTAAACCTGCACTGGTGCATCGGAATCTAATACTGGTCTCCCATAAACCGCTCAAACCACAAACTCTTAGAAGATTCACTCTTCTTCTACTTAAGTCGGCATTGTGCCTTTTGTATTCAATTCCGATGCGATTTCTATGTTTCGTCGTCAATGTGAAGGTCCAAGGGATACAGTAAACCTGCACTGGTGCATCGGAATCTAATACTGGTCTCCCAGGAGCCGCTCAAACCACAAACTCTTAGAAGATTCACTCTTATTGTACTCATGTCGGCATTGTGCATTTTGTATTCAATTCCGATGCGATTTCTATGTTTCATCGTCAATGTGAAGGTCCAAGGGATACAGTAAACCGGCACTGGTGCATCGGAATCTAATACTGGTCTCCCAGGAGCCGCTCAAACCACAAACTCTTAGAAGATTCACTCTTATTGTACTTAGGTCGGCATTGTGCATTTTGTATTCAATTCCGATGCGATTTCTATGTTTCATCGTCAATGTGAAGGTCCAAGGGATACAGTAAACCTGCACTGGTGCATCGGAATCTAATACTGGTCTCCCATAAACCGCTCAAACAACAAACTCTTAGAAGATTCACTCTTCTTCTACTTAAGTCGGCATTGTGCCTTTTGTATTCAATTCCGATGCGATTTCTATGTTTCGTCGTCAATGTGAAGGTCCAAGGGATACAGTAAACCTGCACTGGTGCATGGGAATCTAATACTGGTCTCCCAGGAGCCGCACAAACCACAAAATCTTAGAAGATTCACTCTTCCTATACTTAAGTTGGCATTGTGCCTTTTGCATTCAATTCCGATTCGATTTCTATGTTTCATCGTCAATGTGAAGGTCCAAGGGATACAGTAAACCGTCACTGGTGCATCGGAATCTAATACTGGTCTCCCAGGAGCCGCTCAAACCACAAACTCTTAGAAGATTCACTCTTCTTGTAATTAAGTCCGCAATGTGCCTTTTGCATTCAATTCAGATGCGATTTCTATGTTTCATCGTCAATGTGAAGGTCCAAGGGATACAGTAAACCTGCACTGGTGCATCGGAATTTAATACTGGTCTCCCAGGAGCCGCTCAAACCAAAAACTCATAGAAGATTCACTCTTCTCGTACTTAAGTCGGCATTGTGCCTTTTGTATTCAATTCCGATGCGATTTCTGTGTTTCATCGTGAATGTGAAGGTCCAAGGGATACAGTAAACCTGCACTGGTGCATCGGAATCTAATACTGGTCTCCCAGGAGCCGCTCAAACCACAAACTGTTAGAAGATTCACTCTTATTGTACTTAAGTCGGCATTGTGCATTTTGTATTCAATTCCGATGCGATTTCTATGTTTCATCGTCAATGTGAAGGTCCAAGGGATACAGTAAAATTGCACTGGTGCATCGGAATCTAATACTGGTCTCCCAGGAGCCGCTCAAACCACAAACTCTTAGAAGATTCACTCTTCTTGTAATTAAGTCGGCATTGTGCCTTTTGCATTCAATTCCGATGCGATTTCTATGTTTCATCGTCAATGTGAAGGTCCAAGGGATACAGTAAAACTGCACTGGTGCATCGGAATCTAATACTGGTCTCCCAGTAGCCGCTCAAACCACAAACTCTTTGAAGATTCACTCTTCTTGTACTTAAGTCGGCATTGTGCCTTTTGTATTCAATTCCGATGCGATTTCCATGCTTCATCGTCAATGTGAAAGTCCAAGGGATACAGTAAACCTGCACTGGTGCATCGGAATCTAATACTGGTCTCCCACGAGCCGCTCAAACCACAAACTCTTAGAAAATTCACTCTTCTTGTACTTAAGTCGGCATTGTGCATTTTGTATTCAATTCCGATGCGATTTCTATTTTTCATCGTCAATGTGAAGGTCCAAGGGATACAGTAAACCTGCACTAGTGCATCGGAATCTAATACTGGTCTCCCAGGAGCCGCTCAAACCACAAACTCTTTGAAGTTGCACTCTTCCTATACTTAAGTCGGCATTGTGCCTTTTGTATTCAATTCCGATGCGATTTCTATGTTTCATCGTCAATGTGAAGGTCCAAGGGATACAGAAAACCTGCACTGGTGCATCGGAATCTAATACTGGTCTCCCAGGAGCCGCTCAACCACAAACTCTTAGAAGATTCACTCTTATTGTACTTAAGTCGGCATTGTGCATTTTGTATTCAATTCCGATGCGATTTCTATCTTTCATCGTCAATGTGAAGGTCCAAGGGATACAGTAAACCTGCACTGGTGCATCGTAATCTAATACTGGTCTCCCAGTAGCCGCTCAAACCACAAACTCATTGAAGATTCACTCTTCTTGTACTTAAGTCGGCATTGTGCCTTTTGTATTCAATTCCGATGCGATTTCTATGTTTCATCGCCAATGTGAAGGTGCGAGGGATACAGTAAACCTGCACTGGTGCATCGGAATCTAATACTGGTCTCCCAGGAGCCGCTCAAACCACAAACTCATAGAAAATTCACTCTTCTTGTACTTAAGTCGGCAATGTGCCTTTTGTATTCAATTCCGATGCGATATCTATGTTTCATTGTCAATGTGAAGGTCCAAGGGATACAGTAAACCTGCACTGGTGCATCGGAATCTAATACTGGTCTCCCAGGAGCCGCTCAATTCACAAACTCTTAGAAGATTCACTCTTCTTGTACTTATGTCGGCATTGTGCATTTTGTATTCAATTCCGATGCCATTTCAATGCTTCATCGTCAATGTGAAAGTCCAAGGGATACAGTAAACCTGCACTGGTGCATCGGAATCTAATACTGGTCTCCCAGGAGACGCTCAAACAACAAACTCTTAGAAGATTCACTCTTCTTGTACTTAAGTCGCGCATTGTGGCTTTTGTATTCAATTGCGATGCGATTTCTATGTTTCATCGTCAATGTGAAGGTCCAAGGGATACAGTAAACCTGCACTGGTGCATCGGAATCTAATACTGGTCTCCCAGGAGCCGCTCAAACCACAAACTCTTAGATGATTCACTCTTCCTATACTTATGTCGGCATTGTGCCTTTCGTATTCAATTCCGATGCGATTTCTATGTTTCATCGTCAATGTGAAGGTCCAAGGGATACAGTAAACCTGCACTAGTGCATCGTAATCTAATAGTGGTCTCCCAGGAGCCGCTCAAACCACAAACTCTTAGAAGATTCACACTTCTGGTACTTAAGTCGGCATTGTGCCTTTCGTATTCAATTCCGATGCGATTTCTATGTTTCATCGTCAATGTGAATGTCCAAGGGATACAGTAAACCTGCACTGGTGCATCGGAATCTAATACTGGTCTCCCAGGAGCCGCTCAAACCACAAACTCTTAGAAGATTCACTCTTATTGTACTTAAGTCGGCATTGTGCCTTTTGTATTCAATTCCGATGCGATTTCTATGTTTCATCGCCAATGTGAAGGTGCGAGGGATACAGTAAACCTGCACTGGTGCATCGGAATCTAATACTGGTCTCCCAGGAGCCGCTGAAACCACAAACTCATAGAAGATTCACTCTTCTTGTACTTAAGTTGGCATTGTGCCTTTTGTATTCAATTCCGATGCGATATCTATGTTTCAATGTCAATGTGAAGGTTCAAGGGATACAGTAAACCTGCACTGGTGCATCGGAATCTAATACTGGTCTCCCAGGAGCCGCTCAAACCACAAACTCTTAGAAAATTCATTCTTCTTGTACTTAAGTCGGCATTGTGCCTTTTGTATTCAATTCCGATTCGATTTCCATGCTTCATCGTCAATGTGAAAGTCCAAGAGATACAATAAACCTGCACTGGTGCATCGGAATCTAAAACTGGTCTCCCAGGAGACGCTCAAACAACAATCTCTTAGAAGATTCACTCTTCTTGTACTTAAGTCGGCATTGTGGATTTTGTATTCAATTGCGATGCGATTTCTATGTTTCATCGTCAATGTAAAGGTCCAAGGGATACAGTAAACCTGCACTGGTGCATCGTAATCTAATACTGGTCTCCCAGGAGCCGCTCAAACCACAAACTCTTAGAAGATTCACACATCTTGTACTTAAGTCGGCATTGTGCATTTCGTATTCAATTCCGATGCGATTTCTATGTTTCATCGTCAATGTGAAGGTCCAAGGGATACAGTAAACCTGCACTGGTGCATCGGAATCTAATACTGGTCTCCCAGGAGCCGCTCAAACCACAAACTCTTAGAAGATTCACTCTTCTTGTACTTAAGTCGGCATTGTGCCTTTTGTATTCAATTCCGATGCGATTTCTATGCTTCATCGTCAATGTGAAGGTCCAAGGGATACAGTAAACCTACACTGGTGCATCGGAATCTAATACTGGTCTCCCAGGAGACGCTCAAACCACAAACTCTTAGAAGATTCACTCTCCTTGTACTTAAGTCGGCATTGTGACTTTTGTATTCAATTCCGATGTGATTTCTATGTTTCATCGTCAATGTGAAGGTCCAAGGGATACAGTAAACCTGCACTGGTGCATCAGAATCTAATACTGGTCTCCCAGGAGACGCTCAAACCACAAACTCTTAGAAGATTCACTCTTATTGTACTTAAGTCGGCATTGTGCATTTTGTATTCAATTCCTATGCGATTTCTATGTTTCATCGTCAATGTGAAGGTCCAAGGGATACAGTAAAATTGCACTGGTGCATTGGAATCTAATACTGGTCTCCCAGGAGCCGCTCAAACCACAAACTCTTAGAAGATTCACACTTCTTGTACTTAAGTCGGCATTGTGCCTTTCGTATTCAATTCCGATGCGATTTCTATGTTTCATCGTCAATGTGAAGGTCCAAGGGATACAGTGAACCTGCACTGGTGCATCGGAATCTAATACTGGTCTCCCAGGAGCCGCTCAAATCACAAATTCTTAGAAGATTCACTCTTCTTGTACTTAAGTCGGCATTGTGCCTTTTGTATTCAATTCCGATGCGATTTCTATGTTTCATCGTCAATGTGAAGGTCCAAGGGATACAGTAAACCTGCACTGGTGCATCGTAATCTAATACTGGTCTCCCAGGAGCCGCTCAAACCACAAACTCTTAGAAGATTCACACATCTTGTACTTAAGTCGGCATTGTGCCTTTCGTATTCAATTCCGATGCGATTTCTATGTTTCATCGTCTATGTGAAGGTCCAAGGGATACAGTAAACCTGCACTGGTGCATCGGAATCTAATACTGGTCTCCCAGGAGCCGCTCAAACCACAAACTCTTAGAAGATTCACTCTTCTTGTACTTAAGTCGGCATTGCGCCTTGTGTATTCAATTCCGATGCGATTTCTATGTTTCATCGTCAATGTGAAGGTCCAAGGGATACAGTAAACCTGCACTGGTGCATCGTAATCTAATACTGGTCTCCCAGGAGCCGCTCAAACCACAAACTCTTAGAAGATTCACACTTGTGGTACTTAAGTCGGCATTGTGCCTTTCGTATTCAATTCCGATGCAATTTCTATGTTTCATCGTCTATGTGAAGGTCCAAGGGATACAGTAAACCTGCACTGGTGCATCGGAATCTAATACTGGTCTCCCAGGAGCCGCTCAAACAACAAACTCTTAGAAGATTCACTCTTCCTATACTTAAGTTGGCATTGTGATTTTTGCATTCAATTCCGATGCGATTTCTATGTTTCATCGTCAATGTGAAGGTCCAAGGGATACAGTAAACCTGCACTGGTGCATCGGAATCTAATACTGGTCTCCCAGGAGCCGCTCAAACCACAAACTCTTAGAAGATTCACTCTTCTTGTACTTAAGTCGGCATTGTGCATTTAGTATTCAATTCCGATGCGATTTCTATGATTCATCGTCAATGTGAAGGTCCAAGGGATACAGTAAACCTGCACTGGTGCATCGGAATCTAATACTGGTCTCCCAGGAGCCGCTCAAACCACAAACTCTTAGAAGATTCACACTTGTGGTACTTAAGTCGGCATTGTGCCTTTCGTATTCAATTCCGATGCGATTTCTATGTTTCATCGTCAATGTGAAGGTCCAAGGGATACAGTAAACCTGCACTGGTGCATCGGAATCTAATACTGGTCTTCCAGGAGCCTCTTAACCACAAACTCTTGGAAGATTCACTCTTATTGTACTTATGTCGGCATTGTGCATTTTGTATTCAATTCCGTTGCGATTTCTATGTTTCATCGTCAATGTGAAGGTCCAAGGGATACAGTAAACCTGCACTGGTGCATCGGAATCTAATACTGGTCTCCCAGGAGCCGCTCAAACCACAAACTCTTAGAAGATTCACTGTTATTGTACTTAAGTCGGCATTGTGCATTTTGTATTCAATTCCTATGCGATATCTATGTTTCATCGTCAATGTGAAGGTCCAAGGGATACAGTAAACCTGCACTGGTGCATCGGAATCTAATACTGGTCTCCCAGGAGCCGCTCAAACCACAAACTCTTAGAAGATTCACTCTTCTTGTAATTAAGTCGGCATTGTGCCTTTTGCATTCAATTCAGATGCGATTTCTATGTTTCATCGTCAATGTGAAGGTCCAAGGGATACAGTAAACCTGCACTGGTCCATCGGAATTTAATACTGGTTTCCCAGGAGCCGCTCAAACCACAAACTCTTAGAAGATTCACGCTTCTTGTACTTAAGTCGGCATTGTGCCTTTTGTATTCAATTCCGATGCGATTTCTATGTTTCATCGTGAATGTGAAGGTCCAAGGGATACAGTAAACCTGCACTGGTGCATCGGAATCTGATACTGGTCTCCCATAAACCGCACAAACCACAAGCTCTTAGAAGATTCACTCTTCTTGTACTTAAGTCGGCATTGTGCCTTTTGTATTCAATTCCGATGCGATATCTATGTTTCATCGTCAATGTCAAGGTCCAAGGGATACAGTAAACCTGCACTGGTGCATCGGAATCTAATACTGGTCTCCCAGGAGCCGCTCAAACCACAAACTATTAGAAGATTCACTCTTCTTGTATTTAAGTCGGCATTGTGCCTTTTGTATTCAATTCCGATGCGATTTCTATGCTTCATCGTCAATGTGAAGGTCCAAGGGATACAGTAAACCTGCACTGGTGCATCGGAATCTAATACTGGTCTCCCAGGAGACGCTCAAACCACAAACATCTTAGAAGATTCACTCTTCTTCTACTTAAGTAGGCATAGTGCCTTTTGTATTCAATTCCGATGCGATTTCTATGTTTCGTCGTCAATGTGAAGGTCCAAGGGATACAGTAAACCTGCACTGGTGAATCGGAATCTAATATTGCTCTCCCAGGAGACGCTCTCACCACAAACTCTTAGAAGATTCACTCTTCTTGTACTTAAGTCGGCATTGCGCCTTGTGTATTCAATTCCGATGCGATTTCTATGTTTCATCGTCAATGTGAAGGTCCAAGGGATACAGTAAACCTGCACTGGTGCATCGTAATCTAATACTGGTCTCCCAGGAGCCGCTCAAACAACAAACTCTTAGAAGATTCACTCTTCCTATACTTAAGTTGGCATTGTGCTTTTTGCATTCAATTCCGATGCGATTTCTATGTTTCATCGTCAATGTGAAGGTCCAAGGGATACAGTAAACCTGCACTGGTGCATCGGAATCTAATACTGGTCTCCCAGGAGCCGCTCAAACCACAAACTCTTAGAAGATTCACTCTTCTTGTACTTAAGTCGGCATTGTGCATTTTGTATTCAATTCCGATGCGATTTCTATGTTTCATCGTCAATGTGAATGTCCAAGGGATACAGTAAACCTGCACTGGTGCATAGGAATCTAATACTGGTCTCCCAGGAGCCGCTCAAACCACAAACTCTTAGAAGATTCACACTTCTGGTACTTAAGTCGGCATTGTGCCTTTCGTACTCAATTCCGATGCGATTTCTATGTTTCATCGTCAATGTGAAGGTCCAAGGGATACATTAAACCTGCACTGGTGCATCGGAATCTAATACTGGTCTTCCAGGAGCCGCTCAAACCACAAACTCTTAGAAGATTCACTCTTATTGTACTTATGTCGGCATTGTGCATTTCGTATTCAATTCCGATGCGATTTCTATGTTTCATCGTCTATGTGAAGGTCCAAGGGATACAGTAAACCTGCACTGGTGCATCGGAATCTAATACTGGTCTCCCAGGAGCCGCTCAAACCACAAACTCTTAGAAGATTCACTCTTCTTGTACTTAAGTCGGCATTGCGCCTTGTGTATTCAATTCCGATGCGATTTCTATGTTTCATCGTCAATGTGAAGGTCCAAGGGATACAGTAAACCTGCACTGGTGCATCGTAATCTAATACTGGTCTCCCAGGAGCCGCTCAAACAACAAACTCTTAGAAGATTCACACTTGTGGTACTTAAGTCGGCATTGTGCCTTTCGTATTCAATTCCGATGCAATTTCTATGTTTCATCGTCTATGTGAAGGTCCAAGGGATACAGTAAACCTGCACTGGTGCATCGGAATCTAATACTGGTCTCCCAGGAGCCGCTCAAACAACAAACTCTTAGAAGATTCACTCTTCCTATACTTAAGTTGGCATTGTGCTTTTTGCATTCAATTCCGATGCGATTTCTATGTTTCATCGTCAATGTGAAGGTCCAAGGGATACAGTAAACCTGCACTGGTGCATCGGAATCTAATACTGGTCTCCCAGGAGCCGCTCAAACCACAAACTCTTAGAAGATTCACTCTTCTTGTACTTAAGTCGGCATTGTGCATTTAGTATTCAATTCCGATGCGATTTCTATGATTCATCGTCAATGTGAAGGTCCAAGGGATACAGTAAACCTGCACTGGTGCATCGGAATCTAATACTGGTCTCCCAGGAGCCGCTCAAACCACAAACTCTTAGAAGATTCACACTTGTGGTACTTAAGTCGGCATTGTGCCTTTCGTATTCAATTCCGATGCGATTTCTATGTTTCATCGTCAATGTGAAGGTCCAAGGGATACAGTAAACCTGCACTGGTGCATCGGAATCTAATACTGGTCTTCCAGGAGCCTCTTAACCACAAACTCTTGGAAGATTCACTCTTATTGTACTTATGTCGGCATTGTGCATTTTGTATTCAATTCCGTTGCGATTTCTATGTTTCATCGTCAATGTGAAGGTCCAAGGGATACAGTAAACCTGCACTGGTGCATCGGAATCTAATACTGGTCTCCCAGGAGCCGCTCAAACCACAAACTCTTAGAAGATTCACTGTTATTGTACTTAAGTCGGCATTGTGCATTTTGTATTCAATTCCTATGCGATTTCTATGTTTCATCGTCAATGTGAAGGTCCAAGGGATACAGTAAACCTGCACTGGTGCATCGGAATCTAATACTGGTCTCCCAGGAGCCGCTCAAACCACAAACTCTTAGAAGATTCACTCTTCTTGTAATTAAGTCGGCATTGTGCCTTTTGCATTCAATTCAGATGCGATTTCTATGTTTCATCGTCAATGTGAAGGTCCAAGGGATACAGTAAACCTGCACTGGTCCATCGGAATTTAATACTGGTTTCCCAGGAGCCGCTCAAACCACAAACTCTTAGAAGATTCACGCTTCTTGTACTTAAGTCGGCATTGTGCCTTTTGTATTCAATTCCGATGCGATTTCTATGTTTCATCGTGAATGTGAAGGTCCAAGGGATACAGTAAACCTGCACTGGTGCATCGGAATCTGATACTGGTCTCCCATAAACCGCACAAACCACAAGCTCTTAGAAGATTCACTCTTCTTGTACTTAAGTCGGCATTGTGCCTTTTGTATTCAATTCCGATGCGATATCTATGTTTCATCGTCAATGTCAAGGTCCAAGGGATACAGTAAACCTGCACTGGTGCATCGGAATCTAATACTGGTCTCCCAGGAGCCGCTCAAACCACAAACTATTAGAAGATTCACTCTTCTTGTATTTAAGTCGGCATTGTGCCTTTTGTATTCAATTCCGATGCGATTTCTATGCTTCATCGTCAATGTGAAGGTCCAAGGGATACAGTAAACCTGCACTGGTGCATCGGAATCTAATACTGGTCTCCCAGGAGACGCTCAAACCACAAACATCTTAGAAGATTCACTCTTCTTCTACTTAAGTAGGCATAGTGCCTTTTGTATTCAATTCCGATGCGATTTCTATGTTTCGTCGTCAATGTGAAGGTCCAAGGGATACAGTAAACCTGCACTGGTGAATCGGAATCTAATATTGCTCTCCCAGGAGACGCTCTCACCACAAACTCTTAGAAGATTCACTCTTCTTGTACTTAAGTCGGCATTGCGCCTTGTGTATTCAATTCCGATGCGATTTCTATGTTTCATCGTCAATGTGAAGGTCCAAGGGATACAGTAAACCTGCACTGGTGCATCGTAATCTAATACTGGTCTCCCAGGAGCCGCTCAAACAACAAACTCTTAGAAGATTCACTCTTCCTATACTTAAGTTGGCATTGTGCTTTTTGCATTCAATTCCGATGCGATTTCTATGTTTCATCGTCAATGTGAAGGTCCAAGGGATACAGTAAACCTGCACTGGTGCATCGGAATCTAATACTGGTCTCCCAGGAGCCGCTCAAACCACAAACTCTTAGAAGATTCACTCTTCTTGTACTTAAGTCGGCATTGTGCATTTTGTATTCAATTCCGATGCGATTTCTATGTTTCATCGTCAATGTGAATGTCCAAGGGATACAGTAAACCTGCACTGGTGCATAGGAATCTAATACTGGTCTCCCAGGAGCCGCTCGAACCACAAACTCTTAGAAGATTCACACTTCTGGTACTTAAGTCGGCATTGTGCCTTTCGTACTCAATTCCGATGCGATTTCTATGTTTCATCGTCAATGTGAAGGTCCAAGGGATACATTAAACCTGCACTGGTGCATCGGAATCTAATACTGGTCTTCCAGGAGCCGCTCAAACCACAAACTCTTAGAAGATTCACTCTTATTGTACTTAAGTCGGCATTGTGCATTTTGTATTCAATTCCGATGCGATTTCTATGTTTCATCGTCAATGTGAAGATCCAAGGGATACAGTAAACCTGCACTGGTGCATCGGAATCTAATACTGGTCTCCCAGGAGCCGCTCAAACAACAAACTCTTAGAAGATTCACTGTTATTGTACTTAAGTCGGCATTGTGCATTTTGTATTCAATTCCGATGCGATTTCTATGTTTCATCGTCAATGTGAAGGTCCAAGGGATACAGTAAACCTGCACTGGTGCATCGGAATCTAATACTGGTCTCCCAGGAGCCGCTCAAACCACAAACTCTTAGAAGATTCACTCTTCTTGTAATTAAGTCGGCATTGTGCCTTTTGCATTCAATTCAGATGCGATTTCTATGTTTCATCGTCAATGTGAAGGTCCAAGGGATACAGTAAACCTGCACTGGTGCATCGGAATTTAATACTGGTTTCCCAGGAGCCGCTCAAACCACAAACTCTTAGAAGATTCACTCTTCTTGTACTTAAGTCGTTATTGTGCCTTTTGTATTCAATTCCGATGCGATTTCTATGTTTCGTCGTCAATGTGAAGGTCCAAGGGATACAGTAAACCTGCACTGGTGAATCGGAATCTAATATTGCTCTCCCAGGAGGCGCCCACACCACAAACTCTTAGAAGATTCACTCTTCTTGTACTTAAGTCGGCATTGCGCCTTGTGTATTCAATTCCGATGCGATTTCTATGTTTCATCGTCAATGTGAAGGTCCAAGGGATACAGTAAACCTGCACTGGTGCATCGTAATCTTAAACTGGTCTCCAAGGAGCCGCTCAAACCACAAACTCTTAGAAGATTCACACTTCTTGTACTTAAGTCGGCATTGTGCCTTTTGTATTCAATTCCGATGCGATTTCTATGTTTCATCGTCAATGTGAAGGTTTAAGGGATACAGTAAACCTGCACTGGTGCATCGGAATCTAATACTGGTCTCCCAGGAGCCGCTCAAACCACAAACTCTTAGAAGATTCACTCTTATTGTACTTATGTCTGCATTGTGCATTTTGTATTCAATTCCGATGCGATTTCTATGTTTCATCGTCAATGTTTAGGTCCAAGGGATACAGTAAACCTGCACTGGTGCATCGGAATCTAATACTGGTCTCCCAGGAGCCGCTGAAACCACAAAATCCTAGAAGATTCACTCTTCTTGTAATTAAGTCGGCATTGTGCCTTTTGCATTCAATTCCAATGCGATTTCTATGTTTCATCGTCAATGTGAAGGTCCAAGGGATACATAAAACCTGCACTGGTGCATCGGAATCTAATACTGGTCTCCCAGGAGCCGCTCAAACCACAAACTCTTAGAAGATTCACTCTTCTTGTACTTAAGTAGGCATTGTGCCTTTTGTATTCAATTCCGGTGCGATTTCTATGTTTCATCGCCAATGTGAAGGTGCGAGGGATACAGTAAACCTGCACTGGTGCATCGGAATCTAATACTTGTCACCCAGGAGCCGCTCAAAATACAAACTCTTAGAAGATTCACTCTTCTTGTACTTAAGTCGGCATTGTGCTTTTTACATTCAATTCCGATGCGATTTCTATGTTTCATCGTCAATGTGAAGGTCCAAGGGATACAGTAAACCTGCACTGGTGCATCGGAATCTAATACTGGTCTCCCAGGAGCCGCTCAAACCACAAACTCTTAGAAGATTCACACTTCTTGTACTTAAGTCGGCATTGCGCTTTTCGTATTCAATTCCGATGCGATTTCTATGTTTCATCGTCAATGGGAAGGTCCAAGGGATACAGTAAACCTGTACTGGTGCATCGGAATCTAATACTGGTCTCCCAGGAACCGCTCAAACCACAAACTCTTAGAAGATTCACTCTTCCTATACTTAAGTTGGCATTGTGCCTTTTGTATTCAATTCAGATGCGATTTCTATGTTTCATCGTCAATGTGAAGGTCCAAGGGATACAATAAACCTGCACTGGTACATCGGAATCTAATACTGGTCCCCCAGGAGCCGCTCAATCCACAAACTCTTAGAAGATTCACTCTTCCTATACTTATGTCGGCATTGTTCCTTTTGTATTCAATTCCGATGCGATTTCTATGTTTCATCGCCAATGTGAAGGTGCGAGGGATACAGTAAACCTGCACTGGTGCATCGGAATCTAATACTGGTCTCCCAGGAGCCGCTCAAACCACAAACTCATAGAAGATTCAGTCTTCTTGTACTTAAGTCGGCATTGTGCCTTTTGTATTCAATTCCGATTCGATTTCTATGTTTCATTGTGAATGTGAAGGTCCAAGGGATACAGTAAACCTGCACTGGTGCATCGCAATCTAATACTGGTCTCCCATTAACCGCTCAAACCACAAACTCTTAGGAGATTCACTCTTCTTGTACTTAAGTCGGCATTGTGCCTTTTGAATTCAATTCCGATGCGATTTCTAAGCTTCTTCGTAAATGTGAAGGTCCAAAGGATACAGAAAACCTGTACTGGTGCATCGGAATCTAATACTGGTCTCCCAGGAGCCGCTCAAACCACAAACTCCTAGAAGATTCACTCTTCTTGTACTTAAGTCGGCATTGTGCCTTTTGTATTCAATTCCGGTGCGATTTCTCTGTTTCATCGCCAATGTGAAGGTGCGAGGGATACAGTAAACCTGCACTGGTGCATCGGAATCTAATACTGGTCTCCCAGGAGCCGCTCAAACCACAAACTCTTAGAAGATTCACTCTTCTTGTACTTAAGTCGGCATTGTGCTTTTTGCATTCTATTCCGATGCGATTTCTATGTTTCATCGTCAATGTGAAGGTCCAAGGGATACAGTAAACCTGCACTGGTGCATCGGAATCTAATACTGGTCTCCCAGGAGCCGCTCAAACCACAAACTCTGAGAAGATTCACTCTACCTATACTTAAGTCGGCATTGTGCCTTTTGTATTCAATTCCGATGCGATTTCTATGTTTCATCGTCAATGTGAAGGTCCAAGTGATACAGTAAACCTGCACTGGTGCATCGGAATCTAATACTGGTCTCCCAGGAGCCGCTCAAACCACAAACTCTTAGAAGATTCACTCTTCCTATACTTATGTCGGCATTGTGCCTTTTGTATTCAATTCCGGCGCGATTTCTATGTTTCATCGCCAATGTGAAGGTGCGAGGGATACAGTAAACCTGCACTGGTGCATAGGAATCTAATACTGGTCTCCCAGGAGCCGCTGAAATCACAAACTCATAGAAGATTCACTCTTCTTGTACTTAAGTCGGCATTGTGCCTTTTGCATTCAATTCCGACGCTATTTGTATGTTTCATCGTCAATGTGAAGGTCCAAGGGATACAGTAAACCTGCACTGGTGCATCGGAATCTAATACTGGTCTCCCAGGAGCCGCTCAAACCACAAACTCTTAGAAGATTCACTCTTCTTGTACTTAAGTCGGCATTGTGCATTTGTATTCAATTCCGATGCGATTTCTATGTTTCATCGTGAATGTGAAGGTCCAAGAGATACAGTAAACCGGCACTGGTGCATCGGAATCTAATACTGGTCTCCCATTAACCGCTCAAACCTTAAACTGTTTGAAGATTCACTCTTCTTGTAGTTAAGTCGGCATTGTGCCTTTTGTATTCATTTCCGATGCGATTTCTATGCTTCTTCATAAATGTTAAGGTCCAAGGGATACAGTAAACCTGCACTGGTGCATCGGAATCTAATACTGGTCTCCCAGGAGCCGCTCAATCCACAAACTCTTAGAAGATTCACTCTCCCTATACTTATGTCGGAATTGTGCCTTTTGTATTAAATTCCGGTGCGATTTCTATGTTTCATCGCCAATGGGAAGGTGCGAGGGATACAGTAAACCTGCACTGGTGCATAGGAATCTAATACTGGTCTCCCAGGAGCCGCTCAAACCACAAACTCATAGAAGATTCACTGTTCTTGTACTTAAGTCGGCATTGTGCCTTTTGCATTCAATTCCGACGCTATTTGTATGTTTCATCGTCAATGTGAAGGTCCAAGGGATACAGTAAACCTGCACTGGTGCATCGGAATCTAATACTGGTCTCCCAGGAGCCGCTCAAACCACAAACTCTTAGAAGATTCACTCTTCTTGTACTTAAGTCGGCATTGTGCTTTTTACATTCAATTCCGATGCGATTTCTATGTTTCATCGTCAATGTGAAGGTCCAAGGGATACAGTAAACCTGCACTGGTGCATCGGAATCTAATACTGGTCTCCCAGGAGCCGCTCAAACCACAAACTCTTAGAAGATTCACACTTCTTGTACTTAAGTCGGCATTGCGCTTTTCGTATTCAATTCCGATGCGATTTCTATGTTTCATCGTCAATGGGAAGGTCCAAGGGATACAGTAAACCTGCACTGGTGCATCGGAATCTAATACTGGTCTCCCAGGAACCGCTCAAACCACAAACTCTTAGAAGATTCACTCTTCCTATACTTAAGTTGGCATTGTGCCTTTTGTATTCAATTCAGATGCGATTTCTATGTTTCATCGTCAATGTGAAGGTCCAAGGGATACAGTAAACCTGCACTGGTACATCGGAATCTAATACTGGTCCCCCAGGAGCCGCTCAATCCACAAACTCTTAGAAGATTCACTCTTCCTATACTTATGTCGGCATTGTTCCTTTTGTATTCAATTCCGATGCGATTTCTATGTTTCATCGCCAATGTGAAGGTGCGAGGGATACAGTAAACCTGCACTGGTGCATCGGAATCTAATACTGGTCTCCCAGGAGCCGCTCAAACCACAAACTCATAGAAGATTCAGTCTTCTTGTACTTAAGAAGGCATTGTGCCTTTTGTATTCAATTCCGATTCGATTTCTATGTTTCATTGTGAATGTGAAGGTTCAAGGGATACAGTAAACCTGCACTGGTGCATCGCAATCTAATACTGGTCTCCCATTAACCGCTCAAACCACAAACTCTTAGAAGATTCACTCTTCTTGTACTTAAGTCGGCATTGTGCCTTTTGTAATCAATTCCGATGCGATTTCTAAGCTTCTTCGTAAATGTGAAGGTCCAAAGGATACAGTAAACCTGCACTGGTGCATCGGAATCTAATACTGGTCTCCCAGGAGCCGCTCAAACCACAAACTCTTAGAAGATTCACTCTTCTTGTACTTAAGTCGGCATTGTGCCTTTTGTATTCAATTCCGGTGCGATTTCTCTGTTTCATCGCCAATGTGAAGGTGCGAGGGATACAGTAAACCTGCACTGGTGCATCGGAATCTAATACTGGTCTCCCAGGAGCCGCTCAAACCACAAACTCTTAGAAGATTCACACTTCTTGTACTTAAGTCGGCATTGTGCGTTTCGTATTCAATTCCGATGCGATTTCTATGTTTCATCGTCAATGTGAAGGTCCAAGGGATACAGTAAACCTGCACTGGTGCATCGGAATCTAATACTGGTCTCCCAGGAACCGCTCAAACCACAAACTCTTGAAGACTCACTCTTCCTATACTTAAGTTGGCATTGTGCCTTTTGCATTCAATTCCGATGCGATTTCTATGTTTCATCGTCAATGTGAAGGTCCAAGGGATACAGTAAACCTGCACTGGTGCATCGGAATCTAATACTGGTCTCCCAGGAGCCGCTCAAACCACAAACTCTGAGAAGATTCACTCTACCTATACTTAAGTCGGCATTGTGCCTTTTGTATTCAATTCCGATGCGATTTCTATGTTTCATCGTCAATGTGAAGGTCCAAGTGATACAGTAAACCTGCACTGGTGCATCGGAATCTAATACTGGTCTCCCAGGAGCCGCTCAAACCACAAACTCTTAGAAGATTCACTCTTCCTATACTTATGTCGGCATTGTGCCTTTTGTATTCAATTCCGGTGCGATTTCTATGTTTCATCGCCAATGTGAAGGTGCGAGGGATACAGTAAACCTGCACTGGTGCATAGGAATCTAATACTGGTCTCCCAGGAGCCGCTGAAATCACAAACTCATAGAAGATTCACTCTTCTTGTACTTAAGTCGGCATTGTGCCTTTTGCATTCAATTCCGACGCTATTTGTATGTTTCATCGTCAATGTGAAGGTCCAAGGGATACAGTAAACCTGCACTGGTGCATCGGAATCTAATACTGGTCTCCCAGGAGCCGCTCAAACCACAAACTCTTAGAAGATTCACTCTTCTTGTACTTAAGTCGGCATTGTGCATTTGTATTCAATTCCGATGCGATTTCTATGTTTCATCGTGAATGTGAAGGTCCAAGAGATACAGTAAACCGGCACTGGTGCATCGGAATCTAATACTGGTCTCCCATTAACCGCTCAAACCTTAAACTTTTTGAAGATTCACTCTTCTTGTAGTTAAGTCGGCATTGTGCCTTTTGTATTCAATTCCGATGCGATTTCTATGCTTCTTCATAAATGTTAAGGTCCAAGGGATACAGTAAACCTGCACTGGTGCATCGGAATCTAATACTGGTCTCCCAGGAGCCGCTCAATCCACAAACTCTTAGAAGATTCACTCTCCCTATACTTATGTCGGAATTGTGCCTTTTGTATTCAATTCCGGTGCGATTTCTATGTTTCATCGCCAATGGGAAGGTGCGAGGGATACAGTAAACCTGCACTGGTGCATAGGAATCTAATACTGGTCTCCCAGGAGCCGCTCAAACCACAAACTCATAGAAGATTCACTCTTCTTGTACTTAAGTCGGCATTGTGCCTTTTGCATTCAATTCCGACGCTATTTGTATGTTTCATCGTCAATGTGAAGGTCCAAGGGATACAGTAAACCTGCACTGGTGCATCGGAATCTAATACTGGTCTCCCAGGAGCCGCTCAAACCACAAACTCTTAGAAGATTCACTCTTCTTGTACTTAAGTCGGCATTGTGCATTTGTATTCAATTCCGATGCGATTTCTATGTTTCATCGTGAATGTGATGGTCCAAGGGATACAGTAAACCGGCACTGGTGCATCGGAATCTAATACTGGTCTCCCATTAACCGCTCAAACCTCAAACTCTTTGAAGATTCACTCTTCTTGTAGTTAAGTCGGCATTGTGCCTTTTTTATTCAATTCCGATGCGATTTCTATGCTTCTTCATAAATGTGAAGGTCCAAGGGATACAGTAAACCTGCACTGGTGCATCGGAATCCAATACTGGTCTCCCAGGAGCCGCTCAACCCACAAACTCTTAGAAGATTCACTCTCCCTATACTTATGTCGGAATTGTGCCTTTTGTATTCAATTCCGATGCGAATTCTATGTTTCATCGCCAATGTGACGGTGCGAGGGATACAGTAAACCTGCACTGGTGCATCGGAATCTAATACTGGTCTCCCAGGAGCCGCTCAAACCACAAACTCTGAGAAGATTCACTCTACCTATACTTAAGTCGGCATTGTGCATTTTGCATTCAATTCCGATGCGATTTCTATGTTTCATCGTCAATGTGAACGTCCAAGGGATACAGTAAACCTGCACTGGTGCATCGGAATCTAATACTGGTCTCCCAGGAGCCGCTCAAACCACAAACTCTTAGAAGATTCACTCTTCTTGTACTTAAGTCGGCATTGTGCATTTTGTTTTCAATTCTGATGCGATTTCTATGTTTCATCGTCAATGTGAAGGTCCAAGGGATACAGTAAACCTGCACTGGTGCATCGGAACCTAATACTGGTCTCCCAGGAGCCGCTCAAACCAAAAACTCTTAGAAGATTCACTCTTCTTGTACTTAAGTCGGCATTGTGCCTTTTGTATTCTATGCCGATGCGATTTATAAGTTTCATCGTCAATGTGAAGGTCCAAGGGATACAGTAAACCAGCACTGCTGCATCGGAATCTAATACTGGTCTCCCAGGAGCCGCTCAAACCACAAACCCTTAGAAGATTCACTCTTCTTGTACTTAAGTCGGCATTGTGCATTTTGTATTCAATTCCGATGCGATTTCTATGTTTCATCGTCAATGTGAAGATCCAAGGGATACAGTAAACCTGCACTGGTGCATCGGAATCTAATACTGGTCTCCCAGGAGCCGCTCAAACCACAAACTCTTAGAAGATTCAATCTTCTTGTACTTAAGTCGGCATTGTGCCTTTTGTATTCAATTCCGATGCGATATCTATGTTTCATCGTCAACGTGAAGGTCCAAGGGATACAGTAAACCTGCACTGGTGCATCGGATTCTAATACTGGTCTCCCAGGAGCCGCTCAAACCACAAACTCTTAGAAGATTCACTCTTCTTGTAGTTAAGTCGGCATTGTGCATTTTGTATTCAATTCCGATGCGATTTCTATGTTTCATCGTCAATGTGAAGGTCCAAGGGATACAGTAAACCTGCACTGGTGCATCGGAACCTAATACTGGTCTCCCAGGAGCCGCTCAAACCACAAACTCTTAGAAGATTCACTCTTCTTGTACTTAAGTCGGCATTGTGCCTTTTGCATTCAATTCAGATGCGATTTCTATGTTTCATCGCCAATGTGAAGGTCCAAGGGATACAGTAAACCTGCACTGGTGCATCGGAATTTAATACTGGTCTCCCAGGAACCGCTCAAACCACAAACTCTTAGAAGATTCACTCTTCTTGTTCTTAAGTCGGCATTGTGCCTTTTGTATTCAATTCCGATGCGATTTCTATGTTTCATCGTCAATGTGAAGGTCCAAGGGATACAGTAAACCTGCACTGGTGCATCGGAATCTAATACTGGTCTCCCAGGAGCCGCTCAAACCTCAAACTCTTAGAAGATTCACACTTCTTGTACTTAAGTCGGCATTGTGCTTTTCGTATTCAATTCCGATGCGATTTCTATGTTTCATCGTCAATGTGAAGGTCCAAGGGATACAGTAAACCTGCACTGGTGTATCGGCATCTAATACTGGTCTCCCAGGAACCGCTCAAACCACAAACTCTTAGAAGATTCACTCTTCCTATACTTAAGTTGGCATTGTGCCTTTTGCATTCAATTCAGATGCGATTTCTATGTTTCATCGTCAATGTGAAGGTCCAAGGGATACAGTAAACCTGCACTGGTGCATAGGAATCTAATACTGGTCTCCCAGGAGCCGCTCAAACCACAAACTCTTAGAAGATTCAGTCTTCTTGTACTTAAGTCGGCATTGTGCCTTTTGTATTCAATTCCGATGCGATTTCTATGTTTCATCGTGAATGTGAAGGTCCAAGGGATACAGTAAACCTGCACTGGTGCATCGGAATCTAATACTGGTCTAACAGGAGCCGCTCAAACCACAAAATCTTAGAAGATTCACACTTCTTGTACTTAAGTCGGCATTGTGCGTTTCGTATTCAATTCCGATGCGATTTCTATGTTTCATAGTCAATGTGAAGGTCCAAGGGATACAGTAAACCTGCACTGGTGCATCGGAATCTAATACTGGTCTCCCAGGAACCGCTCAAACCACAAACTCTTAGAAGACTCACTCTTCCTATACTTAAGTTGGCATTGTGCCTTTTGCATTCAATTCCGATGCGATTTCTATGTTTCATCGTCAGTGTGAAGGTCCAAGGGATACAGTAAACCTGCACTGGTGCATCGGAATCTAATACTGGTCTCCCAGGAGCCGCTCAAACCACAAACTCTGAGAAGATTCACTCTACCTATACTTAAGTCAGCATTGTGCCTTTTGTATTCAATTCCGATGCGATTTCTATGTTTCATCGTCAATGTGAAGGTCCAAGGGATACAGTAAACCTGCACTGGTGCATCGGAATCTAATACTGGTCTCCCAGGAGCCACTCAAACCACAAACCGTTAGAAGATTCACTCTTCTTGTACTTAAGTCGGCATTATGCCTTTTGTATTCTATTCCAATGCGATTTTTATGTTTCATCGTCAATGTGAAGGTCCAAGGGATACAGTAATCCTGCACTGGTGCATCGGAATCTAATACTGGTCTCCCAGGAGCCGCTCAAACCACAAACTCCTAGAAGATTCACTCTTCTTGTACTTAAGTCGGAATTGTGGCTTTTGTATTCAATTCCGATGCGATATCTATGTTTCATCGCCAATGTGAAGGTGCGAGGGATACAGTAAACCTGCACTGGTGCATAGGAATCTAATACTGGTCTCCCAGGAGCCGCTCAAACCACAAACTCATAGAAGATTCACTCTTCTTGTACTTAAGTCGGCATTGTGCCTTTTGCATTCAATTCCGACGCTATTTGTATGTTTCATCGTCAATGTGAAGGTCCAAGGGATATAGTAAATCTGCACTGGTGCATCGGAATCTAATACTGGTCTCCCAGGAGCCGCTCAAACCACAAACTCTTAGAACTTTCACTCTTCTTGTACTTAAGTCGGAATTGTGCATTTGTATTCAATTCCGATGCGATTTCTATGTTTCATCGTGAATGTGAAGGTCCAAGGGATACAGTAAACCGACACTGGTGCATCGGAATCTAATACTGGTCTCCCATTAACCGCTCAAACCTCAAACTCTTTGAAGATTCACTCTTCTTGTAGTTAAGTCGGCATTGTGTCTTTTGTATTCAATTCCGATGCGATTTCTATGCTTCTTCATAAATGTGAAGGTCCAAGGGATACAGTAAACCTGCACTGGTGCATCGGAATCTAATACTGGTCTCCCAGGAGCCGCTCAAACCACAAACTCTGAGAAGATTCACTCTACCTATACTTAAGTCGGCATTGTGCCTTTTGTATTCAATTCCGATGCGATGTCTATGTTTCATCGTCAATGTGAAGGTCCAAGGGATACAGTAAACCTGCACTGGTGCATCGGAATCTAATACTGGTCTCCCAGGAGCCGCTCAATCCACAAACTCTTAGAAGATTCACTCTTCCTATACTTATGTTTGAATTGTGCCTTTTGTATTCAATTCCGATGCGATTTCTATGTTTCATCGCCAATGTGACGGTGCGAGGGATACAGTAAACCTGCACTGGTGCATCGGAATCTAATACTGGTCACCCAGGAGCTGCTCAAACCACAAACTCATAGAAGATTCACTCTTCTTGTACTTAAGTCGGTATTGTGCCTTTTGTATTCAATTCCGATGCGATTTCTATGTTTCATCGTCAATGTGAAGTTCCAAGGGATACAGTAAACCTGCACTGGTGCATCGGAATCTAATACTGGTCTCCCAGGAGCCGCTCAAACCACAAACTCTTAGAAGATTCACTCTTCTTGTACTTAAGTCGGCATTGTGGATTTTGTATTCAATTCCGATGCGATTTCTATGTTTCATCGTCAATGTGAAGGTCCAAGGGATACAGGAAACCTGCACTGGTGCATCGGAACCTAATACTGGTCTCCCAAGAGCCGCTCAAACCACAAACTCTTAGAAGATTCACTCTTCTTGTACTTAAGTCGGCATTGTGCCTTTTGTATTCTATGCCGATGCGATTTTTAAGTTTCATCGTCAATGTGAAGGTCCAAGGGATACAGTAAACCAGCACTGGTGCATCGGAATCAAATACTGGTCTCCCAGGAGCCGCTCAAACCACCAACTCTTAGAAGATTCACTCTTATTGTACTTAAGTCGGCATTGTGCATTTTGTATTCAATTCCGATGCGATTTCTATGTTTCATCGTCAATGTGAAGGTCCAAGGGATACAGTAAACCTGCACTGATGCATCGGAACCTAATACTGGTCTCCCAGGAGCCGCTCAAACCACAAACTCTTAGAAGATTCACTCTTCTTGTACTTAAGTCGGCATTGTGCCTTTTGCATTCAATTCAGATGCGATTTCTATGTTTCATCGCCAATGTGAAGGTCCAAGGGATACAGTAAACCTGCACTGGTGCATCGGAATTAAATACTGGTCTCCCAGGAACCGCTCAAACCACAAACTCTTAGAAGATTCACTCTTCTTGTACTTAAGTCGGCATTGTGCCTTTTGCATTCAATTCCGATGCGATTTCTATGTTTCATCGTCAATGTGAAGGTCCAAGGGATACAGTAAACCTGCACTGGTGCATCGGAATCTAATACTGGTCTCCCAGGAGCCGCTCAAACCTCAAACTCTTAGAAGATTCACACTGCTTGTACTTAAGTCGGCATTGTGCTTTTCGTATTCAATTCCGATGCGATTTCTATGTTTCATCGTCAATGTGAAGGTCCAAGGGATACAGTAAACCTGCACTGGTGTATCGGCATCTAATACTGGTCTCCCAGGAACCGCTCAAACCACAAACTCTTAGAAGATTCACTCTTCCTATACTTAAGTTGGCATTGTGCCTTTTGCATTCAATTCAGATGCGATTTCTATGTTTCATCGTCAATGTGAAGGTCCAAGGGATACAGTAAACCTGCACTGGTGCATCGGAATCTAATACTGGTCTCCCAGGAGCCGCTCAAACCACAAACTCTTAGAAGATTCAGTCTTCTTGTACTTAAGTCGGCATTGTGCCTTTTGTATTCAATTCCGATGCGATTTCTATGTTTCATCGTGAATGTGAAGGTCCAAGGGATACAGTAAACCTGCACTGGTGCATCGCAATCTAATACTGGTCTCCCATTAACCGCTCAAACCACAAACTCTTAGAAGATTCACTCTTCTTGTACTTAAGTCGGCATTGTGCCTTTTGTATTCAATTCCGATGCGATTTCTAAGCTTTTTCGTAAATGTGAAGGTCCAAAGGATACAGTAAACCTGCACTGGTGCATCGGAATCTAATACTGGTCTCCCAGGAGCCGCTCAAACCACAAACTCTTAGAAGATTCACTCTTCTTGTACTTAAGTCGGCATTGTGCCTTTTGTATTCAATTCCGGTGCGATTTCTATGTTTCATCGCCAATGTGAAGGTGCGAGGGATCCAGTAAACCTGCACTGGTGCATCGGAATCTAATACTGGTCTCCCAGGAGCCGCTCAAACCACAAACTCTTAGAAGATTCACTCTTCTTGTACTTAAGTCGGCATTGTGCTTTTTGCATTCAATTCCGATGCGATTTCTATGTTTCATCGTCAATGTGAAGGTCCAAGGGATACAGTAAACCTGCACTGGTGCATCGGAATCTAATACTGGTCTCCCAGGAGCCGCTCAAACCACAAACTCTTAGAAGATTCACACTTCTTGTACTTAAGTCGGCATTGTGCGTTTCGTATTCAATTTCGATGCGATTTCTATGTTTCATAGTCAATGTGAAGGTCCAAGGGATACAGTAAACCTGCACTGGTGCATCGGAATCTAATACTGGTCTCCCAGGAACCGCTCAAACCACAAACTCTTAGAAGACTCACTCTTCCTATACTTAAGTTGGCATTGTGCCTTTTGCATTCAATTCCGATGCGATTTCTATGTTTCATCGTCAATGTGAAGGTCCGAGTGATACAGTAAACCAGCACTGGTGCATCGGAATCTAATACTGGTCTCCCAGGAGCCGCTCAAACCACAAACTCTTAGAAGATTCACTCTTCTTGTACTTAAGTCGGCATTGTGCATTTTGTATTCAATTCCGATGCGATTTCTATGTTTCATCGTCAATGTGAAGGTCCAAGGGATACAGTAAACCTGCACTGGTGCATCGGAATCTAATACTGGTCTCCCAGGAGCCACTCAAACCACAAACCCTTAGAAGATTCACTCTTCTTGTACTTAAGTCGGCATTGTGCATTTTGTATTCTATTCCGATGCGATTTTTATGTTTCATCGTCAATGTGAAGGTCCAAGGGATACAGTAAACCTGCACTGGTGCATCGGAATCTAATACTGGTCTCCCAGGAGCCGCTCAAACCACAAACTCTTAGAAGATTCACTCTTCTTGTACTTAAGTCGGCATTGTGCCTTTTGCATTCAATTCCGACGCTATTTGTATGTTTCATCGTCAATGTGAAGGTCCAAGGGATATAGTAAATCTGCACTGGTGCATCGGAATCTAATACTGGTCTCCCAGGAGCCGCTCAAACCACAAACTCTTAGAACTTTCACTCTTCTTGTACTTAAGTCGGAATTGTGCATTTGTATTCAATTCCGATGCGATTTCTATGTTTCATCGTGAATGTGAAGGTCCAAGGGATACAGTAAACCGACACTGGTGCATCGGAATCTAATACTGGTCTCCCATTAACCGCTCAAACCTCAAACTCTTTGAAGATTCACTCTTCTTGTAGTTAAGTCGGCATTGTGTCTTTTGTATTCAATTCCGATGCGATTTCTATGCTTCTTCATAAATGTGAAGGTCCAAGGGATACAGTAAACCTGCACTGGTGCATCGGAATCTAATACTGGTCTCCCAGGAGCCGCTCAAACCACAAACTCTGAGAAGATTCACTCTACCTATACTTAAGTCGGCATTGTGCCTTTTGTATTCAATTCCGATGCGATGTCTATGTTTCATCGTCAATGTGAAGGTCCAAGGGATACAGTAAACCTGCACTGGTGCATCGGAATCTAATACTGGTCTCCCAGGAGCCGCTCAATCCACAAACTCTTAGAAGATTCACTCTTCCTATACTTATGTTTGAATTGTGCCTTTTGTATTCAATTCCGATGCGATTTCTATGTTTCATCGCCAATGTGACGGTGCGAGGGATACAGTAAACCTGCACTGGTGCATCGGAATCTAATACTGGTCACCCAGGAGCTGCTCAAACCACAAACTCATAGAAGATTCACTCTTCTTGTACTTAAGTCGGCATTGTGCCTTTTGTATTCAATTCCGATGCGATTTCTATGTTTCATCGTCAATGTGAAGTTCCAAGGGATACAGTAAACCTGCACTGGTGCATCGGAATCTAATACTGGTCTCCCAGGAGCCGCTCAAACCACATACTCTTAGAAGATTCACTCTTCTTGTACTTAAGTCGGCTTTGTGGATTTTGTATTCAATTCCGATGCGATTTCTATGTTTCATCGTCAATGTGAAGGTCCAAGGGATACAGGAAACCTGCACTGGTGCATCGGAACCTAATACTGGTCTCCCAAGAGCCGCTCAAACCACAAACTCTTAGAAGATTCACTCTTCTTGTACTTAAGTCGGCATTGTGCCTTTTGTATTCTATGCCGATGCGATTTTTAAGTTTCATCGTCAATGTGAAGGTCCAAGGGATACAGTAAACCAGCACTGGTGCATCGGAATCAAATACTGGTCTCCCAGGAGCCGCTCAAACCACCAACTCTTAGAAGATTCACTCTTATTGTACTTAAGTCGGCATTGTGCATTTTGTATTCAATTCCGATGCGATTTCTATGTTTCATCGTCAATGTGAAGGTCCAAGGGATACAGTAAACCTGCACTGATGCATCGGAACCTAATACTGGTCTCCCAGGAGCCGCTCAAACCACAAACTCTTAGAAGATTCACTCTTCTTGTACTTAAGTCGGCATTGTGCCTTTTGCATTCAATTCAGATGCGATTTCTATGTTTCATCGCCAATGTGAAGGTCCAAGGGATACAGTAAACCTGCACTGGTGCATCGGAATTAAATACTGGTCTCCCAGGAACCGCTCAAACCACAAACTCTTAGAAGATTCACTCTTCTTGTACTTAAGTCGGCATTGTGCCTTTTGCATTCAATTCCGATGCGATTTCTATGTTTCATCGTCAATGTGAAGGTCCAAGGGATACAGTAAACCTGCACTGGTGCATCGGAATCTAATACTGGTCTCCCAGGAGCCGCTCAAACCTCAAACTCTTAGAAGATTCACACTGCTTGTACTTAAGTCGGCATTGTGCTTTTCGTATTCAATTCCGATGCGATTTCTATGTTTCATCGTCAATGTGAAGGTCCAAGGGATACAGTAAACCTGCACTGGTGTATCGGCATCTAATACTGGTCTCCCAGGAACCGCTCAAACCACAAACTCTTAGAAGATTCACTCTTCCTATACTTAAGTTGGCATTGTGCCTTTTGCATTCAATTCAGATGCGATTTCTATGTTTCATCGTCAATGTGAAGGTCCAAGGGATACAGTAAACCTGCACTGGTGCATCGGAATCTAATACTGGTCTCCCAGGAGCCGCTCAAACCACAAACTCTTAGAAGATTCAGTCTTCTTGTACTTAAGTCGGCATTGTGCCTTTTGTATTCAATTCCGATGCGATTTCTATGTTTCATCGTGAATGTGAAGGTCCAAGGGATACAGTAAACCTGCACTGGTGCATCGCAATCTAATACTGGTCTCCCATTAACCGCTCAAACCACAAACTCTTAGAAGATTCACTCTTCTTGTACTTAAGTCGGCATTGTGCCTTTTGTATTCAATTCCGATGCGATTTCTAAGCTTTTTCGCAAATGTGAAGGTCCAAAGGATACAGTAAACCTGCACTGGTGCATCGGAATCTAATACTGGTCTCCCAGGAGCCGCTCAAACCACAAACTCTTAGAAGATTCACTCTTCTTGTACTTAAGTCGGCATTGTGCCTTTTGTATTCAATTCCGGTGCGATTTCTATGTTTCATCGCCAATGTGAAGGTGCGAGGGATCCAGTAAACCTGCACTGGTGCATCGGAATCTAATACTGGTCTCCCAGGAGCCGCTCAAACCACAAACTCTTAGAAGATTCACTCTTCTTGTACTTAAGTCGGCATTGTGCTTTTTGCATTCAATTCCGATGCGATTTCTATGTTTCATCGTCAATGTGAAGGTCCAAGGGATACAGTAAACCTGCACTGGTGCATCGGAATCTAATACTGGTCTCCCAGGAGCCGCTCAAACCACAAACTCTTAGAAGATTCACACTTCTTGTACTTAAGTCGGCATTGTGCGTTTCGTATTCAATTCCGATGCGATTTCTATGTTTCATAGTCAATGTGAAGGTCCAAGGGATACAGTAAACCTGCACTGGTGCATCGGAATCTAATACTGGTCTCCCAGGAACCGCTCAAACCACAAACTCTTAGAAGACTCACTCTTCCTATACTTAAGTTGGCATTGTGCCTTTTGCATTCAATTCCGATGCGATTTCTATGTTTCATCGTCAATGTGAAGGTCCGAGTGATACAGTAAACCTGCACTGGTGCGTCGGAATCTAATACTGGTCTCCCAGGAGCCGCTCAAACCACAAACTCTTAGAAGATTCACTCTTCTTGTACTTAAGTCGGCATTGTGCATTTTGTATTCAATTCCGATGCGATTTCTATGTTTCATCGTCAATGTGAAGGTCCAAGGGATACAGTAAACCTGCACTGGTGCATCGGAATCTAATACTGGTCTCCCAGGAGCCACTCAAACCACAAACCCTTAGAAGATTCACTCTTCTTGTACTTAAGTCGGCATTGTGCATTTTGTATTCTATTCCGATGCGATTTTTATGTTTCATCGACAATGTGAAGGTCCAAGGGATACAGTAAACCTGCACTGGTGCATCGGAATCTAATACTGGTCTCCCAGGAGCCGCTCAAACCACAAACTCTTAGAAGATTCACTCTTCTTGTACTTAAGTCGGCATTGTGCATTTTGTATTCAATTCCGATGCGATTTCTATGTTTCATCGTAAATGTGAAGGTCCAAGGGATACAGTAAACCTGCACTGGTGCATCGGAATCTAATACTGGTCTCCCAGGAGCCGCTCAAACCACAAACTCATAGAAAAATCACTCTTCATGCAATTAAGTCGGCATTGTGCCTTTTGCATTCAATTCAGATGCGATTTCTATGTTTCATCGCCAATGTGAAGGTCCAAGGGATACAGTAAACCTGCACTGGTGCATCGGAATTTAATACTAGTCTCCCAGGAGCCGCTCAAACCGAAAACTCTTAGAAGATTCACTCTTCTTGTACTTAAGTCGGCATTGTGCGTTTTGTATTCAATTCCGATGCGATTTCTATGTTTCATCGTGTATGTGAAGGTCCAAGGGATACAGTAAACTTGCACTGGTGCATCGGAATCTAATACTGGTCTCCCAGGAACCGCTCAAACCACAAGCTCTTAGAAGATTCACTCTTCTTGTACTTAAGTCGGCATTGTGCCATTTGTATTCAATTCCGATGCGATATCTATGTTTCATCGTCAATGTGAAGGTCCAAGGGATACAGTAAACCTGCACTGGTGCATCGGAATCTAATACTGGTCTCCCAGGAGCCGCTCAGCCCACAAACTCTTAGAAGATGCACTATTCTTGTACTAAAGTCGGCATTGTGCCTTTTGTATTCAATTCCGATGCGATTACTATGTTTCATCGTCAATGTGAAGGTCCAAGGGATACAGTAAACCTGCACTGGTGCATCGGAATCTAATACTGGTCTCCCAGGAGACGCTCAAACCACAAACTCTTAGAAGATTCACTCTTCTTCTACTTAAGGCGGCATTGTGCCTTTTGTATTCAATTCCGATGCGATTTCTATGTTTCATCGTCAATGTGAAGGTCCAAGGGATACAGTAAACTTGCACTGGTGCATCGGAATCTAATACTGGTCTCCCAGGAGCCGCTCAGCCCACAAACTCTTAGAAGATTCACTCTTCTTGTACTAAAGTCGGCATTGTGCCTTTTGTATTCAATTCCGATGCGATTTCTATGTTTCATCGTCAATGTGAAGGTCCAAGGGATACAGTAAACCTGCACTGGTGCATCGGAATCTAATACTGGTCTCCCAGGAGAAGCTCAAACCACAAACTCTTAGAAGATTCACTCTTCTTCTACTTAAGTCGGCATTGTGACTTTTGTATTCAATTCCGATGCGATTTCTATGTTTCATCGTCAATGTGAAGGTCCAAGGGATACAGTAAACTTGCACTGGTGCATCGTAATCTAATACTGGTCTCCCAGGAGCCGCTCCAACCACAAACTCTTAGAAGATTCACTCTTATTGTACTTAAGTCGGCATTGTGCATTTTGTATTCAATTCCGATGCGATTTCTATGTTTCATCGTCAATGTTTAGGTCCAAGGGATACAGTAAACCTGCACTGGTGCATCGGAATCTAATACTGGTCTCCCAGGAGCCGCTCATACCACAAACTCTTAGCAGATTCACTCTTCTTGTAATTAAGTCGGCATTGTGCCTTTTGCATTCAATTCCGATGCGATTTCTATGTTTCATCGTCAATGTGAAGGTCCGAGTGATACATAAAACCTGCACTGGTGCATCGGAATCTAATACTGGTCTCCCAGGAGCCGCTCAAACCACAAACTCTTAGAAGATTCACTCTTCTTGTACTTAAGTCGGCATTGTGCATTTTGTATTCAATTCCGATGCGATTTCTATGCTTCTTCATAAATGTGAAGGTCAAAGGGATACAGTAAACCTGCACTGGTGCATCGGAATCTAATACTGCTCTCCCCGGAGCCGCTCAATCCACAAACCCTTATAAGATTCACTCATCCTATACTTATGTCGGCATTGTGCCTTTTGTATTCAATTCCGATGCGATTTCTATGTTTCATCGCCAATGTGAAGGTGCGAGGGATACAGTAAACCTGCACTGGTGCATCGGAATCTAATACTGGTCTCCCAGGAGCCGCTCAAACCACAAACTCTGAGAAGATTCACTCTACCTATACTTAAGTCGGCATTGTGCCTTTTGCATTCAATTCCGATGCGATTTCTATGTTTCATCGTAAATGTGAAGGTCCAAGGGATACAGTAAACCTGCACTGGTGCATCGGAATCTAATACTGGTCTCCCAGGAGCCGCTCAAACCACAAACTCATAGAAAATTCACTCTTCATGCAATTAAGTCGGCATTGTGCCTTTTGCATTCAATTCAGATGCGATTTCTATGTTTCATCGCCAATGTGAAGGTCCAAGGGATACAGTAAACCTGCACTGGTGCATCGGAATTTAATACTAGTCTCCCAGGAGCCGCTCAAACCGAAAACTCTTAGAAGATTCACTCTTCTTGTACTTAAGTCGGCATTGTGCGTTTTGTATTCAATTCCGATGCGATTTCTATGTTTCATCGTGTATGTGAAGGTCCAAGGGATACAGTAAACTTGCACTGGTGCATCGGAATCTAATACTGGTCTCCCAGGAACCGCTCAAACCACAAGCTCTTAGAAGATTCACTCTTCTTGTACTTAAGTCGGCATTGTGCCATTTGTATTCAATTCCGATGCGATATCTATGTTTCATCGTCAATGTGAAGGTCCAAGGGATACAGTAAACCTGCACTGGTGCATCGGAATGTAATACTGGTCTCCCAGGAGCCGCTCAGCCCACAAACTCTTAGAAGATGCACTCTTCTTGTACTAAAGTCGGCATTGTGCCTTTTGTATTCAATTCCGATGCGATTTCTATGTTTCATCGTCAATGTGAAGGTCCAAGGGATACAGTAAACCTGCACTGGTCCATCGGAATCTAATACTGGTCTCCCAGGAGACGCTCAAACCACAAACTCTTAGAAGATTCACTCTTCTTCTACTTAAGTCGGCATTGTGCCTTTTGTATTCAATTCCGATGCGATTTCTATGTTTCATCGTCAATGTGAAGGTCCAAGGGATACAGTAAACTTGCACTGGTGCATCGGAATCTAATACTGGTCTCCCAGGAGCCGCTCAGCCCACAAACTCTTAGAAGATTCACTCTTCTTGTACTAAAGTCGGCATTGTGCCTTTTGTATTCAATTCCGATGCGATTTCTATGTTTCATCGTCAATGTGAAGGTCCAAGGGATACAGTAAACCTGCACTGGTGCATCGGAATCTAATACTGGTCTCCCAGGAGAAGCTCAAACCACAAACTCTTAGAAGATTCACTCTTCTTCTACTTAATTCGGCATTGTGACTTTTGTATTCAATTCCGATGCGATTTCTATGTTTCATCGTCAATGTGAAGGTCCAAGGGATACAGTAAACTTGCACTGGTGCATCGTAATCTAATACTGGTCTCCCAGGAGCCGCTCCAACCACAAACTCTTAGAAGATTCACTCTTATTGTACTTAAGTCGGCATTGTGCATTTTGTATTCAATTCCGATGCGATTTCTATGTTTCATCGTCAATGTTTAGGTCCAAGGGATACAGTAAACCTGCACTGGTGCATCGGAATCTAATACTGGTCTCCCAGGAGCCGCTCATACCACAAACTCTTAGCAGATTCACTCTTCTTGTAATTAAGTCGGCATTGTGCCTTTTGCATTCAATTCAGATGCGATTTCTATGTTTCATCCTCAATGGGAAGGTCCAAGGGATACATAAAACCTGCACTGGTGCATCGGAATCTAATACTGGTCTCCCAGGAGCCGCTCAAACCACAAACTCTTAGAAGATTCACTCTTCTTGTACTTAAGTCGGCATTGTGCATTTTGTATTCAATTCCGATGCGATTTCTATGCTTCTTCATAAATGTGAAGGACCAAGGGATACAGTAAACCTGCACTGGTGCATCGGAATCTAATACTGCTCTCCCCGGAGCCGCTCAATCCACAAACCCTTATAAGATTCACTCTTCCTATACTTATGTCGGCATTGTGCCTTTTGTATTCAATTCCGATGCGATTTCAATGTTTCATCGCCAATGTGAAGGTGCGAGGGATACAGTAAACCTGCACTGGTGCATCGGAATCTAATACTGGTCTCCCAGGAGCCGCTCAAACCACAAACTCTGAGAAGATTCACTCTACCTATACTTAAGTCGGCATTGTGCATTTTGCATTCAATTCCGATGCGATTTCTATGTTTCATCGTCAATGTGAAGGTCCAAGGGATACAGTAAACCTGCACTGGTGCATCGGAATCTAATACTGGTCTCCCAGGAGCCGCTCAAACCACAAACTCTTAGAAGATTCACTCTTCTTGTACTTAAGTCGGCATTGTGCATTTTGTATTCAATTCCGATGCGATTTCTATGTTTCATCGTCAATGTGAAGGTCCAAGGGATACAGGAAACCTGCACTGGTGCATCGGAACCTAATACTGGTCTCCCAAGAGCCGCTCAAACCACAAACTCTTAGAAGATTCACTCTTCTTGTACTTAAGTCGGCATTGTGCCTTTTGTATTCTATGCCGATGCCATTTTTAAGTTTCATCGTCAATGTGAAGGTCCAAGGGATACAGTAAACCAGCACTGGTGCATCGGAATCTAATACTGGTCTCCCAGGAGCCGCTCAAACCACCAACTCTTAGAAGATTCACTCTTATTGTACTTAAGTCGGCATTGTGCATTTTGTATTCAATTCCGATGCGATTTCTATGTTTCATCGTAAATGTGAAGGTCCAAGGGATACAGTAAACCTGCACTGGTGCATCGGAATCTAATACTGGTCTCCCAGGAGCCGCTCAAACCACAAACTCATAGAAAATTCACTCTTCTTGCAATTAAGTCGGCATTGTGCCTTTTGCATTCAATTCAGATGCGATTTCTATGTTTCATCGCCAATGTGAAGGTCCAAGGGATACAGTAAACCTGCACTGGTGCATCGGAATTTAATACTGGTCTCCCAGGAGCCGCTCAAACCGAAAACTCTTAGAAGATTCACTCTTCTTGTACCTAAGTCGGCATTGTGCGTTTTGTATTCAATTCCGATGCGATTTCTATGTTTCATCGTGTATGTGAAGGTCCAAGGGATACAGTAAACTTGCACTGGTGCATCGGAATCTAATACTGGTCTCCCAGGAACCGCTCAAACCACAAGCTCTTAGAAGATTCACTCTTCTTGTACTTAAGTCGGCATTGTGCCTTTTGTATTCAATTCCGATGCGATATCTATGTTTCATCGTCAATGTGAAGGTCCAAGGGATACAGTAAACCTGCACAGGTGCATCGGAATCTAATACTGGTCTCCCAGGAACCGCTCAAACCACAAACTCTTAGAAGACTCACTCTTCCTATACTTAAGTTGGCATTGTGCCTTTTGCATTCAATTCCGATGCGATTTGTATGTTTCATCGTCAATGTGAAGGTCCGAGTGATACAGTAAACCTGCACTGGTGCATCGGAATCTAATACTGCTCTCCCAGGAGCCGCTCAAACCACAAACTCTTAGAAGATTCACTCTTCTTGTACTTAAGTCGGTATTGTGCATTTTGTATTCAATTCCGATGCGATTTCTATGTTTCATCGTCAATGTGAAGGTCCAAGGGATACAGTAAACCTGCACTGGTGCATCGGAATCTAATACTGGTCTCCCAGGAGCCACTCAAACCACAAACCCTTAGAAGATTCACTCTTCTTGTACTTAAGTCGGCATTGTGCATTTTGTATTCTATTCCGATGCGATTTTTATGTTTCATCGTCAATGTGAAGGTCCAAGGGATACAGTAAACCTGCACTGGTGCATCGGAATCTAATACTGGTCTCCCAGGAGCCGCTCAAACCACAAACTCTTAGAAGATTCACTCTTCTTGTACTTAAGTCGGCATTGTGCATTTTGTATTCAATTCCGATGCGATTTCTATGTTTCATCGTAAATGTGAAGGTCCAAGGGATACAGTAAACCTGCACTGGTGCATCGGAATCTAATACTGGTCTCCCAGGAGCCGCTCAAACCACAAACTCATAGAAAATTCACTCTTCATGCAATTAAGTCGGCATTGTGCCTTTTGCATTCAATTCAGATGCGATTTCTATGTTTCATCGCCAATGTGAAGGTCCAAGGGATACAGTAAACCTGCACTGGTGCATCGGAATTTAATACTAGTCTCCCAGGAGCCGCTCAAACCGAAAACTCTTAGAAGATTCACTCTTCTTGTACTTAAGTCGGCATTGTGCGTTTTGTATTCTATGCCGATGCGATTTTTAAGTTTCATCGTCAATGTGAAGGTCCAAGGGATACAGTAAACTTGCACTGGTGCATCGGAATCTAATACTGGTCTCCCAGGAACCGCTCAAACCACAAGCTCTTAGAAGATTCACTCTTCTTGTACTTAAGTCGGCATTGTGCCATTTGTATTCAATTCCGATGCGATATCTATGTTTCATCGTCAATGTGAAGCTCCAAGGGATACAGTAAACCTGCACTGGTGCATCGGAATCTAATACTGGTCTCCCAGGAGCCGCTCAGCCCACAAACTCTTAGAAGATTCACTCTTCTTGTACTAAAGTCGGCATTGTGCCTTTTGTATTCAATTCCGATGCGATTTCTATGTTTCATCGTCAATGTGAAGGTCCAAGGGATACAGTAAACCTGCACTGGTGCATCGGAATCTAATACTGGTCTCCCAGGAGACGCTCAAACCACAAACTCTTAGAAGATTCACTCTTCTTCTACTTAAGTCGGCATTGTGCCTTTTGTATTCAATTCAGATGCGATTTCTATGTTTCATCGTCAATGTGAAGGTCCAAGGGATACAGTAAACTTGCACTGGTGCATCGGAATCTAATACTGGTCTCCCAGGAGCCGCTCAGCCCACAAACTCTTAGAAGATTCACTCTTCTTGTACTAAAGTCGGCATTGTGCCTTTTGTATTCAATTCCGATGCGATTTCTATGTTTCATCGTCAATGTGAAGGTCCAAGGGATACAGTAAACCTGCACTGGTGCATCGGAATCTAATACTGGTCTCCCAGGAACCGCTCAAACCACAAACTCTTAGAAGACTCACTCTTCCTATACTTAAGTTGGCATTGTGCCTTTTGCATTCAATTCCGATGCGATTTCTATGTTTCATCGTCAATGTGAAGGTCCGAGTGATACAGTAAACCTGCACTGGTGCATCGGAATCTAATACTGCTCTCCCAGGAGCCGCTCAAACCACAAACTCTTAGAAGATTCACTCTTCTTGTACTTAAGTCGGTATTGTGCATTTTGTATTCAATTCCGATGCGATTTCTATGTTTCATCGTCAATGTGAAGGTCCAAGGGATACAGTAAACCTGCACTGGTGCATCGGAATCTAATACTGGTCTCCCAGGAGCCACTCAAACCACAAACCCTTAGAAGATTCACTCTTCTTGTACTTAAGTCGGCATTGTGCATTTTGTATTCTATTCCGATGCGATTTTTATGTTTCATCGTCAATGTGAAGGTCCAAGGGATACAGTAAACCTGCACTGGTGCATCGGAATCTAATACTGGTCTCCCAGGAGCCGCTCAAACCACAAACTCTTAGAAGATTCACTCTTCTTGTACTTAAGTCGGCATTGTGCATTTTGTATTCAATTCCGATGCGATTTCTATGTTTCATCGTAAATGTGAAGGTCCAAGGGATACAGTAAACCTGCACTGGTGCATCGGAATCTAATACTGGTCTCCCAGGAGCCGCTCAAACCACAAACTCATAGAAAATTCACTCTTCATGCAATTAAGTCGGCATTGTGCCTTTTGCATTCAATTCAGATGCGATTTCTATGTTTCATCGCCAATGTGAAGGTCCAAGGGATACAGTAAACCTGCACTGGTGCATCGGAATTTAATACTAGTCTCCCAGGAGCCGCTCAAACCGAAAACTCTTAGGAGATTCACTCTTCTTGTACTTAAGTCGGCATTGTGCGTTTTGTATTCTATGCCGATGCGATTTTTAAGTTTCATCGTCAATGTGAAGGTCCAAGGGATACAGTAAACTTGCACTGGTGCATCGGAATCTAATACTGGTCTCCCAGGAACAGCTCAAACCACAAGCTCTTAGAAGATTCACTCTTCTTGTACTTAAGTCGGCATTGTGCCATTTGTATTCAATTCCGATGCGATATCTATGTTTCATCGTCAATGTGAAGCTCCAAGGGATACAGTAAACCTGCACTGGTGCATCGGAATCTAATACTGGTCTCCCAGGAGCCGCTCAGCCCACAAACTCTTAGAAGATTCACTCTTCTTGTACTAAAGTCGGCATTGTGCCTTTTGTATTCAATTCCGATGCGATTTCTATGTTTCATCGTCAATGTGAAGGTCCAAGGGATACAGTAAACCTGCACTGGTGCTTCGGAATCTAATACTGGTCTCCCAGGAGACGCTCAAACCACAAACTCTTAGAAGATTCACTCTTCTTCTACTTAAGTCGGCATTGTGCCTTTTGTATTCAATTCAGATGCGATTTCTATGTTTCATCGTCAATGTGAAGGTCCAAGGGATACAGTAAACTTGCACTGGTGCATCGGAATCTAATACTGGTCTCCCAGGAGCCGCTCAGCCCACAAACTCTTAGAAGATTCACTCTTCTTGTACTAAAGTCGGCATTGTGCCTTTTGTATTCAATTCCGATGCGATTTCTATGTTTCATCGTCAATGTGAAGGTCCAAGGGATACAGTAAACCTGCACTGGTGCATCGGAATCTAATACTGGTCTCCCAGGAGAAGCTCAAACCACAAACTCTTAGAAGATTCACTCTTCTTCTACTTAAGTCGGCATTGTGACTTTTGTATTCAATTCCGATGCGATTTCTATGTTTCATCGTCAATGTGAAGGTCCAAGGGATACAGTAAACTTGCACTGGTGCATTGTAATCTAATACTGGTCTCCCAGGAGCCGCTCAAACCACAAACTCTTAGAAGATTCACTCTTATTGTACTTAAGTCGGCATTGTGCATTTTGTATTCAATTCCGATGCGATTTCTATGTTTCATCGTCAATGTTTAGGTCCAAGGGATACAGTAAACCTGCACTGGTGCATCGGAATCTAATACTGGTCTCCCAGGAGCCGCTCTTACCACAAACTCTTAGCAGATTCACTCTTCTTGTAATTAAGTCGGCATTGTGCCTTTTGCATTCAATTCAGATGCGATTTCTATGTTTCATCCTCAATGGGAAGGTCCAAGGGATACATAAAACCTGCACTGGTGCATCGGAATCTAATACTGGTCTCCCAGGAGCCGCTCAAACCACAAACTCTTAGAAGATTCACTCTTCTTGTACTTAAGTCGGCATTGTGCATTTTGTATTCAATTCCGATGCGATTTCTATGCTTCTTCATAAATGTGAAGGTCCAAGGGATACAGTAAACCTGCACTGGTGCATCGGAATCTAATACTGCTCTCCCCGGAGCCGCTCAATCCACAAACCCTTATAAGATTCACTCTTCCTATACTTATGTCGGCATTGTGCCTTTTGTATTCAATTCCGATGCGATTTCTATGTTTCATCGCCAATGTGAAGGTGCGAGGGATACAGTAAACCTGCACTGGTGCATCGGAATCTAATACTGGTCTCCCAGGAGCCGCTCAAACCACAAACTCTGAGAAGATTCACTCTACCTATACTTAAGTCGGCATTGTGCCTTTTGCATTCAATTCCGATGCGATTTCTATGTTTCATCGTCAATGTGAAGGTCCAAGGGATACAGTAAACCTGCACTGGTGCATCGGAATCTAATACTGGTCTCCCAGGAGCCGCTCAAACCACAAACTCTTAGAAGATTCACTCTTCTTGTACTTAAGTCGGCATTGTGCATTTTGTATTCAATTCCGATGCGATTTCTATGTTTCATCGTCAATGTGAAGGTCCAAGGGATACAGGAAACCTGCACTGGTGCATCGGAACCTAATACTGGTCTCCCAAGAGCCGCTCAAACCACAAACTCTTAGAAGATTCACTCTTCTTGTACTTAAGTCGGCATTGTGCCTTTTGTATTCTATGCCGATGCGATTTTTAAGTTTCATCGTCAATGTGAAGGTCCAAGGGATACAGTAAACTTGCACTGGTGCATCGGAATCTAATACTGGTCTCCCAGGAACCGCTCAAACCACAAGCTCTTAGAAGATTCACTCTTCTTGTACTTAAGTCGGCATTGTGCCATTTGTATTCAATTCCGATGCGATATCTATGTTTCATCGTCAATGTGAAGCTCCAAGGGATACAGTAAACCTGCACTGGTGCATCGGAATCTAATACTGGTCTCCCAGGAGCCGCTCAGCCCACAAACTCTTAGAAGATTCACTCTTCTTGTACTAAAGTCGGCATTGTGCCTTTTGTATTCAATTCCGATGCGATTTCTATGTTTCATCGTCAATGTGAAGGTCCAAGGGATACAGTAAACCTGCACTGGTGCATCGGAATCTAATACTGGTCTCCCAGGAGACGCTCAAACCACAAACTCTTAGAAGATTCACTCTTCTTCTACTTAAGTCGGCATTGTGCCTTTTGTATTCAATTCAGATGCGATTTCTATGTTTCATCGTCAATGTGAAGGTCCAAGGGATACAGTAAACTTGCACTGGTGCATCGGAATCTAATACTGGTCTCCCAGGAGCCGCTCAGCCCACAAACTCTTAGAAGATTCACTCTTCTTGTACTAAAGTCGGCATTGTGCCTTTTGTATTCAATTCCGATGCGATTTCTATGTTTCATCGTCAATGTGAAGGTCCAAGGGATACAGTAAACCTGCACTGGTGCATCGGAATCTAATACTGGTCTCCCAGGAGAAGCTCAAACCACAAACTCTTAGAAGATTCACTCTTCTTCTACTTAAGTCGGCATTGTGACTTTTGTATTCAATTCCGATGCGATTTCTATGTTTCATCGTCAATGTGAAGGTCCAAGGGATACAGTAAACTAGCACTGGTGCATTGTAATCTAATACTGGTCTCCCAGGAGCCGCTCAAACCACAAACTCTTAGAAGATTCACTCTTATTGTACTTAAGTCGGCATTGTGCATTTTGTATTCAATTCCGATGCGATTTCTATGTTTCATCGTCAATGTTTAGGTCCAAGGGATACAGTAAACCTGCACTGGTGCATCGGAATCTAATACTGGTCTCCCAGGAGCCGCTCTTACCACAAACTCTTAGCAGATTCACTCTTCTTGTAATTAAGTCGGCATTGTGCCTTTTGCATTCAATTCAGATGCGATTTCTATGTTTCATCCTCAATGGGAAGGTCCAAGGGATACATAAAACCTGCACTGGTGCATCGGAATCTAATACTGGTCTCCCAGGAGCCGCTCAAACCACAAACTCTTAGAAGATTCACTCTTCTTGTACTTAAGTCGGCATTGTGCATTTTGTATTCAATTCCGATGCGATTTCTATGCTTCTTCATAAATGTGAAGGTCCAAGGGATACAGTAAACCTGCACTGGTGCATCGGAATCTAATACTGCTCTCCCCGGAGCCGCTCAATCCACAAACCCTTATAAGATTCACTCTTCCTATACTTATGTCGGCATTGTGCCTTTTGTATTCAATTCCGATGCGATTTCTATGTTTCATCGCCAATGTGAAGGTGCGAGGGATACAGTAAACCTGCACTGGTGCATCGGAATCTAATACTGGTCTCCCAGGAGCCGCTCAAACCACAAACTCTGAGAAGATTCACTCTACCTATACTTAAGTCGGCATTGTGCCTTTTGCATTCAATTCCGATGCGATTTCTATGTTTCATCGTCAATGTGAAGGTCCAAGGGATACAGTAAACCTGCACTGGTGCATCGGAATCTAATACTGGTCTCCCAGGAGCCGCTCAAACCACAAACTCTTAGAAGATTCACTCTTCTTGTACTTAAGTCGGCATTGTGCATTTTGTATTCAATTCCGATGCGATTTCTATGTTTCATCGTCAATGTGAAGGTCCAAGGGATACAGGAAACCTGCACTGGTGCATCGGAACCTAATACTGGTCTCCCAAGAGCCGCTCAAACCACAAACTCTTAGAAGATTCACTCTTCTTGTACTTAAGTCGGCATTGTGCCTTTTGTATTCTATGCCGATGCGATTTTTAAGTTTCATCGTCAATGTGAAGGTCCAAGGGATACAGTAAACCAGCACTGGTGCATCGGAATCTAATACTGGTCTCCCAGGAGCCGCTCAAACCACCAACTCTTAGAAGATTCACTCTTATTGTACTTAAGTCGGCATTGTGCATTTTGTATTCAATTCCGATGCGATTTCTATGTTTCATCGCCAATGTGAAGGTGCGAGGGATACAATAAACCTGCACTGGTGCATCGGAATCTAATACTGGTCTCCCAGGAGCCGCTCAAACCACAAACTCATAGAAAATTCACTCTTCTTGCAATTAAGTCGGCATTGTGCCTTTTGCATTCAATTCAGATGCGATTTCTATGTTTCATCGCCAATGTGAAGGTCCAAGGCATACACTAAACCTGCACTGGTGCATCGGAATTTAGTACTGGTCTCCCAGGAGCCGCTCAAACCAAAACTCTTAGAAGATTCACTCTTCTTGTACCTAAGTCGGCATTGTGCGTTTTGTATTCAATTCCGATGCGATTTCTATGTTTCATCGTGTATGTGAAGGTCCAAGGGATACAGTAAACTTTCACTGGTGCATCGGAATCTAATACTGGTCTCCCAGGAACCGCTCAAACCACAAGCTCTTAGAAGATTCACTCTTCTTGTACTTAAGTCGGCATTGTGCCTTTTGTATTCAATTCCGATGCGATATCTATGTTTCATCGTCAATGTGAAGGTCCAAGGGATACAGTAAACCTGCACTGGTGCATCGGAATCTAATACTGGTCTCCCAGGAGCCGCTCAGCCCACAAACTCTTAGACGATTCACTCTTCTTGTACTAAAGTCGGCATTGTGCCTTTTGTATTCAATTCCGATGCGATTTCTATGTTTCATCGTCAATGTGAAGGTCCAAGGGATACAGTAAACCTGCACTGGTGCATCGGAATCTAATACTGGTCTCCCAGGAGACGCTCAAACCACAAACTCTTAGAAGATTCACTCTTCTTCTACTTAAGTCGGCATTGTGCCTTTTGTATTCAATTCCGATGCTATTTCTATGTTTCATCGTCAATGTGAAGGTCCAAGGGATACAGTAAACTTGCACTGGTGCATCGGAATCTAATACTGGTCTCCCAGGAGCCGCTCAGCCCACAAACTCTTAGAAGATTCACTATTCTTGTACTAAAGTCGGCATTGTGCTTTTGTATTCAATTCCGATGCGATTTCTATGTTTCATCGTCAATGTGAAGGTCCAAGGGATACAGTAAACTTGCACTGGTGCATCGGAATCTAATACTGGTCTCCCAGGAGCCGCTCAAACCACAAACTCTTAGAAGATTCACTCTTCTTGTACTTAAGTCGGCATTGTGCGTTTTGTATTCAATTCCGATGCGATTTCTATGCTTCTTCATAAATGTGAAGGTCCAAGGGATACAGTAAACCTGCACTGGTGCATCGGAATCTAATACTGCTCTCCCCGGAGCCGCTCAATCCACAAACCCTTATAAGATTCACGCTTCCTATACTTATGTCGGCATTGTGCCTTTTGTATTCAATTCCGATGCGATTTCTATGTTTCATCGCCAATGTGAAGGTGCGAGGGATACAGTAAACCTGCACTGGTGCATCGGAATCTAATACTGGTCTCCCAGGAGCCGCTCAAACCACAAACTCATAGAAGATTCCCTCTTCTTGTACTTAAGTCGGAAATGTGCCTTTTGTATTCAATTCCGATGCGATTTCTATGTTTCATCGTCAATGTAAAGGTCCAAGGGATACAGTAAATCAGCACTGGTGCATCGGAATCTAATACTGGTCTCCCAGGAGCCGCTCAAACCACAAACTCTTAGAAGATTCACTCTTCTTGTACTTAAGTCGGCATTGTGCATTTTGTATTCAATTCCGATGCGATTTCTATGTTTCATCGTCAATGTGAAGGTCCAAGGGATACTGTAGACCTGCACTGGTGCATCGGAATGTAATACTGGTCTCCCAAGAGCCGCTCAAACCACAAACTCTTAGAAGATTCACTCTTCTTGTACTTAAGTCGGCATTGTGCATTTTGTATTCTATTCCGATGCGATTTTTATGTTTCATCGTCAATGTGAAGGTCCAAGGGATACAGTAAATCAGCACTGGTGCATCGGAATCTAATACTGGTCTCCCAGGAGCCGCTCAAACCACAAACTCTTAGAAGATTCACTCTTATTGTACTTAAGTCGGCATTGTGCATTTTGTATTCAATTCCGATGCGAATTCTATGTTTTATCGTCAATGTGAAGGTCCAAGGGATACAGTAAACCTGCACTGGTGCATCGGAATCTAATACGGGTGTCCCAGGAGCCGCTCAAACCACAACCTCTTAGAAGATTCACTCTTCTTGTACTTAAGTCGGCATTGTTAATTTTGTATTCAATTCCGATGCGATATCTATGTTTCATCGTCAATGTGAAGGTCCAAGGGATATAGTAAACCTGCGCTGGTGCATCGGAATCTAATACTGGTCTCCCAGGAGCCGCTCAAACCACAACCTCTTAGAAGATTCACTCTTCCTACACTTAAGTCGGCATTGTGCCTTTTGTATTCAATTCCGAAGCGATTTCTATGTTTCATCGTCAATGTGAAGGTCCAAGGGATACAGTAAACCTGCACTGGTGCATCGGAATCTAATACTGCTCTCGCAGGAGCCGCTCAAACCACAACATCTTAGAAGATTCACTCTTCTTGTACTTAAGTCGGCATTGTGCCTTTTGCATCAATTCAGAAGCGATTTCTATGTTTCATCGCCAATGTGAAGGTCCAAGGGATACAGTAAACCTGCACTGGTGCATCGGAATTTAATACTGGTCTCCCAGGAGCCGCTCAAACCGAAAACTCTTAGAAAATTCACTCTTCTTGTACTTAAGTCGGCATTGTGCGTTTTGTATTCAATTCCGATGCGATTTCTATGTTTCATCGTGTATGTGAAGGTCCAAGGGATACAGTAAACTTGCACTGGTGCATCGGAATCTAATACTGGTCTCCCAGGAACCGCTCAAACCTCAAACTCTTAGAAGATTCACTCTTCTTGTACTTAAGTCGGCATTGTGCCTTTTGTATTCAATTCCGATGCGATATCTATGTTTCATCGTCAATGTGAGGGTCCAAGGGATACAGTAAACCTGCACTGGTGCATCGGAATCTAATACTGGTCTCCCAGGAGCCGCTCAGCCCACAAACTCTTAGAAGATTCACTCTTCTTGTACTAAAGTCGGCATTGTGCCTTTTGTATTCCATTCCGATGCGATTTCTATGCTTCATCGTCAATGTGAAGGTCCAAGGGATACAGTAAACCTGCACTGGTGCATCGGAATCTAATACTGGTCTCCCAGGAGACGCTCAAACCACAAACTCTTAGAAGATTCACTCTTCTTCTACTTAAGTCGGCATTGTGCCTTTTGTATTCAATTCCGATGCGATTTTTATGTTTCATCGTCAATGTGAAGGTCCAAGGGATACAGGAAACCTTCACTGGTACATCGGAACCTAATACTGGTCTCCCAGGAGCCGCTCAAACCACAAACTCTTAGAAGATTCACTCTTTTTGTAATTAAGTCGGCACTGTGCCTTTTGCATTCAATTCAGATGCGATTTCTATGTTTCATCCTCAATGGGAAGGTCCAAGGGATACATAAAACCTGCACTGGTGCATCGGAATCTAATACTGGTCTCCCAGGAGCCGCTCAAACCACAAACTCTTAGAAGATTCACTCTTCTTGTACTTAAGTCGGCATTGTGCATTTTGTATTCAATTCCGATGCGATTTCTATGCTTCTTCATAAATGTGAAGGTCCAAGGGATACAGTAAACCTGCACTGGTGCATCGGAATCTAATACTGCTCTCCCAGGAGCCGCTCAATCCACAAACTCTTAGAAGATTCACTCTTCCTATACTTATGTCGGCATTGTGCCTTTTGTATTCAATTCCGATGCGATTTCTATGTTTCATCGCCAATGTGAAGGTGCGAGGGATACAGTAAACCTGCACTGGTGCATCGGAATCTAATACTGGTCTCCCAGGAGCCGCTCAAACCACAAACTCATAGAAGATTCACTCTTCTTGTACTTAAGTCGGAAATGTGCCTTTTGTATTCAATTCCGATGCGATTTCTATGTTTCATCGTCAATGTAAAGGTCCAAGGGATACAGTAAATCAGCACTGGTGCATCGGAATCTAATACTGGTCTCCCAGGAGCCGCTCAAACCACAAACTCTGAGAAGATTCACTCTACCTATACTTAAGTCGGCATTGTTCCTTTTGTATTCAATTCCGATGCGATTTTTATGTTTCATCGTCAATGTGAAGGTCCTAGGGATACAGTAATCCTGCACTGGGGCATCGGAATCTAATACTGGTCTCCCAGGAGCCGCTCAAACCACAAACTCTTAGAAGATTCACTCTTATTGTACTTAAGTCGGCATTGTGCATTTTGTATTCAATTCCGATGCGATTTCTATGTTTCATCGTCAATGTGAAGGTCCAAGGGATACAGTAAACCTGCACTGGTGCATCGGAATCTAATACGGGTGTCCCAGGAGCCGCTCAAACCACAAACTCTTAGAAGATTCACTCTTCTTGTACTTAAGTCGGCATTGTGCCTTTTGTATTCAATTCCGATGCGATATCTATGTTTCATCGTCAATGTGAAGGTCCAAGGGATACAGTAAACCTGCACTGGTGCATCGGAATCTAATACTGATCCCCCAGGAGCCGCTCAAACCACAAACTCTTGGAAGATTCACTCTTCTTGTACTTAGGTCGGCATTGTGCTTTTTGTATTCAATTCTGATGCGATTTCTATGCTTCATCGTCAATGTGAATGTCCAAGGGATACAGTAAACCTGCACTGGTGCATCGGAATCTAATACTGGTTTCCCAGGAGCCGCTTGAACCACAAACTCTTAGAAGATTCACTCTTATTGTACTTAAGTCGGCATTGTGCATTTTGTATTCAATTCCGATGCGATTTCTATGTTTCATCGTCAATGTGAAGAGCCAAGGGTTACAGTAAACCTGCACTGGTGCATCGGAATCTAATACTGGTCTCCCAGGAGCCGCTCAAACGACAAACTCTTAGAAGATTCACTCTTCTTGTAATTAAGACGGCATTGTGCCTTTTGTATTCAATTCCGATGCGATTTCTATGTTTCATCGTCAATGTGAAGGTCCAAGGGATACAGTAAAACTGCACTGGTGCATCCGAATCTAATACTGGTCTCCCAGGAGCCGCTCAAACCACAACCTCTTAGAAGATTCACTCTTCCTACACTTAAGTCGGCATTGTGCCTTTTGTATTCAATTCCGATGCGATTTTTATGTGCATCGTCAATGTGAAGGTCCAAGGGATACAGTAAACCTGCACTGGTGAATCGGAATCTAATACGGGTGTCCCAGGAGCCGCTCAAACCACAACCTCTTAGAAGATTCACTCTTCTTGTACTTAAGTCGGCATTGTGCCTTTTGTATTCAATTCCGATGCGATATCTATGTTTCATCGTCAATGTGAAGGTCCAAGGGATACAGTAAACCTGCACTGGTGCATCGGAATCTAATACTGATCTCCCAGGAGACGCTCAAACCACAAACTCTTGGAAGATTCACTCTTCTTGTACTTAGGTCGGCATTGTGCTTTTTGTATTCAATTCCGATGCGATTTCTATGCTTCATCGTCAATGTGAATGTCCAAGGGATACAGTAAACCTGCACTGGTGCATCGGAATCTAATACTGGTTTCCCAGGAGCCGCTCAAACCACAAACACTTAGAAGATTCACTCTTATTGTACTTAAGTCGGCATTGTGCATTTTGTATTCAATTCCTATGCGAATTCTATGTTTCATCGTCAATGTGAAGATGCAAGGGATACAGTAAACCTGCACTGGTGCATCGGAATCTAATACTGGTCTCCCTGAGCCGCTCAAACCACAAACTCTTAGAAGATTCACTCTTCTTGTAATTAAGGCGGCATTGTGCCTTTTGTATTCAATTCCGATGCGATTTCTATGTTTCATCGTTAATGTGAAGGTCCAAGGGATACAGTAAACCTGCACTGGTGCATCGGAATCTAATACTGGTCTCCCAGGAGCCGCTCAAACCAAAAACTCTTAGAAGATTCACTCTTCCTATACTTAAGTCGGCATTGTGCCTTTTGTATTCAATTCCGATGCGATTTCTATGTTTCTTCGTCAATGTGATGGTCCAAGGGAAACAGTAAACCTGCACTGGTGCATCGGAATCTAATGCTGGTCTCCCAGGAGCCGCTCAAACCACAAACTTTTAGAAGATTCACTCTTCTTGTACTTAAGTCTGCCTTGAGCCTTTTGTATTCAATTCCGATGCGATTTCTATGTTTGATCGTCAATGTGAAGGTCCAACGGATACAGTAAACCTGCACTAGTTCATCGGAATCTAATACTGGTCTCCCAGGAGCCGCTCAAACCACAAACTCTTAGAAGATTCACTCTTCCTATACTTATGTCGGCATTGTGCCTTTTGTATTCAATTCCGATGCGATTTCTATGTTTCATCGCCAATGTGAAGGTGCGAGGCATACTGTAAACCTGCACTGGTGAATCGGAATCTAATACTGGTCTCACAGGAGCCGCTCAAACCACAAACTCATAGAAGATTCACTCTTCTTGTCCTTAAGTCGGCATTGTGCCTTTTGTAATCAATTCCGATGCGAAATCTATGTTTCATCGTCAATGTGAAGGTCCAAGGGATACAGTAAACCAGCACTGGTGCATCGGAATCTAATACTGGTCTCCCAGGAGCCGCTCAAACCACAAACTCTTACAAGATTCGCTCTTCTTGTACTTAAGTCGGCATTGTGCCTTTTGTATTCAATTCCGATGCGATTTCTATGCTTCATCGTCAATGTGAAGGTCCAAGGGATACAGTAAACCTGCACTGGTGCATCGGAATCTAATACTGGTCTCCCAGGAGACGCTCAAACCACAAACTCTCAGAAGATTCATTCTTCTTGTACTTAAGTCGGCATTATGCCTTTTGTATTCAATTCCGATGCGATTTCTATGTTTCATCGTCAATGTGAAGGTCCAAGGGATACAGTAAACCTGCACAGGTGCAGAGGAATCCAATACTGGTCTCCCAGGAGCCGCTCAAACCACAAACTCTTAGAAGATTCACACTTCTTGTACTTAAGTCGGCCTTGTGCCTTTCGTATTCAATTCCGACGCGATTTCTATGTTTCATCGTCAATGGGAAGGTCCAAGGGATACAGTAAACCTGCGCTGGTGCATCGGAATCTAATACTGGTCTCCCAGGAGCCGATCAAACCACAAACTCTTAGAAGATTCACTCTTCTTGTACTTAAGATGGCATTGTGCCTTTTGTATTCTATTCCGATGCGATTTTTATGTTTCATCGACAATGTGAAGGTCCAAGGGATACAGTAAACCAGCACTGGTGCATCGTAATCTAATACTGGTCTCCCAGGAGCCGCTCAAACCACAAACTCTTAGAAGATTCGCTCTTCTTGTACTTAAGTCGGCATTGTGCCTTTTGTATTCAATTCCGATGCGATTTCTATGTTTCATCGTCAATGTGAAGGTCCAAGGGATACAGTAAACCTGCACTGGTGCATCGGAATCTAATACTGGTCTCCCAGGAGACGCTCAAACCACAAACTCTCAGAAGATTCACTCTTCTTGTACTTAAGTCGGCATTATGCCTTTTGTATTCAATTCCGATGCGATATCTATGTTTCATCGTCAATGTGAAGGTCCAAGGGATAAAGTAAACCTGCACTGGTGCATCGGAATCCAATTCAGGTCTCCCAGGAGCCGCTCAAACCACAACCTCTTGGAAGATTCACTCTTCTTGTAGTTAGGTCGGCATTGTGCTTTTTGTATTCAATTCCGATGCGATTTCTATGCTTCATCGTCAATGTGAATGTCCAAGGGATACAGTAAACCTGCACTGGTGCATCGGAATCTAATACTGGTTTCCCAGGAGCCGCTCAAACCACAAACTCTTAGAAGATTCACTCTTATTGTACTTAAGTCGGCATTGTGCATTTTGTATTCAATTCCGATGGATTTCTATGTTTCATCGTCAATGTGAAGATCCAAGGGATACAGTAAACCTGCACTGGTGCATCGGAATCTAATACTGGTCTCCCAGGAGCCGCTCAAACCACAAACTCTTAGAAGATTCACTCTTCTTGTAATTAAGACGGCATTGTTCCTTATGTATTCAATTCCGATGCGATTTCTATGTTTCATCGTCAATGTGAAGGTCCAAGGGATACAGTAAACCTGCACTGGTGCATCGGAATCTAATACTGGTCTCCCAGGAGCCGCTCAAACCACAACCTCTTAGAAGATTCACTCTTCCTACACTTAAGTCGGCATTGTGCATTTTGTTTTCAATTCCGATGCGATTTCTATTTTTCATCGTCAATGTGAAGGTCCAAGGGTTACAGTAAACCTGCACTGGTGCATCGGAATCTAATACTGGTCTCCCAGGAGCCGCTCAAACCACAAACACTTAGAAGATTCACTATTCCTATACTTAAGTTGGCATTGTGCCTTTTGTATTCAATTCCGATGCGATATCTATGTTTCATCGTCAATGTGAAGGTCGAAGGGATACAGTAAACCTGCACTGTTGCATCGGAATCTAATACTGGTCTCCCAGGAGCTGATCAAACCACAAACTCTTGGAAGATTCACTCTTCTTGTACTTAAGATGGCATTGTGCCTTTTGTATTCTATTCCGATGCGATTTTTATGTTTCATCGTCAATGTGAAGGTCCAAGGGATACAGTAAACCTGCACTGGTGCATCGGAATCTAATACGGGTGTCCCAGGAGCCGCTCAAACCACAACCTCTTAGAAGATTCATTCTTCTTGTACTTAAGTCGGCATTGTGCCTTTTGTATTCAATTCCGATGCGATTTTTATGTTTCATCGTCAATGTGAAGGTCCAAGGGATACAGTAAACCTGCACTGGTGCATCGGAATCTAATACTGATCTCCCAGGAGCCGCTCAAACCACAAACTCTTGGAAGATTCACTCTTCTTGTACTTAGGTCGGCATTGTGCATTTTGGATTCAATTCCGATGCGATTTCTATGCTTCATCGTCAATGTGAATGTCCAAGGGATACAGAAAAACCTGCACTGGTGCATCGGAATCTAATACTGGTTTCCCAGGAGCCGCTCAAACCACAAACACTTAGAAGATTCACTCTTATTGTACTTAAGTCGGCATTGTTCATTTTGTATTCAATTCCGATGCGATTTCTATGTTTCATCGTCAATGTGAAGATCCAAGGGATACAGTAAACCTGCACTGGTGCATCGGAATCTAATACTGGTCTCCCAGGAGCCGCTCAAACCACAAACTCTTAGAAGATTCACTCTTCTTGTAATTATGGCGGCATTGTGCCTTTTGTATTCAATTCCGATGCGATTTCTATGTTTCATCGTCAATGTGAAGGTCCAAGGGATACAGTAAACCTGCACTGGTGCATCGGAATCTAATACTGGTCTCCCAGGAGCCGCTCAAACCACAAACTCTTAGAAGATTCACTCTTCCTATACATAAGTCGGCATTGTGCCTTTTGTATTCAATTCCGATGCGATTTCTATGTTTCATCGTCAATGTGAAGGTCCAACGGATACAGTAAACCTGCACTGGTTCATCGGAATCTAATACTGGTCTCCCAGGAGCCGCTCCAACCACAAACTCTTAGAAGATTCACTCTTCCTATACTTATGTCGGCATTGTGCCTTTTGTAGTAAATTCCGATGCGATTTCTATGTTTCATCGCCAATGTGAAGGTGCGAGGGATACTGTAAACCTGCACTGGTGAATCGGAATCGAATACTGGTCTTCCAGGAGCCGCTCAAACCACAAACTCTCAGAAGATTCACTCTACTTGTACTTAAGTCGGCATTATGCCTCTTGTATTCAATTCCGATGCGATTTCTATGTTTCATCGTCAATGTGAAGGTCCAAGGGATACAGTAAACCTGCACAGGTGCTGAGGAATCCAATACTGGTCTCCCAGAAGCCGCTCAAACCACAAACTCTTAGAAGATTCACACTTCTTGTACTTAAGTAGGCCTTGTGCCTTTCGTATTCAATTCCGACACGATTTCTATGTTTCATCGTCAATGGGAAGGTCCAAGGGATACAGTAAACCTGCTTTGGTGCATCGGAATCTAATACTGGTCTCCCAGGAGCCGATCAAACCACAAACTCTTAGAAGATTCACTCTTCTTGTACTTAAGATGGCATTGTGCCTTTTGTATTCTATTCCGATGCGATTTTTATGTTTCATCGTCAATGTGAAGGTCCAAGGGATGCAGTAAACCTGCACTGGTGCATCGGAATCTAATACGGGTGTCCCAGGAGCGGCTCAAACCACAACCTCTTAGAAGATTCACTCTTCTTGTACTTAAGTCGGCATTGTGCCTTTTGTATTAAATTCCGATGCGATATCTATGTTTCATCGTCAATGTGAAGGTCCAAGGGATACAGTAAACCTGCACTGGTGCATCGGAATCTAATACTGATCTCCCAGGAGCCGCTCAAACCACAAACTCTTGGAAGATTCACTCTTCTTGTACTTAGGTCGGCATTGTGCTTTTTGTATTCAATTCCGATGCGATTTCTATGCTTCATCGTCAATGTGAAGGTCCAAGGGATACAGTAAACCTGCACTGGTGCATCGGACTCTAATACTGGTTTCCCAGGAGCCGCTCAAACCACAACCTCTTAGAAGCTTCACTCTTCCTGTAATTGAGTCGGCATTGTGCCTTTTGCTTTCAATTCCGATGCGATTTCTACGTTTCATCGTCAATGTGAAGGTCCAAGGGATACAGTAAACCTGCACTGGTGCATCGGAATCTAATACTGGTCTCCCAGGAGCCGCTCAAACAACAAACTCTTAGAAGATTCACTCTCCTTGTACTTAAGTCGGCATTGTGCATTTAGTATTCAATTCCGATGCGATTTTTATGTTTCATCGTGAATGTGAAGCTCCAAGGGATACAGTAAACCTGCACTGGTGCATCGGAATCTAATACTGGTCTCCCATTAACCGCTCAAACCACAAACTCTTAGAAGATTCACTCTTCTTGTACTTAGGTCGGCATTGTGCCTTTTGTATTCAATTCCGATGCGATTTCTATGCTTCTTCGTAAATGTGAAGGTCCAAAGGATACAGTAAACCTACACTGGTGCATCGGAATCTAATACTGGTCTCCCAGGAGCCGCTCAAACCACAAACTCTTAGAAGATTCACTCTTCCTATACTTATGTCGGCATTGTGCCTTTTGTATTCAATGACGGTGCGATTTCTATGTTTCATCGCCAATGTGAAGGTGCGAGGGATACAGTAAACCGGCACTGGTGCATCGGAATCTAATACTGGTCTCCCAGGAGCCGCTCAAACCACAAACTCATAGAAGATTCACTCTTCTTGTACTTAAGTCGGCATTGTGCATTTTGCATTCAATTCCGATGCTATTTGTATGTTTCATCGTCAATGTGAAAGTCCAAGGGATACAGTAAACCTGCACTGGTGCATCGGAATCTAATACTGGTCTCCCAGGAGCGGCTCAAACCACAAACTTTTAGAAGATTCACTCTTCTTGTACTTAAGTCTGCCTTGAGCCTTTTGTATTTAATTCCGATGCGATTTCTATGTTTCATCGTCAATGTGAAGGTCCAACGGATACAGTAAACCAGCACTGGTTCATCGGAATCTAATACTGGTCTCCCAGGAGCCGCTCCAACCACAAACTCTTAGAAGATTCACTCTTCCTATACTTATGTCGGCATTGTGCCTTTTGTAGTAAATTCCGATGCGATTTCTATGTTTCATCGCCAATGTGAAGGTGCGAGGGATACTGTAAACCTGCACTGGTGAATCGGAATCTAATACTGGTCTTCCAGGAGCCGCTCAAACCACAAACTCTCAGAAGATTCACTCTACTTGTACTTAAGTCGGCATTATGCCTTTTGTATTCAATTCCGATGCGATTTCTATGTTTCATCGTCAATGTGAAGGTCCAAGGGATACAGTAAACCTGCACAGGTGCTGAGGAATCCAATACTGGTCTCCCAGAAGCCGCTCAAACCACAAACTCTTAGAAGATTCACACTTCTTGTACTTAAGTAGGCCTTGTGCCTTTCGTATTCAATTCCGACACGATTTCTATGTTTCATCGTCAATGGGAAGGTCCAAGGGATACAGTAAACCTGCTTTGGTGCATCGGAATCTAATACTGGTCTCCCAGGAGCCGATCAACCCACAAACTCTTAGAAGATTCACTCTTCTTGTACTTAAGATGGCATTGTGCCTTTTGTATTCTATTCCGATGCGATTTTTATGTTTCATCGTCAATGTGAAGGTCCAAGGGATGCAGTAAACCTGCACTGGTGCATCGGAATCTAATACGGGTGTCCCAGGAGCGGCTCAAACCACAACCTCTTAGAAGATTCACTCTTCTTGTACTTAAGTCGGCATTGTGCCTTTTGTATTCAATTCCGATGCGATATCTATGTTTCATCGTCAATGTGAAGGTCCAAGGGATACAGTAAACCTGCACTGGTGCATCGGAATCTAATACTGATCTCCCAGGAGCCGCTCAAACCACAAACTCTTGGAAGATTCACTCTTCTTGTACTTAGGTCGGCATTGTGCATTTTGGATTCAATTCCGATGCGATTTCTATGCTTCATCGTCAATGTGAAGGTCCAAGGGATACAGTAAACCTGCACTGGTGCATCGGACTCTAATACTGGTTTCCCAGGAGCCGCTCAAACCACAACCTCTTAGAAGCTTCACTCTTCCTGTAATTGAGTCGGCATTGTGCCTTTTGCTTTAAATTCCGATGCGATTTCTATGTTTCATCGTCAATGTGAAGGTCCAAGGGATACAGTAAACCTGCACTGGTGCATCGGACTCTAATACTGGTCTCCCAGGAGCCGCTCAAACCACAAACTCTTAGAAGATTCACTCTCCTTGTACTTAAGTCGGCATTGTGCATTTAGTATTCAATTCCGATGCGATTTTTATGTTTCATCGTGAATGTGAAGCTCCAAGGGATACAGTAAACCTGCACTGGTGCATCGGAATCTAATACTGGTCTCCCATTAACCGCTCAAACCACAAACTCTTAGAAGATTCACTCTTCTTGTACTTAGGTCGGCATTGTGCCTTTTGTATTCAATTCCGATGCGATTTCTATGCTTCTTCGTAAATGTGAAGGTCCAAAGGATACAGTAAACCTGCACTGGTGCATCGGAATCTAATACTGGTCTCCCAGGAGCCGCTCAAACCACAAACTCTTAGAAGATTCACTCTTCCTATACTTATGTCGGCATTGTGCCTTTTGTATTCAATGACGGTGCGATTTCTATGTTTCATCGCCAATGTGAAGGTGCGAGGGATACAGTAAACCGGCACTGGTGCATCGGAATCTAATACTGGTCTCCCAGGAGCCGCTCAAACCACAAACTCATAGAAGATTCACTCTTCTTGTACTTAAGTCGGCATTGTGCCTTTTGCATTCAATTCCGATGCTATTTGTATGTTTTATCGTCAATGTGAAAGTCCAAGGGACACAGTAAACCTGCACTGGTGCATCGGAATCTAATACTGCTCTCCCAGGAGCCGCTCAAACCACAAACTCTTAGAAGATTCACTCTTCTTGTACTTAAGTCGGCATTGTGCGTTTGTATTCAATTCCGAATCGATTTCCATGTTTCATCGTGAATGTGAATTTCCAAGGGATACAGTAAACCTGCACTGCTGCATCAGAATCTAATACTGGTCTCCCAGGAGCCGCTCAATCCACAAACTCTTAGAAGATTCACTCTTCCTATACTTATGTCGGCCTTGTGCCTTTTGTATTCAATTCCGATGCGATTTCTATGTTTCATCGCCAATATGAAGGTGCGAGGGATACAGTAAACCTGCACTTGTGCATCGGAATCTAATACTGGTCTCCCAGGAGCCTCTCAAACTCATAGAAGATTCACTCTTCTTGTACTTAAGTCGGCATTGTGCCTTTTGTATTCAATTCCGATTCGATTTCTATGTTTCATCGCCAATATGAAGGTGCGAGGGACACACTAAACCTGCACTGGTGCATCGGAATCTAATACTGGTCTCCCAGGAGCCGCTCAAACCACAAACTCTGAGAAGATTCACTCTTCCTATACTTAAGTCGGCATTGTGCATTTTGTATTCAATTCCGATGCGATTTCTATGTTTCATCGTCAATGTGAAGGTCCAAGGGATACAGTAAACCTGCACTGGTGCATCGGAATCTAATACTGGTCTCCCAGGAGCCGCTCAATCCACAAACTCTTAGAAGATTCACTCTTCCTATACTTATGTCGGCATTGTGCCTTATGTATTCAATTATGATGCGATTTCTATGTTTCATTGCCAATGTGAAGGTCCAAGGGATACAGTAAACCTGCACTGGTGCATCGGAATCTAATACTGGTCTCCCAGGAGACGCTCAAACCACAAACTCTCAGAAGATTCACTCTACTTGTACTTAAGTCGGCATTATGCCTTTTGTATTCAATTCCGATGCGATTTCTATGTTTCATCGTCAATGTGAAGGTCCAAAGGATACAGTAAACCTGCACAGGTGCAGAGGAATCCCATACTGGTCTCCCAGAAGCCGCTCAAACCACAAACTCTTAGAAGATTCACACTTCTTGTACTTAAGTTGGCCTTGTGCCTTTCGTATTCAATTCCGACGCGATTTCTATGTTTCATCGTCAATGGGAAGGTCCAAGGGATACAGTAAACCTGCTTTGGTGCATCGGAATCTAATACTGGTCTCCCAGGAGCCGATCAAACCACAAATTCTTAGAAGATTCACTCTTCTTGTACTTAAGATGGCATTGTGCCTTTTGTATTCTATTCCGATGCGATTTTTATGTTTCATCGTCAATGTGAAGGTCCAAGGGATGCAGTAAACCTGCACTGGTGCATCGGAATCTAATACGGGTGTCCCAGGAGCGGCTCAAACCACAACCTCTTAGAAGATTCACTCTTCTTCTACTTAAGTCGGCATTGTGCCTTTTGTATTCAATTCCGATGCGATATCTATGTTTCATCGTCAATGTGAAGGTCCAAGGGATACAGTAAACCTGCACTGGTGCATCGGAATCTAATACTGATCTCCCAGGAGCCGCTCAAACCACAAACTCTTGGAAGATTCACTCTTCTTGTACTTAGGTCGGCATTGTGCTTTTTGTATTGAATTCCGATGCGATTTCTATGCTTCATCGTCAATGTGAAGGTCCAAGGGATACAGTAAACCTGCACTGGTGCATCGGACTCTAATACTGGTTTCCCAGGAGCCGCTCAAACCACAACCTCTTAGAAGCTTCACTCTTCCTGTAATTAAGTCGGCATTGTGCCTTTTGCTTTCAATTCCGATGCGATTTCTATGTTTCATCGTCAATGTGAAGGTCCAAGGGATACAGTAAACCTGCACTGGTGCATCGGAATCTAATACTGGTCTCCCAGGAGCCGATCAAACCACAAATTCTTAGAAGATTCACTCTTCTTGTACTTAAGATGGCATTGTGCCTTTTGTATTCTATTGCGATGCGATTTTTATGTTTCATCGTCAATGTGAAGGTCCAAGGGATGCAGTAAACCTGCACTGGTGCATCGGAATCTAATACGGGTGTCCCAGGAGCGGCTCAAACCAAACCTCTTAGAAGATTCACTCTTCTTGTACTTAAGTCGGCATTGTGCCTTTTGTATTCAATTCCGATGCGATATCTATGTTTCATCGTCAATGTGAAGGTCCAAGGGATACAGTAAACCTGCACTGGTGCATCGGAATCTAATACTGATCTCCCAGGAGCCGCTCAAACCACAAACTCTTGGAAGATTCACTCTTCTTGTACTTAGGTCGGCATTGTGCTTTTTGTATTCAATTCCGATGCGATTTCTATGCTTCATCGTCAATGTGAAGGTCCAAGGGATACAGTAAACCTGCACTGGTGCATCGGAATCTAATACTGGTCTCCCATTAACCGCTCAAACCACAAACTCTTAGATGATTCACTCTTCTTGTACTTAGGTCGGCATTGTGCCTTTTGTATTCAATTCCGATGCGATTTCAATGCTTCTTCGTAAATGTGAAGGTCCAAAGGATACAGTAAACCTGCACTGGTGCATCGGAATCTAATACTGGTCTCCCAGGAGCCGCTCAAACCACAAACTCTTAGAACATTCACTCTTCCTATACTTATGTCGACATTGTGCCTTTTGTATTCAATTCCGGTGCGATTTCTATGTTTCATCGCCAATGTGAAGGTGCGAGGGATACAGTAAACCTGCACTGGTGCATCGGAATCTAATACTGGTCTCCCAGGAGCCGCTCAAACCACAAACTCATAGAAGATTCACTCTTCTTGTGCTTAAGTCGGCATTGTGCCTTTTGCATTCAATTCCGATGATATTTGTATGTTTCATCGTCAATGTGAAAGTCCAAGGGATACAGAAAACCTGCACTGGTGCATCGGAATCTAATACTGGTTTCCCAGGAGCCGCTCAAACCACAAACTCTTAGAAGATTCACTCTTCTTGTACTTAAGACGGCATTGTGCATTTGTATTCAATTCCGATGCGATTTCTATGTTCCATCGTGAATGTGAAGGTCCAAGGGATACAGTAAACCTGCACTGCTGCATCAGAATCTAATACTGGTCTCCCAGGAGACGCTCAATCCACAAACTCTTAGAAGATTCACTCTTCCTATACTTATGTCGGCATTGTGCCTTTTGTATTCAATTCCGATGCGATTTCTATGTTTCATCGCCAATATGAAGGTGCGAGGAATACAGTAAACCTGCACTTGTGCATCGGAATCTAATACTGGTCTCCCAGGAGCCTCTCAAACTCATAGAAGATTCACTCTTCTTGTACTTAAGTCGGCATTGTGCCTTTTGTATTCAATTCCGATGCGATTTCTATGTTTCATCGCCAATATGAAGGTGCGAGGGATACAGTAAACCTGCACTGGTGCATCGGAATCTAATACTGGTCTCCCAGGAGCCGCTCAAACCACAAACTCTGAGAAGATTCACTCTTCCTATACTTAAGTCGGCATTGTGCATTTTGTATTCAATTCCGATGCGATTTCTATGTTTCATCGTCAATGTGAAGGTCAAAGGGATACAGTAAACCTGCACTGGTGCATCGGAATCTAATACTGTTCTCCCAGGAGCCGCTCATTCCACAAAATCTTAGAAGATTCACTCTTCCTATACTTATGTCGGCATTGTGCCTTATGTATTCAATTCCGATGCGATTTCTATGTTTCATTGCCAATGTGAAGGTGCGAGGGATACAGTAAACCTGCACTGGTGCATCGGAATCTAATACTGGTCTCCCAGGAGCCGCTCAAACCACAAACTCATAGAAGATTCACTCTTCTTGTACTTAAGTCGGAAATGTGCCTTTTGTATTCAATTCCGATGCGATTTCTATGTTTCATCGTCAATGTAAAGGTCCAATGGATACAGTAAATCAGCACTGGTGCATCGGAATCTAATACTGGTCTCCCAGGAGCCGCTCAAACCACAAAATCTGAGAAGATTCACTCTACCTATACTTAAGTCGGCATTGTGCATTTTGTATTCAATTCCGATGCGATTTCTATGTTTCATCGTCAATGTGAAGGTCCAAGGGATACAGTAAACCTGCACTGGGGCATCGGAATCTAATACTGGTCTCCCAGGAGCCGCTCAAACCACAAACTCTTAGAAGATTCACTCTTCTTGTACTTAAGTCGGCATTGTGCATTTTGTATTCAATTCCGATGCGATTTCTATGTTTCATCGTCAATGTGAAGGTCCAAGGAATACAGTAAACCTGCACTGGTGCATCGGAATCTAATACTGGTCTCCCAGGAGTTGCTCAAACCACAAACTCTTAGAAGATTCACTCTTCTTGTACTTAAGTCGGCATTGTGCCTTTTGTATTCTATTCCCATGCGATTTTTATGTTTCATCGTCACTGTGAAGGTCCAAGGGATACAGTAAATCAGCACTGGTGCATCGGAATCTAATACTGGTCTCCCAGGAGCCGCTCAAACCACAAACTCTTAGAAGATTCACTCTTCTTGTAATTAAGACGTCATTGTGCCTTTTGCATTCAATTCCGATGCGATATCTATGTTTCATCGTCAATGTGAAGGTCCAAGGGATACAGTAAACCTGCACTGGTGCATCGGAATCTAATACTGATCTCCCAGGAGCCGCTCAAACCACAAACTCTTGGAAGATTCACTCTTCTTGTACTTAGGTCGGCATTGTGCTTTTTGTATTCAATTCCGATGCGATTTCTATGCTTCATCGTCAATGTGAAGGTCCAAGGGATACAGTAAACCTGCACTGGTGCATCGGAATCTAATACTGGTCTCCCAGGAGCCGCTCAAACGACAAACTCTTAGAAGATTCACTCTTCTTGTAATTAAGACGGCATTGTGCCTTTTGTATTCAATTCCGATGCGATTTCTATGTTTCATTGTCAATGTGAAGGTCCAAGGGATACAGTAAACCTGCACTGGTGCATCGGAATCTAATACTGGTCTCCCAGGAGCCGCTCAAACCACAAAATCTTAGAAGATTCACTCTTCCTATACTTATGTCGGCATTTTGCCTTTTGTATTCAATTCCGATGCGATTTCTATGTTTCATCGCCAATGTGAAGGTGCGAGGAATACTGTAAACCTGCACTGGTGAATCGGAATCCAATACTGGTCTCCCAGGAGCCGCTCAAACCACAAACTCATAGAAGATTCACTCTTCTTGTACTTAAGTCGGCATTGTGCCTTTTGTATTCAATTCCGATGCGATATCTATGTTTCATCGTCAATGTGAAGGTCCAAGGGATACAGTAAACCAGCACTGGTGCATCGGAATCTAATACTGGTCTCCCAGGAGCCGCTCAAACCACAAACTCTTAGTAGATTCGCTCTTCTTGTACTTAAGTCGGCATTGTGCCTTTTGTATTCAATTCCGATGCGATTTCTATGCTTCATCGTCAATGTGAAGGTCCGAGGGATACAGTAAACCTGCACTGGTGCATCGGAATCTAATACTGGTCTCCCAGGAGCCGCTCAAACCACAAACTCTTAGAAGATTCACTCTTCTTGTACTTAAGTCGGCATTATGCCTTTTGTATTTAATTCCGATGCGATTTCTATGTTTCATCGTCAATGTGGAGGTCCAAGGGATAGAGGAAACCTGCACAGGTGCACAGGAATCCAATACTGGTCTCCCAGGAGCCGCTCAAACCACAAACTCTTAGAAGATTCACACTTCTTGTACTTATGTCGGCATTGTGCCTTTCGTATTCAATTCCGACGCGATTTCTATGTTTCATCGTCAATGGGAAGGTCCAAGGGATACAGTAAACCTGCACTGGTGCATCTGAATCTAATACTGGTCTCCCAGGAGCCGATCAAACCACAAACTCTTAAAAGATTCACTGTTCCTGTACTTAAGATGGCATTGTGCCTTTTGTATTCTATTCCGATGCGATTTTTATGTTTCATCGTCAATGTGAAGGTCCAAGGGATACAGTAAACCTGCACTGGTGCATCGGAATCTAATACGGGTGTCCCAGGAGCCGCTCAAAACCCAACCTCTTAGAAGGTTCACTCTTCTTGTACTTAAGTCTTCATTGTGCCTTTTGTATTCAATTCCGATGCGATATCTATGTTTCATCGTCAATGTGAAGGTCCAAGGGATACAGTAAACCTGCACTGGTGCATCGGAATCTAATACTGATCTCCCAGGAGCCGCTCAAACCACAAACTCTTGGAAGATTCACTCTTCTTGTACTTAGCTCGGCATTGTGCTTTTTGTATTCAATTCCGATGCAATTTCTATGCTTCATCGTCAATGTGAAGGTCCAAGGGATACAGTAAACCTGCACTGGTGCATCGGAATCTAATACTGGTCTCCCATTAACCGCTCAAACCACAAACTCTTAGAAGATTCACTATTCTTGTACTTAGGTCGGCATTGTGCCTTTTGTATTCAATTCCGATGCGATTTCTATGCTTCTTCGTAAATGTGAAGGTCCAAAGGATACAGTAAACCTGCACTGGTGCATCGGAATGTAATACTGGTCTCCCAGGATACGCTCAAACCACAAACTCTTAGAAGATTCACTCTTCCTATACTTATGTCGGCATTGTGTCTTTTGTATTCAATTCCGGTGCGATTTCTATGTTTCATCGCCATTGTGAAGGTGCGAGGGATACAGTATACCTGCACTGGTGCATCGGAATCTAATACTGGTCTCCCAGGAGCCGCTCAAACCACAAACTCTTAGAAGATTCACTCTTCTTGTACTTAAGTCGGCATCGTGCCTTTTGCATTCAATTCCGATGCTATTTGTATGTTTCATCGTCAATGTGAAGGTCCAAGGGATACAGTAAACCTGCACTGGTGCATCGGAATCTAATACTGGTCTCCCAGGAGCCGCTCAAACCACAAACTCTTAGAAGATTCACTCTTCTTGTACTTAAGTCGGCATTGTGCATTTGTATTCAATTCCGATGCGATTTCTATGTTTCATCGTCAATGTGAAGGTCCAAGGGATACAGTAAACCTGCACTGGTGCATCGGAATCTAATACTGGTCTCCCAGGAGCCGCTCAAACCACAAACTCTTAGAAGATTCACTCTTCTTGTACTTAAGTCGGCATTGTGCATTTGTATTCAATTCCGATGCGATTTCTATGCTTCGTAATAAATGTTAAGGTCCAAGGGATACAGTAAACCTGCACTGGTGCATCGGAATCTAATACTGGTCTCCCAGGAGCCGCTCAATCCACAAACTCTTAGAAGATTCACTCTTCCTATACTTATGTCGGCATTGTGCCTTTTGTATTCAATTCCGATGCGATTTCTATGTTTCATCGCCAATATGAAGGTGCGAGGGATACAGTAAACCTGCACTGGTGCATCGGAATCTAATACTGGTCTCCCAGGAGCCGCTCAAACCACAAACTCTTAGAAGATTCACTCTTCCTATACTTATGTCGGCATTTTGCCTTTTGTATTCAATTCCGATGCGATTTCTATGTTTCATCGCCAATGTGAAGGTGCGAGGAATACTTTAAACCTGCACTGGTGAATCGGAATCTAATACTGGTCTCCCAGGAGCCGCTCAAACCACAAACTCATAGAAGATTCAGTCTTCTTGTACTTAAGTCGGCATTGTGCCTTTTGTATTCAATTCCGATGCGATATCTATGTTTCATCGTCAATGTGAAGGTCCAAGGGATACAGTAAACCAGCACTGGTGCATCGGAATCTAATACTGGTCTCCCAGGAGCCGCTCAAACCACAAACTCTTTGAAGATTCACTCTTCTTGTACTTAAGTCGGCATTATGCCTTTTGTATTTAATTCCGATGCGATTTCTATGTTTCATCGTCAATGTGAAGGTCCAAGGGATACAGCAAACCTGCACAGGTGCAGAGGAATCCAATACTGGTCTCCCAGGAGCCGCTCAAACCACAAACTCTTAGAAGATTCAAACTTCTTGTACTTATGTCGGCATTGTGCCTTTCGTATTCAATTCCGACGCGATTTCTATGTTTCATCGTCAATGGGAAGGTCCAAGAGATACAGTAAACCTGCACTGGTGCATCAGAATCTAATACTGGTCTCCCAGGAGCCGATCAAACCACAAACTCTTAGAAGATTCACTCTTCTTGTACTTAAGATGGCATTGTGCCTTTTGTATTCTATTCCGATGCGATTTTTATGTTTCATCGCCAATGTGAAGGTCCAAGGGATACAGTAAACCTGAACTGGTGGATCGGAATCTAATACGGGTGTCCCAGCAGCCGCTCAAATTACAAACTCTTGGAAGATTTACTCTTCTTGTACTTAGCTCGGCATTGTGCTTTTTGTATTCAATTCCGATGCGATTTCTATGCTTCATCGTCAATGTGAAGGTCCAAGGGATACAGTAAACCTGCACTGGTGCATCGGAATCTAATACTGGTTTCCCAGGAGCCGCTCAAACCACAACCTCTTAGAAGATTCACTCTTCCTGTAATTAAGTCGGCATTGTGCGTTTTGCATTCAATTTCGATGCGATTTCTATTTTTCATCGTCAATGTGAAGGTCCAAGGGATACAGTAAACCTGCATTTGTGCATCGGAATCTAATACTGGTCTCCCAGGAGCCGCTCAAACCACAAACTCTTAGAAGATTCACTCTTCTTGTACTTAAGCCGGCATTGTGCATTTTGTATTCAATTCCGATGCGATTTCTATGTTTCATCGTGAATGTGAAGGTCCAAGGGATACAGTAAACCTGCACTGGTGCATCGGAATCTAATACTGATCTCCCATTAACCGCTCAAACCACAAACTCTTAGAAGATTCACTCTTCTTGTACTTAGGTCGGAATTGTGCCTTCTGTATTCAATTCCGATGCGATTTCTATGCTTCTTCGTAAATGTGAAGGTCCAAAGGATACAGTAAACCTGCACTGGTGCATCGGAATCTAATACTGGTCTCCCAGGAGCCGCTCAAACTACAAACTCTTAGAAGATTCACTCTTCCTATACTTATGTCGGCATTGTGCCTTTTGTATTCAATTCCGGTGCGATTTCTATGTTTCATCGCCAATGTGAAGGTGCTAGGGATACAGTATACCTGCACTGGTGCATCGGAATCTAATACTGGTCTCCCAGGAGCCGCTCAGACCACAAACTCATAGAAGATTCACTCTTCTTGTACTTAAGTTGGCATTGTGCCTTTTGCATTCAATTCCGATGCTATTTGTATGTTTCATCGTCAATGTGAAGGTCCAAGGGATACAGTAAACCTGCACTGGTGCATCGGAATCTAATACTGGTCTCCCAGGAGCCGCTCAAACCACAAACTCTTAGAAGATTCACTCTTCTTGTACTTAAGTCAGCATTGTGCATTTGTATTCAATTCCGATGCGATTTCTATGTTTCATCGTGAATGTGAATGTCCAAGGGATACAGTAAACCTGCACTGGTGCATCGGAATCTAATACTGGTCACCCCTTAACCGCTCAAACCTCAAACTCTTTGAAGATTCACTCTTCTTGTAATTAAGTCGGCATTGTGCCTTTTGTATTCAATTCCGATGCGATTTCTATGCTTCGTCATAAATGTGAAAGTCCAGGGGATACAGTAAACCTGCACTGGTGCATCGGAATCTAATACTGGTCTCCCAGGAGCCGCTCATTCCACAAACTCTTAGAAGATTCACTCTTCCTATACTTATGTCGGCATTGTGCCTTTTGTATTCAATTCCGATGCGATTTCTATGTTTCATCGCCAATATTAAGGTGCGAGGGATACAGTAAACCTGCACTGGTGCATCGGAATCTAATACTGGTCTCCCAGGAGCCTCTCAAACAACAAACTCATAGAAGATTCACTCTTCTTGTACTTAAGTCGGCATTGTGCCTTTTGTATTCAATTCCGATGCGATTTCTATGTTTCATCGTCAGTGTAAAGGTCCAAGGGATACAGTAAACCTGCACTGGTGCATCGGAATCTGATACTGGTCTCCCAGGAGCCGCTCAAACCACAAACTCTTAGAAGATTCACTCTTCCTATACTTAAGTCGGCATTGTGCCATTTGTATTCAATTCCGATGCGATTTCTATGTTTCATCGTCAATGTGAAGGTCCAAGGGATACAGTAAACCTGCACTGGTGCATCGGAATCTAATACTGGTCTCCCAGGAGCCGCTCAAACCACAAACTCTTAGAAGATTCACTCTTCTTGTACTTAAGTCGGCCTTGAGCCTTTTGTATTCAATTCCGATGCGATTTCTATGTTTCATCGTCAATGTGAAGGTCCAACGGATACAGTAAACCTGCACTGGTTCATCGGAATCTAATACTGGTCTCCCAGGAGACGCTCAAACCACAAACTCTTAGAAGATTCACTCTTCCTATACTTATGTCGGCATTGAGCCTTTTGTATTCAATTCCGATGCGATTCCTATGTTTCATCGTCAATGTGAAGGTCCAAGGGATACAGTAAACCTGCACTGGTGCATCGGAATCTAATACTGGTCTCCCAGGAGCCGCTCATACCACAAACTCTTAGAAGATTCACTCTTCTTGTACTTAAGTCGGCATTGTGCATTTGTATTCAATTCCGATGCGATTTCTATGTTTCATCGTGAATGTGAATGTCCAAGGGATACAGTAAACCTGCACTGGTGCATCGGAATCTAATACTGGTCACCCCTTAACCACTCAAACCTCAAACTCTTTGAAGATTCACTCTTCTTGTAATTAAGTCGGCATTGTGCCTTTTGTATTCAATTCCGATGCGATTTCTATGCTTCGTCATAAATGTGAAGGATCAAGGGATACAGTAAACCTGCACTGGTGCATCGGAATCTAATACTGGTCTCCCAGGAGCCGCTCATTCCACAAACTCTTAGAAGATTCACTCTTCCTATACTTATGTCGGCATTGTGCCTTTTGTATTCAATTCCGATGCGATTTCTATGTTTCATCGCCAATATGAAGGTGCGAGGGATACACTAAACCGGCACTGGTGCATCGGAATCTAATACTGGTCTCCCAGGAGCCTCTCAAACAACAAACTCATAGAAGATTCACTCTTCTTGTACTTAAGTCGGCATTGTGCCTTTTGTATTCAATTCCGATGCGATTTCTATGTTTCATCGTCAATGTAAAGGTCCAAGGGATACAGTAAACCTGCACTGCTGCATCGGAATCTGATACTGGTCTCCCAGGAGCCGCTCAAACCACAAACTCTTAGAAGATTCACTCTACTTGTACTTAAGTCGGCATTGTGCCTTTTGTATTCTATTCCGATGCGATTATTATGTTTCATCGTCAATGTGAAGGTCCAAGGAATACAGTAAACCAGCACTGGTGCATCGGAATCTAATACTGGTCTCCCAGGAGCCGCTCAAACCACAAACTCTTAGAAGATTCACTCTTATTGTACTTAAGTCGGCTTTGTGCATTTTGCATTCAATTCCGATGCGATTTCTATGTTTCATCGTCAATGTGAAGATCCAAGTTATACAGTAAACCTGCACTGGTGCATCGGAATCTAATACTGGTCTCCCAGGAGCCGCTCAAACCACAAACTCTTAGAAGATTCACTCTTCTTGTACTTATGTCGGCATTGTGCCTTTTGTATTCAATTCCGATGCGATTTCTATGCTTCTTCGTAAATGTGAAGGTCCAAAGGATACAGTAAACCTGCACTGGTGCATCGTAATCTAATAGTGGTCTCCCAGGAGCCGCTCAAACCACAAACTCTTAGAAGATTCACTCTTCCTATACTTATGTCGGCATCGTGCCTTTTGTATTCAATTCCGGTGCGATTTCTATGTTTCATCGCCAATGTGAAGGTGCGACCGATACAGTAAACCTGCACTGGTGCCTCGGAATCTAATACTGGTCTCCCAGGAGCCGCTCAAACCACAAACTCATAGAAGATTCACTCTTCTTGTACTTAAGTCGGCATTGTGCCTTTTGCATTCAATTCCGATGCTATTTGTATGTTTCATCGTCAATGTGAAGGTCCAAGGGATACAGTAAACCTGCACTGGTGCATCGGAATCTAATACTGGTCTCCCAGGATTCGCTCAAACCACAAACTCTTAGAAGATTCACTCTTCTTGTACTTAAGTCGGTATTGTGCAATTGTATTCAACTCCGATGCGATTTCTATGTCTCATCGTGAATGTGAAGGTCCAAGGGATACAGTAAACCTGCACTGGTGCATCGGAATCTAATACTGGTCACCCCTTAACCGCTCAAACCTCAAACTCTTTGAAGATTCACTCTTCTTGTAATTAAGTCGGCATTGTGCCTTTTGTATTCAATTCCGATGAGATTTCTATGCTTCTTCATAAATGTGAAGGTCCAAGGGATACAGTAAACCTGCACTGGTGCATCGGAATCTAATACTGGTCTCCCAGGAGCCGCTCAATCCACAAACTCTTAGAAGATTCACTCTTCCTATACTTATGTCGGCATTGTGCCTTTTGTATTCAATTCCGATGCGATTTCTATGTTTCATCGCCAATATGAAGGTGCGAGGGATACAGTAAACCTGCACTGGTGCATAGGAATCTAATACTGGTCTCCCAGGAGCCTCTCAAACAACAAACTCATAGAAGATTCACTCTTCTTGTACTTAAGTCGGCATTGTGCCTTTTGTATTCAATTCCGATGCGATTAATATGTTTCATCGTCAATGTAAAGGTCCAAGGGATACAGTAAACCTGCACTGGTGCATCGGAATCTAATACTGGTCTACCAGGAGCCGCTCAAACCACAAACTCTGAGAAGATTCACTCTATTTATACTTAAGTCGGCATTGTGCTTTTGTATTCAATTCCGACGCGATTTCTATGTTTCATCGTCAATGTGAAGGTCCAAGGGATACAGTAAACCTGCACTGGTGCATCGGAATCTAATACTGGTCTCCCAGGAGCCGCTCAAACCACAAACTCTTAGAAGATTCACTCTTCTTGTACTTAAGTCGGCCTTGAGCCTTATGTATTCAATTCCGATGCGATTTCTATGTTTCATCGTCAATGTGAAGGTCCAACGGATACAGTAAACCTGCACTGGTTCATCGGAATCTAATACTGGTCTCCCAGGAGCCGCTCAAACCACAAACTCTTAGAAGATTCACTCTTCCTATACTTATGTCGGCATTGAGCCTTTTGTATTCAATTCCGATGCGATTTCTATGTTTCATCGTCAATGTGAAGGTCCAAGGGATACAGTAAACCTGCACTGGTGCATCGGAATCTAATACTGGTCTCCCAGGAGCCGCTCATACCACAAACTCTTAGAAGATTCACTCTTCTTGTACTTAAGTCGGCATTGTGCATTTGTATTCAATTCCGATGCGATTTCTATGTTTCATCGTGAATGTGAATGTCCAAGGGATACAGTAAACCTGCACTGGTGCATCGGAATCTAATACTGGTCACCCCTTAACCACTCAAACCTCAAACTCTTTGAAGATTCACTCTTCTTGTAATTAAGTCGGCATTGTGCCTTTTGTATTCAATTCCGATGCGATTTCTATGCTTCGTCATAAATGTGAAGGATCAAGGGATACAGTAAACCTGCACTGGTGCATCGGAATCTAATACTGGTCTCCCAGGAGCCGCTCATTCCACAAACTCTTAGAAGATTCACTCTTCCTATACTTATGTCGGCATTGTGCCTTTTGTATTCAATTCCGATGCGATTTCTATGTTTCATCGCCAATATGAAGGTGCGAGGGATACACTAAACCGGCACTGGTGCATCGGAATCTAATACTGGTCTCCCAGGAGCCTCTCAAACAACAAACTCATAGAAGATTCACTCTTCTTGTACTTAAGTCGGCATTGTGCCTTTTGTATTCAATTCCGATGCGATTTCTATGTTTCATCGTCAATGTAAAGGTCCAAGGGATACAGTAAACCTGCACTGCTGCATCGGAATCTGATACTGGTCTCCCAGGAGCCGCTCAAACCACAAACTCTTAGAAGATTCACTCTACTTGTACTTAAGTCGGCATTGTGCCTTTTGTATTCTATTCCGATGCGATTATTATGTTTCATCGTCAATGTGAAGGTCCAAGGAATACAGTAAACCAGCACTGGTGCATCGGAATCTAATACTGGTCTCCCAGGAGCCGCTCAAACCACAAACTCTTAGAAGATTCACTCTTATTGTACTTAAGTCGGCTTTGTGCATTTTGCATTCAATTCCGATGCGATTTCTATGTTTCATCGTCAATGTGAAGATCCAAGTTATACAGTAAACCTGCACTGGTGCATCGGAATCTAATACTGGTCTCCCAGGAGCCGCTCAAACCACAAACTCTTAGAAGATTCACTCTTCTTGTACTTATGTCGGCATTGTGCCTTTTGTATTCAATTCCGATGCGATTTCTATGCTTCTTCGTAAATGTGAAGGTCCAAAGGATACAGTAAACCTGCACTGGTGCATCGTAATCTAATAGTGGTCTCCCAGGAGCCGCTCAAACCACAAACTCTTAGAAGATTCACTCTTCCTATACTTATGTCGGCATTGTGTCTTTTGTATTCAATTCCGGTGCGATTTCTATGTTTCATCGCCAATGTGAAGGTGCGACCGATACAGTAAACCTGCACTGGTGCCTCGGAATCTAATACTGGTCTCCCAGGAGCCGCTCAAACCACAAACTCATAGAAGATTCACTCTTCTTGTACTTAAGTCGGCATTGTGCCTTTTGCATTCAATTCCGATGCTATTTGTATGTTTCATCGTCAATGTGAAGGTCCAAGGGATACAGTAAACCTGCACTGGTGCATCGGAATCTAATACTGGTCTCCCAGGATTCGCTCAAACCACAAACTCTTAGAAGATTCACTCTTCTTGTACTTAAGTCGGTATTGTGCAATTGTATTCAACTCCGATGCGATTTCTATGTTTCATCGTGAATGTGAAGGTCCAAGGGATACAGTAAACCTGCACTGGTGCATCGGAATCTAATACTGGTCACCCCTTAACCGCTCAAACCTCAAACTCTTTGAAGATTCACTCTTCTTGTAATTAAGTCGGCATTGTGCCTTTTGTATTCAATTCCGATGAGATTTCTATGCTTCTTCATAAATGTGAAGGTCCAAGGGATACAGTAAACCTGCACTGGTGCATCGGAATCTAATACTGGTCTCCCAGGAGCCGCTCAATCCACAAACTCTTAGAAGATTCACTCTTCCTATACTTATGTCGGCATTGTGCCTTTTGTATTCAATTCCGATGCGATTTCTATGTTTCATCGCCAATATGAAGGTGCGAGGGATACAGTAAACCTGCACTGGTGCATAGGAATCTAATACTGGTCTCCCAGGAGCCTCTCAAACAACAAACTCATAGAAGATTCACTCTTCTTGTACTTAAGTCGGCATTGTGCCTTTTGTATTCAATTCCGATGCGATTAATATGTTTCATCGTCAATGTAAAGGTCCAAGGGATACAGTAAACCTGCACTGGTGCATCGGAATCTAATACTGGTCTACCAGGAGCCGCTCAAACCACAAACTCTGAGAAGATTCACTCTATTTATACTTAAGTCGGCATTGTGCTTTTGTATTCAGTTCCGATGCGATTTCTATGTTTCATCGTCAATGTGAAGGTCCAAGGGATACAGTAAACCTGCACTGGTGCATCGGAATCTAATACTGGTCTCCCAGGAGCCGCTCAAACCACAAACTCTTAGAAGATTCACTCTTCTTGTACTTAAGTCGGCATTGTGCATTTTGTATTCAATTCCGATGCGATTTCTATGTTTCATCGTCAATGTGAAGGTCCAAGGGATACAGTAAACCTGCACTGGTGCATCGGAATCTAATACTGGTCTCCCAGGAGCCGCTCAAACCACAAACTCTTAGAAGATTCACTCATCTTCTACTTAAGTCGGCATTGTGCTTTTTGTATTCAATTCCGATGCGATTTCTATGTTTCATCGTCAATGTGAAGGTCCAAGGGATACAGTAATCCTGCACTGGTGCATCGGAATCTAATACTGGTCTCCCAGGAGCCGCTCAAACCACAAACTCTTAGAAGATTCACACTTCTTGTACTTAAGTCGGCATTGTGCGTTTCGTATTCAATTCCGATGCGATTTCTATGTTTCATCGTCAATGTGACGGTCCAAGGGATACAGTAAACCTGCACTGGTGCATCGGAATCTAATACTGGTCTCCCAGGAGCCGCTCAAACCACAAACTCTTAGAAGATTCACTCTTACTATACTTAAGTTGGCATTGTGCCTTTTGTTATCAATTCCGATGCGATTTCTATGTTTCGTCGTCAATGTGAAGGTCCAAGGGATACAGTAAACCTGCACTGGTGCATCGGAATCTAATACTGGTCTCCCAGGAGCCGCTCAAACCACAAACTCTTAGAAAATTCACACTTCTTGTACTTAAGTCGGCATTGTGCCTTTTGTATTCAATTCCGATGCGATTTCTATGTTTCATCGTCAATGTGAAGGTCCAAGGGATACAGTAAACCCGCACTGGTGCATCGGAATCTAATACTGGTCTCCCAGGAGCCGCTCAAACCACAAACTCTTAGAAGATTCACTCTTCTTGTACTTAAGTCGGCATTGTGCATTTAGTATTCAATTCCGATGCGATTTTTATGTTTCATCGCCAATGTGAAGGTCCAAGGGATACAGTAAACCGGCACTGGTGCATCGGAATCTAATACGAGTGCCCCAGGAGCCGCTCAAACCACAAACTCTTAGAAGATTCACTCTTCTTGTACTTAAGTCGGCATTGTGCCTTTTGTATTCAATTCCGATGCGATATCTATGGTTCATCGTCAATGTGAAGGTCCAAGGGATGCAGTAAACTTGCACTGGTGAATCGGAATCTAATACTGGTCTCCCACGAGCCGCTCAAACCACAAACTCTTAGAAGATTCACTCTTCTTGTACTTAAGTCGGCATTGTGCCTTTTGTATTCAATTCCGATGCGATTTCTATGCTTCATCGTCAATGTGAAGGTGCAAGGGATACAGTAAACCTGCACTGGTGCATCGGAATCTAATACTGGTCTCCCAGGAGACGCTCAAACCCCAAACGCTTAGAAGATTCACTCTTCTTCTACTTAAGTCGGCATTGTGCCTTTTGTATTCAATTCCGATGCGATTTCTATGTCTCATCGTCAATGTGAAGGTCCAAGGGATACAGTAACCCTGTACTGGTGCATCGGAATCTAATTCTGGTCTCCCAGGAGCCGCTCAAACCAGAAACTCTTAGAAGATTCACATTTCTTGTACTTAAGTCGGCATTGTGCCTTTCGTATTCAATTCCGATGCGATTTCTATGTTTCATCGTGAATGTGAAGGTCCAAGGGAAACAGTAAACCTGCACTGGTGCATCGGAATCTAATACTGGTCTCCCAGGAGCCGCTCAAACCACAAACTCTTAGAAGATTCACACTTCTTGTACTTAAGTCGGCATTGTACCTTTCGTATTCAATTCCGATGCGATTTCTATGTTTCATCGTCAATGTTTAGGTCCAAGGGATACAGTAAACCTGCACTGGTGCATCGGAATTTAATACTGGTCTCCCAGGAGCCGCTCAAACCACAAACTCTTAGAAGATTCACTCTTCTTGTAAATAAGTCGGCATATGTGGCTTTTGCATTCAATTCCGATGCGATTTCTTTGTTTCATCGTCAATGTGAAGGTCCAAGGGATACAGTAAACCTGCACTGGTGCATCGGAATCTAATACTGGTCCCCCAGGACTTGCTCAAACCACAAACTCTTAGAAGATTCACTCTTCCTATACTTATGTCGTCATTGTGCCTTTTGTATTCAATTCCGGTGCGATTTCTATGTTTCATCGCCAATGCGAAGGTGCGAGGGATACAGTAAACCTGCACTGGTGCATCGGAATCTAATACTGGTCTCCCAGGAGCCGCTCAAACCACAAACTCATAGAAGATTCACTCTTCTTGTAATTAAGTTGGCATTGCGCCTTTTGCATTCAATTCCGATGCGATTTCTATGTTTCATCGTCAATGTGAAGGTCCAAGGGATACAGAAAACCTGCACTGGTGCATCGGAATCTAATACTGGTCTACCATTAACCGCTCAAACCTCAAACTCTTAGAAGATTCACTCTTCTCGTAGTTAAGTCTGCATTGTGCCTTTTGTATTCAATTCCGATGCGATATCTATGTTTCATCGTCAATGTGAAAGTCCAAGGGATACAGTAAACCTGCACTGGTGCATCGGAATCTAATACTGGTGTCCCAGGAGCCGCTCAAACCACAAACTCTTTGAAGATTCACTCTTCTTGTACTTAAGTCGGCATTGTGCCTTTTGTATTCAATTCCGATGCGATTTCTATGCTTCATCGTCAATGTGAAGGTCCAAGGGATACAGTAAACCTGCACTGGTGCATCGGAATCTAATCCTGGTCTCCCAGGAGACGCTCAAACCACAAACTCTTAGAAGATTCACTCTTCTTCTACTTATGTCGGCATTGTGCCTTTTGTATTCAATTCCGACGCGATTTCTATGTTTCATCGTCAATGTGAAGGACCAAGGGATACAGTAAACCTGCACAGGTTCATCGGAATCTAATACTGGTCTCCCAGGACCCGCTCAAAGCACAAACTCTTAGAAGAGTCACTCTTCTTGTACTTAAGTCGGCCTTGAGCCTTTTGTATTCAATTCCGATGCGATTTCTATGTTTCATCGTCAATGTGAAGGTCCAAGGGATACAGTAAACCTACACTGGTTCATCGGAATCTAATACTGGTCTCCCAAGAGCTGCTCAAACTACAAACTCTTAGAAGATTCACGCTTCTTGTCCTTAAGTCGGCATTGTGCCTTTTGTATTCAATTCCGATGCGATTTCTATGTTTCATCGCCAATGTGAAGGTGCGAGGGATACTGTAAACCTGCACTGGTGCATCGGAATCTAATACTGGTCTCCCAGGAGCCGCTCAAACCACAAACTCATGGAAGATTCACTCTTTTTGTACTTAAGTCGGCATTGTGCCTTTTGTATTCAATTCCGATGCGATATCTATGTTTCATCGTCAATGTGAAGGTCCAAGGGATACAGTAAACCCGCACTGGTGCATCGGAATCTAATACTGGTCTCCCAGGAGCCGCTCAAACCACAAACTCTTAGATGATTCACTCTTCCTATACTTATGTCGGCATTGTGCCTTTTGTATTCAATTCCGATGCGATTTCTATGTTTCATCGCCAATGTGAAGGTGCGAGGGATACTATAAACCTGCACTGGTGCATCGGAATCTAATACTGGTCTCCCAGGAGCCGCTCAAACCACAAACTCATAGAAGATTCACTCTTTTTGTACTTAAGTCGTCATTGTGCCTTTTGTATTCAATTCCGATGCGATTTCTATGTTTCTTGGTCAATGTGAAGGTCCAAGGGATACAGTAAACCTGCACTGGTGCATCGGAATCTAATACTGGTCTCCCAGGAGCCGATCAAACCACAAACTCTTAGAAGATTCACTCTTCTTGTACTTAAGATGGCATTGTGCCTTTTGTATTCTATTCCGATGCGATTTTTTAGTTTCCTCGTCAATGTGAAGGTCCAAGGGATACAGTAAACCTGCACTGGTGCATCGGAATCTAATACGGGTGTCCCAGGAGCCGCTCAAACCACAACCTCTTAGAAGATTCACTCTTCTTGTACTTAAGTCGGCATTGTGCCTTTTGTATTCAATTCCGATGCGATATCTATGTTTCATCGTCAATGTGAAGGTCCAAGGGATACAGTAAACCTGCACTGGTGCATCGGAATCTAATACTGATCTCCCAGGAGCCGCTCAAACCACAAACTCTTGGAAGATTCACTCTTCTTGTACTTAGGTCGGCATTGTGCTTTTTGTATTCAATTCCGATGCGATTTCAATGCTTCATCGTCAATGTGAAGGTCTAAGGGATACAGTAAACCTGCACTGGCGCATCGGAATCTAATACTGGTTTCCCAGGAGCCGCTCAAACCACAAACTCTTAGAAGATTCACTCATCTTCTACTTAAGTCGGCATTGTGCCTTTTGTATTCAATTCCGATGCGATTTCTATGTTTCATCGTCAATGTGAAGGTCCAAGGGATACAGTAATCCTGCACTGGTGCATCGGAATCTAATACTGGTCTCCCAGGAGCCGCTCAAACCACAAACTCTTAGAAGATTCACACTTCTTGTACTTAAGTCGGCATTGTGCGTTTCGTATTCAATTCCGATGCGATTTCTATGTTTCATCGTCAATGTGACGGTCCAAGGGATACAGCAAAACCTGCACTGGTGCATCGGAATCTAATACTGGTCTCCCAGGAGCCGCTCAAACCACAAACTCTTAGAAGATTCACTCTTACTATACTTAAGTTGGCATTGTGCCTTTTGTATTCAATTCCGATGCGATTTCTATGTTTCGTCGTCAATGTGAAGGTCCAATGGATACAGTAAACCTGCACTGGTGCATCGGAATCTAATACTGGTCTCCCAGGAGCCGCTCAAACCACAAACTCTTAGAAGATTCACACTTCTTGTACTTAAGTCGGCATTGTACCTTTCGTATTCAATTCCGATGCGATTTCTATGTTTCATCGTCAATGTTTAGGTCCAAGGGATACAGTAAACCTGCACTGGTGCATCGGAATCTAACACTGGTCTACCATTAACCGCTCAAACCTCACACTCTTAGAAGATTCACTCTTCTCGTAGTTAAGTCTGCATTGTGCCTTTTGTATTCAATTCCGATGCGATATCTATGTTTCATCGTCAATGTGAAAGTCCAAGGGATACAGTAAACCTGCACTGGTGCATCGGAATCTAATACTGGTGTCCCAGGAGCCGCTCAAACCACAAACTCTTTGAAGATTCACTCTTCTTGTACTTAAGTCGGCATTGTGCCTTTTGTATTCAATTCCGATGCGATTTCTATGCTTCATCGTCAATGTGAAGGTCCAAGGGATACAGTAAACCTGCACTGGTGCATCGGAATCTAATCCTGGTCTCCCAGGAGACGCTCAAACCACAAACTCTTAGAAGATTCACTCTTCTTCTACTTATGTCGGCATTGTGCCTTTTGTATTCAATTCCGACGCGATTTCTATGTTTCATCGTCAATGTGAAGGACCAAGGGATACAGTAAACCTGCACTGGTTCATCGGAATCTAATACTGGTCTCCCAGGAACCGCTCAAAGCACAAACTCTTAGAAGAGTCACTCTTCTTGTACTTATGTCGGCATTGTGCCTTTTGTATTCAATTCCGACGCGATTTCTATGTTTCATCGTCAATGTGAAGGACCAAGGGATACAGTAAACCTGCACTGGTTCATCGGAATCTAATACTGGTCTCCCAGGAACCGCTCAAAGCACAAACTCTTAGAAGAGTCACTCTTCTTGTACTTAAGTCGGCATTGTGCCTTTTGTATTCAATTCCGATGCGATTTCTATGTTTCATCGCCAATGTGAAGGTGCGAGGGCTACTGTAAACCTGCACTGGTGCATCGGAATCTAATACTGGTCTCCCAGGAGCCGCTCAAACCACAAACTCATAGAGGATTCACTCTTTTTGTACTTAAGTCGGCATTGTGCCTTTTGTATTCAATTCCGATGCGATATCTATGTTTCATCGTCAATGTGAAGGTCCAAGGGATACAGTAAACCCGCACTGGTGCATCGGAATCTAATACTGGTCTCCCAGGAGCCGCTCAAACCACAAACTCTTAGATGATTCACTCTTCCTATACTTATGTCGGCATTGTGCCTTTTGTATTCAATTCCGATGCGATTTCTATGTTTCATCGCCAATGTGAAGGTGCGAGGGATACTATAAACCTGCACTGGTGCATCGGAATCTAATACTGGTCTCCCAGGAGCCGCTCAAACCACAAACTCATAGAAGATTCACTCTTTTTCTACTTAAGTCGTCATTGTGCCTTTTGTATTCAATTCCGATGCGATTTCTATGTTTCTTGGTCAATGTGAAGGTCCAAGGGATACAGTAAACCTGCACTGGTGCATCGGAATCTAATACTGGTCTCCCAGGAGCCGATCAAACCACAAACTCTTAGAAGATTCACTCTTCTTGTACTTAAGATGGCATTGTGCCTTTTGTATTCTATGCCGATGCGATTTTTATGTTTCATCGTCAATGTGAAGGTCCAAGGGATACAGTAAACCTGCACTGGTGCATCGGAATCTAAGACGGGTGTCCCAGGAGCCACTCAAACCACAACCTCTTAGAAGATTCACTCTTCTTGTACTTAAGTCGGCATTGTGCCTTTTGTATTCAATTCCGATGCGATATCTATGTTTCATCGTCAATGTGAAGGTCCAAGGGATACAGTAAACCTGCACTGGTGCATCGGAATCTAATACTGATCTCCCAGGAGCCGCTCAAACCACAAACTCTTGGAAGATTCACTCTTCTTGTACTTAGGTCGGCATTGTGCTTTTTGTATTCAATTCCGATGCGATTTCTATGCTTCATCGTCAATGTGAAGGTCTAAGGGATACAGTAAACCTGCACTGGCGCATCGGAATCTAATACTGGTTTCCCAGGAGCCGCTCAAACCACAAACTCTTAGAAGATTCACTCATCTTCTACTTAAGTCGGCATTGTGCATTTTGTATTCAATTCCGATGCGATTTCTATGTTTCATCGTCAATGTGAAGGTCCAAGGGATACAGTAATCCTGCACTGGTGCATCGGAATCTAATACTGGTCTCCCAGGAGCCGCTCAAACCACAAACTCTTAGAAGATTCACACTTCTTGTACTTAAGTCGGCATTGTGCGTTTCGTATTCAATTCCGATGCGATTTCTATGTTTCATCGTCAATGTGACGGTCCAAGGGATACAGCAAAACCTGCACTGGTGCATCGGAATCTAATACTGGTCTCCCAGGAGCCGCTAAAACCACAAACTCTTAGAAGATTCACTCTTACTATACTTAAGTTGGCATTGTGCCTTTTGTATTCAATTCCGATGCGATTTCTATGTTTCGTCGTCAATGTGAAGGTCCAAGGGATACAGTAAACCTGCACTGGTGCATCGGAATCTAATACTGGTCTCCCAGGAGCCGCTCAAACCACAAACTCTTAGAAGATTCACACTTCTTGTACTTAAGTCGGCATTGTGCCTTTCGTATTCAATTCCGATGCGATTTCTATGTTTCATCGTCAATGTGAAGGTCCAAGGGATACAGTAAACCCGCACTGGTGCATCGGAATCTAATACTGGTCTCCCAGGAGCCGCTCAAACCACAAACTCTTAGAAGATTCACTCTTCCTGTACTTAAGTCGGCATTGTGCATTTAGTATTCAATTCCGATGCGATTTTTATGTTTCATCGCCAATGTGAAGGTCCAAGGGATACAGTAAACCTGCACTGGTGCATCGGAATCTAATACGAGTGTCCCAGGAGCCGCTCAAACTACAAACTCTTAGAAGATTCACTCTTCTTGTACTTAAGTCGGCATTGTGCCTTTTGTATTCAATTCCGATGCGATATCTATGGTTCATCGTCAATGTGAAGGTCCAAGGGATGCCGTAAACCTGCACTGGTGAATCGGAATCTAATACTGGTCTCCCAGGAGCCGCTCAAACCACAAACTCTTAGAAGATTCACTCTTCTTGTATTTAAGTCGGCATTGTGCCTTTTGTATTCAATTCCGATGCGATTTCTATGCTTCATCGTCAATGTGAAGGTGCAAGGGATACAGTAAACCTGCACTGGTGCATCGGAATCTAATACTGGTCTCCCAGGAGCCGCTCAAACCACAAACTCTTAGAAGATTCACGCTTCTTGTAATTAAGTCGGCATATGTGGCTTTTGCATTCAATTCCGATGCGATTTCTTTGTTTCATCGTCAATGTGAAGGTCCAAGGGATACAGTAAACCTGCACTGGTGCATCGGAATCTAATACTGGTCCCCCAGGAGTTGCTCAAACCACAAACTCTTAGAAGATTCACTCTTCCTATACTTATGTCGGCATTGTGCCTTTTGTATTCAATTCCGGTGCGATTTCTATGTTTCATCGCCAATGCGAAGGTGCGAGGGATACAGTAAACCTGCACTGGTGCATCGGAATCTAATACTGGTCTCCCAGGAGCCGCTCAAACCACAAACTCATAGAAGATTCACTCTTCTTGTAATTAAGTTGGCATTGCGCCTTTTGCATTCAATTCCGATGCGATTTCTATATTTCATCGTCAATGTGAAGGTCCAAGGGATACAGAAAACCTGCACTGGTGCATCGGAATCTAATACTGGTCTACCATTAACCGCTCAAACCTCAAACTCTTAGAAGATTCACTCTTCTCGTAGTTAAGTCTGCATTGTGCCTTTTGTATTCAATTCCGATGCGATATCTATGTTTCATCGTCAATGTGAAGGTCCAAGGGATACAGTAAACCTGCACTGGAGCATCGGAATCTAATACTGGTGTCCCAGGAGCCGCTCAAACCACAAACTCTTTTCAGATTCACTCTTCTTGTAATTAAGTTGGCATTGCGCCTTTTGCATTCAATTCCGATGCGATTTCTTTGTTTCATCGTCAATGTGAAGGTCCAAGGGATACAGTAAACCTGCACTGGTGCATCGGAATCTAATACTGGTCACCCAGGAGTTGCTCAAACCACAAACTCTTAGAAGATTCACTCTTGCTATACTTATGTCGGCATTGTACCTTTTGTATTCAATTCCGGTGCGATTTCTATGTTTCATCGCCAATGCGAAGGTGCGAGGGATACAGTAAACCTGCACTGATGCATCGGAATCTAATACTGGTCTCCCAGGAGCCGCTCAAACCACAAACTCATAGAAGATTCACTCTTCTTGTACTTAAGTCGGCATTGTGCCTTTTGTATTCAATCCGATGCGATTTCTATGCTTCATCGTCAATGTGAAGGTCCAAGGGATACAGTAAACCTGCACTGGTGCATCGGAATCTAATCCTGGTCTCCCAGGAGACGCTCAAACCACAAACTCTTAGAAGATTCACTCTTGCTATACTTATGTCGGCATTGTACCTTTTGTATTCAATTCCGGTGCGATTTCTATGTTTCATCGCCAATGCGAAGGTGCGAGGGATACAGTAAACCTCCACTGGTGCATCGGAATCTAATACTGGTCTCCCAGGAGCCGCTCAAACCACAAACTCATAGAAGATTCACTCTTCTTGTAATTAAGTTGGCATTGCGCCTTTTGCATTCAATTCCGATGCGATTTCTATGTTTCATCGTCAATGTGAAGGTCCAAGGCATACAGAAAACCTGCACTGGTGCACCGGAATCTAATACTGGTCTACCATTAACCGCTCAAACCACAAACTCTTTGAAGATTCACATTTCTTGTACTTAAGTCGGCATTGTGCCTTTTGTATTCAATTCCGATTCGATTTCTATGCTTCATCGTCAATGTGAAGGTCCAAGGGATACAGTAAACCTGCACTGGTGCATCGGAATCTAATCCTGGTCTCCCAGGAGACGCTCAAACCACAAACTCTTAGAAGATTCACTCTTCATCTACTTATGTCGGCATTGTGCCTTTTGTATTCAATTACGACGCGATTTCTATGTTTCATCGTCAATGTGAAGGACCAAGGGATACAGTAAACCTGCACTGGTTCATCGGAATCTAATACTGGTCTCCCAGGACCCGCTCAAAGCACAAACTCTTAGAAGAGTCACTCTTCTTGTACTTAAGTCGGCCTTGAGCCTTTTGTATTCTATTCCGATGCGATTTCTATGTTTCATCGTCATTGTGAAGGTCCAAGGGATACAGTAAACCTGCACTGGTTCATCGGAATCTAATACTGGTCTCCCAAGAGCCGCTCAAACTACAAACTCTTAGAAGATTCAGGCTTCTTGTCCTTAAGTCGGCATTGTGCCTTTTGTATTCAATTCCGATGCGATTTCTATGTTTCATCGTCAATGTGAAGGTTCAAGGGATACAGGAAACCTGCACTGGTGCATCGGAATCTAATACTGGTCTGCCAGGAGACGCTCAAACCACAAACTCTTAGAAGATTCACTCTTCTTGTACTTAAGTCGGCATTATGCCTTTTGTATTCAATTCCGATGCGATTTCTATGTTTCATCGTCAATCCGAAGATCCAAGGGATACAGTAAACCTGCACTGGTGAGAGAAATCCAATACTGGTCTCTCAGGAGCCGCACAAACCACAAACTCTTAGAAGATTCACACTTCTTGTACCTAAGTCGGCATTGTGCTTTTCGTATTCAATTCCGATGCGATTTCTATGTTTCATCGTCAATGTGAAGGTCCAAGGGATACAGTAAACCTGCACTGGTGCATCGGAATCTAATACGGGTGTCTCAGGATTCGCTAAAACCACAAACTCTTAGAAGATTCACTCTTCTTGTACTTAAGTCGGCATTGTGCCTTTTGCATTCAATTCCGATGCGATATCTATGTTTTATCGTCAATGTGAAGGTCCAAGGGATACAGTAAACCTGCACTGGTGCATCGGAATCTAATACTGATCTCCCAGGAGCCCCTCAAACCACAAACTGTTAGAAGATTCACTCTTCTTGTACTTAAGTCGGCATTGTGCTTTTTGTATTCAATTCCGATGCGATTTCTATGCTTCATCGTCAATGTGAAGGTCCAAGGGATACAGTAAACCTGCACTGGTGCATCGGAATCTAATACTGGTTTCCCAGGAGCCGCTCAAACCACAAACTCTTAGAAGATTCACTCTTCTTCTACTTAAGTCGGCATTGTGCCTTTTGTATTCAATTCCGATGCGATTTCTATGTTTCATCGTCAATGTGAAGGTCCAACGAATACAGTAATCCCGCACTGGTGCATCGGAATCTAATACTGGTCTCCCAGGAGCCGCTCAAACCACAAACTCTTAGAAGATTCACACTTCTTGTACTTATGTCGGCATTGTGCCTATCGTATCCAATTCCGATGCGATTTCTATGTTTCATCGTCAATGTGAAGGTCCAAGGGATACAGTAAACCTGCACTGGTGCATCGGAATCTAATACTGGTCTCCCAGGAGCCGCTCAAACCACAAACTCTTAGAAGATTCACTCATCCTATACTTAAGTTGGCATTGTGCATTTTGTATTCAATTCCGACGCGATTTCTATGTTTCATCGTCAATGTGAAGGACCAAGGGATACAGTAAACCTGCACTGGTTCATCGGAATCTAATACTGGTCTCCCAGGACCCGCTCAAAGCACAAACTCTTAGAAGAGTCACTCTTCTTGTACTTAAGTCGGCCTTGAGCCTTTTGTATTCTATTCCGATGCGATTTCTATGTTTCATCGTCAATGTGAAGGTCCAAGGGATACAGTAAACCTGCACTGGTTCATCGGAATCTAATACTGGTCTCCCAAGAGCCGCTCAAACTACAAACTCTTAGAAGATTCAGGCTTCTTGTCCTTAAGTCGGCATTGTGCCTTTTGTATTCAATTCCGATGCGATTTCTATGTTTCATCGTCAATGTGAAGGTTCAAGGGATACAGTAAACCTGCACTGGTGCATCGGAATCTAATACTGATCTCCCAGGAGCCCCTCAAACCACAAACTGTTAGAAGATTCACTCTGTTGTGTCGATTCCCTAAGGTCTCGACACAATGAGTGGCTAGGTGCACGCGAAACTAACGCAGACGGGCGTAAATTCTGAAACAGGAGACTGGATGAAAACTATAAAGAAAAGAAGAGAGATTTTAATATACTTAACTTTAATGTAGTCTTGTTCTTGTTGAAATACATCTCTTGCATAGTAGTAAGCAATTAGCAATGATACACATGGCGCCTTGCTAGGTAGTAGCGATGAACTAGCTGAAGGCTATTTAATCTGTCTCTCGGCAAATGAGAGGAATACTTGGTAGGTCTAGTCGCAAGCTATGTCGTCCGTACAACTGGGCGAGGTCAAGTCCGTGTCTTGTGACCTGCCATGTGGTGGCGCTAGGATTGCGAGTACACAGTGGCGACACGCGGGTCCGACATGTACTACAGGACCGCGGCCGATTTAAGTTACCACCTAGCAAGTGTGGTGTCTAGCGGTGACACCACATTCCTCCCCCGCAAATCGGCGAACGGTCGTGAGATAAGGCTTCCGCCCGCCGTTGGGAGGACCCCATGTTGACGTATGCGATGAGGTGGGGAGCCTAACAACAGGCGAGGCTGTGCCACCCGCACCCGGCCATTCGGTCCGAGGGGAGCTAGGAAACGCCTGCAAACCTAGTCCAGGGTGCACGTCAACATGAGGTGTTTGCGCACGTAATGATATAAGAGGAGCCGCGGGGTCGACCTCCATGTGGTCGGAGCACCCGACGGGCGAAGACGACATCTGGTCCGGAGCGGGCAAGAAGGCCATGGCGGAGGACGGCTGGTCACGGGAAGCGAGCGGCGGCGCGTGACCCAGGGAGGCGCCATGCGGTTGCAGCGAAGCGTCCGCTGCGGGCGGCGCCGGCGGCGGCTGCGGCGGCGCGACGCCATGAGGCAAAATGGAAGGCATCGTCGGTAACACCTGGGGATGAGGCGAGCCAGTAGATGGGTCCCCAGGGCGCTGACCTGACGGCTCCGTCGCTGAAAGCAGACGGGGAGCGGCAGAACCCAGGCGACGACAGAGGCGCAGCTGATTGAGATGCCGACGCACCTCACCAGAGGCCCCCAAAACCAAATACATCGCGCGGCCGAGGCAGCGAAGAATGCGCCCTGCGAGCCAACGCTGTGAACCGCGATAGTTGCGATAATAGACAACGTCGCCAGGAGCAAAAGCAGGAGTCTGCCGCTGCACAGGAACCTGATGTGGCGGATGCAGCAAAGACATCAGAGTTCGATGAGGACGACCATGGAGCAACTCAGCCGGCGATCGACCATCGCGAGGCTGAGAGCGAAATGAGGACAAAAAGAGCAACAAAGCGTCCTCCCGAGAATGCGACTCTTTCAACTTCAACATCTGTGACTTGAAAGTCCGGACCAATCGTTCAGCGGCACCGTTTGACTGAGGCGAAAACGGCGCGGATGTCAGATGTTGAATACCAGTGGCCTTGCAGAACGACTGAAATTCTGCGGACATGAATTGTGGGCCATTGTCGGAAACAATAGTCTGCGGAAGACCTTCAATGCAAAAGATAGCAGACAAGGCTTGTATGGTGGCAGAAGACGTCGTGGAAGACATCCGGACAACAAAAGGAAAATTACTGAAAGCACCGACCACAACCAACCATCGAGCATTCCAGAATGGACCAGCAAAATCGATGTGCAAGCGTTGCCAAGGGGAAGTGGCTTTCGGCCATGCAAAGAATTTCCGCGGCGGTGCGGAATGTTGTTCGGCACACGCCACGCAAGAGGAGCACATATTCGTAATCGCAGCATCGATTCCGAACCAAGTACAGTGCTGACGAGCAAGTTGTTTCGTACGCACCATACCCCAATGTCCTTGGTGAAGAAGCTTTAAGACAGAGGACTGTAACGAACGTGGGACTACGACTCGGGATTGATCATTATCGGAACGCAACAACAAAACACCACGTCGAACAAAAAGTCTCTCCTTGTGAGCAAAAAAACGGCGAACCAACGGATCCTCGATCCGTGACTTTGACAAGGGCCATCGCGTAGCAACAAAACGCAAAACGGGAGCAAGGACAGGGTCAGCAGCTGTGGCAGTAGCTACACGACGAAAATCAATCGGAAACGATGCGACCACGTCATCGGTTTCCGAATCAATGAACATGCAAGCAAGTTCGGAAGAATCGAATGCTTTATCCTCAGCAACAGGCAAACGGGACAACGCATCAGCGTTTCCGTGCTTAGCAGTGGACCGATACAAGATATCGTAGCGGTACTGCGAGAGAAAAAGTGACCATCGAATGAATTTCTGCGCTGTACGTGGAGGTACAGGCTTGTGCGGATGAAAAAGCGATGTCAACGGTTTGTGGTCTGTGATGATGGTAAAGTGACGACCATACAAGAAGTCATGGAACTGGGTAACACCAAACACGAGAGCTAAAGCTTCCTTCTCTATTTGTGAATAATTTCTTTGCGCAGATGAGAGCAATTTGGACGCAAAGGCAATAGGGCGATCATGCGAGCCATCCTTGTGCGCAAGCACAGCACCGATCCCGAAATCCGATGCATCGACCATCAACAAAAGGGGTTTTCGGGGATCGAATGGCGTAAGGCAAGTATTTGAAAGGAACGCCGATTTCAACTGGCGAAAGGCGCGTTCGCATTCCGTCGTCCAGACGAACGGAACACCTTTACGGCGCAAGCGATGAAGCGGAGCTGAAATGGAAGAAGCATTGCGCACAAATCGATGATAATAATTTACCTTACCCAGCACCGAGCGAGGTGGCGCAGTGGTAAGACACTGGACTCGCATTCGGGAGGACGACGGTTCAATCCCGCGTCCGGCCATCCTGATTTAGGTTTTCCGTGATTTCCCTAAATCACTCCAGGCAAATGCCGGGATGGTTCCTCTGAAAGGGCACGGCCGACTTCCTTCCCCATCCTTCCCTAATCCGATGAGACCGATGACCACGCTGTCTGGTCTCCTTCCCCAAAACCAACCAACCAACCTTACCCAGCACACTCTGTAGCTGTTTTAAGTTCCGCGGTGACGGCAAGTCCTGAATGGCACGAAGGTGCTCTGGACTCGGATGTATACCTTGGGCGTTAAGGACATGGCCCAGGTACGGTAAGTCACGAGCAAAAAACACACATTTGTCCTTCCTCAAGCGAAGACCATTCTGACGCAATACCTGAAATAATGTTCGGAGATTTTGCAAATGTTCGGCTTCTGTCTTTCCTGAGAGCACAATATCGTCCAGATAGTTCGCAGCAGTAGGGACCGACGCACAAATAGTTTGTAAATATTGCTGAAATAAAGCAGGGGCGGATGCACACCCGAATGGCAGTCTTTTGAAGCGATACAAGCCAAGATGCGTGTTAACCACTAAGACGCGCTGGGATTCTTCGTCCACAGGTAGTTGCAAGTACGCATCTGCTAGGTCCAATTTTGAAAAATATTTTCCCGGGCACAGTTTGTCAAAAAGATCTTCCGGGCGGGGCAAAGGAAAAGTAGCAGTCACAAGTTGCGGATTCACAGTTGCCTTGAAGTCCACACAAAGTCTCAGTTTTCCGGAAGGTTTTGGCAAAATTACTAAGGGCGAGGCCCAGAGAGAAGCCTGCACTCGTTCAATGACACCTTGAGATTCTAATTCGGCTAATGTTCGTGCGACCTCATCACGCAATGCGTGGGGAACATTGCGCGCTCTGAAAAATTTCGGTTGCGCGTTGTCGTTCAGTTCCAAATGCGCTTCATAGTTCTTAGCGCAACCAAGGCCCGGTGCAAAAATGTCTGCAAATTCTTCACAAAGACTAGAAACACTGGCGGAAGGCACAGTCTGATTCACTGATAGGACCTGATTCACTATAGACAAATTAAACAATTGAAACAAATCTAAACCAAACAAGTTCACTGCACTAGAGGAACGAAGAACATAAAATGACACAAGTTTTGTCTGTCCCTTGTATGTGGCAAGAAGGCTGCACTGTCCTAACACAGGTATATGCTGTCCTGAGTAACTAGTTAACGTAACATTTGCGGCACGCAACGGCGGGGCGCCCAGTTGTTTGTACGTGTCGTGATTGAGCAATGAAACTGCAGCTCCGGTATCGAGCTGGAATGGTATCACTTTTCCTGCAAAGTCTAAGTCCACAAAAAGTTTATTGTCTTGTTGACGACAAGAGCGACTGTCTCGTGCAATTTGAACTGATACAGGTCCAGAAGCACTTGCAACTTTACGGGATTTCCGGCGACGTCGACGCACACTTTGGGTGGGACGAACACAGTCACTGTTAGCTAAAGTGTCACTGGACGGGTGGGAATGTACTACATGGATGTCCATGGGTGAAGGTCCACGAGCCTGATTGTCCTGGGTTCGATTCCGGCGCGAAGCAAAGGGCCTGGAATTTGTGTGATTGTCTGATCTTAACTTTTTCTGGCAAACACTTTGTACATGTCCTTTCTTTTGACAGTAAAAGCAAATAGCTTGGCGTGACGGGCAATTTTCACGCGAATGTCGAGTTGCACACCGCGGGCAAGATTTCACTGCATTTGCTTGCTTACGCGGCGCACGTGGTTGCAAGCTAGGCGGCCGCAGCGAAGTCGGGCGCGAGGGCCGCTTAGCGTCCCGTGCAGCGGGCCGGGCGGGCCGATTAACGTGACACACTGCCGGCGAAGGTTCAAATGATGCCTGAGCAAAGTCAAGTGTGTCTTGCCTGTCCAATATGTCTATCACTTGTTGCAGGGAGGGATTAACGAGTTTCAAAATCTGTTCCCTTATGCGAACATCAGAAACGTTCTGTGCAATTGCCTCACGCACCATAGTATCTGAATATGGGAGGCCACATTCACAGGCAAACGCGCAGTCTCTAGTAAGTCCTTGCAAAGTTGCTACCCACTCCCTGTTAGTCTGACCGGCCGTACGTTTTGTACGAAAAAACGTATACCGTTTGGCAACTACATTTACTGTTTCTTTGAAATAGGCATCTAAAGCAGACAAAATTTCTTCGTAGGACAGAGTTGCTACATCGCGTCGGGGAAACAATTTCACTATCACACGGTAGGTAGACACACCGACACAAGAAAGCAAAAACGGCTGCCGCTCGTTACCTTGAATTCCATAAGCAGTGAGGTGGAAGTTGAACTGATCGGCCCACTCAGTCCAGCTTTCGGTTGTGGCCTCAAAGGGCCTAAATGGCGGTGCGACAGCGTTGTGTGGCTGCGGTAGCGAAGAAGCGGCTGCCGCCGCATCGGTTTGCAGCGCACGTTGACCCTGGACGAGCTGTCCAAGGGCTTCCAATAACGCCTGCGTCTGCTGATTCTGCAAGCGAAAAAATTCGGACAGTACATCTGGAGAATGCGGCGAAGCCATGACACAAGCAAATTAGAGCAAATAGAACACAAAGACTGCAACGTGGGCGCGGCACCACACCTCGTCGCCAAAATATTGTTGTGTCGATTCCCTAAGGTCTCGACACAATGAGTGGCTAGGTGCACGCGAAACTAACGCAGACGGGCGTAAATTCTGAAACAGGAGACTGGATGAAAACTATAAAGAAAAGAAGAGAGATTTTAATATACTTAACTTTAATGTAGTCTTGTTCTTGTTGAAATACATCTCTTGCATAGTAGTAAGCAATTAGCAATGATACACATGGCGCCTTGCTAGGTAGTAGCGATGGACTAGCTGAAGGCTATTTAATCTGTCTCTCGGCAAATGAGAGGAATACTTGGTAGGTCTAGTCGCAAGCTATGTCGTCCGTACAACTGGGCGAGGTCAAGTCCGTGTCTTGTGACCTGCCATGTGGTGGCGCTAGGATTGCGAGTACACAGTGGCGACACGCGGGTCCGACATGTACTACAGAACCGCGGCCGATTTAAGTTACCACCTAGCAAGTGTGGTGTCTAGCGGTGACACCACACACTCTTCTTGTACTTAAGTCGGCATTATGCCTTTTGTATTCAATTCCGATGCGATTTCTATGTTTCATCGTCAATGCGAAGGTCCAAGGGATTCAGTAAACCTGCACTGGTGAGAGAAATCCAATACTGGTCTCTCAGGAGCCGCACAAACCACAAACTCTTAGAAGATTCACACTTCTTGTACTTAAGTCGGCATTGTGCTTTTCGTATTCAATTCCGATGCGATTTCTATGTTTCATCGTCAATGTGACGGTCCAAGGGATACAGCAAAACCTGCACTGGTGCATCGGAATCTAATACTGGTCTCCCAGGACCCGCTCAAAGCACAAACTCTTAGAAGAGTCACTCTTCTTGTACTTAAGTCGGCCTTGAGCCTTTTGTATTCTATTCCGATGCGATTTCTATGTTTCATCGTCAATGTGAAGGTCCAAGGGATACAGTAAACCTGCACTGGTTCATCGGAATCTAATCCTGGTCTCCCAGGAGACGCTCAAACCACAAACTCTTAGAAGATTCACTCTTCATCTACTTATGTCGGCATTGTGCCTTTTGTATTCAATTACGACGCGATTTCTACGTTTCATCGTCAATGTGAAGGACCAAGGGATACAGTAAACCTGCACTGGTTCATCGGAATCTAATACTGGTCTCCCAGGACCCGCTCAAAGCACAAACTCTTAGAAGAGTCACTCTTCTTGTACTTAAGTCGGCCTTGAGCCTTTTGTATTCTATTCCGATGCGATTTCTATGTTTCATCGTCAATGTGAAGGTCCAAGGGATACAGTAAATCTGCACTGGTTCATCGGAATCTAATACTGGTCTCCCAAGAGCCGCTCAAACTACAAACTCTTAGAAGATTCAGGCTTCTTGTCCTTAAGTCGGCATTGTGCCTTTTGTATTCAATTCCGATGCGATTTCTATGTTTCATCGTCAATGTGAAGGTTCAAGGGATACAGGAAACCTGCACTGGTGCATCGGAATCTAATACTGGTCTGCCAGGAGACGCTCAAACCACAAACTCTTAGAAGATTCACTCTTCTTGTACTTAAGTCGGCATTATGCCTTTTGTATTCAATTCCGATGCGATCTCTATGTTTCATCGTCAACGTGAAGGTCCAAGGGATACAGTAAACCTGCACTGGTGAGAGAAATCCAATACTGGTCTCTCAGGAGCCGCACAAACCACAAACTCTTAGAAGATTCACACTTCTTGTACTTAAGTCGGCATTGTGCTTTTCGTATTCAATTCCGATGCGATTTCTATGTTTCATCGTCAATGTGAAGGTCCAAGGGATACAGTAAACCTGCACTGGTGCATCGGAATCTAATACGGGTGTCCCAGGATTCGCTAAAACCACAAACTCTTAGAAGATTCACTCTTCTTGTACTTAAGTCGGCATTGTGCCTTTTGCATTCAATTCCGATGCGATATCTATGTTTTATCGTCAATGTGAAGGTCCAAGGGATACAGTAAACCTGCACTGGTGCATCGGAATCTAATACTGATCTCCCAGGAGCCCCTCAAACCACAAACTGTTAGAAGATTCACTCTTCTTGTACTTAAGTCGGCATTGTGCTTTTTGTATTCAATTCCGATGCGATTTCTATGCTTCATCGTCAATGTGAAGGTCCAAGGGATACAGTAAACCTGCACTGGTGCATCGGAATCTAATACTGGTTTCCCAGGAGCCGCTCAAACCACAAACTCTTAGAAGATTCACTCTTCTTCTACTTAAGTCGGCATTGTGCCTTTTGTATTCAATTCCGATGCGATTTCTATGTTTCATCGTCAATGTGAAGGTCCAACGAATACAGTAATCCCGCACTGGTGCATCGGAATCTAATACTGGTCTCCCAGGAGCCGCTCAAACCACAAACTCTTAGAAGATTCACACTTCTTGTACTTATGTCGGCATTGTGCCTATCGTATTCAATTCCGATGCGATTTCTATGTTTCATCGTCAATGTGAAGGTCCAAGGGATACAGTAAACCTGCACTGGTGCATCGGAATCTAATACTGGTCTCCCAGGAGCCGCTCAAACCACAAACTCTTAGAAGATTCACTCATCCTATACTTAAGTTGGCATTGTGCATTTTGTATTCAATTCCGATGCGATTTCTGTGTTTCGTCGTCAATGTGAAGGTCCAAGGGATACAGTAAACCTGCACTGGTGCATCGGAATCTAATACTGGTCTCCCAGGAGCCGCTCAAACCACAAACTCTTAGAAGATTCACACTTCTTGTACTTAAGTCGGCATTGTGCCTTTCGTATTCAATTCCGATGCGATTTCTATGTTTCATCGTCAATGTGAAGATCCAAGGGATACAGTAAACCCGCACTGGTGCATCGGAATCTAATACTGGTCTCCCAGGAGCCGCTCAAACAACAAACTCTTAGAAGATTCACTCTTCTTGTACTTAAGTCGGCATTGTGCTTTTTGTATTCAATTCCGATGCGATTTCTATGCTTCATCGTCAATGTGAAGGTCCAAGGGATACAGTAAACCTGCACTGGTGCATCGGAATCTAATACTGGTTTCCCAGGAGCCGCTCAAACCACAAACTCTTAGAAGATTCACGCTTCTTGTCCTTAAGTCGGCATTGTGCCTTTTGTATTCAATTCCGATGCGATATCTATGTTTCATCGCCAATGTGAAGGTGCGAGGGATACTGTAAACCTGCACTGGTGCATCGGAATCTAATACTGGTCTCCCAGGAGCCGCTCAAACCACATACTCATAGAAGATTCACTCTTTTTGTACTTAAGTCGGCATTGTGCCTTTTGTATTCAATTCCGATGCGATATCTATGTTTCATCGTCAATGTGAAGGTCCAAGGGATACAGTAAACCCGCACTGGTGCATCGGAATCTAATACTGGTCTCCCAGGAGCCGCTCAAACCACAAACTCTTAGATGATTCACTCTTCCTATACTTATGTCGGCATTGTGCCTTTTGTATTCAATTCCGATGCGATTTCTATGTTTCATCGCCAATGTGAAGGTGCGAGGGATACTATAAACCTGCACTGGTGCATCGGAATCTAATACTGGTCTCCCAGGAGCCGCTCAAACCACAAACTCATAGAAGATTCACTCTTTTTGTACTTAAGTCGTCATTGTGCCTTTTGTATTCAATTCCGATGCGAGTTCTATGTTTCTTGGTCAATGTGAAGGTCCAAGGGATACAGTAAACCTGCACTGGTGCATCGGAATCTAATACTGGTCTCCCAGGAGCCGATCAAACCACAAACTCTAAGAAGATTCACTCTTCTTGTACTTAAGATGGCATTGTGCCTTTTGTATTCTATTCCGATGCGATTTTTTAGTTTCATCGTCAATGTGAAGGTCCAAGGGATACAGTAAACCTGCACTGGTGCATCGGAATCTAATACGGGTGTCCCAGGAGCCGCTCAAACCACAACCTCTTAGAAGATTCACTCTTCTTGTACTTAAGTCGGCATTGTGCCTTTTGTATTCAATTCCGATGCGATATCTATGTTTCATCGTCAATGTGAAGGTCCAAGGGATACAGTAAACCTGCACTGGTGCATCGGAATCTAATACTGATCTCCCAGGAGCCGCTCAAACCACAAACTCTTGGAAGATTCACTCTTCTTGTACTTAGGTCAGCATTGTGCTTTTTGTATTCAATTCCGATGCGATTTCTATGCTTCATCGTCAATGTGAAGGTCTAAGGGATACAGTAAACCTGCACTGGCGCATCGGAATCTAATACTGGTTTCCCAGGAGCCGCTCAAACCACAAACTCTTAGAAGATTCACTCATCTTCTACTTAAGTCGGCATTGTGCCTTTTGTATTCAATTCCGATGCGATTTCTATGTTTCATCGTCAATGTGAAGGTCCAAGGGATACAGTAATCCTGCACTGGTGCATCGGAATCTAATACTGGTCTCCCAGGAGCCGCTCAAACCACAAACTCTTAGAAGATTCACACTTCTTGTACTTAAGTCGGCATTGTGCGTTTCGTATTCAATTCCGATGCGATTTCTATGTTTCATCGTCAATGTGACGGTCCAAGGGATACAGCAAAACCTGCACTGGTGCATCGGAATCTAATACTGGTCTCCCAGGAGCCGCTCAAACCACAAACTCTTAGAAGATTCACTCTTACTATACTTAAGTTGGCATTGTGCCTTTTGTATTCAATTCCGATGCGATTTCTATGTTTCGTCGTCAATGTGAAGGTCCAATGGATACAGTAAACCTGCACTGGTGCATCGGAATCTAATATCGGTCTCCCAGGAGCCGCTCAAACCACAAACTCTTAGAAGATTCACACTTCTTGTACTTAAGTCGGCATTGTACCTTTCGTATTGAATTCCGATGCGATTTCTATGTTTCATCGTCAATGTTTAGGTCCAAGGGATACAGTAAACCTGCACTGGTGCATCGGAATCTAATCCTGGTCTACCATTAACCGCTCAAACCTCAGACTCTTAGAAGATTCACTCTTCTCGTAGTTAAGTCTGCATTGTGCCTTTTGTATTCAATTCCGATGCGATATCTATGTTTCATCGTCAATGTGAAAGTCCAAGGGATACAGTAAACCTGCACTGGTGCATCGGAATCTAATACTGGTGTCCCAGGAGCCGCTCAAACCACAAACTCTTTGAAGATTCACTCTTCTTGTACTTAAGTCGGCATTGTGCCTTTTGTATTCAATTCCGATGCGATTTCTATGCTTCATCGTCAATGTGAAGGTCCAAGGGATACAGTAAACCTGCACTGGTGCATCGGAATCTAATCCTGGTCTCCCAGGAGACGCTCAAACCACAAACTCTTAGAAGATTCACTCTTCTTCTACTTATGTCGGCATTGTGCCTTTTGTATTCAATTCCGACGCGATTTCTATGTTTCATCGTCAATGTGAAGGACCAAGGGATACAGTAAACCTGCACTGGTTCATCGGAATCTAATACTGGTCTCCCAGGAACCGCTCAAAGCACAAACTCTTAGAAGAGTCACTCTTCTTGTACTTAAGCCGGCCTTGAGCCTTTTGTATTCAATTCCGATGCGATTTCTATGTTTCATCGTCAATGTGAAGGTCCAAGGGATACAGTAAACCTACACTGGTTCATCGGAATCTAATACTGGTCTCCCAAGAGCTGCTCAAACTAAAAACTCTTAGAAGATTCACGCTTCTTGTCCTTAAGTCGGCATTGTGCCTTTTGTATTCAATTCCGATGCGATTTCTATGTTTCATCGCCAATGTGAAGGTGCGAGGGCTACTGTAAACCTGCACTGGTGCATCGGAATCTAATACTGGTCTCCCAGGAGCCGCTCAAACCACAAACTCATAGAAGATTCACTCTTTTTGTACTTAAGTCGGCATTGTGCCTTTTGTATTCAATTCCGATGCGATATCTATGTTTCATCGTCAATGTGAAGGTCCAAGGGATACAGTAAACCCGCACTGGTGCATCGGAATCTAATACTGGTCTCCCAGGAGCCGCTCAAACCACAAACTCTTAGATGATTCACTCTTCCTATACTTATGTCGGCATTGTGCCTTTTGTATTCAATTCCGATGCGATTTCTATGTTTCATCGCCAATGTGAAGGTGCGAGGGATACTATAAACCTGCACTGGTGCATCGAAATCTAATACTGGTCTCCCAGGAGCCGCTCAAACCACAAACTCATAGAAGATTCACTCTTTTTGTACTTAAGTCGTCATTGTGCCTTTTGTATTCAATTCCGATGCGATTTCTATGTTTCTTGGTCAATGTGAAGGTCCACGGGATACAGTAAACCTGCACTGGTGCATCGGAATCTAATACGGGTGTCCCAGGAGCCGCTCAAACCACAACCTCTTAGAAGATTCACTCTTCTTGTACTTAAGTCGGCATTGTGCCTTTTGTATTCAATTCCGATGCGATATCTATGTTTCATCGTCAATGTGAAGGTCCAAGGGATACAGTAAACCTGCACTGGTGCATCGGAATCTAATACTGATCTCCCAGGAGCCGCTCAAACCACAAACTCTTGGAAGATTCACTCTTCTTGTACTTAGGTCAGCATTGTGCTTTTTGTATTCAATTCCGATGCGATTTCTATGCTTCATCGTCAATGTGAAGGTCTAAGGGATACAGTAAACCTGCACTGGCGCATCGGAATCTAATACTGGTTTCCCAGGAGCCGCTCAAACCACAAACTCTTAGAAGATTCACTCATCTTCTACTTAAGTCGGCATTGTGCCTTTTGTATTCAATTCCGATGCGATTTCTATGTTTCATCGTCAATGTGAAGGTCCAAGGGATACAGTAATCCTGCACTGGTGCATCGGAATCTAATACTGGTCTCCCAGGAGCCGCTCAAACCACAAACTCTTAGAAGATTCACACTTCTTGTACTTAAGTCGGCATTGTGCGTTTCGTATTCAATTCCGATGCGATTTCTATGTTTCATCGTCAATGTGACGGTCCAAGGGATACAGCAAAACCTGCACTGGTGCATCGGAATCTAATACTGGTCTCCCAGGAGCCGCTCAAACCACAAACTCTTAGAAGATTCACTCTTACTATACTTAAGTTGGCATTGTGCCTTTTGTATTCAATTCCGATGCGATTTCTATGTTTCGTCGTCAATGTGAAGGTCCAATGGATACAGTAAACCTGCACTGGTGCATCGGAATCTAATATCGGTCTCCCAGGAGCCGCTCAAACCACAAACTCTTAGAAGATTCACACTTCTTGTACTTAAGTCGGCATTGTACCTTTCGTATTGAATTCCGATGCGATTTCTATGTTTCATCGTCAATGTTTAGGTCCAAGGGATACAGTAAACCTGCACTGGTGCATCGGAATCTAATCCTGGTCTACCATTAACCGCTCAAACCTCAGACTCTTAGAAGATTCACTCTTCTCGTAGTTAAGTCTGCATTGTGCCTTTTGTATTCAATTCCGATGCGATATCTATGTTTCATCGTCAATGTGAAAGTCCAAGGGATACAGTAAACCTGCACTGGTGCATCGGAATCTAATACTGGTGTCCCAGGAGCCGCTCAAACCACAAACTCTTTGAAGATTCACTCTTCTTGTACTTAAGTCGGCATTGTGCCTTTTGTATTCAATTCCGATGCGATTTCTATGCTTCATCGTCAATGTGAAGGTCCAAGGGATACAGTAAACCTGCACTGGTGCATCGGAATCTAATCCTGGTCTCCCAGGAGACGCTCAAACCACAAACTCTTAGAAGATTCACTCTTCTTCTACTTATGTCGGCATTGTGCCTTTTGTATTCAATTCCGACGCGATTTCTATGTTTCATCGTCAATGTGAAGGACCAAGGGATACAGTAAACCTGCACTGGTTCATCGGAATCTAATACTGGTCTCCCAGGAACCGCTCAAAGCACAAACTCTTAGAAGAGTCACTCTTCTTGTACTTAAGCCGGCCTTGAGCCTTTTGTATTCAATTCCGATGCGATTTCTATGTTTCATCGTCAATGTGAAGGTCCAAGGGATACAGTAAACCTACACTGGTTCATCGGAATCTAATACTGGTCTCCCAAGAGCTGCTCAAACTAAAAACTCTTAGAAGATTCACGCTTCTTGTCCTTAAGTCGGCATTGTGCCTTTTGTATTCAATTCCGATGCGATTTCTATGTTTCATCGCCAATGTGAAGGTGCGAGGGCTACTGTAAACCTGCACTGGTGCATCGGAATCTAATACTGGTCTCCCAGGAGCCGCTCAAACCACAAACTCATAGAAGATTCACTCTTTTTGTACTTAAGTCGGCATTGTGCCTTTTGTATTCAATTCCGATGCGATATCTATGTTTCATCGTCAATGTGAAGGTCCAAGGGATACAGTAAACCCGCACTGGTGCATCGGAATCTAATACTGGTCTCCCAGGAGCCGCTCAAACCACAAACTCTTAGATGATTCACTCTTCCTATACTTATGTCGGCATTGTGCCTTTTGTATTCAATTCCGATGCGATTTCTATGTTTCATCGCCAATGTGAAGGTGCGAGGGATACTATAAACCTGCACTGGTGCATCGAAATCTAATACTGGTCTCCCAGGAGCCGCTCAAACCACAAACTCATAGAAGATTCACTCTTTTTGTACTTAAGTCGTCATTGTGCCTTTTGTATTCAATTCCGATGCGATTTCTATGTTTCTTGGTCAATGTGAAGGTCCACGGGATACAGTAAACCTGCACTGGTGCATCGGAATCTAATACTGGTCTCCCAGGAGCCGATCAAACCACAAACTCTTAGAAGATTCACTCTTCTTGTACTTAAGATGGCATTGTGCCTTTTGTATTCTATTCCGATGCGATTTTTATGTTTCATCGTCAATGTGAAGGTCCAAGGGATACAGTAAACCTGCACTGGTGCATCGGAATCTAATACGGGTGTCCCAAGAGCCGCTCAAACCACAACCTCTTAGAAGATTCACTCTTCTTGTACTTAAGTCGGCATTGTGCCTTTTGTATTCAATTCCGATGCGATATCTATGTTTCATCGTCAATGTGAAGGTCCAAGGGATACAGTAAACCTGCACTGGTGCATCGGAATCTAATACTGATCTCCTAGGAGCCGCTCAAACCACAACCTCTTAGAAGATTCACTCTTCTTGTACTTAAGTCGGCATTGTGCCTTTTGTATTCAATTCCGATGCGATATCTATGTTTCATCGTCAATGTGAAGGTCCAAGGGATACAGTAAACCTGCACTGGTGCATCGGAATCTAATACTGATCTCCCAGGAGCCGCTCAAACCACAAACTCTTGGAAGATTCACTCTTCTTGTACTTAGGTCGGCATTGTGCTTTTTGTATTCAATTCCGATGCGATTTCTATGTTTCATCGTCAATGTGAAGGTCTAAGGGATACAGTAATCCTGCACTGGTGCATCGGAATCTAATACTGGTCTCCCAGGAGCCGCTCAAACCACAAACTCTTAGAAGATTCACACTTCTTGTACTTAAGTCGGCATTGTGCGTTTCGTATTCAATTCCGATGCGATTTCTATGTTTCATCGTCAATGTGACGGTCCAAGGGATACAGCAAAACCTGCACTGGTGCATCGGAATCTAATACTGGTCTCCCAGGAGCCGCTCAAACCACAAACTCTTAGAAGATTCACTCTTACTATACTTAAGTTGGCATTGTGCCTTTTGTATTCAATTCCGATGCGATTTCTATGTTTCGTCGTCAATGTGAAGGTCCAAGGGATACAGTAAACCTGCACTGGTGCATCGGAATCTAATACTGGTCTCCCAGGAGCCGCTCAAACCACAAACTCTTAGAAGATTCACACTTCTTGTACTTAAGTCGCCATTGTGCCTTTCGTATTCAATTCCGATGCGATTTCTATGTTTCATCGTCAATGTGAAAGTCCAAGGGATACAGTAAACCCGCACTGGTGCATCGGAATCTAATACTGGTCTCCCAGGAGCCGCTCAAACCACAAACTCTTAGAAGATTCACTCTTCTTGTACTTAAGTCGGCATTGTGCATTTAGTATTCAATTCCGATGCGATTTTTATGTTTCATCGCAAATGTGAAGGTCCAAGGGATACAGTAAACCTGCACTGGTGCATCGGAATCTAATACGAGTGTCCCAGGAGCCGCTCAAACCACAAACTCTTAGAAGATTCACTCTTCTTGTACTTAAGTCGGCATTGTGCCTTTTGTATTCAATTCCGATGCGATTTCTATGGTTCATCGTCAATGTGAAGGTCCAAGGGATGCAGTAAACCTGCACTGGTGAATCGGAATCTAATACTGGTCTCCCAGGAGCCGCTCAAACCACAAACTCTTAGAAGATTCACTCTTCTTGTACTTAAGTCATCATTGTGCCTTTTGTATTCAATTCCGATGCGATTTCTATGCTTCATCGTCAATGTGAAGGTGCAAGGGATACAGTAAACCTGCACTGGTGCATCGGAATCTAATACTGGTCTCCCAGGAGACGCTCAAACCACAAACGCTTAGAAGATTCACTCTTCTTGTACTTAAGTCGGCATTGTGCCTTTTGTATTCAATTCCGATGCGATTTCTATGTTTCATCGTCAATGTGAAGGTCCAAGGGATACATTAAACCTGTACTGGTGCATCGGAATCTAATACTGGTCTCCCAGGAGCCACTCAAACCAGAAACTCTTAGAAGATTCACATTTCTTGTACTTAAGTCGGCATTGTGCCTTTCGTATTCAATTCCGATGCGATTTCTATGTTTCATCGTGAATGTGAACGTCCAAGGGATACAGTAAACCTGCACTGGTGCATCGGAATCTAATACTGGTCTCCCAGGAGCCGCTCAAACCACAAACTCTTAGAAGATTCACACTTCTTGTACTTAAGTCGGCATATGTGGCTTTTGCATTCAATTCCGATGCGATTTCTTTGTTTCATCGTCAATGTGAAGGTCCGAGGGATACAGTAAACCTGCACTGGTGCATCGGAATCTAATACTGGTCCCCCAGGAGTTGCTCAAACCACAAACTCTTAGAAGATTCACTCTTCCTATACTTATGTCGGCATTGTGCCTTTTGTATTCAATTCCGGTGCGATTTCTATGTTTCATCGCCAATGCGAAGGTGCGAGGGATACAGTAAACCTGCACTGGTGCATCGGAATCTAATACTGGTCTCCCAGGAGCCGCTCAAACCACAAACTCATAGAAGATTCACTCTTCTTGTAATTAAGTTGGCATTGCGCCTTTTGCATTCAATTCCGATGCGATTTCTATATTTCATCGTCAATGTGAAGGTCCAAGGGATACAGAAAACCTGCACTGGTGCATCGGAATCTAATACTGGTCAACCATTAACCGCTCAAACCTCAAACTCTTAGAAGATTCACTCTTCTCGTAGTTAAGTCTGCATTGTGCCTTTTGTATTCAATTCCGATGCGATATCTATGTTTCATCGTCAATGTGAAGGTCCAAGGGATACAGTGAACCTGCACTGGTGCATCGGAATCTAATACTGGTGTCCCAGGAGCCGCTCAAACCACAAACACATAGAAGATTCACTCTTCTTGTAATTAAGTTGGCATTGCGCCTTTTGCATTCAATTCCGATGCGATTTCTTTGTTTCATCGTCAATGTGAAGGTCCAAGGGATACAGTAAACCTGCACTGGTGCATCGGAATCTAATACTGGTCACCCAGGAGTTGCTCAAACCACAAACTCTTAGAAGATTCACTCTTCTTCTACTTATGTCGGCATTGTGCCTTTTGTATTCAATTCCGACGCGATTTCTATGTTTCATCGTCAATGTGAAGGTCCAAGGGATACAGTAAACCTACACTGGTTCATCGGAATCTAATACTGGTCTCCCAAGAGCTGCTCAAACTAAAAACTCTTAGAAGATTCACGCTTCTTGTCCTTAAGTCGGCATTGTGCCTTTTGTATTCAATTCCGATGCGATTTCTATGTTTCATCGCCAATGTGAAGGTGCGAGGGCTACTGTAAACCTGCACTGGTGCATCGGAATCTAATACTGGTCTCCCAGGAGCCGCTCAAACCACAAACTCATAGAAGATTCACTCTTTTTGTACTTAAGTCGGCATTGTGCCTTTTGTATTCAATTCCGATGCGATATCTATGTTTCATCGTCAATGTGAAGGTCCAAGGGATACAGTAAACCCGCACTGGTGCATCGGAATCTAATACTGGTCTCCCAGGAGCCGCTCAAACCACAAACTCTTAGATGATTCCCTCTTCCTATACTTATGTCGGCATTGTGCCTTTTGTATTCAATTCCGATGCGATTTCTATGTTTCATCGCCAATGTGAAGGTGCGAGGGATACTATAAACCTGCACTGGTGCATCGAAATCTAATACTGGTCTCCCAGGAGCCGCTCAAACCACAAACTCATAGAAGATTCACTCTTTTTGTACTTAAGTCGTCATTGTGCCTTTTGTATTCAATTCCGATGCGATTTCTATGTTTCTTGGTCAATGTGAAGGTCCAAGGGATACAGTAAACCTGCACTGGTGCATCGGAATCTAATACTGGTCTCCCAGGAGCCGATCAAACCACAAACTCTTAGAAGATTCACTCTTCTTGTACTTAAGATGGCATTGTGCCTTTTGTATTCTATTCCGATGCGATTTTTATGTTTCATCGTCAATGTGAAGGTCCAAGGGATACAGTAAACCTGCACTGGTGCATCGGAATCTAATACGGGTGTCCCAAGAGCCGCTCAAACCACAACCTCTTAGAAGATTCACTCTTCTTGTACTTAAGTCGGCATTGTGCCTTTTGTATTCAATTCCGATGCGATATCTATGTTTCATCGTCAATGTGAAGGTCCAAGGGATACAGTAAACCTGCACTGGTGCATCGGAATCTAATACTGATCTCCTAGGAGCCGCTCAAACCACAACCTCTTAGAAGATTCACTCTTCTTGTACTTAAGTCGGCATTGTGCCTTTTGTATTCAATTCCGATGCGATATCTATGTTTCATCGTCAATGTGAAGGTCCAAGGGATACAGTAAACCTGCACTGGTGCATCGGAATCTAATACTGATCTCCCAGGAGCCGCTCAAACCACAAACTCTTGGAAGATTCACTCTTCTTGTACTTAGGTCGGCATTGTGCTTTTTGTATTCAATTCCGATGCGATTTCTATGTTTCATCGTCAATGTGAAGGTCTAAGGGATACAGTAATCCTGCACTGGTGCATCGGAATCTAATACTGGTCTCCCAGGAGCCGCTCAAACCACAAACTCTTAGAAGATTCACACTTCTTGTACTTAAGTCGGCATTGTGCGTTTCGTATTCAATTCCGATGCGATTTCTATGTTTCATCGTCAATGTGACGGTCCAAGGGATACAGCAAAACCTGCACTGGTGCATCGGAATCTAATACTGGTCTCCCAGGAGCCGCTCAAACCACAAACTCTTAGAAGATTCACTCTTACTATACTTAAGTTGGCATTGTGCCTTTTGTATTCAATTCCGATGCGATTTCTATGTTTCGTCGTCAATGTGAAGGTCCAAGGGATACAGTAAACCTGCACTGGTGCATCGGAATCTAATACTGGTCTCCCAGGAGCCGCTCAAACCACAAACTCTTAGAAGATTCACACTTCTTGTACTTAAGTCGGCATTGTGCCTTTCGTATTCAATTCCGATGCGATTTCTATGTTTCATCGTCAATGTGAAGGTCCAAGGGATACAGTAAACCCGCACTGGTGCATCGGAATCTAATACTGGTCTCCCAGGAGCCGCTCAAACCACAAACTCTTAGAAGATTCACTCTTCTTGTACTTAAGTCGGCATTGTGCATTTAGTATTCAATTCCGATGCGATTTTTATGTTTCATCGCCAATGTGAAGGTCCAAGGGATACAGTAAACCTGCACTGGTGCATCGGAATCTAATACGAGTGTCCCAGGAGCCGCTCAAACCACAAACTCTTAGAAGATTCACTCTTCTTGTACTTAAGTCGGCATTGTGCCTTTTGTATTCAATTCCGATGCGATTTCTATGGTTCATCGTCAATGTGAAGGTCCAAGGGATGCAGTAAACCTGCACTGGTGAATCGGAATCTAATACTGGTCTCCCAGGAGCCGCTCAAACCACAAACTCTTAGAAGATTCACTCTTCTTGTACTTAAGTCGTCATTGTGCCTTTTGTATTCAATTCCGATGCGATTTCTATGCTTCATCGTCAATGTGAAGGTGCAAGGGATACAGTAAACCTGCACTGGTGCATCGGAATCTAATACTGGTCTCCCAGGAGACGCTCAAACCACAAACGCTTAGAAGATTCACTCTTCTTGTACTTAAGTCGGCATTGTGCCTTTTGTATTCAATTCCGATGCGATTTCTATGTTTCATCGTCAATGTGAAGGTCCAAGGGATACAGTAAACCTGTACTGGTGCATCGGAATCTAATACTGGTCTCCCAGGAGCCACTCAAACCAGAAACTCTTAGAAGATTCACATTTCTTGTACTTAAGTCGGCATTGTGCCTTTCGTATTCAATTCCGATGCGATTTCTATGTTTCATCGTGAATGTGAACGTCCAAGGGATACAGTAAACCTGCACTGGTGCATCGGAATCTAATACTGGTCTCCCAGGAGCCGCTCAAACCACAAACTCTTAGAAGATTCACACTTCTTGTACTTAAGTCGGCATATGTGGCTTTTGCATTCAATTCCGATGCGATTTCTTTGTTTCATCGTCAATGTGAAGGTCCGAGGGATACAGTAAACCTGCACTGGTGCATCGGAATCTAATACTGGTCCCCCAGGAGTTGCTCAAACCACAAACTCTTAGAAGATTCACTCTTCCTATACTTATGTCGGCATTGTGCCTTTTGTATTCAATTCCGGTGCGATTTCTATGTTTCATCGCCAATGCGAAGGTGCGAGAGATACAGTAAACCTGCACTGGTGCATCGGAATCTAATACTGGTCTCCCAGGAGCCGCTCAAACCACAAACTCATAGAAGATTCACTCTTCTTGTAATTAAGTTGGCATTGCGCCTTTTGCATTCAATTCCGATGCGATTTCTATATTTCATCGTCAATGTGAAGGTCCAAGGGATACAGAAAACCTGCACTGGTGCATCGGAATCTAATACTGGTCTACCATTAACCGCTCAAACCTCAAACTCTTAGAAGATTCACTCTTCTCGTAGTTAAGTCTGCATTGTGCCTTTTGTATTCAATTCCGATGCGATATCTATGTTTCATCGTCAATGTGAAGGTCCAAGGGATACAGTAAACCTGCACTGGTGCATCGGAATCTAATACTGGTGTCCCAGGAGCCGCTCAAACCACAAACACATAGAAGATTCACTCTTCTTGTAATTAAGTTGGCATTGCGCAATTTGCATTCAATTCCGATGCGATTTCTTTGTTTCATCGTCAATGTGAAGGTCCAAGGGATACAGTAAACCTGCACTGGTGCATCGGAATCTAATACTGGTCACCCAGGAGTTGCTCAAACCACAAACTCTTAGAAGATTCACTCTTCTTCTACTTATGTCGGCATTGTGCCTTTTGTATTCAATTCCGACGCGATTTCTATGTTTCATCGTCAATGTGAAGGACCAAGGGATACAGTAAACCTGCACTGGTTCATCGGAATCTAATACTGGTCTCCCAGGACCCGCTCAAAGCACAAACTCTTAGAAGAGTCACTCTTCTTGTACTTAAGTCGGCCTTGAGCCTTTTGTATTCAATTCCGATGCGATTTCTATGTTTCATCGTCAATGTGAAGGTCCAAGGGATACAGTAAACCTGCACTGGTTCATCGGAATCTAATACTGGTCTCCCAAGAGCCGCTCAAACTACAAACTCTTAGAAGATTCACGCTTCTTGTCCTTAAGTCGGCATTGTGCCTTTTGTATTCAATTCCGATGCGATTTCTATGTTTCATCGTCAATGTGAAGGTTCAAGGGATACAGGAAACCTGCACTGGTGCATCGGAATCTAATACTGGTCTGCCAGGAGACGCTCAAACCACAAACTCTTAGAAGATTCACTCTTCTTGTACTTAAGTCGGCATTATGCCTTTTGTATTCAATTCCGATGCGATTTCTATGTTTCATCGTCAATTTGAAGGTCCAAGGGATACAGTAAACCTGCACTGGTGAGAGGAATCCAATACTGGTCTCTCAGGAGCCGCACAAACCACAAACTCTTAGAAGATTCACACTTCTTGTACTTAAGTCGGCATTGTGCTTTTCGTATACAATTCCGATGCGATTTCTATGTTTCATCGTCATTGTGAAGGTCCAAGGGATACAGTAAACCTGCACTGGTGCATCGGAATCTAATACTGATCTCCCAGGAGCCGCTCAAACCACAAACTCTTAGAAGATTCACTCTTCTTGTACTTAAGTCGGCATTGTGCCTTTTGCATTCAATTCCGATGCGATATCTATGTTTTATCGTCAATGTGAAGGTCCAAGGGATACAGTAAACCTGCACTGGTGCATCGGAATCTAATACTGATCTCCCAGGAGCCGCTCAAACCACAAACTCTTAGAAGATTCACTCTCCTTGTACTTAAGTCGGCATTGTGCTTTTTGTATTCAATTCCTATGCGATTTCTATGCTTCATCGTCAATGTGAAGGTCCAAGGGATACAGTAAACCTGCACTGGTGCATCGGAATCTAATACTGATCTCCCAGGAGCCTCTCAAACCACAAACTCTTAGAAGATTCACTCTTCTTGTACTTAAGTCGGCATTGTGCTTTTTGTATTCAATTCCGATGCGATTTCTATGCTTCATCGTCAATGTGAAGGTCCAAGGGATACAGTAAACCTGCACTGGTTCATCGGAATCTAATACTGGTCTCCCAAGAGCCGCTCAAACTACAAACTCTTAAAAGATTCACGCTTCTTGTCCTTAAGTCGGCATTGTGCCTTTTGCATTCAATTCCGATGCGATATCTATGTTTTATCGTCAATGTGAAGGTCCAAGGGATACAGTAAACCTGCACTGGTGCATCGGAATATAATACTGATCTCCCAGGAGCCGCTCAAACCACAAACTCTTAGAAGATTCACTCTTCTTGTACTTAAGTCGGCATTGTGCTTTTTGTATTCAATTCCGATGCGATTTCTATGCTTCATCGTCAATGTGAAGGTCCAAGGGATACAGTAAACCTGCACTGGTGCATCGGAATCTAATACTGGTTTCCCAGGAGCCGCTCAAACCACAAACTCATAGAAGATTCACTCTTCTTGTAATTAAGTTGGCATTGCGCCTTTTGCATTCAATTCCGATGCGATTTCTATGTTTCTTCGTCAATGTGAAGGTCCAAGGGATACAGAAAACCTGCACTGGTGCATCGGAATCTAATACTGGTCTACCATTAACCGCTCAAACCTCAAACTCTTAGAAGATTCACTCTTCTCGTAGTTAAGTCTGCATTGTGCCTTTTGTATTCTATTCCGATGCGATATCTATGTTTCATCGTCAATGTGAAGGTCCAAGGGATACAGTAAACCTGCACTGGTGCATCGGAATCTAATACTGGTGTCCCAGGAGCCGCTCAAACCACAAACTCTTTGAAGATTCACTCTTCTTGTACTTAAGTCGGCATTGTGCCTTTTGTATTCAATTCCGATTCGATTTCTATGCTTCATCGTCAATGTGAAGGTCCAAGGGATACAGTAAACCTGCACTGGTGCATCGGAATCTAATCCTGGTCTCCCAGGAGACGCTCAAACCACAAACTCTTAGAAGATTCACTCTTCATCTACTTATGTCGGCATTGTGCCTTTTGTATTCAATTCCGACGCGATTTCTATGTTTCATCGTCAATGTGAAGGACCAAGGGATACAGTAAACCTGCACTGGTTCATCGGAATCTAATACTGGTCTCCCAGGACCCGCTCAAAGCACAAACTCTTAGAAGAGTCACTCTTCTTGTACTTAAGTCGGCCTTGAGCCTTTTGTATTCTATTCCGATGCGATTTCTATGTTTCATCGTCAATGTGAAGGTCCAAGGGATACAGTAAACCTGCACTGGTTCATCGGAATCTAATACTGGTCTCCCAAGAGCCGCTCAAACTACAAACTCTTAGAAGATTCAGGCTTCTTGTCCTTAAGTCGGCATTGTGCCTTTTGTATTCAATTCCGATGCGATTTCTATGTTTCATCGTCAATGTGAAGGTTCAAGGGATACAGGAAACCTGCACTGGTGCATCGGAATCTAATACTGGTCTGCCAGGAGACGCTCAAACCACAAACTCTTAGAAGATTCACTCTTCTTGTACTTAAGTCGGCATTATGCCTTTTGTATTCAATTCCGATGCGATTTCTATGTTTCATCGTCAATGTGAAGGTCCAAGGGATACAGTAAACCTGCACTGGTGAGAGAAATCCAATACTGGTCTCTCAGGAGCCGCACAAACCACAAACTCTTAGAAGATTCACACTTCTTGTACTTAAGTCGGCATTGTGCTTTTCGTATTCAATTCCGATGCGATTTCTATGTTTCATCGTCAATGTGAAGGTCCAAGGGATACAGTAAACCTGCACTGGTGCATCGGAATCTAATACGGGTGTCCCAGGATTCGCTAAAACCACAAACTCTTAGAAGATTCACTCTTCTTGTACTTAAGTCGGCATTGTGCCTTTTGCATTCAATTCCGATGCGATATCTATGTTTTATCGTCAATGTGAAGGTCCAAGGGATACAGTAAACCTGCACTGGTGCATCGGAATCTAATACTGATCTCCCAGGAGCCGCTCAAACCACAAACTGTTAGAAGATTCACTCTTCTTGTACTTAAGTCGGCATTGTGCTTTTTGTATTCAATTCCGATGCGATTTCTATGCTTCATCGTCAGTGTGAAGGTCCAAGGGATACAGTAAACCTGCACTGGTGCATCGGAATCTAATACTGGTTTCCCAGGAGCCGCTCAAACCACAAACTCTTAGAGGATTCACTCTTCTTCTACTTAAGTCGGCATTGTGCCTTTTGTATTCAATTCCGATGCGATTTCTATGTTTCATCGTCAATGTGAAGGTCCAAGGGATACAGTAATCCCGCACTGGTGCATCGGAATCTAATACTGGTCTCCCAGGAGCCGCTCAAACCACAAACTCTTAGAAGATTCACACTTCTTGTACTTATGTCGGCATTGTGCCTATCGTATTCAATTCCGATGCGATTTCTATGTTTCATCGTCAATGTGAAGGTCCAAGGGATACAGTAAACCTGCACTGGTGCATCGGAATCTAATACTGGTCTCCCAGGAGCCGCTCAAACCACAAACTCTTAGAAGATTCACTCATCCTATACTTAAGTTGGCATTGTGCATTTTGTATTCAATTCCGATGCGATTTCTATGTTTCGTCGTCAATGTGAAGGTCCAAGGGATACAGTAAACCTGCACTGGTGCATCGGAATCTAATACTGGTCTCCCAGGAGCCGCTCAAACCACAAACTCTTAGAAGATTCACACTTCTTGTACTTAAGTCGGCATTGTGCCTTTCGTATTCAATTCCGATGCGATTTCTATGTTTCATCGTCAATGTGAAGATCCAAGGGATACAGTAAACCCGCACTGGTGCATCGGAATCTAATACTGGTCTCCCAGGAGCCGCTCAAACAACAAACTCTTAGAAGATTCACTCTTCTTGTACTTAAGTCGGCATTGTGCTTTTTGTATTCAATTCCGATGCGATTTCTATGCTTCATCGTCAATGTGAAGGTCCAAGGGATACAGTAAACCTGCACTGGTGCATCGGAATCTAATACTGGTTTCCCAGGAGCCGCTCAAACCACAAACTCTTAGAAGATTCACTCTTCTTCTACTTAAGTCGGCATTGTGCCTTTTCTATTCATATTCCGATGCGATTTCTATGTTTCATCGTCAATGTGAAGGTCCAACGAATACAGTAATCCTGCACTGGTGCATCGGAATCTAATACTGGTCTCCCAGGAGCCGCTCAAACCACAAACTCTTATAAGATTCACACTTCTTGTACTTAAGTCGGCATTGTGCCTATCGTATTCAATTCCGATGCGATTTCTATGTTTCATCGTCAATGTGAAGGTCCAAGGGATACAGTAAACCTGCACTGGTGCATCGGAATCTAATACTGGTCTCCCAGGAACCGCTCAAACCACAAACTCTTAGAAGATTCACTCTTCCTATACTTAAGTTGGCATTGTGCATTGTGTATTCAATTCCGATGCGATTTCTATGTTACGTCGTCAATGTGAGGGTCCAAGGGATACAGTAAACCTGCACTGGTGCATCGGAATCTAATACTGGTCTCCCAGGAGCCGCTCAAACCACAAACTCTTAGAAGATTCACACTTCTTGTACTTAAGTCGGCATTGTGCCTTTCGTATTCAATTCCGATGCGATTTCTATGTTTCATCGTCAATGTGATGGTCCAAGGGATACAGTAAACCCGCACTGGTGCATCGGAATCTAATACTGGTCTCCCAGGAGCCGCTCAAACCACAAACTCTTAGAAGATCCACTCTTATTGTACTTAAGTCGGCATTGTGCATTTTTTATTCTATTCCGATGCGATTTTTATGTTTCATCGCCAATGTGAAGGTCCAAGGGATACAGTAAACCTGCACTGACGCATCGGAATCTAATACGAGTGCCCAGGAGCCGCTCAAACCACAAACTCTTAGAAGATTCACTCTTCTTGTACTTAAGTCGGCATTGTGCCTTTTGTATTCAATTCCGATGCGATATCTGTGTTTCATCGTCAATGTGAAGGTCCAAGGGATGCAGTAAACCTGCACTGATGCATCGGAATCTTTTACTGGTCTCCCAGGAGCCGCTCAAACCACAAACTCTTAGAAGATTCACTCTTCTTGTACTGAAGTCGGCATTGTGCATTTTGTATTCAATTCCGATGCGATTTCTATGCTTCATCGTCAATGTGAAGGTGCAAGGGATACAGTAAACCTGCACTGGTGCATCGGAATCTAATACTGGTCTCCCAGGAAACGCTCAAACCACAAACTCTTAGAAGATTCACTCTTCTTCTACTTAAGTCGGCATTGTGCCTTTTGTATTCAATTCCGATGCGATTTCTACGTTTCATCGTCAATGTGAAGGTCCAAGGGATACAGTAAACCTGCACTGGTGCATCGGAATCTAATTCGGGTGTCCCAGGATCCGCTAAAACCACAAACTCTTAGAAGATTCACTCTCCTTGTACTTAAGTCGGCATTGTGCCTTTTGTATTCAATTCCGATGCGATATCTGTGTTTTATCGTCAATGTGAAGGTCCAGGGGATACAGTAAACCTGCACTGGTCAGAGGAATCCAATACTGGTCTCTCTGGAGCCGCACAAACCACAAACTCTTAGAAGATTCACACTTCTTGTACTTAAGTCGGCATTGTGCTTTTCGTATTCAATTCCGATGCGATTTCTATGTTTCATCGTCAATGTGAAGGTCCAAGGGATACAGTAAACCTGCACTGGTGCATCGGAATCTAATACGGGTGTCCCAGGATCCGCTAAAACCACAAACTCTTAGATGATTCACTCTTCTTGTACTTAAGTCGGCATTGTGCCTTTTGTATTCAATTCCGATGCGATATCTATGTTTTATCGTCAATGTGAAGGTCCAAGGGATACAGTAAACCTGCAGTGGTGCATCGGAATCTAATACTGATCTCCCAGGAGCCGCTCAATCCACAAACTCTTACAAGATTCACAATTCTTGTACTTAAGCCGGCATTATGCCTATCGTATTCAATTCCGATGCGATTTCTATGTTTCACCGTCAATGTGAAGGTGCAAGGGAAACAGTAAACCTGCACTGGTGCATCGGAATCTAATACTGGTCTCCCAGGAAACGCTCAAACCACAAACTCTTAGAAGATTCACTCTTCTTCTACTTAAGTCGGCATTGTGCCTTTTGTATTCAATTCCGATGCGATTTCTATGTTTCATCGTCAATGTGAAGGTCCAAGGGATACAGTAAACCTGTACTGGTGCATCGGAATCTAATACTGGACTCCCAGGAGCCGCTCAAACCACAAACTCTTAGAAGATTCACACTTCTTGTACTTAAGTCGGCATTGTGCCTTTCGTATTCAATTCCGATGCGATTTCTATGTTTCATCGTGAATGTGAAGGTCCAAGGGATACCGTAAACCTGCACTGGTGCATCGGAATCTAATACTGTTCTCCCAGCAGCCGCTCAAACCACAAACTCTTAGAAGATTCACACGTCTTGTACTTAAGTCAGCATTGTACCTTTGGTATTCAATTCCGATGCGATTTCTATGTTTCATCGTCAATGTGAAGGTCCAAGGGATACCGTAAACCTGCACTGGTGCATCGGAATCTAATACTGGTCTCCCAGGAACCGCTCAAACCACAAACTCTTAGAAGATTCACTCTTCTTGTACATAAGTTGGCTTTGTGCATTTTGTATTCAATTCCGATGCTATTTCCATGTTTCATCGTTATGTGAAAGTCCAAGGGATACAATAAACCTGCACTGGTGCATCGGAATCTAATACTGGTCTCCCAGGAGCCGCTCAAACCACAACCTCTTAGAAGATTCACTCTTCTTGTAATTAAGTCGGCATATGTGCCTTTTGCATTCAATTCCGATGCGATTTCTATGTTTCATCGTCAATGTGAAGGTCCAAGGGATACAGTAAACCTGCACTGGTGCATCGGAATCTAATACTGGTCTCCCAGTAGCCGCTCAAACCACAAACTCCTAGAAGATTCACTCTTCCTATACTTATGTCGGCATTGTGCCTTTTGTATTCAATTCCGGTGCGATTTCTATGTTTTATCGCCAATGCGAAGGAGCGAGGGATACAGTAAACCTGCACTGGTGCATCGGAATCTAATACTGGTCTCCCAGGAGCCGCTCAAACCACAAACTCATTGAAGATTCACCCTTCTTGTAATTACGTTGGAATTGCGCCTTTTGAATTCAATTCCGATGTGATTTCTATGTTTCATCGTCAATGTGAAGGTCCAAGGGGTACAGTAAACCTGCACTTGTGCATCGGAATCTAATACTGGTCTCCCAGGTGCCGCTCAAATCACGAACTCTTAGAAGATTCACTCTTCTTGTACTTAAGTCGGCATTGTGCATTTGTATTCAATTCCGATGCGATATCTATGTTTCATCGTCAATGTGAAGGTCCAAGGGATACAGTAAACCCGCAATGGTGCATCGGAATCTAATACTGGTCTCCCAGGAGCCGCTCAAACCACAAACTCTTTGAAGATTCACTCTTCCTGTACTTAAGTCGGCATTGTGCCTTTTGTATTCAATTCCGATGCGATTTCTATGCTTCATCGTCAATGTGAAGGTCCAAGGTATACAGTAAACCTGCACTGGTGCATCGGAATCTAATACTGGTCTCCCAGGAGACGCTCAAACCACAAACTCCTAGAAGATTCACACTTCTTCTATTTATGTCGGCATTGTGCCTTTTGTATTCAATTCCGATGCGATTTCTATGTTTCATCGTCAATGTGAAGGTCCAAGGGATACAGTAAACCTGCACTGGTGCATCGGAATCTAATACTGGTCTCCCAGGAGCCGCTCAAACCACAAACTCTTAGAAGATTCACACTTCTTGTACTTAAGTCGGCATTGTGCATTTCGTATTCAATTCCGATGCGATTTCTATGTTTCATCGTCAATGTGAAGGTCCAAGGGATACAGTAAACCTGGTATGGTGCATCGGAATCTAATACTGGTCTCCCAGGAGCCGCTCAAACAACAAACTCTTAGAAGATTCACTCTTCTTGTACTTAAGAATGCATTGTGCCTTTTGTATTCAATTCCGATGCGATTTCTATGTTTCATCGTCAATGTGAAAGTCCAAGGGATACAGTAAACCTGCACTGATAGATCTGAATCTAATACTGGTCTCCCAGGAGCCGCTCAAACCAAAAACTCATAGAAGATTCACTCTTCTTGTACTTAAGTCGGCATTGTGCCTTTTGTATTCAATTCCGATGCGATATCTATGTTTCATCGTCAATGTGAAAGTCCAAGGGATACAGTAAACCCGCACTGGTGCATCGGAATCTAATACTGGTCTCCCATTAACCGCTCAAACCACAAACTCTTAGAAGATTCACTCTTCTTGTACTTAAGTCGGCATTGTGCCTTTTGTATTCAATTCCGATGCGATTTCTATCCTCCATCGTCATTGTGAAGGTCCAACGGATACAGTAAACCTGCACTGGTGCATCGGAATCTAATACTGGTCTCCCAGGAGACGCTCAAACCACAAACTCTTAGAAGATTCACTGTTCTTGTACGTAAGTCGGCATTGTGCTTTTTGTATTCAATTCCGATGCGATATCTATGTTTCACCGTCAATGTGAAGGTCCAAGGGATACAGTAAACCCGCACTGGTGCATCGGAATCTAATACTGGTCTCCCATTAACCGCTCAAACCACAAACTCTTAGAAGATTCACTCTTCTTGTACTTAAGTCGGCATTGTGCGTTTTGTATTCAATTCCGATGCGATTTCTATGCTTCATCGTCAATGTGAAGGTCCAAGGGATACAGTAAACCAGCACTGGTGCATCGGAATCTAATACTGGTCTCCCAGGAGACGCTCAAACCACAAACTCTTAGAAGATTCACTCTTCTTGTACTTAACTCGGCATTATGCCTTTTGTATTCAATTCCGATGCGATTTCTATGTTTCATCATCAATGTCAAGGTCCAAGGGATACAGTAAACCTGCACTGGTGCATCGGAATCTAATACTGGTCTCCCAGGAGCTGCTCAAACCACAAACTCTTAGAAGATTCACACTTCTTGTACTTAGGTCGGCATTGTGCATTTCGTATTCAATTCCGATGCGATTTCTATGTTTCATCGTCAATGTGAAGGTCCAAGGGATACAGTAAACCTGCATTGGTGCATCGGAATCTAATACAGGTCACCCAGGAGCCGCTCAAACCACGAAACTCTTAGAAGATTCACTCTTCTTGGTCTTAAGTAGGCATTGTGCCTTTTGTATTCTATTCCGATGCGATTTTTATGTTTCATCGTCAATGTGAAGGTCCAAGGGATACAGTAAACCTGCACTGGTGCATCGGAATCTAATACGGGTGTCCCAGGAGCCGCTCAAACCACAAACTCTTAGAAGATTCACTCTTCTTGTACTTAAGTCGGCATTGTGCCTCTTGTATTCAATTCCGATGCGATATCTATGTTTCATCGTCAATGTGAAGGTCCAAGGGATACAGTAAACATGCACTGGTGCATCGGAATCTAATACTGGTCTCCCAGGAGCCGCTCAAACCACAAACTCTTAGAAGATTCACTCTTCTTCTACTTAAGTCGGCATTGTGCCTTTTGTATTCAATTCCGATGCGATTTCTATGTTTCATCGTGAATGTGAAGGTCCAAGGGATACAGTAAACCTGCACTGGTGCATCGGAATCTAATACTGGTCTCCAAGAGCCGCTCAAACCACAAACTCTTAGAAGATTCACTCTTATTGTACTTAAGTCGGCATTGTGCATTTTGTATTCGATTCTGATGCGATTTCTATGTTTCATCGTCAATGTGAAGGTCCAAGGGATACAGTAAACCTGCACTGGTGCATCGTAATCTAATACTGGTCTCCCAGGAGCCGCTCAAAATACAAACTCTTAGAAGATTCACTCTTCTTGTACTTAAGTCGGCATTGTGCCTTTTGCATTCAATTCCGATGCGATTTCTATGTTTCATCGTCAATTTGAAGGTCCAAGGGATACAGTAAACCTGCACTGGTGCATCGGAATCTAATACTGGTCTCCCAGGAGCCGCTCAAACCACAACCTCTTAGAAGATTCACTCTTCTTGTACTTAAGTCGGCATTGTGCCTTTTGTATTCAATTCCGATGCGATTTCTATGTTTCATCGTGAATGTGAAGGTCCAAGGGATACAGTAAACCTGCACTGGAGCATCGGAATCTAATAATGGTCCCCCATTAACCGCTCAAACCACAAACTCTTAGAAGATACACTCTTCTTGTACTTAAGTCGGCATTGTGACTTTGGTATTCAATTCCGATGCGATTTCTATGATTCATCGTCAATGTGAAGGTCCAAGGGATACAGTAAACGTGCACTGGTGCATCGGAATCTATTACTGGTCTCCCATTAACCGCTCAAACCTCAAACTCTTAGAAGATTCACTCTTCTTGCAATTAAGTCGGCATTGTGCCTTTTGTATTCAATTCCGATGCGATTTCTTTGCTTAATCGTCAATGTGAAGGTCCAAGGGATACAGTAAACTTGCACTGGTGCATCGGAATCTAATACTGGTCTCCCAGGAGACGCTCAAACCAAAAACTCTTAGAAGATTCACTCTTCTTGTACTTAAGTCGGCATTGTGCCTTTTGTATTCAATTCCGATGCGATTTCTATGATTCATCGTCAATGTGAAGGTCCAAGGGATACAGTAAACCTGCACTGGTGCATCGGAATCTAATACTGGTCTCCCAGGAGCCGCTCAAACCACAAACTCTTAGAAGATTCACACTACTTCTACTTAAGTCGGCATTGTGGCTTTCGTAATCAGTTCCGATGCGATTTCTATAATTCATCGTCAATGTAAAGGTCCAAGGGATACAGTAAACCTGCACTGGTGCATCGGAATCTAATACTGGTCTCCCAGGACCCGCTCAAACCACAAACTCTTAGAAGATTCACTCTTCCTATACTTAAGTTGGCACTGGGCCTTTTGTATTCAATTACGATGCGATTTCTATGTATCATCGTCAATGTGAAGGTCCAAGGGATACAGTAAACCTGCACTGGTGCATCGGAATCTAATACTGGTCTCCCAGGAGCCGCTCAAACCACAAACTCTTAGAAGATTCACTCTTATTGTACTTAAGTCGGCATTGTGCATTTTGTATGCAATTCCGATGCGATTTCTATTTTTCATCGTCAATGTGAAGATCCAAGGGATACAGTAAACCTGCACTGGTGCATCGGAATCTAATACTTGTCTCCCAGGAGCCGCTCAAACCACAAACTCTTAGAAGAGTCTCTCTTCCTATACTTATGTTGGCATTGTGCCGTTTGTATTCAATTCCGATGCGATTTCTATGTTTCATCGTCAATGTGAAGGTCCAAGGGATACAGTAAACCTGCACTGGTGCATCGGAATCTAATACTGGTCTCCCAGGAGCCGCTCAAACCACAAACTCTTAGAAGATTCTCTCTTCCTATACTTAAGTTGGCATTGTGCCTTTTGTATTCAATTCCGATGCGATTTCTATGTTTCATTGTCAATGTGAAGGTCCAAGGGATACAGTAAACCTGCGCTGGTGCATCGGAATCTAATACTGGTCTCCCAGACCCGCTCAATCCACAAACTCTTAGAAGATTCACTCTTATTGTACTTAAGTCGGCATTGTGCATTTTGTATTCAATTCCGATGCGATTTCTATGACTCATCGTCAATGTGAAGGTCCAAGGGATACAGTAAACCTGCACTGGTGCATCGTAATCTGATACTGGTCCCCCAGGAGCCGCTCAAACCACAAACTCTTAGAAGATTCACTCTTCTTGTACTTAAGTCGGCATTGTGCCTTTTGTATTCAATTCCGATGCGATTTCTATGTCTCATCGTCAATGTGAAGGTCCAAGGGATACAGTAAACCTGCACTGGTGCATCGTAATCTAATACTGGTCTCCCAGGAGCCGCTCAAACCACAAACTCTTAGAAGATTCACTCTTCTTGTACTTAAGTCGGCATTGTGCCTTTCGTATTCAATTCCGATGCGATTTCTATGTTTCATCGTCAATATGAAGGTCCAAGGGATACAGTAAACCTGCACTGGTGCATCGTAACCTAATACTGGTCTCCCAGGAGCCGCTCAATCCACAAACTCTTAGAAGATTCACTCTTCTCGTAATTAAGTCGGCATTGTGCATTTTGTATTCAATTCCGATGCGATTTCTATGTTTCATCGTCAATGTGAAGGTCCAAGGGATACAGTAAACCTGCACTGGTGCATCGTAATCTAATACTGGTCTCCCAGGAGCCGCTCAATCCACAAACTCTTAGAAGATTCACTCTTCTTGTACTTAAGTCGGCATTGTGCCTTTTGTATTCAATTCCGATGCGATTTCTTTGTCTCATCGTCAATGTGAAGGTCCAAGGGATACAGTAAACCTGCACTGGTGCATCGTAATCTAATACTGGTCTCCCAGGAGCCGCTCAAACCACAAACTCTTAGAAGATTCACTCTTATTGTACTTAAGTCGGCATTGTGCATTTTGTATTCAATTCCGATGCGATTTCTATGTTTCATCGTCAATGTGAAGGTCCAAGGGATACAGTAAACCTGCACTGGTGCATCGTAATCTAATACAGGTCTCCCAGGAGCCGCTCAAACCACAACCTCTTAGAAGATTCACTCTTATTGTACTTAAGTCGGCATTGTGCCTTTTGTATTCAATTCCGATGCGATTTCTATGTCTCATCGTCAATGTGAAGGTCCAAGGGATACAGTAAACCTGCACTGGTGCATCGTAATCTAATACTGGTCTCCCAGGAGCCGCTCAAACCACAAACTCTTAGAAGATTCACTCTTCTTGTACTTAAGTCGGCATTGTGCATTTTGTATACAATTACGATGCGATTTCTACGTTTCATCGTCAATGTGAAGGTCCAAGGGATACAGTAAACCTGCACTAGTGCATCGTAATCTAATACTGGTCTCCCAGGAGCCGCTCAAACCACAAACTCTTAGAAGATTCACTCTTATTGTACTTAAGACGGCATTGTGCATTTTGTATTCAATTCCGATGCGATTTCTATGTCTCATCGTCAATGTGAAGGTCCAAGGGATACAATAAACCTGCACTGGTGCATCGTAATCTAATACTGGTCTCCCAGGAGCCGCTCAAACCACAAACTCTTAGAAGATCAATCTTCTTGTACTTAAGTCGGCATTGTGCCTTTTGCATTCAATTCCGATGCGATTTCTATGTTTCATCGTCAATATGAAGGTCCAAGGGATACAGTAAACCTGCACTGGTGCATCGGAATCTAATACTGGTCTCCCAGGAGCCGCTCAAACCACAACCTCTTAGAAGATTCACTCTTCTTGTACTTAAGTCGGCATTGTGCCATTTGTATTCAATTCCGATGCGATTTCTATGTTTCATCGTGAATGTGAAGGTCCAAGGGATACAGTAAACCTGCACTGGAGCATCGGAATCTAATAATGGTCTCCCATTAACCGCACAAACAACAAACTCTTAGAAGTTTCACTCTTCCTATATTTAAGTTGGCATTGTGCCTTTTGTATTCAATTCCGATGCGATTTCTATGTTTCATCGTGAATGTGAAGGTCCAAGGGATACAGTAAACCTGCACTGGTGCATCGGAATCTAATACTGGTCTCCCAGGAGCCGCTCAAACCACAAACTCTTTGAAGATTCACTCTTCTTGTAATTACGTTGGCATTTCGCCTTTTGAATTCAATTCCGATGTGATTTCTATGTTTCATCGTCAATGTGAAGGTCCAAGGGATACAGTAAACCTGCACTTGTGCATCGGAATCTAATACTGGTCTCCCAGGAGCCGCTCAAACCGCAAACTCTTAGAAGATTCACTCTTCTTGTACTTAAGTCGGCATTGTGCATTTGTATTCAATTCCGATGCGATTTCTATGTTTCATCGTTAATGTGAAGATCGAAGGGATACAGTAAACCTGCACTGGTGCATCGGAATCTAATACAAGTCTACCATTAACCGCTCAAACCTCAAACTCTTAGAAGATTCACTCTTCTCGTAGTTAAGTCGGCATTGTGCCTTTTGTATTCAATTCCGATGCGATATCTATGTTTCATCGTCAATGTGAAGGTCCAAGGGATACAGTAAACCCGCAATGGTGCATCGGAATCTAATACTGGTCTCCCATTAACCGCTCAAATCACACACTCTTAGAAGATTCACTCTTCTTGTACTTAAGTTGGCATTGTGCCTTTTGTATTCAATTCCGATGCGATTTCTATGCTTCATCGTCAATGTGAAGGTCCAAGGGATACAGTAAACCTGCACTGGTGCATCGGAATCTAATACTGGTCTCCCAGGAGCCGCTCAAACCACAAACTCTTAGAAGATTCACTCTTCCTATACTTGAGTTGGCATTGTGCCTTTTTTATTCAATTCCGATGCGATTTCTATGTTTCATCGTCAATGTGAAGGTCCAAGGGATACAGTAAACCTGCACTGGTGCATCGGAATCTAATACTGGTCTCCCAGAGCCGCTCAATCCACAAACTCTTAGAAGATTCACTCTTATTGTACTTAGGTCGGCATTGTGCCTTTTGTATTCAATTCCGATGCGACTTCTATGCTTCATCGTCAATGTGAAGGTCCAAGGGATACAGTAAACCAGCACTGGTGCTTCGGAATCAAATACTGGTCTCCCAGGAGACACTCAAACCACAAACTCTTAGAAGATTCACTCTTCTTGTACTTAAGTCGGCATTATGCCTTTTGTATTCAATTCCGATGCGATTTCTATGTTTCATGATCAATGTGAAGGTCCAAGGGATACAGTAAACTTGCACTGGTGCATCGGAATCTAATACTGGTCTCCCAGGAGCCGCTCAAACCACAAACTCTTAGAAGATTCACACTTCTTGTACTTAAGTCGGCATTGTGCCTTTCGTATTCAATTCCGATGCGATTTCTATGTTTCATCGTCAATGTGAAGGTCCAAGGGATACAGTAAACCTGCATTGGTGCATCGGAATCTAATACTGGTCACCCAGGAGCCGCTCAAACCACGAAACTCTTAGAAGATTCACTCTTCTTGGTCTTAAGTCGGCATTGTGCCTTTTGTATTCTATTCCGATGCGATTTTAATGTTTCATCGTCAATGTGAAGGTCCAAGGGATACAGTAAACCTGCACTGGTGCATCGGAATCTAATACGGGTGTCCCAGGAGCCGCTCAAACCACAAACTCTTAGAAGATTCACTCTTCTTGTACTTAAGTCGGCATTGTGCCTCTTGTATTCAATTCCGATGCGATATCTATGTTTCATCGTCAATGTGAAGGTCCAAGGGATACAGTAAACCTGCACTGGTGCATGGGAATCTTATACTGGTCTCCTAGGAGCCGCTCAAACCACAAACTCGTAGAAGATTCACTCTTCTTCTACTTAAGTCGGCATTGTGCCTTTTGTATTCAATTCCGATGCGATTTCTATGCTTCATCGTCAATGTGAAGGTCCAAGGGATACAGTAAACCTGCACTGGTGCATCGGAATCTAATACTGGTCTCCCAGGAGACGCTCAAACCACAAACTCTTAGAAGATTCACTCTTCTTGTACTTAAGTCGGCATTGTGCCTTTTGTATTCATTTCCGATGCGATTTCTATGTTTCATCGACAATGTGAAGGTCCAAGGGATACAGTAAACCTGCACTGGTGCATCGGAATCTAATACTGGTCTCCCAGGAGCCGCTCAAACCACAAACTATTAGAAGATTCTCTCTTCCTATACTTAAGTTGGCATTGTGCCTTTTGTATTCAATTCCGATGCGATTTCTATGTTTCATCGTCAATGTGAAGGTTTAAGGGATACATTAAACCTGCACTGTTGCATCGGAATCTAATACTGGTCTCCCAGAGCCGCTCAATCCACAAACTCTTAGAAGATTCACTCTTATTGTACTTAAGTCGGCATTGTGGATTTTGTATCCGATTCCGATGCGATTTCTATGTTTCATCGTCAATGTGAATGTCCAAGGGATACAGTAAACCTGCACTGGTGCATCGTAATCTAATACTGGTCTCCCAGGAGCCGCTCAAACCACAAACTCTTAGAAGTTTCACTCTTCTTGTACTTAAGTCGGCATTGTGCCTTTTGCATTCAATTCCGATGCGATTTCTATGTTTCATCGTCAATATGAAGGTCCAAGGGATACAGTAAACCTGCACTGGTGCATCGGAATCTAATACTGGTCTCCCAGGAGCCGCTCAAACCACAACCTCTTAGAAGATTCACTCTTCTTGTACTTAAGTCGGCATTGTGCCTTTTGTATTCAATTCCGATGCGATTTCTATGTTTCATCGTGAGTGTGAAGGTCCAAGGGATACAGTAAACCTGCACTGGAGCATCGGAATCTAATAATGGTCTCCCAGGAGCCGCTCAAACCACAATCTCATAGAAGATTCACTCTTCTTGTAATTAAGTTGGCATTGTGCCTTTTGTATTCAATTCCGATGCGATTTCTATGTTTCATCGTCAATGTGAAGGTCCAAAGGATACAGTAAACCTGCACTGGTGCACCGGAATCTAATACTGATCACCCAGGAGCCGCTCAAACCACAAACTCTTAGAAGATTCACTCTTCCTATACTTATGTCGGCATAGTGCCTTTTGTATTCAATTCCGGTGCGATTTCTATTTTTCATCGCCAATATGAAGGTGCGAGGGATACAGTAAACCAGCACTGGTGCATCGGAATCTAATACTGGTCTCCCAGGAGCCGCTCAAACCACAATCTCATAGAAGATTCACTCTTCTTGTAATTAAGTTGGCATCGTGCCTTTTGGATTCAATTCCGATGCGATTTCTATGTTTCATCGTCAATGTGAAGGTCCAAGGGATACAGTAAACCTGCACTGGTGCATCGGAATCTAATACAGGTCTCCCAGGAGCCGCTCAAACCTCAAACTCTTAGAAGATTCACTCTTCTTGTAGTTAAGTCGGCATTGTGCCTTTTGTATTCTATTCAGGATGCGTTTTCTATGCTTCTTCGTAAATGTGAAAGTGCGAGGGATACAGTAATCCTGCACTGGTGCATCGGAATCTAATACAGGTCTACCAGGAGCCGCTCAATCCACAAACTGCTAGAAGATTCACTCTTCCTATAGTTTTAACGGCATTGTGCCTTTTGTATTCAATTCCGATGCGATTTCTATGTTTCATCGCCAATGTGAATGTGCGAGTGATACAGTAAACCTGCACTGGTGCATCGGAATCTAATACTGGTCTCCCAGGACCCGCTCAAACCACAAACTCTGAGAGGATTCACTCTACCTATACTTCAGTCGGCATTGTGCCTTTTGTATTCAATTCCGATGCGATTTCTATGTTTCATCGTCAGTGTGAAGGTCCAAGGGATACAGTAAACCTGCACTGGTGCATCGGAATCTAATACTAGTCTCCTAGGAGCCGCTCAAACCACAAACTCTTAGAAGATTCACACTTCTTGTACTTAAGTCGGCATTGTGCATTTCGTATTCAATTCCGATGTGATTTCTATGTTTCATCGTCAATGTGAAGGTCCAAGGGATTCAGTAAATTTGCACTGGTGCATCGGAATCTAATACTGGTCTCCCAGGAGCCGCTCATACCACAAACCCTTAGAAGATTCACTCTTATTGTAATTAAGTCGAAATTGTGCATTTTGTATTCAATTCCAATGCGATTTCTATGTTTCATCGTCAATGTGAAGGTCCAAGGGATACAGTAAACCTGCACTGGTATATCGGAATCTAATACTGGTCTCCCAGGAGCCGCTCAAACCACAAACTCTTAGAAGATTCACTCTTCTTGTAATTAAGTCGGCATTGTGCCTTTTGTATTCAATTCCGATGCGATTTCTTTGCTTCATCGTCAATGTGAAGGTCCAAGGGATACAGTAAACTTGCACTGGTGCATCGGTATCTAATACTGGTCTCCCAGGAGCCGCTCAAACCACAAACTCTTAGAAGATTCACTCTTCTTGTACTTAAGTCGGCATTGTGCCTTTTGTATTCAATTCCAATGCGATTTCTATGTTTCATCGTCAATGTGAAGGTCCAAGGGATACAGTAAACTTGCACTGGTATATCGGAATCTAATACTGGTCTCCCAGGAGCCGCTCAAACCACAAACTCTTAGAAGATTCACTCTTCTTGTAATTAAGTCGGCATTGTGCCTTTTGTATTCAATTCCGATGCGATTTCTTTGCTTCATCGTCAATGTGAAGGTCCAAGGGATACAGTAAACTTGCACTGGTGCATCGGTATCTAATACTGGTCTCCCAGGAGCCGCTCAAACCACAAACTCTTAGAAGATTCACTCTTCTTGTACTTAAGTCGGCATTGTGCCTTTTGTATTCAATTCCAATGCGATTTCTATGTTTCATCGTCAATGTGAAGGTCCAAGGGATACAGTAAACCCGCAATGGTGCATCGGAATCTAATACTGGTCTCCCATTAACCGCTCAAATCACACACTCTTAGAAGATTCACTCTTCTTGTACTTAAGTTGGCATTGTGCCTTTTGTATTCAATTCCGATGCGATTTCTATGCTTCATCGTCAATGTGAAGGTCCAAGGGATACAGTAAACCTGCACTGGTGCATCGGAATCTAATACTGGTCTCCCAGGAGCCGCTCAAACCACAAACTCTTAGAAGGTTCACTCTTCCTATACTTAAGTTGGCATTGTGCCTTTTTTATTCAATTCCGATGCGATTTCTATGTTTCATCGTCAATGTGAAGGTCCAAGGGATACAGTAAACCTGCACTGGTGCATCGGAATCTAATACTGGTCTCCCAGAGCCGCTCAATCCACAAACTCTTAGAAGATTCACTCTTATTGTACTTAAGTCGGCATTGTGCCTTTTGTATTCAATTCCGATGCGACTTCTATGCTTCATCGTCAATGTGAAGGTCCAAGGGATACAGTAAACCAGCACTGGTGCTTCGGAATCAAATACTGGTCTCCCAGGAGACACTCAAACCACAAACTCTTAGAAGATTCACTCTTCTTGTACTTAAGTCGGCATTATGCCTTTTGTATTCAATTCCGATGCGATTTCTATGTTTCATGATCAATGTGAAGGTCCAAGGGATACAGTAAACCTGCACTGGTGCATCGGAATCTAATACTGGTCTCCCAGGAGCCGCTCAAACCACAAACTCTTAGAAGATTCACACTTCTTGTACTTAAGTCGGCATTGTGCCTTTCGTATTCAATTCCGATGCGATTTCTATGTTTCATCGTCAATGTGAAGGTCCAAGGGATACAGTAAACCTGCATTGGTGCATCGGAATCTAATACTGGTCACCCAGGAGCCGCTCAAACCACGAAACTCTTAGAAGATTCACTCTTCTTGGTCTTAAGTCGGCATTGTGCCTTTTGTATTCTATTCCGATGCGATTTTTATGTTTCATCGTCAATGTGAAGGTCCAAGGGATACAGTAAACCTGCACTGGTGCATCGGAATCTAATACGGGTGTCCCAGGAGCCGCTCAAACCACAAACTCTTAGAAGATTCACTCTTCTTGTACTTAAGTCGGCATTGTGCCTCTTGTATTCAATTCCGATGCGATATCTATGTTTCATCGTCAATGTGAAGGTCCAAGGGATACAGTAAACCAGCACTGGTGCATGGGAATCTAATACTGGTCTCCTAGGAGCCGCTCAAACCACAAACTCTTAGAAGATTCACTCTTCTTCTACTTAAGTCGGCATTGTGCCTTTTGTATTCAATTCCGATGCGATTTCTATGCTTCATCGTCAATGTGAAGGTCCAAGGGATACAGTAAACCTGCACTGGTGCATCGGAATCTAATACTGGTCTCCCAGGAGACGCTCAAACCACAAACTCTTAGAAGATTCACTCTTCTTCTACTTAAGTCGGCATTGTGCCTTTTGTATTCATTTCCGATGCGATTTCTATGTTTCATCGACAAGGTGAAGGTCCAAGGGATACAGTAAACCTGCACTGGTGCATCGGAATCTAATACTGGTCTCCCAGGAGCCGCTCAAACCACAAACTATTAGAAGATTCTCTCTTCCTATACTTAAGTTGGCATTGTGCCTTTTGTATTCAATTCCGATGCGATTTCTATGTTTCATCGTCAATGTGAAGGTTTAAGGGATACAGTAAACCTGCACTGTTGCATCGGAATCTAATACTGGTCTCCCAGAGCCGCTCAATCCACAAACTCTTAGAAGATTCACTCTTATTGTACTTAAGTCGTCATTGTGGATTTTGTATCCGATTCCGATGCGATTTCTATTTTTCATCGTCAATGTGAAGGTCCAAGGGATACAGTAAACCTGCACTGGTGCATCGTAATCTAATACTGGTCTCCCAGGAGCCGCTCAAACCACAAACTCTTAGAAGTTTCACTCTTCTTGTACTTAAGTCGGCATTGTGCCTTTTGCATTCAATTCCGATGCGATTTCTATGTTTCATCGTCAATATGAAGGTCCAAGGGATACAGTAAACCTGCACTTTTGCATCGGAATCTAATACTGGTCTCCCAGGAGCCGCTCAAACCACAACCTCTTAGAAGATTCACTCTTCTTGTACTTAAGTCGGCATTGTGCCTTTTGTATTCAATTCCGATGCGATTTCTATGTTTCATCGTGAGTGTGAAGGTCCAAGGGATACAGTAAACCTGCACTGGAGCATCGGAATCTAATAATGGTCTCCCAGGAGCCGCTCAAACCACAATCTCATTGAAGATTCACTCTTCTTGTAATTAAGTTGGCATTGTGCCTTCTGTATTCAATTCCGATGCGATTTCTATGTTTCATCGTCAATGTGAAGGTCCAAAGGATACAGTAAACCTGCACTGGTGCACCGGAATCTAATACTGGTCAGCCAGGAGCCGCTCAAACCACAAACTCTTAGAAGATTCACTCTTCCTATACTTATGTTGGCATAGTGCCTTTTGTATTCAATTCCGGTGCGATTTCTATTTTTCATCGCCAATGTGAAGGTGCGAGGGATACAGTAAACCAGCACTGGTGCATCGGAATCTAATACTGGTCTCCCAGGAGCCGCTCAAACCACAATCTCATAGAAGATTCACTCTTCTTGTAATTAAGTTGGCATCGTGCCTTTTGGATTCAATTCCGATGCGATTTCTATGTTTCATCGTCAATGTGAAGGTCCAAGGGATACAGTAAACCTGCACTGGTGCATCGGAATCTAATACTGGTCTCCCAGGAGCCGCTCAAACCACAAACTCTTAGAAGATTCACTCTTCTTGTACTTAAGTCGGCATTGTGCATTTGTATTCAATTCCGATGCGATTTCTATGTTTCATCGTGAATGTGAAGGTCCAAGGGATACAGTAAACGTGCACTGGTCCATCGGAATCTATTACTGGTCTCCCATTAACCGCTCAAACCTCAAACTCTTAGAAGATTCACTCTTCTTGTAGTTAAGTCGGCATTGTGCCTTTTGTATTCTATTCAGGATGCGTTTTCTATGCTTCTTCGTAAATGTGAAAGTGCGAGGGATACAGTAAACCTGCACTGGTGCATCGGAATCTAATACAGGTCTCCCAGGAGCCGCTCAATCCACAAACTGCTAGAAGATTCACTCTTCCTATACTTTTAACGGCATTGTGCCTTTTGTATTCAATTCCGATGCGATTTCTATGTTTCATCGCCAATGTGAATGTGCGAGTGATACAGTAAACCTGCACTGGTGCATCGGAATCTAATACTGGTCTCCCAGGACCCGCTCAAACCACAAACTCTGAGAGGATTCACTCTACCTATACTTCAGTCGGCATTGTGCCTTTTGTATTCAATTCCGATGCGATTTCTATGTTTCATCGTCAATGTGATGGTCCAAGGGAAACAGTAAACCTGCACTGGTGCATCGGAATCTAATGCTGGTCTCCCAGGAGCCGCTCAAACCACAAACTCTTAGAAGATTCACTCTTATTGTAATTAAGTCGAAATTGTGCATTTTGTATTCAATTCCGATGCGATTTCTATGTTTCATCGTGAGTGTGAAGGTCCAAGGGATACAGTAAACCTGCACTGGTGCATCGGAATCTAATACTAGTCTCCTAGGAGCCGCTCAAACCACAAACTCTTAGAAGATTCACACTTCTTGTACTTAAGTCGGCATGTGCATTTCGTATTCAATTCCGATGTGATTTCTATGTTTCATCGTCAATGTGAAGGTCCAAGGGATTCAGTAAATTTGCACTGGTGCATCGGAATCTAATACTGGTCTCCCAGGAGCCGCTCATACCACAAACTCTTAGAAGATTCACTCTTATTGTAATTAAGTCGAAATTGTGCATTTTGTATTCAATTCCAATGCGATTTCTATGTTTCATCGTCAATGTGAAGGTCCAAGGGATACAGTAAACCTGCACTGGTATATCGGAATCTAATACTGGTCTCCCAGGAGCCGCTCATACCACAAACTCTTAGAAGATTCACTCTTCTTGTAATTAAGTCGGCATTGTGCCTTTTGTATTCAATTCCGATGCGATTTCTTTGCTTCATCGTCAATGTGAAGGTCCAAGGGATACAGTAAACTTGCACTGGTGCATCGGTATCTAATACTGGTCTCCCAGGAGCCGCTCAAACCACAAACTCTTAGAAGATTCACTCTTCTTGTACTTAAGTCGGCATTGTGCCTTTTGTATTCAATTCCAATGCGATTTCTATGTTTCATCGTCAATGTGAAGGTCCAAGGGATACAGTAAACCTGCACTGGTATGTCGGAATCTAATACTGGTCTCCCAGGAGCCGCTCAAACCACAAACTCTTAGAAGATTCACTCTTCTTGTAATTATGTCGGCATTGTGCCTTTTGTATTCAATTCCGATGCGATTTCTTTGCTTCATCGTCAATGTGAAGGTCCAAGGGATACAGTAAACTTGCACTGGTGCATCGGTATCTAATACTGGTCTCCCAGGAGCCGCTCAAACCACAAACTCTTAGAAGATTCACTCTTCTTGTACTTAAGTCGGCATTGTGCCTTTTGTATTCAATTCCAATGCGATTTCTATGTTTCATCGTCAATGTGAAGGTCCAAGGGATACAGTAAACCTGCACTGGTATATCGGAATCTAATACTGGTCTCCCAGGAGCCGCTCAAACCACAAACTCTTAGAAGATTCACTCTTCTTGTAATTAAGTCGGCATTGTGCCTTTTGTATTCAATTCCGATGCGATTTCTTTGCTTCATCGTCAATGTGAAGGTCCAAGGGATACAGTAAACTTGCACTGGTGCATCGGAATCTAATACTGGTCTCCCAGGAGACGCTCAAACCACAAACTCTTAGAAGATTCACTCTTCTTGTACTTAAGTCGGCATTGTGCCTTTTGTATTCAATTCCGATGCGATTTCTATGTATCATCGTCAATGTGAAGGTCCAAGGGATACAGTAAACCTGCACTGGTGCATCTGAATCTAATACTGGTCTCCCAGGAGCCGCTCAAACCACAAACTCTTAGAAGATTCACACTACTTCTACTTAAGTCGGCATTGTCGCTTTCGTAATCAGTTCCGATGCGATTTCTATAATTCATCGTCAATGTAAAGGTCCAAGGGATACAGTAAACCTGCACTGGTGCATCGGAATCTAATACTGGTATCCCAGGAGCCGCTCAAACCACAAACTCTTAGAAGATTCACTCTGGCTATACTTAAGTTGGCATGGAGCCTTTTGTATTCAATTCCGATGCGATTTCTATGTATCATCGTGAATGTGAAGGTCCAAGGGATACAGTAAACCAGCACTGGTGCATCTGAATCTAATAGTGGTCTCCCAGGAGCCGCTCAAACCACAAACTATTAGAAGATTCACTCTTATTGTACTTAAGTCGGCATTGTGCATTTTGTATGCAATTCCGATGCGATTTCTATGTTTCATCGTCAATGTGAAGGTCCAAGGGATACAGTAAACCTGCACTGTTGCATCGGAATCTAATACTGGTCTCCCAGGAGCCGCTCAAACCACAAACTCTTAGAAGATTCTCTCTTCCTATACTTAAGTTGGCATTGTGCCTTTTGTATTCAATTCCGATGCGATTTCTGTGTTTCATCGTCAATGTGAAGGTCCAAGGGATACAGTAAACCTGCTCTGGTGCATCGGAATCTAATACTGGTCTCCCAGAGCCGCTCAATCCACAAACTCTTAGAAGATTCACTCTTATTGTACTTAAGTCGGCATTGTGCATTTTGTATTCAATTCCGATGCGATTTCTATGTCTCATCGTCAATGTGAAGGTCCAAGGGATACAGTAATCCAGCACTGGTGCATCGTAATCTAATACTGGTCTCCCAGGAGCCGCTCAAACCACAAACTCTTAGAAGATTCACTCTTCTTGTACTTAAGTCGGCATTGTGCCTTTTGTATTCCATTCCCATGCGATTTCTATGTTTCATCGTCAATATGAAGGTCCAAGGGATACAGTAAACCTGCACTGGTGCATCGTAATCTAATACTGGTCTCCCAGGAGCCGCTCAAACCACAAACTCTTAGAATATTCACTCTTCTTGTACTTAAGTCGGCATTGTGCCCTTAGTATTCAATTCCGATGCGATTTCTATGTTTCATCGTCAATATGAAGGTCCAAGGGATACAGTAAACCTGCACTGGTGCATCGTAATCTAATACTGGTCTCCCAGGAGACGCTCAATCCACAAACTCTTAGAAGATTCACTCTTCTTGTACTTAAGTCGGCATTGTGCATTTTGTATACAATTCCGATGCGATTTCTATGTTTCATCGTGAATGTGAAGGTCCAAGGGATACAGTAAACCTGCACTGGTGCATCGTAATCTAATACTGGTCTCCCAGGAGCCGCTCAAACCACAAACTCTTAGAAGATTCACTGTTATTGTACTTAAGTCGGCATTGTGCATTTTGTATTCAATTCCGATGCGATTGCTATGTCTCATCGTCAATGTGAAGGTCCAAGGCATACAGTAAACCTGCACTGGTGCATCGTAATCTAATACTGGTCTCCCAGGAGACGCTCAAACCACAAACTCTTAGAAGATTCACTCTTCTTGTTCTTAAGTCGGCATTGTGCCTTTTGCATTCAATTCCGATGCGATTTCTATGTTTCATCGTCAATATGAAGGTCCAAGGGATACAGTAAACCTGCACTGGTGCATCGGAATCTAATACTGGTCTCCCAGGAGCCGCTCAAACCACAACCTCTTAGAAGATTCACTCTTCTTGTACTTAAGTCGGCATTGTGCCTTTTGTATTCAATTCCGATGCGATTTCTATGTTTCATCGTGAATGTGAAGGTCCAAGGGATACAGTAAACCTGCACTGGTGCATCGGAATCTAATAATGGTCTCCCATTAACCGCTCAAACCACAAACTCTTAGAAGATACACTCTCCTTGTACTTAAGTCGGCATTGTGCCTTTTGTATTCAATTCCGATGCGATTTCTATGTTTCATCGTCAATGTGAAGGTCCAAAGGATACAGTAAACCTGCACCGGTGCATCGGAATCTAATACTGGTCTCCCAGGAGACGCTCAAACCACAAACTCTTAGAAGATTCACTCTTCTTCAACTTAAGTCGGCATTGTGCCTTTTGTATTCAATTCCGATGCGATTTCTATGTTTCATCGTCAATGCGACGGTCCAAGGGATACAGTAAACCTGCACTGGTGCATCGGAATCTAATACTGGTCTCCCAGGAGCCGCTCAAACCACAAACTCTTAGAAGATTCACTCTTCCTATGCTTAAGTTGGCATTGTGCCTTTTGTATTCAATTCCGATGCGATTTCTATGTTTCATCGTCAATGTGAAGGTCCAAGGGATTCAGTAAACCTGCACTGGTGCATCGGAATCTAATACTGGTCTCCCAGAGCCGCTCAATCCACAAACTCTTAGAAGATTCACTCTTATTGCACTTAAGTCGGCATTGTGCATTTTGTATTCAATTCCGATGCGATTTCTATGTTTCATCGTCAATGTGAAGGTCCAAGGGATACAGTAAACCTGCACTGGTGCATCGTAATCTAATACTGGTCTCCCAGGAGCCGCTCAAACCACAAACTCTTAGAAGATTCACTCTTCTTGTACTTAAGTCGGCATTGTGCCTTTTGCATTCAATTCCGATGCGATTTCTATGTTTCATCGTCAATATGACGGTCCAAGGGATACAGTAAACCTGCACTGGTGCATCGGAATCTAATACTGGTCTCCCAGGAGCCGCTCACACCACAAACTCTTAGAAGATTCACTCTTCTTGTACTTAAGTCGGCATTGTGCCTTTTGTATTCAATTCCGATGCGATTTCTATGTTTCATCGTGAATGTGAAGGTCCAAGGGATACAGTAAACCTGCACTGGAGCATCGGAATCTAATAATGGTCTCCCATTAACCGCTCAAACCACAAACTCTTAGAAGATACACTATTCTTGTACTTAAGTCGGCATTGTGCCTTTTGTATTCAATTCCGATGCGATTTCTATGTTTCATCGTCAATGTGAAGGTCCAAAGGATACAGTAAACCTGCACTGGTGCATCGGAATCTATTACTGGTCTCCCAGGAGCCGCTCAAACCACAAACTCTTAGAAGATTCACTCTTCCCATACTTATGTCGGCATAGTGTCTTTTGTATTCAATTCCGGTGCGATTTCTATGTTTCATCGCCAATGTGAAGGTGCGAGGGATACAGTAAACCTGCACTGGTGCATCGGAATCTAATACTGGTCTCCCAGGAGCCGCTCAAACCACAAACTCATAGAAGATTCACTCTTCTTGTAATTAAGTTGGCATTGTGCCTTTTTGATTCAATTCCGATGCGATTTCTATGTTTCATCGTCAATGTGAAGGTCCAAGGGATACAGTAAACCTGCACTGGTGCATCGGAATCTAATACTGGTCTCCCAGGAGCTGCTCAAACCACAAACTCGTAGAAGATTCACTCTTCTTGTACTTAAGTCGGCATTGTGCATTTGTATTCAATTCCGATGCGATTTCAATGTTTCATCGTGAATGTGAAGGTCCAAGGGATACAGTAAACCTCCACTGGTGCATCGGAATCTATTACTGGTCTCCCATTAACCGCTCAAACCTCAAACTCTTAGAAGATTCACTCTTCTTGTAGTTAAGTCGGCATTGTGCCTTTTGTATTCTATTCAGGATGCGTTTTCTATGCTTCTTCGTAAATGTGAAGGTGCCAGGGATACAGTAAACCTGCACTGGTGCATCGGAATCTAACACAGGTCTCCCAGGAGCCGCTCATACCACAAACTCTGAGAGGATTCACTCTACCTATACTTCAGACGGCATTATGCCTTTTGTATTCAATTCCGATGCGATTTCTATGTTCCATCGTCAGTGTGAATGTCCAAGGGATACAGTAAACCTGCACAGGTGCATCGGAATCTAATACGGGTGTCCCAGGAGCCGCTCAAACCACAAACTCTTAGAAGATTCACTCTTCTTGTACTTAAGTCGGCATTGTGCATTTTGTATTCAATTCCGATGCGATTTCTATGTTTCATCGTCAATGTGAAGGTCCAAGGGATACAGTAAACCTGCACTGGTGCATCGGAATCTAATACTGGTCTCCCAGGAGCCGCTCAAACAACAAACTCTTAGAAGATTCACACTTCTTATACTTAAGTCGGCATTGTGCATTTCGTATTCAATTCCGATGTGATTTCTATGTTTCATCGTCAATGTGAAGGTCCAAGGGATACAGTAAATTTGCACTGGTGCATCGGAATCTAATACTGGTCTCCCAGGAGCCGCTCATACCACAAACTCTTAGAAGATTCACTCTTATTGTAATTAAGTCGAAATTGTGCATTTTGTATTCAATTCCAATGCGATTTCTATGTTTCATCGTCAATGTGAAGGTCCAAGGGATACAGTAAACCTGCACTGGTGCATCGGGATCTAATACTGGTCTCCCAGGAGCCGCTCAAACCACAAACTCTTAGAAGATTCACACTTCTAGTACTTAAGTCGGCATTGTGCATTTCGTATTCAATTCCGATGCGATTTCTATGTTTCATCGTCAATGTGAAGGTCCAAGGGATACAGTAAACCTGCACTGGTGCATCGGTTGTAATACTGGTCTCCCAGGAGCCGCTCAAACCACAAAATCTTAGAAGATTCACTCTTATTGTACTTAAGTCGGCATTGTGCATTTTGTATTCGATTCCGATGCGATTTCTATGTTTCATCGTCAATGTGAAGATCCAAGGGATACAGTAAACCTGCACTGGTGCATCGCAATCTAATACTGGTCTCCCAGGAGCCGCTCAAACCACAAACTCTCAGAAGATTCACTCTTCTTGTAATTAAGTCGGCATTGTGCCTTTTGCACTCAATTCCGATGCGATTTCTATGTTTCATCGTCAATATGAAGGTCCAAGGGATAGAGTAAACCTGCTCTGGTGCATCGGAATCTAATACTGGTCTCCCAGGAGCCGCTCAAACCACAAACTCTTAGAAGATTCACTCTTCTTGTACTTAAGTCGGCATTGTGCCTTTTGTATTCAATTCCGATGCGATTTGTATGTTTCATCGTGAATGTGAAGGTCCAAGGGATACAGTAAACCTGCTCTGGTGCATCGGAATCTAATACTGGTCTCCCATTAACCGCTCAAACCACAAACTCTTAGAAGATTCACTCCTCTTGTACTTAAGTCGGCATTGTGCCTTTTGTATTCAATTCCGATGCGAATTCTATGCTTCTTCGTAAATGTGAAGGTCCAAGGGATACAGTAAACCTGCACCGGTGCATCGGAATCTAATACTGGTCTCCCAGGAGCCGCTCAAACCACAAACTCTTAGAAGATTCACTCTTCTTGTAGTTAAGTCGGCATTGTGCCTTTTGTATTCTATTCAGGATGCGTTTTCTATGCTTCTTCGTAAATGTGAAAGTGCGAGGGATACAGTAAACCTGCACTGGTGCATCGGAATCTAATACAGGTCTCCCAGGAGCCGCTCAATCCACAAACTGCTAGAAGATTCACTCTTCCTATACTTTTAACGGCATTGTGCCCTTTGTATTCAATTCCGATGCGATTTCTATGTTTCATCGCCAATGTGAATGTGCGAGTGATACAGTAAACCTGCACTGGTGCATCGGAATCTAATACTGGTCTCCCAGGACCCGCTCAAACCACAAACTCTGAGAGGATTCACTCTACCTATACTTCAGTCGGCATTGTGCCTTTTGTATTCAATTCCGATGCGATTTCTATGTTTCATCGTCAGTGTGAAGGTCCAAGGGATACAGTAAACCTGCACTGGTGCATCGGAATCTAATACTAGTCTCCTAGGAGCCGCTCAAACCACAAACTCTTAGAAGATTCACACTTCTTGTACTTAAGTCGGCATTGTGCATTTCGTATTCAATTCCGATGTGATTTCTATGTTTCATCGTCAATGTGAAGGTCCAAGGGATTCAGTAAATTTGCACTGGTGCATCGGAATCTAATACTGGTCTCCCAGGAGCCGCTCATACCACAAACTCTTAGAAGATTCACTCTTATTGTAATTAAGTCGAAATTGTGCATTTTGTATTCAATTCCAATGCGATTTCTATGTTTCATCGTCAATGTGAAGGTCCAAGGGATACAGTAAACCTGCACTGGTATATCGGAATCTAATACTGGTCTCCCAGGAGCCGCTCAAACCACAAACTCTTAGAAGATTCACTCTTCTTGTAATTAAGTCGGCATTGTGCCTTTTGTATTCAATTCCGATGCGATTTCTTTGCTTCATCGTCAATGTGAAGGTCCAAGGGATACAGTAAACTTGCACTGGTGCATCGGTATCTAATACTGGTCTCCCAGGAGCCGCTCAAACCACAAACTCTTAGAAGATTCACTCTTCTTGTACTTAAGTCGGCATTGTGCCTTTTGTATTCAATTCCAATGCGATTTCTATGTTTCATCGTCAATGTGAAGGTCCAAATGATACAGTAAACCTGCACTGGTATATCGGAATCTAATACTGGTCTCCCAGGAGCCGCTCAAACCACAAACTCTTAGAAGATTCACTCTTCTTGTAATTAAGTCGGCATTGTGCCTTTTGTATTCAATTCCGATTCGATTTCTTTGCTTCATCGTCAATGTGAAGGTCCAAGGGATACAGTAAACTTGCACTGGTGCATCGGTATCTAATACTGGTCTCCCAGGAGCCGCTCAAACCACAAACTCTTAGAAGATTCACTCTTCTTGTACTTAAGTCGGCATTATGCATTTTGTATTCAATTCCGATGCGATTTCTATGTTTCATCGTCAATGTGAAGGTCCAAGGGATACAGTAAACCTGCACTGGTATATCGGAATCTAATACTGGTCTCCCAGGAGCCGCTCAAACCACAAACTCTTAGGAGATTCACTCTTCTTGTAATTAAGTCGGCATTGTGCCTTTTGTATTCAATTCCGATGCGATTTCTTTGCTTCATCGTCAATGTGAAGGTCCAAGGGATACAGTAAACTTGCACTGGTGCATCGGAATCTAATACTGGTCTCCCAGGAGACGCTCAAACCACAAACTCTTAGAAGATTCACTCTTCTTGTACTTAAGTCGGCATTGTGCCTTTTGTATTCAATTCCGATGCGATTTCTATGTATCATCGTCAATGTGAAGGTCCAAGGGATACAGTAAACCTGCACTGGTGCATCTGAATCTAATACTGGTCTCCCAGGAGCCGCTCAAACCACAAACTCTTAGAAGATTCACACAACTTCTACTTAAGTCGGCATTGTCGCTTTCGTAATCAGTTCCGATGCGATTTCTATAATTCATCGTCAATGTAAAGGTCCAAGGGATACAGTAAACCTGCACTGGTGCATCGGAATCTAATACTGGTATCCCAGGAGCCGCTCAAACCACAAACTCTTAGAAGATTCACTCTGGCTATACTTAAGTTGGCATGGAGCCTTTTGTATTCAATTCCGATGCGATTTCTATGTATCATCGTGAATGTGAAGGTCCAAGGGATACAGTAAACCTGCACTGGTGCATCTGAATCTAATACTTGTCTCCCAGGAGCCGCTCAAACCACAAACTAATAGAAGATTCACTCTTATTGTACTTAAGTCGGCATTGTGCATTTTGTATGCAATTCCGATGCGATTTCTATGTTTCATCGTCAATGTGAAGATCCAAGGGATACAGTAAACCTGCACTGGTGCATCGGAATCTAATACTTGTCTCCCAGGAGCCGCTCAAACCACAAACTCGTAGAAGATTCTCTCTTCCTATACTTAAGTTTGCATTGTGCCTTTTGTATTCAATTCCGATGCGATTTCTATGTTTCATCGTCAATGTGAAGGTCCAAGGGATACAGTAAACCTGCACTGGTGCATCGGAATCTAATACTGGTCTCCCAGGAGCCGCTCAAACCACAAAATCTTAGAAGATTCTCTCTTCCTATACTTAAGTTGGCATTGTGCCTTTTGTATTCAATTCCGATGCGATTTCTATGTCTCATCGTCAATGTGAAGGTCCAAGGGATACAGTAATCCAGCACTGGTGCATCGTAATCTAATACTGGTCTCCCAGGAGCCGCTCAAACCACAAACTCTTAGAAGATTCACTCTTCTTGTACTTAAGTCGGCATTGTGCCTTTTGTATTCCATTCCCATGCGATTTCTATGTTTCATCGTCAATATGAAGGTCCAAGGGATACAGTAAACCTGCACTGGTGCATCGTAATCTAATACTGGTCTCCCAGGAGCCGCTCAAACCACAAACTCTTAGAAGATTCACTCTTCTTGAACTTAAGTCGGCATTGTGCCTTTAGTATTCAATTCCGATGCGATTTCTATGTTTCATCGTCAATATGAAGGTCCAAGGGATACAGTAAACCTGCACTGGTGCATCGTAATCTAATACTGGTCTCCCAGGAGACGCTCAATCCACAAACTCTTAGAAGATTCACTCTTCTTGTACTTAAGTCGGCATTGTGCATTTTGTATACAATTCCGATGCGATTTCTATGTTTCATCGTGAATGTGAAGGTCCAAGGGATACAGTAAACCTGCACTGGTGCATCGTAATCTAATACTGGTCTCCCAGGAGCCGCTCAAACCACAAACTCTTAGAAGATTCACTCTTATTGTACTTAAGTCGGCATTGTGCATTTTGTATTCAATTCCGATGCGATTTCTATGTCTCATCGTCAATGTGAAGGTCCAAGGCATACAGTAAACCTGCACTGGTGCATCGTAATCTAATACTGGTCTCCCAGGAGCCGCTCAAACCACAAACTCTTAGAAGATTCACTCTTCTTGTTCTTAAGTCGGCATTGTGCCTTTTGCATTCAATTCCGATGCGATTTCTATGTTTCATCGTCAATATGAAGGTCCAAGGGATACAGTAAACCTGCACTGGTGCATCGGAATCTAATACTGGTCTCCCAGGAGCCGCTCAAACCACAACCTCTTAGAAGATTCACTCTTCTTGTACTTAAGTCGGCATTGTGCCTTTTGTATTCAATTCCGATGCGATTTCTATGTTTCATCGTGAATGTGAAGGTCCAAGGGATACAGTAAACCTGCACTGGTGCATCGGAATCTAATAATGGTCTCCCATTAACCGCTCAAACCACAAACTCTTAGAAGATACTCTCTCCTTGTACTTAAGTCGGCATTGTGCCTTTTGTATTCAATTCCGATGCGATTTCTATGTTTCATCGTCAATGTGAAGGTCCAAAGGATACAGTAAACCTGCACCGGTGCATCGGAATCTAATACTGGTCTCCCAGGAGACGCTCAAACCACAAACTCTTAGAAGATTCACTCTTCTTCAACTTAAGTCGGCATTGTGCCTTTTGTATTCAATTCCGATGCGATTTCTATGTTTCATCGTCAATGCGACGGTCCAAGGGATACAGTAAACCTGCACTGGTGCATCGGAATCTAATACTGGTCTCCCAGGAGCCGCTCAAACCACAAACTCTTAGAAGATTCACACAACTTCTACTTAAGTCGGCATTGTCGCTTTCGTAATCAGTTCCGATGCGATTTCTATAATTCATCGTCAATGTAAAGGTCCAAGGGATACAGTAAACCTGCACTGGTGCATCGGAATCTAATACTGGTATCCCAGGAGCCGCTCAAACCACAAACTCTTAGAAGATTCACTCTGGCTATACTTAAGTTGGCATGGAGCCTTTTGTATTCAATTCCGATGCGATTTCTATGTATCATCGTGAATGTGAAGGTCCAAGGGATACAGTAAACCTGCACTGGTGCATCTGAATCTAATACTTGTCTCCCAGGAGCCGCTCAAACCACAAACTAATAGAAGATTCACTCTTATTGTACTTAAGTTGGCATTGTGCATTTTGTATGCAATTCCGATGCGATTTCTATGTTTCATCGTCAATGTGAAGATCCAAGGGATACAGTAAACCTGCACTGGTGCATCGGAATCTAATACTTGTCTCCCAGGAGCCGCTCAAACCACAAACTCGTAGAAGATTCTCTCTTCCTATACTTAAGTTTGCATTGTGCCTTTTGTATTCAATTCCGATGCGATTTCTATGTTTCATCGTCAATGTGAAGGTCCAAGGGATACAGTAAACCTGCACTGGTGCATCGGAATCTAATACTGGTCTCCCAGGAGCCGCTCAAACCACAAAATCTTAGAAGATTCTCTCTTCCTATACTTAAGTTGGCATTGTGCCTTTTGTATTCAATTCCGATGCGATTTCTATGTTTCATCGTCAATGTGAAGGTCCAAGGGATACAGTAAACCTGCTCTGGTGCATCGGAATCTAATACTGGTCTCCCAGAGCCGCTCAATCCACAAACTCTTAGAAGATTCACTCTTATTGTACTTAAGTCGGCATTGTGCATTTTGTATTCAATTCCGATGCGATTTCTATGTCTCATCGTCAATGTGAAGGTCCAAGGGATACAGTAATCCAGCACTGGTGCATCGTAATCTAATACTGGTCTCCCAGGAGCCGCTCAAACCACAAACTCTTAGAAGATTCACTCTTCTTGTACTTAAGTCGGCATTGTGCCTTTTGTATTCCATTCCCATGCGATTTCTATGTTTCATCGTCAATATGAAGGTCCAAGGGATACAGTAAACCTGCACTGGTGCATCGTAATCTAATACTGGTCTCCCAGGAGCCGCTCAAACCACAAACTCTTAGAAGATTCACTCTTCTTGAACTTAAGTCGGCATTGTGCCTTTAGTATTCAATTCCGATGCGATTTCTATGTTTCATCGTCAATATGAAGGTCCAAGGGATACAGTAAACCTGCACTGGTGCATCGTAATCTAATACTGGTCTCCCAGGAGACGCTCAATCCACAAACTCTTAGAAGATTCACTCTTCTTGTACTTAAGTCGGCATTGTGCATTTTGTATACAATTCCGATGCGATTTCTATGTTTCATCGTGAATGTGAAGGTCCAAGGGATACAGTAAACCTGCACTGGTGCATCGTAATCTAATACTGGTCTCCCAGGAGCCGCTCAAACCACAAACTCTTAGAAGATTCACTCTTATTGTACTTAAGTCGGCATTGTGCATTTTGTATTCAATTCCGATGCGATTTCTATGTCTCATCGTCAATGTGAAGGTCCAAGGCATACAGTAAACCTGCACTGGTGCATCGTAATCTAATACTGGTCTCCCAGGAGCCGCTCAAACCACAAACTCTTAGAAGATTCACTCTTCTTGTTCTTAAGTCGGCATTGTGCCTTTTGCATTCAATTCCGATGCGATTTCTATGTTTCATCGTCAATATGAAGGTCCAAGGGATACAGTAAACCTGCACTGGTGCATCGGAATCTAATACTGGTCTCCCAGGAGCCGCTCAAACCACAACCTCTTAGAAGATTCACTCTTCTTGTACTTAAGTCGGCATTGTGCCTTTTGTATTCAATTCCGATGCGATTTCTATGTTTCATCGTGAATGTGAAGGTCCAAGGGATACAGTAAACCTGCACTGGTGCATCGGAATCTAATAATGGTCTCCCATTAACCGCTCAAACCACAAACTCTTAGAAGATACTCTCTCCTTGTACTTAAGTCGGCATTGTGCCTTTTGTATTCAATTCCGATGCGATTTCTATGTTTCATCGTCAATGTGAAGGTCCAAAGGATACAGTAAACCTGCACCGGTGCATCGGAATCTAATACTGGTCTCCCAGGAGACGCTCAAACCACAAACTCTTAGAAGATTCACTCTTCTTCAACTTAAGTCGGCATTGTGCCTTTTGTATTCAATTCCGATGCGATTTCTATGTTTCATCGTCAATGCGACGGTCCAAGGGATACAGTAAACCTGCACTGGTGCATCGGAATCTAATACTGGTCTCCCAGGAGCCGCTCAAACCACAAACTCTTAGAAGATTCACTCTTCCTATACTTAAGTTGGCATTGTGCCTTTTGTATTTAATTCCGATGCGATTTCTATGTTTCATCGTGAATGTGAAGGTCCAAGGGATACAGTAAACCTGCACTGGTGCATCGTAATCTAATACTGGTCTCCCAGGAGCCGCTCAAACCACAAACTCTTAGAAGATTCACTCTTATTGTACTTAAGTCGGCATTGTGCATTTTGTATTCAATTCCGATGCGATTTCTATGTCTCATCGTCAATGTGAAGGTCCAAGGCATACAGTAAACCTGCACTGGTGCATCGTAATCTAATACTGGTCTCCCAGGAGCCGCTCAAACCACAAACTCTTAGAAGATTCACTCTTCTTGTTCTTAAGTCGGCATTGTGCCTTTTGCATTCAATTCCGATGCGATTTCTATGTTTCATCGTCAATATGAAGGTCCAAGGGATACAGTAAACCTGCACTGGTGCATCGGAATCTAATACTGGTCTCCCAGGAGCCGCTCAAACCACAACCTCTTAGAAGATTCACTCTTCTTGTACTTAAGTCGGCATTGTGCCTTTTGTATTCAATTCCGATGCGATTTCTATGTTTCATCGTGAATGTGAAGGTCCAAGGGATACAGTAAACCTGCACTGGTGCATCGGAATCTAATAATGGTCTCCCATTAACCGCTCAAACCACAAACTCTTAGAAGATACTCTCTCCTTGTACTTAAGTCGGCATTGTGCCTTTTGTATTCAATTCCGATGCGATTTCTATGTTTCATCGTCAATGTGAAGGTCCAAAGGATACAGTAAACCTGCACCGGTGCATCGGAATCTAATACTGGTCTCCCAGGAGACGCTCAAACCACAAACTCTTAGAAGATTCACTCTTCTTCAACTTAAGTCGGCATTGTGCCTTTTGTATTCAATTCCGATGCGATTTCTATGTTTCATCGTCAATGCGACGGTCCAAGGGATACAGTAAACCTGCACTGGTGCATCGGAATCTAATACTGGTCTCCCAGGAGCCGCTCAAACCACAAACTCTTAGAAGATTCACTCTTCCTATACTTAAGTTGGCATTGTGCCTTTTGTATTTAATTCCGATGCGATTTCTATGTTTCATCGTCAATGTGAAGGTCCAAGGGATTCAGTAAACCTGCACTGGTGCATCGGAATCTAATACTGGTCTCCCAGAGCCGCTCAATCCACAAACTCTTAGAAGATTCACTCTTATTGCACTTAAGTCGGCATTGTGCATTTTGTATTCAATTCCGATGCGATTTCTATGTTTCATCGTCAATGTGAAGGTCCAAGGGATACAGTAAACCTGCACTGGTGCATCGTAATCTAATACTGGTCTCCCAGGAGCCGCTCAAACCACAAACTCTTAGAAGATTCACTCTTCTTGTACTTAAGTCGGCATTGTGCCTTTTGCATTCAATTCCGATGCGATTTCTATGTTTCATCGTCAATATGACGGTCCAAGGGATACAGTAAACCTGCACTGGTGCATCGGAATCTAATACTGGTCTCCCAGGAGCCGCTCACACCACAAACTCTTAGAAGATTCACTCTTCTTGTACTTAAGTCGGCATTGTGCCTTTTGTATTCAATTCCGATGCGATTTCTATGTTTCATCGTGAATGTGAAGGTCCAAGGGATACAGTAAACCTGCACTGGAGCATCGGAATCTAATAATGGTCTCCCATTAACCGCTCAAACCACAAACTCTTAGAAGATACACTATTCTTGTACTTAAGTCGGCATTGTGCCTTTTGTATTCAATTCCGATGCGATTTCTATGTTTCATCGTCAATGTGAAGGTCCAAAGGATACAGTAAACCTGCACTGGTGCATCGGAATCTATTACTGGTCTCCCAGGAGCCGCTCAAACCACAAACTCTTAGAAGATTCACTCTTCCTATACTTATGTCGGCATAGTGTCTTTTGTATTCAATTCCGGTGCGATTTCTATGTTTCATCGCCAATGTGAAGGTGCGAGGGATACAGTAAACCTGCACTGGTGCATCGGAATCTAATACTGGTCTCCCAGGAGCCGCTCAAACCACAAACTCATAGAAGATTCACTCTTCTTGTAATTAAGTTGGCATTGTGCCTTTTTGATTCAATTCCGATGCGATTTCTATGTTTCATCGTCAATGTGAAGGTCCAAGGGATACAGTAAACCTGCACTGGTGCATCGGAATCTAATACTGGTCTCCCAGGAGCTGCTCAAACCACAAACTCGTAGAAGATTCACTCTTCTTGTACTTAAGTCGGCATTGTGCATTTGTATTCAATTCCGATGCGATATCTAAGTTTCATCGTGAATGTGAAGGTCCAAGGGATACAGTAAACCTCCACTGGTGCATCGGAATCTATTACTGGTCTCCCATTAACCGCTCAAACCTCAAACTCTTAGAAGATTCACTCTTCTTGTAGTTAAGTCGGCATTGTGCCTTTTGTATTCTATTCAGGATGCGTTTTCTATGCTTCTTCGTAAATGTGAAGGTGCCAGGGATACAGTAAACCTGCACTGGTGCATCGGAATCTAATACAGGTCTCCCAGGAGCCGCTCATACCACAAACTCTGAGAGGATTCACTCTACCTATACTTCAGACGGCATTATGCCTTTTGTATTCAATTCCGATGCGATTTCTATGTTCCATCGTCAGTGTGAAGGTCCAAGGGATACAGTAAACCTGCACAGGTGCATCGGAATCTAATACGGGTGTCCCAGGAGCCGCTCAAACCACAAACTCTTAGAAGATTCACTCTTCTTGTAATTAAGTCGGCATTGTGCCTTTTGTATTCAATTCCGATGCGATTTCTTTGCTTCATCGTCAATGTGAAGGTCCAAGGGATACAGTAAACTTGCACTGGTGCATCGGAATCTAATACTGGTCTCCCAGGAGACGCTCAAACCACAAACTCTTAGAAGATTCACTCTTCTTGTACTTAAGTCGGCATTGTGCCTTTTGTATTCAATTCCGATGCGATTTCTATGTATCATCGTCAATGTGAAGGTCCAAGGGATACAGTAAACTTGCACTGGTGCATCGGTATCTAATACTGGTCTCCCAGGAGCCGCTCAAACCACAAACTCTTAGAAGATTCACTCTTCTTGTACTTAAGTCGGCATTGTGCATTTTGTATTCAATTCCGATGCGATTTCTATGTTTCATCGTCAATGTGAAGGTCCAAGCGATACAGTAAACCTGCACTGGTATATCGGAATCTAATACTGGTCTCCCAGGAGCCGCTCAAACCACAAACTCTTAGAAGATTCACTCTTCTTGTAATTAAGTCGGCATTGTGCCTTTTGTATTCAATTCCGATGCGATTTCTTTGCTTCATCGTCAATGTGAAGGTCCAAGGGATACAGTAAACTTGCACTGGTGCATCGGAATCTAATACTGGTCTCCCAGGAGACGCTCAAACCACAAACTCTTAGAAGATTCACTCTTCTTGTACTTAAGTCGGCATTGTGCCTTTTGTATTCAATTCCGATGCGATTTCTATGTATCATCGTCAATGTGAAGGTCCAAGGGATACAGTAAACCTGCACTGGTGCATCTGAATCTAATACTGGTCTCCCAGGAGCCGCTCAAACCACAAACTCTTAGAAGATTCACACAACTTCTACTTAAGTCGGCATTGTCGCTTTCGTAATCAGTTCCGATGCGATTTCTATAATTCATCGTCAATGTAAAGGTCCAAGGGATACAGTAAACCTGCACTGGTGCATCGGAATCTAATACTGGTATCCCAGGAGCCGCTCAAACCACAAACTCTTAGAAGATTCACTCTGGCTATACTTAAGTTGGCATGGAGCCTTTTGTATTCAATTCCGATGCGATTTCTATGTATCATCGTGAATGTGAAGGTCCAAGGGATACAGTAAACCTGCACTGGTGCATCTGAATCTAATACTTGTCTCCCAGGAGCCGCTCAAACCACAAACTATTAGAAGATTCACTCTTATTGTACTTAAGTCGGCATTGTGCATTTTGTATGCAATTCCGATGCGATTTCTATGTTTCATCGTCAATGTGAAGATCCAAGGGATACAGTAAACCTGCACTGGTGCATCGGAATCTAATACTTGTCTCCCAGGAGCCGCTCAAACCACAAACTCGTAGAAGATTCTCTCTTCCTATACTTAAGTTTGCATTGTGCCTTTTGTATTCAATTCCGATGCGATTTCTATGTTTCATCGTCAATGTGAAGGTCCAAGGGATACAGTAAACCTGCACTGGTGCATCGGAATCTAATACTGGTCTCCCAGGAGCCGCTCAAACCACAAACTCTTAGAAGATTCTCTCTTCCTATACTTAAGTTGGCATTGTGCCTTTTGTATTCAATTCCGATGCGATTTCTATGTTTCATCGTCAATGTGAAGGTCCAAGGGATACAGTAAACCTGCTCTGGTGCATCGGAATCTAATACTGGTCTCCCAGAGCCGCTCAATCCACAAACTCTTAGAAGATTCACTCTTCTTGTACTTAAGTCGGCATTGTGCCTTTAGTATTCAATTCCGATGCGATTTCTATGTTTCATCGTCAATATGAAGGTCCAAGGGATACAGTAAACCTGCACTGGTGCATCGTAATCTAATACTGGTCTCCCAGGAGACGCTCAATCCACAAACTCTTAGAAGATTCACTCTTCTTGTACTTAAGTCGGCATTGTGCATTTTGTATACAATTCCGATGCGATTTCTATGTTTCATCGTGAATGTGAAGGTCCAAGGGATACAGTAAACCTGCACTGGTGCATCGTAATCTAATACTGGTCTCCCAGGAGCCGCTCAAACCACAAACTCTTAGAAGATTCACTCTTATTGTACTTAAGTCGGCATTGTGCATTTTGTATTCAATTCCGATGCGATTTCTATGTCTCATCGTCAATGTGAAGGTCCAAGGCATACAGTAAACCTGCACTGGTGCATCGTAATCTAATACTGGTCTCCCAGGAGCCGCTCAAACCACAAACTCTTAGAAGATTCACTCTTCTTGTTCTTAAGTCGGCATTGTGCCTTTTGCATTCAATTCCGATGCGATTTCTATGTTTCATCGTCAATATGAAGGTCCAAGGGATACAGTAAACCTGCACTGGTGCATCGGAATCTAATACTGGTCTCCCAGGAGCCGCTCAAACCACAACCTCTTAGAAGATTCACTCTTCTTGTACTTAAGTCGGCATTGTGCCTTTTGTATTCAATTCCGATGCGATTTCTATGTTTCATCGTGAATGTGAAGGTCCAAGGGATACAGTAAACCTGCACTGGTGCATCGGAATCTAATAATGGTCTCCCATTAACCGCTCAAACCACAAACTCTTAGAAGATACTCTCTCCTTGTACTTAAGTCGGCATTGTGCCTTTTGTATTCAATTCCGATGCGATTTCTATGTTTCATCGTCAATGTGAAGGTCCAAAGGATACAGTAAACCTGCACCGGTGCATCGGAATCTAATACTGGTCTCCCAGGAGACGCTCAAACCACAAACTCTTAGAAGATTCACTCTTCTTCAACTTAAGTCGGCATTGTGCCTTTTGTATTCAATTCCGATGCGATTTCTATGTTTCATCGTCAATGCGACGGTCCAAGGGATACAGTAAACCTGCACTGGTGCATCGGAATCTAATACTGGTCTCCCAGGAGCCGCTCAAACCACAAACTCTTAGAAGATTCACTCTTCCTATACTTAAGTTGGCATTGTGCCTTTTGTATTCAATTCCGATGCGATTTCTATGTTTCATCGTCAATGTGAAGGTCCAAGGGATTCAGTAAACCTGCACTGGTGCATCGGAATCTAATACTGGTCTCCCAGAGCCGCTCAATCCACAAACTCTTAGAAGATTCACTCTTCTTGTACTTAAGTCGGCATTGTGCCTTTTGTATTCAATTCCGATGCGATTTCTATGTTTCATCGTGAATGTGAAGGTCCAAGGGATACAGTAAACCTGCACTGGAGCATCGGAATCTAATAATGGTCTCCCATTAACCGCTCAAACCACAAACTCTTAGAAGATACACTATTCTTGTACTTAAGTCGGCATTGTGCCTTTTGTATTCAATTCCGATGCGATTTCTATGTTTCATCGTCAATGTGAAGGTCCAAAGGATACAGTAAACCTGCACTGGTGCATCGGAATCTATTACTGGTCTCCCAGGAGCCGCTCAAACCACAAACTCTTAGAAGATTCACTCTTCCTATACTTATGTCGGCATTGTGCCTTTTGCATTCAATTCCGATGCGATTTCTATGTTTCATCGTCAATATGACGGTCCAAGGGATACAGTAAACCTGCACTGGTGCATCGGAATCTAATACTGGTCTCCCAGGAGCCGCTCAAACCACAAACTCATAGAAGATTCACTCTTCTTGTAATTAAGTTGGCATTGTGCCTTTTTGATTCAATTCCGATGCGATTTCTATGTTTCATCGTCAATGTGAAGGTCCAAGGGATACAGTAAACCTGCACTGGTGCATCGGAATCTAATACTGGTCTCCCAGGAGCTGCTCAAACCACAAACTCGTAGAAGATTCACTCTTCTTGTACTTAAGTCGGCATTGTGCATTTGTATTCAATTCCGATGCGATTTCTATGTTTCATCGTGAATGTGAAGGTCCAAGGGATACAGTAAACCTCCACTGGTGCATCGGAATCTATTACTGGTCTCCCATTAACCGCTCAAACCTCAAACTCTTAGAAGATTCACTCTTCTTGTAGTTAAGTCGGCATTGTGCCTTTTGTATTCTATTCAGGATGCGTTTTCTATGCTTCTTCGTAAATGTGAAGGTGCCAGGGATACAGTAAACCTGCACTGGTGCATCGGAATCTAATACAGGTCTCCCAGGAGCCGCTCATACCACAAACTCTGAGAGGATTCACTCTACCTATACTTCAGACGGCATTATGCCTTTTGTATTCAATTCCGATGCGATTTCTATGTTCCATCATCAGTGTGAAGGTCCAAGGGATACAGTAAACCTGCACAGGTGCATCGGAATCTAATACGGGTGTCCCAGGAGCCGCTCAAACCACAAACTCTTAGAAGATTCACTCTTCTTGTACTTAAGTCGGCATTGTGCATTTTGTATTCAATTCCGATGCGATTTCTATGTTTCATCGTCAATGTGAAGGTCCAAGGGATACAGTAAACCTGCACTGGTGCATCGGAATCTAATACTGGTCTCCCAGGAGCCGCTCAAACAACAAACTCTTAGAAGATTCACACTTCTTATACTTAAGTCGGCATTGTGCATTTCGTATTCAATTCCGATGTGATTTCTATGTTTCATCGTCAATGTGAAGGTCCAAGGGATACAGTCAATTTGCACTGGTGCATCGGAATCTAATACTGGTCTCCCAGGAGCCGCTCATACCACAAACTCTTAGAAGATTCACTCTTATTGTAATTAAGTCGAAATTGTGCATTTTGTATTCAATTCCAATGCGATTTCTATGTTTCATCGTCAATTTGAAGGTCCAAGGGATACAGTAAACCTGCACTGGTGCATCGGGATCTAATACTGGTCTCCCAGGAGCCGCTAAAACCGCAAACTCTTAGAAGATTCACACTTCTAGTACTTAAGTCGGCATTGTGCATTTCGTATTCAATTCCGATGCGATTTCTATGTTTCATCGTCAATGTGAAGGTCCAAGGGATACAGTAAACCTGCACTGGTGCATCGGTTGTAATACTGGTCTCCCAGGAGCCGCTCAAACCACAAAATATTAGAAGATTCACTCTTATTGTACTTAAGTCGGCATTGTGCATTTTGTATTCGATTCCGATGCGATTTCTATGTTTCATCGTCAATGTGAAGATCCAAGGGATACAGTAAACCTGCACTGGTGCATCGAAATCTAATACTGGTCTCCCAGGAGCCGCTCAAACCACAAACTCTCAGAAGATTCACTCTTCTTGTAATTAAGTCGGCATTGTGCCTTTTGCACTCAATTCCGATGCGATTTCTATGTTTCATCGTCAATATGAAGGTCCAAGGGATACAGTAAACCTGCTCTGGTGCATCGGAATCTAATACTGGTCTCCCAGGAGCCGCTCAAACCACAAACTCTTAGAAGATTCACTCTTCTGGTACTTAAGTCGGCATTGTGCCTTTTGTATTCAATTCCGATGCGATTTGTATGTTTCATCGTGAATGTGAAGGTCCAAGGGATACAGTAAACCTGCTCTGGTGCATCGGAATCTAATACTGGTCTCCCATTAACCGCTCAAACCACAAACTCTTAGAAGATTCACTCTTCTTGTACTTAAGTCGGCATTGTGCCTTTTGTATTCAATTCCGATGCGATTTCTATGCTTCTTCGTAAATGTGAAGGTCCAAGGGATACAGTAAACCTGCACCGGTGCATCGGAATCTAATACTGGTCTCCCAGGAGCCGCTCAAACCACAAACTCTTAGAAGATTCACTCTTCCTATACTTATGTCGGCATTGTGCCTTTTGTATGCAATTCCGGTGCGATTTCTATTTTTCATCGCCAATGTGAAGGTGCGAGGGATACAGTAAACCTGCACTGGTGCATCGGAATTTAATACTGGTCTCCCAGGAGCCGCTCAAACCACAAACTCATAGAAGATTCACTCTTCTTGTAATTAAGTTGGCATTGTGCCTTTTGGATTCAATTCCGATGCGATTTCTATGTTTCATCGTCAATGTGAAGGTCCAAGGGATACAGTAAACCTGCACTGGTGCATCGGAATCTAATACTGGTCTCCCAGGAGCCGCTCAAACCACAAACTCTTAGAAGATTCACTCTTCTTGTACTTAAGTCGGCATTGTGCATTTGTATTCAATTCCGATGCGATTTCTATGTTTCATCGTGAATGTGAAGGTCCAAGGGATACAGAAAACCTGCACTGGTGCATCGGAATCTATTACTGGTCTCCCAGGAGCCACTCAAACCACAAACTCTTAGAAGATTCACACTTCTTCTACTTAAGGCGGCATTGTGGCTTTCGTAATCAATTCCGATGCGATTTCTATAATTCATCGTCAATGTAAAGGTCCAAGGGATACAGTAAACCTGCACTGGTGCATCGGAATCTAATACTGGTCTCCCAGGAGCCACTCAAACCACAAACTCTTAGAAGATTCACTCTTCCTATACTTAAGTTGGCATTGAGCCTTTTGTATTCAATTCCGATGCGATTTCTATGTATCATCGTCAATGTGAAGGTCCAAGGGATACAGTAAACCTGCACTGGTGCATCGGAATCTAATACTGGTCTCCCAGGAGCCGCTCAAACCACAAACTCTTAGAAGATTCACTCTTATTGTACTTAAGTCGGCATTGTGCATTTTGTATGCAATTCCGATGCGATTTCTATGTTTCATCGTCAATGTGAAGATCCAAGGGATACAGTAAACCTGCTCTGGTGCATCGGAATCTAATACTGGTCTCCCAGGAGCCGCTCAAACCACAAACTCTTAGAAGATTCACTCTTCTTGTACTTAAGTCGGCATTGTGCCTTTTGTATTCAATTCCGATGCGATTTGTATGTTTCATCGTGAATGTGAAGGTCCAAGGGATACAGTAAACCTGCACTGGTGCATCGGAATCTAATACTGGTCTCCCATTAACCGCTCAAACCACAAACTCTTAGAAGATTCACTCTTCTTGTACTTAAGTCGGCATTGTGCCTTTTGTATTCAATTCCGATGCGATTTCTATGCATCTTCGTAAATGTGAAGGTCCAAGGGATACAGTAAACCTGCACCGGTGCATCGGAATCTAATACTGGTCTCCCAGGAGCCGCTCAAACCACAAACTCTTAGAAGATTCACTCTTCCTATACTTATGTCGGCATTGTGCCTTTTGTATTCAATTCCGGTGCGATTTCTATTTTTCATCGCCAATGTGAAGGTGCGAGGGATACAGTAAACCTGCACTGGTGCATCGGAATTTAATACTGGTCTCCCAGGAGCCGCTCAAACCACAAACTCATAGAAGATTCACTCTTCTTGTAATTAAGTTGGCATTGTGCCTTTTGGATTCAATTCCGATGCGATTTCTATGTTTCATCGTCAATGTGAAGGTCCAAGGGATGCAGTAAACCTGCACCTGTGCATCGGAATCTAATACTGGTCTCCCAGGAGCCGCTCAAACCACAAACTCTTAGAAGATTCACTCTTCCTATACTTATGTCGGCATTGTGCCTTTTGTATTCAATTCCGATGTGATTTCTATGTTTCATCGTCAATGTGAAGGTCCAAGGGATACAGTAAATTTGCACTGGTGCATCGGAATCTAATACTGGTCTCCCAGGAGCCGCTCATACCACAAACTCTTAGAAGATTCACTCTTATTGTAATTAAGTCGAAATTGTGCATTTTGTATTCAATTCCAATGCGATTTCTATGTTTCATCGTCAATGTGAAGGTCCAAGGGATACAGTAAACCTGCACTGGTGCATCGGAATCTAATACTGGTCTCCCAGGAGCCGCTCAAACCACAAACTCTTAGAAGATTCACTCTTCTTGTACTTAAGTCGGCATTGTGCCTTTTGTATTCAATTCCGATGCGATTTCTATGATTCATCGTCAATGTGAAGGTCCAAGGGATACAGTAAACCTGCACTGGTGCATCGGAATCTAATACTGGTCTCCCAGGAGCCGCTCAAACCACAAACTCTTAGAAGATTCACACTCCTTCTACTTAAGTCGGCATTGTGGCTTTCGTAATCAATTCCGATGCGATTTCTATAATTCATCGTCAATGTAAAGGTCCAAGGGATACAGTAAACCTGCACTGGTGCATCGGAATCTAATACTGGTCTCCCAGGAGCCGCTCAAACCACAAACTCATAGAAGATTCACTCTTCTTGTACTTAAGTCGGCATTGTGCCTTTTGTATTCAATTCCGATGCGATTTCTATGTTTCATAGTCAATGTGAAGGTCCAAGGGATACAGTAAACCTGCACTGGTGCATCGGAATCTAATACTGGTCTCCCAGGAGCCGCTCAAACCACAAACCCTGAGAGGATTCACTCTACCTATACTTAAGTCGGCATTGTGCCTTTTGTATTCAATTCCGATGCGATTTCTATGTTTCATCGTCAAGGTGAAGGTCCAAGGGATACAGTAAAACTGCACTGGTGCATCGGAATCTAATACGGGTGTCCCAGGAGCCGCTCAAACCACAAACTCTTAGAAGATTCACTCTTCTTGTACTTAAATCGGCATTGTGCATTTTGTATTCAATTCCGATGCGATTTCTATGTTTCATCGTCAATGTGAAGGTCCAAGGGATACAGTAAACCTGCACTGGTGCATCGGAATCTAATACTGGTCTCCCAGGAACCGCTCAAACCACAAACTCTTAGAAGATTCACTCTTCTTGTACTTAAGTCGGCATTGTGCCTTTTGTATTCAATTCCGATCCGATTTCTATGCTTCATCGTCAATGTGAAGGTCCAAGTGATACAGTAAACCTGCACTGGTGCATCGGAATCTAATACTGGCCTCCCAGGAGCCGCACAAACCACAAACTCTTAGAAGATTCACACTTCTTGTACTTAAGTCGGCATTGTGCCTTTCGTATTCAATTCCGATGCGATTTTTATGTTTCATCGTCAATGTGAAGGTCCAAGGGATACAGTAAACCTGCACTGGTGCATCGGAATCTAATACTGGTCTCCCAGGAGCCGCTCAAACCACAAACTCTTAGAAGATTCACTCTTCTTGTAATTAAGTCGGCATTGTGCCTTTTGTATTCAATTCCGATGCGATTTCTGTGATTCATCGTCAATGTGAAGGTCCAAGGGATACAGTAAACCCGCACTGGTGCATCGGAATCTAATACTGGTCTCCCAGGAGACGCTCAAACCACAAACTCTTAGAAGATTCACACTTCTTCTACTTAAGTCGGCATTGTGGCTTTCGTAATCAATTCCGATGCGATATCTATATTTCATCGTCAATGTAAAGGTCCAAGGGATACAGTAAACCTGCACTGGTGCATCGAAATCTGATACTGGTCTCCCAGGAGCCGCTCAAACCACAAACTCTTAGAAGATTCACTCTTCTTGTACTTAAGTCCGCATTGTGCATTTTGTATTCAATTCCGATGCGATTTCTATGTTTCATCGTCAATGTGAAGATCCAAGGGATACAGTAAACCTGCACTGGTGCATCGGAATCTAATACTGGTCTCCCAGGAGCCGCTCAAACCACAAACTCTTAGAAGATTCACTCTTCTTGTAATTAAGACGGCATTGTGCATTTTGTATTCAATTCCGATGCGATTTCTATGTTTCATCGTCAATGTGAAGGTTCAAGGGATACAGTAAACCTGCACCGGTGCATCGGAATCTAATACTGGTCTCCCAGGAGCCGCTCAAACCACAAACTCTTAGAAGATTCACACTTCTTGTACTTATGTCAGCATTGTGCATTTCGTATTCAATTCCGATGCGATTTCTATGTTTCATCGTCAATGTGAATGTCCAAGGGATACAGTAAACATGCACTGGTGCATCGGAATCTAATACTGGTCTCCCAGGAGCCCCTCAAACCACAAACTCTTAGAAGATTCACAGTTATTGTACTTAAGTCGGCATTGTGCATTTTGTATTCAATTCCGATGCGATTTCTATGTTTCATCGTCAATGTGAAATTCCAAGGGATACAGTAAACCTGCACTGGTGCATCGGAATCTAATACTGGTCTCCCAGGAGCCGCTCAAACCACAAACTCTCAGAAGATTCACTATTCTTGTAATTAAGTCGGCATTGTGCCTTTTGGATTCAATTCCGATGCGATTTCTATGTTTCATCGTCAATGTGAAGGTCCAAGGGATGCAGTAAACCTGCACTGGTGCATCGGAATCAAATACTGGTCTCCCAGGAGCCGCTCAAACCACAAACTCTTAGAAGATTCACTCTTCTTGTACTTAAGTCGGCATTGTGCATTTGTATTCAATTCCGATGCGATTTCTATGTTTCATCGTGAATGTGAAGGTCCAAGGGATACAGAAAACCTGCACTGGTGCATCGGAATCTATTACTGGTCTCCCATTAACCGCTCAAACCTCAAACTCTTAGAAGATTCACTCTTCTTGTTGTTAAGTCGGCATTGTGCCTTTTGTATTCTATTCAGGATGCGTTTTCTATGCTTCTTCAAAAATGTGAAGGTGCGAGGGAGACAGTAGACCTGCACTGGTGCATCGGAATCTAATACTGGTCTCCCAGGAGCCGCTCAAACCACAAACTCCTAGAAGATTCACTCTTCTTGTACTTAAGTCGGCATTGTGCCTTTTGTATTCATTCCGATGCGATTTCTATGTTTCATCGTCAACGTGAAGGTCCAAGGGATACAGTAAACCTGCACTGGTGCATCGGAATCTGATACTGGTCTCCCAGGAGCCGCTCAAACCACAAACTCTGAGAGGATTCACTCTACCTATACTTAAGTCGGCATTGTGCCTTTTGTATTCAATTCCGATGCGATTTCTATGTTTCATCGTCAGTGTGAAGGTCCAAGGGATACAGTAAAACTGCACTGGTGCATCGGAATATAATACGGGTGTCCCAGGAGCCGCTCAAACCACAAACTCTTAGAAGATTCACTCTTCTTGTACTTAAGTCGGCATTGTGCCTTTCGTATTCAATTCCGATGCGATTTCTATGTTTCATCGTCAATGTGAAGGTCCAAGGGATACAGTAAACCTGCACTGGTGCATCGGAATCTAATACTTGTCTCCCAGGAGCCGCTCAAACCACAAACTCTTAGAAGATTCACTCTTCTTGTAATTAAGTCGGCATTGTGCCTTTTGTATTAAATTCCGATGCGATTTGTATGTTTCATCGTGAATGTGAAGGTCCAAGGGATACAGTAAACCTGCACTGGTGCATCGGAATCTAATACTGGTCTCCCAGGAGCCGCTCAAACCACAAACTCTTAGAAGATTCACACTTCTTCTACTTAAGTCGGCATTGTGGCTTTCGTAATCAATTCCGTTGCGATTTCTATATTTCATCGTCTATGTAAAGGTCCAAGGGATACAGTAAACCTGCACTGGTGCATCGGAATCTGATACTGGTCTCCCAGGAGCCGCTCAAACCACAAACTCTTAGAAGATTCACTCTTCTTGTACTTAAGTCGGCATTGTGCATTTTGTATTCAATTCCGATGCGATTTCTATGTTTCATCGTCAATGTGAAGGTCCAAGGGATACAGTAAACCTGCACTGGTGCATCGGAATCTAATACTGGTCTCCCAGGAGCCGCTCAAACCACAAACTCTTAGAAGATTCACTCTTCTTGTAATTAAGACGGCATTGTGCATTTTGTATTCAATTCCGATGCGATTTCTATGTTCCATCGTCAATGTCAAGGTCCAAGGGATACAGTAAACCTGCACCGGTGCATCGGAATCTAATACTGGTCTCCCAGGAGCCGCTCAAACCATAAACTCTTAGAAGATTCACACTTCTTGTACTTATGTCGGCATTGAGCATTTCGTATTCAATTCCGATGCGATTTTTATGTTTCATCGTCAATGTGAATGTCCAAGGGATACAGCAAACATGCACTGGTGCATCGGAATCTAATACTGGTCTCCCAGGAGCCGCTCAAACCACAAACTCTTAGAAGATTCACAGTTATTGTACTTAAGTCGGCATTGTGCATTTTGTATTCAATTCCGATGCGATTTCTATGTTTCATCGTCAATGTGAAGATCCAAGGGATACAGTAAACCTGCACTGGTGCATCGGAATCTAATACTGGCCTCCCAGGAGCCGCACAAACCACAAACTCTTAGAAGATTCACTCTTCTTGTAATTAAGTCGGCATTGTGCCTTTTGTATTCAATTCCAATGCGATTTCTATGATTCATCGTCAATGTGAAGGTCCAAGGGATACAGTAAACCTGCACTGGTGCATCGGAATCTAATACTGGTCTCGCAGGAGCCGCTCAAACCACAAACTCTTAGAAGATTCACACTTCTTCTACTTAAGTCGGCATTGTGGCTTTCGTAATCAATTCCGATGCGATTTCTATATTTCATCGTCTATGTAAAGGTCCAAGGGATACAGTAAACCTGCACTGGTGCATCGGAATCTGATACTGGTCTCCCAGGAGCCGCTCAAACCACAAACACTTAGAAGATTCACTCCTCTTGTACTTATGTCGGCATTGTGCATTTTGTATTCAATTCCGATGCGATTTCTATGTTTCATCGTCAATGTGAAGGTCCAAGGGATACAGTAAACCTGCACTGGTGCATCGGAATCTAATACTGGTCTCCCAGGAGCCGCTCAAACCACAAACTCTTAGAAGATTCACTCTTCTTGTAATTAAGACGGCATTGTGCATTTTGTATTCAATTCCGATGCGATTTCTATGTTTCATCGTCAATATGAAGGTCCAAGGGATACAGTAAACCTGCACTGGTGCATCGGAATCTAATACTGGTCTCCCATTAACCGCTCAAACCACAAACTCTTAGAAGATTCACTCTTCTTGTACTTAAGTCGGCATTGTGCCTTTTGTATTCAATTCCTATGCGATTTGTATGTTTCATCGTGAATGTGAAGGTCCAAGGGATACAGTAAACCTGCACTGGTGCATCGGAATCTAATACTGGTCTCCCATTAACCGCTCATACCTCAAACTCTTAGAAGGTTCACTCTTCTTGTACTTAAGTCGGCATTGTGCCTTTTGTATTCACTTCCGATGCGATTTCTATGCTTCTTCGTAAATGTGAAGGTCCAAAGGATACAGTAAACCTGCACTGGTGCATCGGAATCTAATACTGGTCTCCCAGGAGCCGCTCAAACCACAAACTCTTAGAAGATTCACTCTTCCTATACTTATGTCGGCATTGTGCCTTTTGTATTCAATTCCGGTGCGATTTCTATGTTTCATCGCCAATGTGAAGGTGCGAGGGATACAGTAAACCTGCACTGGTGCATCGGCATCTAATACTGGTCTCCCAGGAGCCGCTCAAACCACAAACTGATAGAAGATTCACTCTTCTTGTAATTAAGTTGGCATTGTGCGTTTTGCATTCAATTCCGATGCGATTTCTATGATTCATCGTCAATGTGAAGGTCCAAGGGATACAGTAAACCTGCACTGGTGCATCGGAATCTAATACTGGTCTCCCAGGAGCCTCTCAAACCATACACTCTTAGAAGAGTCACTTTTCTTGTAATTAAGACGGCATTGTGCCTTTTGTATTCAATTCCGATGCGATTTCTATGTTTCATCGTCAATGTGAAGGTCCAAGGGATACAGTAAACCTGCACTGGTGCATCGGAATCTAATACTGGTCTCCCAGGAGCCGCTCAAACCACAAACTCTTAGAAGATTCACACTTCTAGTACTTAAGTCGGCATTGTGCATTTCGTATTCAATTCCGATGCGATTTCTATGTTTCATCGTCAATGTGAAGGTCCAAGGGATACAGTAAACCTGCACTGGTGCATCGGTTGTAATACTGGTCTCCCAGGAGCCGCTCAAACCACAAACTCTTAGAAGATTCACTCTTATTGTACTTAAGTCGGCATTGTGCCTTTTGTATTCAATTCCGATGCGATTTCTATGTTTCATCGTCAATGTGAAGGTCCAAGGGATACAGTAAACCTGCACTGGTGCATCGGGATCTAATACTGGTCTCCCAGGAGCCGCTCAAACCACAAACTCTTAGAAGAATCACACTTCTTCTACTTAAGTCGGCATTTTGGCTTTCGTAATCAATTCCGATGCGATTTCTATAATTCATCGTCAATGTAAAGGCCCAAGGGATACAGTAAACCTGCACTGGTGCATCGGAATCTAATACTGGTCTCCCAGGAGCCGCTCAAACCACAAACTCTTAGAAGATTCACCATTCCTATACTTAAGTTGGCATTGAGCCTTTTGTATTCAATTCCGATGCGATTTCTATGTATCATCGTCAATGTGAAGGTCCAAGGGATACAGTAAACCTGCACTGGCGCATCTGAATCTAATACTGGTCTCCCAGGAGCCGCTCAAACAACAAACTCTTAGAAGATTCACTCTTCTTGTAATTAAGTCGGCATTGTGCCTTTTGCATTCAATTCCGATGCGATTTCTATGTTTCATCGTCAATATGAAGGTCCAAGGGATACAGTAAACCTGCTCTGGTGCATCGGAATCTAATACTGGTCTCCCAGGAGCCGCTCAAACCTCAAACTCTTAGAAGATTCACTCTTCTTGTACTTAAGTCGGCATTGTGCCTTTTGTATTCAATTCCGATGCGATTTCTATGTTTCATCGTGAATGTGAAGGTCCAAGGTATACAGTAAACCTGCACTGGTGCATCGGAATCTAATACTGGTCTCCCATTAACCGCTCAAACCACAAACTCTTAGAAGATTCACTCTTCTTGCACTTAAGTCGGCATTGTGCCTTTTGTATTCAATTCCGATGCGATTTCTATGCTTCTTCGTAAATGTGAAGGTCCAAGGGATACAGTAAACCTGCACCGGTGCATCGGAATCTAATACTGGTCTCCCAGGAGCCGCTCAAACCACAAACTCTTAGAAGATTCACTCTTCCTATACTTATGTCGGCATTGTGCCTTTTGTATTCAATTCCGGTGCGATTTCTATTTTTCATCACCAATGTGAAGGTGCGAGGGATACAGTAAACCTGCACTGGTGCATCGGAATTTCATACTGGTCTCCCAGGAGCCGCTCAAACCACAAACTCATAGAAGATTCTCTCTTCTATAATTAAGTTGGCGTTGTGCCTTTTGGATTCAGTTCCGATGCGATTTCTATGTTTCATCGTCAATGTGAAGGTCCAAGGGATGCAGTAAACCTGCACTCGTGCATCGGAATCTAATACAGGTCTCCCAGGAGCCGCTCAAACCACAAACTCTTAGAAGATTCACTCTTCTTGTACTTAAGTCGGCATTGTGCATTTGTATTCAATTCCGATGCGATTTCTATGTTTCATCGTGAATGTGAAGGTCCAAGGGATACAGAAAACCTGCACTGGTGCATCGGAATCTATTACTGGTCTCCCATTAACCGCTCAAACCTCAAACTCTTAGAAGATTCACTCTTCTTGTTGTTAAGCCGGCATTGTGCCTTTTGTATTCTATTCAGGATGCGTTTTCTATGCTTCTTCGAAAATGTGAAGGTGCGAGGGTTACAGTAGACCTGCACTGGTGCATCGGAATCTAATACTGGTCTCCCAGGAGCCGCTCAAACCACAAACTCATAGAAGATTCACTCTTCTTGTACTTAAGTCGGCATTGTGCCTTTTGTATTCAATTCCGATGCGATTTCTATGTTTCGTCGTCAATGTGAAGGTCCAAGGGATACAGTAAACCTGCACTGGTGCATCGGAATCTAATACTGGTCTCCCAGGAGCCGCTCAAACCACAAACTCTGAGAGGATTCACTCTACCTATACTAAAGTCGGCATTGTGCCTTTTGTATTCAATTCCGATGCGATTTCTATGTTTCATCGTCAGTGTGAAGGTCCAAGGGATACAGTAAAACTGCACTGGTGCATCGGAATCTAATACGGGTGTCCCAGGAGCCGCTCAAACCACAAACTCTTAGAAGATTCACTCTTCTTGTACTTAAGTCGGCATTGTGCATTTTGTATTCAATTCCGATGCGATTTCTATGTTTCATCGTCAATGTGACGGTCCAAGGGATACAGTAAACCTGCACTGGTGCATCGGAATCTAATACTGGTCTCCCAGGAGCCGCTCAAACCACAAACTCTTAGAAGATTCACTCTTCTTGTACTTAAGTCGGCATTGTGCCTTTTGTATTCAATTCCGATCCGATTTCTATGCTTCATCGTCAATGTGAAGGTCCAAGGGATACAGTAAACCTGCACTGGTGCATCGGAATCTAACACTGGCCTCCCAGGAGCCGCACAAACCACAAATTCTTAGAAGATTCACACTTCTTGTACTTAAGTCGGCATTGTGCCTTTCATATTCAATTCCGATGCGATTTCTATGTTTCATCGTCAATGTGAAGGTCCAAGGGATACAGTAAACCTGCACTGTTGCATCGGAATCTAATACTGGTCTCCCAGGAGCCGCTCAAACCACAAACTCTTAGAAGATTCACTCTTCTTGTAATTAAGTCGGCATTGTGCCTTTGTATTCAATTCCGATGTGATTTCTATGATTCATCGTCAATGTGAAGGTCCATGGGATACAGTAAACCTGCACTGGTGCATCGGAATCTAATACTGGTCTCCCAGGAGCCGCTCAAACCACAAACTCTTAGAAGATTCACACTTCTTCTACTTAAGTCGGCATTGTGGCTTTCGTAATCAATTCCGATGCGATTTCTATATTTCATCGTCAATGTAAAGGTGTAGGGATACAGTAAACCTGCACTGGTGCATCGGAATCTGATACTGGTCTCCCAGGAGCCGCTCAAACCACAAACTCTTAGAAGATTCACTCTTATTGTACTTAAGTCGGCATTGTGCATTTTGTATTCAATTCCGATGCGATTTCTATGTTTCATCGTCAATGTGAAGTTCCAAGGGATACAGTAAACCTGCACTGGTGCATCGGAATCTAATACTGGTCTCCCAGGAGCCGCTCAAACCACAAACTCTTAGAAGATTCACACTTCTTCTACTTAAGTCGGCATTGTGGCTTTCGTAATCAATTGCGATGCGATTTCTATATTTCATCGTCAATGTAAAGGTGTAGGGATACAGTAAATCTGCACTGGTGCATCGGAATCTGATACTGGTCTCCCAGGAGCCGCTCAAACCACAAACTCTTAGAAGATTCACTCTTATTGTACTTAAGTCGGCATTGTGCATTTTGTATTCAATTCCGGTGCGATTTCTATGTTTCATCGTCAATGTGAAGATCCAAGGGATACAGTAAACCTGCACTGGTGCATCGGAATCTAATACTGGTCTCCCAGGAGCCGCTCAAACCACAAACTCTTAGAAGATTCACTCTTCTTGTAATTAAGACGGCATTGTGCATTTTGTATTCAATTCCGATGCGATTTCTATGTTTCATCGTCAATGTGAAGGTCCAAGGGATACAGTAAACCTGCACCGGTGCATCGGAATCTAATACTGGTCTCCCAGGAGCCGCTCAAACCACAAACTCTTAGAAGATTCACACTTCTTGTACTTATGTCGGCATTGTGCATTTCGTATTCAATTCCGATGCGATTTCTATGTTTCATCGTCAATGTGAATGTCCAAGGGATACAGTAAACATGCACTGGTGCATCGGAATCTAATATTGGTCTCCCAGGAGCCCTTCAAACCACAAACTCTTAGAAGATTCACAGTTATTGTACTTAAGTCGGCATTGTGCATTTTGTATTCAATTCCGACGCGATTTCTATGTTTCATCGTCAATGTGAAGATCCAAGGGATACAGTAAACCTGCACTGGTGCATCGGAATCTAATACTGGTCTCCCAGGAGCCGCTCAAACCACAAACTCTTAGAAGATTCACTCTTCCTGTACTTAAGTCGCCATTGTGCCTTTTGTATTCAATTACGATGCGGTTTGTATGTATCATCGTGAATGTGAAGGTCCAAGGGATACAGTAAACCTGCACTGGTGCATCGGAATCTAATACTGGTCTCCCAGGAGCCTCTCAAACCATACACTCTTAGAAGATTCACTCTTCTTGTAATTGAGACGGCATTGTGCCTTTTGTATTCAATTCCGATGCGATTTCTATGTTTCATCGTCAATGTGAAGGTCCAAGGGATACAGTAAACCTGTACTGGTGCATCGGAATCTAATACTGGTCTCCCAGGAGCCGCTCGAACCACAAACTCTTAGAAGATTCACTCTTCTTGTACTTAAGTCGGCATTGTGAATTTTGTATTCAATTCCGATGCGATTTGTATGTTTCATCGTGAATGTGAAGGTCCAAGGGATACAGTAAACCTGCACTGGTGCATCGGAATCTAATACTGGTCTCCCATTAACCGCTCAAACCTCAAACTCTTAGAAGATTCACTCTTCTTGTACTTAAGTCGGCATTGTGCCTTTTGTATTCACTTCCGATGCGATTTCTATGCTTCTTCGTAAATGTAAAAGTCCAAAGGATACAGTAAACCTGCACTGGTGCATCGGAATCTAATACTGGTCTCCCAGGAGCCGCTCAAACCACAAACTCTTAGAAGATTCACTCTTCCTATACTTATGTCGGCATTGTGCCTTTCGTATTCAATTCCGGTGCGATTTCTATGTTTCATCGCCAATGTGAAGGTGCGAGGGATACAGTAAACCTGCACTGGTGCATCGGCATCTAATACTGGTCTCCCAGGAGCCGCTCAAACCACAAACTCTTAGAAGATTCACACTTCTAGTACTTAAGTCGGCATTGTGCATTTCGTATTCAATTCCGATGCGATTTCTATGTTTAATCGTTAATGTGAAGGTCCAAGGGATACAGTAAACCTGCACTGGTGCATCGGAATCTAATACTGGTCTCCCAGGAGACGCTCAAACCACAAACTCTTAGAAGATTCACTGTTATTGTACTTAAGTCGGCATTGTGCATTTTGTATTCAATTCCGATGCGATTTCTATGTTTCATCGTCAATGTGAAGATCCAAGGGATACAGTAAACCTGCACTGGTGCATCGGAATCTAATACTGGTCTCCCAGGACCCGCTGAAACACAAACTCTTAGAAGATTCACTCTTCTTTTAATTAAGTCGGCATTGTGCTTTTTGCATTCAATTCCGATGCGATTTCTATGTTTCATCGTCAATATGATGGTCCAAGGGATACAGTAAACCTGCTCTGGTGCATCGGAATCTAATACTGGTCTCCCAGGAGCCGCTCAAACCACAAACTCTTAGAAGATTCACTCTTCTTGTACTTAAGTCGGCATTGTGCCTTTTGTATTCAATTCCGATGCGATTTCTATGTTTCATCGTCAATGTGAAGCTCCAAGGGATACAGTAAACCTGCACTGGTGCATCGGAATCTAATACTGGTCTCCCATTAACCGCTCAAACCACAAACTCTTAGAAGATTCACTCTTCTTGTACTTAAGTCGGCATTGTGCCTTTTGTATTCAATTCCGATGCGATTTCTATGCTTCTTCGTAAATGTGAAGGTCCATGGGATACAGTAAACCTGCACCGGTGCATCGGAATCTAATACTGGTCTCCCAGGAGCCGCTCAAACCACAAAATCTTAGAAGATTCACTCTTCCTATACTTATGTCGGCATTGTGCCTTTTGTATTCAATTCCGGTGCGATTTCTATTTTTCATCGCCAATGTGAAGGTGCGAGGGATACAGTAAACTTGCACTGGTGCATCGGAATTTATTACTGGTGTCCCAGGAGCCGCTCAAACCACAAACTCATAGAAGATTCACTCTTCTTGTAATTAAGTTGGCATTGTGCATTTTGGATTCAATTCCGATGCGATTTCAATGTTTCATCGTCAATGTGAAGGTCCAAGGGATACAGTAAACCTGCACTGGTGCATCGGAATCTAATACTGGTCTCCCAGGAGCCGCTCAAACCACAAACTCTTAGAAGATTCACTCTTCTTGTACTTAAGTCGGCATTGACCATTTGTATTCAATTCCGATGCGGTTTCTATGTTTCATCGTGAATGTGAAGGTCCAAGGGGTACAGTAAACCTGCACTGGTGCATCGGAATCTATTACTGGTCTCCCATTAACCGCTCAAACCTCAAACTCTTAGAAGATTCACTCTTCTTGTTGTTAACTCGGCATTGTGCCTTTTGTACTCTATTCAGGATGCGTTTTCTATGCTTCTTCGAAAATGTGAAGGTGCGAGGGATACAGTAAACCTGCACTGGTGCATCGGAATCTAATACTGGTCTCCCAGGAGCCGCTCAAACCACAAACTCATAGAAGATTCACTCTTCTTGTACTTAAGTCGGCATTGTGCCTTTCGTATTCAATTCCGATGCGATTTCTATGTTTCATCGTCAATGTGAAGGTCCAAGGGATACAGAAAACCTGCACTGGTGCATCGGAATCTAATACTGGTCTCCCAGGAGCCGCTCAAACCACAAACTCTGAGAGGATTCACTCTACCTATACTTAAGTCGGCATTGTGCATTTTGTATTCATTTCCGATGCGATTTCTATGTTTCATCGTCAGTGTGAAGGTCCAAGGGATACAGTAAAACTGCACTGGTGCATCGGAATCTAATACGGGTGTCCCAGGAGCCGCTCAAACCACAAACTCTTAGAAGATTCACTCTTCTTGTACTTAAGTCGGCATTGTGCATTTTGTATTCAATTCCTATGCGATTTCTATGTTTCATCGTCAATGTGAAGGTCCAAGGGATACATTAAACCTGCACTGGTGCATCGGAATCTAATACTGGTCTCCCAGGAGCGGCTCAAACCACAAACTCTTAGAAGATTCACTCTTCTTGTACTTAAGTCGGAATTGTGCATTTCGTATTCAATTCCGATGCGATTTCTATGTTTCATCGTCAATGTGAAGGTCCAAGGGATACAGTAAACCTGCACTGGTGCATCGGGATCTAATACTGGTCTCCCAGGAGCCGCTCAAACCACAAACTCTTAGAAGATTCACTCTTCTTGTAATTAAGTCGGCATTGTGCCTTTTGTATTCAATTCCGATGCGATTTCTTTGCTTCATCGTCAATGTGAAGGACCAAGGTATACAGTAAACCTGCACTGGTGCATCGGAATCTAATACTGGTCTCCCAGAAGACGCTCAAACCACAAACTCTTAGAAGATTCACTCTTGTTGTACTTACGTCGGCATTGTGCCTTTTGTATTCAATTCCGATGCGATTTGTATGATTCATCGTCAATGTGAAGGTCCAAGGGATTCAGTAAACCTGCACTGGTGCATCGGAATCTAATACTGGTCTCCCAGGAGACGCTCAAACCACAAACTCTTAGAAGATTCTCACTTCTTCTACTTAAGTCGGCATTGTGGCTTTCGTAATCAATTCCGATGCGATTTCTATATTTCATCGTCAATGTAAAGGTCCAAGGGATACAGTAAACCTGCACTGGTGCATCGGAATCTGATACAGGTCTCCCAGGAGCCGCTCAAACCACAAACTCTTAGAAGATTCACTCTTATTGTACTTAAGTCGGCATTGGGCATTTTGTATTCAATTCCGATGCGATTTCTATGTTTCATCGTCAATGTGAAGATCCAGGTGATACAGTAAACCTGCACTGGTGCATCGGAATCTAATACTGGTCTCCCAGGAGCCGCTCAAAAGACAAACTCTTAGAAGCTTCAATCTTCTTGTAATTAAGACGGCATTGTGCATTTTGTATTCAATTCCGATGCGATTTCTATGTTTCATCGTCAATGTGAAGGTCCAAGGGATACAGTAAACCTGCACTGGTGCATCGGAATCTAATACTGGTCTCCCAGAAGACGCTCAAACCACAAACTCTTAGAAGATTCACTCTTGTTGTACTTACGTCGGCTTTGTGCCTTTTGTATTCAATTCCGATGCGATTTGTATGATTCATCGTCAATGTGAAGGTCCAAGGGATACAGTAAACCTGCACTGGTGCATCGGAATCTAATACGGGTCTCCCATTAACCGCTCAAACCACAAACTCTTAGAAGATTCACTCTTCTTGTACTTAAGTCGGCATTGTGCCTTTTGTATTCACTTCCGATGCGATTTCTATGCTTCTTCGTAAATGTGAAGGTCCAAAGGATACAGTAAACCTGCACTGGTGCATCGGAATCTAATACTGGTCTCCCAGGAGCCGCTCAAACCACAAACTCATAGAAGATTCACTCTTCTTGTAATTAAGTTGGCATTGTGCGTTTTGCATTCAATTCCGATGCGATTTCTATGTTTCATCGTAAATGTGAAGGTCCAAGGGATACAGTAAACCTGCACTGGTGCATCGGAATCTAATACTTGTCACCCAGGAGCCGCTCAAACCACAAACTCTGAGAGGATTCACTGTACCTATACTTAAGTCGGCATTGTGCATTTTGTATTCAATTCCGATGTGATTTCTATGTTTCATCGTCAGTGTGAAGGTCCAAGGGATACAGTAAACCTGCACTGGTGCATCGGAATCTAATACAGGTCTCCCAGGAGCCGCTCAAACCACAAACTCTTGGAAGATTCACTCTTCTTGTACCTAAGTCGGCATTTTGCATTTTGTATTCAATTCCGATGCGATTTCTATGTTTCATCGTCAATGTGAAAGTCCAAGGGATACAGTAAAACTGCACTGGTGCATCGGAATCTAATACTATTCTCCCAGGAGCCGCTCAAACCACAAACTCTTTGAAGATTCACACTTCTTGTACTTAAGTCGGCATTGTGCCTTTCGTATTCAATTCCGATGTGATTTCTATCTTTCATCGTCAATGTGAAGGTCCAAGGGTTACAGTAAACCTGCACTGGTGCATCGGAATCTTATACTGGTCTCCCAGGAGCCGCTCAAACCACAAACTCTTAGAAGATTCACTCTTATTGTACTTAAGTCGGCACTGTGCATTTTGTATTCAATTCCGATGCGATTTCTATGTTTCATCGTCAATGTGAAGGTCCAAGTGCTACAGTAAACCTGCACTGGTGCATCGGTATCTAATACTGGTCTCCCAGGAGCCGCTCGAACCACAAACTCTTAGAAGATTCACTCTTCTTGTAATTAAGTCGGCATTGTGCCTTTTGTATTCAGTTCCGGTGCGATTTCTTTGCTTCTTCGTCAATGTGAAGGTCCAAGGGATACAGTAAACCTGCACTGGTGCATCGGAATCTAATACTGGTCTCCCAGGAGACGCTCAAACCACAAACTCTTAGAAGATTCACTCTTCTTGTACTTAAGTCGGCATTGTGCCATTTGAATTCAATTCCGATGCGATTTCTATGTTTCATAGTCAATGTGAAGGTCCAAGGGATACAGTAAACCTGCACTGGTGCCTCGGAATCTAATACTGGTCTCCCAGGAGCCGCTCAAACCACAAACTCTTAGAAGATTCACACTTCTTCTACTTAAGTCGGCATTGTGCCTTTCGTAATCAATTCCGATGCGATTTCTATATTTCATCGTCAATGTGAAGATCCAAGGGATACAGTAAACCTGCACTGGTGCATCGGAATCTAATACTGGTCTCCCAGGAGCCGCTCAAACCAGAAACTCTTAGAAGATTCACTCTTCCTATACTTAAGTTTGCATTGAGCCTTTTGTATTCAATTCCGATGCGATTTCTATGTATCATCGTCAATGTGAAGGTCCAAGGGATACAGTGAACCTGCACTGGTGCATCTGAACCTAATACTGGTCTCCCAGGAGCCGCTCAAACCACAAACTCTTAGAAGATTCACTCTTCTTGTACTTAAGTCGGCATTGTGCATTTGTATTCAATTCCGATGCGATTTCTATGTTTCATCGTGAATGTGAAGGTCCAAGGGATACAGTAAACCTGCACTGGTGCATCGGAATCTGTTACTGGTCTCCCATTAACCGCTCAAACCTCAAACTCTTAGAAGATTCACTCTTCTTGTAGTTAAGTCGGCATTGTGCCTTTTGTATTCTATTCAGGATGCGTTTTCTATGCTTCTTCGTAAATGTGAAGGTGCGAGGGATACAGTAAACCTGCACTGGTGCATCGGAATCTAATACTGGTCTCCCAGGAGCCGCTCAATCCACAAACTGTTAGAAGATTCACTCTTCCTATACTTATGTCGGCATTGTGCCTTTTGTATTCAATTCCGATGCGATTTCTATGTTTCATCGCCAATGTGAATGTGCGAGTGATACAGTAAACCTGCACTGGTGCATCGGAATCTAATACTGGTCTCCCAGGAGCCGCTCAAACCACAAACTCATAGAAGATTCACTCTTCTTGTACTTAAGTCGGCATTGTGCCTTTTGTATTCAATTCCGATGCGATTTCTATGTTTCATCGTCAATGTGAAGGTCCAAGGGATACAGTAAACATGCACTGGTGCATCGGAATCTAATATTGGTCTCCCAGGAGCCCTTCAAACCACAAACTCTTAGAAGATTCACAGTTATTGTACTTAAGTCGGCATTGTGCATTTTGTATTCAATTCCGACGCGATTTCTACGTTTCATCGTCAATGTGAAGATCCAAGGGATACGGTAAACCTGCACTGGTGCATCGGAATCTAATACTGGTCTCGCAGGAGCCGCTCAAACCACAAACTCTTAGAAGATTCACTCTTCCTGTACTTAAGTCGCCATTGTGCCTTTTGTATTCAATTACGATGCGGTTTGTATGTTTCATCGTGAATGTGAAGGTCCAAGGGATACAGTAAACCTGCACTGGTGCATCGGAATCTAATACTGGTCTCCCAGGAGCCTCTCAAACCATACACTCTTAGAAGATTCACTCTTCTTGTAATTGAGACGGCATTGTGCCTTTTGTATTCAATTCCGATGCGATTTCTATGTTTCATCGTCAATGTGAAGGTCCAAGGGATACAGTAAACCTGCACTGGTGCATCGGAATCTAATACTGGTCTCCCAGGAGCCGCTCGAACCACAAACTCTTAGAAGATTCACTCTTCTTGTACTTAAGTCGGCATTGTGCCTTTTGTATTCAATTCCGATGCGATTTGTATGTTTCATCGTGAATGTGAAGGTCCAAGGGATACAGTAAACCTGCACTGGTGCATCGGAATCTAATACTGGTCTCCCATTAACCGCTCAAACCTCAAACTCTTAGAAGATTCACTCTTCTTGTACTTAAGTCGGCATTGTGCCTTTTGTATTCACTTCCGATGCGATTTCTATGGTTCTTCGTAAATGTAAAATTCCAAAGGATACAGTAAACCTGCACTGGTGCATCGGAATCTAATACTGGTCTCCCAGGAGCCGCTCAAACCACAAACTCTTAGAAGATTCACTCTTCCTATACTTATGTCGGCATTGTGCCTTTCGTATTCAATTCCGGTGCGATTTCTATGTTTCATCGCCAATGTGAAGGTGCGAGGGATACAGTAAACCTGCACTGGTGCATCGGCATCTAATACTGGTCTCCCAGGAGCCGCTCAAACCACAAACTCTTAGAAGATTCACACTTCTAGTACTTAAGTCGGCATTGTGCATTTCGTATTCAATTACGATGCGATTTCTATGTTTAATCGTTAATGTGAAGGTCCAAGGGATACAGTAAACCTGCACTGGTGCATCGGAGTCTAATACTGGTCTCCCAGGAGACGCTCAAACCACAAACTCTTAGAAGATTCACTGTTATTGTACTTAAGTCGGCATTGTGCATTTTGTATTCAATTCCGATGCGATTTCTATGTTTCATCGTCAATGTGAAGATCCAAGGGATACAGTAAACCTGCACTGGTGCATCGGAATCTAATACTGGTCTCCCAGGACCCGCTGAAACACAAACTCTTAGAAGATTCACTCTTCTTTTAATTAAGTCGGCATTGTGCCTTTTGCATTCAATTCCGATGCGATTTCTATGTTTCATCGTCAATATGATGGTCCAAGGGATACAGTAAACCTGCTCTGGTGCATCGGAATCTAATACTGGTCTCCCAGGAGCCGCTCAAACCACAAACTCTTAGAAGATTCACTCTTCTTGTACTTAAGTCGGCATTGTGCCTTTTGTATTCAATTCCGATGCGATTTCTATGTTTCATCGTCAATGTGAAGCTCCAAGGGATACAGTAAACCTGCACTGGTGCATCGGAATCTAATACTGGTCTCCCATTAACCGCTCAAACCACAAACTCTTAGAAGATTCACTCTTCTTGTACTTAAGTCGGCATTGTGCCTTTTGTATTCAATTCCGATGCGATTTCTATGCTTCTTCGTAAATGTGAAGGTCCATGGGATACAGTAAACCTGCACCGGTGCATCGGAATCTAATACTGGTCTCCCAGGAGCCGCTCAAACCACAAACTCTTAGAAGATTCACTCTTCCTATACTTATGTCGGCATTGTGCCTTTTGTATTCAATTCCGGTGCGATTTCTATTTTTCATCGCCAATGTGAAGGTGCGAGGGATACAGTAAACTTGCACTGGTGCATCGGAATTTATTACTGGTGTCCCAGGAGCCGCTCAAACCACAAACTCATAGAAGATTCACTCTTCTTGTAATTAAGTTGGCATTGTGCATTTTGGATTCAATTCCGATGCGATTTCAATGTTTCATCGTCAATGTGAAGGTCCAAGGGATACAGTAAACCTGCACTGGTGCATCGGAATCTAATACTGGTCTCCCAGGAGCCGCTCAAACCACAAACTCTGAGAGGATTCACTCTACCTATACTTAAGTCGGCATTGTGCATTTTGTATTCATTTCCGATGCGATTTCTATGTTTCATCGTCAGTGTGAAGGTCCAAGGGATACAGTAAAACTGCACTGGTGCATCGGAATCTAATACGGGTGTCCCAGGAGCCGCTCAAACCACAAACTCTTAGAAGATTCACTCTTCTTGTACTTAAGTCGGCATTGTGCATTTTGTATTCAATTCCTATGCGATTTCTATGTTTCATCGTCAATGTGAAGGTCCAAGGGATACATTAAACCTGCACTGGTGCATCGGAATCTAATACTGGTCTCCCAGGAGCGGCTCAAACCACAAACTCTTAGAAGATTCACTCTTCTTGTACTTAAGTCGGAATTGTGCCTTTCGTATTCAATTCCGATGCGATTTCTATGTTTCATCGTCAATGTGAAGGTCCAAGGGATACAGTAAACCTGCACTGGTGCATCGGAATCTAATACTGGTCTCCCAGGAGCCGCTCAAACCACAAACTCTTAGAAGATTCACTCTTCTTGTAATTAAGTCGGCATTGTGCCTTTTGTATTCAATTCCGATGCGATTTCTTTGCTTCATCGTCAATGTGAAGGACCAAGGGATACAGTAAACCTGCACTGGTGCATCGGAATCTAATACTGGTCTCCCAGAAGACGCTCAAACCACAAACTCTTAGAAGATTCACTCTTGTTGTACTTACGTCGGCATTGTGCCTTTTGTATTCAATTCCGATGCGATTTGTATGATTCATCGTCAATGTGAAGGTCCAAGGGATTCAGTAAACCTGCACTGGTGCATCGGAATCTAATACTGGTCTCCCAGGAGACGCTCAAACCACAAACTCTTAGAAGATTCTCACTTCTTCTACTTAAGTCGGCATTGTGGCTTTCGTAATCAATTCCGATGCGATTTCTATATTTCATCGTCAATGTAAAGGTCCAAGGGATACAGTAAACCTGCACTGGTGCATCGGAATCTGATACAGGTCTCCCAGGAGCCGCTCAAACCACAAACTCTTAGAAGATTCACTCTTATTGTACTTAAGTCGGCATTGGGCATTTTGTATTCAATTCCGATGCGATTTCTATGTTTCATCGTCAATGTGAAGATCCAGGTGATACAGTAAACCTGCACTGGTGCATCGGAATCTAATACTGGTCTCCCAGGAGCCGCTCACAAGACAAACTCTTAGAAGCTTCAATCTTCTTGTAATTAAGACGGCATTGTGCATTTTGTATTCAATTCCGATGCGATTTCTATGTTTCATCGTCAATGTGAAGGTCCAAGGGATACAGTAAACCTGCACTGGTGCATCGGAATCTAATACTGGTCTCCCAGAAGACGCTCAAACCACAAACTCTTAGAAGATTCACTCTTGTTGTACTTACGTCGGCTTTGTGCCTTTTGTATTCAATTCCGATGCGATTTGTATGATTCATCGTCAATGTGAAGGTCCAAGGGATACAGTAAACCTGCACTGGTGCATCGTAATCTAATACTGGTCTCCCAGGAGCCGCTCAAACCACAAACTCTTAGAAGATTCACTATTCTTGTAATTAAGTCGGCATTGTGCCTTTTGCATTCAATTCCGATGCGATTTCTATGTTTCATCGTCAATATGAAGGTCCAAGGGATACAGTAAACCTGCACTGGTGCATCGGAATTTAATACTGGTCTCCCAGGAGCCGCTCAAACCACAAACTCTTAGAAGATTCACTCTTCTTGTACTTAAGTCGGCATTGTGCCTTTTGTATTCAATTCCGATGCGATTTGTATGTTTCATCGTGAATGTGAAGGTCCAAGGGATACAGTAAACCTGCACTGGTGCATCGGAATCTAATACGGGTCTCCCATTAACCGCTCAAACCACAAACTCTTAGAAGATTCACTCTTCTTGTACTTAAGTCGGCATTGTGCCTTTTGTATTCACTTCCGATGCGATTTCTATGCTTCTTCGTAAATGTGAAGGTCCAAAGGATACAGTAAACCTGCACTGGTGCATCGGAATCTAATACTGGTCTCCCAGGAGCCGCTCAAACCACAAACTCATAGAAGATTCACTCTTCTTGTAATTAAGTTGGCATTGTGCGTTTTGCATTCAATTCCGATGCGATTTCTATGTTTCATCGTAAATGTGAAGGTCCAAGGGATACAGTAAACCTGCACTGGTGCATCGGAATCTAATACTTCTCACCCAGGAGCCGCTCAAACCACAAACTCTGAGAGGATTCACTGTACCTATACTTAAGTCGGCATTGTGCATTTTGTATTCAATTCCGATGTGATTTCTATGTTTCATCGTCAGTGTGAAGGTCCAAGGGATACAGTAAACCTGCACTGGTGCATCGGAATCTAATACAGGTCTCCCAGGAGCCGCTCAAACCACAAACTCTTGGAAGATTCACTCTTCTTGTACCTAAGTCGGCATTTTGCATTTTGTATTCAATTCCGATGCGATTTCTATGTTTCATCGTCAATGTGAAAGTCCAAGGGATACAGTAAAACTGCACTGGTGCATCGGAATCTAATACTATTCTCCCAGGAGCCGCTCAAACCACAAACTCTTTGAAGATTCACACTTCTTGTACTTAAGTCGGCATTGTGCCTTTCGTATTCAATTCCGATGTGATTTCTATCTTTCATCGTCAATGTGAAGGTCCAAGGGTTACAGTAAACCTGCACTGGTTCATCGGAATCTTATACTGGTCTCCCAGGAGCCGCTCAAACCACAAACTCTTAGAAGATTCACTCTTATTGTACTTAAGTCGGCACTGTGCATTTTGTATTCAATTCCGATGCGATTTCTATGTTTCATCGTCAATGTGAAGGTCCAAGTGCTACAGTAAACCTGCACTGGTGCATCGGTATCTAATACTGGTCTCCCAGGAGCCGCTCGAACCACAAACTCTTAGAAGATTCACTCTTCTTGTAATTAAGTCGGCATTGTGCCTTTTGTATTCAATTCCGGTGCGATTTCTTTGCTTCTTCGTCAATGTGAAGGTCCAAGGGATACAGTAAACCTGCACTGGTGCATCGGAATCTAATACTGGTCTCCCAGGAGACGCTCAAACCACAAACTCTTAGAAGATTCACTCTTCTTGTACTTAAGTCGGCATTGTGCCATTTGAATTCAATTCCGATGCGATTTCTATGTTTCATCGTCAATGTGAAGGTCCAAGGGATACAGTAAACCTGCACTGGTGCCTCGGAATCTAATACTGGTCTCCCAGGAGCCGCTCAAACCACAAACTCTTAGAAGATTCACACTTCTTCTACTTAAGTCGGCATTGAGCCTTTCGTAATCAATTCCGATGCGATTTCTATATTTCATCGTCAATGTGAAGATCCAAGGGATACAGTAAACCTGCACTGGTGCATCGGAATCTAATACTGGTCTCCCAGGAGCCGCTCAAACCAGAAACTCTTAGAAGATTCACTCTTCCTATACTTAAGTTTGCATTGAGCCTTTTGTATTCAATTCCGATGCGATTTCTATGTATCATCGTCAATGTGAAGGTCCAAGGGATACAGTGAACCTGCACTGGTGCATCTGAACCTAATACTGGTCTCCCAGGAGCCGCTCAAACCACAAACTCTTAGAAGATTCACTCTTCTTGTACTTAAGTCGGCATTGTGCATTTGTATTCAATTCCGATGCGATTTCTATGTTTCATCGTGAATGTGAAGGTCCAAGGGATACAGTAAACCTGCACTGGTGCATCGGAATCTGTTACTGGTCTCCCATTAACCGCTCAAACCTCAAACTCTTAGAAGATTCACTCTTCTTGTAGTTAAGTCGGCATTGTGCCTTTTGTATTCTATTCAGGATGCGTTTTCTATGCTTCTTCGTAAATGTGAAGGTGCGAGGGATACAGTAAACCTGCACTGGTGCATCGGAATCTAATACTGGTCTCCCAGGAGCCGCTCAATCCACAAACTGTTAGAAGATTCACTCTTCCTATACTTATGTCGGCATTGTGCCTTTTGTATTCAATTCCGATGCGATTTCTATGTTTCATCGCCAATGTGAATGTGCGAGTGATACAGTAAACCTGCACTGGTGCATCGGAATCTAATACTGGTCTCCCAGGAGCCGCTCAAACCACAAACTCATAGAAGATTCACTCTTCTTGTACTTAAGTCGGCATTGTGCCTTTTGTATTCAATTCCGATGCGATTTCTATGTTTCATCGTCAATGTGAAGGTCCAAGGGATACAGTAAACCTGCACTGGTGCATCGGAATCTAATACTGGTCTCCCAGGAGCCGCTCAAACCACAAACTCTGAGAGGATTCACTCTACCTATACTTAAGTCGGCATTGTGCCTTTTGTATTCAATTCCGTTGCGATTTCTATGTTTCATCGTCAGTGTGAAGGTCCAAGGGATACAGTAAACCTGCACTGGTGCTTCGGAATCTAATACTATTCTCCCAGGAGCCGCTCAAACCACAAACTCTTAGAAGATTCACCCTTCTTGTACTTAAGTCGGCATTGTGCATTTTGTATTCAATTCCGATGTGATTTCTATGTTTCATCGTCAATGTGAAGGTCCATGGGATACAGTAAACCTGCACCGTTGCATCGGAATCTAATACTGGTCTCCCAGGAGCCGCTCAAACCACAAACTCTTAGAAGATTCACTCTTCCTATACTTATGTCGGCATTGTGCCTTTTGTATTCAATTCCGGTGCGATTTCTATTTTTCATCGCCAATGTGAAGGTGCGAGGGATACAGTAAACTTGCACTGGTGCATCGGAATTTATTACTGGTGTCCCAGGAGCCGCTCAAACCACAAACTCATAGAAGATTCACTCTTCTTGTAATTAAGTTGGCATTGTGCATTTTGGATTCAATTCCGATGCGATTTCAATGTTTCATCGTCAATGTGAAGGTCCAAGGGATACAGTAAACCTGCACTGGTGCATCGGAATCTAATACTGGTCTCCCAGGAGCCGCTCAAACCACAAACTCTTAGAAGATTCACTCTTCTTGTACTTAAGTCGGCATTGACCATTTGTATTCAATTCCGATGCGGTTTCTATGTTTCATCGTGAATGTGAAGGTCCAAGGGGTACAGTAAACCTGCACTGGTGCATCGGAATCTATTACTGGTCTCCCATTAACCGCTCAAACCCCAAACTCTTAGAAGATTCACTCTTCTTGTTGTTAACGCGGCATTGTGCCTTTTGTACTCTATTCAGGATGCGTTTTCTATGCTTCTTCGAAAATGTGAAGGTGCGAGGGATACAGTAAACCTGCACTGGTGCATCGGAATCTAATACTGGTCTCCCAGGAGCCGCTCAAACCACAAACTCTTAGAAGATTCACTCTTCTTGTAATTAAGTCGGCATTGTGCCTTTTGTATTCAATTCCGATGCGATTTCTTTGCTTCATCGTCAATGTGAAGGTCCAAGGGATACAGTAAACCTGCACTGGTGCATCGGAATCTAATACTGGTCTCCCAGGAGACGCTCAAACCACAAACTCTTAGAAGATTCACTCTTGTTGTACTTACGTCGGCATTGTGCCTTTTGTATTCAATTCCGATGCGATTTGTATGATTCATCGTCAATGTGAAGGTCCAAGGGATACAGTAAACCTGCACTGGTGCATCGGAATCTAATACTGGTCTCCCAGGAGACGCTCAAACCACAAACTCTTAGAAGATTCTCACTTCTTCTACTTAAGTCGGCATTGTGGATTTCGTAATCAATTCCGATGCGATTTCTATATTTCATCGTCAATGTAAAGGTCCAAGGGATACAGTAAACCTGCACTGGTGCATCGGAATCTGATACTGGTCTCCCAGGAGCCGCTCAAACCACAAACTCTTAGAAGATTCACTCTTATTGTACTTAAGTCGGCATTGGGCATTTTGTATTCAATTCCGATGCGATTTCTATGTTTCATCGTCAATGTGAAGATCCAGGTGATACAGTAAACCTGCACTGGTGCATCGGAATCTAATACTGGTCTCCCAGGAGCCGCTCAAAAGACAAACTCTTAGAAGCTTCAATCTTCTTGTAATTAAGACGGCATTGTGCATTTTGTATTCAATTCCGATGCGATTTCTATGTTTCATCGTCAATGTGAAGGTCCAAGGGATACAGTAAACCTGCACTGGTGCATCGGAATCTAATACTGGTCTCCCAGAAGACGCTCAAACCACAAACTCTTAGAAGATTCACTCTTGTTGTACTTACGTCGGCTTTGTGCCTTTTGTATTCAATTCCGATGCGATTTGTATGATTCATCGTCAATGTGAAGGTCCAAGGGATACAGTAAACCTGCACTGGTGCATCGGAATCTAATACTGGTCTCCCAGGAGCCGCTCAAACCACAAACTCTTAGAAGATTCACTATTCTTGTAATTAAGTCGGCATTGTGCCTTTTGCATTCAATTCCGATGCGATTTCTATGTTTCATCGTCAATATGAAGGTCCAAGGGATACAGTAAACCTGCACTGGTGCATCGGAATCTAATACTGGTCTCCCAGGAGCCGCTCAAACCACAAACTCTTAGAAGATTCACTCTTCTTGTACTTAAGTCGGCATTGTGCCTTTTGTATTCAATTCCGATGCGATTTGTATGTTTCATCGTGAATGTGAAGGTCCAAGGGATACAGTAAACCTGCACTGGTGCATCGGAATCTAATACGGGTCTCCCATTAACCGCTCAAACCACAAACTCTTAGAAGATTCACTCTTCTTGTACTTAAGTCGGCATTGTGCCTTTTGTATTCACTTCCGATGCGATTTCTATGCTTCTTCGTAAATGTGAAGGTCCAAAGGATACAGTAAACCTGCACTGGTGCATCGGAATCTAATACTGGTCTCCCAGGAGCCGCTCAAACCACAAACTCATAGAAGATTCACTCTTCTTGTAATTAAGTGGGCATTGTGCGTTTTGCATTCAATTCCGATGCGATTTCTATGTTTCATCGTAAATGTGAAGGTCCAAGGGATACAGTAAACCTGCACTGGTGCATCGGAATCTAATACTTGTCACCCAGGAGCCGCTCAAACCACAAACACTGAGAGGATTCACTGTACCTATACTTAAGTCGGCATTGTGCATTTTGTATTCAATTCCGATGTGATTTCTATGTTTCATCGTCAGTGTGAAGGTCCAAGGGATACAGTAAACCTGCACTGGTGCATCGGAATCTAATACAGGTCTCCCAGGAGCCGCTCAAACCACAAACTCTTGGAAGATTCACTCTTCTTGTACCTAAGTCGGCATTTTGCATTTTGTATTCAATTCCGATGCGATTTCTATGTTTCATCGTCAATGTGAAAGTCCAAGGGATACAGTAAAACTGCACTGGTGCATCGGAATCTAATACTATTCTCCCAGGAGCCGCTCAAACCACAAACTCTTTGAAGATTCACACTCCTTGTACTTAAGTCGGCATTGTGCCTTTCGTATTGAATTCCGATGTGATTTCTATCTTTCATCGTCAATGTGAAGGTCCAAGGGTTACAGTAAACCTGCACTGGTGCATTGGAATCTAATACTGGTCTCCCAGGAGCCGCTCAAACCACAAACTCTTAGAAGATTCACTCTTATTGTACTTAAGTCGGCACTGTGCATTTTGTATTCAATTCCGATGCGATTTCTATGTTTCATCGTCAATGTGAAGGTCCAAGTGCTACAGTAAACCTGCACTGGTGCATCGGTATCTAATACTGGTCTCCCAGGAGCCGCTCGAACCACAAACTCTTAGAAGATTCACTCTTCTTGTAATTAAGTCGGCATTGTGCCTTTTGTATTCAATTCCGGTGCGATTTCTTTGCTTCTTCGTCAATGTGAAGGTCCAAGGGATACAGTAAACCTGCACTGGTGCATCGGAATCTAATACTGGTCTCCCAGGAGACGCTCAAACCACAAACTCTTAGAAGATTCACTCTTCTTGTACTTAAGTCGGCATTGTGCCATTTGAATTCAATTCCGATGCGATTTCTATGTTTCATCGTCAATGTGAAGGTCCAAGGGATACAGTAAACCTGCACTGGTGCCTCGGAATCTAATACTGGTCTCCCAGGAGCCGCTCAAACCACAAACTCTTAGAAGATTCACACTTCTTCTACTTAAGTCGGCATTGTGCCTTTCGTAATCAATTCCGATGCGATTTCTATATTTCATCGTCAATGTGAAGATCCAAGGGATACAGTAAACCTGCACTGGTGCATCGGAATCTAATACTGGTCTCCCAGGAGCCGCTCAAACCAGAAACTCTTAGAAGATTCACTCTTCCTATACTTAAGTTTGCATTGAGCCTTTTGTATTCAATTCCGATGCGATTTCTATGTATCATCGTCAATGTGAAGGTCCAAGGGATACAGTGAACCTGCACTGGTGCATCTGAACCTAATACTGGTCTCCCAGGAGCCGCTCAAACCACAAACTCTTACAAGATTCAATCGTATTGTACTTAAGTCGAAATTATGCATTTTGTATTCAATTCCGATGCGATTTCTAAGTTTCATCGTCAATGTGAAGATCCAAGGGATACAGTAAACCTGCACTGGTGCATCGGAATCTAATACTGGTCTCCCAGGAGCCGCTCAAACCACAAACTCTTAGAAGATTCACTCTTCTTGTACTTAAGTCGGCATTTTGCATTTGTATTCAATTCCGATGCGATTTCTATGTTTCATCGTGAATGTGAAGGTCCAAGGGATACAGTAAACCTGCACTGGTGCATCGGAATCTGTTACTGGTCTCCCATTAACCGCTCAAACCTCAAACTCTTAGAAGATTCACTCATCTTGTAGTTAAGTCGGCATTGTGCCTTTTGTATTCTATTCAGGATGCGTTTTCTATGCTTCTTCGTAAATGTGAAGGTGCGAGGGATACAGTAAACCTGCACTGGTGCATCGGAATCTAATACTGGTCTCCCAGGAGCCGCTCAATCCACAAACTGTTAGAAGATTCACTCTTCCTATACTTATGTCGGCATTGTGCCTTTTGTATTCAATTCCGATGCGATTTCTATGTTTCATCGCCAATGTGAATGTGCGAGTGATACAGTAAACCTGCACTGGTGCATCGGAATCTAATACTGGTCTCCCAGGAGCCGCTCAAACCACAAACTCATAGAAGATTCACTCTTCTTGTACTTAAGTCGGCATTGTGCCTTTTGTATTCAATTCCGATGCGATTTCTATGTTTCATCGTCAATGTGAAGGTCCAAGGGATACAGTAAACCTGCACTGGTGCATCGGAATCTAATACTGGTCTCCCAGGAGCCGCTCAAACCACAAACTCTGAGAGGATTCACTCTACCTATACTTAAGTCGGCATTGTGCCTTTTGTATTCAATTCCGTTGCGATTTCTATGTTTCATCGTCAGTGTGAAGGTCCAAGGGATACAGTAAACCTGCACTGGTGCTTCGGAATCTAATACTATTCTCCCAGGAGCCGCTCAAACCACAAACTCTTAGAAGATTCACCCTTCTTGTACTTAAGTCGGCATTGTGCATTTTGTATTCAATTCCGATGTGATTTCTATGTTTCATCGTCAATGTGAAGGTCCAAGGGATACAGTAAACCTGCACTGGTGCATCGGAATCTAATACTGGTCTCCCAGGAGCCGCTCAAACCACAAACTCTTAGAAGATTCACACTTCTTGTACTTAAGTCGGCATTGTGCCTTTCGTATTCAATTCCGATGTGATTTCGATGTTTCATCGTCAATGTGAAGGTCCAAGGGATACAGTAAATTTGCACTGGTGCTTCGGAATCTAATACTGGTCTCCCAGGAGACGCTCATACCACAAACTCTTAGAAGATTCACTCTTATTGTAATTAAGTCGAAATTGTGCATTTTGTATTCAATTCCAATGCGATTTCTATGTTTCATCGTCAATGTGAAGGTCCAAGGGATACAGTAAACCTGCACTGGTGCATCGGAATCTAATACTGGTCGCCCAGGAGCCGCTCAAACCACAAACTCTTAGAAGAATCACTCTTCTAGTAATTAAGTCGGCATTGTGCCTTTTGTATTCAATTCCGATGCGATTTCTTTGCTTCATCGTCAATGTGAAGGTCCAAGGGATACAGTAAACCTGCACTGGTGCATCGGAATCTAATACTGGTCTCCCAGGAGACGATCAAACCACAAACTCTTAGAAGACTCACTCTTCTTGTACTTAAGTCGGCATTGTGCCTTTTGTATTCAATTCCGATGCGATTTCTATGATTCATCGTCAATGTGAAGGTCCAAGGGATACAGTAAACGTGCACTGGTGCATCGGAATCTAATACTGGTCTCCCAGGAGCCGCTCAAACCACAAACTCTTAGAAGATTCACACTTCTTCTACTTAAGTCTGCATTGTGGCTTTCGTAATCAATTCCGATGCGATATCTATATTTCATCGTCAATGTAAAGGTCCAAGGGATACAGCAAACCTGCACTGGTGCATCGAAATTTAATACTGGTCTCCCAGGAGCCGCTCAAACCACAAACTCTTAGAAGATTCACTCTTCCTATACTAAAGTTGGCATTGAGCCTTTTGTATTCAATTCCGATGCGATTTCTATGTATCATCGTCAATGTGAAGGTCCAAGGGATACAGTAAACCTGCACTGGTGCATCTGAATCTAATACTGGTCTCCCAGGAGCCGCTCAAACCACAATCTCTTAGAAGATTCACTCTTATTGTACTTAAGTCGGCATTGTGCATTTTGTATTCAATTCCGATGCGATTTCTATGTTTCATCGTCAATGTGAAGATCCAAGGGATACAGTAAACCTGCACTGGTGCATCGGAATCTAATAATGGTCTCCCAGGAGCCGCTCAAACCATACACTCATAGAAGATTCACTCTTCTTGTAATTAAGACGGCATTGTGCCTTTTGTATTCAATTCCGATGCGATTTCTATGTTTCATCGTCAATGTGAAGGTCCAAGGGATACAGTAAACCTGCACTGGTGCATCGGAATCTAATACTGGTCTCCCAGGAGCCCCTCAAACCACAAACTCTTAGAAGATTCACACTTCTAGTACTTAAGTCGGCATTGTGCATTTCGTATTCAATTCCGATGCGATTTCTATGTTTCATCGTCAATGTGAAGGTCCAAGGGATACAGTAAACCTGCACTGGTGCATCGGAATCTAATACTGGTCTCCCAGGAGCCGCTCAAACCACAAACTCTTAGAAGATTCACTCTTATTGTACTTAAGTCGGCATTGTGCATTTTGTATTCAATTCCGATGCGATTTCTATGTTTCATCGTCAATGTGAAGATCCAAGAGATACAGTAAACCTGCACTGGTGCATCGCAATCCAATACTGGTCTCCCAGGAGCCGCTCAAACCACAAACTCTTAGAAGATTCACACTTCTTCTACTTAAGTCGGCATTGTGCCTTTCGTAATCAATTCCGATGCGATTTCTATATTTCATCGTCAATGTGAAGATCCAAGGGATACAGTAAACCTGCACTGGTGCATCGAAATCTAATACTGGTCTCCCAGGAGCCGCTCAAACCAGAAACTCTTAGAAGATTCACTCTTCCTCTACTTAAGTTTGCATTGAGCCTTTTGTATTCAATGCTGATGCGATTTCTATGTATCATCGTCAATGTGAAGGTCCAAGGGATATAGTGAACCTGCACTGGTGCATCTGAACCTAATACTGGTCTCCCAGGAGCCGCTCAAACCACTAACTCTTAGAAGATTCACTCTTCTTGTACTTAAGTCGGCATTGTGCATTTGTATTCAATTCCGATGCGATTTCTATGTTCCATCGTGAATGTGAAGGTCCAAGGGATACAGTAAACCTGCACTGGTGCATCGGAATCTGTTACTGGTCTCCCATTAACCGCTCAAACCTGAAACTCTTAGAAGATTCACTCTTCTTGTAGTTAAGTCGGCATTGTGCCGTTTGTATTCTATTCAGGATGCGTTTTCTATGCTTCTTCGTAAATGTGAAGGTGCGAGGGATACAGTAAACCTGCACTGGTGCATCGGAATCTAATACTGGTCTCCCAGGAGCCGCTCAATCCACAAACTGTTAGAAGATTCACTCTTCCTATTCTTATGTCGGCATTGTGCCTTTTGTATTCAATTCCGATGCTATTTCTATGTTTCATCGCCAATGTGAATGTGCGAGTGATACAGTAAACCTGCACTGGTGCATCGGAATCTAATACTGGTCTCCATGGAGCCGCTCAAACCACAAACTCATAGAAGATTCACTCTTCTTGTACTTAAGTCGGCATTGTGCCTTTTGTATTCAATTCCGATGCGATTACTATGTTTCATCGTCAATGTGAAGGTCCAAGGGATACAGTAAACCTGCACTGGTGCATCGGAATCTAATACTGGTCTCCCAGGAGCCGCTCAAACCACAAACTCTGAGAGGATTCACTCTACCTATACTTAAGTCGGCATTGTGCCTTTTGTATTCAATTCCGATGCGATTTCTATGTTTCATCGTCAGTGTGAAGGTCCAAGGGATACAGTAAACCTGCACTGGTGCTTCGGAATCTAATACTATTCTCCCAGGAGCCGCTCAAACCACAAACTCTTACAAGATTCACCCTTCTTGTACTTAAGTCGGCATTGTGCATTTTGTATTCAATTCCGATGTGATTTCTATGTTTCATCGTCAATGTGAAGGTCCAAGGGATACAGTAAACCTTCACTGGTGCATCGGAATCTAATACTGGTCTCCCAGGAGCCGCTCAAACCACAAACTCTTAGAAGATTCACACTTCTTGTACTTAAGTCGGCATTGTGCCTTTCGTATTCAATTCCGATGTGATTTCTATGTTTCATCGTCAATGTGAAGGTCCAAGGGATACAGTAAATTTGCACTGGTGCATCGGAATCTAATACTGGTCTCCCAGGAGACGCTCATACCACAAACTCTTAGAAGATTCACTCTTATTGTAATTAAGTCGAAATTGTGCATTTTGTATTCAAAACCAATGCGATTTCTACGTTTCATCGTCAATTTGAAGGTCCAAGGGATACAGTAAACCTGCACTGGTGCATCGGAATCTAATACTGGTCTCCCAGGAGACGCTCAAACCACAAACTCTTAGAAGATTCACTCTTCTTGTACTTAAGTCGGCATTGTGCCATTTGTATTCAATTCCGATGCGATTTCTATGTTTCGTCGTCAATGTGAAGGTCCAAGGGATACAGTAAACCTGCACTGGTGCATCGGAATCTAATACTGGTCTCCCAGGAGCCGCTCAAACCACAAACTCTTAGAAGATTCACACTTCTTCTACTTAAGTAGGCATTGTGCCTTTCGTAATCAATTCCGATGCGATTTCTATATTTCATCGTCAATGTGAAGTTCCAAGGGATACAGTAAACCTGCACTGGTGCATCGGAATCTAATACTGGTCTCCCAGGAGCCGCTCAAACCACTAACCCTTAGAAGATTCACTCTTCTTGTACTTAAGTCGGCATTGTGCATTTGTATTCAATTCCGATGCGATTTCTATGTTCCATCGTGAATGTGAAGGTCCAAGGGATACAGTAAACCTGCACTGGTGCATCGGAATCTGTTACTGGTCTCCCATTAACCGCTCAAACCTCAAACTCTTAGAAGATTCACTCTTCTTGTAGTTAAGTCGGCATTGTGCCTTTTGTATTCTTTTCAGGATGCGTTTTCTATGCTTCTTCGTAAATGTGAAGGTGCGAGGGATACAGTAAACCTGCACTGGTGCATCGGAATCTAATACTGGTCTCCCAGGAGCCGCTCAATCCACAAACTGTTAGAAGATTCACTCTTCCTATACTTATGTCGGCATTGTGCCTTTTGTATTCAATTTCGATGCGATTTATATGTTTCATCGCCAATGTGAATGTACGAGTGATACAGTAAACCTGCACTGGTGCATCGGAATCTAATACTGGTCTCTCAGGAGCCGCTCAAACCACAAACTCATAGAAGATTCACTCTTCTTGTACTTAAGTCGGCATTGTGCCTTTTGTATTCAATTCCGATGCGATTACTATGTTTCATCGTCAATGTGAAGGTCCAAGGGATACAGTAAACCTGCACTGGTGCATCGGAATCTAATACTGGTCTCCCAGGAGCCGCTCAAACCACAAACTCATAGAAGATTCACTCTTCTTGTACTTAAGTCGGCATTGTGCATTTTGTATTCAATTCCGATGCGATTTCTATGTTTCATCGTCAATGTGAAGGTCCAAGGGCTACAGTAAACCTGCACTGGTACATCGGTATCTAATACTGGTCTCCCAGGAGCCGCTCAAACCACAAACTCTTAGAAGATTCACTCTTCTTGTAATTAAGTCGGCATTGTGCCTTTTGTATTCAATTCCGATGCGATTTCTTTGCTTCTTCGTCAATGTGAAGGTCCAAGGGATACAGTAAACCTGCACTGGTGCATCGGAATCTAATACTGGTCTCCCAGGAGACGCTCAAACCACAAACTCTTAGAAGATTCACTCTTCTTGTACTTAAGTCGGCATTGTGCCATTTGTATTCAATTCCGATGCGATTTCTATGTTTCATCGTCAATGTGAAGGTCCAAGGGATACAGTAAACCTGCACTGGTGCATCGGAATCTAATACTGGTCTCCCAGGAGCCGCTCAAACCACAAACTCTTAGAAGATTCACACTTCTTCTACTTAAGTCGGCATTGTGCCTTTCGTAATCAGTTCCGATGCGATTTCTATATTTCATCGTCAATGTGAAGATCCAAGGGATACAGTAAACCTGCACTGGTGCATCGGAATCTAATACTGGTCTCCCAGGAGCCGCTCAAACCAGAAACTCTTAGAAGATTCACTCTTCCTATACTTAAGTTTGCATTGAGCCTTTTGTATTCAATTCCGATGCGATTTCTATGTATCATCGTCAATGTGAAGGTCCAAGGGATACAGTGAACCTGCACTGGTGCATCTGAACCTAATGCTGGTCTCCCAGGAGCCGCTCAAACCACAAACTCTTACAAGATTCAATCTTATTGTACTTAAGTCGGCATTATGCATTTTGTATTCAATTCCGATGCGATTTCTAAGTTTCATCGTCAATGTGAAGATCCAAGGGATACAGTAAACCTGCACTGGTGCATCGGAATCTAATACTGGTCTCCCAGGAGCCGCTCAAACCACAAACTCTTAGAAGACTCACTCTTCTTGTACTTAAGTCGGCATTGTGCATTTGTATTCAATTCCGATGCGATTTCTATGTTTCATCGTGAATGTGAAGGTCCAAGGGATACAGTAAACCTGCACTGGTGCATCGGAATCTGTTACTGGTCTCCCATTAACCGCTCAAACCTCAAACTCTTAGAAGATTCACTCTTCTTGTAGTTAAGTCGGCATTGTGCCATTTGTATTCTATTCAGGATGCGTTTTCTATGCTTCTTCGTAAATGTGAAGGTGCGAGGGATACAGTAAACCTGCACTGGTGCATCGGAATCTAATACTGGTCTCCCAGGAGCCGCTCAATCCACAAACTGTTAGAAGATTCACTCTTCCTATACTTATGTCGGCATTGTGCCTTTTGTATTCAATTCCGATGCGATTTCTATGTTTCATCGCCAATGTGAATGTGCGAGTGATACAGTAAACCTGCACTGGTGCATCGGAATCTATTACTGGTCTCCCAGGAGCCGCTCAAACCACAAACTCATAGAAGATTCACTCTTCTTGTACTTAAGTCGGCATTGTGCCTTTTGTATTCAATTCCGATGCGATTTCTATGTTTCATCGTCAATGTGAAGGTCCAAGGGATACAGTAAACCTGCACTGGTGCATCGGAATCTAATACTGGTCTCCCAGGAGCCGCTCATACCACAAACTCTTAGAAGATTCACTCTTATTGTAATTAAGTCGAAATTGTGCATTTTGTATTCAATTCCAATGCGATTTCTATGTTTCATCGTCAATGTGAAGGTCCAAGGGATACAGTAAACCTGCACTGGTATATCGGAATCTAATACTGGTCTCCCAGGAGCCGCTCAAACCACAAACTCTTAGAAGATTCACTCTTCTTGTAATTAAGTCGGCATTGTGCCTTTTGTATTCAATTCCGATGCGATTTCTTTGCTTCATCGTCAATGTGAAGGTCCAAGGGATACAGTAAACTTGCACTGGTGCATCGGTATCTAATACTGGTCTCCCAGGAGCCGCTCAAACCACAAACTCTTAGAAGATTCACTCTTCTTGTACTTAAGTCGGCATTGTGCATTTTGTATTCAATTCCAATGCGATTTCTATGTTTCATCGTCAATGTGAAGGTCCAAGGGATACAGTAAACCTGCACTGGTATATCGGAATCTAATACTGGTCTCCCAGGAGACGCTCATACCACAAACTCTTAGAAGATTCACTCTTATTGTAATTAAGTCGAAATTGTGCATTTTGTATTCAATTCCAATGCGATTTCTATGTTTCATCGTCAATGTGAAGGTCCAAGGGATACAGTAAACCTGCACTGGTGCATCGTAATCTAATACTGGTCTCCCAGGAGCCGCTCAAATCACAAACTCTTAGAAGATTCACTCTTCTTGTAATTAAGTCGGCATTGTGCCTTTTGTATTCAATTCCGATGCGATTTCTTTGCTTCATCGTCAATGTGAAGGTCCAAGGGATACAGTAAACCTGCACTGGTGCATCGGAATCTAATACTGGTCTCCCAGGAGACGATCAAAACACAAACTCTTAGAAGACTCACTCTTCTTGTAATTAGGACGGCATTGTGCCTTTTGTATTCAATTCCGATGCGATTTCTATGTTTCATCGTCAATGTGAAGGTCCAAGGGATACAGTAAACCTGCACTGGTGCATCGGAATCTAATACTGGTCTCCCAGGAGCCGCTCAAAGCACAAACTCTTAGAAGATTCACACTTCTAGTACTTAAGTCGGCATTGTGCATTTCGTATTCAATTTCGATGCGATTTCTATGTTTCATCGTCTAAGTGAAGGTCCAAGGGATACAGTAAACCTGCACTGGTGCATCGGAATCTAATACTGGTCTCCCAGGAGCCGCTCAAACCAGAAACTCTTAGAAGATTCACTCTTCCTCTACTTAAGTTTGCATTGAGCCTTTTGTATTCAATTCCGATGCGATTTCTATGTATCATCGTCAATGTGAAGGTCCAAGGGATACAGTGAACCTGCACTGGTGCATCTGAACCTCATACTGGTCTCCCAGGAGCCGCTCAAACCACTAACTCTTAGAAGATTCACTCTTCTTGTACTTAAGTCGGCATTGTGCATTTGTATTCAATTCCGATGCGATTTCTATGTTCCATCGTGAATGTGAAGGTCCAAGGGATACAGTAACCCTGCACTGGTGCATCGGAATCTGTTACTGGTCTCCCATTAACCGCTCAAACCTCAAACTCTTAGAAGATTCACTCTTCTTGTAGTTAAGTCGGCATTGTGCCTTTTGTATTCTATTCAGGATGCGTTTTCTATGCTTCTTCGTAAATGTGAAGGTGCGAGGGATACAGTAAACCTGCACTGGTGCATCGGAATCTAATACTGGTCTCCCAGGAGCCGCTCAATCCACAAACTGTTAGAAGATTCACTCTTCCTATACTTATGTCGGCATTGTGCCTTTTGTATTCAATTCCGATGCGATTTCTATGTTTCATCGCCAATGTGAATGTGCGAGTGATACAGTAAACCTGCACTGGTGCATCGGAATCTAATACTGGTCTCCCAGGAGCCGCTCAAACCACAAACTCATAGAAGATTCACTCTTCTTGTACTTAAGTCGGCATTGTGCATTTTGTATTCAATTCCGATGCGATTACTATGTTTCATCGTCAATGTGAAGGTCCAAGGGATACAGTAAACCTGCACTGGTGCATCGGAATCTAATACTGGTCTCCCAGGAGCCGCTCAAACCACAAACTCTGAGAGGATTCACTCTACCTATACTTAAGTCGGCATTGTGCCTTTTGTATTCAATTCCGATGCGATTTCTATGTTTCATCGTCAGTGTGAAGGTCCAAGGGATACAGTAAACCTGCACTGGTGCTTCGGAATCTAATACTATTCTCCCAGGAGCCGCTCAAACCACAAACTCTTAGAAGATTCACCCTTCTTGTACTTAAGTCGGCATTGTGCATTTTGTATTCAATTCCGATGTGATTTCTATGTTTCATCGTCAATGTGAAGGTCCAAGGGATACAGTAAACCTGCACTTGTGCATCGAAATCTAATACTGGTCTCCCAGGAGCCGCTCAAACCACAAACTCTTAGAAGATTCACACTTCTTGTACTTAAGTCGGCATTGTGCCTTTCGTATTCAATTCCGATGTGATTTCTATGTTTCATCGTCAATGTGAAGGTCCAAGGGATACAGTAAATTTGCACTGGTGCATCGGAATCTAATACTGGTCTCCCAGGAGACGCTCATACCACAAACTCTTAGAAGATTCACTCTTATTGTAATTAAGTCGAAATTGTGCATTTTGTATTCAAATCCAATGCGATTTCTACGTTTCATCGTCAATGTGAAGGTCCAAGGGATACAGTAAACCTGCACTGGTGCATCGGAATCTAATGCTGGTCTCCCAGGAGACGCTCAAACCACAAACTCTTAGAAGATTCACTCTTCTTGTACTTAAGTCGGCATTGTGCCATTTGTATTCAATTCCGATGCGATTTCTATGTTTCGTCGTCAATGTGAAGGTCCAAGGGATACAGTAAACCTGCACTGGTGCATCGGAATCTAATACTGGTCTCCCAGGAGCCGCTCAAACCACAAACTCTTAGAAGATTCACACTTCTTCTACTTAAGTCGGCATTGTGCCTTTCGTAATCAATTCCGATGCGATTTCTATATTTCATCGTCAATGTGAAGATCCAAGGGATACAGTAAACCTGCACTGGTGCATCGGAATCTAATACTGGTCTCCCAGGAGCCGCTCAAACCACTAACTCTTAGAAGATTCACTCTTCTTGTACTTAAGTCGGCATTGTGCATTTGTATTCAATTCCGATGCGATTTCTATGTTCCATCGTGAATGTGAAGGTCCAAGGGATACAGTAAACCTGCACTGGTGCATCGGAATCTGTTACTGGTCTCCCATTAACCGCTCAAACCTCAAACTCTTAGAAGATTCACTCTTATTGTAGTTAAGTCGGCATTGTGCCTTTTGTATTCTATTCAGGATGCATTTTCTATGCTTCTTCGTAAATGTGAAGGTGCGAGGGATACAGTAAACCTGCACTGGTGCATCGGAATCTAATACTGGTCACCCAGGAGCCGCTCAATCCACAAACTGTTAGAAGATTCACTCTTCCTCTACTTATGTCGGCATTGTGCCTTTTGTATTCAATTCCGATGCGATTTCTATGTTTCATCGCCAATGTGAATGTGCGAGTGATACAGTAAACCTGCACTGGTGCATCGGAATCTAATACTGGTCTCCCAGGAGCCGCTCAAACCACAAACTCATAGAAGATTCACTCTTCTTGTACTTAAGTCGGCATTGTGCCTTTTGTATTCAATTCCGATGCGATTACTATGTTTCATCGTCAATGTGAAGGTCCAAGGGATACAGTTAACCTGCACTGGTGCATCGGAATCTAATACTGGTCTCCCAGGAGCCGCTCAAACCACAAACTCTGAGAGGATTCACTCTACCTATACTTAAGTCGGCATTGTGCCTTTTGTATTCAATTCCGATGCGATTTCTATGTTTCATCGTCAGTGTGAAGGTCCAAGGGATACAGTAAACCTGCACTGGTGCTTCGGAATCTAATACTATTCTCCCAGGAGCCGCTCAAACCACAAACTCTTAGAAGATTCACCCTTCTTGTACTTAAGTCGGCATTGTGCATTTTGTATTCAATTCCGATGTGATTTCTATGTTTCATCGTCAATGTGAAGGTCCAAGGGATACAGTAAACCTGCACTGGTGCATCGGAATCTAATACTGGTCTCCCAGGAGCCGCTCAAACCACAAACTCTTAGAAGATTCACATTTCTTGTACTTAAGTCGGTATTGTGCCTTTCGTATTCAATTCCGATGTGATTTCTATGTTTCATCGTCAATGTGAAGGTCCAAGGGATACAGTAAATTTGCACTGGTGCATCGGAATCTAATACTGGTCTCCCAGGAGACGCTCATACCACAAACTCTTAGAAGATTCACTCTTATTGTAATTAAGTCGAAATTGTGCATTTTGTATTCAATTCCAATGCGATTTCTACGTTTCATCGTCAATGTGAAGGTCCAAGGGATACAGTTAACCTGCACTGGTGCATCGGAATCTAATACTGGTCTCCCAGGAGACGCTCAAACCACAAACTCTTAGAAGATTCACTCTTCTTGTACTTAAGTCGGCATTGTGCCATTTGTATTCAATTCCGATGCGATTTCTATGTTTCATCGTCAATGTGAAGATCCAAGGGATACAGTAAACCTGCACTGGTGCATCGGAATCTAATACTGGTCTCCCAGGAGCCGCTCAAACCAGAAACTCTTAGAAGATTCACTCTTCCTATACTTAAGTTTGCATTGAGCCTTTTGTATTCAATTCCGATGCGATTTCTATGTATCATCGTCAATGTGAAGGTCCAAGGGATACAGTGAACCTGCACTGGTGCATCTGAACCTAATACTGGTCTCACAGGAGCCGCTCAAACCACAAACTCTTACAAGATTCAATCTTATTGTACTTAAGTCGGCACTATGCATTTTGTATTCAATTCCGATGCGATTTCTAAGTTTCATCGTCAATGTGAAGATCCAAGGGATACAGTAAAACTACACTGGTGCATCGGAATCTAATACTGGTCTCCCAGGAGCCGCTCAAACCACAAACTCTTAGAAGATTCACTCTTCTTGTACTTAAGTCGGCATTGTGCATTTGTATTCAAATCCGATGCGATTTCTATGTTTCATCGTGAATGTGAAGGTCCAAGGGATACAGTAAACCTGCACTGGTGCATCGGAATCTGTTACTGGTCTCCCATTAACCGCTCAAACCTCAAACTCTTAGAAGATTCACTCTTCTTGTAGTTAAGTCGGCATTGTGCCTTTTGTATTCTATTCAGGATGCGTTTTCTATGCTTCTTCGTAAATGTGAAGGTGCGAGGGATACAGTAAACCTGCACTGGTGCGTCGGAATCTAATACTGGTCTCCCAGGAGCCGCTCAATCCACAAACTGTTAGAAGATTCACTCTTCCTATACTTATGTCGGCATTGTGCCTTTTGTATTCAATTCCGATGCGATTTCTATGTTTCATCGCCAATGTGAATGTGCGAGTGATACAGTAAACCTGCACTGGTGCATCGGAATCTAATACTGGTCTCCCAGGAGCCGCTCAATCCACAAACTCATAGAAGATTCACTCTTCTTGTACTTAAGTCGGCATTGTGCCTTTTGTATTCAATTCCGATGCGATTTCTATGTTTCATCGTCAATGTGAAGGTCCAAGGGATACAGTAAACCTGCACTGGTGCATCGGAATCTAATACTGGTCTCCCAGGAGCCGCTCAAACCACAAACTCTGTGAGGATTCACTCTACCTATACTTAAGTCGGCATTGTGCCTTTTGTATTCAATTCCGTTGCGATTTCTATGTTTCATCGTCAGTGTGAAGGTCCAAGGGATACAGTAAACCTGCACTGGTGCTTCGGAATCTAATACAATTCTCCCAGGAGCCGCTCAAACCACAAACTCTTAGAAGATTCACCCTTCTTGTACTTAAGTCGGCATTGTGCATTTTGTATTCAATTCCGATGTGATTTCTATGTTTCATCGTCAATGTGAAGGTCCAAGGGATACAGTAAACCTGCACTGGTGCATCGGAATCTAATACTGGTCTCCCAGGAGCCGCTCAAACCACAAACTCCTAGAAGATTCACTCTTCTTGTAATTAAGTCGTCATTGTCCCTTTTGTATTCAATTCCGATGCGATTTCTTTGCTTCATCGTCAATGTGAAGGTCCAAGGGATACAGTAAACCTGCACTGGTGCATCGGAATCTAATACTGGTCTCCCAGGAGACGATCAAACCACAAACTCTTAGAAGACTCACTCTTCTTGTACTTAAGTCGGCATTGGGCCTTTTGTATTCAATTCCGATGCGATTTCTATGATTCATCGTGAATGTGAAGGTCCAAGGGATACAGTAAACCTGCACTGGTGCATCGGAATCTAATACTGGTCTCCCAGGAGCCGCTCAAACCACAAACTCTTAGAAGATTCACACTTCTTCTACTTAAGTCTGCATTGTGGCTTTCGTAATCAATTCCGATGCGATTTCTATATTTCATCGTCAATGTAAAGGTCCAAGGGATACAGTAAACCTGCACTGGTGCATCGGAATCTAACACTGGTCTCCCAGGAGCCGCTCAAACCACAAACTCTTAGAAGATTCACTCTTCCTATACTTAAGTTGGCATTGAGCCTTTTGTATTCAATTCCGATGCGATTTCTATGTATCATCGTCAATGTGAAGGTCCAAGGGATACAGTAAACCTGCACTGGTGCATCTGAATCTAATACTGGTCTCCCAGGAGCCGCTCAAACCACAAACTCTTAGAAGATTCACACTTCTTCTACTTCAGTCTGCATTGTGGCTTTCGTAATCAATTCCGATGCGATTTCTATATTTCATCGTCAATGTAAAGGTCCAAGGGATACAGTAAACCTGCACTGGTGCATCGGAATCTAATACTGGTCTCCCAGGAGCCGCTGAAACCACAAACTCATAGAAGATTCACTCTTCTTGTACTTAAGTCGGCATTGTGCATTTGTATTCAATTCCGATGCGATTTCTATGTTTCATCGTCAATGTGAAGGTCCAAGGGATACAGTAAACCTGCACTGGTGCATCGGAATCTAATACTGGTCTCCCAGGAGCCGCTCAAACCACAAACTCTGAGAGGATTCACTCTACCTATACTTAAGTCGGCATTGTGCCTTTTGTATTCAATTCCGTTGCGATTTCTATGTTTCATCGTCAGTGTGAAGGTCCAAGGGATACAGTAAACCTGCACTGGTGCTTCGGAATCTAATACTATTCTCCAAGTAGCCGCTCAAACCACAAACTCTTAGAAGATTCACCCTTCTTGTACTTAAGTCGGCATTGTGCATTTTGTATACAATTCCGATGTGATTTCTATGTTTCATCGTCAATGTGAAGGTCCAAGGGATACAGTAAACCTGCACTGGTGCATCGGAATCTAATACTGGTCTCCCAGGAGCCGCTCAAACCACAAACTCTTAGAAGATTCACACTTCTTGTACTTAAGTCGGCATTGTGCATTTCGTATTTAATTCCGATGTGATTTCTATGTTTCATCGTCAATGTGAAGGTCCAAGGGATACTGTAAATTTGCACTGGTGCTTCGGAATCTAATACTGGTCTCCCAGGAGACGCTCATACCACAAACTCTTAGAAGATTCACTCTTATTGTAATTAAGTCGAAATTGTGCATTTTGTATTCAATTCCAATTCGATTTCTATGTTTCATCGTCAATGTGAAGGTCCAAGGGATACAGTAAACCTGCACTGGTGCATCTGAATCTAATACTGGTCTCCCAGGAGCCGCTCAAACCACAAACTCTTAGAAGATTCACACTTCTTCTACTTAAGTCTGCATTGTGGCTTTCGTAATCAATTCCGATGCGATTTCTATATTTCATCGTCAATGTAAAGGTCCAAGGGATACAGTAAACCTGCACTGGTGCATCGGAATCTAATACTGGTCTCCCAGGAGCCGCTGAAACCACAAACTCATAGAAGATTCACTCTTCTTGTACTTAAGTCGGCATTGTGCTTTTTGTATTCAATTCCGATGCGATTTCTATGTTTCATCGTCAATGTGAAGGTCCAAGGGATACAGTAAACCTGCACTGGTGGATCGGAATCTAATACTGGTCTCCCAGGAGCCGCTCAAACCACAAACTCTGAGAGGATTCACTCTACCTATACTTAAGTCGGCATTGTGCCTTTTGTATTCAATTCCGTTGCGATTTCTATGTTTCATCGTCAGTGTGAAGGTCCAAGGGATACAGTAAACCTGCACTGGTGCTTCGGAATCTAATACTATTCTCCAAGTAGCCGCTCAAACCACAAACTCTTAGAAGATTCACCCTTCTTGTACTTAAGTCGGCATTGTGCATTTTGTATACAATTCCGATGTGATTTCTATGTTTCATCGTCAATGTGAAGGTCCAAGGGATACAGTAAACCTGCACTGGTGCATCGGAATCTAATACTGGTCTCCCAGGAGCCGCTCAAACCACAAACTCTTAGAAGATTCACACTTCTTGTACTTAAGTCGGCATTGTGCCTTTCGTATTCAATTCCGATGTGATTTCTATGTTTCATCGTCAATGTGAAGGTCCAAGGGATACAGTAAATTTGCACTGGTGCTTCGGAATCTAATACTGGTCTACCAGGAGACGCTCATACCACAAACTCTTAGAAGATTCACTCTTATTGTAATTAAGTCGAAATTGTGCATTTTGTATTCAATTCCAATGCGATTTCTATGTTTCATCGTCAATGTGAAGGTCCAAGGGATACAGTAAACCTGCACTGGTGCATCGGAATCTAATACTGGTCTCCCAGGAGCCGCTCAAACCACAAACTCTGAGAGGATTCACTCTACCTATACTTAAGTCGGCATTGTGCCTTTTGTATTCAATTCCGATGCGATTTCTATGTTTCATCGTCAGTGTGAAGGTCCAAGGGATACAGTAAACCTGCACTGGTGCTTCGGAATCTAATACTATTCTCCCAGGAGCCGCTCAAACCACAAACTCTTAGAAGATTCACCCTTCTTGTACTTAAGTCGGCATTGTGCATTTTGTATTCAATTCCGATGTGATTTCTATGTTTCATCGTCAATGTGAAGGTCCAAGGGATACAGTAAACCTGCACTGGTGCATCGGAATCTAATACTGGTCTCCCAGGAGCCGCTCAAACCACAAACTCTTAGAAGATTCACATTTCTTGTACTTAAGTCGGCATTGTGCCTTTCGTATTCAATTCCGATGTGATTTCTATGTTTCATCGTCAATGTGAAGGTCCAAGGGATACAGTAAATTTGCACTGGTGCATCGGAATCTAATACTGGTCTCCCAGGAGACGCTCATACCACAAACTCTTAGAAGATTCACTCTTATTGTAATTAAGTCGAAATTGTGCATTTTGTATTCAATTCCAATGCGATTTCTACGTTTCATCGTCAATGTGAAGGTCCAAGGGATACAGTTAACCTGCACTGGTGCATCGGAATCTAATACTGGTCTCCCAGGAGACGCTCAAACCACAAACTCTTAGAAGATTCACTCTTCTTGTACTTAAGTCGGCATTGTGCCATTTGTATTCAATTCCGATGCGATTTCTATGTTTCATCGTTAATGTGAAGGTCCAAGGGATACAGTAAACCTGCACTGGTACATCGGAATCTAATACTGGTCTCCCAGGAGCCGCTCAAACCACAAACTCTTAGAAGATTCACACTTCTTCTACTTAAGTCGGCATTGTGCCTTTCGTAATCAATTCCGATGCGATTTCTATATTTCATCGTCAATGTGAAGATCCAAGGGATACAGTAAACCTGCACTGGTGCATCGGAATCTAATACTGGTCTCCCAGGAGCCGCTCAAACCAGAAACTCTTAGAAGATTCACTCTTCCTATACTTAAGTTTGCATTGAGCCTTTTGTATTCAATTCCGATGCGATTTCTATGTATCATCGTCAATGTGAAGGTCCAAGGGATACAGTGAACCTGCACTGGTGCATCTGAACCTAATACTGGTCTCACAGGAGCCTCTCAAACCACAAACTCTTACAAGATTCAATCTTATTGTACTTAAGTCGGCATTATGCATTTTGTATTCAATTCCGATGCGATTTCTAAGTTTCATCGTCAATGTGAAGATCCAAGGGATACAGTAAAACTGCACTGGTGCATCGGAATCTAATACTGGTCTCCCAGGAGCCGCTCAAACCACAAACTCTTAGAAGATTCACTCTTCTTGTACTTAAGTCGGCATTGTGCATTTGTATTCAATTCCGATGCGATTTCTATGTTTCATCGTGAATGTGAAGGTCCAAGGGATACAGTAAACCTGCACTGGTGCATCGGAATCTGTTACTGGTCTCCCATTAACCGCTCAAACCTCAAACTCTTAGAAGATTCACTCTTCTTGTAGTTAAGTCGGCATTGTGCCTTTTGTATTCTATTCAGGATGCGTTTTCTATGCTTCTTCGTAAATGTGAAGGTGCGAGGGATACAGTAAACCTGCACTGGTGCGTCGGAATCTAATACTGGTCTCCCAGGAGCCGCTCAATCCACAAACTGTTAGAAGATTCACTCTTCCTATACTTATGTCGGCATTGTGCCTTTTGTATTCAATTCCGATGCGATTTCTATGTTTCATCGCCAATGTGAATGTGCGAGTGATACAGTAAACCTGCACTGGTGCATCGGAATCTAATACTGGTCTCCCAGGAGCCGCTCAATCCACAAACTCATAGAAGATTCACTCTTCTTGTACTTAAGTCGGCATTGTGCCTTTTGTATTCAATTCCGATGCGATTTCTATGTTTCATCGTCAATGTGAAGGTCCAAGGGATACAGTAAACCTGCACTGGTGCATCGGAATCTAATACAGGTCTCCCAGGAGCCGCTCAAACCACAAACTCTGAGAGGATTCACTCTACCTATACTTAAGTCGGCATTGTGCCTTTTGTATTCAATTCCGTTGCGATTTCTATGTTTCATCGTCAGTGTGAAGGTCCAAGGGATACAGTAAACCTGCACTGGTGCTTCGGAATCTAATACAATTCTCCCAGGAGCCGCTCAAACCACAAACTCTTAGAAGATTCACCCTTCTTGTACTGAAGTCGGCATTGTGCATTTTGTATTCAATTCCGATGTGATTTCTATGTTTCATCGTCAATGTGAAGGTCCAAGGGATACAGTAAACCTGCACTGGTGCATCGGAATCTAATACTGGTCTCCCAGGAGCCGCTCAAACCACAAACTCTTAGAAGATTAACTCTTCTTGTAATTAAGTCGGCATTGTGCCTTTTGTATTCAATTCCGATGCGATTTCTTTGCTTCATCGTCAATGTGAAGGTCCAAGGGATACAGTAAACCTGCACTGGTGCATCGGAATCTAATACTGGTCTCCCAGGAGACGATCAAACCACAAACTCTTAGAAGACTCACTCTTCTTGTACTTAAGTCGGCATTGGGCCTTTTGTATTCAATTCCGATGCGATTTCTATGATTCATCGTCAATGTGAAGGTCCAAGGGATACAGTAAACCTGCACTGGTGCATCGGAATCTAATACTGGTCTCCCAGGAGCCGCTCAAACCACAAACTCTTAGAAGATTCACACTTCTTCTACTTAAGTCTGCATTGTCGCTTTCGTAATCAATTCCGATGCGATTTCTATATTTCATCGTCAATGTAAAGGTCCAAGGGATACAGTAAACCTGCACTGGTGCATCGGAATCTAACACTGGTCTCCCAGGAGCCGCTCAAACCACAAACTCTTAGAAGATTCACTCTTCCTATACTTAAGTTGGCATTGAGCCTTTTGTATTCAATTCCGATGCGATTTCTATGTATCATCGTCAATGTGAAGGTCCAAGGGATACAGTAAACCTGCACTGGTGCATCTGATCTAATACTGGTCTCCCAGGAGCCGCTCAAACCACAAACTCTTAGAAGATTCACACTTCTTCTACTTCATTCTGCATTGTGGCTTTCGTAATCAATTCCGATGCGATTTCTATATTTCATCGTCAATGTAAAGGTCCAAGGGATACAGTAAACCTGCACTGGTGCATCGGAATCTAATACTGGTCTCCCAGGAGCCGCTGAAACCACAAACTCTGAGAGGATTCACTCTACCTATACTTAAGTCGGCATTGTGCCTTTTGTATTCAATTCCGTTGCGATTTCTATGTTTCATCGTCAGTGTGAAGGTCCAAGGGATACAGTAAACCTGCACTGGTGCTTCGGAATCTAATACTATTCTCCAAGTAGCCGCTCAAACCACAAACTCTTAGAAGATTCACACTTCTTGTACTTAAGTCGGCATTGTGCCTTTCGTATTCAATTCCGATGTGATTTCTATGTTTCATCGTCAATGTGAAGGTCCAAGGGATACAGTAAATTTGCACTGGTGCTTCGGAATCTAATACTGGTCTCCCAGGAGACGCTCATACCACAAACTCTTAGAAGATTCACTCTTATTGTAATTAAGTCGAAATTGTGCATTTTGTATTCAATTCCAATGCGATTTCTATGTTTCATCGTCAATGTGATGGTCCAAGGGATACAGTAAACCTGCACTGGTGCATCTGAATCTAATACTGGTCTCCCAGGAGCCGCTCAAACCACAAACTCTTAGAAGATTCACACTTCTTCTACTTAAGTCTGCATTGTGGCTTTCGTAATCAATTCCGATGCGATTTCTATATTTCATCGTCAATGTAAAGGTCCAAGGGATACAGTAAACCTGCACTGGTGCATCGGAATCTAATACTGGTCTCCCAGGAGCCGCTGAAACCACAAACTCATAGAAGATTCACTCTACTTGTACTTAAGTCGGCATTGTGCCTTTTGTATTCAATTCCGATGCGATTTCTATGTTTCATCGTCAATGTGAAGGTCCAAGGGATACAGTAAACCGGCACTGGTGCATCGGAATCTATAACTGGTCTCCCAGGAGCCGCTCAAACCACAAACTCTGAGAGGATTCACTCTACCTATACTTAAGTCGGCATTGTGCCTTTTGTATTCAATTCCGTTGCGATTTCTATGTTTCATCGTCAGTGTGAAGGTCCAAGGGATACAGTAAACCTGCACTGGTGCTTCGGAATCTAATACTATTCTCCAAGTAGCCGCTCAAACCACAAACTCTTAGAAGATTCACCCTTCTTGTACTTAAGTCGGCATTGTGCATTTTGTATACAATTCCGATGTGATTTCTATGTTTCATCGTCAATGTGAAGGTCCAAGGGATACAGTAAACCTGCACTGGTGCATCGGAATCTAATACTGGTCTCCCAGGAGCCGCTCAAACCACAAACTCTTAGAAGATTCACACTTCTTGTACTTAAGTCGGCATTGTGCCTTTCGTATTCAATTCCGATGTGATTTCTATGTTTCATCGTCAATGTGAAGGTCCAAGGGATACAGTAAATTTGCACTGGTGCTTCGGAATCTAATACTGGTCTACCAGGAGACGCTCATACCACAAACTCTTAGAAGATTCACTCTTATTGTAATTAAGTCGAAATTGTGCATTTTGTATTCAATTCCAATGCGATTTCTATGTTTCATCGTCAATGTGAAGGTCCAAGGGATACAGTAAACCTGCACTGGTGCATCGGAATCTAATACTGGTCTCCCAGGAGCCGCTCAAACCACAAACTCTTAGAAGATTCACTCTTTTTGTAATTAAGTCGGCATTGTGCCTTTTGTATTCAATTCCGATGCGATTTCTTTGATTCATCGTCAATGTGAAGGTCCAAGGGATACAGTAAACCTGCACTGGTGCATCGGAATATAATACTGGTCTCCCAGGAGCCGCTCAAACAACAACCTCTTAGAAGACTCACTCTTCTTGTACGTAAGTCGGCATTGTGCCTTTTGTATTCAATTCCGATGCGATTTCTATGATTCATCGTCAATGTGAAGGTCCAAGGGATACAGTAAACCTGCACTGGTGCATCGGAATCTAATACTGGTCTCCCAGGAGCCGCTCAAACCACAAACTCTTAGAAGATTCACACTTCTTCTACTTAAGTCTGCATTGTGGCTTTCGTAATCAATTCCGATGCGATTTCTATATTTCATCGTCAATGTAAAGGTCCAAGGGATACAGTAAACCTGCACTGGTGCATCGGAATCTAATACTGGTCTCCCAGGAGCCGCTCAAACCACAAACACTTAGAAGATTCACTCTTCCTATACTTACGTTGGCATTGAGCCTTTTGTATTCAATTCCGATGCGATTTCTATGTATCATCGTCAATGTGAAGGTCCAAGGGATACAGTAAACCTGCACTGGTGCATCGGAATCTAATACTGGTCTCCCAGGAGCCGCTCAAACCACAAACTCTTAGAAGATTCACTCTTATTGTACTTAAGTCGGCATTGTGCATTTTGTATTCAATTCCGATGCGATTTCTATGTTTCATCGTCAATGTGAAGATCCAAGGGATACAGTAAACCTGCACTGGTGCATCGGAATCTAATAATGGTCTCCCAGGAGCCGCTCAAACCATACACTCTTAGAAGATTCACTCTTCTTGTAATTAAGACGGCATTGTGCCTTTTGTATTCGATTCCGATGCGATTTCTATGTTTCATCGTCAATGTGAAGGTCCAAGGGATACAGTAAACCTGCACTGGTGCATCGGAATCTAATACTGGTCTCCCAGGAGCCGCTCAAACCACAAACTCTTAGAAGAATCACACTTCTAGTACTTAAGTCGGCATTGTGCATTTCGTATTCAATTCCGATGCGATTTCAATGTTTCATCGTCAATGTGAAGGTCCAAGGGATACAGTAAACCTGCACTGGTGCATCGGAATCTAATACTGGTCTCCCAGGAGCCGCTCAAACCACAAACTCTTAGAAGATTCACACTTATTGTACTTAAGTCGGCATTGTGCATTTTGTATTCAATTCCGATGCGATTTCTATGTTTCATCGTCAATGCTAAGATCCAAGGGATACAGTAACCTTCACTGGTGCATCGCAATCTAATACTGGTCTCCCAGGAGCCGCTCAAACCACAAACTCTTAGAAGATTCACACTTCTTCTACTTAAGTCGGCATTGTGCCTTTCGTAATCAATTCCGATGCGATTTCTATATTTCATCGTCAATGTGAAGATCCAAGGGATACAGTAAACCTGCACTGGTGCATCGGTATCTAATACTGGTCTCCCAGGAGCCGCTCAAACCAGAAACTCTTAGAAGATTCACTCTTCCTCTACTTAAGTTTGCATTGAGCCTTTTGTATTCAATTCCGTTGCGATTTCTATGTATCATCGTCAATGTGAAGGTCCAAGGGATACAGTGAACCTGCACTGGTGCATCGGAATCTGTTACTGGTCTCCCATTAACCACTCAAACCTCAAACTCTTAGAAGATTCACTCTTCTTGTAGTTAAGTCGGCATTGTGCCTTTTGTATTCTATTCAGGATGCGTTTTCTATGCATCTTCGTAAATGTGAAGGTGCGAGGGATACAGTAAACCTGCACTGGTGCATCGGAATCTAATACTGGTCTCCCAGGAGCCGCTCAAACCACAAACTCTGAGAGGATTCACTCTACCTATACTTAAGTCGGCATTGTGCCTTTTGTATTCAATTCCGATGCGATTTCTATGTTTCATCGTCAGTGTGAAGGTCCAAGGGATACAGTAAACCTGCACTGGTGCTTCGGAATCTAATACTATTCTCCCAGGAGCCGCTCAAACCACAAACTCTTAGAAGATTCACCCTTCTTGTACTTAAGTCGGCATTGTGCATTTTGTATTCAATTCCGATGTGATTTCTATGTTTCATCGTCAATGTGAAGGTCCAAGGGATACAGTAAACCTGCACTGGTGCATCGGAATTTAATACTGGTCTCCCAGGAGCCGCTCAAACCACAAACTCTTAGAAGATTCACTTTTCTTGTACTTAAGTCGGCATTGTGCCTTTCGTATTCAATTCCGATGTGATTTCTATGTTTCATCGTCAATGTGAAGGTCCAAGGGATACAGTAAATTTGCACTGGTGCATCGGAATCTAATACTGGTCTCCCAGGAGACGCTCATACCACAAACTCTTAGAAGATTCACTCTTATTGTAATTAAGTCGAAATTGTGCATTTTGTATTCAATTCCAATGCGTTTTCTACGATTCATCGTCAATGTGAAGGTCCAAGGGATACAGTTAACCTGCACTGGTGCATCGGAATCTAATACTGGTTTCCCAGGAGCCGCTCAAACCACAAACTCTTAGAAGATTCACTCTTCTTGTAATTAAGTCGGCATTGTGCCTTTTGCATTCAATTCCGATGTGATTTCTTTGCTTCATCGTCAATGCGAAGGTCCAAGGGATACAGTAAACCTGCACTGGTGCATCGGAATCTAATACTGGTCTCCCAGGAGCCGCTCAAACCACAACCTCTTAGAAGACTCACTCTTCTTGTACTTAAGTCGGCATTGTGCCTTTTGTATTCAATTCCGATGCGATTTCTATGATTCATCGTCAATGTGAAGGTCCAAGGGATACAGTAAAGCTGCACTGGTGCATCGGAATCTAATACTGGTCTCCCAGGAGCCGCTCAAACCACAAACTCTTAGAAGATTCACACTTCTTCTACTTAAGTCTGCATTGTGGCTTTCGTAATCAATTCCGATGCGATTTCTATATTTCATCGTCAATGTAAAGGTCCAAGGGATACAGTAAACATGCACTGGTGCATCGGAATCTAATACTGGTCTCCCAGGAGCCGCTCAAACCACAAACTCTTAGAAGATTCACTCTTCCTATACTTAAGTTGGCATTGAGCCTTTTGTATTCAATTCCGATGCGATTTCTATGTATCATCGTCAATGTGAAGGTCCAAGGGATACAGTAAACCTGCACTGGTGCATCTGAATCTAATACTGGTCTCCCAGGAGGCGCTCAAACCACAAACTCTTAGAAGATTCACTCTTCTTGTAATTAAGTCGGCATTGTGCCTTTTGTATTCAATTCCGATGCGATTTCTTTGCTTCATCGTCAATGTGAAGGTCCAAGGGATACAGTTAACCTGCACTGGTGCATCGGAATCTAATACTGGTCTTCCAGGAGCCGCTCAAACCACAACCTCTTAGAAGACTCACTCTTCTTGTACTTAAGTCGGCATTGTGCCTTTTGTATTCAATTCCGATGCGATTTCTATGATTCATAGTCAATGTGAAGGTCCAAGGGATACAGTAAACCTGCACTGGTGCATCGGAATCTAATACTGGTCTCCCAGGAGCCGCTCAAACCACAAACTCTTAGAAGATTCACACTTCTTCTACTTAAGTCTGCATTGTGGTTTTCGTAATCAATTCCGATGCGATTTCTATATTTCATCGTCAATGTAAAGGTCCAAGGGATACAGTAAACCTGCACTGGTGCATCGGAATCTAATACTGGTCTCCCAGGAGCCGCTCAAACCACAAACTCTTAGAAGATTCACTCTTCCTATACTTAAGTTGGCATTGAGCCTTTTGTATTCAATTCCGATGCGATTTCTGTGTATCATCGTCAATGTGAAGGTCCAAGGGATACAGTAAACCTGCACTGGTGCATCGGAATCTAATACTGGTCTCCCAGGAGCCGCTCAAACCACAAACTCTTAGAAGATTCACTCTTATTGTACTTAAGTCGGCATTGTGCATTTTGTATTCAATTCCGATGCGATTTCTATGTTTCATCGTCAATGTGAAGATCCAAGGGATACAGTAAACCTGCACTGGTGCATCGGAATCTAATAATGGTCTCCCAGGAGCCGCTCAAACCATACACTCTTAGAAGATTCACTCTTCTTGTAATTAAGACGGCATTGTGCCTTTTGTATTCAATTCCGATGCGATTTCTATGTTTCATCGTCAATGTGAAGGTCCAAGGGATACAGTAAACCTGCACTGGTGCATCGGAATCTAATACTGGTCTCCCAGGAGCCGCTCAAACCACAAACTCTTAGAAGATTCACTCTTATTGTACTTAAGTCGGCATTGTGCATTTTGTATTCAATTCCGATGCGATTTCTATGTTTCATCGTCAATGTGAAGATCCAAGGGATACAGTAAACCTGCACTGGTGCATCGCAATCTAATACTGGTCTCCCATGAGCCGCTCAAACCACAAACTCTTAGAAGATTCACTCTTCTTGTAATTAAGTTGGCATTGTGCCTTTTGCATTCAATTCCGATGCGACTTCTATGTTTCATCGTCAATATGAAGGTCCAAGGGATACAGTAAACCTGCACTGGTGCATCGGAATCTAATACTGGTCTCCCAGGAGCCGCTCAAACCACAAACTCTTAGAAGATTCACTCTTCTTGTACTTAAGTCGGCATTGTGCCTTTTGTATTCAATTCCGATGCGATTTGTATGTTTCATCGTGAATGTGAAGGTCCAAGGGATACAGTAAACCTGCACTGGTGCATCGGAATCTAATACTGGTCTCCCAGGAGCCGTTCAAACCACAAACTCTTAGGAGATTCACTCTTCTTGTACTTAAGTCGGCATTGTGCCTTTTGTATTCAATTCCGATGCGATTTCTATGCTTCTTCGTAAATGTGAAGGTCCAAGGGCTACAGTAAACCTGCACCGGTGCATCGGAATCTGATACTGGTCTCCCAGGAGCCGCTCAAACAACAAACTCTTAGAAGATTCACTCTTCCTATACTTATGTCGGCATTGTGCCTTTTGTATTCAATTCCGGTGCGATTTCTATGTTTCATCGCCAATGTGAAGGTGCGAGGGATACAGTAAACCTGCACTGGTGCATCGGAATTTAATACTGGTCTCCCAGGAGCCGCTCAAACCACAAACTCATAGAAGATTCACTCTTCTTGTAATTAAGATGGCATTGTGCCTTTTGGATTCAATTCCGATGCGATTTCTATGTTTCATCGTCAATGTGAAGGTCCAAGGGATACAGTAAACCTGCACTGGTGCATCGGAATCTAATACTGGTCTCCCAGGAGCCGCTCAAACCACAAACTCTTAGAAGATTCACTCTTCTTGTACTTAAGTCGGCATTGTGCATTTGTATTCAATTCCGATGCGATTTCTATGTTTCATCGTGAATGTGAAGGTCCAAGGGATACAGTAAACCTGCACTGGTGCATCGGAATCTATTACCGGTCTCCCATTAACCGCTCAAACCTCAAACACATAGAAGATTCACTCCTCTTGTAGTTAAGTCGGCATTGTGCCTTTTGTATTCAATTCCGATGCGATTTGTATGTTTCATCGTGAATGTGAAGGTCCAAGGGATACAGTAAACCTGCACTGGTGCATCGGAATCTAATACTGGTCTCCCAGGAGCCGCTCAAACCACAAACTCTTAGAAGATTCACTCTTATTGTACTTAAGTCGGCATTGTGCATTTTGTATTCAGTTCCGATGCGATTTCTATGTTTCATCGTCAATGTGAAGATCCAAGGGATACAGTAAACCTGCACTGGTGCATCGCAATCTAATACTGGTCTCCCAGGAGCCGCTCAAACCACAAACTCTTAGAAGATTCACTCTTCTTGTAATTAAGTCGGCATTGTGCCTTTTGCATTCAATTCCGATGCGATTTCTATGTTTCATCGTCAATATGAAGGTCCAAGGGATACAGAAAACCTGCACTGGTGCATCGGAATCTAATACTGGTCTCCCAGGACCCGCTCAAACCACAAACTCTTAGAAGTTTCACTCTTCTTGTACTTAAGTCGGCATTGTGCCTTTTGTATTCAATTCCGATGCGATTTGTATGCTTCTTCGTAAATGTGAAGGTCCAAGGGATACAGTAAACCTGCACCGGTGCATCGGAATCTAATACTGGTCTCCCAGGAGCCGCGCAAACCACAAACTCTTAGAAGATTCACTCTTCCTATACTTATGTCGGCATTGTGCCTTTTGTATTCAATTCCAATGTGATTTCTATGTTTCATCGCCAATGTGAAGGTGCGAGGGGTACAGTAAACCTGCACTGGTGCATCGGAATTTAATACTGGTCTCCCAGGAGCCGCTCAAACCACAAACTCATAGAAGATTCACTCTTCTTGTAATTAAGATGGCATTGTGCCTTTTGGATTCAATTCCGATGCGATTTCTATGTTTCATCGTCAATGTGAAGGTCCAAGGGATACAGTAAACCTGCACTGGTGCATCGGAATCTAATACTGGTCTCCCAGGAGCCGCTCAAACCACAAACACTTAGAAGATTCACTCTTCTTGTACTTAAGTCGGCATTGTGCATTTGTATTCAATTCCGATGCGATTTCTATGTTTCATCGTGTGAAGGTCCAAGGGATACAGTAAACCTGCACAGGTGCATCGGAATCTATTACTGGTCTCCCATTAACCGCTCAAACCTCAAACACATACAAGATTCACTCTTCTTGTAGATAAGTCGGCATTGTGCCTTTTGTATTCAATTCCGATGCGATTTGTATGTTTCATCGTGAATGTGAAGGTCCAAGGGATACAGTAAACCTGCACTGGTGCATCGGAATCTAATACTGGTCTCCCAGGAGCCGCTCAAACCACAATCTCTTAGAAGATTCACTCTTATTGTACTTAAGTCGGCATTGTGCATTTTGTATTCAATTCCGATGCGATTTCTATGTTTCATCGTCAATGTGAAGATCCAAGGGATACAGTAAACCTGCACTGGTGCATCTGAATCTAATACTGGTCTCCCAGGAGCCGCTCAAACCACAAACTCTTAGAAGATTCACTCTTCTTGTAATTAAGTCGGCATTGTGCCTTTTGTATTCAATTCCGATGCGATTTCTTTGCTTCATCGTCAATGTGAAGGTCCAAGGGATACAGTAAACCTGCAGTGGTGCATCGGAATCTAATACTGGTCTCCCAGGAGCCGCTCAAACCACAACCTCTTAGAAGACTCACTCTTCTTGTACCTAAGTCGGCATTGTGCCTTTTGTATTCAATTCCGATGCGATTTCTATGATTCATCGTCAATGTGAAGGTCCAAGGGATACAGTAAACCTGCACTGGTGCATCGGAATCTAATACTGGTCTCCCAGGAGCCGCTCAAACCACAAACTCTTAGAAGATTCACACTTCTTCTACTTAAGTCTGCATTGTGGATTTCGTAATCAATTCCGATGCGATTTCTATATTTCATCGTCAATGTAAAGGTCCAAGGGATACAGTAAACCTGCACTGGTGCATCGGAATCTAATACTGGTCTCCCAGGAGCCGCTCAAACCACAAACTCTTAGAAGATTCACTCTTCCTATACTTAAGTTGGCATTGAGCCTTTTGTATTCAATTCCGATGCGATTTCTATGTATCATCGTCAATGTGAAGGTCCAAGGGATACATTAAACCTGCACTGGTGCATCTGAATCTAATACTGGTCTCCCAGGAGCCGCTCAAACCACAAACTCTTAGAAGATTCACTCTTATTGTACTTAAGTCGGCATTGTGCATTTTGTATTCAATTCCGATGCGATTTCTATGTTTCATCATCAATGTGAAGATCCAAGGGATACAGTAAACCTGCACTGGTGCATCGGAATCTAATAATGGTCTCCCAGGAGCCGCTCAAACCATACACTCTTAGAAGATTCACTCTTCTTGTAATTAAGACGGCATTGTGCCTTTTGTATTCAATTCCGATGCGATTTCTATGTTTCATCGTCAATGTGAAGGTCCAAGGGATACAGTAAACCTGCACTGGTGCATCGTAATCTAATACTGGTCTCCCACGAGGCGCTCAAACCACAAACTGTTAGAAGATTCACACTTCTAGTACTTAAGTCGGCATTGTGCATTTCGTATTAAATTCCGATGCGATTTCTATGTTTCATCGTCAATGTGAAGGCCTAAGGGATACAGTAAACCTGCACTGGTGCATCGGAATCTAATACTGGTCTCCCAGGAGCCGCTCAAACCACAAACTCATAGAAGATTCACTCTTCTTGTAATTAAGATGGCATTGTGCCTTTTGGATTCAATTCCGATGCGATATCTATGTTTCATCGTCAATGTGAAGGTCCAAGGGATACAGTAAACCTGCACTGGTGCATCGGAATCTAATACTGGTCTCCCAGGAGCCGCTCAAACCACAAACTCTTAGAAGATTCACTCTTCTTGTACTTAAGTCGGCATTGTGCATTTGTATTCAATTCCGATGCGATTTCTATGTTTCATCGTGAATGTGAAGGTCCAAGGGATACAGTAAACCTGCACTGGTGCATCGGAATCTATTACCGGTCTCCCATTAACCGCTCAAACCTCAAACACATAGAAGATTCACTCTTCTTGTAGTTAAGTCGGCATTGTGCCTTTTGTATTCAATTCCGATGCGATTTGTATGTTTCATCGTGAATGTGAAGGTCCAAGGGATACAGTAAACCTGCACTGGTGCATCGGAATCTAATACTGGTCTCCCAGGAGCCGCTCAAACCACAAACTCTGAGAGGATTCACTCTACCTATACTTAAGTCGGCATTGTGCCTTTTGTATTCAATTCCGTTGCGATTTCTATGTTTCATCGTCAGTGTGAAGGTCCAAGGGATACAGTAAACCTGCACTGGTGCTTCGGAATCTAATACTATTCTCCAAGTAGCCGCTCAAACCACAAACTCTTAGAAGATTCACCCTTCTTGTACTTAAGTCGGCATTGTGCATTTTGTATACAATTCCGATGTGATTTCTATGTTTCATCGTCAATGTGAAGATCCAAGGGATACAGTAAACCTGCACTGGTGCATCGGAATCTAATACTGGTCTCCCAGGAGCCGCTCAAACCACAAACTCTTAGAAGATTCACACTTCTTGTACTTAAGTCGGCATTGTGCATTTCGTATTCAATTCCGATGTGATTTCTATGTTTCATCGTCAATGTGAAGGTCCAAGGGATACAGTAAATTTGCACTGGTGCTTCGGAATCTAATACTGGTCTCCCAGGAGACGCTCATACCACAAACTCTTAGAAGATTCACTCTTATTGTAATTAAGTCGAAATTGTGCATTTTGTATTCAATTCCAATTCGATTTCTATGTTTCATCGTCAATGTGAAGGTCCAAGGGATACAGTAAACCTGCACTGGTGCATCTGAATCTAATACTGGTCTCCCAGGAGCCGCTCAAACCACAAACTCTTAGAAGATTCACACTTCTTCTACTTAAGTCTGCATTGTGGCTTTCGTAATCAATTCCGATGCGATTTCTATATTTCATCGTCAATGTAAAGGTCCAAGGGATACAGTAAACCTGCACTGGTGCATCGGAATCTAATACTGGTCTCCCAGGAGCCGCTGAAACCACAAACTCATAGAAGATTCACTCTTCTTGTACTTAAGTCGGCATTGTGCCTTTTGTATTCAATTCCGATGCGATTTCTATGTTTCATCGTCAATGTGAAGGTCCAAGGGATACAGTAAACCTGCACTGGTGGATCGGAATCTAATACTGGTCTCCCAGGAGCCGCTCAAACCACAAACTCTGAGAGGATTCACTCTACCTATACTTAAGTCGGCATTGTGCCTTTTGTATTCAATTCCGTTGCGATTTCTATGTTTCATCGTCAGTGTGAAGGTCCAAGGGATACAGTAAACCTGCACTGGTGCTTCGGAATCTAATACTATTCTCCAAGTAGCCGCTCAAACCACAAACTCTTAGAAGATTCACCCTTCTTGTACTTAAGTCGGCATTGTGCATTTTGTATACAATTCCGATGTGATTTCTATGTTTCATCGTCAATGTGAAGGTCCAAGGGATACAGTAAACCTGCACTGGTGCATCGGAATCTAATACTGGTCTCCCAGGAGCCGCTCAAACCACAAACTCTTAGAAGATTCACACTTCTTGTACTTAAGTCGGCATTGTGCCTTTCGTATTCAATTCCGATGTGATTTCTATGTTTCATCGTCAATGTGAAGGTCCAAGGGATACAGTAAATTTGCACTGGTGCTTCGGAATCTAATACTGGTCTACCAGGAGACGCTCATACCACAAACTCTTAGAAGATTCACTCTTATTGTAATTAAGTCGAAATTGTGCATTTTGTATTCAATTCCAATGCGATTTCTATGTTTCATCGTCAATGTGAAGGTCCAAGGGATACAGTAAACCTGCACTGGTGCATCGGAATCTAATACTGGTCTCCCAGGAGCCGCTCAAACCACAAACTCTGAGAGGATTCACTCTACCTATACTTAAGTCGGCATTGTGCCTTTTGTATTCAATTCCGATGCGATTTCTATGTTTCATCGTCAGTGTGAAGGTCCAAGGGATACAGTAAACCTGCACTGGTGCTTCGGAATCTAATACTATTCTCCCAGGAGCCGCTCAAACCACAAACTCTTAGAAGATTCACCCTTCTTGTACTTAAGTCGGCATTGTGCATTTTGTATTCAATTCCGATGTGATTTCTATGTTTCATCGTCAATGTGAAGGTCCAAGGGATACAGTAAACCTGCACTGGTGCATCGGAATCTAATACTGGTCTCCCAGGAGCCGCTCAAACCACAAACTCTTAGAAGATTCACATTTCTTGTACTTAAGTCGGCATTGTGCCTTTCGTATTCAATTCCGATGTGATTTCTATGTTTCATCGTCAATGTGAAGGTCCAAGGGATACAGTAAATTTGCACTGGTGCATCGGAATCTAATACTGGTCTCCCAGGAGACGCTCATACCACAAACTCTTAGAAGATTCACTCTTATTGTAATTAAGTCGAAATTGTGCATTTTGTATTCAATTCCAATGCGATTTCTACGTTTCATCGTCAATGTGAAGGTCCAAGGGATACAGTTAACCTGCACTGGTGCATCGGAATCTAAAACTGGTCTCCCAGGAGACGCTCAAACCACAAACTCTTAGAAGATTCACTCTTCTTGTACTTAAGTCGGCATTGTGCCATTTGTATTCAATTCCGATGCGATTTCTATGTTTCATCGTCAATGTGAAGGTCCAAGGGATACAGTAAACCTGCACTGGTACATCGGAATCTAATACTGGTCTCCCAGGAGCCGCTCAAACCACAAACTCTTAGAAGATTCACACTTCTTCTACTTAAGTCGGCATTGTGCCTTTCGTAATCAATTCCGATGCGATTTCTATATATCATCGTCAATGTGAAGATCCAAGGGATACAGTAAACCTGCACTGGTGCATCGGAATCTAATACTGGTCTCCCAGGAGCCGCTCAAACCAGAAACTCTTAGAAGATTCACTCTTCCTATACTTAAGTTTGCATTGAGCCTTTTGTATTCAATTCCGATGCGATTTCTATGTATCATCGTCAATGTGAAGGTCCAAGGGATACAGTGAACCTGCACTGGTGCATCTGAACCTAATACTGGTCTCACAGGAGCCTCTCAAACCACAAACTCTTACAAGATTCAATCTTATTGTACTTAAGTCGGCATTATGCATTTTGTATTCAATTCCGATGCGATTTCTAAGTTTCATCGTCAATGTGAAGATCCAAGGGATACAGTAAAACTGCACTGGTGCATCGGAATCTAATACTGGTCTCCCAGGAGCCGCTCAAACCACAAACTCTTAGAAGATTCACTCTTCTTGTACTTAAGTCGGCATTGTGCATTTGTATTCAATTCCGATGCGATTTCTATGTTTCATCGTGAATGTGAAGGTCCAAGGGATACAGTAAACCTGCACTGGTGCATCGGAATCTGTTACTGGTCTCCCATTAACCGCTCAAACCTCAAACTCTTAGAAGATTCACTCTTCTTGTAGTTAAGTCGGCATTGTGCCTTTTGTATTCTATTCAGGATGCGTTTTCTATGCTTCTTCGTAAATGTGAAGGTGCGAGGGATACAGTAAACCTGCACTGGTGCGTCGGAATCTAATACTGGTCTCCCAGGAGCCGCTCAATCCACAAACTGTTAGAAGATTCACTCTTCCTATACTTATGTCGGCATTGTGCCTTTTGTATTCAATTCCGATGCGATTTCTATGTTTCATCGCCAATGTGAATGTGCGAGTGATACAGTAAACCTGCACTGGTGCATCGGAACCTAATACTGGTCTCCCAGGAGCCGCTCAATCCACAAACTCATAGAAGATTCACTCTTCTTGTACTTAAGTCGGCATTGTGCCTTTTGTATTCAATTCCGATGCGATTTCTATGTTTCATCGTCAATGTGAAGGTCTAAGGGATACAGTAAACCTGCACTGGTGCATCGGAATCTAATACTGGTCTCCCAGGAGCCGCTCAAACCACAAACTCTGAGAGGATTCACTCTACCTATACTTAAGTCGGCATTGTGCCTTTTGTATTCAATTCCGTTGCGATTTCTATGTTTCATCGTCAGTGTGAAGGTCCAAGGGATACAGTAAACCTGCACTGGTGCTTCGGAATCTAATACAATTCTCCCAGGAGCCGCTCAAACCACAAACTCTTAGAAGATTCACCCTTCTTGTACTGAAGTCGGCATTGTGCATTTTGTATTCAATTCCGATGTGATTTCTATGTTTCATCGTCAATGTGAAGGTCCAAGGGATACAGTAAACCTGCACTGGTGCATCGGAATCTAATACTGGTCTCCCAGGAGCCGCTCAAACCACAAACTCTTAGAAGATTCACTCTTCTTGTAATTAAGTCGGCATTGTGCCTTTTGTATTCAATTCCGATGCGATTTCTTTGCTTCATCGTCAATGTGAAGGTCCAAGGGATACAGTAAACCTGCACTGGTGCATCGGAATCTAATACTGGTCTCCCAGGAGACGATCAAACCACAAACTCTTAGAAGACTCACTCTTCTTGTACTTAAGTCGGCATTGGGCCTTTTGTATTCAATTCCGATGCGATTTCTATGATTCATCGTCAATGTGAAGGTCCAAGGGATACAATAAACCTGCACTGGTGCATCGGAATCTAATACTGGTCTCCCAGGAGCCGCTCAAACCACAAACTCTTAGAAGATTCACACTTCTTCTACTTAAGTCTGCATTGTGGCTTTCGTAATCAATTCCGATGCGATTTCTATATTTCATCGTCAATGTAAAGGTCCAAGGGATACAGTAAACCTGCACTGGTGCATCGGAATCTAACACTGGTCTCCCAGGAGCCGCTCAAACCACAAACTCTTAGAAGATTCACTCTTCCTATACTTAAGTTGGCATTGAGCCTTTTGTATTCAATTCCGATGCGATTTCTATGTATCATCGTCAATGTGAAGGTCCAAGGGATACAGTAAACCTGCACTGGTGCATCTGATCTAATACTGGTCTCCAAGGAGCCGCTCAAACCACAAACTCTTAGAAGATTCACACTTCTTCCACTTCATTCTGCATTGTGGCTTTCGTAATCAATTCCGATGCGATTTCTATATTTCATCGTCAATGTAAAGGTCCAAGGGATACAGTAAACCTGCACTGGTGCATCGGAATCTAATACTGGTCTCCCAGGAGCCGCTGAAACCACAAACTCATAGAAGATTCACTCTTCTTGTACTTAAGTCGGCATTGTGCATTTGTATTCAATTCCGATGCGATTTCTATGTTTCATCGTCAATGTGAAGGTCCAAGGGATACAGTAAACCTGCACTGGTGCATCGGAATCTAATACTGGTCTCCCAGGAGCCGCTCAAACCACAAACTCTGAGAGGATTCACTCTACCTATACTTAAGTCGGCATTGTGCCTTTTGTATTCAATTCCGTTGCGATTTCTATGTTTCATCGTCAGTGTGAAGGTCCAAGGGATACAGTAAACCTGCACTGGTGCTTCGGAATCTAATACTATTCTCCAAGTAGCCGCTCAAACCACAAACTCTTAGAAGATTCACCCTTCTTGTACTTAAGTCGGCATTGTGCATTTTGTATACAATTCCGATGTGATTTCTATGTTTCATCGTCAATGTGAAGGTCCAAGGGATACAGTAAACCTGCACTGGTGCATCGGAATCTAATACTGGTCTCCCAGGAGCCGCTCAAACCACAAACTCTTAGAAGATTCACACTTCTTGTACTTAAGTCGGCATTGTGCCTTTCGTATTCAATTCCGATGTGATTTCTATGTTTCATCGTCAATGTGAAGGTCCAAGGGATACAGTAAATTTGCACTGGTGCTTCGGAATCTAATACTGGTCTCCCAGGAGACGCTCATACCACAAACTCTTAGAAGATTCACTCTTATTGTAATTAAGTCGAAATTGTGCATTTTGTATTCAATTCCAATGCGATTTCTATGTTTCATCGTCAATGTGAAGGTCCAAGGGATACAGTAAACCTGCACTGGTGCATCTGAATCTAATACTGGTCTCCCAGGAGCCGCTCAAACCACAAACTCTTAGAAGATTCACACTTCTTCTACTTAAGTCTGCATTGTGGCTTTCGTAATCAATTCCGATGCGATTTCTATATTTCATCGTCAATGTAAAGGTCCAAGGGATACAGTAAACCTGCACTGGTGCATCGGAATCTAATACTGGTCTCCCAGGAGCCGCTGAAACCACAAACTCATAGAAGATTCACTCTTCTTGTACTTAAGTCGGCATTGTGCCTTTTGTATTCAATTCCGATGCGATTTCTATGTTTCATCGTCAATGTGAAGGTCCAAGGGATACAGTAAACCTGCACTGGTGCATCGGAATCTATAACTGGTCTCCCAGGAGCCGCTCAAACCACAAACTCTGAGAGGATTCACTCTACCTATACTTAAGTCGGCATTGTGCCTTTTGTATTCAATTCCGTTGCGATTTCTATGTTTCATCGTCAGTGTGAAGGTCCAAGGGATACAGTAAACCTGCACTGGTGCTTCGGAATCTAATACTATTCTCCAAGTAGCCGCTCAAACCACAAACTCTTAGAAGATTCACCCTTCTTGTACTTAAGTCGGCATTGTGCATTTTGTATACAATTCCGATGTGATTTCTATGTTTCATCGTCAATGTGAAGGTCCAAGGGATACAGTAAACCTGCACTGGTGCATCGGAATCTAATACTGGTCTCCCAGGAGCCGCTCAAACCACAAACTCTTAGAAGATTCACACTTCTTGTACTTAAGTCGGCATTGTGCCTTTCGTATTCAATTCCGATGTGATTTCTATGTTTCATCGTCAATGTGAAGGTCCAAGGGATACAGTAAATTTGCACTGGTGCTTCGGAATCTAATACTGGTCTACCAGGAGACGCTCATACCACAAACTCTTAGAAGATTCACTCTTATTGTAATTAAGTCGAAATTGTGCATTTTGTATTCAATTCCAATGCGATTTCTATGTTTCATCGTCAATGTGAAGGTCCAAGGGATACAGTAAACCTGCACTGGTGCATCGGAATCTAATACTGGTCTCCCAGGAGCCGCTCAAACCACAAACTCTTAGAAGATTCACTCTTTTTGTAATTAAGTCGGCATTGTGCCTTTTGTATTCAATTCCGATGCGATTTCTTTGATTCATCGTCAATGTGAAGGTCCAAGGGATACAGTAAACCTGCACTGGTGCATCGGAATCTAATACTGGTCTCCCAGGAGCCGCTCAAACCACAACCTCTTAGAAGACTCACTCTTCTTGTACGTAAGTCGGCATTGTGCCTTTTGTATTCAATTCCGATGCGATTTCTATGATTCATCGTCAATGTGAAGGTCCAAGGGATACAGTAAACCTGCACTGGTGCATCGGAATCTAATACTGGTCTCCCAGGAGCCGCTCAAACCACAAACTCTTAGAAGATTCACACTTCTTCTACTTAAGTCTGCATTGTGGCTTTCGTAATCAATTCCGATGCGATTTCTATATTTCATCGTCAATGTAAAGGTCCAAGGGATACAGTAAACCTGCACTGGTGCATCGGAATCTAATACTGGTCTCCCAGGAGCCGCTCAAACCACAAACACTTAGAAGATTCACTCTTCCTATACTTACGTTGGCATTGAGCCTTTTGTATTCAATTCCGATGCGATTTCTATGTATCATCGTCAATGTGAAGGTCCAAGGGATACAGTAAACCTGCACTGGTGCATCGGAATCTAATACTGGTCTCCCAGGAGCCGCTCAAACCACAAACTCTTAGAAGATTCACTCTTATTGTACTTAAGTCGGCATTGTGCATTTTGTATTCAATTCCGATGCGATTTCTATGTTTCATCGTCAATGTGAAGATCCAAGGGATACAGTAAACCTGCACTGTTGCATCGGAATCTAATAATGGTCTCCCAGGAGCCGCTCAAACCATACACTCTTAGAAGATTCACTCTTCTTGTAATTAAGACGGCATTGTGCCTTTTGTATTCGATTCCGATGCGATTTCTATGTTTCATCGTCAATGTGAAGGTCCAAGGGATACAGTAAACCTGCACTGGTGCATCGGAATCTAATACTGGTCTCCCAGGAGCCGCTCAAACCACAAACTCTTAGAAGAATCACACTTCTAGTACTTAAGTCGGCATTGTGCATTTCGTATTCAATTCCGATGCGATTTCAATGTTTCATCGTCAATGTGAAGGTCCAAGGGATACAGTAAACCTGCACTGGTGCATCGGAATCTAATACTGGTCTCCCAGGAGCCGCTCAAACCACAAACTCTTAGAAGATTCACACTTATTGTACTTAAGTCGGCATTGTGCATTTTGTATTCAATTCCGATGCGATTTCTATGTTTCATCGTCAATGCTAAGATCCAAGGGATACAGTAACCTTCACTGGTGCATCGCAATCTAATACTGGTCTCCCAGGAGCCGCTCAAACCACAAACTCTTAGAAGATTCACACTTCTTCTACTTAAGTCGGCATTGTGCCTTTCGTAATCAATTCCGATGCGATTTCTATATTTCATCGTCAATGTGAAGATCCAAGGGATACAGTAAACCTGCACTGGTGCATCGGTATCTAATACTGGTCTCCCAGGAGCCGCTCAAACCAGAAACTCTTAGAAGATTCACTCTTCCTCTACTTAAGTTTGCATTGAGCCTTTTGTATTCAATTCCGTTGCGATTTCTATGTATCATCGTCAATGTGAAGGTCCAAGGGATACAGTGAACCTGCACTGGTGCATCGGAATCTGTTACTGGTCTCCCATTAACCGCTCAAACCTCAAACTCTTAGAAGATTCACTTTTCTTGTAGTTAAGTCGGCATTGTGCCTTTTGTATTCTATTCAGGATGCGTTTTCTATGCATCTTCGTAAATGTGAAGGTGCGAGGGATACAGTAAACCTGCACTGGTGCATCGGAATCTAATACTGGTCTCCCAGGAGCCGCTTAAACCACAAACTCTGAGAGGATTCACTCTACCTATACTTAAGTCGGCATTGTGCCTTTTGTATTCAATTCCGATGCGATTTCTATGTTTCATCGTCAGTGTGAAGGTCCAAGGGATACAGTAAACCTGCACTGGTGCTTCGGAATCTAATACTATTCTCCCAGGAGCCGCTCAAACCACAAACTCTTAGAAGATTCACCCTTCTTGTACTTACGTCGGCATTGTGCATTTTGTATTCAATTCCGATGTGATTTCTATGTTTCATCGTCGATGTGAAGGTCCAAGGGATACAGTAAACCTGCACTGGTGCATCGGAATTTAATACTGGTCTCCCAGGAGCCGCTCAAACCACAAACTCTTAGAAGATTCACTTTTCTTGTACTTAAGTCGGCATTGTGCCTTTCGTATTCAATTCCGATGTGATTTCTATGTTTCATCGTCAATGTGAAGGTCCAAGGGATACAGTAAATTTGCACTGGTGCATCGGAATCTAATACTGGTCTCCCAGGAGACGCTCATACCACAAACTCTTAGAAGATTCACTCTTATTGTAATTAAGTCGAAATTGTGCATTTTGTATTCAATTCCAATGCGATTTCTACGATTCATCGTCAATGTGAAGGTCCAAGGGATACAGTAAACCTGCACTGGTGCATCGGAATCTAATACTGGTTTCCCAGGAGCCGCTCAAACCACAAACTCTTAGAAGATTCACTCTTCTTGTAATTAAGTCGGCATTGTGCCTTTTGCATTCAATTCCGATGCGATTTCTTTGCTTCATCGTCAATGCGAAGGTCCAAGGGATACAGTAAACCTGCACTGGTGCATCGGAATCTAATACTGGTCTCCCAGGAGCCGCTCAAACCACAACCTCTTAGAAGACTCACTCTTCTTGTACTTAAGTCGGCATTGTGCCTTTTGTATTCAATTCCGATGCGATTTCTATGATTCATCGTCAATGTGAAGGTCCAAGGGATACAGTAAAGCTGCACTGGTGCATCGGAATCTAATACTGGTCTCCCAGGAGCCGCTCAAACCACAAACTCTTAGAAGATTCACACTTCTTCTACTTAAGTCTGCATTGTGGCTTTCGTAATCAATTCCGATGCGATTTCTATATTTCATCGTCAATGTAAAGGTCCAAGGGATACAGTAAACATGCACTGGTGCATCGGAATCTAATACTGGTCTCCCAGGAGCCGCTCAAACCACAAACTCTTAGAAGATTCACTCTTCCTATACTTAAGTTGGCATTGAGCCTTTTGTATTCAATTCCGATGCGATTTCTATGTATCATCGTCAATGTGAAGGTCCAAGGGATACAGTAAACCTGCACTGGTGCATCTGAATCTAATACTGGTCTCCCAGGAGGCGCTCAAACCACAAACTCTTAGAAGATTCACTCTTCTTGTAATTAAGTCGGCATTGTGCCTTTTGTATTCAATTCCGATGCGATTTCTTTGCTTCATCGTCAATGTGAAGGTCCAAGGGATACAGTTAACCTGCACTGGTGCATCGGAATCTAATACTGGTCTTCCAGGAGCCGCTCAAACCACAACCTCTTAGAAGACTCACTCTTCTTGTACTTAAGTCGGCATTGTGCCTTTTGTATTCAATTCCGATAAGATTTCTATGATTCATAGTCAATGTGAAGGTCCAAGGGATACAGTAAACCTGCACTGGTGCATCGGAATCTAATACTGGTCTCCCAGGAGCCGCTCAAACCACAAACTCTTAGAAGATTCACACTTCTTCTACTTAAGTCTGCATTGTGGTTTTCGTAATCAATTCCGATGCGATTTCTATATTTCATCGTCAATGTAAAGGTCCAAGGGATACAGTAAACCTGCACTGGTGCATCGGAATCTAATACTGGTCTCCCAGGAGCCGCTCAAACCACAAACTCTTAGAAGATTCACTCTTCCTATACTTAAGTTGGCATTGAGCCTTTTGTATTCAATTCCGATGCGATTTCTGTGTATCATCGTCAATGTGAAGGTCCAAGGGATACAGTAAACCTGCACTGGTGCATCGGAATCTAATACTGGTCTCCCAGGAGCCGCTCAAACCACAAACTCTTAGAAGATTCACTCTTATTGTACTTAAGTCGGCATTGTGCATTTTGTATTCAATTCCGATGTGATTTCTATGTTTCATCGTCAATGTGAAGATCCAAGGGATACAGTAAACCTGCACTGGTGCATCGGAATCTAATAATGGTCTCCCAGGAGCCGCTCAAACCATACACTCTTAGAAGATTCACTCTTCTTGTAATTAAGACGGCATTGTGCCTTTTGTATTCAATTCCGATGCGATTTCTATGTATCATCGTCAATGTGAAGGTCCAAGGGATACAGTAAACCTGCACTGGTGCATCGGAATCTAATACTGGTCTCCCAGGAGCCGCTCAAACCACAAACTCTTAGAAGATTCACTCTTATTGTACTTAAGTCGGCATTGTGCATTTTGTATTCAATTCCGATGCGATTTCTATGTTTCATCGTCAATGTGAAGATCCAAAGGATACAGTAAACCTGCACTGGTGCATCGCAATCTAATACTGGTCTCCCATGAGCCGCTCAAACCACAAACTCTTAGAAGATTCACTCTTCTTGTAATTAAGTTGGCATTGTGCCTTTTGCATTCAATTCCGATGCGATTTCTATGTTTCATCGTCAATATGAAGGTCCAAGGGATACAGTAAACCTGCACTGGTGCATCGGAATCTAATACTGGTCTCCCAGGAGCCGCTCAAACCACAAACTCTTAGAAGATTCACTCTTCTTGTACTTAAGTCGGCATTGTGCCTTTTGTATTCAATTCCGATGCGATTTGTATGTTTCATCGTGAATGTGAAGGTCCAAGGGATACAGTAAACCTGCACTGGTGCATCGGAATCTAATACTGGTCTCCCAGGTGCCGTTCAAACCACAAACTCTTAGGAGATTCACTCTTCTTGTACTTAAGTCGGCATTGTGCCTTTTGTATTCAATTCCGATGCGATTTCTATGCTTCTTCGTAAATGTGAAGGTCCAAGGGCTACAGTAAACCTGCACCGGTGCATCGGAATCTGATACTGGTCTCCCAGGAGCCGCTCAAACAACAAACTCTTAGAAGATTCACTCTTCCTATACTTATGTCGGCATTGTGCCTTTTGTATTCAATTCCGGTGCGATTTCTATGTTTCATCGCCAATGTGAAGGTGCGAGGGATACAGTAAACCTGCACTGGTGCATCGGAATTTAATACTGGTCTCCCAGGAGCCGCTCAAACCACAAACTCATAGAAGATTCACTCTTCTTGTAATTAAGATGGCATTGTGCCTTTTGGATTCAATTCCGATGCGATTTCTATGTTTCATCGTCAATGTGAAGGTCCAAGGGATACAGTAAACCTGCACTGGTGCATCGGAATCTAATACTGGTCTCCCAGGAGCCGCTCAAACCACAAACTCTTAGAAGATTCACTCTTCTTGTACTTAAGTCGGCATTGTGCATTTGTATTCAATTCCGATGCGATTTCTATGTTTCATCGTGAATGTGAAGGTCCAAGGGATACAGTAAACCTGCACTGGTGCATCGGAATCTATTACCGGTCTCCCATTAACCGCTCAAACCTCAAACACATAGAAGATTCACTCTTCTTGTAGTTAAGTCGGCATTGTGCCTTTTGTATTCAATTCCGATGCGATTTGTATGTTTCATCGTGAATGTGAAGGTCCAAGGGATACAGTAAACCTGCACTGGTGCATCGGAATGTAATACTGGTCTCCCAGGAGCCGCTCAAACCACAAACTCTTAGAAGATTCACTCTTATTGTACTTAAGTCGGCATTGTGCATTTTGTATTCAGTTCCGATGCGCTTTCTATGTTTCATCGTCAATGTGAAGATCCAAGGGATACAGTAAACCTGCACTGGTGCATCGCAATCTAATACTGGTCTCCCAGGAGCCGCTCAAACCACAAACTCTTAGAAGATTCACTCTTCTTGTAATTAAGTCGGCATTGTGCCTTTTGCATTCAATTCCGATGCGATTTCTATGTTTCATCGTCAATATGAAGGTCCAAGGGATACAGTAAACCTGCACTGGTGCATCGGAATCTAATACTGGTCTCCCATGAGCCGCTCAAACCACAAACTCTTAGAAGATTCACTCTTCTTGTACTTAAGTCGGCATTGTGCCTTTTGTATTCAATTCCGATGCGATTTGTATGTTTCATCGTGAATGTGAAGGTCCAAGGGATACAGTAAACCTGCACTGGTGCATCGGAATCTAATACTGGTCTCCCAGGAGCCGTTCAAACCACAAACTCTTAGGAGATTCACTCTTCTTGTACTTAAGTCGGCATTGTGCCTTTTGTATTCCATTCCGATGCGATTTCTATGCTTCTTCGTAAATGTGAAGGTCCAAGGGATACAGTAAACCTGCACCGGTGCATCGGAATCTAATACTGGTCTCCCAGGAGCCGCGCAAACCACAAACTCTTAGAAGATTCACTCTTCCTATACTTATGTCGGCATTGTGCCTTTTGTATTCAATTCCGGTGTGATTTCTATGTTTCATCGCCAATGTGAAGGTGCGAGGGGTACAGTAAACCTGCACTGGTGCATCGGAATTTAATACTGGTCTCCCAGGAGCCGCTCAAACCACAAACTCATAGAAGATTCACTCTTCTTGTAATTAAGATGGCATTGTGCCTTTTGGATTCAATTCCGATGCGATTTCTATGTTTCATCGTCAATGTGAAGGTCCAAGGGATACAGTAAACCTGCACTGGTGCATCGGAATCTAATACTGGTCTCCCAGGAGCCGCTCAAACCACAAACACTCAGAAGATTCACTCTTCTTGTACTTAAGTCGGCATTGTGCATTTGTATTCAATTCCGATGCGATTTCTATGTTTCATCGTGTGAAGGTCCAAGGGATACAGTAAACCTGCACAGGTGCATCGGAATCTATTACTGGTCTCCCATTAACCGCTCAAACCTCAAACACATACAAGATTCACTCTTCTTGTAGTTAAGTCGGCATTGTGCCTTTTGTATTCAATTCCGATGCGATTTCTATGTTTCATAGTCAATGTGAAGGTCCAAGGGATACAGTAAACCTGCACTGGTGCATCGGAATCTAATACTGGTCTCCCAGGAGCCGCTCAAACCACAATCTCTTAGAAGATTCACTCTTATTGTACTTAAGTCGGCATTGTGCATTTTGTATTCAATTCCGATGCGATTTCTATGTTTCATCGTCAATGTGAAGATCCAAGGGATACAGTAAACCTGCACTGGTGCATCTGAATCTAATACTGGTCTCCCAGGAGCCGCTCAAACCACAAACTCTTAGAAGATTCACTCTTCTTGTAATTAAGTCGGCATTGTGCCTTTTGTATTCAATTCCGATGCGATTTCTTTGCTTCATCGTCAATGTGAAGGTCCAAGGGATACAGTAAACCTGCAGTGGTGCATCGGAATCTAATACTGGTCTCCCAGGAGCCGCTCAAACCACAACCTCTTAGAAGACTCACTCTTCTTGTACTTAAGTCGGCATTGTGCCTTTTGTATTCAATTCCGATGCGATTTCTATGATTCATCGTCAATGTGAAGGTCCAAGGGATACAGTAAACCTGCACTGGTGCATCGGAATCTAATACTGGTCTCCCAGGAGCCGCTCAAACCACAAACTCTTAGAAGATTCACACTTCTTCTACTTAAGTCTGCATTGTGGATTTCGTAATCAATTCCGATGCGATTTCTATATTTCATCGTCAATGTAAAGGTCCAAGGGATACAGTAAACCTGCACTGGTGCATCGGAATCTAATACTGGTCTCCCAGGAGCCGCTCAAACCACAAACTCTTAGAAGATTCACTCTTCCTATACTTAAGTTGGCATTGAGCCTTTTGTATTCAATTCCGATGCGATTTCTATGTATCATCGTCAATGTGAAGGTCCAAGGGATACATTAAACCTGCACTGGTGCATCTGAATCTAATACTGGTCTCCCAGGAGCCGCTCAAACCACAAACTCTTAGAAGATTCACTCTTATTGTACTTAAGTCGGCATTGTGCATTTTGTATTCAATTCCGATGCGATTTCTATGTTTCATCATCAATGTGAAGATCCAAGGGATACAGTAAACCTGCACTGGTGCATCGGAATCTAATAATGGTCTCCCAGGAGCCGCTCGAACCATACACTCTTAGAAGATTCACTCTTCTTGTAATTAAGACGGCATTGTGCCTTTTGTATTCAATTCCGATGCGATTTCTATGTTTCATCGTCAATGTGAAGGTCCAAGGGATACAGTAAACCTGCACTGGTGCATCGGAATCTAATACTGGTCTCCCAGGAGGCGCTCAAACCACAAACTCTTAGAAGATTCACACTTCTAGTACTTAAGTCGGCATTGTGCATTTCGTATTAAATTCCGATGCGATTTCTATGTTTCATCGTCAATGTGAAGGCCTAAGGGATACAGTAAACCTGCACTGGTGCATCGGAATCTAATACTGGTCTCCCAGGAGCCGCTCAAACCACAAACTCATAGAAGATTCACTCTTCTTGTAATTAAGATGGCATTGTGCCTTTTGGATTCAATTCCGATGCGATATCTATGTTTCATCGTCAATGTGAAGGTCCAAGGGATACAGTAAACCTGCACTGGTGCATCGGAATCTAATACTGGTCTCCCAGGAGCCGCTCAAACCACAAACTCTTAGAAGATTCACTCTTCTTGTACTTAAGTCGGCATTGTGCATTTGTATTCAATTCCGATGCGATTTCTATGTTTCATCGTGAATGTGAAGGTCCAAGGGATACAGTAAACCTGCACTGGTGCATCGGAATCTATTACCGGTCTCCCATTAACCGCTCAAACCTCAAACACATAGAAGATTCACTCTTCTTTTAGTTAAGTCGGCATTGTGCCTTTTGTATTCAATTCCGATGCGATTTGTATGTTTCATCGTGAATGTGAAGGTCCAAGGGATACAGTAAACCTGCACTGGTGGATCGGAATCTAATACTGGTCTCCCAGGAGCCGCTCAAACCACAAACTCTTAGAAGATTCACTCTTATTGTACTTAAGTCGGCATTGTGCATTTTGTATTCAGTTCCGATGCGATTTCTATGTTTCATCGTCAATGTGAAGATCCAAGGGATACAGTAAACCTGCACTGGTGCATCGCAATCTAATACTGGTCTCCCAGGAGCCGCTCAAACCACAAACTCTTAGAAGATTCACTCTTCTTGTAATTAAGTCGGCATTGTGCCCTTTGCATTCAATTCCGATGCGATTTCTATGTTTCATCGTCAATATGAAGGTCCAAGGGATACAGTAAACCTGCACTGGTGCATCGGAATCTAATACTGGTCTCCCAGGAGCCGCTCAAACCACAAACTCTTAGAAGATTCACTCTTCTTGTACTTAAGTCGGCATTGTGCCTTTTGTATTCAATTCCGATGCGATTTGTATGTTTCATCGTGAATGTGAAGGTCCAAGGGATACAGTAAACCTGCACTGGTGCATCGGAATCTAATACTGGTCTCCCAGGAGCCGTTCAAACCACAAACTCTTAGGAGATTCACTCTTCTTGTACTTAAGTCGGCATTGTGCCTTTTGTATTCCATTCCGATGCGATTTCTATGCTTCTTCGTAAATGTGAAGGTCCAAGGGATACAGTAAACCTGCACCGGTGCATCGGAATCTAATACTGGTCTCCCAGGAGCCGCGCAAACCACAAACTCTTAGAAGATTCACTCTTCCTATACTTATGTCGGCATTGTGCCTTTTGTATTCAATTCCGGTGTGATTTCTATGTTTCATCGCCAATGTGAAGGTGCGAGGGGTACAGTAAACCTGCACTGGTGCATCGGAATTTAATACTGGTCTCCCAGGAGCCGCTCAAACCACAAACTCATAGAAGATTCACTCTTCTTGTAATTAAGATGGCATTGTGCCTTTTGGATTCAATTCCGATGCGATTTCTATGTTTCATCGTCAATGTGAAGGTCCAAGGGATACAGTAAACCTGCACTGGTGCATCGGAATCTAATACTGGTCTCCCAGGAGCCGCTCAAACCACAAACACTTAGAAGATTCACTCTTCTTGTACTTAAGTCGGCATTGTGCATTTGTATTCAATTCCGATGCGATTTCTATGTTTCATCGTGTGGAGGTCCAAGGGATACAGTAAACCTGCACAGGTGCATCGGAATCTATTACTGGTCTCCCATTAACCGCTCAAACCTCAAACACATACAAGATTCACTCTTCTTGTAGTTAAGTCGGCATTGTGCCTTTTGTATTCAATTCCGATGCGATTTGTATGTTTCATCGTGAATGTGAAGGTCCAAGGGATACAGTAAACCTGCACTGGTGCATCGGAATCTAATACTGGTCTCCCAGGAGCCGCTCAAACCACAATCTCTTAGAAGATTCACTCTTATTGTACTTAAGTCGGCATTGTGCATTTTGTATTCAATTCCGATGCGATTTCTATGTTTCATCGTCAATGTGAAGATCCAAGGGATACAGTAAACCTGCACTGGTGCATCTGAATCTAATACTGGTCTCCCAGGAGCCGCTCAAACCACAAACTCTTAGAAGATTCACTCTTCTTGTAATTAAGTCGGCATTGTGCCTTTTGTATTCAATTCCGATGCGATTTCTTTGCTTCATCGTCAATGTGAAGGTCCAAGGGATACAGTAAACCTGCAGTGGTGCATCGGAATCTAATACTGGTCTCCCAGGAGCCGCTCAAACCACAACCTCTTAGAAGACTCACTCTTCTTGTACTTAAGTCGGCATTGTGCCTTTTGTATTCAATTCCGATGCGATTTCTATGATTCATCGTCAATGTGAAGGTCCAAGGGATACAGTAAACCTGCACTGGTGCATCGGAATCTAATACTGGTCTCCCAGGAGCTGCTCAAACCACAAACTCTTAGAAGATTCACACTTCTTCTACTTAAGTCTGCATTGTGGATTTCGTAATCAATTCCGATGCGATTTCTATATTTCATCGTCAATGTAAAGGTCCAAGGGATACAGTAAACCTGCACTGGTGCATTGGAATCTAATACTGGTCTCCCAGGAGCCGCTCAAACCACAAACTCTTAGAAGATTCACTCTTCCTATACTTAAGTTGGCATTGAGCCTTTTGTATTCAATTCCGATGCGATTTCTATGTATCATCGTCAATGTGAAGGTCCAAGGGATACATTAAACCTGCACTGGTGCATCTGAATCTAATACTGGTCTCCCAGGAGCCGCTCAAACCACAAACTCTTAGAAGATTCACTCTTATTGTACTTAAGTCGGCATTGTGCATTTTGTATTCAATTCCGATGCGATTTCTATGTTTCATCATCAATGTGAAGATCCAAGGGATACAGTAAACCTGCACTGGTGCATCGGAATCTAATAATGGTCTCCCAGGAGCCGCTCAAACCATACACTCTTAGAAGATTCACTCTTCTTGTAATTAAGACGGCATTGTGCCTTTTGTATTCAATTCCGATGCGATTTCTATGTTTCATCGTCAATGTGAAGGTCCAAGGGATACAGTAAACCTGCACTGGTGCATCGGAATCTAATACTGGTCTCCCAGGAGGCGCTCAAACCACAAACTCTTAGAAGATTCACACTTCTAGTACTTAAGTCGGCATTGTGCATTTCGTATTAAATTCCGATGCGATTTCTATGTTTCATCGTCAATGTGAAGGCCTAAGGGATACAGTAAACCTGCACTGGTGCATCGGAATCTAATACTGGTCTCCCAGGAGCCGCTCAAACCACAAACTCTTAGAAGATTCACTCTTATTGTACTTAAGTCGGCATTGTGCATTTTGTATTCAATTCCGATGCGATTTCTATGTTTCATCGTCAATGTGAAGATCCAAGGGATACAGTAAACCTGCACTGGTGCATCGGAATCTAATACTGGTCTCCCATGAGCCGCTCAAACCACAAACTCTTAGAAGATTCACTCTTCTTGTAATTAAGTCGGCATTGTGCCTTTTGCATTCAATTCCGATGCGATTTCTATGTTTCATCGTCATTATGAAGGTCCAAGGGATACAGTAAACCTGCACTGGTGCATCGGAATCTAATACTGGTCTCCCAGGAGCCGCTCAAACCACACACTCTTAGAAGATTCACTCTTCTTGTACTTAAGTCGGCATTGTGTCTTTTGTATTCAATTCCGATGCGATTTGTATGTTTCATCGTCAATGTGAAGGTCCAAGGGATACAGTAAACCTGCACTGGTGCATCGGAATCTAATACTGGTCTCCCAGGAGCCGTTCAAACCACAAACTCTTAGGAGATTCACTCTTCTTGTACTTAAGTCGGCATTGTGCCTTTTGTATTCAATTCCGATGCGATTTCTATGCTTCTTCGTAAATGTGACGGTCCAAGGGATACAGTAAACCTGCACCGGTGCATCGGAATCTAATACTGGTCTCCCAGGAGCCGCTCAAACAACAAACTCTTAGAAGATTCACTCTTCCTATACTTATGTCGGCATTGTGCCTTTTGTATTCAATTGCGGTGCGATTTCTATGTTTCATCGCCAATGTGAAGGTGCGAGGGATACAGTAAACCTGCACTGGTGCATCGGAATTTAATACTGGTCTCCCAGGAGCCGCTTAAGCCACAAACTCATAGAAGATTCACTCTTCTTGTAATTAAGAAGGCATTGTGCCTTTTGGATTCAATTCCGATGCGATTTCTATGTTTCATCGTCAATGTGAAGGTCCAAGGGATACAGTAAACCTGCACTGGTGCATCGGAATCTAATACTGGTCTCCCAGGAGCCGCTCAAACCACAAACTCTTAGAAGATTCACTCTTCTTGTACTTAAGTCGGCATTGTGCATTTGTATTCAATTCCGATGCGATTTCTATGTTTCATCGTGAATGTGAAGGTCCAAGGGATACAGTAAACCTGCACTGGTGCATCGGAATCTATTACTGGTCTCCCATTAACCGCTCAAACCTCAAACACATAGAAGATTCACTCTTCTTGTAGTTAAGTCGGCATTGTGCCTTTTGTATTCAATTCCGATGCGATTTGTATGTTTCATCGTGAATGTGAAGGTCCAAGGGATACAGTAAACCTGCACTGGTGCATCGGAATCTAATACTGGTCTCCCAGGAGCCGCTCAAACCACAAAGTCTTAGAAGATTCACTCTTATTGTACTTAAGTCGGCATTGTGCCTTTTGTATTCAATTCCGATGCGATTTGTATGTTTCATTGTGAATGTGAAGGTCCAAGGGATACAGTAAACCTGCACTGGTGCATCGGAATCTAATACTGGTCTCCCAGGAGCCGTTCAAACCACAAACTCTTAGGAGATTCACTCTTCTTGTACTTAAGTCGGCATTGTGCCTTTTGTATTCAATTCCGATGCGATTTCTATGCTTCTTCGTAAATGTGAAGGTCCAAGGGATACAGTAAACCTGCACCGGTGCATCGGAATCTAATCCTGGTCTCCCAGGAGCCGCGCAAACCACAAACTCTTAGAAGATTCACTCTTCTTGTACTTAAGTCGGCATTGTGCATTTGTATTCAATTCCGATGCGATTTCTATGTTTCATCGTCAATGTGAAGATCCAAGGGATACAGTAAACCTGCACTGGTGCATCGCAATCTAATACTGGTCTCCCAGGAGCCGCTCAAACCACAAACTCTTAGAAGATTCACTCTTCTTGTAATTAAGTCGGCATTGTGCCTTTTGCATTCAATTCCGATGCGATTTCTATGTTTCATCGTCAATATGAAGGTCCAAGGGATACAGTAAACCTGCACTGGTGCATCGGAATCTAATACTGGTCTCCCAGGAGCCGCTCAAACCACAAACTCTTAGAAGATTCACTCTTCTTGTACTTAAGTCGGCATTGTGCCTTTTGTATTCAATTCCGATGCGATTTGTATGTTTCATTGTGAATGTGAAGGTCCAAGGGATACAGTTAACCTGCACTGGTGCATCGGAATCTAATACTGGTCTCCCAGGAGCCGTTCAAACCACAAACTCTTAGGAGATTCACTCTTCTTGTACTTAAGTCGGCATTGTGCCTTTTGTATTCAATTCCGATGCGATTTCTATGCTTCTTCGTAAATGTGAAGGTCCAAGGGATACAGTAAACCTGCACCGGTGCATCGGAATCTAATACTGGTGTCCCAGGAGCCGCGCAAACCACAAACTCTTAGAAGATTCACTATTCTTGTACTTAAGTCGGCATTGTGCATTTGTATTCAATTCCGATGCGATTTCTATGTTTCATCGTGAATGTGAAGGTCCAAGGGATACAGTAAACCTGCACAGGTGCATCGGAATCTATTACTGGTCTCCCATTAACCGCTCAAACCTCAAACACATAGAAGATTCACTCTTCTTGTAGTTAAGTCGGCATTTTGCCTTTTGTATTCTATTCAGGATGCGTTTTCTATGCTTCTTCGAAAATGTGAAGGTGCGAGGGATACAGTAAACTTGCACTGGTGCATCGGAATCTAATACTGGTCTCCCAGGGGCCGCTCAAATCATAAACTCATAGAAGATTCACTCTTCTTGTACTTAAGTCGGCATTGTGCCTTTTGTATTCAAATCCGATGCGATTTCTATGTTTCATCGTCAATGTGAAGGTCCAAGGGATACAGTAAACCTGCACTGGTGCATCGGAATCTAATACTGGTCTCCCAGCAGCCGCTCAAACCACAAACTCTGAGAGGATTCACTCTACCTATACTTAAGTCGGCATTGTGCCTTTTGTATTCAATTCCGATGCGATTTCTATGTTTCATCGTCAGTGTGAAGGTCCAAGGGATACAGTAAACCTGCACTGGTGCATCGGAATCTAATACTATTCTCCCAGGAGCCGCTCAAACCACAAACTCTTAGAAGATTCACTCTTCTTGTACTTAAGTCGGCATTGTGCATTTTGTATTCAATTCCGATGTGATTTCTATGTTTCATCGTCAATGTGAAGGTCCAAGGGATACAGTAAACCTGCACTGGTGCATCGGAATCTAATACTGGTCTCCCAGGAGCCGCCCAAACCACAAACTCTTAGAAGATTCACTCTTCTTGTAATTAAGTCGGCATTGTGCCTTTTGTATTCAATTCCGATGCGATTTCTTTGCTTCATCGTCAATGTGAAGGTCCAAGGGATACAGTAAACCAGCACTGGTGCATCGGAATCTAATACTGGTCTCCCAGGAGACGCTCAAACCACAAACTCTTAGAAGACTCACTCTTCTTGTACTTAAGTCGGCATTGTGCCTTTTGTATTCAATTCCGATGCGATTTCTATGATTCATCGTCAATGTGAAGGTCCAAGGGATACAGTAAACCTGCACTGGTGCATCGGAATCTAATACTGGTCTCCCAGGAGCTGCTCAAACCACAAACTCTTAGAAGATTCACTCTTCCTATACTTAAGTTTGCATTGAGCCTTTTGTATTCAATTCCGATGCGATTTCTATGTATCATCGTCAATGTGAAGGTCCAAGGGATACAGTGAACCTGCACTGGTGCATCTGAACCTAATACTGGTCTCCCAGGAGCCGCTCAAACCACAAACTCTTACAAGATTCAATCTTATTGTACTTAAGTCGGCATTGTGCATTTGTATTCAATTCCGATCCGATTTCTATGTTTCATCGTGAATGTGAAGGTCCAAGGGATACAGTTAACCTGCACTGGTGCATCGGAATCTGTTACTGGTCTCCCATTAACCGCTCAAACCTCAAACTCTTAGAAGATTCACTCTTCTTGTAGTTAAATCGGCATTGTGCCTTTTGTATTCTATTCAGGATGAGTTTTCTATGCTTCTTCGTAAATGTGAAGGTGCGAGGGATACAGTAAACCTGCACTGGTGCATCGGAATCTAATACTGGTCTCCCAGGAGCCGCTCAATCCACAAACTGTTAGAAGATTCACTCTTCCTATACTTATGTCGGCAATGTGCCTTTTGTATTCAATTCCGATGCGATTTCTATGTTTCATCGCCAATGTGAATGTGCGAGTGATACAGTAAAACTGCACTGGTGCATCGGAATCTAATACTGGTCTCCCAGGAGCCGCTCAAACCACAAACTCATAGAAGACTCACTCTTCTTGTACTTAAGTCGGCATGGTGCCTTTTGTATTCAATTCCGATGCGATTTCTATGTTTCATCGTAATTGTGAAGGTCCAAGGGATACAGTAAACCTGCACTGGTGCATCGGAATCTAATACTGGTCTCCCAGGAGCCGCTCAAACCACAAACTCTGAGAGGATTCACTCTACCTATACTTAAGTCGGCATTGTGCCTTTTGTATTCAATTCCGATGCGATTTCTATGTTTCATCGTCAGTGTGAAGGTCCAAGGGATACAGTAAACCTGCACTGGTGCTTCGGAAGCTAATACTATTCCCCCAGGAGCCGCTCAAACCACAAACTCTTAGAAGATTCACCCTTCTTGTACTTATGTCGGCATTGTGCCTTTTGTATTCAATTCCGATGCGATTTCTATGCTTCTTCGTAAATGTGACGGTCCAAGGGATACAGTAAACCTGCACCGGTGCATCGGAATCTAATACTGGTCTCCCAGGAGCCGCTCAAACAACAAACTCTTAGAAGATTCACTCTTCCTATACTTATGTCGGCATTGTGCCTTTTGTATTCAATTGCGGTGCGATTTCTATGTTTCATCGCCAATGTGAAGGTGCGAGGGATACAGTAAACCTGCACTGGTGCATCGGAATTTAATACTGGTCTCCCAGGAGCCGCTTAAGCCACAAACTCATAGAAGATTCACTCTTCTTGTAATTAAGAAGGCATTGTGCCTTTTGGATTCAATTCCGATGCGATTTCTATGTTTCATCGTCAATGTGAAGGTCCAAGGGATACAGTAAACCTGCACTGGTGCATCGGAATCTAATACTGGTCTCCCAGGAGCCGCTCAAACCACAAACTCTTAGAAGATTCACTCTTCTTGTACTTAAGTCGGCATTGTGCATTTGTATTCAATTCCGATGCGATTTCTATGTTTCATCGTGAATGTGAAGGTCCAAGGGATACAGTAAACCTGCACTGGTGCATCGGAATCTATTACTGGTCTCCCATTAACCGCTCAAACCTCAAACTCATAGAAGATTCACTCTTCTTGTAGTTAAGTCGGCATTGTGCCTTTTGTATTCAATTCCGATGCGATTTGTATGTTTCATCGTGAATGTGAAGGTCCAAGGGATACAGTAAACCTGCACTGGTGCATCGGAATCTAATACTGGTCTCCCAGGATACCGCTCAAACCACAAGGTCTTAGAAGATTCACTCTTATTGTACTTAAGTCGGCATTGTGCCTTTTGTATTCAATTCCGATGCGATTTCTATGTTTCATTGTGAATGTGAAGGTCCAAGGGATACAGTAAACCTGCACTGGTGCATCGGAATCTAATACTGGTCTCCCAGGAGCCGTTCAAACCACAAACTCTTAGGAGATTCACTCTTCTTGTACTTAAGTCGGCATTGTGCCTTTTGTATTCAATTCCGATGCGATTTCTATGCTTATTCGTAAATGTGAAGGTCCAAGGGATACAGTAAACCTGCACCGGTGCATCGGAATCTAATACTGGTCTCCCAGGAGCCGCTCAAACCACAAACTCTTGGAAGATTCACTCTTCCTATACTTAAGTTGGCATTGTGCTTTTGTATTCAATTCCGATGCGATTTCTATGTTTCATCGCCAATGTGAAGGTGGGGGGGTACATTAAACCTGCACTGGTGCATCGGAATCTAATACTGGTCTCCCAGGAGCCGCTCAAATCACAAACACATAGAAGATTCACTCTTCTTGTACTTAAGTCGGCATTGTGCCTTTTGTATTCAATTCTAATGCGATATCTATGTTTCATCGTCAATGTGAAGGTCCAAGGGATACAGTAAACCCGCACTGGTGCATCGGAATCTAATACTGGTCTCCCAGGAGCCGCTCAAACCACAAACTCATAGAAGATTCACTCTTCTTGTACTTAAGTCGGCATTGTGCCTTTTCTATTCTATTCCGAATCGATTTTTATGTTTCATCGTCAACGTGAAGGTCCAAGGGATACAGTAAACCTGCACTGGTGCATCGGAATCTAATACTATTCTCCCAGGAGCCGCTCAAACCACAAACTCTTAGAAGATTCACTCTTCTTGTACTTAAGTCGGCATTGTGCATTTTGTATTCAATTCCGATGTGATTTCTATGTTTCATCGTCAATGTGAAGGTCCAAGGGATACAGTAAACCTGCACTGGTGCATCGGAATCTAATACTGGTCTCCCAGGAGCCGCCCAAACCACAAACTCTTAGAAGATTCACTCTTCTTGTAATTAAGTCGGCATTGTGCATTTGTATTCAATTCCGATGCGATTTCTATGTTTCATCGTGAATGTGAAGGTCCAAGGGATACAGTAAACCTGCACAGGTGCATCGGAATCTATTACTGGTCTCCCATTAACCGCTCAAACCTCAAACACATAGAAGATTCACTCTTCTTGTAGTTAAGTCGGCATTGTGCCTTTTGTATTCTATTCAGGATGCGTTTTCTATGCTTCTTCGAAAATGTGAAGGTGCGAGGGATACAGTAAACTTGCACTGGTGCATCGGAATCTAATACTGGTCTCCCAGGGGCCGCTCAAATCATAAACTCATAGAAGATTCACTCTTCTTGTACTTAAGTCGGCATTGTGCCTTTTGTATTCAAATCCGATGCGATTTCTATGTTTCATCGTCAATGTGAAGGTCCAAGGGATACAGTAAACCTGCACTGGTGCATCGGAATCTAATACTGGTCTCCCAGCAGCCGCTCAAACCACAAACTCTGAGAGGATTCACTCTACCTATACTTAAGTCGGCATTGTGCCTTTTGTATTCAATTCCGATGCGATTTCTATGTTTCATCGTCAGTGTGAAGGTCCAAGGGATACAGTAAACCTGCACTGGTGCATCGGAATCTAATACTATTCTCCCAGGAGCCGCTCAAACCACAAACTCTTAGAAGATTCACTCTTCTTGTACTTAAGTCGGCATTGTGCATTTTGTATTCAATTCCGATGTGATTTCTATGTTTCATCGTCAATGTGAAGGTCCAAGGGATACAGTAAACCTGCACTGGTGCATCGGAATCTAATACTGGTCTCCCAGGAGCCGCCCAACCCACAAACTCTTAGAAGATTCACTCTTCTTGTAATTAAGTCGGCATTGTGCATTTGTATTCAATTCCGATGCGATTTCTTCGCTTCATCGTCAATGTGAAGGTCCAAGGGATACAGTAAACCAGCACTGGTGCATCGGAATCTAATACTGGTCTCCCAGGAGACGCTCCAACTACAAACTCTTAGAAGACTCACTCTTCTTGTACTTAAGTCGGCATTGTGCCTTTTGTATTCAATTCCGATGCGATTTCTATGATTCATCGTCAATGTGAAGGTCCAAGGGATACAGTAAACCTGCACTGGTGCATCGGAATCTAATACTGGTCTCCCAGGAGCCGCTCAAACCACAAACTCTTAGAAGATTCACTCTTCCTATACTTAAGTTTGCATTGAGCCTTTTGTATTCAATTCCGATGCGATTTCTATGTATCATCGTCAATGTGAAGGTCCAAGGGATACAGTGAACCTGCACTGGTGCATCTGAACCTAATACTGGTCTCCCAGGAGCCGCTCAAACCACAAACTCTTACAAGATTCAATCTTATTGTACTTAAGTCGGCATTGTGCATTTGTATTCAATTCCGATCCGATTTCTATGTTTCATCGTGAATGTGAAGGCCAAGGGATACAGTTAACCTGCACTGGTGCATCGGAATCTGTTACTGGTCTCCCATTAACCGCTCAAACCTCAAACTCTTAGAAGATTCACCCTTCTTGTAGTTAAATCGGCATTGTGCCTTTTGTATTCTATTCAGGATGAGTTTTCTATGCTTCTTCGTAAATGTGAAGGTGCGAGGGATACAGTAAACCTGCACTGGTGCATCGGAATCTAATACTGGTCTCCCAGGAGCCGCTCAATCCACAAACTGTTAGAAGATTCACTCTTCCTATACTTATGTCGGCAATGTGCCTTTTGTATTCAATTCCGATGCGATTTCTATGTTTCATCGCCAATGTGAATGTGCGAGTCATACAGTAAACCTGCACTGGTGCATCGGAATCTAATACTGGTCTCCCAGGAGCCGCTCAAACCACAAACTCATAGAAGATTCACTCTTCTTGTACTTAAGTCGGCATTGTGCCTTTTGTATTCAATTCCGATGCGATTTCTATGTTTCATCGTCAATGTGAAGGTCCAAGGGATACAGTAAACCTGCACTGGTGCATCGGAATCTAATACTGGTCTCCCAGGAGCCGCTCAAACCACAAACTCTGAGAGGATTCACTCTACCTATACTTAACTCGGCATTGTGCCTTTTGTATTCAATTCCGATGCGATTTCTATGTTTCATCGTCAGTGTGAAGGTCCAAGGGATACAGTAAACCTGCACTGGTGCTTCGGAATCTAATACTATTCCCCCAGGAGCCGCTCAAACCACAAACTCTTAGAAGATTCACCCTTCTTGTACTTATGTCGGCATTGTGCCTTTTGTATTCAATTCCGATGCGATTTCTATGCTTCATCGTCAATGTGAAGATCCAAGGGATACAGTAAACCTGCACTGGTGCATCGGAATCTAATACTGGTCTCCCAGGAGCCGCTCAAACCACAAACTCTGAGAGGATTCACTCTACCTATACTTAAGTCGGCATTGTGCCTTTTGTATTCAATTCCGATGCGATTTCTATGTTTCATCGTCAGTGTGAAGGTCCTAGGGATACAGTAAACCTGCACTGGTGCATCGGAATCTAATACTATTCTCCCAGGAGCCGCTCAAACCACAAACTCTTAGAAGATTCACTCTTCTTGTACTTAAGGCGGCATTGTGCATTTTGTAATCAATTCCGATGTGATTTCTATGTTTCATCGTCAATGTGAAGGTCCAAGGGATACAGTAAACCTGCACTGGTGCATCGGAATCTAATACTGGTCTCCCAGGAGCCGCTCAAACCACAAACTCTTAGAAGATTCACTCTTCTTGTAATTAAGTCGGCATTGTGCCTTTTGTATTCAATTCCGATGCGATTTCTTTGCTTCATCGTCAATGTGAAGGTCCAAGGGATACAGTAAACCTGCACTGGTGCATCGGAATCTAATACTGGTCTCCCTGGAGACGCTCAAACCATAAACTCTTAGAAGACTCACTCTTCTTGTACTTAAGTCGGCATTGTGCCTTTTGTATTCAATTCCGATGCGATTTCTATGATTCATCGTCAATGTGAAGGTCCAAGGGATACAGTAAACCTGCACTGGTGCATCGGAATCTAATACTAGTCTCCCAGGAGCCGCTCAAACCACAAACTCTTAGAAGATTCACTCTTCCTATACTTAAGTTTGCATTGAGCCTTTTGTATTCAATTCCGATGCGATTTCTATGTATCATCGTCAATGTGAAGGTCCAAGGGATACAGTAAACCTGCACTGGTGCATCGGAATCTAATACTGGTCTCCCAGGAGCCGCTCAAACCACAAACACTTAGAAGATTCACTCTTCTTGTACTTAAGTCGGCATTGTGCATTTGTATTCAATTCCGATGCGATTTCTATGTTTCATCGCCAATGTGAATGTGCGAGTGATACAGTAAACCTGCACTGGTGCATCGGAATCTAATACTGGTCTCCCTGGAGACGCTCAAACCATAAACTCTTAGAAGACTCACTCTTCTTGTACTTAAGTCGGCATTGTGCCTTTTGTATTCAATTCCGATGCGATTTCTATGATTCATCGTCAATGTGAAGGTCCAAGGGATACAGTAAACCTGCACTGGTGCATCGGAATCTAATACTGGTCTCCCTGGAGACGCTCAAACCATAAACTCTTAGAAGACTCACTCTTCTTGTACTTAAGTCGGCATTGTGCCTTTTGTATTCAATTCCGATGCGATTTCTATGATTCATCGTCAATGTGAAGGTCCAAGGGATACAGTAAACCTGCACTGGTGCATCGGAATCTAATACTAGTCTCCCAGGAGCCGCTCAAACCACAAACTCTTAGAAGATTCACTCTTCCTATACTTAAGTTTGCATTGAGCCTTTTGTATTCAATTCCGATGCGATTTCTATGTATCATCGTCAATGTGAAGGTCCAAGGGATACAGTAAACCTGCACTGGTGCATCGGAATCTAATACTGGTCTCCCAGGAGCCGCTCAAACCACAAACACTTAGAAGATTCACTCTTCTTGTACTTAAGTCGGCATTGTGCATTTTGTATTCAATTCCGATGCGATTTCTTTGCTTCATCGTCAATGTGAAGGTCCAAGGGAATACAGTAAACCTGCACTGGTGCATCGGAGTCTAATACTGGTCTCCCAGGAGACGCTCAAACCACAAACTCTTAGAAGACTCACTCTTCTTGTACTTAAGTCGGCATTGTGCCTTTTGTATTCAATTCCGATGCGATTTCTATGATTCATCGTCAATGTGAAGGTCCAAGGGATACAGTAAACCTGCACTGGTGCATCGGAATCTAATACTGGTCTCCCAGGAGCCGCTCAAACCACAAAGTCTTAGAAGATTCACACTTCTTCTACTTAAGTCTGCATTGTGGCTTTCGTAATCATTTCCGATGCGATTTCTATATTTCATCGTCAATGTAAAGGTCCAAGGGATACAGTAAACCTGCACTGGTGCATCGGAATCTAATACTGGTCTCCCAGGAGCCGCTCAAACCATACACTCTTAGAAGATTCACTCTTCTTGTAATTAAGACGGCATTGTGCCTTTTGTATTCAATTCCGATGCGATTTCTATGTTTCATCGTCAATGTGAAGGTCCAAGGGATACAGTAGACCTGCACTGGTGCATCGGAATCTAATACTGGTCTCCCAGGAGCCGCTCAAACCACAAACTCTTAGAAGATTCACACTTCTAGTACTTAAGTCGGCATTGTGCATTTCGTTTTCAATTCCGATGCGATTTCTATGTTTCATCGTCAATGTGAAGGTCCAAGGGATACAGTAAACCTGCACTGGTGCATCGGAATCTAATACTGGTCTCCCAGGAGCCGCTCAAACCACAAACTCCTAGAAGATTCACTCTTATTGTACTTAAGTCGGCATTGTGCATTTTGTATTCAATTCCGATGCTATTTCTATGTTTCATCGTCAATGTGAAGATCCACGGGATACAGTAAACCTGCACTGGTGCATCGGAATCTAATACTGGTCTCCCAGGAGCCGCTCAAACCACAAACTCTTAGAAGATTCACTCTTCTTGTAATTAAGTCGGCATTGTGCCTTTTGCATTCAATTCCGATGCGATTTCTATGTTTCATCGTCAATATGAAGGTCCAAGGGATACAGTAAACTTGCACTGGTGCATCGGAATCTAATACTGGTCTCCCAGGAGCCGCTCAAACCACAAACTCTTAGAAGATTCACTCTTCTTGTACTTAAGTCGGCATTGTGCCTTTTGTAATCAATTCCGATGCGATTTCTATGTTTCATCGCCAATGTGAAGGTGCGAGGGATACAGTAAACCTGCACTGGTGCATCGGAATTTAATACTGGTCTCCCAGGAGCCGCTCAAACCACAAACTCATAGAAGATTCACTCTCCTTGTAATTAAGTCGGCATTGTGCATTTGTATTCAATTCCGATGCGATTTCTATGTTTCATCGTGAATGTGAAGGTCCAAGGGATACAGTAAACCTGCACTGGTGCCTCGGAATCTATTACTGGTCTCCCATTAACCGCTCAAACCTCAAACACATAGAAGATTCACTCTTCTTGTAGTTAAGTCGGCATTGTGCCTTTTGTATTCTATTCAGGATGCGTTTTCTATGCTTCTTCGAAAATGTGAAGGTGCGAGGGATACAGTAAACCTGCACTGGTGCATCGGAATCTAATACTGGTCTCCCAGGAGCCGCTCAAATCATAAACTCAAAGAAGATTCACTCTTCTTGTACTTAAGTCGGCATTGTGCCTTTTGTATTCAATTCCGATGCGATTTCTATGTTTCATCGTCAATGTGAAGGTCCAAGGGATACAGTAAACCTGCACTGGTGCATCGGAATCTAATACTGGTCTCCCAGGAGCCGCTCAAATCACAAACTCTGAGAGGATTCACTCTACCTATACTTAAGTCGGCATTGTGCCTTTTGTATTCAATTCCGATGCGATTTCTATGTTTCATCGTCAGTGTGAAGGTCCAAGGGATACAGTAAACCTGCACTGGTGCATCGGAATCTAATACTATTCTCCCAGGAGCCGCTCAAACCACAAACTCTTAGAAGATTCACTCTTCTTGTACTTAAGTCGGCATTGTGCATTTTGTATTCAATTCCGATGTGATTTCTATGTTTCATCGTCAATGTGAAGGTCCAAGGGATACAGTAAACCTGCACTGGTGCATCGGAATCTAATACTGGTCTCCCAGGAGCCGCTCAAACCACAAACTCTTAGAAGATTTACTCTTCTTGTAATTAAGTCGGCATTGTGCCTTTTGTATTCAATTCCGATGCGATTTCTTTGCTTCATCGTCAATGTGAAGGTCCAAGGGATACAGTAAACCTGCACTGGTGCATCGGAATCTAATACTGGTCTCCCAGGAGACGCTCAAACCACAAACTCTTAGAAGACTCACTCTTCTTGTCCTTAAGTCGGCATTGTGCCTTTTGTATTCAATTCCGATGCGATTTCTATGATTCATCGTCAATGTGAAGGTCCAAGGGATACAGTAAACCTGCACTGGTGCATCGGAATCTAATACTGGTCTCCCAGGAGCCGCTCAAACCATACACTCTTAGAAGATTCACTCTTCTTGTAATTAAGACGGCATTGTGCCTTTTGTATTCAATTCCGATGCGATTTCTATGTTTCATCGTCAATGTGAAGGTCCAAGGGATACAGTAGACCTGCACTGGTGCATCGGAATCTAATACTGGTCTCCCAGGAGCCGCTCAAACCACAAACTCTTAGAAGATTCACACTTCTAGTACTTAAGTCGGCATTGTGCATTTCGTTTTCAATTCCGATGCGATTTCTATGTTTCATCGTCAATGTGAAGGTCCAAGGGATACAGTAAACCTGCACTGGTGCATCGGAATCTAATACTGGTCTCCCAGGAGCCGCTCAAACCACAAACTCCTAGAAGATTCACTCTTATTGTACTTAAGTCGGCATTGTGCATTTTGTATTCAATTCCGATGCTATTTCTATGTTTCATCGTCAATGTGAAGATCCACGGGATACAGTAAACCTGCACTGGTGCATCGGAATCTAATACTGGTCTCCCAGGAGCCGCTCAAACCACAAACTCTTAGAAGATTCACTCTTCTTGTAATTAAGTCGGCATTGTGCCTTTTGCATTCAATTCCGATGCGATTTCTATGTTTCATCGTCAATATGAAGGTCCAAGGGATACAGTAAACTTGCACTGGTGCATCGGAATCTAATACTGGTCTCCCAGGAGCCGCTCAAACCACAAACTCTTAGAAGATTCACTCTTCTTGTACTTAAGTCGGCATTGTGCCTTTTGTAATCAATTCCGATGCGATTTCTATGTTTCATCGCCAATGTGAAGGTGCGAGGGATACAGTAAACCTGCACTGGTGCATCGGAATTTAATACTGGTCTCCCAGGAGCCGCTCAAACCACAAACTCATAGAAGATTCACTCTTCTTGTAATTAAGTCGGCATTGTGCATTTGTATTCAATTCCGATGCGATTTCTATGTTTCATCGTGAATGTGAAGGTCCAAGGGATACAGTAAACCTGCACTGGTGCCTCGGAATCTATTACTGGTCTCCCATTAACCGCTCAAACCTCAAACACATAGAAGATTCACTCTTCTTGTAGTTAAGTCGGCATTGTGCCTTTTGTATTCTATTCAGGATGCGTTTTCTATGCTTCTTCGAAAATGTGAAGGTGCGAGGGATACAGTAAACCTGCACTGGTGCATCGGAATCTAATACTGGTCTCCCAGGAGCCGCTCAAATCATAAACTCAAAGAAGATTCACTCTTCTTGTACTTAAGTCGGCATTGTGCCTTTTGTATTCAATTCCGATGCGATTTCTATGTTTCATCGTCAATGTGAAGGTCCAAGGGATACAGTAAACCTGCACTGGTGCATCGGAATCTAATACTGGTCTCCCAGGAGCCGCTCAAATCACAAACTCTGAGAGGATTCACTCTACCTATACTTAAGTCGGCATTGTGCCTTTTGTATTCAATTCCGATGCGATTTCTATGTTTCATCGTCAGTGTGAAGGTCCAAGGGATACAGTAAACCTGCACTGGTGCATCGGAATCTAATACTATTCTCCCAGGAGCCGCTCAAACCACAAACTCTTAGAAGATTCACTCTTCTTGTACTTAAGTCGGCATTGTGCATTTTGTATTCAATTCCGATGTGATTTCTATGTTTCATCGTCAATGTGAAGGTCCAAGGGATACAGTAAACCTGCACTGGTGCATCGGAATCTAATACTGGTCTCCCAGGAGCCGCTCAAACCACAAACTCTTAGAAGATTTACTCTTCTTGTAATTAAGTCGGCATTGTGCCTTTTGTATTCAATTCCGATGCGATTTCTTTGCTTCATCGTCAATGTGAAGGTCCAAGGGATACAGTAAACCTGCACTGGTGCATCGGAATCTAATACTGGTCTCCCAGGAGACGCTCAAACCACAAACTCTTAGAAGACTCACTCTTCTTGTCCTTAAGTCGGCATTGTGCCTTTTGTATTCAATTCCGATGCGATTTCTATGATTCATCGTCAATGTGAAGGTCCAAGGGATACAGTAAACCTGCACTGGTGCATCGGAATCTAATACTGGTCTCCCAGGAGCCGCTCAAACCACAAACTCTTAGAAGATTCACTCTTCCTATACTTAAGTTTGCATTGAGCCTTTTGTATTCAATTCCGATGCGATTTCTATGTATCATCGTCAATGTGAAGGTCCAAGGGATACAGTGAACCTGCACTGGTGCATCTGAACCTAATACTGGTCTCCCAGGAGCCGCTCAGACCCCAAACTCTTACAAGATTCAATCATATTGTACTTAAGACGGCATTATGCATTTTGTATTCAGTTCCGATGCGATTTCTAAGTTTCATCGTCAATGTGAAGATCCAAGGGATACAGTAAACCTGCACTGGTGCATCGGAATCTAATACTGGTCTCCCAGGAGCCGCTCAAACCACAAACTCTTAGAAGATTCACTCTTCTTGTACTTAAGTCGGCATTGTGCATTTGTATTCAATTCCGATGCGATTTCTATGTTTCATCGTGAATGTGAAGGTCCAAGGGATACAGTAAACCTGCACTGGTGCATCGGAATCTGTTACTGGTCTCCCATTAACCGCTCAAACCTCAAACTCTTAGAAGATTCACTCTTCTTGTAGTTATGTCGGCATTGTGCCTTTTGTATTCTATTCAGGATGCGTTTTCTATGCTTCTTCGTAAATGTGAAGGTGCGAGGGATACAGTAAACCTTCACTGGTGCATCGGAATCTAATACTGGTCTCCCAGGAGCCGCTCAATCCACAAACTGTTAGAAGATTCACTCTTCCTATACTTATGTCGGCATTGTTCCTTTTGTATTCAATTCCGATGCGATTTCTATGTTTCATCGCCAATGTGAATGTGCGAGTGATACAGTAAACCTGCACTGGTGCATCGGAATCTAATACTGGTCTCCCAGGAGCCGCTCAAACCACAAACTCATAGAAGATTCACTCTTCTTGTACTTAAGTCAGCATTGTGCCTTTTGTATTCAATTCCGATGCGATTTCTATGTTTCATCGTCAATGTGAAGGTCCAAGGGATACAGTAAACCTGCACTGGTGCATCGGAATCTAATACTGGTCCCCCAGGAGACGCTCAAACCACAAACTCTGAGAGGATTCACTCTACCTATACTTAAGTCGAAATTGTGCATTTTGTATTCAATTCCAATGCGATTTCCATGTTTCATCGTGAATGTGAAGGTCCAAGGGATACAGTAAACCTGCACTGGTGCATCGGAATCTAATACTGGTCTCCCAGGAGCCGCTCAAACCACAAACTCTTAGAAGATTCACTCTTCTTGTAATTAAGTCGGCATTGTGCCTTTTGTATTCAATTCTGATGCGATTTCTTTGCTTCATCGTCAATGTGAAGGTCCAAGGGATACAGTAAACCTGCACTGGTGCATCGGAATCTAATACTGGTCTCCCAGGAGACGCTCAAACCACAAACTCTTAGAAGATTCACTCTTCTTGTACTTAAGTCGGCATTGTGCCTTTTGTAATCAATTCCGATGCGATTTCTATGTTTCATCGCCAATGTGAAGGTGCGAGGGATACAGTAAACCTGCACTGGTGCATCGGAATTTAATACTGGTCTCCCAGGAGCCGCTCAAACCACAAACTCATAGAAGATTCACTCTTCTTGTACTTAAGTCGGCATTGTGCATTTGTATTCAATTCCGATGCGATTTCTATGTTTCATCGTGAATGTGAAGGTCCAAGGGATACAGTAAACCTGCACTGGTGCATCGGAATCTGTTACTGGTCTCCCATTAACCGCTCAAACCTCAAACTCTTAGAAGATCCACTCTTCTTGTAGTTAAGTCGGCATTGTGCCTTTTGTATTCTATTCAGGATGCGTTTTCTATGCTTCTTCGAAAATGTGAAGGTGCGAGGGATACAGTAAACCTGCACTGGTGCATCGGAATCTAATACTGGTCTCCCAGGAGCCGCTCAAATCATAAACTCATAGAAGATTCACTCTTCTTGTACTTAAGTCGGCATTGTGCCTTTTGTATTCAATTCCGATGCGATTTCTATGTTTCATCGTCAATGTGAAGGTCCAAGGGATACAGTAAACCTGCACTGGTGCATCGGAATCTAATACTGGTCTCCCAGGAGCCGCTCAAATCACAAACTCTGAGAGGATTCACTCTACCTATACTTAAGTCGGCATTGTGCCTTTTGTATTCAATTCCGATGCGATTTCTATGTTTCATCGTCAATGTGAAGGTCCAAGGGATACAGTAAACCTGCACTGGTGCATCGGAATCTAATACTATTCTCCCAGGAGCCGCTCAAACCACAAACTCTTAGAAGATTCACTCTTCTTGTACTTAAGTCGGCATTGTGCCTTTTGTATTCTATTCCGATGCGATTTCTATGTTTCATCGTCAATGTGAAGGTCCAAGGGATACAGTAAACCTGCACTGGTGCATCGGAATCTAATACTGGTCTCCCAGGAGCCGCTCAAACCACAAACTCTTAGAAGATTTACTCTTCTTGTAATTAAGTCGGCATTGTGCCTTTTGTATTCAATTCCGATGCGATTTCTTTGCTTCATCGTCAATGTGAAGGTCCAAGGGATACAGTAAACCTGCACTGGTGCATCGGAATCTAATACTGGTCTCCCAGGAGACGCTCAAACCACAAACTCTTAGAAGACTCACTCTTCTTGTACTTAAGTCTTCATTGTGCCTTTTGTATTCAATTCCGATGCGATTTCTATGATTCATCGTCAATGTGAAGGTCCAAGGGATACAGTAAACCTGCACTGGTGCATCGGAATCTAATACTGGTCTCCCAGGAGCCGCTCAAACCACAAACTCTTAGAAGATTTACTCTTCTTCTACTTAAGTCTGCATTGTGGCTTTCGTAATCAATTCCGATGCGATTTCTATATTTCATCGTCAATGTAAAGGTCAAAGGGATACAGTAAACCTGCACTGGTGCATCGGAATCTAATACTGGTCTCCCAGGAGCCGCTCAAACCACAAACTCTTAGAAGATTCACTCTTCCTATACTTAAGTTGGCATTGAGCCTTTTGTATTCAATTCCGATGCGATTTCTATGTATCATCGTCAATGTGAAGGTCCAAGGGATACAGTAAACCTGCACTGGTGCATCTGAATCTAATACTGGTCTCCCAGGAGCCGCTCAAACCACAAACTCTTAGAAGATTCACTCTTATTGTACTTAAGTCGGCATTGTGCATTTTTTATTCAATTCCGATGCGATTTCTATGTTTCATCGTCAATGTGAAGATCCAAGGGATACAGTAAACCTGCACTGGTGCATCGGAATCTAATAATGGTCTCCCAGGAGCCGCTCAAAAAATACACTCTTAGAAGATTCACTCTTCTTGTAATTAAGACGGCATTGTGCCTTTTGTATTCAATTCCGATGCGATTTCTATGTTTCATCGTCAATGTGAAGGTCCAAGGGATACAGTAAACCTGCACTCGTGCATCGGAATTTAATACTGGTCTCCCAGGAGCCGCTCAAACCACAAACTCTTAGAAGATTCACACTTCTAGTACTTAAGTCGGCATTGTGCATTTCGTATTCAATTCCGATGCGATTTCTATGTTTCATCGTCAATGTGAAGGTCCATAGGGATACAGTAAACCTGCACTGGTGCATCGGAATCTAATACTGGTCTCCCAGGAGCCGCTCAAACCACAAACTCTTAGAACATTCACTCTTATTGTACGTAAGTCGGCATTGTGCATTTTGTATTCAATTCCGATGCGATTTCTATGTTTCATCGTCAATGTGAAGATCCAAGGGATACAGTAAACCTGCACTGGTGCATCGCAATCTAATACTGGTCTCCCAGGAGCCGCTCAAACCACAAACTCTTAGAAGATTCACTCTTCTTGTAATTAAGTCGGCATTGTGGCTTTCGTAATCATTTCCGATGCGATTTCTATATTTCATCGTCAATGTAAAGGTCCAAGGGATACAGTAAACCTGCACTGGTGCATCGGAATCTAATACTGGTCTCCCAGGAGCCGCTCAAACCACAAACTCTTAGAAGATTCACTCTTCCTATACTTAAGTTGACATTGAGCCTTTTGTATTCAATTCCGATGCGATTTCTATGAATCATCGTCAATGTGAAGGTCCAAGGGATACAGTAAACCTGCACTGGTGCATCTGAATCTAATACTGGTCTCCCAGGAGCCGCTCAAACCACAAACTCTTAGAAGATTCACTCTTATTGTACTTAAGTCGGCATTGTGCATTTTGTATTCAATTCCGATGCGATTTCTATGTTTCATCGTCAATGTGAAGATCCAAGGGATACAGTAAACCTGCACTGGTGCATCGGAATCTAATAATGGTCTCCCAGGAGCCGCTCAAACCATACACTCTTAGAAGATTCACTCTTCTTGTAATTAAGACGGCATTGTGCCTTTTGTATTCAATTCCGATGCGATTTCTATGTTTCATCGTCAATGTGAAGGTCCAAGGGATACAGTAAACCTGCACTGGTGCATCGGAATCTAATACTGGTCTCCCAGGAGCCGCTCAAACCACAAACTCTTAGAAGATTCACACTTCTAGTACTTAAGTCGGCATTGTGCATTTCGTATTCAATTCCGATGCGATTTCTATGTTTCATCGTCAATGTGAAGGTCCAAGGGATACAGTAAACCTGCACTGGTGCATCGGAATCTAATACTGGTCTCCCAGGAGCCGCTCAAACTACAAACTCCTAGAAGATTCACTCTTATTGTACTTAAGTCGGCATTGTGCATTTTGTATTCAATTCCGATGCTATTTCTATGTTTCATCGTCAATGTAAAGATCCACGGGATACAGTAAACCTGCACTGGTGCATCGGAATCTAATACTGGTCTCCCAGGAGCCGCTCAAACCACAAACTCTTAGAAGATTCACTCTTCTTGTAATTAAGTCGGCATTGTGCCTTTTGCATTCAATTCCGATGCGATTTCTATGTTTCATCGTCAATATGAAGGTCCAAGGGATACAGTAAACTTGCACTGGTGCATCGGAATCTAATACTGGTCTCCCAGGAGCCGCTCAAACCACAAACTCTTAGAAGATTCACTCTTCTTGTACTTAAGTCGGCATTGTGCCTTTTGTAATCAATTCCGATGCGATTTCTATGTTTCATCGCCAATGTGAAGGTCGAGGGATACAGTAAACCTGCACTGGTGCATCGGAATTTAATACTGGTCTCCCAGGAGCCGCTCAAACCACAAACTCATAGAAGATTCACTCTTCTTGTAATTAAGTCGGCATTGTGCATTTGCATTCAATTCCGATGCGATTTCTATGTTTCATCGTGAATGTGAAGGTCCAAGGGATACAGTAAACCTGCACTGGTGCATCGGAATCTATTACTGGTCTCCCATTAACCGCTCAAACCTCAAACACATAGAAGATTCACTCTTCTTGTAGTTAAGTCGGCATTGTGCCTTTTGTATTCTATTCAGGATGCGTTTTCTATGCTTCTTCGAAAATGTGAAGGTGCGAGGGATACAGTTAACCTGCACTGGTGCATCGGAATCTAATACTGGTCTCCCGGGAGCCGCTCAAATCATAAACTCATAGAAGATTCACTCTTCTTGTACTTAAGTCGGCATTGTGCCTTTTGTATTCAATTCCGATGCGATTTCTATGTTTCATCGTCAATGTGAAGGTCCAAGGGATACAGTAAACCTGCACTGGTGCATCGGAATCTAATACTGGTCTCCCAGGAGCCGCTCAAATCACAAACTCTGAGAGGATTCACTCTACCTATACTTAAGTCGGCATTGTGCCTTTTGTATTCAATTCCGATGCGATTTCTATGTTTCATCGTCAGTGTGAAGGTCCAAGGGATACAGTAAACCTGCACTGGTGCATCGGAATCTAATACTATTCTCCCAGGAGCCGCTCAAACCACAAACTCTTAGAAGATTCACTCTTCTTGTACTTAAGTCGGCATTGTGCCTTTTGTATTCAATTCCGATGTGATTTCTATGTTTCATCGTCAATGTGAAGGTCCAAGGGATACAGTAAACCTGCACTGGTGCATCGGAATCTAATACTGGTCTCCCAGGAGCCGCTCAAACCACAAACTCTTAGAAGATTCACTCTTCTTGTAATTAAGTCGGCATTGTGCCTTTTGCATTCAATTCCGATGCGATTTCTATGTTTCATCGTCAATATGAAGGTCCAAGGGATACAGTAAACTTGCACTGGTGCATCGGAATCTAATACTGGTCTCCCAGGAGCCGCTCAAACCACAAACTCTTAGAAGATTCACTCTTCTTGTACTTAAGTCGGCATTGTGCCTTTTGTAATCAATTCCGATGCGATTTCTATGTTTCATCGCCAATGTGAAGGTGCGAGGGATACAGTAAACCTGCACTGGTGCATCGGAATTTAATACTGGTCTCCCAGGAGCCGCTCAAACCACAAACTCATAGAAGATTCACTCTTCTTGTACTTAAGTCGGCATTGTGCATTTGTATTCAATTCCGATGCGATTTCTATGTTTCATCGTGAATGTGAAGGTCCAAGGGATACAGTAAACCTGCACTGGTGCATCGGAATCTGTTACTGGTCTCCCATTAACCGCTCAAACCTCAAACTCTTAGAAGATCCACTCTTCTTGTAGTTAAGTCGGCATTGTGCCTTTTGTATTCTATTCAGGATGCGTTTTCTATGCTTCTTCGAAAATGTGAAGGTGCGAGGGATACAGTAAACCTGCACTGGTGCATCGGAATCTAATACTGGTCTCCCAGGAGCCGCTCAAATCATAAACTCATAGAAGATTCACTCTTCTTGTACTTAAGTCGGCATTGTGCCTTTTGTATTCAATTCCGATGCGATTTCTATGTTTCATCGTCAATGTGAAGGTCCAAGGGATACAGTAAACCTGCACTGGTGCATCGGAATCTAATACTGGTCTCCCAGGAGCCGCTCAAATCACAAACTCTGAGAGGATTCACTCTACCTATACTTAAGTCGGCATTGTGCCTTTTGTATTCAATTCCGATGCGATTTCTATGTTTCATCGTCAATGTGAAGGTCCAAGGGATACAGTAAACCTGCACTGGTGCATCGGAATCTAATACTATTCTCCCAGGAGCCGCTCAAACCACAAACTCTTAGAAGATTCACTCTTCTTGTACTTAAGTCGGCATTGTGCCTTTTGTATTCAATTCCGATGCGATTTCTATGTTTCATCGTCAATGTGAAGGTCCAAGGGATACAGTAAACCTGCACTGGTGCATCGGAATCTAATACTGGTCTCCCAGGAGCCGCTCAAACCACAAACTCTTAGAAGATTTACTCTTCTTGTAATTAAGTCGGCATTGTGCCTTTTGTATTCAATTCCGATGCGATTTCTTTGCTTCATCGTCAATGTGAAGGTCCAAGGGATACAGTAAACCTGCACTGGTGCATCGGAATCTAATACTGGTCTCCCAGGAGCCGCTCAAACCACAAACTCTTAGAAGACTCATTCTTCTTGTCCTTAAGTCGGCATTGTGCCTTTTGTATTCAATTCCGATGCGATTTCTATGATTCATCGTCAATGTGAAGGTCCAAGGGATACAGTAAACCTGCACTGGTGCATCGGAATCTAATACTGGTCTCCCAGGAGCCGCTCAAACCACAAACTCTTAGAAGATTCACTCTTCCTATACTTAAGTTTGCATTGAGCCTTTTGTATTCAATTCCGATGCGATTTCTATGTATCATCGTCAATGTGAAGGTCCAAGGGATACAGTGAACCTGCACTGGTGCATCTGAACCTAATACTGGTCTCCCAGGAGCCGCTCAAACCCCAAACTCTTACAAGATTCAATCATATTGTACTTAAGACGGCATTATGCATTTTGTATTCAATTCCGATGCGATTTCTAAGTTTCATCGTCAATGTGAAGATCCAAGGGATACAGTAAACCTGCACTGGTGCATCGGAATCTAATACTGGTCTCCCAGGAGCCGCTCAAACCACAAACTCTTAGAAGATTCACTCTTCTTGTACTTAAGTCGGCATTGTGCATTTGTATTCAATTCCGATGCGATTTCTATGTTTCATCGTGAATGTGAAGGTCCAAGGGATACAGTAAACCTGCACTGGTGCATCGGAATCTGTTACTGGTCTCCCATTAACCGCTCAAACCTCAAACTCTTAGAAGATTCACTCTTCTTGTAGTTAAGTCGGCATTGTGCCTTTTGTATTCTATTCAGGATGCGTTTTCTATGCTTCTTCGTAAATGTGAAGGTGCGAGGGATACAGTAAACCTTCACTGGTGCATCGGAATCTAATACTGGTCTCCCAGGAGCCGCTCAATCCACAAACTGTTAGAAGATTCACTCTTCTTGTAATTAAGTCGGCATTGTGCCTTTTGTATTCAATTCCGATGCGATTTCTATGTTTCATCGTCAATGTGAAGGTCCAAGGGATACAGTAAACCTGCACTGGTGCATCGGAATCTAATACTGGTCTCCCAGGAGACGCTCAAACCACAAACTCTGAGAGGATTCACTCTACCTATACTTAAGTCGAAATTGTGCATTTTGTATTCAATTCCAATGCGATTTCCATGTTTCATCGTCAATGTGAAGGTCCAAGGGATACAGTAAACCTGCACTGGTGCATCGGAATCTAATACTGGTCTCCCAGGAGCCGCTCAAACCACAAACTCTTAGAAGATTCACTCTTCTTGTACTTAAGTCGGCATTGTGCATTTTGTATTCAATTCCGATGCGATTTCTATGTTTCATCGTCAATGTGAAGGTCCAAGGGATACAGTAAACCTGCACTCGTGCATCGGAATCTAATACTGGTCACCCAGGAGCCGCTCAAACCACAAACTCTTAGAAGATTCACACTTCTAGTACTTAAGTCGGCATTGTGCATTTCGTATTCAATTCCGATGCGATTTCTATGTTTCATCGTCAATGTGAAGGTCCATAGGGATACAGTAAACCTGCACTGGTGCATCGGAATCTAATACTGGTCTCCCAGGAGCCGCTCAAACCACAAACTCTTAGAACATTCACTCTTATTGTACGTAAGTCGGCATTGTGCATTTTGTATTCAATTCCGATGCGATTTCTATGTTTCATCGTCAATGTGAAGATCCAAGGGATACAGTAAACCTGCACTGGTGCATCGCAATCTAATACTGGTCTCCCAGGAGCCGCTCAAACCACAAACTCTTAGAAGACTCACTCTTCTTGTAATTAAGTCGGCATTGTGCCTTTTGCATTCAATTCCGATGCGATTTCTATGCTTCATCGTCAATATGAAGGTCCAAGGGATACAGTAAACCTGAACTGGTGCATTGGAATCTAATACTGGTCTCCCAGGAGCCGCTCAAACCACAAACTCTTAGAAGATTCACTCTTCTTCTACTTAAGTCTGCATTGTGCCTTTTGTATTCAATTCCGATGCGATTTCTATGTTTCATCGTCAATGTGAAGGTCCAAGGGATACAGTAAACCTGCACTGGTGCATCGGAATCTAATACTGGTCTCCCAGGAGCCGCTCAAACCACAAACTCTTAGAAGATTCACTCTTCTTGTAATTAAGTCGGCATTGTGCCTTTTGTATTCAATTCTGATGCGATATCTTTGCTTCATCGTCAATGTGAAGGTCCAAGGGATACAGTAAACCTGCACTGGTGCATCGGAATCTAATACTGGTCTCCCAGGAGCCGCTCAAACCACAAACTCTTAGAAGATTCACTCTTCTTGTAATTAAGTCGGCATTGTGCCTTTTGTATTCAATTCTGATGCGATTTCTTTGCTTCATCGTCAATGTGAAGGTCCAAGGGATACAGTAAACCTGCACTGGTGCATCGGAATCTAATACTGGTCTCCCAGGAGACGCTCAAACCACAAACTCTTAGAAGACTCACTCTTCTTGTACTTAAGTCTTCATTGTGCCTTTTGTATTCAATTCCGATGCGATTTCTATGATTCATCGTCAATGTGAAGGTCCAAGGGATACAGTAAACCTGCACTGGTGCATCGGAATCTAATACTGGTCTCCCAGGAGCCGCTCAAACCACAAACTCTTAGAAGATTTACTCTTCTTCTACTTAAGTCTGCATTGTGGCTTTCGTAATCAATTCCGATGCGATTTCTATATTTCATCGTCAATGTAAAGGTCAATGGGATACAGTAAACCTGCACTGGTGCATCGGAATCTAATACTGGTCTCCCAGGAGACGCTCAAACCACAAACTCTGAGAGGATTCACTCAACCTATACTTAAGTCGAAATTGTGCATTTTGTATTCAATTCCAATGCGATTTCCATGTTTCATCGTCAATGTGAAGGTCCAAGGGATACAGTAAACCTGCACTGGTGCATCGGAATCTAATACTGGTCTCCCAGGAGCCGCTCAAACCACAAACTCTTAGAAGATTCACTCTTCTTGTAATTAAGTCGGCATTGTGCCTTTTGTATTCAATTCTGATGCGATTTCTTTGCTTCATCGTCAATGTGAGGGTCCAAGGGATACAGTAAACCTGCACTGGTGCATCGGAATCTAATACTGGTCTCCCAGGAGACGCTCAAACCACAAACTCTTAGAAGACTCACTCTTCTTGTACTTAAGTCTTCATTGTGCCTTTTGTATTCAATTCCGATGCGATTTCTATGATTCATCGTCAATGTGAAGGTCCAAGGGATACAGTAAACCTGCACTGGTGCATCGGAATCTAATACTGGTCTCCCAGGAGCCGCTCAAACCACAAACTCTTAGAAGATTTACTCTTCTTCTACTTAAGTCTGCATTGTGGCTTTCGTAATCAATTCCGATGCGATTTCTATATTTCATCGTCAATGTAAAGGTCAATGGGATACAGTAAACCTGCACTGGTGCATCGGAATCTAATACTGGTCTCCCAGGAGCCGCTCAAACCACAAACTCTTAGAAGATTCACTCTTCCTATACTTAAGTTGGCATTGAGCCTTTTGTATTCAATTCCGATGCGATTTCTATGTATCATCGTCAATGTGAAGGTCCAAGGGATACAGTAAACCTGCACTGGTGCATCTGAATCTAATACTGGTCTCCCAGGAGCCGCTCAAACCACAAACTCTTAGAAGATTCACTCTTATTGTACTTAAGTCGGCATTGTGCATTTTTTATTCAATTCCGATGCGATTTCTATGTTTCATCGTCAATGTGAAGATCCAAGGGATACAGTAAACCTGCACTGGTGCATCGGAATCTAATAATGGTCTCCCAGGAGCCGCTCAAACCATACACTCTTAGAAGATTCACTCTTCTTGTAATTAAGACGGCATTGTGCCTTTTGTATTCAATTCCGATGCGATTTCTATGTTTCATCGTCAATGTGAAGGTCCAAGGGATACAGTAAACCTGCACTCGTGCATCGGAATCTAATACTGGTCTCCCAGGAGCCGCTCAAACCACAAACTCTTAGAAGATTCACACTTCTAGTACTTAAGTCGGCATTGTGCATTTCGTATTCAATTCCGATGCGATTTCTATGTTTCATCGTCAATGTGAAGGTCCATAGGGATACAGTAAAGCTGCACTGGTGCATCGGAATCTAATACTGGTCTCCCAGGAGCCGCTCAAACCACAAACTCTTAGAACATTCACTCTTATTGTACGTAAGTCGGCATTGTGCATTTTGTATTCAATTCCGATGCGATTTCTATGTTTCATCGTCAATGTGAAGATCCAAGGGATACAGTAAACCTGCACTGGTGCATCGCAATCTAATACTGGTCTCCCAGGAGCCGCTCAAACCACAAACTCTTAGAAGATTCACTCTTCTTGTAATTAAGTCGGCATTGTGCCTTTTGCATTCAATTCCGATGCGATTTCTATGCTTCATCGTCAATATGAAGGTCCAAGGGATACAGTAAACCTGAACTGGTGCATTGGAATCTAATACTGGTCTCCCAGGAGCCGCTCAAACCACAAACTCTTAGAAGATTCACTCTTCTTGTACTTAAGTCGGCATTGTGCCTTTTGTATTCAATTCCGATGCGATTTGTATGTTTCATCGTGAATGTGAAGGTCCAAGGGAAACAGTAAACCTGCACTGGTGCATCGGAATCTAATACTGGTGTCCCAGGAGCCGTTCAAACCACAAACTCTTAGGAGATTCACTCTTCTTGTAATTAAGTCGGCATTGTAGCTTTTGTATTCAATTCCGATGCGATTTCTATGCTTCTTCGTAAATGTGAAGGTCCAAGGGATACAGTAAACCTGCACCGGTGCATCGGAATCTAATACTGGTCTCCCAGGAGCCGCTCAAACCACAAACTCTTTGAAGATTCACTCTTCCTATACTTATGTCGGCATTGTGCCTTTTGTATTCAATTCCGGTGCGATTTCTATGTTTCATCGCCAATGTGAAGGTGCGAGGGATACAGTAAACCTGCACTGGTGCATCGGAATTTAATACTGGTTTCCCAGGAGCCGCTCAAACCACAAACTCATAGAAGATTCACTCTTCTTGTAATTAAGATGGCATTGTGCCTTTTGGATTCAATTCCGATGCGATTTCTATGTTTCATCGTCAATGTGAAGGTCCAAGGGATACAGTAAACCTGCACTGGTGCATCGCAATCTAATACTGGTCTCCCAGGAGCCGCTCAAACCACAAACTCTTAGAAGATTCACTCTTCTTGTACTTAAGTCGGCATTGTGCATTTGTATTCAATTCCGATGCGATTTCTATGTTTCATCGTGAATGTGAAGGTCCAAGGGATACAGTAAACCTGCACTGGTGCATCGGAATCTATTACTGGTCTCCCATTAACCGCTCAAACCTCAAACACATAGAAGATTCACTCTTCTTGTAATTAAGTCGGCATTGTGCCTTTTGTATTCAATTCCGATGCGATTTGTATGTTTCATCGTGAATGTGAAGGTCCAAGGGATACAGTAAACCTGCACTGGTGCATCGGAATCTAATACTGGTCTCCCAGGAGCCCCTCAAACCACAAACTCCTAGAAGATTCATTCTTCTTGTACTTAAGTCGGCATTGTGCCTTTTGTATTCAATTCCGATGCGATTTGTATGTTTCATCGTGAATGTGAAGGTCCAAGGGATACAGTAAACCTGCACTGGTGCATCGGAATCTAATACTGGTCTCCCAGGAGCCGTTCAAACCACAAACTCTTAGGAGATTCACTCTTCTTGTACTTAAGTCGGCATTGTGCGTTTTGTATTCAATTCCGATGCGATTTCTATGCTTCTTCGTAAATGTGAAGGTCCAAGGGATACAGTAAACCTGCACCGGTGCATCGGAATCTAATACTGGTCTCCCAGGAGCCGCTCAAACCACAAACTCTTAGAAGATTCACTCTTCCTATACTTATGTCGCCATTGTGGCTTTTGTATTCAATTCCGGTGCGATTTCTATGTTTCATCGCCAATGTGAAGGTGCGAGGGATACAGTAAACCTGCACTGGTGCATCGGAATTTAATACTGGTCTCCCAGGAGCCGCTCAAACCACAAACTCATAGAAGATTCACTCTTCTTGTAATTAAGATGGCATTGTGCCTTTTGGATTCAATTCCGATGCGATTTCTATGTTTCATCGTCAATGTGAAGGTCCAAGGGATACAGTAAACCTGCACTGGTGCATCGGAATCTAATACTGGTCTCCCAGGAGCCGCTCAAACCACAAACTCTTAGAAGATTCACTCTTCTTGTACTTAAGTCGGCATTGTGCATTTGTATTCAATTCCGATGCGATTTCTATGTTTCATCGTGAATGTGAAGGCCCAAGGGATACAGTAAACCTGCACTGGTGCATCGGAATCTATTACTGGTCTCCCATTAACCGCTCAAACCTCAAACACATAGAAGATTCACTCTTCTTGTAATTAAGTCGGCATTGTGCCTTTTGTATTCAATTCCGATGCGATTTGTATGTTTCATCGTGAATGTGAAGGTCCAAGGGATACAGTAAACCTGCACTGGTGCATCGGAATCTAATACTGGTCTCCCAGGAGCCGCTCAAACCACAAACTCCTAGAAGATTCACTCTTCTTGTACTTAAGTCGGCATTGTGCATTTGTATTCAATTCCGATGCGATTTGTATGTTTCATCGTGAATGTGAAGGTCCAAGGGATACAGTAAACCTGCACTGGTGCATCGGAATCTAATACTGGTCTCCCAGGAGCCGTTCAAACCACAAACTCTTAGGAGATTCACTCTTCTTGTACTTAAGTCGGCATTGTGCCTTTTGTATTCAATTCCGATGCGATTTCTATGCTTCTTCGTAAATGTGAAGGTCCAAGGGATACAGTAAACCTGCACCGGTGCATCGGAATCTAATACTGGTCTCCCAGGAGCCGCTCAAACCACAAACTCTTAGAAGATTCACTCTTCCTATACTTATGTCGCCATTGTGGCTTTTGTATTCAATTCCGGTGCGATTTCTATGTTTCATCGCCAATGTGAAGGTGCGAGGGATACAGTAAACCTGCACTGGTGCATCGGAATTTAATACTGGTCTCCCAGGAGCCGCTCAAATCAGAAACTCATAGAAGATTCACTCTTCTTGTAATTAAGATGGCATTGTGCCTTTTGGATTCAATTCCGATGCGATTTCTATGTTTCATCGTCAATGTGAAGGTCCAAGGGATACAGTAAACCTGCACTGGTGCATCGGAATCTAATACTGGTCTCCCAGGAGCCCCTCAAACCACAAACTCTTAGAAGATTCACTCTTCTTGTACTTAAGTCGGCATTGTGCATTTGTATTCAATTCCGATGCGATTTCTATGTTTCATCGTGAATGTGAAGGTCCAAGGGATACAGTAAACCTGCACTGGTGCATCGGAATCTATTACTGGTCTCCCATTGACCGCTCAAACCTCAAACACATAGAAGAATCACTCTTCTTGTAGTTAAGTCGGCATTGTGCCTTTTGTATTCTATTCAGGATGCGGTTTCTATGCTTCTTCGAAAATGTGAAGGAGCGAGGGATACAGTAAACCTGCACTGGTGCATCGGAATCTAATACTGGTCTCCCAGGAGCCGCTCAAATCATAAACTCATAGAAGATTCACTCTTCTTGTACTTAAGTCGGCATTGTGCCTTTTGTATTCAATTCCGATGCGATTTCTATGTTTCATCGTCAATGTGAAGGTCCAAGGGATACAGTAAACCTGCACTGGTGCATCGGAATCTTATACTGGTCTCCCAGGAGCCGCTCAAACCACAAACTCTGAGAGGATTCACTCTACCTATACTTAAGTCGGCATTGTGCCTTTTGTATTCAATTCCGATGCGATTTCTATGTTTCATCGTCAGTGTGTAGGTCCAAGGGATACAGTAAACCTGCACTGGTGCATCGGAATCTAATACTATTCTCCCAGGAGCCGCTCAAACCACAAACTCTTAGAAGATTCACTCTTCTTGTACTTAAGTCGGCATTGTGCCTTTTGTATTCAATTCCGATGCGATTTCTATGTTTCATCGTCAATGTGAAGGTCCAAGGGATACAGTAAACCTGCACTGGTGCATCGGAATCTTATACTGGTCTCCCAGGAGACGCTCAAACCACAAACTCTTAGAAGACTCACTCTTCTTGTATTTAAGTCTGCATTGTGCCTTTTGCATTCAATTCCGATGCGATTTCTATGATTCATCGTCAATGTGAAGGTCGAAGGGATACAGTAAACCTGCACTGGTGCATCGGAATCTAATACTGGTCTCCCAGGAGCCGCTCAAACCACAAACTCTTAGAAGATTCACACTTCTTCTACTTAAGTCGGCATTGTGGCTTTCGTAATCAATTCCGATGCGATTTCTATATTTCATCGTCAATGTAAAGGTCCAAGGGATACAGTAAACCTGCACTGGTGCATCGGAATCTAATACTGGTCTCCCAGGAGCCGCTCAAACCACAAACTCTTAGAAGATTCACTCTTCCTATACTTAAGTTGGCATTGAGCCTTTTGTATTCAATTCCGATGCGATTTCTATGTATCATCGTCAATGTGAAGGACCAAGGGATACAGTAAACCTGCACTGGTGCATCTGAATCTAATACTGGTCTCCCAGGAGCCGCTCAAACCACAAACTCATAGAAGATTCACTCTTATTGTACTTAAGTCGGCATTGTGCATTTTGTATTCAATTCCGATGCGATTTCTATGTTTCATCGTCAATGTGAAGATCCAAGGGATACAGTAAACCTGCACTGGTGCATCGGAATCTAATAATGGTCTCCCAGGAGCCGCTCAAACCATACACTCTTAGAAGATTCACTCTTCGTGTAATTAAGACGGCATTGTGCCTTTTGTATTCAATTCCGATGCGATTTCTATGTTTCATCGTTAATGTGAAGGTCCAAGGGATACAGTAAACCTGCACTGGTGCATCGGAATCTAATACTGGTCTCCCAGGAGCCGCTCAAACCACAAACTCTTAGAAGATTCACACTTCTAGTACTTAAGTCGGCATTGTGCATTTCGTATTCAATTCCGATGCGATTTCTATGTTTCATCGTCAATGTGAAGGTCCAAGGGATACAGTAAACCTGCACTGGTGCATCGGAATCTAATACTGGTCTCCCAGGAGCCGCTCAATCCACAAACTCTTAGAAGATTCACTCTTAATGTACTTAAGTCGGCATTGTGCATTTTGTATTCAATTCCGATGCGATTTCTATGTTTCATCGTCAATGTGAAGGTCCAAGGGATACAGTAAACCTGCACTGGTGCATCGGAATCTATTACTGGTCTCCCATTGACCGCTCAAACCTCAAACACATAGAAGATTCACTCTTCTTGTAGTTAAGTCGGCATTGTGCCTTTTGTATTCTATTCAGGATGCGGTTTCTATGCTTCTTCGAAAATGTGAAGGTGCGAGGGATACAGTAAACCTGCACTGGTGCATCGGAATCTAATACTGGTCTCCCAGGAGCCGCTCAAATCATAAACTCATAGAAGATTCACTCTTCTTGTACTTAAGTCGGCATTGTGCCTTTTGTATTCAATTCCGATGCGATTTCTATGTTTCATCGTCAATGTGAAGGTCCAAGGGATACAGTAAACCTGCACTGGTGCATCGGAATCTTATACTGGTCTCCCAGGAGCCGCTCAAACCACAAACTCTGAGAGGATTCACTCTACCTATACTTAAGTCGGCATTGTGCCTTTTGTATTCAATTCCGATGCGATTTCTATGTTTCATCGTCAGTGTGTAGGTCCAAGGGATACAGTAAACCTGCACTGGTGCATCGGAATCTAATACTATTCTCCCAGGAGCCGCTCAAACCACAAACTCTTAGAAGATTCACTCTTCTTGTACTTAAGTCGGCATTGTGCATTTTGTATTCAATTCCGATGTGATTTCATTGTTTCATCGTCAATGTGAAGGTCCAAGGGATACAGTAAACCTGCACTGGTGCATCGGAATCTAATACTGGTCTCCCAGGAGCCGCTCAAACCACAAACTCTTAGAAGATTCGCTCTTCTTGTAATTAAGTCGGCATTGTGCCTTTTGTATTCAAGTCCGATGCGATTTCTTTGCTTCATCGTCAATGTGAAGGTCCAAGGGATACAGTTAACCTGCACTGGTGCATCGGAATCTAATACTGGTCTCCCAGGAGACGCTCAAACCACAAACTCTTAGAAGACTCACTCTTCTTGTACTTAAGTCGGCATTGTGCCTTTTGCATTCAATTCCGATGCGATTTCTATGATTCATCGTCAATGTGAAGGTCCAAGGGATACAGTAAACCTGCACTGGTGCATCGGAATCTAATACTGGTCTCCCAGGAGCCGCTCAAACCACAAACTCTTAGAAGATTCACACTTCTTCTACTTAAGTCGGCATTGTGGCTTTCGTAATCAATTCCGATGCGATTTCTATATTTCATCGTCAATGTAAAGGTCCAAGGGATACAGTAAACCTGCACTGGTGCATCGGAATCTAATACTGGTCTCCCAGGAGCCGCTCAAACCAAAAACTCTTAGAAGATTCACTCTTCCTATACTTAAGTTGGCATTGAGCCTTTTGTATTCAATTCCGATGCGATTTCTATGTATCATCGTCAATGTGAAGGACCAAGGGATACAGTAAACCTGCACTGGTGCATCTGAATCTAATACTGGTCTCCCAGGAGCCGCTCAAACCACAAACTCATAGAAGATTCACTCTTATTGTACTTAAGTCGGCATTGTGCATTTTGTATTCAATTCCGATGCGATTTCTATGTTTCATCGTCAATGTGAAGATCCAAGGGATACAGTAAACCTGCACTGGTGCATCGGAATCTAATAATGGTCTCCCAGGAGCCGCTCAAACCATACACTCTTAGAAGATTCACTCTTCGTGTAATTAAGACGGCATTGTGCCTTTTGTATTCAATTCCGATGCGATTTCTATGTTTCATCGTTAATGTGAAGGTCCAAGGGATACAGTAAACCTGCACTGGTGCATCGGAATCTAATACTGGTCTCCCAGGAGCCGCTCAAACCACAAACTCTTAGAAGATTCACACTTCTAGTACTTAAGTCGGCATTGTGCATTTCGTATTCAATTCCGATGCGATTTCTATGTTTCATCGTCAATGTGAAGGTCCAAGGGATACAGTAAACCTGCACTGGTGCATCGGAATCTAATACTGGTCTCCCAGGAGCCGCTCAATCCACAAACTCTTAGAAGATTCACTCTTAATGTACTTAAGTCGGCATTGTGCATTTTGTATTCAATTCCGATGCGATTTCTATGTTTCATCGTCAATGTGAAGATCCAAGGGATACAGTAAACCTGCACTGGTGCATCGCAATCTAATACTGGTCTCCCAGGAGACGCTCAAACCACAAACTCTTAGAAGATTCACTCTTCTTGTAATTAAGACGGCATTGTGCCTTTTGCATTCAATTCCGATGCGATTTCTATGTTTCATCGTCAATATGAAGGTCCAAGGGATACAGTAAACCTGCACTGGTGCATCGGAATCTAATACTGGTCTCCCAGGAGCCGTTCAAACCACAAACTCTTAGGAGATTCACTCTTCTTGTACTTAAGTCGGCATTGTACCTTTTGTATTCAATTCCGATGCGATTTCTATGCTTCTTCGTAAATGTGAAGGTCCAAGGGTACAGTAAACCTGCACCGGTGCATCGGAATCTAATACTGCTCTCCCAGGAGCCGCTCAAACCACAAACTCTTAGAAGATTCACTCTTCCTATACTTATGTCTGCATTGTGCCTTTTGTATTCAATTCCGATGCGATTTCTATGTTTCATCGCCAATGTGAAGGTGCGAGGGATACAGTAAACCTACACTGGTGCATCGGAATTTAGTACTGGTCTCCCAGGAGCCGCTCAAACCACAAACTCATAGAAGATTCACTCTTCTTGTAATTAAGTTGGCATTGTGCCTTTTGGATTCAAGTCCGATGCGATTTCTATGTTTCATCGTCAATGTGAAGGTCCAAGGGATACAGTAAACCTGCACTGGTGCATCGGAATCTAATACTGATCTCCCAGGAGCCGCTCAAACCACAAACTCTTAGAAGATTCACTCTTCTTGTACTTAAGTCGGCATTGTGCATTTGTATTCAATTCCGATGCGATTTCTATGTTTCATCGTGAATGTGAAGGTCCAAGGGATACAGTAAACCTGCACTGGTGCATCGGAATCTATTACTGGTCTCCCATTAACCGCTCAAACCTCAAACACATAGAAGATTCACTCTTCTTGTAGTTAAGTCGGCATTGTGCCTTTTGTATTCTATTCAGGATGCGGTTTCTATGCTTCTTCGAAAATGTGAAGGTGCGAGGGATACAGTAAACCTGCACTGGTGCATCGGAATCTAATACTGGTCTCCCAGGAGCCGCTCAAATCATAAACTCATAGAAGATTCACTCTTCTTGTACTTAAGTCGGCATTGAGCCTTTTGTATTCAATTCCGATGCGATTTCTATGTTTCATCGTCAATGTGAAGGTCCAAGGGATACAGTAAACCTGCACTGGTGCATCGGAATCTAATACTGGTCTCCCAGGAGCCGCTCAAACCACAAACTCTGAGAAGATTCACTCTACCTATACTTAAGTCGGCATTGTGCCTTTTGTATTCAATTCCGATGTGATTTCTATGTTTCATCGTCAGTGTGTAGGTCCAAGGGATAATGTAAACCTGCACTGGTGCATCGGAATCTAATACTATTCTCCCAGGAGCCGCTCAAACCACAAACTCTTAGAAGATTCACTCTTCTTGTACATAAGTCGGCATTGTGCATTTTGTATTCAATTCCGATGTGATTTCTATGTTTCATCGTCAATGTGAAGGTCCAGGGGATACAGTAAACCTGCACTGGTGCATCGGAATCTAATACTGGTCTCCCAGGAGCCGCTCAAACCACAAACTCTTAGAAGATTCACTCTTCTTGTAATTAAGTCGGCATTGTGCCTTTTGTATTCAATTCCGATGCGATTTCTTTGCTTCATCGTCAATGTGAAGGTCCAAGGGATACAGTAAACCTGCACTGGTGCATCGGAATCTAATTCTGGTCTCCCAGGAGACGCTCAAACCACAAACTCTTAGAAGACTCACTCTTCTTGTACTTAAGTCGGCATTGTGCTTTTTGTATTCAATTCCGATGCGATTTCTATGATTCATCGTCAATGTGAAGGTCCAAGGGATACAGTAAACCTGCACTGGTGCATCGGAATCTAATACTGGTCTCCCAGGAGCCGCTCAAACCACAAACTCTTAGAAGATTCACACTTCTTCTACTTAAGTCGGCATTGTGGCTTTCGTAATCAATTCCGATGCGATTTCTATATTTCATCGTCAATGTAAAGGTCCAAGGGATACAGTAAACCTGCACTGGTGCATCGGAATCTAATACTGGTCTCCCAGGAGCCGCTCAAACCACAAACTCTTAGAAGATTCACTCTTCCTATACTTAAGTTGGCATTGAGCCTTTTGTATTCAATTCCGATGCGATTTCTATGTATCATCGTCAATGTGAAGGTCCAAGGGATACAGTAAACCTGCACTGGTGCATCTGAATCTAATACTGGTCTCCCAGGAGCCGCTCAAACCACAAACTCTTAGAAGATTCACTCTTATTGTACTTAAGTCGGCATTGTGCATTTTGTATTCAATTCCGATGCGATTTCTATGTTTCATCGTCAATGTGAAGATCCAAGGGATACAGTAAACCTGCAGTGGTGCATCGGAATCTAATAATGGTCTCCCAGGAGCCGCTCAAACCATACACTCTTAGAAGATTCACTCTTCCTGTAATTAAGACGGTATTGTGCCTTTTGTATTCAATTCCGATGCGATTTCTATGTTTCATCGTTAATGTGAAGGTCTAAGGGATACAGTAAACCTGCACTGGTGCATCGGAATCTAATACTGGTCTCCCAGGAGCCGCTCAAACCACAAACTCTTAGAAGATTCACACTTCTAGTACTTAAGTCGGCATTGTGCATTTCGTATTCGATTCCGATGCGATTTCTATGTTTCATCATCAATGTGAAGGTCCAAGGGATACAGTAAACCTGCACTGGTGCATCGGAATCTAATACTGGTCTCCCAGGAGCCGCTCAAACCACAAACTCTTAGAAGATTCACTCTTATTGTACTTAAGTCGGCATTGTGCATTTTGTATTCAATTCCGATGCGATTTCTATGTTTCATCGTCAATGTGAAGATCCAAGGGATACAGTAAACCTGCACTGGTGCATCGCAATCTAATACTGGTCTCCCAGGAGACGCTCAAACCACAAACTCTTAGAAGATTCACTCTTCTTGTAATTAAGTCGGCATTGTGCCTTTTGCATTCAATTCCGATGCGATTTCTATGTTTCATCGTCAATATGAAGGTCCAAGGGATACAGTAAACCTGCACTGGTGCATCGGAATCTAATACTGGTCTCCCAGGAGCCGCTCAAACCACAAACTCTTAGAAGATTCACTCTTCTTGTACTTAAGTCGGCATTGTGCCTTTTGTATTCAATTCCGATGCGATTTGTATGTTTCATCGTGAATGTGAAGGTCCAAGGGATACAGTAAACTTGCACTGGTGCATCGGAATCTAATACTGGTCTCCCAGGAGCCGTTCAAACCACAAACTCTTAGGAGATTCACTCTTCTTGTACTTAAGTCGGCATTGTGCATTTGTATTCAATTCCGATGCGATTTCTATGTTTCATCGTGAATGTGAAGGTCCAAGGGATACAGTAATCCTGCACTGGTGCATCGGAATCTATTACTGGTCTCCCATTAACCGCTCAAACCTCAAACACATAGAAGATTCACTCTTCTTGTAATTAAGTCGGCATTGTGCCTTTTGTATTCAATTCCGATGCGATTTGTATGTTTCATCGTGAATGTGAAGGTCCAAGGGATACAGTAAACCTGCACTGGTGCATCGGAATCTAATACTGGTCTCCCAGGAGCCGCTCAAACCACAAACTCCTAGAAGATTCACTCTTCTTGTACTTAAGTCGGCATTGTGCATTTGTATTCAATTCCGATGCGATTTGTATGTTTCATCGTGAATGTGAAGGTCCAAGGGATACAGTAAACCTGCACTGGTGCATCGGAATCTAATACTGGTCTCCCAGGAGCCGTTCAAACCACAAACTCTTAGGAGATTCACTCTTCTTGTACTTAAGTCGGCATTGTGCCTTTTGTATTCAATTCGGATGCGATTTCTATGCTTCTTCGTAAATGTGAAGGTCCAAGGGATACAGTAAACCTGCACCGGTGCATCGGAATCTAATACTGGTCTCCCAGGAGCCGCTCAAACCACAAACTCTTAGAAGATTCACTCTTCCTATACTTATGTCGCCATTGTGGCTTTTGTATTCAATTCCGGTGCGATTTCTATGTTTCATCGCCAATGTGAAGGTGCGAGGGATACAGTAAACCTGCACTGGTGCCTCGGAATTTAATACTGGTCTCCCAGGAGCCGCTCAAACCACAAACTCATAGAAGATTCACTCTTCTTGTAATTAAGATGGCATTGTGCCTTTTGGATTCAATTCCGATGCGATTTCTATGTTTCTTCGTCAATGTGAAGGTCCAAGGGATACAGTAAACCTGCACTGGTGCATCGGAATCTAATACTGGTCTCCCAGGAGCCCCTCAAACCACAAACTTTAGAAGATTCACTCTTCTTGTACTTAAGTCGGCATTGTGCATTTGTATTCAATTCCGATGCGATTTCTATGTTTCATCGTGAATGTGAAGGTCCAAGGGATACAGTAAACCTGCACTGGTGCATCGGAATCTATTACTGGTCTCCCATTAACCGCTCAAACCTCAAACACATAGAAGATTCACTCTTCTTGTAGTTAAGTCGGCATTGTGCCTTTTGTATTCTATTCAGGATGCGGTTTCTATGCTTCTTCGAAAATGTGAAGGTGCGAGTGATACAGTAAACCTGCACTGGTGCATCGGAATCTAATACTGGTCTCCCAGGAGCCGCTCAAATCATAAACTCATAGAAGATTCACTCTTCTTGTACTTAAGTCGGCATTGTGCCTTTTGTATTCAATTCCGATGCGATTTCTATGTTTCATCGTCAATGTGAAGGTCCAAGGGATACAGTAAACCTGCACTGTTGCATCGGAATCTTATACTGGTCTCCCAGGAGCCGCTCAAACCACAAACTCTGAGAGGATTCACTCTACCTATACTTAAGTCGGCATTGTGCCTTTTGTATTCAATTCCGATGCGATTTCTATGTTTCATCGTCAGTGTGTAGGTCCAAGGGATACAGTAAACCTGCACTGGTGCATCGGAATCTAATACTATTCTCCCAGGAGCCGCTCAAACCACAAACTGTTAGAAGATTCACTCTTCTTGTACTTAAGTCGGCATTGTGCATTTTGTATTCAATTCCGATGTGATTTCATTGTTTCATCGTCAATGTGAAGGTCCAAGGGATACAGTAAACCTGCACTGGTGCATCGGAATCTAATACTGGTCTCCCAGGAGCCGCTCAAACCACAAACTCTTAGAAGATTCGCTCTTCTTGTAATTAGGTCGGCATTGTGCCTTTTGTATTCAAGTCCGATGCGATTTCTTTGCTTCATCGTCAATGTGAAGGTCCAAGGGATACAGTTAACCTGTACTGGTGCATCGGAATCTAATACTGGTCTCCCAGGAGACGCTCAAACCACAAACTCTTAGAAGACTCACTCTTCTTGTACTTAAGTCGGCATTGTGCCTTTTGTATTCAATTCCGATGCGATTTCTATGATTCATCGTCAATGTGAAGGTCCAAGGGATACAGTAAACCTGCACTGGTGCATCGGAATCTAATACTGGTCTCCCAGGAGCCGCTCAAACCACAAACTCTTAGAAGATTCACACTTCTTCTACTTAAGTCGGCATTGTGGCTTTCGTAATCAATTCCGATGCGATTTCTATATTTCATCGTCAATGTAAAGGTCCAAGGGATACAGTAAACCTGCACTGGTGCATCGGAATCTAATACTGGTCTCCCAGGAGCCGCTCAAACCACAAACTCTTAGAAGATTCACTCTTCCTATACTTAAGTTGGCATTGAGCCTTTTGTATTCAATTCCGATGCGATTTCTATGTTTCATCGTCAATGTGAAGATCCAAGGGATACAGTAAACCTGCACTGGTGCATCGCAATCTAATACTGGTCTCCCAGGAGACGCTCAAACCACAAACTCTTAGAAGATTCACTCTTCTTGTAATTAAGACGGCATTGTGCCTTTTGCATTCAATTCCGATGCGATTTCTATGTTTCATCGTCAATATGAAGGTCCAAGGGATACAGTAAACCTGCACTGGTGCATCGGAATCTAATACTGGTCTCCCAGGAGCCGTTCAAACCACAAACTCTTAGGAGATTCACTCTTCTTGTACTTAAGTCGGCATTGTACCTTTTGTATTCAATTCCGATGCGATTTCTATGCTTCTTCGTAAATGTGAAGGTCCAAGGGTACAGTAAACCTGCACCGGTGCATCGGAATCTAATACTGCTCTCCCAGGAGCCGCTCAAACCACAAACTCATAGAAGATTCACTCTTCTTGTAATTAAGTTGGCATTGTGCCTTTTGGATTCAAGTCCGATGCGATTTCTATGTTTCATCGTCAATGTGAAGGTCCAAGGGATACAGTAAACCTGCACTGGTGCATCGGAATCTAATACTGATCTCCCAGGAGCCGCTCAAACCACAAACTCTTAGAAGATTCACTCTTCTTGTACTTAAGTCGGCATTGTGCATTTGTATTCAATTCCGATGCGATTTCTATGTTTCATCGTGAAAGTGAAGGTCCAAGGGATACAGTAAACCTGCACTGGTGCATCGGAATCTATTACTGGTCTCCCATTAACCGCTCAAACCTCAAACACATAGAAGGTTCACTCTTCTTGTAGTTAAGTCGGCATTTTGCCTTTTGTATTCTATTCAGGATGCGGTTTCTATGCTTCTTCGAAAATGTGAAGGTGCGAGGGATACAGTAAACCTGCACTGGTGCATCGGAATCTAATACTGGTCTCCCAGGAGCCGCTCAAATCATAAACTCATAGAAGATTCACTCTTCTTGTACTTAAGTCGGCATTGTGCCTTTTGTATTCAATTCCGATGCGATTTCTATGTTTCATCGTCAATGTGAAGGTCCAAGGGATACAGTAAACCTGCACTGGTGCATCGGAATCTAATACTGGTCGCCCAGGAGCCGCTCAAACCACAAACTCTGATAGGATTCACTCTACCTATACTTAAGTCGGCATTGTGCCTTTTGTATTCAATTCCGATGCGATTTCTATGTTTCATCGTCAGTGTGTAGGGCCAAGGGATACAGTAAACCTGCACTGGTGCATCGGAATCTAATACTATTCTCCCAGGAGCCGCTCAAACCACAAACTCTTAGAAGATTCACTCTTCTTGTACATAAGTCGGCATTGTGCATTTGTATTCAATTCCGATGCGATTTCTATGCTTCTTCGTAAATGTGAAGGTCCAAGGGATACAGTAAACCTGCACCGGTGCATCGGAATCTAATACTGGTCTCCCAGGAGCCGCTCAAACCACAAACTCTTAGAAGATTCACTCTTCCTATACTTATGTCGCCATTGTGGCTTTTGTATTCAATTCCGGTGCGATTTCTATGTTTCATCGCCAATGTGAAGGTGCGAGGGATACAGTAAACCTGCACTGGTGCATCGGAATTTAATACTGGTCTCCCAGGAGCCGCTCAAACCACAAACTCATAGAAGATTCACTCTTCTTGTAATTAAGATGGCATTGTGCCTTTTGGATTCAATTCCGATGCGATTTCTATGTTTCATCGTCAATGTGAAGGTCCAAGGGATACAGTAAACCTGCACTGGTGCATCGGAATCTAATACTGGTCTCCCAGGAGCCCCTCAAACCACAAACTCTTAGAAGATTCACTCTTCTTGTACTTAAGTCGGCATTGTGCATTTGTATTCAATTCCGATGCGATTTCTATGTTTCATCGTGAATGTGAAGGTCCAAGGGATACAGTAAACCTGCACTGGTGCATCGGAATCTATTACTGGTCTCCCATTAACCGCTCAAACCTCAAACACATAGAAGATTCACTCTTCTTGTAGTTAAGTCGGCATTGTGCCTTTTGTATTCTATTCAGGATGCGGTTTCTATGCTTCTTCGAAAATGTGAAGGTGCGAGGGATACAGTAAACCTGCACTGGTGCATCGGAATCTAATACTGGTCTCCCAGGAGCCGCTCAAATCATAAACTCATAGAAGATTCACTCTTCTTGTACTTAAGTCGGCATTGTGCCTTTTGTATTCAATTCCGATGCGATTTCTATGTTTCATCGTCAATGTGAAGGTCCAAGGGATACAGTAAACCTGCACTGGTGCATCGGAATCTTATACTGGTCTCCCAGGAGCCGCTCAAACCACAAACTCTGAGAGGATTCACTCTACCTATACTTAAGTCGGCATTGTGCCTTTTGTATTCATTCCGATGCGATTTCTATGTTTCATCGTCAGTGTGTAGGTCCAAGGGATACAGTAAACCTGCACTGGTGCATCGGAATCTAATACTATTCTCCCAGGAGCCGCTCAAACCACAAACTGTTAGAAGATTCACTCTTCTTGTACTTAAGTCGGCATTGTGCATTTTGTATTCAATTCCGATGTGATTTCATTGTTTCATCGTCAATGTGAAGGTCCAAGGGATACAGTAAACCTGCACTGGTGCATCGGAATCTAATACTGGTCTCCCAGGAGCCGCTCAAACCACAAACTCTTAGAAGATTCGCTCTTCTTGTAATTAAGTCGGCATTGTGCCTTTTGTATTCAAGTCCGATGCGATTTCTTTGCTTCATCGTCAATGTGAAGGTCCAAGGGATACAGTTAACCTGCACTGGTGCATCGGAATCTAATACTGGTCTCCCAGGAGACGCTCAAACCACAAACTCTTAGAAGACTCACTCTTCTTGTACTTAAGTCGGCATTGTGCCTTTTGTATTCAATTCCGATGCGATTTCTATGATTCATCGTCAATGTGAAGGTCCAAGGGATACAGTAAACCTGCACTGGTGCATCGGAATCTAATACTGGTCTCCCAGGAGCCGCTCAAACCACAAACTCTTAGAAGATTCACACTTCTTCTACTTAAGTCGGCATTGTGGCTTTCGTAATCAATTCCGATGCGATTTCTATATTTCATCGTCAATGTAAAGGTCCAAGGGATACAGTAAACCAGCACTGGTGCATCGGAATCTAATACTGGTCTCCCAGGAGCCGCTCAAACCACAAACTCTTAGAAGATTCACTCTTCCTATACTTAAGTTGGCATTGAGCCTTTTGTATTCAATTCCGATGCGATTTCTATGTATCATCGTCAATGTGAAGGACCAAGGGATACAGTAAACCTGCACTGGTGCATCTGAATCTAATACTGGTCTCCCAGGAGCCGCTCAAACCACAAACTCATAGAAGATTCACTCTTATGGTACTTAAGTCGGCATTGTGCATTTTGTATTCAATTCCGATGCGATTTCTATGTTTCATCGTCAATGTGAAGATCCAAGGGATACAGTAAACCTGCACTGGTGCATCGGAATCTAATAATGGTCTCCCAGGAGCCGCTCAAACCATACACTCTTAGAAGATTCACTCTTCGTGTATTTAAGACGGCATTGTGCCTTTTGTATTCAATTCCGATGCGATTTCTATGTTTCATCGTTAATGTGAAGGTCCAAGGGATACAGTAAACCTGCACTGGTGCATCGGAATCTAATACTGGTCTCCCAGGAGCCGCTCAAACCACAAACTCTTAGAAGATTCACACTTCTAGTACTTAAGTCGGCATTGTGCATTTCGTATTCAATTCCGATGCGATTTCTATGTTTCATCGTCAATGTGAAGGTCCAAGGGATACAGTAAACCTGCACTGGTGCATCGGAATCTAATACTGGTCTCCCAGGAGCCGCTCAATCCACAAACTCTTAGAAGATTCACTCTTAATGTACTTAAGTCGGCATGTGCATTTTGTATTCAATTCCGATGCGATTTCTATGTTTCATCGTCAATGTGAAGATCCAAGGGATACAGTAAACCTGCACTGGTGCATCGCAATCTAATACTGGTCTCCCAGGAGACGCTCAAACCACAAACTCTTTGAAGATTCACTCTTCTTGTAATTAAGACGGCATTGTGCCTTTTGCATTCAATTCCGATGCGATTTCTATGTTTCATCGTCAATATGAAGGTCCAAGGGATACAGTAAACCTGCACTGGTGCATCGGAATCTAATACTGGTCTCCCAGGAGCCGTTCAAACCACAAACTCTTAGGAGATTCACTCTTCTTGTACTTAAGTCGGCATTGTACCTTTTGTATTCAATTCCGATGCGATTTCTATGCTTCTTCGTAAATGTGAAGGTCCAAGGGTACAGTAAACCTGCACCGGTGCATCGGAATCTAATACTGCTCTCCCAGGAGCCGCTCAAACCACAAACTCTTAGAAGATTCACTCTTCCTATACCTATGTCTGCATTGTGCCTTTTGTATTCAATTCCGGTGCGATTTCTATGTGTCATCGCCAATGTGAAGGTGCGAGGGATACAGTAAACCTACACTGGTGCATCGGAATTTAGTACTGGTCTCCCAGGAGCCGCTCAAACCACAAACTCATAGAAGATTCACTCTTCTTGTAATTAAGTTGGCATTGTGCCTTTTGGTTTCAAGTCCGATGCGATGTCTATGTTTCATCGTCAATGTGAAGGTCCAAGGGATACAGTAAACCTGCACTGGTGCATCGGAATCTAATACTGATCTCCCAGGAGCCGCTCAAACCACAAACTCTTAGAAGATTCACTCTTCTTGTACTTAAGTCGGCATTGTGCATTTGTATTCAATTCCGATGCGATTTCTATGTTTCATCGTGAATGTGAAGGTCCAAGGGATACAGTAAACCTGCACTGGTGCATTGGAATCTAATACTGGTCTCCCATTAACCGCTCAAACCTCAAACACATAGAAGATTCACTCTTCTTGTAGTTAAGTCGGCATTGTGCCTTTTGTATTCTATTCAGGATGCGGTTTCTATGCTTCTTCGAAAATGTGAAGGTGCGAGGGATACAGTAAACCTGCACTGGTGCATCGGAATCTAATACTGGTCTCCCAGGAGCCGCTCAAATCATAAACTCATAGAAGATTCACTCTTCTTGTACTTAAGTCGGCATTGTGCCTTTTGTATTCAATTCCGATGCGATTTCTATGTTTCATCGTCAATGTGAAGGTCCAAGGGATACAGTAAACCTGCACTGGTGCATCGGAATCTAATACTGGTCTCCCAGGAGCCGCTCAAACCACAAACTCTGAGAGGATTCACTCTACCTATACTTAAGTCGGCATTGTGCCTTTTGTATTCAATTCCGATGCGATTTCTATGTTTCATCGTCAGTGTGTAGGTCCAAGGGATACAGTAAACCTGCACTGGTGCATCGGAATCTAATACTATTCTCCCAGGAGCCGCTCAAACCACAAACTCTTAGAAGATTCACTCTTCTTGTACATAAGTCGGCATTGTGCATTTTGTATTCAATTCCGATGTGATTTCTATGTTTCATCGTCAATGTGAAGGTCCAGGGGATACAGTAAACCTGCACTGGTGCATCGGAATCTAACACTGGTCTCCCAGGAGCCGCTCAAACCACAAAATCTTAGAAGATTCACTCTTCTTGTAATTAAGTCGGCATTGTGCCTTTTGTATTCAATTCCGATGCGATTTCTTTGCTTCATCGTCAATGTGAAGGTCCAAGGGATACAGTAAACCTGCACTGGTGCATCGGAATCTAATTCTGGTCTCCCAGGAGAAGCTCAAACCACAAACTCTTAGAAGACTCACTCTTCTTGTACTTAAGTCGGCATTGTGCTTTTTGTATTCAATTCCGATGCGATTTCTATGATTCATCGTCAATGTGAAGGTCCAAGGGATACAGTAAACTTGCACTGGTGCATCGGAATCTAATACTGGTCTCCCAGGAGCCGCTCAAACCACAAACTCTTAGAAGATTCACACTTCTTCTACTTAAGTCGGCATTGTGGCTTTCGTAATCAATTCCGATGCGATTTCTATATTTCATCGTCAATGTAAAGGTCCAAGGGATACAGTAAACCTGCACTGGTGCATCGGAATCTAATACTGGTCTCCCAGGAGCCGCTCAAACCACAAACTCTTAGAAGATTCACTCTTCCTATACTTAAGTTGGCATTGAGCCTTTTGTATTCAATTCCGATGCGATTTCTATGTATCATCGTCAATGTGAAGGTCCAAGGGATACAGTAAACCTGCACTGGTGCATCTGAATCTAATACTGGTCTCCCAGGAGCCGCTCAAACCACAAACTCTTAGAAGATTCACTCTTATTGTACTTAAGTCGGCATTGTGCATTTTGTATTCAATTCCGATGCGATTTCTATGTTTCATCGTCAATGTGAAGATCCAAGGGATACAGTAAACCTGCACTGGTGCATCGGAATCTAATAATGGTCTCCCAGGAGCCGCTCAAACCATACACTCTTAGAAGATTCACTCTTCGTGTAATTAAGACGGTATTGTGCCTTTTGTATTCAATTCCGATGCGATTTCTATGTTTCATCGTTAATGTGAAGGTCTAAGGGATACAGTAAACCTGCACTGGTGCATCGGAATCTAATACTGGTCTCCCAGGAGCCGCTCAAACCACAAACTCTTACAAGATTCACACTTCTAGTACTTAAGTCGGCATTGTGCATTTCGTATTCGATTCCGATGCGATTTCTATGTTTCATCGTCAATGTGAAGGTCCAAGGGATACAGTAAACCTGCACTGGTGCATCGGAATCTAATAATGGTCTCCCAGGAGCCGCTCAAACCACAAACTCTTAGAAGATTCACTCTTATTGTACTTAAGTCGGCATTGTGCATTTTGTATTCAATTCCGATGCGATTTCTATGTTTCATCGTCAATGTGAAGATCCAAGGGATACAGTAAACCTGCACTGGTGCATCGGAATCTAATACTGGTCTCCCAGGAGCCGCTCAAACCACAAACTCTTAGAAGATTCACTCTTCTTGTACTTAAGTCGGCATTGTGCCTTTTGTATTCAATTCCGATGCGATTTGTATGTTTCTTCGTGAATGTGAAGGTCCAAGGGATACAGTAAACTTGCACTGATGCATCGGAATCTAATACTGGTCTCCCAGGAGCCGTTCAAACCACAAACTCTTAGGAGATTCACTCTTCTTGTACTTAAGTCGGCATTGTGCCTTTTGTATTCAATTCCGTGCGATTTCTATGCTTCTTCGTAAATGTGAAGGTCCAAGGGTACAGTAAACCTGCACCGGTGCATCGGAATCTAATACTGCTCTCCCAGGAGCCGCTAAAACCACAAACTCTTAGAAGATTCACTCTTCCTATACTTATGTCTGCATTGTGCCTTTTGTATTCAATTCCGGTGCGATTTCTATGTTTCATCGCCAATGTGAAGGTGCGAGGGATACAGTAAACCTACACTGGTGCATCGGAATTTAGTACTGGTCTCCCAGGAGCCGCTCAAACCACAAACTCATAGAAGATTCACTCTTCTTCTAATTAAGTTGGCATTGTGCCTTTTGGATTCAATTCCGATGCGATTTCTATGTTTCATCGTCAATGTGAAGGTCCAAGGGATACAGTAAACCTGCACTGGTGCATCGGAATCTAATACTGGTCTCCCAGGAGCCGCTCAAACCACAAACTCTTAGAAGATTCACTCTTCTTGTACTTAAGTCGGCATTGTGCATTTGTATTCAATTCCGATGCGATTTCTATGTTTCATCGTGAATGTGAAGGTCCAAGGGATACACTAAACCTGCACTGGTGCATCGGAATCTATTACTGGTCTCCCATTAACCGCTCAAACCTCAAACACATAGAAGATTCACTCTTCTTGTAGTTAAGTCGGCATTGTGCCTTTTGTATTCTATTCAGGATGCGTTTTCTATGCTTCTTCGAAAATGTGAAGGTGCGAGGGATACAGTAAACCTGCACTGGTGCATCGGAATCTAATACTGGTCTCCCAGGAGCCGCTCAAATCATAAACTCATAGAAGATTCACTCTTCTTGTACGTTAGTCGGCATTGTGCCTTTTGTATTCAATTCCGATGCGATTTCTATGTTTCATCGTCAATGTGAAGGTCCAAGGGATACAGTAAAACTGCACTGGTGCATCGGAATCTAATACTGGTCTCCCAGGAGCCGCTCAAACCACAAACTCTTAGAAGATTCACTCTTCCTATTGAGTCTTTTGTATTCAATTCCGATGCGATTTCAATGTATCATCGTCAATGTGAAGGTCCAAGGGATACAGTAAACCTGCACTGGTGCATCTGAATCTAATACTGGTCTCCCAGGAGCCGCTCAAACCACAAACTCTTAGAGGATTCACTCTCATTGTACTTAAGTCGGCATTGTGCATTTTGTATTCAATTCCGATGCGATTTCTATGTTTCATCGTCAATGTGAAGATCCAAGGGATAATGTACACCTGCACTGGTGCATCGGAATCTAGGACTGGTCTCCCAGGAGCCGCTCAAACCACAAACTCTTAGAAGATTCACTATTCTTTTAATTAAGACGGCATTGTGCATTTTGTATTCAATTCCGATGCGATTTCTATGTTTCATCGTCAATGTGAAGGTCCAAGGGATACAGTAAACCTGCACTGGTGCATCGGAATTTAATACTGGTCTCCCAGGAGCCGCTCAAACCACAAACTCATAGGAGATTCACTCTTCTTGTAATTAAGTTGGCATTGTGCCTTTTGGATTCAATTCCGATGCGATTTCTATGTTTCATCGTCAATGTGAAGGTCCAAGCGATACAGTAAACCTGCACTGGTGCATCGGAATCTAATACTGGTCTCCCAGGAGCCGCTCAACCCACAAACTCTTAGAAGATTCACTCTTCTTGTACTTAAGTCGGCATTGTGCATTTGTATTCAATTCCGATGCGATTTCTATGTTTCTTCGTGAATGTGAAGGTCCAAGGGATACAGTAAACCTGCACTGGTGCATCGGAATCTATTACTGGTCTCCCATTAACCGCTCAAACCTCAAACACTTAGAAGATTCACTCTTCTTGTAGTTAAGTCGGCATTGTGCCTTTTGTATTCTATTCAGGATGCGTTTTCTATGCTTCTTCGAAAACGTGATGGTGCGAGGGATACAGTAAACCTGCACTGGTGCATCGGAATCTAATACTGGTCTCCCAGGAGCCGCTCAAATCATAAACTCATAGAAGATTCACTCTTCTTGTACTTAAGTCGGCATTGTGCCTTTTGTATTCAATTCCGAGGCGATTTCTATGTTTCATCGTCAATGTGAAGGTCCAAGGGATACAGTAAACCTGCACTGGTGCATCGGAATCTAATACTGGTCTCCCAGGAGCCGCTCAAACCACAAACTCTGAGAGGATACACTCTACCTATACTTAAGTCGGCATTGTGCCTTTTGTATTCAATTCCGATACGATTTCTATATTTCATCGTCAGTGTGAAGGTCCAAGGGATACAGTAAAACTGCACTGGTGCATCGGAATCTATTACGGGTGTCCCAGGAGCCGCTCAAACCACAAACTCTTAGAAGATTCACTCTTCTTGTACTTAAGTCGGCATTGTGCCTTTTGTATTCAATTCCGATGCGATTTCTATGATTCATCGTCAATGAGAAGGTCCAAGGGATACAGTAAACCTGCACTGGTGCATCGGAATCTAATACTGGTCTCCCAGGAACCGCTCAAACCACAAACTCTTAGAAGATTCACACTTCTTCTACTTAGGTCGTCATTGTGGCTTTCGTAATCAATTCCGATGCGATTTCTATATTTCATCGTCAATGCAAAGGTCCAAGGGATACAGTAAACCTGCACTGGTGCATCGGAATCTAATACTGGTCTCCCATTAACCGCTCAAACCACAAACTCTTAGAAGATTCACTCTTCTTGTACTTAAGTCGGCATTGTGCCTTTTGTATTCAATTCCGATGCGATTTCTATGTTTCATCAGCAATGTGAAGGTGCGAGGGTTACAGTCAACCTGCACTGGTGCATCGGAATCTAATACTGGTCTCCCAGGAGCCACTCAATCCACAAACTCTTAGAAGATTCACTCTTCCTATACTTATGTCGGCATTGTGCCTTTTGTATTCAATTCCGATGCGATTTCTATGTTTCATCACCAATGTGAAGGTGCGAGGGATACAGTAAACCCGCAATGGTGCATCGGAATCAAATACTGGTCTCCTAGGAGCCGCTTAAACCACAAACTCATAGAAGATTCACTCTTCTTGTAATTAAGTCGGCATTGTGCCTTTTGTATTCAATTCCGATGCGATTTCTTTGCTTCTTCGTCAATGAGAAGGTCCAAGGAATACAGTAAACCTGCACTGGTGCATCGGAATCTAATACTGGTCTCCCAGGAGACTCTCAAACCACAAACTCTTAGAAGATTCACTCTTCCTATACTTAAGTCGGCATTGTGCCTTTTGTATTCAATTCCGATGCGATTTCTATGGTTCATCGTCAATGTGAAGGTCCAAGGGATACAGTAAACCTGCACTGGTGCATCGGAATCTAATACTAGTCTCCCAGGAGCCGCTCAAACCACAAACTCTTAGAAGATTCACTCTTCTTGTACTTAAGTCGGCATTGTGCCTTTTGTATTCAATTCTGATGCGATTTCTATATTTCATCGTCAATGTGAAGGTCCAAGGGATACAGTAAACCTGCACTGGTTCATCGGAATCTAATACTGGTCTCCCAGGAGCCGCTCAAACCACAAACTCTTAGAAGATTCACTCTTCCTATACTTATGTCGGCATTGTGCCTTTTGTATTCAATTCCGATGCGATTTCTTTGTTTCATCGCCAATGTGAAGGTGCAAGGGATACTGTAAACCTGCACTGGTGCATTGGAATCTAATACTGGTCTCCCAGGAGCCGCTCAAACCACAAACTCATAGAAGATTCACTCTTCTTGTACTTAAGTCGGCATTGTGCCTTTTGTATTCAATTCCGATGCGATATCTATGTTTCATCGTCAATATGAAGGTCCAACGGATACTGTAAACCCGCACTGGTGCGTCGGAATCTAATACTGGTCTCCCAGGAGCCGCTCAAACCACAAACTCTTAGAAGATTCACTCTTCTTGTACTTAAGTCGGCATTATGCCTTTTGTATTCAGTTCCGATGCGATTTATATGTTTCATCGTCAGTGTGAAAGTCCAAGGGATACAGGAAACCTGCACTGGTGCATCGGAATCTAATACCGGTCTCCCAGGAGCCGCTCAAACCACAAACTCTTAAAAGATTCACTCTTCTTGTACTTAAGTCGGCATTGTGCATTTTGTATTCAATTCCGATGCGATTTCTATGTTTCATCGTCAATGTGAAGGTCCAAGGGATACAGTAAACCTGCACTGGTGCATCGGAATCTAATACTGGTCTCCCAGGAGCCGCTCAAACCACAAACTCTTAGAAGATTCACTCTTCTTGTACTTAAGTCGGCATTGTGCCTTTTGTATTCAATTCCGATGCGATTTCTATGTGTCATCGTCAATGTGAAGGTCCAAGGGATACAGTAAACCTGCACTGGTGCATCGGAATCTAATACTGGTCTCCCAGGAGCCACTCAAACCACAAATTCTTAGAAGATTCACACTTCTTCTACTTAAGTCGGCATTGTGCCTTTGGTAATCAATTCCGATGCGATTTCTATATTTCATCGTCAATGTGAAGGTCCAAGGGATACAGTAAACCTGCACTGGTGCATCGGAATCTAATACTGGTCTCCCAGGAGCCGCTAAAACCACAAACTCTTAGAATATTCACTCTTCCTATACTTAAGTTGGCATTGAGCCTTTTGTATTAAATTCCGTTGCGATTTCTATGTTTCATCGTCAATGTGATGGTCCAAGGGATACAGAAAACCTGCACTGGTGCATCGGAATCTAATACTGGTCTTCCAGGAGCCGCTCAAACCACAAACTCCTAGAAGATTCACTCTTCTTGTACTTAAGTCGGCATTGTGCCTTTTGTATTCAATTCCGATGCGATATCTATGTTTCATCGTCAATGTGAAGGTCCAAGTGATACAGTAAACCTGCACTGGTGCATCGGAATCTAATACTGGTCTCCCAGGTGCCGCTCAAACCACAAACTCTTAGAAGATTCACTCTTATTGTACTTAAGTCGGCATTGTGCATTTTGTATTCAATTCCGATGCGATTTCTATGTTTCATCGTCAATGTGAAGGTCCAAGGGATACAGTAAACCTGCACTGGTGCATCGGAATCTAATACTGGTCTCCCAGGAGACGCTCAAACCTCAAACTCTTAGAAGATTCACTCTTCTTGTAATTAAGTCGACATTGTGCCTTTTGCATTCAATTCCGTTGCGATTTCTATGTTTCATCGTCAATGTGAAGGTCCAAGGTATACAGCAAACCTGCTCTGGTGCATCGGAATCTAATACTGGTCTCCCAGGAGCCGCTCAAACCACAAACTCTTAGAAGATTCACTCTTCTTGTACTTAAGTCGGCATTGTGCCTTTTGTATTCAATTCCGATGCGATTTCTATGTTTCATCGTCAATGTGAAGGTCCAAGGGATACAGCAAACCTGCTCTGGTGCATCGTAATCTAATACTGGTCTCCCAGGAGCCGCTCAAACCACAAACTCTTAGAAGATTCACACTTCTTGTACTTAAGACGGCATTGTGCCTTTTGCATTCAATTCCGATGCGATTTCTATGTTTCATCGTCAATGTGAAGGTCCAAGGGATACAGTAAACCTGCACTGGTGCATCGGAATCTAATACTGGTCTCCCAGGAGCCGCTGAAACCACAAACCCATAGAAGATTCACTCTTCTTGTACTTAAGTCGACATTGTGCATTTTCTATTCAATTCCGATGCGATTTCTATGCTTCTTCATAAATGTGAAGGTCCAAAGGATACGGTAAACCTGCACTGGTGCATCGGAATCTAATACTGGTCTCCCAGGAGCCGCTCAAACCACAAACTCTTAGAAGATTCACTCTTCCTATACTTATGTCGGCATTGTGCCTTTTGTATTCAATTCCGGTGCGATTTCTATGTTTCATCGCCAATGTGAACGTGCGAGGGATACAGTAAACCTGCACTGGTGCATCGGAATCTAATACTGGTCTCCCAGGAGCCGCTCAAACCACAAACTCATAGAAGATTCACTGTTCTTGTAATTAAGTAGGCATTGTGCCTTTTGCATTCAATTCCGATGCGATTTCTATGTTTCATCGTCAATGTGAAGGTCCAAGGGATACAGTAAACCTGCACTGGTGCAACGGAATCAAATACTGGTCTCCCAGGAGCCGCTCAAACCACAAACTCTTAGAAGATTCACTCTTCTTGTACTTAAGTCGTGATTGTGCATTTGTATTCAATTCCGATGCGATTTCTATGTTTCATCGTGATTGTGAAGGACCAAGGGATACAGTAAACCTGCGCTGGTGCATCGGAATCTAATACTGGTCTCCCAGGAGCCGCTCAAACCACAAACTCTTAGAAGATTCACACTTCTTCTACTTAAGTCGGCATTGTGGCTTTCGTAATCAATTCCGATGCGATTTCTATATTTCTTCGTCAATGTAAAGTTCCAAGGGATACAGTAAAACTGCACTGGTGCATCGGAATCTAATACTGGTCTCCCAGGAGCCGTTCAAACCACAAACTCTTAGGAGATTCGCTCTTCTTGTACTTAAGTCGGCATTGTGCCTTTTGTATTCAATTCCGATGCGATTTCTATGCTTCTTCGTAAATGTGAAGGTCCAAGGGATACAGTAAACCTGCACTGGTGCATCGGAATCTAATACTGGTCTCCCAGGAGCCGCTCAAACCACAAACTCTTAGGAGATTCGCTCTTCTTGTACTTAAGTCGGCATTGTGCCTTTTGTATTCAATTCCGATGCGATTTCTAAGCTTCTTCGTAAATGTGAAGGTCCAAGGGATACAGTAAACCTGCACTGGTGCATCGGAATCTAATACTGGTCTCCCAGGAGCCGCTCAAACCACAAACCCTTAGAAGATTCACACTTCTTCTATTTAAGTCGGCATAGTGGCTTTCGTAATCAATTCCGATGCGATTTCTATATTTCATCGTCAATGTAAAGGTCCAAGGGATACAGTAAACCTGCAATGGTGCATCGGAATCTAATACTGGTCTCCCAGGAGCCGCTCAAACCACAAACTCTTAGAAGATTCACTCTTCCTATTGCGCCTTTTGTATTCAATTCCGATGCGATTTCAATGTATCATCGTCAATGTGAAGGTCCAAGGGATACAGTAAACCTGCACTGGTGCATCTGAATCTAATACTGGTCTCCCAGGAGCCGCTCAAACCACAAACTCTTAGAAGATTCACTCTCATTGTACTTAAGACGGCATTGTGCATTTTGTATTCAATTCCGATGCGATTTCTATGTTTCATCGTCAATGTGAAGAGCCAAGGGATACAGTAAACCTGCACTGGTGCATCGGAATCTAATACTGGTCTCCCAGGAGCCGCTCAAACCACAAACTCTTAGAAGATTCACTCTTCTTTTAATTAAGACGGCATTGTGCATATTGTATTCAATTCCGATGCGATTTCTATGTTTCATCGTCAATGTGAAGGTCCAAGGGATACAGTAAACCTGCACTGGTGCATCGGAATTTAATACTGGTCTCCCAGGAGCCGCTCAAACCACAAACTCATGGAAGATTCACTCTTCTTGTAATTAAGTTGGCATTGTGCCTTTTGGATTCAATTCCGATGCGATTTCTATGTTTCATCGTCAATGTGAAGGTCCAAGGGATACAGTAAACCTGCACTGGTGCATCGGAATCTAATACTGGTCTCCCAGGAGCCGCTCAAACCACAAATTCTTAGAAGATTCACTCTTCTTGTACTTAAGTCGGCATTGTGCATTTGTATTCAATTCCGATGCGATTTCTATGCTTCTTCGTAAATGTGAAGGTCCAAGGGATACAGTAAACCTGCACTGGTGCATCGGAATCTAATACTGGTCTCCCAGGAGCCGCTCAAACCACAAACTCTTAGAAGATTCACTCTTCTTGTACTTAAGTCGGCATTGTGCCTTTTGTATTTAATTCCGATGCGATTTCTATGTTTCATCATCAATGTGAAGGTCCAAGGGATACAGTAAACCTGCACTGGTGCATCGGAATCTAATACTGGTCTCCCAGGAGCCACTCAAACCACAGATTCTTAGAAGATTCACACTTCTTCTACTTAAGTCGGCATTGTGCCTTTGGTAATCAATTCCGATGCGATTTCTATATTTCATCGTCAATGTGAAGGTCCAAGGGATACAGTAAACCTGCACTGGTGCATCGGAATCTAATACTGGTCTCCCAGGAGCCGCTCAAACCACAAACTCTTAGAAGATTCACTCTTCCTATACTTAAGTTGGCATTGAGCCTTTTGTATTCAATTCCGTTGCGATTTCTATGTTTCATCGTCAATGTGATGGTCCAAGGGATACAGAAAACCTGCACTGGTGCATCGGAATCTAATACTGGTCTTCCAGGAGCCGCTCAAACCACAAACTCCTAGAAGATTCACTCTTCTTGTACTTAAGTCGGCATTGTGCCTTTTGTATTCAATTCCGATGCGATATCTATGTTTCATCGTCAATGTGAAGGTCCAAGTGATACAGTAAACCTGCACTGGTGCATCGGAATCTAATACTGGTCTCCCAGGAGCCGCTCAAACCACAAACTCTTAGTAGATTCACTCTTATTGTACTTAAGTCGGCATTGTGCATTTTGTATTCAATTCCGATGCGATTTGTATGTTTCATCGTGAATGTGAAGGTCCAAGGGATACAGTAAACCTGCACTGGTGCATCGGAATCTAATACTGGTCTCCCAGGAGACGCTCAAACCTCAAACTCTTAGAAGATTCACTCTTCTTGTAATTAAGTCGGCATTGTGCCTTTTGCATTCAATTCCGTTGCGATTTCTATGTTTCGTCGTCAATGTGAAGGTCCAAGGTATACAGCAAACCTGCTCTGGTGCATCGGAATCTAATACTGGTCTCCCAGGAGCCGCTCAAACCACAAACTCTTAGAAGATTCACTCTTCTTGTACTTAAGTCGGCATTGTGCCTTTTGTATTCAATTCCGATGCGATTTCTATGTTTCATCGTCAATGTGAAGGTCCAAGGGATACAGCAAACCTGCTCTGGTGCATCGTAATCTAATACTGGTCTCCCAGGAGCCGCTCAAACCACAAACTCTTAGAAGATTCACACTTCTTGTATTTAAGACGGCATTGTGCCTTTTGCATTCAATTCCGATGCGATTTCTATGTTTCATCGTCAATGTGAAGGTCCAAGGGATACAGTAAACCTGCACTGGTGCATCGGAATCTAATACTGGTCTCCCAGGAGCCGCTGAAACCACAAACCCATAGAAGATTCACTCTTCTTGTACTTAAGTCGACATTGTGCATTTTCTATTCAATTCCGATGCGATTTCTATGCTTCTTCATAAATGTGAAGGTCCAAAGGATACGGTAAACCTGCACTGGTGCATCGGAATCTAATACTGGTCTCCCAGGAGCCGCTCAAACCACAAACTCTTAGAAGATTCACTCTTCCTATACTTATGTCGGCATTGTGCCTTTTGTATTCAATTCCGGTGCGATTTCTATGTTTCATCGCCAATGTGAACGTGCGAGGGATACATTAAACCTGCACTGGTGCATCGGAATCTAATACTGGTCTCCCAGGAGCCGCTCAAACCACAAACTCATAGAAGATTCACTGTTCTTGTAATTAAGTAGGCATTGTGCCTTTTGCATTCAATTCCGATGCGATTTCTATGTTTCATCGTCAATGTGAAGGTCCAAGGGATACAGTAAACCTGCACTGGTGCATCGGAATCTAATACTGGTCTCCCAGGAGCCGCTCAAACCACAAACTCTTAGAAGATTCACTCTTCTTGTACTTAAGTCGGGATTGTGCATTTGTATTCAATTCCGATGCGATTTCTATGTTTCATCGTGATTGTGAAGGACCAAGGGATACAGTAAACCTGCGCTGGTGCATCGGAATCTAATACTGGTCTCCCAGGAGCCGCTCAAACCACAAAATCTTAGAAGATTCACACTTCTTCTACTTAAGTCGGCATTGTGGCTTTCGTAATCAATTCCGATGTGATTTCTATATTTCTTCGTCAATGTAAAGGTCCAAGGGATACAGTAAAACTGCACTGGTGCATCGGAATCTAATACTGGTCTCCCAGGAGCCGTTCAAACCACAAACTCTTAGGAGATTCGCTCTTCTTGTACTTAAGTCGGCATTGTGCCTTTTGTATTCAATTCCGATGCGATTTCTATGCTTCTTCGTAAATGTGAAGGTCCAAGGGATACAGTAAACCTCCACTGGTGCATCGGAATCTAATACTGGTCTCCCAGGAGCCGCTCAAACCACAAACCCTTAAAAGATTCACACTTCTTCTATTTAAGTCGGCATTGTGGCTTTCGTAATCAATTCCGATGCGATTTCTATATTTCATCGTCAATGTAAAGGTCCAAGGGATACAGTAAACCTGCAATGGTGCATCGGAATCTAATACTGGTCTCCCAGGAGCCGCTCAAACCACAAACTCTTAGAAGATTCACTCTTCCTATTGAGCCTTTTGTATTCAATTCCGATGCCATTTCAAAGTATCAACGTCAATGTGAAGGTCCAAGGGATACAGTAAACCTGCACTGGTGCATCTGAATCTAATACTGGTCTCCCAGGAGCCGCTCAAACCACAAACTCTTAGAAGATTCACTCTCATTGTACTTAAGTCGGCATTGTGCATTTTGTATTCAATTCCGATGCGATTTCTATGTGTCATCGTCAATGTGAAGATCCAAGGGATACAGTAAACCTGCACTGGTGCATCGGAATCTAATACTGGTCTCCCAGGAGCCGCTCAAACCACAAACTCTTAGAAGATTCACTCTTCTTTTAATTAAGACGGCATTGTGCATTTTGTATTCAATTCCGATGCGATTTGTATGTTTCATCGTCAATGTGAAGGTCCAAGGGATACAGTAAACCTGCACTGGTGCATCGGAATTTAATACTGGTCTCCCAGGAGCCGCTCAAACCACAAACTCATAGAAGATTCACTCTTCTTGTAATTAAGTTGGCATTGTGCCTTTTGGATTCAATTCCGATGCGATTTCTATGTTTCATCGTCAATGTGAAGGTCCAAGGGATACAGTAAACCTGCACTGGTGCATCGGAAACTAATACTGGTCTCCCAGGGGCCGCTCAAACCACAAACTCTTAGAAGATTCACTCTTCTTGTACTTAAGTCGGCATTGTGCATTTGTATTCAATTCCGATGCGATTTCTATGTTTCTTCGTGAATGTGAAGGTCCAAGGGATACAGTAAACCTGCACTGGTGCATCGGAATCTATTACTGGTCTCCCATTAACCGCTCAAACCTCAAACACTTAGAAGATTCACTCTTCTTGTAGTTAAGTCGGCATTGTGCCTTTTGTATTATATTCAGGATGCGTTTTCTATGCTTCTTCGAAAATGTGATGGTGCGAGGGATACAGTAAACCTGCACTGGTGCATCGGAATCTAATACTGGTCTCCAAGGAGCCGCTCAAATCATAAACTCATAGAAGATTCACTCTTCTTGTACTTAAGTCGGCATTGTGCCTTTTGTATTCAATTCCGATGCGATTTCTATGTTTCATCGTCAATGTGAAGGTCCAAGGGATACAGTAAACCTGCACTGGTGCATCGGAATCTAATACTGGTCTCCCAGGAGCCGCTCAAACCACAAACTCTGAGAGGATACACTCTACCTATACTTAAGTCGGCATTGTGCCTTTTGTATTCAATTACGATGCGATTTCTATGTTTCATCGTCAGTGTGAAGGTCCAAGGGATACAGTAAAACTGCACTGGTGCATCGGAATCTATTACGGGTGTCCCAGGAGCCGCTCAAACCACAAACTCTTAGAAGATTCACTCTTCTTGTACTTAAGTCGGCATTGTGCATTTTGTATTCAATTCCGATGCGATATCTATGTTTCATCGTCAATGTGAAGGTCCAAGGGATACAGTAAACCTGCACTGGTGCATCGGAATCTAATACTGGTCTCCCAGGAGCCGCTCAAACCACGAACTCTTAGAACATTCACTCTTCTTGTACTTAAGTCGGCATTGTGCCTTTTGTATTCAATTCCGATGCGATTTCTATGATTCATCGTCAATGTGAAGGTCCAAGGGATACAGTAAACCTGCACTGGTGCATCGGAATCTAATACTGGTCTCCCAGGAACCGCTCAAACCACAAACTCTTAGAAGATTCACACTTCTTCTACTTAGGTCGTCATTGTGGCTTTCGTAATCAATTCCGATGCGATTTCTATATTTCATCGTCAATGTAAAGGTCCAAGGGATACAGTAAACCTGCACTGGTGCATCGGAATCTAATACTGGTCTCCCATTAACCGCTCAAACCACAAACTCTTAGAAGATTCACTCTTCTTGTACTTAAGTCGGCATTGTGCCTTTTGTATTCAATTCCGATGCGATTTCTATGTTTCATCAGCAATGTGAAGGTGCGAGGGTTACAGTCAACCTGCACTGGTGCATCGGAATCTAATACTGGTCTCCCAGGAGCCACTCAATCCACAAACTCTTAGAAGATTCACTCTTCCTATACTTATGTCGGCATTGTGCCTTTTGTATTCAATTCCGATGCGATTTCTATGTTTCATCACCAATGTGAAGGTGCGAGGGATACAGTAAACCCGCAATGGTGCATCGGAATCAAATACTGGTCTCCCAGGAGCCGCTCAAACCACAAACTCATAGAAGATTCACTCTTCTTGTAATTAAGTCGGCATTGTGCCTTTTGTATTCAATTCCGATTCGATTTCTTTGCTTCTTCGTCAATGTGAAGGTCCAAGGAATACAGTAAACCTGCACTGGTGCATCGGAATCTAATACTGGTCTCCCAGGAGACGCTCAAACCACAAACTCTTAGAAGATTCACTCTTCCTATACTTAAGTCGGCATTGTGCCTTTTGTATTCAATTCCGATGCGATTTCTATGTTTCATCGTCAATGTGAAGGTCCAAGGGATACAGTAAACCTGCACTGGTGCATCGGAATCTAATACTGGTCTCCCAGGAGCCGCTGAAACCACAAACTCTTAGAAGATTCACTCTTCTTGTACTTAAGTCGGCATTGTGCCTTTTGTATTCAATTCTGATGCGATTTCTATATTTCATCGTCAATGTGAAGGTCCAAGGGATACAGTAAACCTGCACTGGTTCATCGGAATCTAATACTGGTCTCCCAGGAGCCGCTCAAACCACAAACTCTTAGAAGATTCACTCTTCCTATACTTATGTCGGCATTGTGCCTTTTGTATTCAATTCCGATGCGATTTCTTTGTTTCATCGCCAATGTGAAGGTGCAAGGGATACTGTAAACCTGCACTGGTGCATTGGAATCTAATACTGGTCTCCCAGGAGCCGCTCAAACCACAAACTCTTAGAAGATTCACTCTTCTTGTACTTAAGTCGGCATTGTGCATTTTGTATTCAATTCCGATGCGATTTCTATGTTTCATCGTCAATGTGAAGGTCCAAGGGATACAGTAAACCTGCACTGGTGCATCGGAATCTAATACTGGTCTCCCAGGAGCCGCTCAAACCACAAACTCTTAGAAGATTCACTCTTCTTGTACTTAAGTCGGCATTGTGCCTTTTGTATTCAATTCCGATGCGATTTCTATGTTTCATCGTCAATGTGAAGGTCCAAGGGATACAGTAAACCTGCACTGGTGCATCGGAATCTAATACTGGTCTCCCAGGAGCCACTCAAACCACAAATTCTTAGAAGATTCACACTTCTTCAACTTAAGTCGGCATTGTGCCTTTGGTAATCAATTCCGATGCGATTTCTATATTTCATCGTCAATGTGAAGGTCCAAGGGATACAGTAAACCTGCACTGGTGCATCGGAATCTAATACTGGTCTCCCAGGAGCCGATAAAACCACAAACTCTTAGAAGATTCACTCTTCCTATACTTAAGTTGGCATGGAGCCTTTTGTATTCAATTCCGTTGCGATTTCTATGTTTCATCGTCAATGTGATGGTCCAAGGGATACAGAAAACCTGCACTGGTGCATCGGAATCTAATACTGGTCTTCCAGGAGCCGCTCAAACCACAAACTCTTAGAAGATTCACTCTTATTGTACTTAAGTCGGCATTGTGCATTTTGTATTCAATTCCTATGCGATTTCTATGTTTCATCGTCAATGTGAAGGTCCAAGGGATACAGTAAACCTGCACTGGTGCATCGGAATCTAATACTGGTCTCCCAGGAGACGCTCAAACCTCAAACTCTTAGAAGATTCACTCTTCATGTAATTAAGTCGGCATTGTGCCTTTTGCATTCAATTCCGTTGCGATTTCTATGTTTCATCGTCAATGTGAAGGTCCAAGGTATACAGCAAACCTGCTCTGGTGCATCGGAATCTAATACTGGTCTCCCAGGAGCCGCTCAAACCACAAACTCTTAGAAGATTCACTCTTCTTGTACTTAAGTCGGCATTGTGCCTTTTGTATTCAATTCCGATGCGATTTCTATGTTTCATCGTCAATGTGAAGGTCCAAGGGATACAGCAAACCTGCTCTGGTGCATCGTAATCTAATACTGGTCTCCCAGGAGCCGCTCAAACCACAAACTCTTAGAAGATTCACACTTCTTGTACTTAAGACGGCATTGTGCCTTTTGCATTCAATTCCGATGCGATTTCTATGTTTCATCGTCAATGTGAAGGTCCAAGGGATACAGTAAACCTGCACTGGTGCATCGGAATCTAATACTGGTCTCCCAGGAGCCGCTGAAACCACAAACCCATAGAAGATTCACTCTTCTTGTACTTAAGTCGACATTGTGTATTTTCTATTCAATTCCGATGCGATTTCTATGCTTCTTCATAAATGTGAAGGTCCAAAGGATACGGTAAACCTGCACTGGTGCATCGGAATCTAATACTGGTCTCCCAGGAGCCGCTCAAACCACAAACTCTTAGAAGATTCACTCCTCCTATACTTATGTCGGCATTGTGCCTTTTGTATTCAATTCCGGTGCGATTTCTATGTTTCATCGCCAATGTGAACGTGCGAGGGATACAGTAAACCTGCACTGGTGCATCGGAATCTAATACTGGTCTCCCAGGAGCCGCTCAAACCACAAACTCATAGAAGATTCACTGTTCTTGTAATTAAGTAAGCATTGTGCCTTTTGCATTCAATTCCGATGCAATTTCTATGTTTCATCGTCAATGTGAAGGTCCAAGGGATACAGTAAACCTGCACTGGTGCATCGGAATCTAATACTGGTCTCCCAGGAGCCGCTCAAACCACAAACTCTTAGAAGATTCACTCTTCTTGTACTTAAGTCGGGATTGTGCATTTGTATTCAATTCCGATGCGATTTCTATGTTTCATCGTGATTGTGAAAGACCAAGGGATACAGCTAACCTGCGCTGGTGCATCGGAATCTAATACTGGTCTCCCATTAACCGCTCAAACCTCAAACTCTTAGAAGATTCACTCTTCTCGTAGATAAGTCGGCATTATGGCTTTTGTATTCAATTCCGATGCGATATCTATGTTTCATCGTCAATGTGAAGGTCCAAGTTTTACAGTAAACCCGCACTGGTGCATCGGAATCTAATACTGGTCTCCCAGGAGCCGCTCAAACCACAAGCACTTAGAAGATTCACTCTTCTTGTACTTAAGTCGGCATTGTGCATTTTGAATTCAATTCCGATGCGTTTTCTATGTTTCATCGTCAATGTGAAGGTCCAAGGGATACAGTAAACCTGCGCTGGTGCATCGGAATCTAATACTGGTCTCCCAGGAGCCGCTCAAACCACAAACTCTTAGAAGATTCACACTTCTTGTACTAGAGTCGGCATTGTGCATTTTGTATTCAATTCCGATGCGATTTCTATGTTTCATCGTCAATGTGAAGGTCCAAGGGATACAGTAAACCTGCACTGGTGCATCGGAATCTAATACTGGTCACCCAGGAGCCGCTCAAAACACAAACACATAGAAGATTCACTCTTCTTGTACTTAAGTCGGCATTGTGCCTTTTGTATTCAATTCCGATGCGATTTCTATGTTTCATCGTCAATGTGAAGGTCCAAGGGATACAGAAACCTGCACTGGTGCATCGGAATCTAATACTGGTCTCCCAGGAGCCGCTCAAACCACAAACTCTTGAAAGATTCACTCTTCCTATACTTAAGTTGGCATTGTGCTTTTGTATTCAATTCCGATGCGATTTCTATGTTTCATCGCCAATGTGAAGGTGCGAGGGATACATTAAACCTGCACTGGTGCATCGGAATCTAATACTGGTCTCCCAGGAGCCGCTCAAATCACAAACACATAGAAGATTCACTCTTCTTGTACTTAAGTCGGCATTGTGCCTTTTGTATTCAATTCCAATGCGATATTTATGTTTCATCGTCAATGTGAAGGTCCAAGGGATACAGTAAACCCGCACTGGTGCATCGGAATCTAATACTGGTCTCCCAGGAGCCGCTCAAACCACAAACTCATAGAAGATTCACTCTTCTTGTACTTAAGTCGGCATTGTGCCTTTTCTACTCTATTCCGAATCGATTTTTATGTTTCATCGTCAACGTGAAGGTCCAAGGGATACAGTAAACCTGCACTGGTGCATCGGAATCTAATACGGATGTCCCAGGAGCCGCTCAAACCACAAACTCTTAGAAGATTCACTCTTCTTGTACTTAAGTCGGCATTGTGCCTTTTGTATTCAATTCCGATGTGATTTCTATGTTTCATCGACAATGTGAAGGTCCAAGGTATACAGCAAACCTGCTCTGGTGCATCGGAATCTAATACTGGTCTCCCAGGAGCCGCTCAAACCACAAACTCTTAGAAGATTCACTCTTCTTGTACTTAAGTCGGCATTGTGCCTTTTGTATTCAATTCCGATGCGATTTCTATGTTTCATCGTCAATGTGAAGGTCCAAGGGATACAGCAAACCTCCTCTGGTGCATCGTAATCTAATACTGGTCTCCCAGGAGCCTCTCAAACCACAAACTCTTAGAAGATTCACACTTCTTGTACTTAAGACGGCATTGTGCCTTTTGCATTCAATTCCGATGCGATTTCTATGTTTCATCGTCAATGTGAAGGTCCAAGGGATACAGTAAACCTGCACTGGTGCATCGGAATCTAATACTGGTCTCCCAGGAGCCGCTGAAACCACAAACCCATAGAAGATTCACTCTTCTTGTACTTAAGTCGACATTGTGTATTTTCTATTCAATTCCGATGCGATTTCTATGCTTCTTCATAAATGTGAAGGTCCAAAGGATACGGTAAACCTGCACTGGTGCATCGGAATCTAATACTGGTCTCCCAGGAGCCGCTCAAACCACAAACTCTTAGAAGATTCACTCCTCCTATACTTATGTCGGCATTGTGCCTTTTGTATTCAATTCCGGTGCGATTTCTATGTTTCATCGCCAATGTGAACGTGCGAGGGATACAGTAAACCTGCACTGGTGCATCGGAATCTAATACTGGTCTCCCAGGAGCCGCTCAAACCACAAACTCATAGAAGATTCACTGTTCTTGTAATTAAGTAAGCGTTGTGCCTTTTGCATTCAATTCCGATGCAATTTCTATGTTTCATCGTCAATGTGAAGGTCCAAGGGATACAGTAAACCTGCACTGGTGCATCGGAATCTAATACTGGTCTCCCAGGAGCCGCTCAAACCACAAACTCTTAGAAGATTCACTCTTCTTGTACTTAAGTCGGGATTGTGCATTTGTATTCAATTCCGATGCGATTTCTATGTTTCATCGTGATTGTAAAAGACCAAGGGATACAGTAAACCTGCGCTGGTGCATCGGAATCTAATACTGGTCTCCCATTAACCGCTCAAACCTCAAACTCTTAGAAGATTCACTCTTCTCGTAGATAAGTCGGCATTATGGCTTTTGTATTCAATTCCGATGCGATATCTATGTTTCATCGTCAATGTGAAGGTCCAAGTTTTACAGTAAACCCGCACTGGTGCATCGGAATCTAATACTGGTCTCCCAGGAGCCGCTCAAACCACAAGCACTTAGAAGATTCACTCTTCTTGTACTTAAGTCGGCATTGTGCATTTTGAATTCAATTCCGATGCGATTTCTATGTTTCATCGTCAATATGAAGGTCCAAGGGATACAGTAAACCTGCGCTGGTGCATCGGAATCTAATACTGGTCTCCCAGGAGCCGCTCAAACCACAAACTCTTAGAAGATTCACACTTCTTGTACTAGAGTCGGCATTGTGCATTTTGTATTCAATTCCGATGCGATTTCTATGTTTCATCGTCAATGTGAAGGTCCAAGGGATACAGTAAACCTGCACTGGTGCATCGGAATCTAATACTGGTCACCCAGGAGCCGCTCAAAACACAAACACATAGAAGATTCACTCTTCTTGTACTTAAGTCGGCATTGTGCCTTTTGTATTCAATTCCGATGCGATGTCTTTGCTTCATCGTCAATGTGAATGTCCAAGGGATACAGTAAACCTGCACTGGTGCATCGGAATCTAATACTGGTCTCCCAGGAGCCGCTCAAATCACAAACACATAGAAGATTCACTCTTCTTGTACTTAAGTCGTCATTGTGCCTTTTGTATTCAATTCCGATGCGATTTCTATGTTTCATCGTCAATGTGAAGGTCCAAGGGATACAGTAAACCTGCACTGGTGCATCGGAATCTAATAATGGTCTCCCAGGAGCCGCTCAAACCACAAACTCTTGAAAGATTCACTCTTCCTATACTTAAGTTGGCATTGAGCTTTTGTATTCAATTCCGATGCGATTTCTATGTTTCATCGCCAATGTGAAGGTGCGAGGGATACATTAAACCTGCACTGGTGCATCGGAATCTAATACTGGTCTCCCAGGAGCCGCTCAAATCACAAACACATAGAAGATTCACTCTTCTTGTACTTAAGTCGGCATTGTGCCTTTTGTATTCAATTCCAATGCGATATTTATGTTTCATCGTCAATGTGAAGGTCCAAGGGATACAGTAAAACCGCACTGGTGCATCGGAATCTAATACTGGTCTCCCAGGAGCCGCTCAAACAACAAACTCATAGAAGATTCACTCTTCTTGTACTTAAGTCGGCATTGTGCCTTTTCTACTCTATTCCGAATCGATTTTTATGTTTCATCGTCAACGTGAAGGTCCAAGGGATACAGTAAACCTGCACTGGTGCATCGGAATCTAATACGGGTGTCCCAGGAGCCGCTCAAACCACAAACTCTTAGAAGATTCACTCTTCTTGTACTTAAGTCGGCATTGTGCCTTTTGTATTCAATTCCGATGTGATTTCTATGTTTCATCGACAATGTGAAGGTCCAAGGGATACAGTAAACCTGCACTGGTGCATCGGAATCTAATACTGGTCTCCCAGGAGCCGCTAAAACCACAAACCCTTAGAAGATTCACTCTTCCTAAACTTAAGTCGGCATTGTGCCTTTTGTATTCAATTCCGATGCGATTTCTACGTTTCATCGACAATGTGAAGGTCCAAGGGATACAGTAAACCTGCACTGGTGCATCGGAATCTAACACTGGTCTCCCAGGAGACGCTCAAACCACAAATCCTTATAAGATTCACTCTTCTCTTACTTAAGTCGGCATTGTGCCTTTTGTATTCAATTCCGATGCGATTTCTATGTTTCATCGTCAATGTGAAGGTCCGAGGGATACAGTAAACCTGCGCTGGTGCATCGGAATCTAATACTGGTCTCCCAGGAGCCGCTCAAACCACAAACTCTTAGAAGATTCACACTTCTTGTACTAAAGTCGGCATTGTGCATTTTGTATTCAATTCCGATGCGATTTCTATGTTTCATCGTCAATGTGAAGGTCCAAGGGATACAGTAAACCTGCACTGGTGCATCGGAATCTAATACTGGTCTCCCAGGAGCCGCTCAAATCACAAACACATAGAAGATTCACTCTTCTTGTACTTAAGTCGGCATTGTGCCTTTTGTATTCAATTCCGATGCGATTTCTTTGCTTCATCGTCAATGTGAAGGTCCAAGGGATACAGTAAACCTGCACTGGTGCATCGGAATCTAATACTGGTCTCCCAGGAGCCGCTCAAATCACAAACACATAGAAGATTCACTCTTCTTGTACTTAAGTCGGCATTGTGCCTTTTGTTTTCAATTCCGTTGCGATTTCTATGTTTCATCGTCAATGTGAAGGTCCAAGGGATACAGTAAACCTGCACTGGTGCATCGGAATCTAATACTGGTCTCCCAGGAGCCGCTCAAACCACAAACTCTTGGAAGATTCACTCTTCCTATACTTAAGTTGGCATTGTGCCTTTTGTATTCAATTCCGATGCGATTTCTATGTTTCATCGCCAATGTGAAGGTGCGAGGGACACATTAAACCTGCACTGGTGCATCGGAATCTAATACTGGTCTCCCAGGAGGCGCTCAAATCACAAACACATAGAAGATTCACTCTTCTTGTACTTAAGTCGGCATTGTGCCTTTTGTATTCAATTCCAATGCGATATCAATGTTTCATCGTCAATGTGAAGGTCCAAGGGATACAGTAAACCCGCACTGGTGCATCGGAATCTAATACTGGTCTCCCAGGAGCCGCTCAAACCACAAACTCATAGAAGATTCACTCTTCTTGTACTTAAGTCGGCATTGTGCCTTTTCTATTCTATTCCGATTCGATTTTTATGTTTCATCGTCAACGTGAAGGTCCAAGGGATACAGTAAACCTGCACTGGTGCATCGGAATCTAATACGGGTGTCCCAGGAGCCGCTCAAACCACAAACTCTTAGAAGATTCACTCTTCTTGTACTTAAGTCGGCATTGTGCTTTTGTATTCAATTCCGATGTGATTTCTATGTTTCATCGACAATGTGAAGGTCCAAGGGATACAGTAAACCTGCACTGGTGCATCGGAATCTAATACTGGTCTCCCAGGAGCCGCTAAAACCACAAACCCTTAGAAGATTCACTCTTCCTATACTTAAGTCGGCATTGTGCCTTTTGTATTCAATTCCGATGCGATTTCTACGTTTCATCGACAATGTGAAGGTCCAAGGGATACAGTAAACCTGCACTGGTGCATCGGAATCTAACACTGGTCTCCCAGAAGCCGCTCAAACAACAAACTCTTAGAAGACTCACTCTTCTTGTACTTAAGTCGGCATTGTGCATTTTGTATTCAATTCCGATGCGATTTCTATGCTTCATCGTCAATGTGAATGTCCAAGGGATACAGTAAGCCAGCACTGGTCCATCGGAATCTAATACTGGTCTCCCAGGAGACGCTCAAACCACAAACTCTTAGAAGATTCACTCTTCTTGTATTTAAGACGGCATTGTGGCTTTTGTATTCAATTCCGATGCGATTTCTATGTTTCATCGTCAATGTGAAGGTCCAAGGGATACAGTAAACCTGCACTGGTGCATCGGAATCTAATACTGGTCTCCCAGGAGCCGCTCAAACCACAAACTCTTAGAAGATTCACTCTTCCTATACTTAAGTTGGCATTGAGCCTTTTGTATTCAATTCCGATGCGTTTTCTATGTATCATCGTCAATGTGAAGGTCCAAGGGATACAGTAAACCTGCACTGGTGCATCTGAATCTAATACTGGTCTCCCAGGAGCCGCTCAAACCACAAACTCTTAGAAGATTCACTCTTATTGTACTTACGTCGGCATTGTGCATTTTGTATTCAATTCCGATGCGATTTCTATGTTTCATCGTCAATGTGAAGATCCAAGGGATACAGTAAACCTGCACTGGTGCATCGGAATCTAATAATGGTCTCCCAGGAGCCGCTCAAACCATACACTCTTAGAAGATTCACTCTTCGTGTAATTAAGACGGCATTGTGCCTTTTGTATTCAATTCCGATGCGATTTCTATGTTTCATCGTTAATGTGAAGGTCTAAGGGATACAGTAAACCTGCACTGGTGCATCGGAATCTAATACTGGTCTCCCAGGAGGCGCTCAAACCACAAACTCTTAGAAGATTCACACTTCTAGTACTTAAGTCGGCATTGTGCATTTCGTATTCGATTCCGATGCGATTTCTATGTTTCATCGTCAATGTGAAGGTCCAAGGGATACAGTAAACCTGCACTGGTGCATCGGAATCTAATACTGGTCTCCCAGGAGCCGCTCAAACCACAAACTCTTAGAAGATTCACTCTTATTGTACTTAAGTCGGCATTGTGCATTTTGTATTCAATTCCGATGCGATTTCTATGTTTCATCGTCAATGTGAAGATCCAAGGGATACAGTAAACCTGCACTGGTGCATCGCAATCTAATACTGGTCTCCCAGGAGACGCTCAAACCACAAACTCTTAGAAGATTCACTCTTCTTGTAATTAAGTCGGCATTGTGCCTTTTGCATTCAATTCCGATGCGATTTCTATGTTTCATCGTCAATATGAAGGTCCAAGGGATACAGTAAACCTGCACTGGTGCATCGGAATCTAATACTGGTCTCCCAGGAGCCGCTCAAACCACAAACTCTTAGAAGATTCACTCTTCTTGTACTTAAGTCGGCATTGTGCCTTTTGTATTCAATTCCGATGCGATTTGTATGTTTCATCGTGAATGTGAAGGTCCAAGGGATACAGTAAACTTGCACTGGTGCATCGGAATCTAATACTGGTCTCCCAGGAGCCGTTCAAACCACAAACTCTTAGGAGATTCACTCTTCTTGTACTTAAGTCGGCATTGTGCCTTTTGTATTCAATTCCGATGCGATTTCTATGCTTCTTCGTAAATGTGAAGGTCCAAGGGTACAGTAAACCTGCACCGGTGCATCGGAATCTAATACTGCTCTCCCAGGAGCCGCTAAAACCACAAACTCTTAGAAGATTCACTCTTCCTATACTTATGTCTGCATTGTGCCTTTTGTATTCAATTCCGGTGCGATTTCTATGTTTCATCGCCAATGTGAAGGTGCGAGGGATACAGTAAACCTACACTGGTGCATCGGAATTTAGTACTGGTCTCCCAGGAGCCGCTCAAACCACAAACTCATAGAAGATTCACTCTTCTTGTAATTAAGTTGGCATTGTGCCTTTTGGATTCAATTGCGATGCGATTTCTATGTTTCATCGTCAATGTGAAGGTCCAAGGGATACAGTAAACCTGCACTGGTGCATCGGAATCTAATACTGGTCTCCCAGGAGCCGCTCAAACCCCAAACTTTTAGAAGATTCACTCTTCTTGTACTTAAGTCGGGATTGTGCATTTGTATTCAATTCCGATGCGATTTCTATGTTTCATCGTGATTGTGAAAGACCAAGGGATACAGTAAACCTGCGCTGGTGCATCGGAATCTAATACTGGTCTCCCATTAACCGCTCAAACCTCAAACTCTTAGAAGATTCACTCTTCTCGTAGATAAGTCGGCATAATGGCTTTTGTATTCAATTCCGATGCGATTTCTATGTTTCATCGTCAATGTGAAGGTCCAAGGGATACAGTAAACCTGCGCTGGTGCATCGGAATCTAATACGGGTGTCCCAGGAGCCGCTCAAACCACAAACTCTTAGAAGATTCACTCTTCTTGTACTTAAGTCGGCATTGTGCCTTTTGTATTCAATTCCGATGTGATTTCTATGTTTCATCGACAATGTGAAGGTCCAAGGGATACAGTAAACCTGCACTGGTGCATCGGAATCTAATACTGGTCTCCCAGGAGCCGCTAAAACCACAAACCCTTAGAAGATTCACTCTTCCTAAGCTTAAGTCGGCATTGTGCCTTTTGTATTCAATTCCGATGCGATTTCTACGTTTCATCGACAATGTGAAGGTCCAAGGGATACAGTAAACCTGCACTGGTGCATCGGAATCTAACACTGGTCTCCCAGGAGACGCTCAAACCACAAATCCTTATAAGATTCACTCTTCACTTACTTAAGTCGGCATTGTGCCTTTTGTATTCAATTCCGATGCGATTTCTATGTTTCATCGTCAATGTGAAGGTCCAAGGGATACAGTAAACCTGCGCTGGTGCATCGGAATCTAATACTGGTCTCCCAGGAGCCGCTCAAACCACAAACTCTTAGAAGATTCACACTTCTTGTACTAAAGTCGGCATTGTGCATTTTGTATTCAATTCCGATGCGATTTCTATGTTTCATCGTCAATGTGAAGGTCCAAGGGATACAGTAAACCTGCACTGGTGCATCGGAATCTAATACTGGTCTCCCAGGAGCCGCTCAAATCACAAACACATAGAAGATTCACTCTTCTTGTACTTAAGTCGGCATTGTGCCTTTTGTATTCAATTCCGATGCGATTTCTTTGCTTCATCGTCAATGTGAAGGTCCAAGGGATACAGTAAACCTGCACTGGTGCATCGGAATCTAATACTGGTCTCCCAGGAGCCGCTCAAATCACAAACACATAGAAGATTCACTCTTCTTGTACTTAAGTCGGCATTGTGCCTTTTGTATTCAATTCCGTTGCGATTTCTATGTTTCATCGTCAATGTGAAGGTCCAAGGGATACAGTAAACCTGCACTGGTGCATCGGAATCTAATACTGGTCTCCCAGGAGCCGCTCAAACCACAAACTCTTGGAAGATTCACTCTTCCTATACTTAAGTTGGCATTGTGCCTTTTGTATTCAATTCCAATGCGATATCAATGTTTCATCGTCAATGTGAAGGTCCAAGGGATACAGTAGACCCGCACTGGTGCATCGGAATCTAATACTGGTCTCCCAGGAGCCGCTCAAACCACAAACTCATAGAAGATTCACTCTTCTTGTACTTAAGTCGGCATTGTGCCTTTTCTATTCTATTCCGATTCGATTTTTATGTTTCATCGTCAACGTGAAGGTCCAAGGGATACAGTAAACCTGCACTGGTGCATCTGAATCTAATACGGGTGTCCCAGGAGCCGCTCAAACCACAAACTCTTAGAAGATTCACTCTTCTTGTACTTAAGTCGGTATTGTGCTTTTGTATTCAATTCCGATGTGATTTCTATGTTTCATCGACAATGTGAAGGTCCAAGGGATACAGTAAACCTGCACTGGTGCATCGGAATCTAATACTGGTCTCCCAGGAGCCGCTAAAACCACAAACCCTTAGAAGATTCACTCTTCCTATACTTAAGTCGGCATTGTGCCTTTTGTATTCAATTCCGATGCGATTTCTACGTTTCATCGACAATGTGAAGGTCCAAGGGATACAGTAAACCTGCACTGGTGCATCGGAATCTAACACTGGTCTCCCAGAAGCCGCTCAAACAACAAACTCTTAGAAGACTCACTCTTCTTGTACTTAAGTCGGCATTGTGCATTTTGTATTCAATTCCGATGCGATTTCTATGCTTCATCGTCAATGTGAATGTCCAAGGGATACAGTAAACCAGCACTGGTCCATCGGAATCTAATACTGGTCTCCCAGGAGACGCTCAAACCACAAACTCTTAGAAGATTCACTCTTCTTGTATTTAAGACGGCATTGTGCCTTTTGTATTCAATTCCGATGCGATTTCTATGTTTCATCGTCAATGTGAAGGTCCAAGGGATACAGTAAACCTGCACTGGTGCATCGGAATCTAATACTGGTCTCCCAGGAGCCGCTCAAACCACAAACTCTTAGAAGATTCACACTTCTTGTACTTAAGTCGGCATTGTGCCTTTCGTATTCAATTCCGATGCGATTTCTATGTTTCATCGTGAATGTGAAGGTCCAAGGGATACAGTAAACCTGCACTGGTGCATCGGAATCTAATACTGGTCTTCCAGGAGCCGCTCAAACCACAAACTCTTAGAAGATTCACTCTTCCTATACTTAAGTTGGCATTGTGCTTTTGCATTCAATTCCGATGCGATTTCTATGTTTCATCGTCAATGTGAAGCTCCAAGGGATACAGTAAACCTGCACTGGTGCATCGGAATCTAATACTGGTCTCCCAGGAGCCGCTCAAACCACAAACTCTTAGAAGATTCACTCTTCTTGTAATTAAGTCGGCATTGTGCCTTTTGCATTCAATTCAATTGCGATTTCTATGTTTCATCGTCAATGTGTAGGTCCAAGGGATACAGTTAACCTGCACTGGTGCATCGGAATCTAATACTGGTCTCCCAGGAGCCGCTCAAACCACAAACTCTTAGAAGATTCACTCTTCTTGTACTTAAGTCGGCATTGTTCCTTTTGTATTCAATTCCGATGCGATTTCTATGTTTCATCGTCAATGTGAAGGTCCAAGGGATACAGTAAACCTGCACTGGTGCATCGGAATCTAATACTGGTCTCCCAGGAGCCGCTCAAACCACAAACTCTTAGAAGATTCACTCTTCTTGTACTTAAGTCGGCATTGTGCATTTTGTATTCAATTCCGATGCGATTTCTATGTTTCATCGTCAATGTGAAGGTCCAAGGGATACAGTAAAACTGCACTGGTGCATCGGAATCTAATACTGGTCTCCCAGGAGCCGCTCAAACCACAAACTCTTAGAAGATTCACTCTTCTTGTACTTAAGTCGGCATTGTGCCTTTTGTATTCAATTCCGATGCGATTTCTATGATTCATCGTCAATGTGAAGGTCCAACGGATACAGTAAACCTGCACTGGTGCATCGGAATCTAATACTGGTCTCCCAGGAGCCGCTCAAACCACAAACTCTTAGAAGATTCACACTTCTTCTACTTAAGTCGGCATTGTGCATTTTGTATTCAATTCCGATGCGATTTCTATGTTTCATCGTCAATGTGAAGATCCAAGGGATACAGTAAACCTGCACTGGTGCATCGGAATCTAATAATGGTCTCCCAGGAGCCGCTCAAACCATACACTCTTAGAAGATTCACTCTTCGTGTAATTAAGACGGCATTGTGCCTTTTGTATTCAATTCCGATGCGATTTCTATGTTTCATCGTTAATGTGAAGGTCTAAGGGATACAGTAAACCTGCACTGGTGCATCGGAATCTAATACTGGTCTCCCAGGAGCCGCTCAAACCACAAACTCTTAGAAGATTCACACTTCTAGTACTTAAGTCGGCATTGTGCATTTCGTATTCGATTCCGATGCGATTTCTATGTTTCATCGTCAATGTGAAGGTCCAAGGGATACAGTAAACCTGCACTGGTGCATCGGAATCTAATACTGGTCTCCCAGGAGCCGCTCAAACCACAAACTCTTAGAAGATTCACTCTTATTGTACTTAAGTCGGCATTGTGCATTTTGTATTCAATTCCGATGCGATTTCTATGTTTCATCGTCAATGTGAAGATCCAAGGGATACAGTAAACTTGCACTGGTGCATCGCAATCTAATACTGGTCTCCCAGGAGACGCTCAAACCACAAACTCTTAGAAGATTCACTCTTCTTGTAATTAAGTCGGCATTGTGCCTTTTGCATTCAATTCCGATGCGATTTCTATGTTTCATCGTCAATATGAAGGTCCAAGGGATACAGTAAACCTGCACTGGTGCATCGGAATCTAATACTGGTCTCCCAGGAGCCGTTCAAACCACAAACTCTTAGGAGATTCACTCTTCTTGTACTTAAGTCGGCATTGTGCCTTTTGTATTCAATTCCGATGCGATTTCTATGCTTCTTCGTAAATGTGAAGGTCCAAGGGTACAGTAAACCTGCACCGGTGCATCGGAATCTAATACTGCTCTCCCAGGAGCCGCTAAAACCACAAACTCTTAGAAGATTCACTCTTCCCATACTTATGTCTGCATTGTGCCTTTTGTATTCAATTCCGGTGCGATTTCTATGTTTCATCGCCAATGTGAAGGTGCGAGGGATACAGTAAACCTACACTGGTGCATCGGAATTTAGTACTGGTCTCCCAGGAGCCGCTCAAACCACAAACTCATAGAAGATTCACTCTTCTTGTAATTAAGTTGGCATTGTGCCTTTTGGATTCAATTCCGATGCGATTTCTATGTTTCATCGTCAATGTGAAGGTCCAAGGGATACAGTAAACCTGCACTGGTGCATCGGAATCTAATACTGGTCTCCCAGGAGCCGCTCAAACCACAAACTTTTAGAAGATTCACTCTTCTTGTACTTAAGTCGGCATTGTGCATTTGTATTCAATTCCGATGCGATTTCTATGTTTCATCGTGAATGTGAAGGTCCAAGGGATACACTAAACCTGCACAGGTGCATCGGAATCTATTACTGGTCTCCCATTAACCGCTCAAACCTCAAACACATAGAAGATTCACTCTTCTTGTAGTTAAGTCGGCATTGTGCCTTTTGTATTCTATTCAGGATGCGTTTTCTATGCTTCTTCGAAAATGTGAAGGTGCGAGGGATACAGTAAACCTGCACTAGTGCATCGGAATCTAATACTGGTCTCCCAGGAGCCGCTCAAATCATAAACTCATAGAAGATTCACTCTTCTTGTACTTTAGTCGGCATTGTGCCTTTTGTATTCAATTCCGATGCGATTTCTATGTTTCATCGTCAATGTGAAGGTCCAAGGGATACAGTAAACCTGCACTGGTGCATCGGAATCTAATACGGGTGTCCCAGGAGCCGCTCAAACCACAAACTCTTAGAAGATTCACTCTTCTTGTACTTAAATCGGCATTGTGCCTTTTGTATTCAATTCCGTTGCGATTTCTATGTTTCATCGTCAATGTGAAGGTCCAAGGGATACAGTAAACCTGCACTGGTGCATCGGAATCTAATACTGGTCTCCCAGGAGCCGCTCAAACCACAAACTCTTGGAAGATTCACTCTTCCTATACTTAAGTTGGCATTGTGCCTTTTGTATTCAATTCCGATGCGATTTCTATGTTTCATCGCCAATGTGAAGGTGCGAGGGATACATTAAACCTGCACTGGTGCATCGGAATCTAATACTGGTCTCCCAGGAGCCGCTCAAATCACAAACACATAGAAGATTCACTCTTCTTGTACTTAAGTCGGCATTGTGCCTTTTGTATTCAATTCCAATGCGATATCAATGTTTCATCGTCAATGTGAAGGTCCAAGGGATACAGTAAACCCGCACTGGTGCATCGGAATCTAATACTGGTCTCCCAGGAGCCGCTCAAACCACAAACTCAGAGAAGATTCACTCTTCTTGTACTTAAGTCGGCATTGTGCCTTTTCTATTCTATTCCGATTCGATTTTTATGTTTCATCGTCAACGTGAAGGTCCAAGGGATACAGTACACCTGCACTGGTGCATCGGAATCTAATACGGGTGTCCCAGGAGCCGCTCAAACCACAAACTCTTAGAAGATTCACTCTTCTTGTACTTAAGTCGGCATTGTGCTTTTGTATTCAATTCCGATGTGATTTCTATGTTTCATCGACAATGTGAAGGTCCAAGGGATACAGTAAACCTGCACTGGTGCATCGGAATCTAATACTGGTCTCCCAGGAGCCGCTAAAACCACAAACCCTTAGAAGATTCACTCTTCCTATACTTAAGTCGGCATTGTGCCTTTTGTATTCAATTCCGATGCGATTTCTACGTTTCATCGACAATGTGAAGGTCCAAGGGATACAGTAAACCTGCACTGGTGCATCGGAATCTAGCACTGGTCTCCCAGAAGCTGCTCAAACAACAAACTCTTAGAAGACTCACTCTTCTTGTACTTAAGTCGGCATTGTGCATTTTGTATTCAATTCCGATGCGATTTCTATGCTTCATCGTCAATGTGAATGTCCAAGGGATACAGTAAACCAGCACTGGTCCATCGGAATCTAATACTGGTCTCCCAGGAGACGCTCAAACCACAAACTCTTAGAAGATTCACTCTTCTTGTATTTAAGACGGCATTGTGCCTTTTGTATTCAATTCCGATGCGATTTCTATGTTTCATCGTCAATGTGAAGGTCCAAGGGATACAGTAAACCTGCACTGGTGCATCGGAATCTAATACTGGTCTCCCAGGAGCCGCTCAAACCACAAACTCTTAGAAGATTCACACTTCTTGTACTTAAGTCGGCATTGTGCCTTTCGTATTCAATTCCGATGCGATTTCCATGTTTCATCGTGAATGTGAAGGTCCAAGGGATACAGTAAACCTGCACTGGTGCATCGGAATCTAATACTGGTCTTCCAGGAGCCGCTCAAACCACAAACTCTTAGAAGATTCACTCTTCCTATACTTAAGTTGGCATTGTGCTTTTGCATTCAATTCCGATGCGATTTCTATGTTTCATCGTCAATGTGAAGGTCCAAGGGATACAGTAAACCTGCACTGGTGCATCGGAATCTAATACTGGTCTCCCAGGAGCCGCTCAAACCACAAACTCTTAGAAGATTCACTCTTCTTGTAATTAAGTCGGCATTGTGCCTTTTGCATTCAATTCAATTGCGTTTTCTATGTTTCATCGTCAATGTGCAGGTCCAAGGGATACAGTTAACCTGCACTGGTGCATCGGAATCTAATACTGGTCTCCCAGGAGCCGCTCAAACCACAAACTCTTAGAAGATTCACTCTTCTTGTACTTAAGTCGGCATTGTGCCTTTTGTATTCAATTCCGATGCGATTTCTATGTTTCATCGTCAATGTGAAGGTCCAAGGGATACAGTAAACCTGCACTGGTGCATCGGAATCTAATACTGGTCTCCCAGGAGCCGCTCAAACCACAAACTCTTAGAAGATTCACACTTCTTCTACTTAAGTCGGCATTGTGGCTTTCATAATCAATTCCGATGCGATTTCTATATTTCATCGTCAATGTAAAGGTCCAAGTGATACAGTAAACTTGCACTGGTGCATCGGAATCTAATACTGGTCTCCCAGGAGCCGCTCAAACCACAAACTCTTAGAAGATTCACTCTTCCTATACTTAAGTTGGCATTGAGCCTTTTGTATTCAATTCCGATGCGATTTCTATGTATCATCGTCAATGTGAAGGTCCAAGGGAGACAGTAAACCTGCTCTGGTGCATCTGAATCTAATTCTGGTCTCCCAGGAGCCGCTCAAACCACAAACTCTTAGAAGATTCACTCTTATTGTACTTAAGTCGGCATTGTGCATTTTGTATTCAATTCCGATGCGATTTCTATGTTTCATCGTCAATGTGAAGATCCAAGGGATACAGTAAACCTGCACTGGTGCATCGGAATCTAATAATGGTCTCCCAGGAGCCGCTCAAACCATACACTCTTAGAAGATTCACTCTTCGTGTATTTAAGACGGCATTGTGCCTTTTGTATTCAATTCCGATGCGATTTCTATGTTTCATCGTTAATGTGAAGGTCTAAGGGATACAGTAAACCTGCACTGGTGCATCGGAATCTAATACTGGTCTCCCAGGAGCCGCTCAAACCACAAACTCTTAGAAGATTCACACTTCTAGTACTTAAGTCGGCATTGTGCATTTCGATTTCGATTCCGATGCGATTTCTATGTTTCATCGTCAATGTGAAGGTCCAAGGGATACAGTAAACCTGCACTGGTGCATCGGAATCTAATACTGGTCTCCCAGGAGCCGCTCAAACCACAAACTCTTAGAAGATTCACTCTTATTGTACTTAAGTCGGCATTGTGCATTTTGTATTCAATTCCGATGCGATTTCTATGTTTCATCGTCAATGTGAAGATCCAAGGGATACAGTAAACCTGCACTGGTGCATCGCAATCTAATACTGGTCTCCCAGGAGACGCTCAAACCACAAACTCTTAGAAGATTCACTCTTCTTGTAATTAAGTCGGCATTGTGCCTTTTGCATTCAATTCCGATGCGATTTCTATGTTTCATCGTCAATATGAAGGTCCAAGGGATACAGTAAACCTGCACTGGTGCATCGGAATCTAATACTGGTCTCCCAGGAGCCGCTCAAACCACAAACTCTTAGAAGATTCACTCTTCTTGTACTTAAGTCGGCATTGTGCCTTTTGTATTCAATTCCGATGCGATTTGTATGTTTCATCGTGAATGAGAAGGTCCAAGGGATACAGTAAACTTGCACTGGTGCATCGGAATCTAATACTGGTCTCCCAGGAGCCGTTCAAACCACAAACTCTTAGGAGATTCACTCTTCTTGTACTTAAGTCGTCATTGTGCCTTTTGTATTCAATTCCGATGCGATTTCTATGCTTCTTCGTAAATGTGAAGGTCCAAGGGTACAGTAAACCTGCACCGGTGCATCGGAATCTAATACTGCTCTCCCAGGAGCCGCTAAAACCACAAACTCTTAGAAGATTCACTCTTCCTATACTTATGTCTGCATTGTGCCTTTTGTATTCAATTCCGGTGCGATTTCTATGTTTCATCGCCAAATGTGAAGGTGCGAGGGATACAGTAAACCTACACTGGTGCATCGGAATTTAGTACTGGTCTCCCAGGAGCCGCTCAAACCACAAACTCATAGAAGATTCACTCTTCTTGTAATTAAGTTGGCATTGTGCCTTTTGGATTCAATTCCGATGCGATTTCTATGTTTCATCGTCAATGTGAAGGTCCAAGGGATACAGTAAACCTGCACTGGTGCATCGGAATCTAATACTCGTCTCCCAGGAGCCGCTCAAACCACAAACTTTTAGAAGATTCACTCTTCTTGTACTTAAGTCGGCATTGTGCATTTGTATTCAATTCCGATGCGATTTCTATGTTTCATCGTGAATGTGAAGGTCCAAGGGATACACTAAACCTGCACAGGTGCATCGGAATCTATTACTGGTCTCCCATTAACCGCTCAAACCTCAAACACATAGAAGATTCACTCTTCTTGTAGTTAAGTCGGCATTGTGCCTTTTGTATTCTATTCAGGATGCGTTTTCTATGCTTCTTCGAAAATGTGAAGGTGCGAGGGATAAAGTAAACCTGCACTGGTGCATCGGAATCTAATACTGGTCTCCCAGGAGCCGCTCAAATCATAAACTCATAGAAGATTCACTCTTCTTGTACTTTAGTCGGCATTGTGCCTTTTCTATTCAATTCCGATGCGATTTCTATGTTTCATCGTCAATGTGAAGGTCCAAGGGATACAGTAAACCTGCACTGGTGCATCGGAATCTAATACTGGTCTCCCAGGAGCCGCTCAAACCACAAACTCTGAGAGGATTCACTCTACCTATACTTAAGTCGGCATTGTGCCTTTTGTATTCAATTCCGATGCGATTTCTATGTTTCATCGTCAGTGTGAAGGTCCAAGGGATACAGTAAAACTGCACTGGTGCATCGGAATCTAATACGGGTGTCCCAGGAGCCGCTCAAACCACAAACTCTTTGAAGATTCACTCTTCTTGTACTTAAGTCGGCATTGTGCATTTTGTATTCAATTCCGATGCGATTTCTATGTTTCATCGTCAATGTGAAGGTCCAAGGGATACAGTAAAACTGCACTGGTGCATCGGAATCTAATACTGGTCTCCCAGGAGCCGCTCAAACCACAAACTCTTAGAAGATTCACTCTTCTTGTACTTAAGTCGGCATTGTGCCTTTTGTATTCAATTCCGATGCGATTTCTATGATTCATCGTCAATGTGAAGGTCCAAGGGATACAGTAAACCTGCACTGGTGCATCGGAATCTAATACTGGTTTCCCAGGAGCCGCTCAAACCACAAACTCTTAGAAGATTCACACTTCTTCTACTTAAGTCGGCATTGTGGCTTTCGTAATCAATTCCGATGTGGTTTCTATATTTCATCGTCAATGTAAAGGTCCAAGGGATACAGTAAACCTGCACTGGTGCATCGGAATCTAATACTGGTCTCCCAGGAGCCGTTCAAACCACAAACTCTTAGGAGATTCGCTCTTCTTGTACTTAAGTCGGCATTGTGCCTTTTGTATTCAATTCCGATGCGATTTCTATGCTTCTTCGTAAATGTGAAGGTCCAAGGGATACAGTAAACCTGCACTGGTGCATCGGAATCTAATACTGGTCTCCCAGGAGCCGCTCAAACCACAAACTCTTAGAATATTCACACTTCTTCTACTTAAGTCGGCATTGTGGCTTTCGTAATCAATTCCGATGCGATTTCTATATTTCTTCGTCAATGTAAAGGTCCAAGGGATACAGTAAAACTGCACTGGTGCATCGGAATCTAATACTGGTCTCCCAGGAGCCGCTCAAACCACATACTCTTAGAAGATTCACTCTTCCTATTGAGTCTTTTGTATTCAATTCCGATGCGATTTCAATGTATCATCGTCAATGTGAAGGTCCAAGGGATACAGTAAACCTGCACTGGTGCATCTGAATCTAATACTGGTCTCCCAGGAGCCGCTCAAACCACAAACTCTTAGAGGATTCACTCTCATTGTACTTAAGTCGGCATTGTGCATTTTGTATTCAATTCCGATGCGATTTCTATGTTTCATCGTCAATGTGAAGATCCAAGGGATAATGTAAACCTGCACTGGTGCATCGGAATCTAAGACTGGTCTCCCAGGAGCCGCTCAAACCACAAACTCTTAGAAGATTCACTCTTCTTTTAATTAAGACGGCATTGTGCATTTTGTATTCAATTCCGATGCGATTTCTATGTTTCATCGTCAATGTGAAGGTCCAAGGTATACAGTAAACCTGCACTGGTGCATCGGAATTTAATATTGGTCTCCCAGGAGCCGCTCAAACCACAAACTCATAGAAGATTCACTCTTCTTGTAATTAAGTTGGCATTGTGCCTTTTGGATTCAATTCCGATGCGATTTCTATGTTTCATCGTCAATGTGAAGGTCCAAGGGATACAGTAAACCTGCACTGGTGCATCGGAATCTAATACTGGTCTCCCAGGAGCCGCTCAAACCACAAACTCTTAGAAGATTCACTCTTCTTGTACTTAAGTCGGCATTGTGCATTTGTATTCAATTCCGATGCGATTTCTATGTTTCTTCGTGAATGTGAAGGTCCAAGGGATACAGTAAACCTGCACTGGTGCATCGGAATCTATTACTGGTCTCCCATTAACCGCTCAAACCTCAAACACTTAGAAAATTCACTCTTCTTGTAGTTAAGTCGGCATTGTGCCTTTTGTATTCTATTCAGGATGCGTTTTCTATGCTTCTTCGAAAATGTGATGGTGCGAGGGATACAGTAAACCTGCACTGGTGCATCGGAATCTAATACTGGTCTCCCAGGAGCCGCTCAAATCATAAACTCATAGAAGATTCACACTTCTTCTACTTAGGTCGTCATTGTGGCTTTCGTAATCAATTCCGATGCGATTTCTATATTTCATCGTCAATGTAAAGGTCCAAGGGATACAGTAAACCTGCACTGGTGCATCGGAATCTAATACTGGTCTCCCATTAACCGCTCAAACCACAAACTCTTAGAAGATTCACTCTTCTTGTACTTAAGTCGGCATTGTGCCTTTTGTATTCAATTCCGATGCGATTTCTATGTTTCATCAGCAATGTGAAGGTGCGAGGGTTACAGTCAACCTGCACTGGTGCATCGGAATCTAATACTGGTCTCCCAGGAGCCACTCAATCCACAAACTCTTAGAAGATTCACTCTTCCTATACTTATGTCGGCATTGTGCCTTTTGTATTCAATTCCGATGCGATTTCTATGTTTCATCACCAATGTGAAGGTGCGAGGGATACAGTAAACCCGCAATGGTGCATCGGAATCAAATACTGGTCTCCTAGGAGCCGCTCAAACCACAAACTCATAGAAGATTCACTCTTCTTGTAATTAAGTCGGCATTGTGCCTTTTGTATTCAATTCCGATGCGATTTCTTTGCTTCTTCGTCAATGTGAAGGTCCAAGGAATACAGTAAACCTGCACTGGTGCATCGGAATCTAATACTGGTCTCCCAGGAGACTCTCAAACCACAAACTCTTAGAAGACTCACTCTTCCTATACTTAAGTCGGCATTGTGGCTTTTGTATTCAATTCCGATGCGATTTCTATGTTTCATCGTCAATGTGAAGGTCCAAGGGAGACAGTAAACCTGCACTGGTGCATCGGAATCTAATACTGGTCTCCCAGGAGCCGCTCAAACCACAAACTCTTAGAAGATTCACTCTTCTTGTACTTAAGTCGGCATTGTGCCTTTTGTATTCAATTCTGATGCGATTTCTATATTTCATCGTCAATGTGAAGGTCCAAGGGATACAGTAAACCTGCACTGGTTCATCGGAATCTAATACTGGTCTCCCAGGAGCCGCTCAAACCACAAACTCTTAGAAGATTCACTCTTCCTATACTTATGTCGGCATTGTGCCTTTTGTATTCAATTCCGATGCGACTTCTATGTTTCATCGTCAGTGTGAAGGTCCGAGGGATACAGTAAAACTGCACTGGTGCATCGGAATCTAATACGGGTGTCCCAGGAGCCGCTCAAACCACAAACTCTTAGAAGATTCACTCTTCTTGTACTTAAGTCGGCATTGTGCATTTTGTATTCAATTCCGATGCGATTTCTATGTTTCATCGTCAATGTGAAGGTCCAAGGGATACAGTAAAACTGCACTGGTGCATCGGAATCTAATACTGGTCTCCCAGGAGCAGCTCAAACCACAAACTCATAGAAGATTCACTCTTCTTGTACTTAAGTCGGCATTGTGCCTTTTGTATTCAATTCCGATGCGATTTCTATGATTCATCGTCAATGTGAAGGTCCAACGGATACAGTAAACCTGCACTGGTGCATCGGAATCTAATACTGGTCTCCCAGGAGCCGCTCAAACCACAAACTCTTAGAAGTTTCACACTTCTTCTACTTAAGTCGGCATTGTGGCTTTCGTAATCAATTCCGATGTGGTTTCTATATTTCATCGTCAATGTAAAGGTCCAAGGGATACAGTAAACCTGCACTGGTGCATCGGAATCTAATACTGGTCTCCCAGGAGCCGTTCAAACCACAAACTCTTAGGAGATTCGCTCTTCTTGTACTTAAGTCGGCATTGTGCCTTTTGTATTCAATTCCGATGCGATTTCTATGCTTCTTCGTAAATGTGAAGGTCCAAGGGATACAGTAAACCTGCACTGGTGCATCGGAATCTAATACTGGTCTCCCAGGAGCCGCTCAAACCACAAACTCTTAGAAGATTCACACTTCTTCTACTTAAGTCGGCATTGTGGCTTTCGTAATCAATTCCGATGCGATTTCTATATTTCGTCGTCAATGTAAAGGTCCAAGGGATACAGTAAAACTGCACTGGTGCATCGGAATCTAATACTGGTCTCCCAGGAGCCGCTCAAACCACAAACTCTTAGAAGATTCACTCTTCCTATTGAGTCTTTTGTATTCAATTCCGATGCGATTTCAATGTATCATCGTCAATGTGAAGGTCCAAGGGATACAGTAAACCTGCACTGGTGCATCTGAATCTAATACTGGTCTCCCAGGAGCCGCTCAAACCACAAACTCTTAGAGGATTCACTCTCATTGTACTTAAGTCGGCATTGTGCATTTTGTATTCAATTCCGATGCGATTTCTATGTTTCATCGTCAATGTGAAGATCCAAGGGATAATGTAAACCTGCACTGGTGCATCGGAATCTAAGACTGGTCTCCCAGGAGCCGCTCAAACCACAAACTCTTAGAAGATTCACTCTTCTTTTAATTAAGACGGCATTGTGCATTTTGTATTCAATTCCGATGCGATTTCTATGTTTCATCGTCAATGTGAAGGTCCAAGGGATACAGTAAACCTGCACTGGTGCATCGGAATTTAATACTGGTCTCCCAGGAGCCGCTCAAACCACAAACTCATAGAAGATTCACTCTTCTTGTAATTAAGTTGGCATTGTGCCTTTTGGATTCAATTCCGATGCGATTTCTATGCTTCATCGTCAATGTGAAGGTCCAAGGGATACAGTAAACCTGCACTGGTGCATCGGAATCTAATACTGGTCTCCCAGGAGCCGCTCAAACCACAAACTCTTAGAAGATTCACTCTTCTTGTACTTAAGTCGGCATTGTGCATTTGTATTCAATTCCGATGCGATTTCTATGTTTCTTCGTGAATGTGAAGGTCCAAGGGATACAGTAAACCTGCACTGGTGCATCGGAATCTATTACTGGTCTCCCATTAACCGCTCAAACCTCAAACACTTAGAAGATTCACTCTTCTTGTAGTTAAGTCGGCATTGTGCCTTTTGTATTCTATTCAGGATGCGTTTTCTATGCTTCTTCGAAAATGTGATGGTGCGAGGGATACAGTAAACCTGCACTGGTGCATCGGAATCTAATACTGGTCTCCCAGGAGCCGCTCAAATCATAAACTCATAGAAGATTCACACTTCTTCTACTTAGGTCGTCATTGTGGCTTTCGTAATCAATTCCGATGCGATTTCTATATTTCATCGTCAATGTAAAGGTCCAAGGGATACAGTAAACCTGCACTGGTGCATCGGAATCTAATACTGGTCTCCCATTAACCGCTCAAACCACAAACTCTTAGAAGATTCACTCTTCTTGTACTTAAGTCGGCATTGTGCCTTTTGTATCCAATTCCGATGCGATTTCTATGTTTCATCAGCAATGTGAAGGTGCGAGGGTTACAGTCAACCTGCACTGGTGCATCGGAATCTAATACTGGTCTCCCAGGAGGCACTCAATCCACAAACTCTTAGAAGATTCACTCTTCCTATACTTATGTCGGCATTGTGCCTTTTGTATTCAATTCCGATGCGATTTCTATGTTTCATCACCAATGTGAAGGTGCGAGGGATACAGTAAACCCGCAATGGTGCATCGGAATCAAATACTGGTCTCCTAGGAGCCGCTCAAACCACAAACTCATAGAAGATTCACTCTTCTTGTAATTAAGTCGGCATTGTGCCTTTTGTATTCAATTCCGATGCGATTTCTTTGCTTCTTCGTCAATGTGAAGGTCCAAGGAATACAGTAAACCTGCACTGGTGCATCGGAATCTAATACTGGTCTCCCAGGAGACTCTCAAACCACAAACTCTTAGAAGACACACTCTTCCTATACTTAAGTCGGCATTGTGGCTTTTGTATTCAATTCCGATGCGATTTCTATGTTTCATCGTCAATGTGAAGGTCCAAGGGATACAGTAAACCTGCACTGGTGCATCGGAATCTAATACTGGTCTCCCAGGAGCCGCTCAAACCACAAACTCTTAGAAGATTCACTCTTCTTGTACTTAAGTCGGCATTGTGCCTTTTGTATTCAATTCTGATGCGATTTCTATATTTCATCGTCAATGTGAAGGTCCAAGGGATACAGTAAACCTGCACTGGTTCATCGGAATCTAATACTGGTCTCCCAGGAGCCGCTCAAACCACAAACTCTTAGAAGATTCACTCTTCCTATACTTATGTCGGCATTGTGCATTTTGTATTCAATTCCGATGCGACTTCTATGTTTCATCGTCAGTGTGAAGGTCCAAGGGATACAGTAAAACTGCACTGGTGCATCGGAATCTAATACGGGTGTCCCAGGAGCCGCTCAAACCACAAACTCTTAGAAGATTCACTCTTCTTGTACTTAAGTCGGCATTGTGCATTTTGTATTCAATTCCGATGCGATTTCTATGTTTCATCGTCAATGTGAAGGTCCAAGGGATACAGTAAAACTGCACTGGTGCATCGGAATCTAATACTGGTCTCCCAGGAGCCGCTCAAACCACAAACTCTTAGAAGATTCACTCTTCTTGTACTTAAGTCGGCATTGTGCCTTTTGTATTCAATTCCGATGCGATTTCTATGATTCATCGTCAATGTGAAGGTCCAACGGATACAGTAAACCTGCACTGGTGCATCGGAATCTAATACTGGTCTCCCAGGAGCCGCTCAAACCACAAACTCTTAGAAGTTTCACACTTCTTCTACTTAAGTCGGCATTGTGGCTTTCGTAATCAATTCCGATGTGGTTTCTATATTTCATCGTCAATGTAAAGGTCCAAGGGATACAGTAAACCTGCACTGGTGCATCGGAATCTAATACTGGTCTCCCAGGAGCCGTTCAAACCACAAACTCTTAGGAGATTCGCTCTTCTTGTACTTAAGTCGGCATTGTGCCTTTTGTATTCAATTCCGATGCGATTTCTATGCTTCTTCGTAAATGTGAAGGTCCATGGGATACAGTAAACCTGCACTGGTGCATCGGAATCTAATACTGGTCTCCCAGGAGCCGCTCAAACCACAAACTCTTAGAAGATTCACACTTCTTCTACTTAAGTCGGCATTGTGGCTTTCGTAATCAATTCCGATGCGATTTCTATATTTCGTCGTCAATGTAAAGGTCCAAGGGATACAGTAAAACTGCACTGGTGCATCGGAATCTAATACTGGTCTCCCAGGAGCCGCTCAAACCACAAACTCTTAGAAGATTCACTCTTCCTATTGAGTCTTTTGTATTCAATTCCGATGCGATTTCAATGTATCATCGTCAATGTGAAGGTCCAAGGGATACAGTAAACCTGCACTGGTGCATCTGAATCTAATACTGGTCTCCCAGGAGCCGCTCAAACCACAAACTCTTAGAGGATTCACTCTCATTGTACTTAAGTCGGCATTGTGCATTTTGTATTCAATTCCGATGCGATTTCTATGTTTCATCGTCAATGTGAAGATCCAAGGGATAATGTAAACCTGCACTGGTGCATCGGAATCTAAGACTGGTCTCCCAGGAGCCGCTCAAACCACAAACTCTTAGAAGATTCACTCTTCTTTTAATTAAGACGGCATTGTGCATTTTGTATTCAATTCCGATGCGATTTCTATGTTTCATCGTCAATGTGAAGGTCCAAGGGATACAGTAAACCTGCACTGGTGCATCGGAATTTAATACTGGTCTCCCAGGAGCCGCTCAAAGCACAAACTCATAGAAGATTCACTCTTCTTGTAATTAAGTTGGCATTGTGCCTTTTGGATTCAATTCCGATGCGATTTCTATGTTTCATCGTCAATGTGAAGGTCCAAGGGATACAGTAAACCTGCACTGGTGCATCGGAATCTAATACTGGTCTCCCAGGAGCCGCTCAAACCACAAACTCTTAGAAGATTCACTCTTCTTGTACTTAAGTCGGCATTGTGCATTTGTATTCAATTCCGATGCGATTTCTATGTTTCTTCGTGAATGTGAAGGTCCAAGGGATACAGTAAACCTGCACTGGTGCATCGGAATCTATTACTGGTTTCCCATTAACCGCTCAAACCTCAAACACTTAGAAGATTCACTCTTCTTGTAGTTAAGTCGGCATTGTGCCTTTTGTATTCTATTCAGGATGCGTTTTCTATGCTTCTTCGAAAATGTGATGGTGCGAGGGATACAGTAAACCTGCACTGGTGCATCGGAATCTAATACTGGTCTCCCAGGAGCCGCTCAAATCATAAACTCATAGAAGATTCACTCTTCTTGTACTTAAGTCGGCATTGTGCCTTTTGTATTCAATTCCGATGCGATTTCTATGTTTCATCGTCAATGTGAAGGTCCAAGGGATACAGTAAACCTGCACTGGTGCATCGGAATCTAATACTGGTCTCCCAGGAGCCGCTCAAACCACAAACTCTGAGAGGATACACTCTACCTATACTTAAGTCGGCATTGTGCCTTTTGTATTCAATTCCGATGCGATTTCTATGTTTCATCGTCAGTGTGAAGGTCCAAGGGATACAGTAAAACTGCACTGGTGCATCGGAATCTATTACGGGTGTCCCAGGAGCCGCTCAAACCACAAACTCTTAGAAGATTCACTCTTCTTGTACTTAAGTCGGCATTGTGCATTTTGTATTCAATTCCGATGCGATTTCTATGTTTCATCGTCAATGTGAAGGTCCAAGGGATACAGTAAAACTGCACTGGTGCATCGGAATCTAATACTGGTCTCCCAGGAGCCGCTCAAACCACAAACTCTTAGAAGATTCACTCTTCTTGTACTTAAGTCGGCATTGTGCCTTTTGTATTCAATTCCGATGCGATTTCTATGATTCATCGTCAATGTGAAGGTCCAAGGGATACAGTAAACCTGCACTGGTGCATCGGAATCTAATACTGGTCTCCCAGGAGCCGCTCAAACCACAAACTCTTAGAAGATTCACACTTCTTCTACTTAAGTCGGCATTGTGGCTTTCGTAATCAATTCCGATGTGGTTTCTATATTTCATCGTCAATGTAAAGGTCCAAGGGATACAGTAAACCTGCACTGGTGCATCGGAATCTAATACTGGTCTCCCAGGAGCCGTTCAAACCACAAACTCTTAGGAGATTCGCTCTTCTTGTACTTAAGTCGGCATTGTGCCTTTTGTATTCAATTCCGATGCGATTTCTATGCTTCTTCGTAAATGTGAAGGTCCAAGGGATACAGTAAACCTGCACTGGTGCATCGGAAATTAATACTGGTCTCCCAGGAGCCGCTCAAACCACAAACTCTTAGAAGATTCACACTTCTTCTACTTAAGTCGCCATTGTAGCTTTCGTAATCAATTCCGATGCGATTTCTATATTTCTTCGTCAATGTAAAGGTCCAAGGGATACAGTAAAACTGCACTGGTGCATCGGAATCTAATACTGGTCTCCCAAGAGCCGCTCAAACCACAAACTCTTAGAAGATTCACTCTTCCTATTGAGTCTTTTGTATTCAATTCCGATGCGATTTCAATGTATCATCGTCAATGTGAAGGTCCAAGGGATACAGTAACCTGCACTGGTGCATCTGAATCTAATACTGGTCTCCCAGGAGCCGCTCAAACCACAAACTCTTAGAGGATTCACTCTCATTGTACTTAAGTCGGCATTGTGCCCTTTGTATTCAATTCCGATGCGATTTCTATGTTTCATCGTCAATGTGAAGGTCCAAGGTATACAGTAAACCTGCACTGGTGCATCGGAATTTAATATTGGTCTCCCAGGAGCCGCTCAAACCACAAACTCTGAGAGGATACACTCTACCTATACTTAAGTCGGCATTGTGCCTTTTGGATTCAATTCCGATGCGATTTCTATGTTTCATCGTCAATGTGAAGGTCCAAGGGATACAGTAAACCAGCACTGGTGCATCGGAATCTAATACTGGTCTCCCAGGAGCCGCTCAAACCACAAACTCTTAGAAGATTCACTCTTCTTGTACTTAAGTCGGCATTGTGCATTTGTATTCAATTCCGATGCGATTTCTATGTTTCATCGTCAATGTGAAGGTCCAAGGGATACAGTAAACCTGCACTGGTGCATCGGAATCTAATACTGGTCTCACAGGAGCCGCTCAAACCACAAACTCTTAGAAGATTCACTCTTCTTGTACTTAAGTCGGCATTGTGCCTTTTGTATTCAATTCCGATGCGATTTCTATGATTCATCGTCAATGTGAAGGTCCAAGGGATACAGTAAACCTGCACTGGTGCATCGGAATCTAATACTGGTCTCCCAGGAACCGCTCAAACCACAAACTCTTAGAAGATTCACACTTCTTCTACTTAGGTCGTCATTGTGGCTTTCGTAATCAATTCCGATGCGATTTCTATATTTCATCGTCAATGTAAAGGTCCAAGGGATACAGTAAACCTGCACTGGTGCATCGGAATCTAATACTGGTCTCCCATTAACCGCTCAAACCACAAACTCTTAGAAGATTCACTCTTCTTGTACTTAAGTCGGCATTGTGCCTTTTGTATTCAATTCCGATGCGATTTCTATGTTTCATCAGCAATGTGAAGGTGCGAGGGTTACAGTCAACCTGCACTGGTGCATCGGAATCTAATACTGGTCTCCCAGGAGCCACTCAATCCACAAACTCTTAGAAGATTCACTCTTCCTATACTTATGTCGGCATTGTGCCTTTTGTATTCAATTCCGATGCGATTTCTTTGCTTCTTCGTCAATGTGAAGGTCCAAGGAATACAGTAAACCTGCACTGGTGCATCGGAATCTAATACTGGTCTCCCAGGAGACTCTCAAACCACAAACTCTTAGAAGATTCACTCTTCCTATACTTAAGTCGGCATTGTGGCTTTTGTATTCAATTCCGATGCGATTTCTATGTTTCATCGTCAATGTGAAGGTCCAAGGGATACAGTAAACCTGCACTGGTGCATCGGAATCTAATACTGGTCTCCCAGGAGCCGCTCAAACCACAAACTCTTAGAAGATTCACTCTTCTTGTACTTAAGTCGGCATTGTGCCTTTTGTATTCAATTCTGATGCGATTTCTATATTTCATCGTCAATGTGAAGGTCCAAGGGATACAGTAAACCTGCACTGGTTCATCGGAATCTAATACTGGTCTCCCAGGAGCCGCTCAAACCACAAACTCTTAGAAGATTCACTCTTCCTATACTTATGTCGGCATTGTGCCTTTTGTATTCAATTCCGATGCGATTTCTATGTTTCATCGTCAGTGTGAAGGTCCAAGGGATACAGTAAAACTGCACTGGTGCATCGGAATCTAATACGGGTGTCCCAGGAGCCGCTCAAACCACAAACTCTTAGAAGATTCACTCTTCTTGTACTTAAGTCGGCATTGTGCATTTTGTATTCAATTCCGATGCGATTTCTATGTTTCATCGTCAATGTGAAGGTCCAAGGGATACAGTAAAACTGCACTGGTGCATCGGAATCTAATACTGGTCTCCCAGGAGCCGCTCAAACCACAAACTCTTAGAAGATTCACTCTTCTTGTACTTAAGTCGGCATTGTGCCTTTTGTATTCAATTCCGATGCGATTTCTATGATTCATCGTCAATGTGAAGGTCCAACGGATACAGTAAACCTGCACTGGTGCATCGGAATCTAATACTGGTCTCCCAGGAGCCGCTCAAACCACAAACTCTTAGAAGATTCACACTTCTTCTACTTAAGTCGGCATTGTGGCTTTCGTAATCAATTCCGATGTGGTTTCTATATTTCATCGTCAATGTAAAGGTCCAAGGGATACAGTAAACCTGCACTGGTGCATCGGAATCTAATACTGGTCTCCCAGGAGCCGTTCAAACCACAAACTCTTAGGAGATTCGCTCTTCTTGTACTTAAGTCGGCATTGTGCCTTTTGTATTCAATTCCGATGCGATTTCTATGCTTCTTCGTAAATGTGAAGGTCCAAGGGATACAGTAAACCTGCACTGGTGCATCGGAATCTAATACTGGTCTCCCAGGAGCCGCTCAAACCACAAACTCTTAGAAGATTCACACTTCTTCTACTTAAGTCGGCATTGTGGCTTTCGTAATCAATTCCGATGCGATTTCTATATTTCGTCGTCAATGTAAAGGTCCAAGGGATACAGTAAAACTGCACTGGTGCATCGGAATCTAATACTGGTCTCCCAGGAGCCGCTCAAACCACAAACTCTTAGAAGATTCACTCTTCCTATTGAGTCTTTTGTATTCAATTCCGATGCGATTTCATTGTATCATCGTCAATGTGAAGGTCCAAGGGATACAGTAAACCTGCACTGGTGCATCTGAATCTAATACTGGTCTCCCAGGAGCCGCTCAAACCACAAACTCTTAGAGGATTCACTCTCATTGTACTTAAGTCGGCATTGTGCATTTTGTATTCAATTCCGATGCGATTTCTATGTTTCATCGTCAATGTGAAGGTCCAAGGGATACAGTAAACCTGCACTGGTGCATCGGAATTTAATACTGGTCTCCCAGGAGCCGCTCAAACCACAAACTCATAGAAGATTCACTCTTCTTGTAATTAAGTTGGCATTGTGCCTTTTGGATTCAATTCCGATGCGATTTCTATGTTTCATCGTCAATGTGAAGGTCCAAGGGATACAGTAAACCTGCACTGGTGCATCGGAATCTAATACTGGTCTCCCAGGAGCCGCTCAAACCACAAACTCTTAGAGGATTCACTCTTCTTGTACTTATGTCGGCATTGTGCCTTTTGTATTCTATTCAGGATGCGTTTTCTATGCTTCTTCGAAAATGTGATGGTGCGAGGGATACAGTAAACCTGCACTGGTGCATCGGAATCTAATACTGGTCTCCCAGGAGCCGCTCAAATCATAAACTCATAGAAGATTCACTCTTCTTGTACTTAAGTCGGCATTGTGCCTTTTGTATTCAATTCCGATGCGATTTCTATGTTTCATCGTCAATGTGAAGGTCCAAGGGATACAGTAAACCTGCACTGGTGCATCGGAATCTAATACTGGTCTCCCAGGAGCCGCTCAAACCACAAACTCTGAGAGGATACACTCTACCTATACTTAAGTCGGCATTGTGCCTTTTGTATTCAATTCCGATGCGATTTCTATGTTTCATCGTCAGTGTGAAGGTCCAAGGGATACAGTAAAACTGCACTGGTGCATCGGAATCTATTACGGGTGTCCCAGGAGCCGCTCAAACCACAAACTCTTAGAAGATTCACTCTTCTTGTACTTAAGTCGGCATTGTGCATTTTGTATTCAATTCCGATGCGATTTCTATGTTTCATCGTCAATGTGAAGATCCAAGGGATACAGTAAACCTGCACTGGTGCATCGGAATCTAATACTGGTCTCACAGGAGCCGCTCAAACCATAAACTCTTAGAACATTCACTCTTCTTGTACTTAAGTCGGCATTGTGCCTTTTGTATTCAATTCCGATGCGATTTCTATGATTCATCGTCAATGTGAAGGTCCAAGGGATACAGTAAACCTGCACTGGTGCATCGGAATCTAATACTGGTCTCCCAGGAACCGCTCAAACCACAAACTCTTAGAAGATTCACACTTCTCCTACTTAGGTCGTCATTGTGGCTTTCGTAATCAATTCCGATGCGATTTCTATATTTCATCGTCAATGTAAAGGTCCAAGGGATACAGTAAACCTGCACTGGTGCATCGGAATCTAATACTGGTCTCCCATTAACCGCTCAAACCACAAACTCTTAGAAGATTCACTCTTCTTGTACTTAAGTCGGCATTGTGCCTTTTGTATTCAATTCCGATGCGATTTCTATGTTTCATCAGCAATGTGAAGGTGCGAGGGTTACAGTCAACCTGCACTGGTGCATCGGAATCTAATACTGGTCTCCCAGGAGCCACTCAATCCACAAACTCTTAGAAGATTCACTCTCCCTATACTTATGTCGGCATTGTGCCTTTTGTATTCAATTCCGATGCGATTTCTATGTTTCATCACCAATGTGAAGGTGCGAGGGATACAGTAAACCCGCAATGGTGCATCGGAATCAAATACTGGTCTCCTAGGAGCCGCTCAAACCACAAACTCATAGAAGATTCACTCTTCTTGTAATTAAGTCGGCATTGTGCCTTTTGTATTCAATTCCGATGCGATTTCTTTGCTTCTTCGTCAATGTGAAGGTCCAAGGAATACAGTAAACCTGCACTGGTGCATCGGAATCTAATACTGGTCTCCCAGGAGACTCTCAAACCACAAACTCTTAGAAGATTCACTCTTCCTATACTTAAGTCGGCATTGTGGCTTTTGTATTCAATTCCGATGCGATTTCTATGTTTCATCGTCAATGTGAAGGTCCAAGGGATACAGTAAACCTGCACTGGTGCATCGGAATCTAATACTGGTCTCCCAGGAGCCGCTCAAACCACAAACTCTTAGAAGATTCACTCTTCTTGTTCTTAAGTCGGCATTGTGCCTTTTGTATTCAATTCTGATGCGATTTCTATATTTCATCGTCAATGTGAAGGTCCAAGGGATACAGTAAACCTGCACTGGTTCTTCGGAATCTAATACTGGTCTCCCAGGAGCCGCTCAAACCACAAACTCTTAGAAGATTCACTCTTCCTATACTTATGTCGGCATTGTGCCTTTTGTATTCAATTCCGATGCGATTTCTTTGTTTCATCGCCAATGTGAAGGTGCAAGGGATACTGTAAACCTGCACTGGTGCATTGGAATCTAATACTGGTCTCCCAGGAGCCGATCAAACCACAAACTCATAGAAGATTCACTCTTCTTGTACTTAAGTCGGCATTGTGCCTTTTGTATTCAATTCCGATGCGATATCTATGTTTCATCGTCAATATGAAGGTCCAACGGATACTGTAAACCCGCACTGGTGCGTCGGAATCTAATACTGGTCTCCCAGGAGCCGCTCAAACCACAAACTCTTAGAAGATTCACTCTTCTTGTACTTAAGTCGGCATTATGCCTTTTGTATTCAGTTCCGATGCGATTTATATGTTTCATCGTCAGTGTGAAAGTCCAAGGGATACAGTAAACCTGCACTGGTGCATCGGAATCTAATACCGGTCTCCCAGGAGCCGCTCAAACCACAAACTCTTAAAAGATTCACTCTTCTTGTACTTAAGTCGGCATTGTGCATTTTGTATTCAATTCCGATGCGATTTCTATGTTTCATCGTCAATGTGAAGGTCCAAGGGATACAGTAAACCTGCACTGGTGCATCGGAATCTAATACTGGTCTCCCAGGAGCCGCTCAAACCACAAACTCTTAGAAGATTCACTCTTCTTGTACTTAAGTCGGCATTGTGCCTTTTGTATTCAATTCCGATGCGATTTCTATGTTTCATCGTCAATGTGAAGGTCCAAGGGATACAGTAAACCTGCACTGGTGCATCGGAATCTAATACTGGTCTCCCAGGAGCCACTCAAACCACAAATTCTTAGAAGATACACACTTCTTCTACTTAAGTCGGCATTGTGCCTTTGGTAATCAATTCCGATGCGATTTCTATATTTCATCGTCAATGTGAAGGTCCAAGGGATACAGTAAACCTGCACTGGTGCATCGGAATCTAATACTGGTCTCCCAGGAGCCGCTAAAACCACAAACTCTTAGAATATTCACTCTTCCTATACTTAAGTTGGCATTCAGCCTTTTGTATTCAATTCCGTTGCGATTTCTATGTTTCATCGTCAATTGATGGTCCAAGGGATACAGAAAACCTGCACTGGTGCATCGGAATCTAATACTGGTCTTCCAGGAGCCGCTCAAACCACAAACTCCTAGAAGATTCACTCTTCTTGTACTTAAGTCGGCATTGTGCCTTTTGTATTCAATTCCGATGCGATATCTATGTTTCATCGTCAATGTGAAGGTCCAAGTGATACAGTAAACTTGCACTGGTGCATCGGAATCTAATACTGGTCTCCCAGGTGCCGCTCAAACCACAAACTCTTAGAAGATTCACTCTTATTGTACTTAAGTCGGCATTGTGCATTTTGTATTCAATTCCGATGCGATTTCTATGTTTCATCGTCAATGTGAAGGTCCAAGGGATACAGTAAACCTGCACTGGTGCATCGGAATCTAATACTGGTCTCCCAGGAGACGCTCAAACCTCAAACTCTTAGAAGATTCACTCTTCTTGTAATTAAGTCGACATTGTGCCTTTTGCATTCAATTCCGTTGCGATTTCTCTGTTTCATCGTCAATGTGAAGGTCCAAGGTATACAGCAAACCTGCTCTGGTGCATCGGAATCTAATACTGGTCTCCCAGGAGCCTCTCAAACCACAAACTCTTAGAAGATTCACTCTTCTTGTACTTAAGTCGGCATTGTGCCTTTTGTATTCAATTCCGATGCGATTTCTATGTTTCATCGTCAATGTGAAGGTCCAAGGGATACAGCAAACCTGCTCTGGTGCATCGTAATTTAATACTGGTCTCCCAGGAGCCGCTCAAACCACAAACTCTTAGAAGATTCACACTTCTTGTACTTAAGACGGCATTGTGCCTTTTGCATTCAATTCCGATGCGATTTCTATGTTTCATCGTCAATGTGAAGGTCCAAGGGATACAGTAAACCTGCACTGGTGCATCGGAATCTAATACTGGTCTCCCAGGAGCCGCTGAAACCACAAACCCATAGAAGATTCACTCTTCTTGTACTTAAGTCGACATTGTGCATTTTCTATTCAATTCCGATGCGATTTCTATGCTTCTTCATAAATGTGAAGGTCCAAAGGATACGGTAAACCTGCACTGGTGCATCGGAATCTAATACCGGACTCCCAGGAGCCGCTCAAACCACAACTTCTTAGAAGATTCACTCTTCCTATACTTATGTCGGCATTGTGCCTTTTGTATTCAATTCCGGTGCGATTTCTATGTCTCATCGCCAATGTGAACGTGCGAGGGATACAGTAAACCTGCACTGGTGCATCAGAATCTAATACTGGTCTCCCAGGAGCCGCTCAAACCACAAACTCATAGAAGATTCACTGTTCTTGTAATTAAGTAGGCATTGTGCCTTTTGCATTCAATTCCGATGCGATTTCTATGTTTCATCGTCAATGTGAAGGTCCAAGGGATACAGTAAACCTGCACTGGTGCAACGGAATCTAATACTGGTCTCCCAGGAGCCGCTCAAACCACAAACTCTTAGAAGATTCACTCTTCTTGTACTTAAGTCGGGATTGTGCATTTGTATTCAATTCCGATGCGATTTCTATGTTTCATCGTGATTGTGAAGGACCAAGGGATACAGTAAACCTGCGCTGGTGCATCGGAATCTAATACTGGTCTCCCAGGAGCCGCTCAAACCACAAACTCTTAGAAGATTCACACTTCTTCTACTTAAGTCGGCATTGTGGCTTTCGTAATCAATTCCGATGCGATTTCTATATTTCTTCGTCAATGTAAAGTTCCAAGGGATACAGTAAAACTGCACTGGTGCATCGGAATCTAATACTGGTCTCCCAGGAGCCGTTCAAACCACAAACTCTTAGGAGATTCGCTCTTCTTGTACTTAAGTCGGCATTGTGCCTTTTGTATTCAATTCCGATGCGATTTCTATGCTTCTTCGTAAATGTGAAGGTCCAAGGGATACAGTAAACCTGCACTGGTGCATCGGAATCTAATACAGGTCTCCCAGGAGTCGCTCAAACCACAAACCCTTAGAAGATTCACACTTCTTCTATTTAAGTCGGCATAGTGGCTTTCGTAATCAATTCCGATGCGATTTCTATATTTCATCGTCAATGTAAAGGTCCAAGGGATACAGTAAACCTGCAATGGTGCATCGGAATCTAATACTGGTCTCCCAGGAGCCGCTCAAACCACAAACTCTTAGAAGATTCACTCTTCCTATTGAGCCTTTTGTATTCAATTCCGATGCGATTTCAATGTATCATCGTCAATGTGAAGGTCCAAGGGATACAGTAAACCTGCACTGGTGCATCTGAATCTAATACTGGTCTCCCAGGAGCCGCTCAAACCACAAACTCTTAGAAGATTCACTCTCATTGTACTTAAGTCGGCATTGTGCATTTTGTATTCAATTCCGATGCGATTTCTATGTTTCATCGTCAATGTGAAGATCCAAGGGATACAGTAAACCTGCACTGGTGCATCGGAATCTAATACTGGTCTCCCAGGAGCCGCTCAAACCACAAACTCTTAGAAGATTCACTCTTCTTTTAATTAAGACGGCATTGTGCATTTTGTATTCAATTCCGATGCGATTTCTATGTTTCATCGTCAATGTGAAGGTCCAAGGGATACAGTAAACCTGCACTGGTGCATCGGAATTTAATACTGGTCTCCCAGGAGCCGCTCAAACCACAAACTCATAGAAGATTCACTCTTCTTGTAATTAAGTTGGCATTGTGCCTTTTGGATTCAATTCCGATGCGATTTCTATGTTTCATCGTCAATGTGAAGGTCCAAGGGATACAGTAAACCTGCACTGGTGCATCGGAATCTAATACTGGTCTCCCAGGAGCCGCTCAAACCACAAACTCTTAGAAGATTCACTCTTCTTGTACTTAAGTCGGCATTGTGCATTTGTATTCAATTCCGATGCGATTTCTATGCTTCTTCGTAAATGTGAAGGTCCAAGGGATACAGTAAACCTGCACTGGTGCATCGGAATCTAATACTGGTCTCCCAGGAGCCGCTCAAACCACAAACTCTTAGAAGATTCACTCTTCTTGTACTTAAGTCGGCATTGTGCCTTTTGTATTTAATTCCGATGCGATTTCTATGTTTCATCGTCAATGTGAAGGTCCAAGGGATACAGTAAACCTGCACTGGTGCATCGGAATCTAATACTGGTCTCCCAGGAGCCACTCAAACCACAGATTCTTAGAAGATTCACACTTCTTCTACTTAAGTCGGCATTGTGCCTTTGGTAATCAATTCCGATGCGATTTCTATATTTCATCGTCAATGTGAAGGTCCAAGGGATACAGTAAACCTGCACTGGTGCATCGGAATCTAATACTGGTCTCCCAGGAGCCGCTCAAACCACAAACTCTTAGAAGATTCACTCTTCCTATACTTAAGTTGGCATTGAGCCTTTTGTATTCAATTCCGTTGCGATTTCTATGTTTCATCGTCAATGTGATGGTCCAAGGGATACAGAAAACCTGCACTGGTGCATCGGAATCTAATACTGGTCTTCCAGGAGCCGCTCAAACCACAAACTCCTAGAAGATTCACTCTTCTTGTACTTAAGTCGGCATTGTGCCTTTTGTATTCAATTCCGATGCGATATCTATGTTTCATCGTCAATGTGAAGGTCCAAGTGATACAGTAAACCGGCACTGGTGCATCGGAATCTAATACTGGTCTCCCAGGAGCCGCTCAAACCACAAACTCTTAGAAGATTCACTCTTATTGTACTTAAGTCGGCATTGTGCATTTTGTATTCAATTCCGATGCGATTTGTATGTTTCATCGTGAATGTGAAGGTCCAAGGGATACAGTAAACCTGCACTGGTGCATCGGAATCTAATACTGGTCTCCCAGGAGACGCTCAAACCTCAAACTCTTAGAAGATTCACTCTTCTTGTAATTAAGTCGGCATTGTGCCTTTTGCATTCAATTCCGTTGCGATTTCTATGTTTCATCGTCAATGTGAAGGTCCAAGGTATACAGCAAACCTGCTCTGGTGCATCGGAATCTAATACTGGTCTCCCAGGAGCCGCTCAAACCACAAACTCTTAGAAGATTCACTCTTCTTGTACTTAAGTCGGCATTGTGCCTTTTGTATTCAATTCCGATGCGATTTCTATGTTTCATCGTCAATGTGAAGGTCCAAGGGATACAGCAAACCTGCTCTGGTGCATCGTAATCTAATACTGGTCTCCCAGGAGCCGCTCAAACCACAAACTCTTAGAAGATTCACACTTCCTGTACTTAAGACGGCATTGTGCCTTTTGCATTCAATTCCGATGCGATTTCTATGTTTCATCGTCAATGTGAAGGTCCAAGGGATACAGTAAACCTGCACTGGTGCATCGGAATCTAATACTGGTCTCCCAGGAGCCGCTGAAACCACAAACCCATAGAAGATTCACTCTTCTTGTACTTAAGTCGACATTGTGCATTTTCCATTCAATTCCGATGCGATTTCTATGCTTCTTCATAAATGTGAAGGTCCAAAGGATACGGTAAACCTGCACTGGTGCATCGGAATCTAATACTGGTCTCCCAGGAGCCGCTCAAACCACAAACTCTTAGAAGATTCACTCTTCCTATACTTATGTCGGCATTGTGCCTTTTGTATTCAATTCCGGTGCGATTTCTATGTTTCATCGCCAATGTGAACGTGCGAGGGATACAGTAAACCTGCACTGGTGCATCGGAATCTAATACTGGTCTCCCAGGAGCCGCTCAAACCACAAACTCATAGAAGATTCACTGTTCTTGTAATTAAGTAGGCATTGTGCCTTTTGCATTCAATTCCGATGCGATTTCTATGTTTCATCGTCAATGTGAAGGTCCAAGGGATACAGTAAACCTGCACTGGTGCATCGGAATCTAATACTGGTCTCCCAGGAGCCGCTCAAACCACAAACTCTTAGAAGATTCACTCTTCTTGTACTTAAGTCGGGATTGTGCATTTGTATTCAATTCCGATGCGATTTCTATGTTTCATCGTGATTGTGAAGGACCAAGGGATACAGTAAACCTGCGCTGGTGCATCGGAATCTAATACTGGTCTCCCAGGAGCCGCTCAAACCACAAACTCTTAGAAGATTCACACTTCTTCTACTTAAGTCGGCATTGTGGCTTTCGTAATCAATTCCGATGTGATTTCTATATTTCTTCGTCAATGTAAAGGTCCAAGGGATACAGTAAAACTGCACTGGTGCATCGGAATCTAATACTGGTCTCCCAGGAGCCGTTCAAACCACAAACTCTTAGGAGATTCGCTCTTCTTGTACTTAAGTCGGCATTGTGCCTTTTGTATTCAATTCCGATGCGATTTCTATGCTTCTTCGTAAATGTGAAGGTCCAAGGGATACAGTAAACCTCCACTGGTGCATCGGAATCTAATACTGGTCTCCCAGGAGCCGCTCAAACCACAAACCCTTAGAAGATTCACACTTCTTCTATTTAAGTCGGCATTGTGGCTTTCGTAATCAATTCCGATGCGATTTCTATATTTCATCGTCAATGTAAAGGTCCAAGGGATACAGTAAACCTGCAATGGTGCATCGGAATCTAATACTGGTCTCCCAGGAGCCGCTCAAACCACAAACTCTTAGAAGATTCACTCTTCCTATTGAGCCTTTTGTATTCAATTCCGATGCGATTTCAATGTATCATCGTCAATGTGAAGGTCCAAGGGATACAGTAAACCTGCACTGGTGCATCTGAATCTAATACTGGTCTCCCAGGAGCCGCTCAAACCACAAACTCTTAGAAGATTCACTCTCATTGTACTTAAGTCGGCATTGTGCATTTTGTATTCAATTCCGATGCGATTTCTATGTTTCATCGTCAATGTGAATATCCAAGGGATACAGTAAACCTGCACTGGTGCATCGGAATCTAATACTGGTCTCCCAGGAGCCGCTCAAACCACAAACTCTTAGAAGATTCACTCTTCTTTTAATTAAGACGGCATTGTGCATTTTGTATTCAATTCCGATGCGATTTCTATGTTTCATCGTCAATGTGAAGGTCCAAGGGACACAGTAAACCTGCACTGGTGCATCGGAATTTAATACTGGTCTCCCAGGAGCCGCTCAAACCACAAACTCATAGAAGATTCACTCTTCTTGTAATTAAGTTGGCATTGTGCCTTTTGGATTCAATTCCGATGCGACTTCTATGTTTCATCGTCAATGTGAAGGTCCAAGGGATACAGTAAACCTGCACTGGTGCATCGGAAACTAATACTGGTCTCCCAGGAGCCGCTCAAACCACAAACTCTTAGAAGATTCACTCTTCTTGTACTTAAGTCGGCATTGTGCATTTGTATTCAATTCCGATGCGATTTCTATGTTTCTTCGTGAATGTGAAGGTCCAAGGAATACAGTAAACCTGCACTGGTGCATCGGAATCTATTACTGGTCTCCCATTAACCGCTCAAACCTCAAACACTTAGAAGATTCACTCTTCTTGTAGTTAAGTCGGCATTGTGCCTTTTGTATTATATTCAGGATGCGTTTTCTATGCTTCTTCGAAAATGTGATGGTGCGAGGGATACAGCAAACCTGCACTGGTGCATCGGAATCTATTACGGGTGTCCCAGGAGCCGCTCAAACCACAAACTCTTAGAAGAGTCACTCTTCTTGTACTTAAGTCGGCATTGTGCATTTTGTATTCAATTCCGATGCGATATCTATGTTTCATCGTCAATGTGAAGGTCCAAGGGATACAGTAAACCTGCACTGGTGCATCGGAATCTAATACTGGTCTCCCAGGAGCCGCTCAAACCACAAACTCTTAGAACATTCACTCTTCTTGTACTTAAGTCGGCATTGTGCCTTTTGTATTCAATTCCGATGCGATTTCTATGATTCATCGTCAATGTGAAGGTCCAAGGGATACAGTAAACCTGCACTGGTGCATCGGAATCTAATACTGGTCTCCCAGGAACCGCTCAAACCACAAACTCTTAGAAGATTCACACTTCTTCTACTTAGGTCGTCAAGGTGGCTTTCGTAATCAATTCCGATGCGATTTCTATATTTCATCGTCAATGTAAAGGTCCAATGGATACAGTAAACCTGCACTGGTGCATCGGAATCTAATACTGGTCTCCCATTAACCGCTCAAAAAACAAACTCTTAGAAGATTCACTCTTCTTGTACTTAAGTCGGCAATGTGCCTTTTGTATTCAATTCCGATGCGATTTCTATGTTTCATCAGCAATGTGAAGGTGCGAGGGTTACAGTCAACCTGCACTGGTGCATCGGAATCTAATACTGGTCTCCCAGGAGCCACTCAATCCACAAACTCTTAGAAGATTCACTCTTCCTATACTTATGTCGGCATTGTGCCTTTTGTATTCAATTCCGATGCGATTTCTATGTTTCATCACCAATGTGAAGGTGCGAGGGATACAGTAAACCCGCAATGGTGCATCGGAATCAAATACTGGTCTCCCAGGAGCCGCTCAAACCACAAACTCATAGAAGATTCACTCTTCTTGTAATTAAGTCGGCATTGTGCCTTTTGTATTCAATTCCGATGCGATTTCTTTGCTTCTTCGTCAATGTGAAGGTCCAAGGAATACAGTAAACCTGCACTGGTGCATCGGAATCTAATACTGGTCTCCCAGGAGACGCTCAAACCACAAACTCTTAGAAGATTCACTCTTCCTATACTTATGTCGGCATTGTGCCTTTTGTGTTCAATTACGATGCGATTTCTATGTTTCATCGTCAATGTGAAGGTCCAAGGGATACAGTAAACCTGCACTGGTGCATCGGAATCTAATACTGGTCTCCCAGGAGCCGCTCAAACCACAAACTCTTAGAAGATTCACTCTTCTTGTACTTAAGTCGGCATTGTGCCTTTTGTATTCAATTCTGATGCGATTTCTATATTTCATCGTCAATGTGAAGGTCCAAGGGATACAGTAAACCTGCACTGGTTCATCGGAATCTAATACTGGTCTCCCAGGAGCCGCTCAAACCACAAACTCTTAGAAGATTCACTCTTCCTATACTTATGTCGGCATTGTGCCTTTTGTATTCAATTCCGATGCGATTTCTATGCTTCTTCATAAATGTGAAGGTCCAAAGGATACGGTAAACCTGCACTGGTGCATGGGAATCTAATACTGGTCTCCCAGGAGCCGCTCAAACCACAAACTCTTAGAAGATTCACTCCTCCTATACTTATGTCGGCATTGTGCTTTTTGTATTCAATTCCGGTGCGATTTCTATGTTTCATCGCCAATGTGAACGTGCGAGGGATACAGTAAACCTGCACTGGTGCATCGGAATCTAATACTGGTCTCCCAGGAGCCGCTCAAACCACAAACTCATAGAAGATTCACTGTTCTTGTAATTAAGTAAGCATTGTGCCTTTTGCATTCAATTCCGATGCAATTTCTATGTTTCATCGTCAATGTGAAGGTACAAGGGATACAGTAAACCTGCACTGGTGCATCGGAATCTAATACTGGTCTCCCAGGAGCCGCTCAAACCACAAACTCTTAGAAGATTCACTCTTCTTGTACTTAAGTCGGGATTGTGCATTTGTATTCAATTCCGATGCGATTTCTATGTTTCATCGTGATTGTGAAAGACCAAGGGATACAGTAAACCTGCGCTGGTGCATCGGAATCTAATACTGGTCTCCCATTAACCGCTCAAACCTCAAACTCTTAGAAGATTCACTCTTCTCGTAGATAAGTCGGCATTATGGCTTTTGTATTCAATTCCGATGCGATATCTATGTTTCATCGTCAATGTGAATGTCCAAGTTTTACAGTAAACCCGCACTGGTGCATCGGAATCTAATACTGGTCTCCCAGGAGCCGCTCAAACCACAAGCACTTAGAAGATTCACTCTTCTTGTACTTAAGTCGGCATTGTGCATTTTGAATTCAATTCCGATGCGATTTCTATGTTTCATCGTCAATGTGAAGGTCCAAGGGATACAGTAAACCTGCGCTGTTGCATCGGAATCTAATACTGGTCTCCCAGGAGCCGCTCAAACCACAAACTCTTAGAAGATTCACACTTCTTGTACTAAAGTCGGCATTGTGCATTTTGTATTCAATTCCGATGCGATTTCTATGTTTCATCGTCAATGTGAAGGTCCAAGGGATACAGTAAACCTGCACTGGTGCATCGGAATCTAATACTGGTCTCCCAGGAGCCGCTCAAAACACAAACACATAGAAGATTCACTCTTCTTGTACTTAAGTCGGCATTGTGCCTTTTGTATTCAATTCCGATGCGATGTCTTTGCTTCATCGTCAATGTGAAGGTCCAAGGGATACAGTAAACCTGCACTGGTGCATCGGAATCTAATACTGGTCTCCCAGGAGCCGCTCAAATCACAAACACATAGAAGATTCACTCTTCTTGAACTTAAGTCGGCATTGTGCCTTTTGTATTCAATTCCGATGCGATTTCTATGTTTCATCGTCAATGTGAAGGTCCAAGGGATACAGTAAACCTGCACTGGTGCATCGGAATCTAATACTGGTCTCCCAGGAGCCGCTCAAACCACAAACTCTTGGAAGATTCACTCTTCCTATACTTAAGTTGGCATTGTGCTTTTGTATTCAATTCCGATGCGATTTCTATGTTTCATCGCCAATGTGAAGGTGCGAGGGATACATTAAACCTGCACTGGTGCATCGGAATCTAATACTGGTCTCCCAGGAGCCGCTCAAATCACAAACACATAGAAGATTCACTCTTCTTGTACTTAAGTCGGCATTGTGCCTTTTGTATTCAATTCCGATGCGATATCTATGTTTCATCGTCAATGTGAAGGTCCAAGGGATACAGTAAACCCGCACTGGTGCATCGGAATCTAATACTGGTCTCCCAGGAGCCGCTCAAACCACAAACTCATAGAAGATTCACTCTTCTTGTACTTAAGTCGGCATTGTGCCTTTTCTATTCTATTCCGAATCGATTTTTATGTTTCATCGTCAACGTGAAGGTCCAAGGGATACAGTAAACCTGCACTGGTGCATCGGAATCTAATACTGGTCTCCCAGGAGCCGCTAAAACCACAAACCCTTAGAAGATTCACTCTTCCTAAACTTAAGTCGGCATTGTGCCTTTTGTATTCAATTCCGATGCGATTACTACGTTTCATCGACAATGTGAAGGTCCAAGGGATACAGTAAACCTGCACTGGTGCATCGGAATCTAACACTGGTCTCCCAGGAGACGCTCAAACCACAAATCCTTATAAGATTCACTCTTCTCTTACTTAAGTCGGCTTTGTGCCTTTTGTATTCAATTCCGATGCGATTTCTATGTTTCATCGTCAATGTGAAGGTCCAAGGGATACAGTAAACCTGCGCTGGTGCATCGGAATCTAATACTGGTCTCCCAGGAGCCGCTCAAACCACAAACTCTTAGAAGATTCACACTTCTTGTACTAAAGTCGGCATTGTGCATTTTGTATTCAATTCCGATGCGATTTCTATGTTTCATCGTCAATGTGAAGGTCCAAGGGATACAGTAAACCTGCACTGGTGCATCGGAATCTAATACTGGTCTCCCAGGAGCCGCTCAAATCACAAACACATAGAAGATTCACTCTTCTTGTACTTAAGTCGGCATTGTGCCTTTTGTATTCAATTCCGATGCGATTTCTTTGCTTCATCGTCAATGTGAAGGTCCAAGAGATACAGTAAACCTGCACTGGAGCATCGGAATCTAATACTGGTCTCCCAGGAGCCGCTCAAATCACAAACACATAGAAGATTCACTCTTCTTGTACTTAAGTCGGCATTGTGCCTTTTGTATTCAATTCCGTTGCGATTTCTATGTTTCATCGTCAATGTGAAGGTCCAAGGGATACAGTAAACCTGCACTGGTGCATCGGAATCTAATACTGGTCTCCCAGGAGCCGCTCAAACCACAAACTCTTGGAAGATTCACTCTTCCTATACTTAAGTTGGCATTGTGCCTTTTGTATTCAATTCCGATGCGATTTCTATGTTTCATCGCCAATGTGAAGGTGCGAAGGGTACATTAAACCTGCACTGGTGCATCGGAATCTAATACTGGTCTCCCAGGAGCCGCTCAAATCACAAACACATGGAAGATTCACTCTTCTTGTACTTAAGTCGGCATTGTGCCTTTTGTATTCAATTCCAATGCGATATCAATGTTTCATCGTCAATGTGAAGGTCCAAGGGATACAGTAAACCCGCACTGGTGCATCGGAATCTAATACTGGTCTCCCAGGAGCCGCTCAAACCACAAACTCATAGAAGATTCACTCTTCTTGTACTTAAGTCGGCATTGTGCCTTTTCTATTCTATTCCGATTCGATTTTTATGTTTCATCGTCAACGTGAAGGTCCAAGGGATACAGTAAACCTGCACTGGTGCATCGGAATCTAATACGGGTGTCCCAGGAGCCGCTCAAACCACAATCTCTTAGAAGATTCACTCTTCTTGTACTTAAGTCGGCATTGTGCTTTTGTATTCAATTCCGATGTGATTTCTATGTTTCATCGACAATGTGAAGGTCCAAGGGATACAGTAAACCTGCACTGGTGCATCGGAATCTAATACTGGTCTCCCAGGAGCCGCTAAAACCACAAACCCTTAGAAGATTCACTCTTCCTATACTTAAGTCGGCATTGTGCCTTTGTATTCAATTCCGATGGGATTTCTACGTTTCATCGACAATGTGAAAGTCCAAGGGATACAGTAAACCTGCACTGGTGCATCGGAATCTAACACTGGTCTCCCAGAAGCCGCTCAAACAACAAACTCTTAGAAGATTCACTCTTCTTGTACTTAAGTCGGCATTGTGCATTTTGTATTCAATTCCGATGCGATTTCTATGCTTCATCGTCAATGTGAATGTCCAAGGGATACAGTAAACCAGCACTGGTCCATCGGAATCTAATACTGGTCTCCCAGGAGACGCTCAAACCACAAACTCTTAGAAGATTCACTCTTCTTGTATTTAAGACGGCATTGTGCCTTTTGTATTCAATTCCGATGCGATTTCTATGTTTCATCGTCAATGTGAAGGTCCAAGGGATACAGTAAACCTGCACTGGTGCATCGGAATCTAATACCGGTCTCCCAGGAGCCGCTCAAACCACAAACTCTTAGAAGATTCACACTTCTTGTACTTAAGTCGGCATTGTGCCTTTCGTATTCAATTCCGATGCGATTTCTTTGTTTCATCGTGAATGTGAAGGTCCAAGGGATACAGTTAACCTGCACTGGTGCATCGGAATGTAATACTGGTCTTCCAGGAGCCGCTCAAACCACTAACTCTTAGAAGATTCACTCTTCCTATACTTAAGTTGGCATTGTGCTTTTGCATTCAATTCCGATGCGATTTCTATGTTTCATCGTCAATGTGAAGGTCCAAGGGATACAGTAAACCTGCACTGGTGCATCGGAATCTAATACTGGTCTCCCAGGAGCCGCTCAAACCACAAACTCTTAGAAGATTCACTCTTCTTGTAATTAAGTCGGCATTGTGCCTTTTGCATTCAATTCAATTGCGATTTCTATGTTTCATCGTCAATGTGTAGGTCCAAGGGATACAGTTAACCTGCACTGGTGCATCGGAATCTAATACTGGTCTCCCAGGAGCCGCTCAAACCACAAACTCTTAGAAGATTCACTCTTCTTGTACTTAAGTCGGCATTGTGCCTTTTGTATTCAATTCCGATGCGATTTCTATGTTTCATCGTAAATGTGAATGTCCAAGGGATACAGTAAACCTGCACTGGTGTATCGGAATCTAATACTGGTCTCCCAGGAGCCGCTCAAACCACAAACTCTTAGAAGATTCACTCTTCTTGTACTTAAGTCGGCATTGTGCCTTTTGTATTCAATTCCGATGCGATATCTATGTTTGATCGTCAATGTGAAGGTCCAAGTGATACAGTAAACCTGCACTGGTGTATCGGAATCTAATACTGGTCTCCCAGGAGCCGCTCAAACCACAAACTCTTAGAAGATTCACTCTTATTGTACTTAAGTCGGCATTGTGCATTTTGTATTCAATTCCGATGCGATTTCTATGTTTCATCGTCAATGTGAAGGTCCAAGGGATACAGTAAACCTGCACTGGGGCATCGGAATCTAATACTGGTCTCCCAGGAGACGCTCAAACCTCAAACTCTTAGAAGATTCACTCTTCTTGTAATTAAGTCGGCATTGTGCCTTTTGCATTCAATTCCGTTGCGATTTCTATGTTTCATCGTCAATGTGAAGGTCCAAGGTATACAGCAAACCTGCTCTGGTGCATCGGAATCTAATACTGGTCTCCCAGGAGCCGCTCAAACCACAAACTCTTAGAAGATTCACTCTTCTTGTACTTAAGTCGGCATTGTGCCTTTTGTATTCAATTCCGATGCGATTTCTATGTTTCATCGTCAATGTGAAGGTCCAAGGGATACAGCAAACCTTCTCTGGTGCATCGTAATCTAATACTGGTCTCCCAGGAGCCGCTCAAACCACAAACTCTTAGAAGATTCACACTTCTTGTACTTAAGACGGCATTGTGCCTTTTGCATTCAATTCCGATGCGATTTCTATGTTTCATCGTCAATGTGAAGGTCCAAGGGATACAGTAAACCTGCACTAGTGCATCGGAATCTAATACTGGTCTCCCAGGAGCCGCTGAAACCACAAACCCATAGAAGATTCATTCTTCTTGTACTTAAGTCGACATTGTGCATTTTCTGTTCAATTCCGATGCGATTTCTATGCTTCTTCATAAATGTGAAGGTCCAAAGGATACGGTAAACCTGCACTGGTGCATCGGAATCTAATACTGGTCTCCCAGGAGCCGCTCAAACCACAAACTCTTAGAAGATTCACTCTTCCTATACTTATGTCGGCATTGTGCCTTTTGTATTCAATTCCGGTGCGATTTCTATGTTTCATCGCCAATGTGAACGTGCGAGGGATACAGTAAACCTGCACTGGTGCATCGGAATCTAATACTGGTCTCCCAGGAGCCGCTCAAACCACAAACTCATAGAAGATTCACTGTTCTTGTAATTAAGGAAGCATTGTGCCTTTTGCATTCAATTCCGATGCGATTTCTATGTTTCATCGTCAATGTGAAGGTCCAAGGGATACAGTAAACCTGCACTGGTGCATCGGAATCTAATACTGGTCTCCCAGGAGCCGCTCAAACCACAAACTCTTAGAAGATTCACTCTTCTTGTGCTTAAGTCGGGATTGTGCATTTGTATTCAATTCCGATGCGATTTCTATGTTTCATCGTGATTGTGAAGGACCAAGGGATACAGTAAACCTGCGCTGGTGCATCGGAATCTAATACTGGTCTCCCAGGAGCCGCTCAAACCACAAACTCTTAGAAGATTCACACTTCTTCTACTTAAGTCGGCATTGTGGCTTTCGTAATCAATTCCGATGTGATTTCTATATTTCTTCGTCAATGTAAAGGTCCAAGGGATACAGTAAAACTGCACTGCTGCATCGGAATCTAATACTGGTCTCCCAGGAGCCGTTCAAACCACAAACTCTTAGGAGATTCGCTCTTCTTGGACTTAAGTCGGCATTGTGCCTTTTGTATTCAATTCCGATGCGATTTCTATGCTTCTTCGTAAATCTGAAGGTCCAAGGGATACAGTAAACCTCCACTGGTGCATCGGAATCTAATACTGGTCTCCCAGGAGCCGCTCAAACCACAAACTCTTAGAAGATTCACTCTTCTTTTAATTAAGACGGCATTGTGCATTTTGTATTCAATTCCGATGCGATTTCTATGTTTCATCGTCAATGTGAAGGTCCAAGGGATACAGTAAACCTGCACTGGTGCATCGGAATTTAATACTGGTCTCCCAGGAGCCGCTCAAACCACAAACTCATAGAAGATTCACTCTTCTTGTAATTAAGTTGGCATTGTGCCTTTTGTATTCAATTCCGATGCGATATCTATGTTTCATCGTCAATGTGAAGGTCCAAGGGATACAGTAAACCTGCACTGGTGCATCGGAATCTAATACTGGTCTCCCAGGAGCCGCTCAAACCACAAACTCTTAGAAGATTCACTCTTCTTGTACTTAAGTCGGCATTGTGCATTTGTATTCAATTCCGATGCGATTTCTATGTTTCTTCGTGAATGTGAAGGTCCAAGGGATACAGTAAACCTGCACTGGTGCATCGGAATCTATTACTGGTCTCCCATTAACCGCTCAAACCTCAAACACTTAGAAGATTCACTCTTCTTGTAGTTAAGTCGGCATTGTGCCTTTTGTATTCTATTCAGGATGCGTTTTCTATGCTTCTTCGAAAATGTGATGGTGCGAGGGATACAGTAAAACTGCACTGGTGCATCGGAATCTATTACGGGTGTCCCAGGAGCCGCTCAAACCACAAACTCTTAGAAGATTCACTCTTCTTGTACTTAAGTCGGCATTGTGCATTTTGTATTCAATTCCGATGCGATTTCTATGTTTCATCGTCAATGTGAAGGTCCAAGGGATACAGTAAACCTGCACTGGTGCATCGGAATCTAATACTGGTCTCCCAGGAGCCGCTCAAACCACAAACTCTTAGAACATTCACTCTTCTTGTACTTAAGTCGGCATTGTGCCTTTTGTATTCAATTCCGATGCGATTTCTATGATTCATCGTCAATGTGAAGGTCCAAGGGATACAGTAAACCTGCACTGGTGCATCGGAATCTAATACTGGTCTCCCAGGAACCGCTCAAACCACAAACTCTTAGAAGATTCACACTTCTTCTACTTAGGTCGTCATTGTGGCTTTCGTAATCAATTCCGATGCGATTTCTATATTTCATCGTCAATGTAAAGGTCCAAGGGATACAGTAAACCTGCACTTGTGCATCGGAATCTAATACTGGTCTCCCATTAACCGCTCAAACCACAAACTCTTACAAGATTCACTCTTCTTGTACTTAAGTCGGCATTGTGCCTTTTGTATTCAATTCCGATGCGATTTCTATGTTTCATCAGCAATGTGAAGGTGCGAGGGTTATAGTCAACCTGCACTGGTGCATCGGAATCTAATACTGGTCTCCCAGGAGCCACTCAATCCACAAACTCTTAGAAGATTCACTCTTCCTATACTTATGTCGGCATTGTGCCTTTTGTATTCAATTCCGATGCGATTTCTATGTTTCATCACCAATGTGAAGGTGCGAGGGATACAGTAAACCCGCAATGGTGCATCGGAATCAAATACTGGTCTCCCAAGAGCCGCTCAAACCACAAACTCAGAGAAGATTCACTCTTCTTGTAATTAAGTCGGCATTGTGCCTTTTGTATTCAATTCCGATGCGATTTCTTTGCTTCTTCGTCAATGTGAAGGTCCAAGGAATACAGTAAACCTGCACTGGTGCATCGGAATCTAATACTGGTCTCCCAGGAGACGCTCAAACCACAAACTCTTAGAAGATTCACTCTTCCTATACTTAAGTCGGCATTGTGCCTTTTGTATTCAATTCCGATGCGATTTCTATGTTTCATCGTCAATGTGAAGGTCCAAGGGATACAGTAAACCTGCACTGGTGCATCGGAATCTAATACTGGTCTCCCAGGAGCCGCTCAAACCACAAACTCTTAGAAGATTCACTCTTCCTATACTTATGTCGGCATTGTGCCTTTTGTATTCAATTCCGATGCGATTTCTTTGTTTCATCGCCAATGTGAAGGTGCAAGGGATACTGTAAACCTGCACTGGTGCATTGGAATCTAACACTGGTCTCCCAGGAGCCGCTCAAACCACAAACTCATAGAAGATTCACTCTTCTTGTACTTAAGTCGGCATTGTGCCTTTTGTATTCAATTCCGATGCGATATCTATGTTTCATCGTCAATGTGAAGGTCCAACGGATACAGTAAACCCGCACTGGTGCGTCGGAATCTAATACTGGTCTCCCAGGAGCCGCTCAAACCACAAACTCTTAGAAGATTCACTCTTCTTGTACTTAAGTCGGCATTATGCCTTTTGTATTCAGTTCCGATGCGATTTATATGTTTCATCGTCAGTGTGAAAGTCCAAGGAATACAGTAAACCTGCACTGGTGCATCGGAATCTAATACCGGTCTCCCAGGAGCCGCTCAAACCACGAACTCTTAGAAGATTCACTCTTCTTGTACTTAAGTCGGCATTGTGCATTTTGTATTCAATTCCGATGCGATTTCTATGTTTCATCGTCAATGTGAAGGTCCAAGGGATACAGTAAACCTGCACTGGTGCATCGGAATCTAATACTGGTCTCCCAGGAGCCGCTCAAACCACAAACTCTTAGAAGATTCACTCTTCTTGTACTTAAGTCGGTATTGTGCCTTTTGTATTCAATTCCGATGCGATTTCTATGTTTCATCGTCAATGTGAAGGTCCAAGGGATACAGTAAACCTGCACTGGTGCATCGGAATCTAATACTGGTCTCCCAGGAGCCACTCAAACCACAAATTCTTAGAAGATACACACTTCTTCTACTTAAGTCGGCATTGTGCCTTTGGTAATCAATTCCGATGCGATTTCTACATTTCATCGTCAATGTGAAGGTCCAACGGATACAGTAAACCTGCACTGGTGCATCGGAATCTAATACTGGTCTCCCAGAAGCCGCTAAAACCACAAACTCTTAGAAGATTCACTCTTCCTATACTTAAGTTGGCATTGAGCCTTTTGTATTCAATTCCGTTGCGATTTCTATGTTTCATCATCAATGTGATGGTCCAAGGGATACAGAAAACCTGCACTGGTGCATCGGAATCTAATACTGGTCTTCCATGAGCCGCTCAAACCACAAACTCCTAGAAGATTCACTCTTCTTGTACTTAAGTCGGCATTGTGCCTTTTGTATTCAATTCCAATGCGATATCTATGTTTCATCGTCAATGTGAAGGTCCAAGTGATACAGTAAACCTGCACTGGTGCATCGGAATCTAATACTGGTCTCCCAGGAGCCGCTCAAACCACAAACTCTTAGAAGATTCACTCTTCTTGTACTTAAGTCGGCATTGTGCATTTTGTATTCAATTCCGATGCGATTTCTATGTTTCATCGTCAATGTGAAGGTCCAAGGGATACAGTAAACCTTCACTGGTGCATCGGAATCTAATACTGGTCTCCCAGGAGACGCTCAAACCTCAAACTCTTAGAAGATTCACTCTTCTTGTAATTAAGTCGTCATTGTGCCTTTTGCATTCAATTCCGTTGCGATTTCTATGTTTCATCGTCATTGTGAAGGTCCAAGGTATACAGCAAACCTGCTCTGGTGCATCGGAATCTAATACTGGTCTCCCAGGAGCCGCTCAAACCACAAACTCTTAGAAGATTCACTCTTCTTGTACTTAAGTCGGCATTGTGCCTTTTGTATTCAATTCCGATGCGATTTCTATGTTTCATCGTCAATGTGAAGGTCCAAGGGATACAGCAAACCTGCTCTGGTGCATCGTAATCTAATACTGGTCTCCCAGGAGCCGCTCAAACCACAAACTCTTAGAAGATTCACACTTCTTGTACTTAAGACGGCATTGTGCCTTTTGCATTCAATTCCGATGCGATTTCTATGTTTCATCGTCAATGTGAAGGTCCAAGGGATACAGTAAACCTGCACTGGTGCATCGGAATCTAATACTGGTCTCCCAGGAGCCGCTGAAACCACAAACCCATAGAAGATTCACTCTTCTTGTACTTAAGTCGACATTGTGCATTTTCTATTCAATTCCGATGCGATTTCTATGCTTCTTCATAAATGTGAAGGTCCAAAGGATACGGTAAACCTGCACTGGTGCATCGGAATCTAATACTGGTCTCCCAGGAGCCGCTCAAACCACAAACTCTTAGAAGATTCACTCTTCCTATACTTATGTCGGCATTGTGCCTTTTGTATTCAATTCCGGTGCGATTTCTATGTTTCATCGCCAATGTGAACGTGCGAGGGATACAGTAAACCTGCACTGGTGCATCGGAATCTAATACTGGTCTCCCAGGAGCCGCTCAAACCACAAACTCATAGAAGATTCACTGTTCTTGTAATTAAGTAGGCATTGTGCCTTTTGCATTCAATTCCGATGCAATTTCTATGTTTCATCGTCAATGTGAAGGTCCAAGGGATACAGTAAACCTGCACTGGTGCATCGGAATCTAATACTGGTCTCCCAGGAGCCGCTCAAACCACAAACTCTTAGAAGATTCACTCTTCTTGTACTTAAGTCGGGATTGTGCATTTGTATTCAATTCCGATGCGATTTCTATGTTTCATCGTGATTGTGAAAGACCAAGGGATACAGTAAACCTGCGCTGGTGCATCGGAATCTAATACTGGTCTCCCATTAACCGCTCAAACCTCAAACTCTTAGAAGATTCACTCTTCTCGTAGATAAGTCGGCATTATGGCTTTTGTATTCAATTCCGATGCGATATCTATGTTTCATCGTCAATGTGAAGGTCCAAGTTTTACAGTAAACCCGCACTGGTGCATCGGAATCTAATACTGGTCTCCCAGGAGCCGCTCAAACCACAAGCACTTAGAAGATTCACTCTTCTTGTACTTAAGTCGGCATTGTGCATTTTGAATTCAATTCCGATGCGATTTCTATGTTTCATCGTCAATGTGAAGGTCCAAGGGATACAGTAAACCTGCGCTGGTGCATCGGAATCTAATACTGGTCTCCCAGGAGCCGCTCAAACCACAAACTCTTAGAAGATTCACACTTCTTGTACTAAAGTCGGCATTGTGCATTTTGTATTCAATTCCGATGCGATTTCTATGTTTCATCGTCAATGTGAAGGTCCAAGGGATACAGTAAACCTGCACTGGTGCATCGGAATCTAATACTGGTCTCCCAGGAGCCGCTCAAAACACAAACACATAGAAGATTCACTCTTCTTGTACTTAAGTCGGCATTGTGCCTTTTGTATTCAATTCCGATGCGATGTCTTTGCTTCATCGTCAATGTGAAGGTCCAAGGGATACAGTAAACCTGCACTGGTGCATCGGAATCTAATACTGGTCTCCCAGGAGCCGCTCAAATCACAAACACATAGAAGATTCACTCTTCTTGTACTTAAGTCGGCATTGTGCCTTTTGTATTCAATTCCGATGCGATTTCTATGTTTCATCGTCAATGTGAAGGTCCAAGGGATACAGTAAACCTGCACTGGTGCATCGGAATCTAATACTGGTCTCCCAGGAGCCGCTCAAACCACAAACTCTTGGAAAATTCACTCTTCCTATACTTAAGTTGGCATTGTGCTTTTGTATTCAATTCCGATGCGATTTCTATGTTTCATCGCCAATGTGAAGGTGCGAGGGATACATTAAACCTGCACTAGTGCATCGGAATCTAATACGGGTGTCCCAGGAGCCGCTCAAACCACAAACTCTTAGAAGATTCACTCTTTTTGTACTTAAGTCGGCATTGTGCCTTTTGTATTCAATTCCGATGTGATTTCTATGTTTCATCGACAATGTGAAGGTCCAAGGGATACAGAAAACCTGCACTGGTGCATCGGAATCTAATACTGGTCTCCCAGGAGCCGCTAAAACCACAAACCCTTAGAAGATTCACTCTTCCTAAACTTAAGTCGGCATTGTGCCTTTTGTATTCAATTCCGATGCGATTTCTACGTTTCATCGACAATGTGAAGGTCCAAGGGATACAGTAAACCTGCACTGGTGCATCGGAATCTAACACTGGTCTCCCAGGAGCCGCTCAAACCACAAATCCTTATAAGATTCACTCTTCTCTTACTTAAGTCGGCATTGTGCCTTTTGTATTCAATTCCGATGCGATTTCTATGTTTCATCGTCAATGTGAAGGTCCAAGGGATACAGTAAACCTGCGCTGGTGCATCGGAATCTAATACTGGTCTCCCAGGAGCCGCTCAAACCACAAACTCTTGGAAGATTCACTCTTCCTATACTTAAGTTGGCATTGTGCCTTTTGTATTCAATTCCGATGCGATTTCTATGTTTCATCGCCAATGTGAAGGTGCGGGGGTTACATTAAACCTGCACTGGTGCATCGGAATCTAATACTGGTCTCCCAGGAGCCGCTCAAATCACAAACACATAGAAGATTCACTCTTCTTGTACTTAAGTCGGCATTGTGCCTTTTGTATTCAATTCCAATGCGATATCTATGTTTCATCGAAAATGTGAAGGTCCAAGGGGTACAGTAAACCCGCACTGGTGCATCGGAATCTAATACTGGTCTCCCAGGAGCCGCTCAAACCACAAACTCATAGAAGATTCACTCTTCTTGTACTTAAGTCGGCATTGTGCCTTTTCTATTCTATTCCGATTCGATTTTTATGTTTCATCGTCAACGTGAAGGTCCAAGGGATACAGTAAACCTGCAATGGTGCATCGGAATCTAATACGGGTGTCCCAGGAGCCGCTCAAACCACAAACTCTTAGAAGATTCACTCTTCTTGTACTTAAGTCGGCATTGTGCCTTTTGTTTTCAATTCCGATGTGATTTCTATGTTTCATCGACAATGTGAAGGTCCAAGGGATACAGTAAACCTGCACTGGTGCATCGGAATCTAATACTGGTCTCCCAGGAGCCGCTAAAACCACAAACCCTTAGAAGATTCACTCTTCCTATACTTAAGTCGGCATTGTGCCTTTTGTATTCAATTCCGATGCGATTTCTACGTTTCATCGACAATGTGAAGGTCCAAGGGATACAGTAAACCTGCACTGGTGCATCGGAATCTAACACTGGTCTCCCAGAAGCCGCTCAAACAACAAACTCTTAGAAGATTCACTCTTCTTGTACTTAAGTCGGCATTGTGCATTTTGTATTCAATTCCGATGCGATTTCTATGCTTCATCGTCAATGTGAATGTCCAAGGGATACAGTAAACCAGCACGGGTCCATCGGAATCTAATACTGGTCTCCCAGGAGACGCTCAAACCACAAACTCTTAGAAGATTCACTCTTCTTGTATTTAAGACGGCATTGTGCCTTTTGTATTCAATTCCGATGCGATTTCTATGTTTCATCGTCAATGTGAAGGTCCAAGGGATACAGTAAACCTGCACTGGTGCATCGGAATCTAATACTGGTCTCCCAGGAGCCGCTCAAACCACAAACTCTTAGAAGATTCACTCTTATTGTACTTAAGTCGGCATTGTGCATTTTGTATTCAATTCCGATGCGATTTCTATGTTTCATCGTCAATGTGAAGGTCCAAGGGATACAGTAAACCTGCACTGGTGCATCGGAATCTAATACTGGTCTCCCAGGAGACGCTCAAACCTCAAACTCTTAGAAGATTCACTCTTCTTGTAATTAAGTCGGCATTGTGCCTTTTGCATTCAATTCCGTTGCGATTTCTATGTTTCATCGTCAATGTGAAGGTCCAAGGTATACAGCAAACCTGCTCTGGTGCATCGGAATCTAATACTGGTCTCCCAGGAGCCGCTCAAACCACAAACTCTTAGAAGATTCACTCTTCTTGTACTTAAGTCGGCATTGTGCCTTTTGTATTCAATTCCGATGCGATTTCTATGTTTCATCGTCAATGTGAAGGTCCAAGGGATACAGCAAACCTGCTCTGGTGCATCGTAATCTAATACTGGTCTCCCAGGAGCCGCTCAAACCACAAACTCTTAGAAGATTCACACTTCTTGTACTTAAGACGGCATTGTGCCTTTTGCATTCAATTCCGATGCGATTTCTATGTTTCATCGTCAATGTGAAGGTCCAAGTGATACAGTAAACCTGCACTGATGCATCGGAATCTAATACTGGTCTCCCAGGAGCCGCTGAAACCACAAACCCATAGAAGATTCATTCTTCTTGTACTTAAGTCGACATTGTGCATTTTCTATTCAATTCCGATGCGATTTCTATGCTTCTTCATAAATGTGAAGGTCCAAAGGATACGGTAAACCTGCACTGGTGCATCGGAATCTAATACTGGTCTCCCAGGAGCCGCTCAAACCACAAACTCTTAGAAGATTCACTCTTCCTATACTTATGTCAGCATTGTGCCTTTTGTATTCAATTCCGGTGCGATTTCTATGTTTCATCGCCAATGTGAACGTGCGAGGGATACAGTAAAGCTGCACTGGTGCATCGGAATCTAATACTGGTCTCCCAGGAGCCGCTCAAACCACAAACTCATATAAGATTCACTGTTCTTGTAATTAAGGAAGCATTGTGCCTTTTGCATTCAATTCCGATGCGATTTCTATGTTTCATCGTCAATGTGAAGGTCCAAGGGATACAGTAAACCTGCACTGGTGCATCGGAATCTAATACTGGTCTCCCAGGAGCCGCTCAAACCACAAACTCTTAGAAGATTCACTCTTCTTGTGCTTAAGTCGGGATTGTGCATTTGTATTCAATTCCGATGCGATTTCTATGTTTCATCGTGATTGTGAAGGACCAAGGGATACAGTAAACCTGCGCTGGTGCATCGGAATCTAATACTGGTCTCCCAGGAGCCGCTCAAACTACAAACTCTTAGAAGATTCACACTTCTTCTACTTAAGTCGGCATTGTGGCTTTCGTAATCAATTCCGATGTGATTTCTATATTTCTTCGTCAATGTAAAGGTCCAAGGGATACAGTAAAACTGCACTGCTGCATCGGAATCTAATACTGGTCTCCCAGGAGCCGTTCAAACCACAAACTCTTAGGAGATTCGCTCTTCTTGTACTTAAGTCGGCATTGTGCCTTTTGTATTCAATTCCGATGCGATTTCTATGCTTCTTCGTAAATGTGAAGGTCCAAGGGATACAGTAAACCTCCACTGGTGCATCGGAATCTAATACTGGTCTCCCAGGAGCCGCTCAAACCACAAACCCTTAGAAGATTCACACTTCTTCTATTTAAGTCGGCATTGTGGCTTTCGTAATCAATTCCGATGCGTTTTCTATATTTCATCGTCAATGTAAAGGTCCAAGGGATACAGTAAACCTGCAATGGTGCTTCGGAATCTAATACTGGTCTCCCAGGAGCCGCTCAAACCACAAACTCTTAGAAGATTCACTCTTCCTATTGAGCCTTTTGTATTCAATTCCGATGCGATTTCAATGTATCATCGTCAATGTGAAGGTCCAGGGGATACAGTAAACCTGCACTGGTGCATCTGAATCTAATACTGGTCTCCCAGGAGCCGCTCAAACCACAAACTCTTAGAAGATTCACTCTCATTGTACTTAAGTCGGCATTGTGCATTTTTTATTCAATTCCGATGCGATTTCTATGTTTCATCGTCAATGTGAAGATCCAAGGGATACAGTAAACCTGCACTGGTGCATCGGAATCTAATACTGGTCTCCCAGGAGCCGCTCAAACCACAAACTCTTAGAAGATTCACTCTTCTTTTAATTAAGACGGCATTGTGCATTTTGTATTCAATTCCGATGCGATTTCTATGTTTCATCGTCAATGTGAAGGTCCAAGGGATACAGTAAACCTGCACTGGTGCATCGGAATTTAATACTGGTCTCCCAGGAGCCGCTCAAACCACAAACTCATAGAAGATTCACTCTTCTTGTAATTAAGTTGGCATTGTGCCTTTTGGATTCAATTCCGATGCGATTTCTATGTTTCATCGTCAATGTGAAGGTCCAAGGGATACAGTAAACCTGCACTGGTGCATCGGAATCTAATACTGGTCTCCCAGGAGCCGCTCAAACCACAAACTCTTAGAAGATTCACTCTTCTTGTACTTAAGTCGGCATTGTGCATTTGTATTCAATTCCGATGCGATTTCTATGTTTCTTCGTGAATGTGAAGGTCCAAGGGATACAGTAAACCTGCACTGGTGCATCGGAATCTATTACTGGTCTCCCATTAACCGCTCAAACCTCAAACACTTAGAAGATTCACTCTTCTTGTAGTTAAGTCGGCATTGTGCCTTTTGTATTCTATTCAGGATGCGTTTTCTATGCTTCTTCGAAAATGTGATGGTGCGAGGGATACAGTAAACCTGCACTGGTGCATCGGAATCTAATACTGGTCTCCCAGGAGCCGCTCAAACCACAAACTCATAGAAGATTTACTCTTCTTGTACTTAAGTCGGCATTGTGCCTTTTGTATTCAATTCCGATGCGATTTCTATGTTTCATCAGCAATGTGAAGGTCCAAGGGATACAGTAAACCTGCACTGGTGCATCGGAATCTAATACTGGTCTCCCAGGAGCCGCTCAAACCACAAACCCTGAGAGGATACACTCTACCAATACTTAAGTCGGCATTGTGCCTTTTGTATTCAATTCCGATGCGATTTCTATGTTTCATCGTCAGTGGGAAGGTCCAAGGGATACAGTAAAACTGCACTGGTGCATCGGAATCTATTACGGGTGTCCCAGGAGCCGCTCAAACCACAAACTCTTAAAAGATTCACTCTTCTTGTACTTAAGTCGGCATTGTGCATTTTGTATTCAATTCCGATGCGATTTCTATGTTTCATCGTCAATGTGAAGGTCCAAGGGATACAGTAAACCTGCACTGGTGCATCGGAAACTAATACTGGTCTCCCAGGAACCGCTCAAACCACAAACTCTTAGAAGATTCACACTTCTTATACTTAGGTCGTCATTGTGGCTTTCGTAATCAATTCCGATGCGATTTCTATATTTCATCGTCAATGTAAAGGTCCAAGGGATACAGTAAACCTGCACTGGTGCATCGGAATCTAATACTGGTCGCCCATTAACCGCTCAAACCACAAACTCTTAGAAGATTCACTCTTCTTGTACTTAAGTCGGCATTGTGCCTTTTGTATTCAATTCCGATGCGATTTCTATGTTTCATCAGCAATGTGAAGGTGCGAGGGTTATAGTCAACCTGCACTGGTGCATCGGAATCTAATACTGGTCTCCCAGGAGCCACTCAATCCACAAACTCTTAGAAGATTCACTCTTCCTATACTTATGTCGGCATTGTGCCTTTTGTATTCAATTCCGATGCGATTTCTATGTTTCATCACCAATGTGAAGGTGCGAGGGATACAGTAAACCCGCAATGGTGCATCGGAATCAAATACTGGTCTCCCAAGAGCCGCTCAAACCACAAACTCATAGAAGATTCACTCTTCTTGTAATTAAGTCGGCATTGTGCCTTTTGTATTCAATTCCGATGCGATTTCTTTGCTTCTTCGTCAATGTGAAGGTCCAAGGAATACAGTAAACCTGCACTGGTGCATCGGAATCTAATTCTGGTCTCCCAGGAGACGCTCAAACCACAAACTCTTAGAAGATTCACTCTTCCTATACTTAAGTCGGCATTGTGCCTTTTGTATTCAATTCCGATGCGATTTCTATGTTTCATCGTCAATGTGAAGGTCCAAGGGATACAGTAAACCTGCACTGGTGCATCGGAATCTAATACTGGTCTCCCAGGAGCCGCTCAAACCACAAACTCTTAGAAGATTCACTCTTCTTGTACTTAAGTCGGCATTGTGCCTTTTGTATTCAATTCTGATGCGATTTCTATATTTCATCGGTAATGTGAAGGTCCAAGGGATACAGTAAACCTGCACTGGTGCATCGGAATCTAATACTGGTCTCCCAGGAGCCGCTCAAACCACAAACTCTTAGAAGATTCACTCTTCCTATACTTATGTCGGCATTGTGCCTTTTGTATTCAATTCCGATGCGATTTCTTTGTTTCATCGCCAATGTGAAGGTGCAAGGGATACTGTAAACCTGCACTGGTGCATTGGAATCTAATACTGGTCTCCCAGGAGCCGCTCAAACCACAAACTCATAGAAGATTTACTCTTCTTGTACTTAAGTCGGCATTGTGCCTTTTGTATTCAATTCCGATGCGATATCTATGTTTCATCGTCAATGTGAAGGTCCAACGGATACAGTAAACCCGCACTGGTGCGTCGGAATCTAATACTGGTCTCCCAGGAGCCGCTCAAACCACAAACTCTTAGAAGATTCACTCTTCTTGTACTTAAGTCGGCATTATGCCTTTTGTATTCAGTTCCGATGCGATTTATATGTTTCATCGTCAGTGTGAAAGTCCAAGGGATACAGTAAACCTGCACTGGTGCATCGGAATCTAATACCGGTCTCCCAGGAGCCGCTCAAACCACGAACTCTTAGAAGATTCACTCTTCTTGTACTTAAGTCGGCATTGTGCATTTTGTATTCAATTCCGATGCGATTTCTATGTTTCATCGTCAATGTGAAGGTCCAAGGGATACAGTAAACCTGCACTGGTGCATCGGAATCTAATACTGGTCTCCCAGGAGCCGCTCAAACCACAAACTCTTAGAAGATTCACTCTTCTTGTACTTAAGTCGGCATTGTGCCTTTTGTATTCAATTCCGATGCGATTTCTATGTTTCATCGTCAATGTGAAGGTCCAAGGGATACAGTAAACCTGCACTGGTGCATCGGAATCTAATACTGGTCTCCCAGGAGCCACTCAAACCACAAATTCTTAGAAGATTCACACTTCTTCTACTTAAGTCGGCATTGTGCCTTTGGTAATCAATTCCGATGCGATTTCTATATTTCATCGTGAATGTGAAGGTCCAACGGATACAGTAAACCTGCACTGGTGCATCGGAATCTAATACTGGTCTCCCAGGAGCCGCTAAAACCACAAACTCTTAGAAGATTCACTCTTCCTATACTTAAGTTGGCATTGAGCCTATTGTATTCAATTCCGTTGCGATTTCTATGTTTCATCATCAATGTGATGGTCCAAGGGATACAGAAAACCTGCACTGGTGCATCGGAATCTAATACTGGTCTTCCAGGAGCCGCTCAAACCACAAACTCCTTGAAGATTCACTCTTCTTGTACTTAAGTCGGCATTGTGCCTTTTGTATTCAATTCCGATGCGATATCTATGTTTCATCGTCAATGTGAAGGTCCAAGTGATACAGTAAACCTGCACTGGTGCATCGGAATCTAATACTGGTCTCCCAGGAGCCGCTCAAACCACAAACTCTTAGAAGATTCACTCTTATTGTACTTAAGTCGGCATTGTGCATTTTGTATTCAATTCCGATGCGATTTCTATGTTTCATCGTCAATGTGAAGGTCCAAGGGATACAGTAAACCTGCACTGGTGCATCGGAATCTAATACTGGTCTCCCAGGAGACGCTCAAACCTCAAACTCTTAGAAGATTCACTCTTCTTGTAATTAAGTCGGCATTGTGCCTTTTGCATTCAATTCCGTTGCGATTTCTATGTTTCATCGTCATTGTGAAGGTCCAAGGTATACAGCTAACCTGCTCTGGTGCATCGGAATCTAATACTGGTCTCCCAGGAGCCGCTCAAACCACAAACTCTTAGAAGATTCACTCTTCTTGTACTTAAGTCGGCATTGTGCCTTTTGTATTCAATTCCGATGCGATTTCTATGTTTCATCGTCAATGTGAAGGTCCAAGGGATACAGCAAACCTGCTCTGGTGCATCGTAATCTAATACTGGTCTCCCAGGAGCCGCTCAAACCACAAACTCTTAGAAGATTCACACTTCTGGTCTTAAGACGGCATTGTGCCTTTTGCATTCAATTCCGATGCGATTTCTATGTTTCATCGTCAATGTGAAGGTCCAAGGGATACAGTAAACGTGCACTGGTGCATCGGAATCTAATACTGGTCTCCCAGGAGCCGCTGAAACCACAAACCCATAGAAGATTCACTCTTCTTGTACTTAAGTCGACATTGTGCATTTTCTATTCAATTCCGATGCGATTTCTATGCTTCTTCATAAATGTGAAGGTCCAAAGGATACGGTAAACCTGCACTGGTGCATCGGAATCTAATACTGGTCTCCCAGGAGCCGCTCAAACCACAAACTCTTAGAAGATTCACTCTTCCTATACTTATGTCGGCATTGTGCCTTTTGTATTCAATTCCGGTGCGATTTCTATGTTTCATCGCCAATGTGAACGTGCGAGGGATACAGTAAACCTGCACTGGTGCATCGGAATCTAATACTGGTCTCCCAGGAGCCGCTCAAACCACAAACTCATAGAAGATTCACTGTTCTTGTAATTAAGTAGGCATTGTGCCTTTTGCATTCAATTCCGATGCAATTTCTATATTTCATCGTCAATGTGAAGGTCCAAGGGATACAGTAAACCTGCACTGGTGCATCGGAATCTAATACTGGTCTCCCATTAACCGCTCAAACCTCAAACTCTTAGAAGATTCACTCTTCTCGTAGATAAGTCGGCATTATGGCTTTTGTATTCAATTCCGATGCGATATCTATGTTTCATCGTCAATGTGAAGGTCCAAGTTTTACAGTAAACCCGCACTGGTGCATCGGAATCTAATACTGGTCTCCCAGGAGCCGCTCAAACCACAAGCACTTAGAAGATTCACTCTTCTTGTACTTAAGTCGGCATTGTGCATTTTGAATTCAATTCCGATGCGATTTCTATGTTTCATCGTCAATGTGAAGGTCCAAGGGATACAGTAAACCTGCGCTGGTGCATCGGAATCTAATACTGGTCTCCCAGGAGCCGCTCAAACCACAAACTCTTAGAAGATTCACACTTCTTGTACTAAAGTCGGCATTGTGCATTTTGTATTCAATTCCGATGCGATTTCTATGTTTCATCGTCAATGTGAAGGTCCAAGGGATACAGTAAACCTGCACTGGTGCATCGGAATCTAATACTGGTCTCCCAGGAGCCGCTCAAAACACAAACACATAGAAGATTCACTCTTCTTGTACTTAAGTCGGCATTGTGCCTTTTGTATTCAATTCCGATGCGATGTCTTTGCTTCATCGTCAATGTGAAGGTCCAAGGGATACAGTAAACCTGCACTGGTGCATCGGAATCTAATACTGGTCTCCCAGGAGCCGCTCAAATCACAAACACATAGAAGATTCACTCTTCTTGTACTTAAGTCGGCATTGTGCCTTTTGTATTCAATTCCGATGCGATTTCTATGTTTCATCGTCAATGTGAAGGTCCAAGGGATACAGTAAACCTGCACTGGTGCATCGGAATCTAATACTGGTCTCCCAGGAGCCGCTCAAACCACAAACTCTTGGAAGATTCACTCTTCCTATACTTAAGTTGGCATTGTGCTTTTGTATTCAATTCCGATGCGATTTCTATGTTTCATCGCCAATGTGAAGGTGCGAGGGATACATTAAACCTGCACTGGTGCATCGGAATCTAATACTGGTCTCCCAGGAGCCGCTCAAATCACAAACACATAGAAGATTCACTCTTCTTGTACTTAAGTCGGCATTGTGCCTTTTGTATTCAATTCTAATGCGATATCTATGTTTCATCGTCAATGTGAAGGTCCAAGGGATACAGTAAACCCGCACTGGTGCATCGGAATCTAATACTGGTCTCCCAGGAGCCGCTCAAACCACAAACACATAGAAGATTCACTCTTCTTGTACTTAAGTCGGCATTGTGCCTTTTCTATTCTATTCCGAATCGATTTTTATGTTTCATCGTCAACGTGAAGGTCCAAGGGATACAGTAAACCTGCACTGGTGCATCGGAATCTAATACGGGTGTCCCAGGAGCCGCTCAAACCACAAACTCTTAGAAGATTCACTCTTCTTGTACTTAAGTCGGCATTGTGCCTTTTGTATTCAATTCCGATGTGATTTCTATGTTTCATCGACAATGTGAAGGTCCAAGGGATACAGAAAACCTGCACTGGTGCATCGGAATCTAATACTGGTCTCCCAGGAGCCGCTAAAACCACAAACCCTTAGAAGATTCACTCTTCCTAAACTTAAGTCGGCATTGTGCCTTTTGTATTCAATTCCGATGCGATTTCTACGTTTCATCGACAATGTGAAGGTCCAAGGGATACAGTAAACCTGCACTGGTGCATCGGAATCTAACACTGGTCTCCCAGGAGACGCTCAAACCACAAATCCTTATAAGATTCACTCTTCTCTTACTTAAGTCGGCATTGTGCCTTTTGTATTCAATTCCGATGCGATTTCTATGTTTCATCGTCAATGTGAAGGTCCAAGGGATACAGTAAACCTGCGCTGGTGCATCGGAATCTAATACTGGTCTCCCAGGAGCCGCTCAAACCACAAACTCTTAGAAGATTCACACTTCTTGTACTAAAGTCGGCATTGTGCATTTTGTATTCAATTCCGATGCGATTTCTATGTTTCATCGTCAATGTGAAGGTCCAAGGGATACAGTAAACCTGCACTGGTGCATCGGAATCTAATACTGGTCTCCCAGGAGCCGCTCAAATCACAAACACATAGAAGATTCACTCTTCTTGTACTTAAGTCGGCATTGTGCCTTTTGTATTCAATTCCGATGCGATTTCTTTGCTTCATCGTCAATGTGAAGGTCCAAGGGATACAGTAAACCTGCACTGGTGCATCGGAATCTAATACTGGTCTCCCAGGAGCCGCTCAAATCACAAACACATAGAAGATTCACTCTTCTTGTACTTAAGTCGGCATTGTGCCTTTTGTATTCAATTCCGATGCGATTTCTATGTTTCATCGTCAATGTGAAGGTCCAAGGGATACAGTAAACCTGCACTGGTGCATCGGAATCTAATACTGATCTCCCAGGAGCCGCTCAAACCACAAACTCTTGGAAGATTCACTCTTCCTATACTTAAGTTGGCATTGTGCCTTTTGTATTCAATTCCGATGCGATTTCTATGTTTCATCGCCAATGTGAAGGTGCGAGGGATACATTAAACCTGCACTGGTGCATCGAAATCTAATACTGGTCTCCCAGGGGCCGCTCAAATCACAAACACATAGAAGATTCACTCTTCTTGTACTTAAGTCGGCACTGTGCCTTTTGTATTCAATTCCAATGCGATATCTATGTTTCATCGTCAATGTGAAGGTCCAAGGGGTACAGTAAACCCGCACTGGTGCATCGGAATCTAATACTGGTCTCCCAGGAGCCGCTCAAACCACAAACTCATAGAAGATTCACTCTTCTTGTACTTAAGTCGGCATTGTGCCTTTTCTATTCTATTCCGATTCGATTTTTATGTTTCATCGTCAACGTGAAGGTCCAAGGGATACAGTAAACCTGCAATGGTGCATCGGAATCTAATACGGGTGTCCCAGGCGCCGCTCAAACCACAAACTCTTAGAAGATTCACTCTTTTTGTACTTAAGTCGGCATTGTGCCTTTTGTATTCAATTCCGATGTGATATCTATGTTTCATCGACAATGTGAAGGTCCAAGGGATACAGTAAACCTGCACTGGTGCATCGGAATCTAATACTGGTCTCCCAGGAGCCGCTAAAACCACAAACCCTTAGAAGATTCACTCTTCCTATACTTAAGTCGGCATTGTGCCTTTTGTATTCAATTCCGATGCGATTTCTACGTTTCATCGACAATGTGAAGGTTCAAGGGATACAGTAAACCTGCACTGGTGCATCGGAATCTAACACTGGTCTCCCGGAAGCCGCTCAAACAACAAACTCTTAGAAGATTCACTCTTCTTGTACTTAAGTCGGCATTGTGCATTTTGTATTCAATTCCGATGCGATTTCTATGCTTCATCGTCAATGTGAATGTCCAAGGGATACAGTAAACCAGCACTGGTCCATCGGAATCTAATACTGGTCTCCCAGGAGCCGCTCAAACCACAAACTCTTAGAAGATTCATTCTTCTTGTATTTAAGACGGCATTGTGCCTTTTGTATTCAATTCCGATGCGATTTCTATGTTTCATCGTCAATGTGAAGGTCCAAGGGATACAGTAAACCTGCACTGGTGCATCGGAATCTAATACTGGTCTCCCAGGAGCCGCTCAAACCACAAACTCTTAGAAGATTCACACTTCTTGTACTTAAGTCGGCATTGTGCCTTTCGTATTCAATTCCGATGCGATTTCTATGTTTCATCGTGAATGTGAAGGTCCAAGGGATACAGTAAACCTGCACTGGTGCATCGGAATCTAATACTGGTCTTCCAGGAGCCGCTCAAACCACAAACTCTTAGAAGATTCACTCTTCCTATACTTAAGTTGGCATTGTGCTTTTGCATTCAATTCCGATGCGATTTCTATGTTTCATCGTCAATGTGAAGGTCCAAGGGATACAGAAAACCTGCACTGGTGCATCGGAATCTAATACTGGTCTCCCAGGAGCCGCTCAAACCACAAACTCTTAGAAGATTCACTCTTCTTGTAATTAAGTCGGCATTGTGCCTTTTGCATTCAATTCAATTGCGATTTCTATGTTTCATCGGCAATGTGTAGGTCCAAGGGATACAGTTAACCTGCACTGGTGCATCGGAATCTAATACTGGTCTCCCAGGAGCCGCTCAAACCACAAACTCTTAGAAGATTCACTCTTCTTGTACTTAAGTCGGCATTGTGCCTTTTGTATTCAATTCCGATGCGATTTCTATGTTTCATCGTCAATGTGAAGGTCCAAGGGATACAGTAAAGCTGCACTGGTGCATCTGAATCTAATACTGGTCTCCCAGGAGCCGCTCAAACCACAAACTCTTTGAAGATTCACTCTTCTTGTACTTAAGATAGCATTGTGCCTTTTGTATTCAATTCCGATGCGATTTCTATGTTTCATCGTAAATGTGAAGGTCCAAGGGATACAGTAAACCTGCACTGGTGTATCGGAATCTAATACTGGTCTCCCAGGAGCCGATCAAACCACAAACTCTTAGAAGATTCACTCTTCCTATACTTAAGTTGGCATTGTGCCTTTTGCATTCAATTCCGATGCGATTTCTATGTTTCATCGTCAATGTGAAGGTCCAAGGGATACAGTAAACCTGCACTGGTGCATCGGAATCTAATACTGGTCTCCCAGGAGCCACTCAAACCACAAATTCTTAGAAGATTCACACTTCTTCTACTTAAGTCGGCATTGTGCCTTTGGTAATCAATTCCGATGCGATATCTATATTTCATCGTCAATGTGAAGGTCCAAGGGATACAGTAAACCTGCACTGGTGCATCGGATTCTAATACTGGTTTCCCAGGAGCCGCTCAAATCACAAACACATAGAAGATTCACTCTTCTTGTACTTAAGTCGGCATTGTGCCTTTTGTATTCAATTCCGATGCGATTTCTATGTTTCATCGTCAATGTGAAGCTCCAAGGGATACAGTAAACCTGCACTGGTGCATCGGAATCTAATACTGGTCTCCCAGGAGCCGCTCAAACCACAAACTCTTGGAAGATTCACTCTTCCTATACTTAAGTTGGCATTGTGCCTTTTGTATTTAATTCCGATGCGATTTCTATGTTTCATCGCCAATGTGAAGGTGCGAGGGATACAATAAACCTGCACTGGTGCATCGGAATCTAATACTGGTCTCCCAGGAGCCGCTCAAATCACAAACACATAGAAGATTCACTGTTCTAGTACTTAAGTCGGCATTGTGCCTTTTGTATTCAATTCCAATGCGATATCTATGTTTCATCGTCAATGTGAAGGTCCAAGGGATACAGTAAACCCGCACTGGTGCATCGGAATCTAATACTGGTCTTCCAGGAGCCGCTCAAACCACAAACTCTTAGAAGATTCACACTTCTTGTACTTAAGTCGGCATTGTGCCTTTCGTATTCAATTCCGATGCGATTTCTATGTTTCATCGTCAATGTGAAGGTCCAAGGGATACAGTAAACCTGCACTGGTGCATCGGAATCTAATACTGGTCTTCCAGGAGCCGCTCAAACCACAAACTCTTAGAAGATTCACTCTTCCTATACTTAAGTCGGCATTGTGCCTTTTGCATTCAATTCCGATGCGATTTCTATGTTTCATCGCCAATGTGAAGGTCCAAGGTATACAGTAAACCAGCACTGGTGCATCGAAATCTAATACTGGTCTCCCAGGAGCCGCTCAAACCACAAACTCATAGAAGATTCAGTCTTCTTGTACTTAAGTCGGCATTGTGCTTTTGTATTCAATTCCGATGCGATTTCTATGTTTCATCGTCAATGTGAAGGTCCAAGGGATACAGTAAACCTGCAGTGGTGCATCGGAATCTAATACTGGTCTTCCAGGAGCCGCTCAAACCACAAACTCTTAGAAGATTCACACTTCTTGTGCTTAAGTCGGCATTGTGCCTTTCGTATTCAATTCCGATGCGATTTCTATGTTTCATCGTCAATGTGAAGGTCCAAGGGTACAGTAAACCTGCACTGGTGCATCGGAATCTAATACTGGTCTCCCAGGAGCCGCTCAAACCACAAACTCTTAGAAGATTCACTCTTCCTATACTTAAGTTCGCATTGTGCCTTTTGCATTTAATTCCGATGCGATTTCTATGTTTCATCGTCAATGTGAAGGTCCAAGGGATACAGTAAACCTGCACTGGTGCATCGGAATCTAATACTGGTCTCCCAGGAGCCGCTCAAACCACAAACTCTTAGAAGATTCACTCTTCTTGTAATTAAGTCGGCATTGTGCCCTGTGCATTCAATTCAATTGCGATTTATTGTTTCATCGTCAATGTGTAGGTCCAAGGGATACAGTAAAAATGCACTGGTGCATCGGAATCTAATACTGGTCTCCCAGGAGCCGCTCAAACCACAAACTCTTAGAAGATTCACTCTTCTTGTACTTAAGTCGGCATTGTGCCTTTTGTATTCAATTCCGATGCGATTTCTATGTTTCATCGTCAATGTGAAGGTCCAAGGGATACAGTAAAGCTGCACTGGTGCATCGGAATCTAATACTGGTCTCCCAGGAGCCGCTCAAACCACAAACTCTTAGAAGATTCACTCTTCTTGTACTTAAGACGGCATAGTGCCTTTTGTATTCAATTCCGATGCGATTTCTATGTTGCATCGTCAATGTGAAGGTCCAAGGGATACAGTAAACCTGCACTGGTGCATCGGAATTTAATACTGGTCTCCCAGGAGCCGCTCAAACCACAAACTCTTAGAAGATTCACACTTCTTGTACCTAAGTCGGCAATGTGCCTTTCGTATTCAATTCCGATGCGATTTCTATGTTTCATCGTCAATGTGAAGGTCCAAGGGATACAGTAAACCTGCACTGGTGCATCGGAATCTAATACTGGTCTCCCAGGAGACGCTCAAACCACAAACTCTTAGAAGATTCACTCTTCTTGTACTTAAGTCGGCATTGTGCATTTTGTATTCAATTCCGATGCGATCTATGCTTCATCGTCAATGTGAATGTCCAAGGGATACAGTAAACCAGCACTGGTGCATCGGAATCTAATACTGGTCTCCCAGGAGACGCTCAAACCACAAACTCTTAGAAGATTCACTCTTCTTGTACTTAAGACGGCATTGTGCCTTTTGTATTCAATTCCGATGCGATTTCTATGTTTCATCGTCAATGTGAAGATCCAAGGGATACAGTAAACCTGCACTGGTGCATCGGAATCTAATACTGGTCTCCCAGGAGCCGCTCAAACCACAAACTCTTAGAAGATTCACACTTCTTGTACTTAAGTCGGCATTGTGCCTTTCGTATTCAATTCCGATGCGATTTCTATGTTTCATCGTCAATGTGAAGGTCCAAGGGATACAGTAAACCTGCACTGGTGCATCGGAATCTAATACTGGTCTTCCAGGAGCCGCTCAAACCACAAACTCTTAGAAGATTCACTCTTCCTATACTTAAGTTGGCATTGTGCCTTTTGCATTCAATTCCGATGCGACTTCTATATTTCATCGTCAATGTGAAGGTCCAAGGGATACAGTAAACCAGCACTGGTGCATCGAAATCTAATACTGGTCTCCCAGGAGCCGCTCAAACCACAAACTCATAGAAGATTCAGTCTTCTTGTGCTTAAGTCGGCATTGTGCCTTTTGTATTCAATTCCGATGCGATTTCTATGTTTCATCGTCAATGTGAAGGTCCAAGGGATACATAAACCTGCAGTGGTGCATCGGAATCTAATACTGGTCTCCCAGGAGCCGCTCAAACCACAAACTCTTAGAAGATTCACACTTATTGTACTTAAGTCGGCATTGTGCCTTTTGTATTCAATTCCGATGCGATTTCTATGTTTCATCGTCAATGTGAAGGTCCAAGGGTACAGTAAACCTGCACTGGTGCATCGGAATCTAATACTGGTCTCCCAGGAGCCGCTCAAACCTCAAACTCTTAGAATATTCACTCTTCCTATACTTAAGTTGGCATTGTGCCTTTTGCATTCAATTCCGATGCGATTTCTATGTTTCATCGTCAATGTGAAGGTCCAAGGGATACAGTAAGCCTGCACTGGTGCATCGGAATCTAATACTGGTCTCCCAGGAGCCGCTCAAACCACAAACTCTTAGAAGATTCACTCTTCTTGTAATTATGTCGGCATTGTGCCTTTTGCATTCAATTCAATTGCGATTTCTATGTTTCATCGTCAATGTGTAGGTCCAAGGGATACAGTAAACCTGCACTGGTGCAACGGAATCTAATACTGGTCTCCCAGGAGCCGCTCAAACCACAAACTCTTAGAAGATTCACTCTTCTTGTACTTAAGTCGGCATTGTGCCTTTTGTATTTAATTCCGATGCGATTTCTATGTTTCATCGTCAATGTGAAGGTCCAAGGGATACAGTAAAGCTGCACTGGTGCATCGGAATCTAATACTGGTCTCCCAGGAGCCGCTCAAACCACAAACTCTTAGAAGATTCACTCTTCTTGTACTTAAGACGGCATAATGCCTTTTGTATTCAATTCCGATGCGATTTCTATGTTTCATTGTCAATGTGAAGGTCCAAGGGATACAGTAAACCTGCACTGGTGCATCGGAATCTAATACTGGCCTCCCAGGAGCCGCTCAAACCACTAACTCTTAGAAGATTCACTCTACCTATACTTAAGTTGGCATTGTGCCTTTTGCATTCAATTCCGATGCTATTTCTATGTTTCATCGTCAATGTGAAGGTCCAAGGGATACAGTAAACCTGCACTGGTGCATCGGAATCTAATACTGGTCTCCCAGGAGCCACTCAAACAACAAATTCTTAGAAGATTCACACTTCTTCTACTTAAGTCGGCATTGTGCCTTTGGTAATCAATTCCGATGCGATATCTATATTTCATTGTCAATGTGAAGGTCCAAGGGATACAGTAAACCTGCACTGGTGCATCGGAATCTAATACTGGTCTCCCAGGAGCCGCTCAAATCACAAACACATAGGAGATTCACTCTTCTTGTACTTAAGTCGGCATTGTGCCTTTTGTATTCAATTCCGATGCGATTTCTATGTTTCATCGTCAATGTGAAGGTCCAAGGGATACAGTAAACCTGCACTGGTGCATCGGAATCTAATACTGGTCTCCCAGGAGCCGCTCAAACCACAAACTCTTGGAAGATTCACTCTTCCTATACTTAAGTTGGCATTGTGCCTTTTGTATTCAATTCCGATGCGATTTCTATGTTTCATCGCCAATGTGAAGGTGCGAGGGATACAATAAACCTGCACTGGTGCATCGGAATCTAATACTGGTCTCCCAGGAGCCGCTCAAATCACAAACACATAGAAGATTCACTCTTCTTGTACTTAAGTCGGCATTGTGCCTTTTGTATTCAATTCCAATGCGATATCTATGTTTCATCGTCAATGTGAAGGTCCAAGGGATACAGTAAACCCGCACTGGTGCATCGGAATGTAATACTGGTCTCCCAGGAGCCGCTCAAACCACAAACTCTTAGAAGATTCACTCTTCTTGTACTTAAGTCGGCATTGTGCCTTTTGTATTCTATTCCGATTCGATTTTTATGTTTCATCGTCAACGTGAAGGTCCAAGGGCTACAGTAAACCTGCACTGGTGCATCGGAATCTAATACGGGTGTCCCAGGAGCCGCTCAAACCACAAACTCTTAGAAGATTCACTCTTCTTGTACTTAAGTCGGCATTGTGCCTTTTGTATTCAATTCCGATGCGATTTCTATGTTTCATCGCCAATGTGAAGGTCCAAGGGATACAGTAAACCTGCACTGGTGCATCGGAATCTAATACTGGTCTCCCAGGAGCCGCTCAAACCACAAACTCTTAGAAGATTCACTCTTCCTATACTTAAGTCGGCATTGTGCCTTTTGTATTCAATTCCGATGCGATTTCTACGTTTCATCGACAATGTGAATGTCCAAGGGAAACAGTAAACCTGCACTGGTGCATCGGAATCTAACACTGGTCTCCCAGAAGCCGCTCAAACCACAAACTCTTAGAAGATTCACTCTTCTTGTACTTAAGACAGCATTGTGCCTTTTGTATTCAATTCCGATGCGATTTCTATGTTTCATCGTCAATGTGAAGCTCCAAGGGATACAGTAAACCTGCACTGGTGCATCGGAATCTAATACTGGTCTCCCAGGAGCCGCTCAAACCACAAACTCTTGGAAGATTCACTCTTCCTATACTTAAGTTGGCATTGTGCCTTTTGTATTTAATTCCGATGCGATTTCTATGTTTCATCGCCAATGTGAAGGTGCGAGGGATACAATAAACCTGCACTGGTGCATCGGAATCTAATACTGGTCTCCCAGGAGCCGCTCAAATCACAAACACATAGAAGATTCACTGTTCTAGTACTTAAGTCGGCATTGTGCCTTTTGTATTCAATTCCAATGCGATATCTATGTTTCATCGTCAATGTGAAGGTCCAAGGGATACAGTAAACCCGCACTGGTGCATCGGAATCTAATACTGGTCTTCCAGGAGCCGCTCAAACCACAAACTCTTAGAAGATTCACACTTCTTGTACTTAAGTCGGCATTGTGCCTTTCGTATTCAATTCCGATGCGATTTCTATGTTTCATCGTCAATGTGAAGGTCCAAGGGATACAGTAAACCTGCACTGGTGCATCGGAATCTAATACTGGTCTTCCAGGAGCCGCTCAAACCACAAACTCTTAGAAGATTCACTCTTCCTATACTTAAGTCGGCATTGTGCCTTTTGCATTCAATTCCGATGCGATTTCTATGTTTCATCGCCAATGTGAAGGTCCAAGGTATACAGTAAACCAGCACTGGTGCATCGAAATCTAATACTGGTCTCCCAGGAGCCGCTCAAACCACAAACTCATAGAAGATTCAGTCTTCTTGTACTTAAGTCGGCATTGTGCTTTTGTATTCAATTCCGATGCGATTTCTATGTTTCATCGTCAATGTGAAGGTCCAAGGGATACAGTAAACCTGCAGTGGTGCATCGGAATCTAATACTGGTCTTCCAGGAGCCGCTCAAACCACAAACTCTTAGAAGATTCACACTTCTTGTACTTAAGTCGGCATTGTGCCTTTCGTATTCAATTCCGATGCGATTTCTATGTTTCATCGTCAATGTGAAGGTCCAAGGGTACAGTAAACCTGCACTGGTGCATCGGAATCTAATACTGGTCTCCCAGGAGCCGCTCAAACCACAAACTCTTAGAAGATTCACTCTTCCTATACTTAAGTTCGCATTGTGCCTTTTGCATTTAATTCCGATGCGATTTCTATGTTTCATCGTCAATGTGAAGGTCCAAGGGATACAGTAAACCTGCACTGGTGCATCGGAATCTAATACTGGTCTCCCAGGAGCCGCTCAAACCACAAACTCTTAGAAGATTCACTCTTCTTGTAATTAAGTCGGCATTGTGCCCTGTGCATTCAATTCAATTGCGATTTATTGTTTCATCGTCAATGTGTAGGTCCAAGGGATACAGTAAAAATGCACTGGTGCATCGGAATCTAATACTGGTCTCCCAGGAGCCGCTCAAACCACAAACTCTTAGAAGATTCACTCTTCTTGTACTTAAGTCGGCATTGTGCCTTTTGTATTCAATTCCGATGCGATTTCTATGTTTCATCGTCAATGTGAAGGTCCAAGGGATACAGTAAAGCTGCACTGGTGCATCGGAATCTAATACTGGTCTCCCAGGAGCCGCTCAAACCACAAACTCTTAGAAGATTCACTCTTCTTGTACTTAAGATGGCATAGTGCCTTTTGTATTCAATTCCGATGCGATTTCTATGTTGCATCGTCAATGTGAAGGTCCAAGGGATACAGTAAACCTGCACTGGTGCATCGGAATTTAATACTGGTCTCCCAGGAGCCGCTCAAACCACAAACTCTTAGAAGATTCACACTTCTTGTACCTAAGTCGGCAATGTGCCTTTCGTATTCAATTCCGATGCGATTTCTATGTTTCATCGTCAATGTGAAGGTCCAAGGGATACAGTAAACCTGCACTGGTGCATCGGAATCTAATACTGGTCTCCCAGGAGACGCTCAAACCACAAACTCTTAGAAGATTCACTCTTCTTGTACTTAAGTCGGCATTGTGCATTTTGTATTCAATTCCGATGCGATCTATGCTTCATCGTCAATGTGAATGTCCAAGGGATACAGTAAACCAGCACTGGTGCATCGGAATCTAATACTGGTCTCCCAGGAGACGCTCAAACCACAAACTCTTAGAAGATTCACTCTTCTTGTACTTAAGACGGCATTGTGCCTTTTGTATTCAATTCCGATGCGATTTCTATGTTTCATCGTCAATGTGAAGGTCCAAGGGATACAGTAAACCTGCACTGGTGCATCGGAATCTAATACTGGTCTCCCAGGAGCCGCTCAAACCACAAACTCTTAGAAGATTCACACTTCTTGTACTTAAGTCGGCATTGTGCCTTTCGTATTCAATTCCGATGCGATTTCTATGTTTCATCGTCAATGTGAAGGTCCAAGGGATACAGTAAACCTGCACTGGTGCATCGGAATCTAATACTGGTCTTCCAGGAGCCGCTCAAACCACAAACTCTTAGAAGATTCACTCTTCCTATACTTAAGTTGGCATTGTGCCTTTTGCATTCAATTCCGATGCGACTTCTATATTTCATCGTCAATGTGAAGGTCCAAGGGATACAGTAAACCAGCACTGGTGCATCGAAATCTAATACTGGTCTCCCAGGAGCCGCTCAAACCACAAACTCATAGAAGATTCAGTCTTCTTGTACTTAAGTCGGCATTGTGCCTTTTGTATTCAATTCCGATGCGATTTCTATGTTTCATCGTCAATGTGAAGGTCCAAGGGATACATAAACCTGCAGTGGTGCATCGGAATCTAATACTGGTCTCCCAGGAGCCGCTCAAACCACAAACTCTTAGAAGATTCACACTTATTGTACTTAAGTCGGCATTGTGCCTTTTGTATTCAATTCCGATGCGATTTCTATGTTTCATCGTCAATGTGAGGGTCCAAGGGTACAGTAAACCTGCACTGGTGCATCGGAATCTAATACTGGTCCCCCAGGAGCCGCTCAAACCTCAAACTCTTAGAATATTCACTCTTCCTATACTTAAGTTGGCATTGTGCCTTTTGCATTCAATTCCGATGCGATTTCTATGTTTCATCGTCAATGTGAAGGTCCAAGGGATACAGTAAGCCTGCACTGGTGCATCGGAATCTAATACTGGTCTCCCAGGAGCCGCTCAAACCACAAACTCTTAGAAGATTCACTCTTCTTGTAATTATGTCGGCATTGTGCCTTTTGCATTCAATTCAATTGCGATTTCTATGTTTCATCGTCAATGTGTAGGTCCAAGGGATACAGTAAACCTGCACTGGTGCAACGGAATCTAATACTGGTCTCCCAGAAGCCGCTCAAACCACAAACTCTTAGAAGATTCACTCTTCTTGTACTTAAGTCGGCATTGTGCCTTTTGTATTTAATTCCGATGCGATTTCTATGTTTCATCGTCAATGTGAAGGTCCAAGGGATACAGTAAAGCTGCACTCGTGCATCGGAATCTAATACTGGTCTCCCAGGAGCCGCTCAAACCACAAACTCTTAGAAGATTCACTCTTCTTGTACTTAAGACGGCATAATGCCTTTTGTATTCAATTCAGATGCGATTTCTATGTTTCATTGTCAATGTGAAGGTCCAAGGGATACAGTAAACCTGCACTGGTGCATCGGAATCTAATACTGGCCTCCCAGGAGCCGCTCAAACCACTAACTCTTAGAAGATTCACTCTACCTATACTTAAGTTGGCATTGTGCCTTTTGCATTCAATTCCGATGCTATTTCTATGTTTCATCGTCAATGTGAAGGTCCAAGGGATACAGTAAACCTGCACTGGTGCATCGGAATCTAATACTGGTCTCCCAGGAGCCACTCAAACAACAAATTCTTAGAAGATTCACACTTCTTCTACTTAAGTCGGCATTGTGCCTTTGGTAATCAATTCCGATGCGATATCTATATTTCATTGTCAATGTGAAGGTCCAAGGGATACAGTAAACCTGCACTGGTGCATCGGAATCTAATACTGGTCTCCCAGGAGCCGCTCAAATCACAAACACATAGGAGATTCACTCTTCTTGTACTTAAGTCGGCATTGTGCCTTTTGTATTCAATTCCGATGCGATTTCTATGTTTCATCGTCAATGTGAAGGTCCAAGGGATACAGTAAACCTGCACTGGTGCATCGGAATCTAATACTGGTCTCCCAGGAGCCGCTCAAACCACAAACTCTTGGAAGATTCACTCTTCCTATACTTAAGTTGGCATTGTGCCTTTTGTATTCAATTCCGATGCGATTTCTATGTTTCATCGCCAATGTGAAGGTGCGAGGGATACAATAAACCTGCACTGGTGCATCGGAATCTAATACTGGTCTCCCAGGAGCCGCTCAAATCACAAACACATAGAAGATTCACTCTTCTTGTACTTAAGTCGGCATTGTGCCTTTTGTATTCAATTCCAATGCGATATCTATGTTTCATCGTCAATGTGAAGGTCCAAGGGATACAGTAAACCCGCACTGGTGCATCGGAATGTAATACTGGTCTCCCAGGAGCCGCTCAAACCACAAACTCTTAGAAGATTCACTCTTCTTGTACTTAAGTCGGCATTGTGCCTTTTGTATTCTATTCCGATTCGATTTTTATGTTTCATCGTCAACGTGAAGGTCCAAGGGCTACAGTAAACCTGCACTGGTGCATCGGAATCTAATACGGGTGTCCCAGGAGCCGCTCAAACCACAAACTCTTAGAAGATTCACTCTTCTTGTACTTAAGTCGGCATTGTGCCTTTTGTATTCAATTCCGATGCGATTTCTATGTTTCATCGCCAATGTGAAGGTCCAAGGGATACAGTAAACCTGCACTGGTGCATCGGAATCTAATACTGGTCTCCCAGGAGCCGCTCAAACCACAAACTCTTAGAAGATTCACTCTTCCTATACTTAAGTCGGCATTGTGCCTTTTGTATTCAATTCCGATGCGATTTCTACGTTTCATCGACAATGTGAATGTCCAAGGGAAACAGTAAACCTGCACTGGTGCATCGGAATCTAACACTGGTCTCCCAGAAGCCGCTCAAACCACAAACTCTTAGAAGATTCACTCTTCTTGTACTTAAGACAGCATTGTGCCTTTTGTATTCAATTCCGATGCGATTTCTATGTTTCATCGTCAATGTGAAGGTCCGAGGGATACAGTAAACCTGCACTGGTGCATCGGAATCTAATACTGGTCTCCCAGGAGCCGCTCAAACCACAAACTCTTAGAAGATTCACACTTCTTGTACTTAAGTCGGCATTGTGCCTTTCGTATTCAATTCCGATGCGATTTCTATGTTTCATCGTCAATGTGAAGGTCCAAGGGATACAGTAAACCTGCACTGGTGCATCGGAATCTAATACTGGTCTTCCAGGAGCCGCTCAAACCACAAACTCTTAGAAGATTCACTCTTCCTATACTTAATTTGGCATTGTGCCTTTTGCATTCAATTCCGATGCGATTTCTATGTTTCATCGTCAATGTGAAAGTCCAAGGGATACAGTAAACCAGCACTGGTGCATCGAAATCTAATACTGGTCTCCCAGGAGCCGCTCAAACCACAAACTCATAGAAGATTCAGTCTTCTTGTACTTAAGTCGGCATTGTGCCTTTTGTATTCAATTCCGATGCGATATCTATGTTTCATCGTCAATGTGAAGGTCCAAGGGATACAGTAAACCTGCAGTGGTGCATCGGAATCTAATACTGGTCTCCCAGGAGCCGCTCAAACCACAAACTTTTAGAAGATTCACACTTCTTGTACTTAAGTCGGCATTGTGCCTTTCGTATTCAATTCCGATGCGATTTCTATGTTTCATCGTCAATGTGAAGGTCCAAGGGTACAGTAAACCTGCACTGGTGCATCGGAATCTACTACTGGTCACCCAGGAGCCGCTCAAACCACAAACTCTTAGAAGATTCACTCTTCCTATACTTAAGTTGGCATTGTGCCTTTTGCATTCAATTCCGATGCGATTTCTATGATTCATCGTCAATGTGAAGGTCAAAGGGATACAGAAAACCTGCACTGGTGCATCGGAATCTAATACTGGTCTCCCAGGAGCCGCCCAAACCACAAACTCTTAGAAGATTCACTCTTCTTGTAATGAAGTCGGCATTGTGCCTTTTGCATTCAATTCAATTGCGATTTCTATGTTTCATCGTCAATGTGTAGGTCCAAGGGATACAGTAAACCTGCACTGGTGCATCGGAATCTAATACTGGTCTCCCAGGGGCCGCCAAAACCACAAACTCTTAGAAGATTCACTCTTCTTGTACTTAAGTCGGCATTGTGCCTTTTGTATTCAATTCCGATGTGATTTCTATGTTTCATCGTCAATGTGAAGGTCCAAGGGATACAGTAAAGCTGCACTGGTGCATCGGAATCTAATACTGGTCTCCCAGGAGCCGCTCAAACCACAAACTCTTAGAAGATTCACTCTTCTTGTACTTAAGACGGCATTGTGCCTTTTGTATTCAATTCCGATGCGATTTCTATGATTCATCGTCAATGTGAAGGTCAAAGGGATACAGAAAACCTGCACTGGTGCATCGGAATCTTATACTGGTCTCCCCGGAGCCGCTCAAACCACAAACTCTTAGAAGATTCACACTTCTTGTACTTAAGTCGGCATTGTGCCTTTCGTATTCAATTGCGATGCGATTTCTATGTTTCATCGTCAATGTGAAAGTCCAAGGGATACAGTAAACCAGCACTGGTGCATCGGAATCTAATACTGGTCTCCCAGGATCCGCTCAAACCACAAACTCTTAGAAGATTCACTCTTCCTATACTTAAGTTGGCATTGTGCCTTTTGCATTCAATTCCGATGCGATTTCTATGTTTCATCGTCAATGTGAAGGTCCAAGGGATACAGTAAACCTGCACTGGTGCATCGGAATCTAATACTGGTCTCCCAGGAGCCGCTCAAACCTCAAACTCTTAGAAGATTTACACTTCTTGTACTTAAGTCGGCATTGTGCCTTTTGTATTCAATTCCGATGCGATTTCTATGATTCATCGTCAATATGAAGGTCAAAGGGATACAGAAAACCTGCACTGGTGCATCAGAATCTAACACTGGTCTCGCAGAAGCCGCTCAAACCACAAACTCTTAGAAGATTCACTCTTCTTGTACTTAAGTCGGCATTGTGCATTTTGTATTCAATTCCGATGCGATTTCTATGCTTCATCGTCAATGTGAATGTCCAAGGGATACAGTAAACCAGCACTGGTGCATCGGAATCTAATACTGGTCTCCCAGGAGACGCTCAAACCACAAACTCTTAGAAGATTCACTCTTCTTGTACTTAAGACGGCATTGTGCCTTTCGTATTCAATTCCGATGCGATTTCTATGTTTCATCGTCAATGTGAAGGTCCAAGGGATACAGTAAACCTGCACTGGTGCATCGGAATCTAATACTGGTCTCCCAGGAGCCGCTCAAACCACAAACTCTTAGAAGATTCACACTTCTTGTACTTAAGTCGGCATTGTGCCTTTCGTATTCAATTCCGATGCGATTTCTATGTTTCATCGTCAATGTGAAGGTCCAAGGGATACAGTAAACCTGCACTGGTGCATCGGAATCTAATACTGGTCTTCCAGGAGCCGCTCAAACCACAAACTCTTAGAAGATTCACTCTTCCTATACTTAAGTTGCATTGTGCCTTTTGCATTCAATTCCGATGCGATTTCTATGTTTCATCGTCAATGTGAAAGTCCAAGGGATACCGTAAACCAGCACTGGTGCATCGAAATCTAATACTGGTCTCCCAGGAGCCGCTCAAACCACAAACTCATAGAAGATTCATTTTTCTTGTACTTAAGTCGGCATTGTGCTTTTCGTATTCAATTCCGATGCGATTTCTATGTTTCATCGTCAATGTGAAGGTCCAAGGGATACAGTAAACCTGCAGTGGTGCATCGGAATCTAATACTGGTCTCCCAGGAGCCGCTCAAACCACAAACTCTTAGAAGATTCACACTTCTTGTACTTCAGTCGGCATTGTGCCTTTCGTATTCAATTCCGATGCGATTTCTATGTTTCATCGTCAATGTGAAGGTCCAAGGGTACAGTAAACCTGCACTGGTGCATCGGAATCTAATACTGGTCTCCCAGGAGCCGCTCAAACCACAAACTCTTAGAAGATTCACTCTTCCTATACTTAAGTTGGCATTGTGCCTTTTGCATTCAATTCCGATGCGATTTCTATGTTTCATCGTCAATGTGAAGGTCCAAGGGATACAGTAAACCTGCTCTGGTGCATCGGAATCTAATACTGGTCTCCCAGGAGCCGCCCAAACCACAAACTCTTAGAAGATTCACTCTTCTTGTAATTAAGTCGGCATTGTGCCTTTTGCATTCAATTCAATTGCGATTTCTATGTTTCATCGTCAATGTGTAGGTCCAAGGGATACAGTGAACCTGCACTGGTGCATCGGAATCTATTACTGGTCTCCCAGGAGCCGCTCAAACCACAAACTCTTAGAAGATTCACTCTTCTTGTACTTAAGTCTGCATTGTGCCTTTTGTATTCAATTCCGATGCGATTTCTATGTTTCATCGTCAATGTGAAGGTCCAAGGGATACAGTAAAGCTGCACTGGTGCATCGGAATCTAATACTGGTCTCCCAGGAGCCGCTCAAACCACAAACTCTTAGAAGATTCACTCTTCTTGTACTTAAGACGGCTTTGTGCCTTTTGTATTCAATTCCGATGCGATTTCAATGTTTCATCGTCAATGTGAAGGTCCAAGGGATACAGAAAACCTGCACTGGTGCATCGGAATCTAATACTGGTCTCCCCGGAGCCGCTCAAACCACAAACTCTTAGAAGATTCACACTTCTTGTACTTAAGTCGGCATTGTGCCTTTCGTATTCAATTGCGATGCGATTTCTATGTTTCATCGTCAATGTGAAGGTCCAAGGGATACAGTAAACCAGCACTGGTGCATCAGAATCTAATACTGGTCTCCCAGGAGCCGCTCAAACCACAAACTCTTAGAAGATTCACTCTTCCTATACTTAAGTTGGCATTGTGCCTTTTGCATTCAATTCCGATGCGATTTCTATGTTTCATCGTCAATGTGAAGGTCCAAGGGATTCAGTAAAGCTGCACTGGTGCATCGGAATCTAATACTGGTCTCCCAGGAGCCGCTCAAACCACAAACTCTTAGAAGATTCACTCTTCTTGTACTTAAGACGGCATTGTGCCTTTTGTATTCAATTCCGATGCGATTTCTATGTTTCATCGTCAATGTGAAGGTCCAAGGGATACAGTAAACCTGCACTGGTGCATCGGAATCTAATACTGGTCTCCCAGGAGCCGCTCAAACCACAAACTCTTAGATGATTCACTCTTCTTGTACTTAAGTCGGCATTGTGCCTTTCGTATTCAATTGCGATGCGATTTCTATGTTTCATCGTCAATGTGAAGGTCCAAGGGATACAGTAAACCAGCACTGGTGCATCGGAATCTAATACTGGTCTCCCAGGAGCCGCTCAAACCACAAACTCTTAGAAGATTCACTCTTCCTATACTTAAGTTGGCATTGTGCCTTTTGCATTCAATTCCGATGCGATTTCTATGTTTCATCGTCAATGTGAAGGTCCAAGGGATACAGTAAACCTGCACTGGTGCATCGGAATCTAATACTGGTCTCCCATGAGCCACTCAAACCACAAATTCTTAGAAGATTCACACTTCTTCTACTTAAGTCGGCATTGTGCCTTTGGTAATCAATTCCGATGCGATATCTATATTTCATAGTCAATGTGAAGGTCCAAGGGATACAGTAAACCTGCACTGGTGCATCGGAATTTAATACTGGTCTCCCAGGAGCCGCTAAAACCACAAAATCTTAGAAGATTCACTCTTCCTATACTTAAGTTGGCATTGAGCCTTTTGTATTCAGTTCCGTTGCGATTTCTATGTTTCATCGTCAATGTGATGGTCCAAGGGATACAGTAAACCTACACTGGTGCATCGGAATCTAATACTGGTCTTCCAGGAGCCGCTCAAACCACAAACTCCTAGAAGATTCACTCTTCTTGTACTTAGGTCGGCATTGTGCCTTTTGTATTCAATTCCGATGCGATATCTATGTTTCATCGTCAATGTGAAGGTCCAAGGGATACAGTAAACCTGCACTGGTGCATCGGAATCTAATACTGGTCTCACAGGAGCCGCTCAAACCACAAACTCTTAGATGATTCACTCTTCCTATACTTAAGTTGGCATTGAGCCTTTTGTATTCAATTCCGATGCGATTTCTATGTTTTATCGTCAATGTGAAGGTCCAAGGATTACAGTAAACCTGCACTGGTGTATCGGAATCTAATACTGGTCTCCCAGGAGCCACTCAAACCACAAATTCTTAGAAGATTCACACTTCTTCTACTTAAGTCGGCATTGTGCCTTTGGTAATCAATTCCGATGCGATATCTATATTTCATAGTCAATGTGAAGGTCCAAGGGATACAGTTAACCTGCACTGGTGCATCGGAATTTAATACTGGTCTCCCAGGAGCCGCTAAAACCACAAAATCTTAGAAGATTCACTCTTCCTATACTTAAGTTGCATTGTGCCTTTTGCATTCAATTCCGATGCGATTTCTATGTTTCATCGTCAATGTGAAAGTCCAAGGGATACCGTAAACCAGCACTGGTGCATCGAAATCTAATACTGGTCTCCCAGGAGCCGCTCAAACCACAAACTCATAGAAGATTCATTCTTCTTGTACTTAAGTCGGCATTGTGCCTTTCGTATTCAATTCCGATGCGATTTCTATGTTTCATCGTCAATGTGAAGGTCCAAGGGATACAGTAAACCTGCAGTGGTGCATCGGAATCTAATACTGGTCTCCCAGGAGCCGCTCAAACCACAAACTCTTAGAAGATTCACACTTCTTGTACTTAAGTCGGCATTGTGCCTTTCGTATTCAATTCCGATGCGATTTCTATGTTTCATCGTCAATGTGAAGGTCCAAGGGTACAGTAAACCTGCACTGGTGCATCGGAATCTAATACTGGTCTCCCAGGAGCCGCTCAAACCACAAACTCTTAGAAGATTCACTCTTCCTATACTGAAGTTGGCATTGTGCCTTTTGCATTCAATTCCGATGCGATTTCTATGTTTCATCGTCAATGTGAAGGTCCAAGGGATACAGTAAACCTGCTCTGGTGCATCGGAATCTAATACTGGTCTCCCAGGAGCCGCCCAAACCACAAACTCTTAGAAGATTCACTCTTCTTGTAATTAAGTCGGCATTGTGCCTTTTGCATTCAATTCAATTGCGATTTCTATGTTTCATCGTCAATGTGTAGGTCCAAGGGATACAGTAAACCTGCACTGGTGCATCGGAATCTATTACTGGTCTCCCAGGAGCCGCTCAAACCACAAACTCTTAGAAGATTCACTCTTCTTGTACTTAAGTCTGCATTGTGCCTTTTGTATTCAATTCCGATGCGATTTCTATGTTTCATCGTCAATGTGAAGGTCCAAGGGATACAGTAAAGCTGCACTGGTGCATCGGAATCTAATACTGGTCTCCCAGGAGCCGCTCAAACCACAAACTCTTAGAAGATTCACTCTTCTTGTACTTAAGACGGCATTGTGCCTTTTGTATTCAATTCCGATGCGATTTCTATGTTTCATCGTCAATGTGAAAGTCCAAGGGATACAGAAAACCTGCACTGGTGCATCGGAATCTAATACTGGTCTCCCCGGAGCCGCTCAAACCACTAACTCTTAGAAGATTCACACTTCTTGTACTTAAGTCGGCATTGTGCCTTTCGTATTCAATTGCGATGTGATTTCTATGTTTCATCGTCAATGTGAAGGTCCAAGGGTACAGTAAACCTGCACTGGTGCATCGGAATCTACTACTGGTCTCCCAGGAGCCGCTCAAACCACAAACTCTTAGAAGATTCACTCTTCCTATACTTAAGTTGGCATTGTGCCTTTTGCATTCAATTCCGATGCGATTTCTATGATTCATCGTCAATGTGAAGGTCAAAGGGATACAGAAAACCTGCACTGGTGCATCGGAATCTAATACTGGTCTCCCAGGAGCCGCCCAAACCACAAACTCTTAGAAGATTCACTCTTCTTGTAATGAAGTCGGCATTGTGCCTTTTGCATTCAATTCAATTGCGATTTCTATGTTTCATCGTCAATGTGTAGGTCCAAGGGATACAGTAAACCTGCACTGGTGCATCGGAATCTAATACTGGTCTCCCAGGAGCCGCCAAAACCACAAACTCTTAGAAGATTCACTCTTCTTGTACTTAAGTCGGCATTGTGCCTTTTGTATTCAATTCCGATGTGATTTCTATGTTTCATCGTCAATGTGAAGGTCCAAGGGATACAGTAAAGCTGCACTGGTGCATCGGAATCTAATACTGGTCTCCCAGGAGCCGCTCAAACCACAAACTCTTAGAAGATTCACTCTTCTTGTACTTAAGACGGCATTGTGCCTTTTGTATTCAATTCCGATGCGATTTCTATGATTCATCGTCAATGTGAAGGTCAAAGGGATACAGAAAACCAGCACTGGTGCATCGGAATCTAATACTGGTCTCCCCGGAGCCGCTCAAACCACAAACTCTTAGAAGATTCACACTTCTTGTACTTAAGTCGGCATTGTGCCTTTCGTATTCAATTGCGATGCGATTTCTATGTTTCATCGTCAATGTGAAGGTCCAAGGGATACAGTAAACCAGCACTGGTGCATCGGAATCTAATACTGGTCTCCCAGGATCCGCTCAAAACACAAACTCTTAGAAGATTCACTCTTCCTATACTTAAGTTGGCATTGTGCCTTTTGCATTCAATTGCGATGCGATTTCTATGTTTCATCGTCAATGTGAAGGTCCAAGGGATACAGTAAACCTGCACTGGTGCATCGGAATCTAATACTGGTCTGCCAGGAGCCGCTCAAACCACAAACTCTTAGAAGATTTACACTTCTTGTACTTAAGTCGGCATTGTGCCATTTGTATTCAATTCCGATGCGATTTCTATGATTCATCGTCAATATGAAGGTCAAAGGGATACAGAAAACCTGCACTGGTGCATCGGAATCTAACACTGGTCTCGCAGAAGCCGCTCAAACCACAAACTCTTAGAAGATTCACTCTTCTTGTACTTAAGTCGGCATTGTGCATTTTGTATTCAATTCCGATGCCATTTCTATGCTTCATCGTCAATGTGAATGTCCAAGGGATACAGTAAACCAGCACTGGTGCATCGGAATCTAATACTGGTCTCCCAGGAGACGCTCAAACCACAAACTCTTAGAAGATTCACTCTTCTTGTACTTAAGACGGCATTGTGCCTTTTGTATTCAATTCCGATGCGATTTCTATGTTTCATCGTCAATGTGAAGGTCCAAGGGATACAGTAAACCTGCACTGGTGCATCGGAATCTAATACTGGTCTCCCAGGAGCCGCTCAAACCACAAACTCTTAGAAGATTCACACTTCTTGTACTTAAGTCGGCATTGTGCCTTTCGTATTCAATTCCGATGCGATTTCTATGTTTCATCGTCAATGTGAAGGTCCAAGGGATACAGTAAACCTGCACTGGTGCATCGGAATCTAATACTGGTCTTCCAGGAGCCGCTCAAACCACAAACTCTTAGAAGATTCACTCTTCCTATACTTAAGTTGCATTGTGCCTTTTGCATTCAATTCCGATGCGATTTCTATGTTTCATCGTCAATGTGAAAGTCCAAGGGATACCGTAAACCAGCACTGGTGCATCGAAATCTAATACTGGTCTCCCAGGAGCCGCTCAAACCACAAACTCATAGAAGATTCATTCTTCTTGTACTTAAGTCGGCATTGTGCTTTTCGTATTCAATTCCGATGCGATTTCTATGTTTCATCGTCAATGTGAAGGTCCAAGGGATACAGTAAACCTGCAGTGGTGCATCGGAATCTAATACTGGTCTCCCAGGAGCCGCTCAAACCACAAACTCTTAGAAGATTCACACTTCTTGTACTTAAGTCGGCATTGTGCCTTTCGTATTCAATTCCGATGCGATTTCTATGTTTCATCGTCAATGTGAAGGTCCAAGGGTACAGTAAACCTGCACTGGTGCATCGGAATCTAATACTGGTCTCCCAGGAGCCGCTCAAACCACAAACTCTTAGAAGATTCACTCTTCCTATACTTAAGTTGGCATTGTGCCTTTTGCATTCAATTCCGATGCGATTTCTATGTTTCATCGTCAATGTGAAGGTCCAAGGGATACAGTAAACCTGCTCTGGTGCATCGGAATCTAATACTGGTCTCCCAGGAGCCGCCCAAACCACAAACTCTTAGAAGATTCACTCTTCTTGTAATTAAGTCGGCATTGTGCCTTTTGCATTCAATTCAATTGCGATTTCTATGTTTCATCGTCAATGTGTAGGTCCAAGGGATACAGTAAACCTGCACTGGTGCATCGGAATCTATTACTGGTCTCCCAGGAGCCGCTCAAACCACAAACTCTTAGAAGATTCACTCTTCTTGTACTTAAGTCTGCATTGTGCCTTTTGTATTCAATTCCGATGCGATTTCTATGTTTCATCGTCAATGTGAAGGTCCAAGGGATACAGTAAAGCTGCACTGGTGCATCGGAATCTAATACTGGTCTCCCAGGAGCCGCTCAAACCACAAACTCTTAGAAGATTCACTCTTCTTGTACTTAAGACGGCATTGTGCCTTTTGTATTCAATTCCGATGCGATTTCTATGTTTCATCGTCAATGTGAAGGTCCAAGGGATACAGAAAACCTGCACTGGTGCATCGGAATCTAATACTGGTCTCCCCGGAGCCGCTCAAACCACAAACTCTTAGAAGATTCACTCTTCCGATACTTAAGTTGGCATTGTGCCTTTTGCATTCAATTCCGATGCGATTTCTATGTTTCATCGTCAATGTGAAGGTCCAAGGGATACAGTAAAGCTGCACTGGTGCATCGGAATCTAATACTGGTCTCCCAGGAGCCGCTCAAACCACAAACTCTTAGAAGATTCACTCTTCTTGTACTTAAGACGGCATTGTGCCTTTTGTATTCAATTCCGATGCGATTTCTATTTTTCATCGTCAATGTGAAGGTCCAAGGGATACAGTAAACCTGCACTGGTGCATCGGAATCTAATACTGGTCTCCCAGGAGCCGCTCAAACCACAAACTCTTAGAAGATTCACTCTTCTTGTACTTAAGTCGGCATTGTGCCTTTCGTATTCAATTGTGATGCGATTTCTATGTTTCATCGTCAATGTGAAGGTCCAAGGGATACAGTAAACCAGCACTGGTGCATCGGAATCTAATACTGGTCTCCCAGGAGCCGCTCAAACCACAAACTCCTAGAAGATTCACTCTTCTTGTACTTAAGTCGGCATTGTGCCTTTTGTATTCAATTCCGATGCGATATCTATGTTTCATCGTCAATGTGAAGGTCCAAGGGATACAGTAAACCTGCACTGGTGCATCGGAATCTAATACTGGTCTCACAGGAGCCGCTCAAACCACAAACTCTTAGATGATTCACTCTTCCTATACTTAAGTTGGCATTGAGCCTTTTGTATTCAATTCCGATGCGATTTCTATGTTTTATCGTCAATGTGAAGGTCCAAGGATTACAGTAAACCTGCACTGGTGTATCGGAATCTAATACTGGTCTCCCAGGAGCCACTCAAACCACAAATTCTTAGAAGATTCACACTTCTTCTACTTAAGTCGGCATTGTGCCTTTGGTAATCAATTCCGATGCGATATCTATATTTCATAGTCAATGTGAAGGTCCAAGGGATACAGTAAACCTGCACTGGTGCATCGGAATTTAATACTGGTCTCCCAGGAGCCGCTAAAACCACAAAATCTTAGAAGATTCACTCTTCCTATACTTAAGTTGCATTGTGCCTTTTGCATTCAATTCCGATGCGATTTCTATGTTTCATCGTCAATGTGAAAGTCCAAGGGATACCGTAAACCAGCACTGGTGCATCGAAATCTAATACTGGTCTCCCAGGAGCCGCTCAAACCACAAACTCTTAGAAGATTCACACTTCTTGTACTTAAGTCGGCATTGTGCCTTTTGTATTCAATTCCGATGCGATTTCTATGTTTCATCGTCAATGTGAAGGTCCAAGGGATACAGAAAACCTGCACTGGTGCATCGGAATCTAATACTGGTCTCCCCGGAGCCGCTCAAACCACAAACTCTTAGAAGATACACACTTCTTGTACTTAAGTCGGCATTGTGCCTTTCGTATTCAATTGCGATGCGATTTCTATGTTTCATCGTCAATGTGAAGGTCCAAGGGATACAGTAAACCAGCACTGGTGCATCGGAATCTATTACTGGTCTCCCAGGAGCCGCTCAAACCACAAACTCTTAGAAGATTCACTCTTCTTGTACTTAAGTCTGCATTGTGCCTTTTGTATTCAATTCCGATGCGATTTCTATGTTTCATCGTCAATGTGAAGGTCCAAGGGATACAGTAAAGCTGCACTGGTGCATCGGAATCTAATACTGGTCTCCCAGGAGCCGCTCAAACCACAAACTCTTAGAAGATTCACTCTTCTTGTACTTAAGACGGCATTGTGCCTTTTGTATTCAATTCCGATGCGATTTCTATGTTTCATCGTCAATGTGAAGGTCCAAGGGATACAGAAAACCTGCACTGGTGCATCGGAATCTAATACTGGTCTCCCCGGAGCCGCTCAAACCACAAACTCTTAGAAGATTCACACTTCTTGTACTTAAGTCGGCATTGTGCCTTTCGTATTCAATTGCGATGCGATTTCTATGTTTCATCGTCAATGTGAAGGTCCAAGGGATACAGTAAACCAGCACTGGTGCATCGGAATCTAATACTGGTCTCCCAGGAGCCGCTCAAACCACAAACTCTTAGAAGATTCACTCTTCCTATACTTAAGTTGGCATTGTGCCTTTTGCATTCAATTCCGATGCGATTTCTATGTTTCATCGTCAATGTGAAGGTCCAAGGGATACAGTAAAGCTGCACTGGTGCATCGGAATCTAATACTGGTCTCCCAGGAGCCGCTCAAACCACAAACTCTTAGAAGATTCACTCTTCTTGTACTTAAGACGGCATTGTGCCTTTTGTATTCAATTCCGATGCGATTTCTATGTTTCATCGTCAATGTGAAGGTCCAAGGGATACAGTAAACCTGCACTGGTGCATCGGAATCTAATACTGGTCTCCCAGGAGCCGCTCAAACCACAAACTCTTAGAAGATTCACTCTTCTTGTACTTATGTCGGCATTGTGCCTTTCGTATTCCATTGCGATGCGATTTCTATGTTTCATCGTCAATGTGAAGGTCCAAGGGATACAGTAAACCAGCACTGGTGCATCGGAATCTAATACTGGTCTCCCAGGAGCCGCTCAAACCACAAACTCTTAGAAGATTCACTCTTCCTATACTTAAGTTGGCATTGTGCCTTTTGCATTCAATTCCGATGCGATTTCTATGTTTCATCGTCAATGTGAAGGTCCAAGGGATACAGTAAACCTGCACTGGTGCATCGGAATCTAATACTGGTCTCCCAGGAGCCACTCAAACCACAAATTCTTAGAAGATTCACACTTCTTCTACTTAAGTCGGCATTGTGCCTTTGGTAATCAATTCCGATGCGATATCTATATTTCATAGTCAATGTGAAGGTCCAAGGGATACAGTAAACCTGCACTGGTGCATCGGAATTTAATACTGGTCTCCCAGGAGCCGCTAAAACCACAAAATCTTAGAAGATTCACTCTTCCTATACTTAAGTTGCATTGTGCCTTTTGCATTCAATTCCGATGCGATTTCTATGTTTCATCGTCAATGTGAAAGTCCAAGGGATACCGTAAACCAGCACTGGTGCATCGAAATCTAATACTGGTCTCCCAGGAGCCGCTCAAACCACAAACTCTTAGAAGATTCACACTTCTTGTACTTAAGTCGGCATTGTGCCTTTTGTATTCAATTCCGATGCGATTTCTATGTTTCATCGTCAATGTGAAGGTCCAAGGGATACAGAAAACCTGCACTGGTGCATCGGAATCTAATACTGGTCTCCCCGGAGCCGCTCAAACCACAAACTCTTAGAAGATACACACTTCTTGTACTTAAGTCGGCATTGTGCCTTTCGTATTCAATTGCGATGCGATTTCTATGTTTCATCGTCAATGTGAAGGTCCAAGGGATACAGTAAACCAGCACTGGTGCATCGGAATCTATTACTGGTCTCCCAGGAGCCGCTCAAACCACAAACTCTTAGAAGATTCACTCTTCTTGTACTTAAGTCTGCATTGTGCCTTTTGTATTCAATTCCGATGCGATTTCTATGTTTCATCGTCAATGTGAAGGTCCAAGGGATACAGTAAAGCTGCACTGGTGCATCGGAATCTAATACTGGTCTCCCAGGAGCCGCTCAAACCACAAACTCTTAGAAGATTCACTCTTCTTGTACTTAAGACGGCATTGTGCCTTTTGTATTCAATTCCGATGCGATTTCTATGTTTCATCGTCAATGTGAAGGTCCAAGGGATACAGAAAACCTGCACTGGTGCATCGGAATCTAATACTGGTCTCCCCGGAGCCGCTCAAACCACAAACTCTTAGAAGATTCACACTTCTTGTACTTAAGTCGGCATTGTGCCTTTCGTATTCAATTGCGATGCGATTTCTATGTTTCATCGTCAATGTGAAGGTCCAAGGGATACAGTAAACCAGCACTGGTGCATCGGAATCTAATACTGGTCTCCCAGGAGCCGCTCAAACCACAAACTCTTAGAAGATTCACTCTTCCTATACTTAAGTTGGCATTGTGCCTTTTGCATTCAATTCCGATGCGATTTCTATGTTTCATCGTCAATGTGAAGGTCCAAGGGATACAGTAAAGCTGCACTGGTGCATCGGAATCTAATACTGGTCTCCCAGGAGCCGCTCAAACCACAAACTCTTAGAAGATTCACTCTTCTTGTACTTAAGACGGCATTGTGCCTTTTGTATTCAATTCCGATGCGATTTCTATGTTTCATCGTCAATGTGAAGGTCCAAGGGATACAGTAAACCTGCACTGGTGCATCGGAATCTAATACTGGTCTCCCAGGAGCCGCTCAAACCACAAACTCTTAGAAGATTCACTCTTCTTGTACTTATGTCGGCATTGTGCCTTTCGTATTCCATTGCGATGCGATTTCTATGTTTCATCGTCAATGTGAAGGTCCAAGGGATACAGTAAACCAGCACTGGTGCATCGGAATCTAATACTGGTCTCCCAGGAGCCGCTCAAACCACAAACTCTTAGAAGATTCACTCTTCCTATACTTAAGTTGGCATTGTGCCTTTTGCATTCAATTCCGATGCGATTTCTATGTTTCATCGTCAATGTGAAGGTCCAAGGGATACAGTAAACCTGCACTGGTGCATCGGAATCTAATACTGGTCTCCCAGGAGCCACTCAAACCACAAATTCTTAGAAGATTCACACTTCTTCTACTTAAGTCGGCATTGTGCCTTTGGTAATCAATTCCGATGCGATATCTATATTTCATAGTCAATGTGAAGGTCCAAGGGATACAGTAAACCTGCACTGGTGCATCGGAATTTAATACTGGTCTCCCAGGAGCCGCTAAAACCACAAAATCTTAGAAGATTCACTCTTCCTATACTTAAGTTGGCATTGAGCCTTTTGTATTCAGTTCCGTTGCGATTTCTATGTTTCATCGTCAATGTGATGGTCCAAGGGATACAGTAAACCTGCACTGGTGCATCGGAATCTAATACTGGTCTTCCAGGAGCCGCTCAAACCACAAACTCCTAGAAGATTCACTCTTCTTGTACTTAAGTCGGCATTGTGCCTTTTGTATTCAATTCCGATGCGATATCTATGTTTCATCGTCAATGTGAAGGTCCAAGGGATACAGTAAACCTGCACTGGTGCATCGGAATCTAATACTGGTCTCACAGGAGCCGCTCAAACCACAAACTCTTAGATTATTCACTCTTCCTATACTTAAGTTGGCATTGAGCCTTTTGTATTCAATTCCGATGCGATTTCTATGTTTTATCGTCAATGTGAAGGTCCAAGGATTACAGTAAACCTGCACTGGTGCATCGGAATCTAATACTGGTCTCCCAGGAGCCACTCAAACCACAAATTCTTAGAAGATTCACACTTCTTCTACTTAAGTCGGCATTGTGCCTTTGGTAATCAATTCCGATGCGATATCTATATTTCATAGTCAATGTGAAGGTCCAAGGGATACAGTAAACCTGCACTGGTGCATCGGAATTTAATACTGGTCTCCCAGGAGCCGCTAAAACCACAAAATCTTAGAAGATTCACTCTTCCTATACTTAAGTTGGCATTGAGCCTTTTGTATTCAGTTCCGTTGCGATTTCTATGTTTCATCGTCAATGTGATGGTCCAAGGGATACAGTAAACCTGCACTGGTGCATCGGAATCTAATACTGGTCTTCCAGGAGCCGCTCAAACCACAAACTCCTAGAAGATTCACTCTTCTTGTACTTAAGTCGGCATTGTGCCTTTTGTATTCAATTCCGATGCGATATCTATGTTTCATCGTCAATGTGAAGGTCCAAGGGATACAGTAAACCTGCACTGGTGCATCGGAATCTAATACTAGTCTCACAGGAGCCGCTCAAACCACAAACTCTTAGATGATTCACTCTTCCTATACTTAAGTTGGCATTGAGCCTTTTGTATTCAATTCCGATGCGATTTCTATGTTTTATCGTCAATGTGAAGGTACAAGGATTACAGTAAACCTGCACTGGTGCATCGGAATCTAATACTGGTCTCCCAGGAGCCGCTCAAACCACAAACTCTTAGAAGATTCACTCTTATTGTACTTAAGTCGGCATTGTGCATTTTGTATTCAATTCCGATGCGATTTCTATGTTTCATGGTCAATGTGAAGGTCCAAGGGATACAGTAAACCTGCACTGGTGCATCGGAATCTAATACTGGTCTCCCAGGAGCCGCTCAAACCACAAACTCTTAGAAGATTCACTCTTCTTATAGTTAAGTCGGCATTGTGCCTTTTGTATTCAATTCCGATTCGATTTCTATGCTTCTTCGTAAATGTGAAGGTCCAAGGGATACAGTAAACCTGCACTGGTGCATCTGATCTAATACTGGTCTCCCAGGAGCCGCTCAATCCACAACCTCTTAGAAGATTCACTCTTCCTATACTTACGTCGGCATTGTGCCTTTTGTATTCAATTCCGATGCGATTTCTATGTTTCATCGCCAATGTGAAGGTGCGAGGGATACAGTAAACCTGCACTGGTGCATCGGAATCTAATACTGGTCTCCCAGGAGCCGCTCAAACCACAAACTCATAGAAGATTCACCCTTCTTGTACTTAAGTCGGCATTGTGCCTTTTGTATTCAAGTCCGATGCGATTTCTATGTTTCATCGTCAATGTGAAGGTCCAAGGGATACAGTAAACCTGCACTGGTGCATCGGAATCTAATACTGGTCTCCCAGGAGCCACTCAAACCACAAACACTGAGAGGATTCACTCTACCTATACTTAAGTCGGCATTGTGCCTTTTGTATTCAGTTCCGATGCGATTTATATGTTTAATCGTCAGTGTGAAGGTCCAAGGGATACAGTAAACCTGCACTGGTGCATCGGAATCTAATACTGGTCTCCCAGGAGCCGCTCAAACCACAAACTCTTAGACGATTCACTCTTCTTGTACTTAAGTCGGCATTGTGCCTTTTGTATTCAATTCCGATGCGATTTCTATGTTCCATCGTCAATGTGAAAGTCCAAGGGATACAGTAAACCTGCACTGGTGCATCGGAATCTAATAGTGGTCTCCCAGGAGCCACTCAAACCACAAATTCTTAGAAGATTCACACATCTTCTACTTAAGTCGGCATTGTGCCTTTGGTAATCAATTCCGATGCGATTTCTATATTTCATCGTCAATGTGAAGGTCCAAGGGATACAGTAAACCTGCACTGGTGCATCGGAATCTAATACTGGTCTCCCAGGAGCCGCTAAAACCACAAACTCTTAGAAGATTCACTCTTCCTATACTTCAGTTGGCATTGAGCCTTTTGTATTCAATTCCGTTGCGATTTCTATGTTTCATCGTCAATGTGATGGTCCAAGTGATACAGTAAACCTGCACTGGTGCATCGGAATCTAATACTGGTCTCACAGGAGCCGCTCAAACCACAAACTCTTAGACGATTCACTCTTATTGTACTTAAGTCGGCATTGTGCATTTTGTATTCAATTCCGATGCGATTTCTATGTTTCATCGTCAATGTGAAGGTCCAGGGGATACAGTAAACCTGCACTGGTGCATCGGAATCTAATACTGGTCTCCCAGGAGCCGCTCAAACCACAAACTCTTAGAAGATTCACTCTTCTTGTAATTAAGTCGGCATTGTGCCTTTTGCATTCAATTCCGATGCGATTTGTATGTTTCATCGTCAATGTGAAGGTCCAAGGGATACAGTAAACCTGCACTGGTGCATCGGAATCTAATACTGGTCTGCCATTAACCGCTCAAACCTCAAACTCTTAGAAGATTCATTCTTCTTGTAGTTAAGTCGGCATTGTGCCTTTTGTATTCAATTCCGATGCGATTTCTATGCTTCTTCGTAAATGTGAAGGTCCAAGGGATACAGTAAACCTGCACTGGTGCATCGGAATCAAATACTGGTCTACCAGGAACCGCTCAAACCACAAACTCTTAGAAGATTCACTTTTCCTATACTTATGTCGGCATTGTGCCTTTTGTATTCAATTCCGATGCGATTTCTATGTTTCATCACCAATGTGAAGGTGCGAGGGATACAGTAAACCAGCACTGGTGCATCGGAATCTAATACTGGTCTCCCAGGAGCCGCTCAAACCACAAACTCCTAGAAGATTCACTCTTCTTGTACTTAAGTCGGCATTGTGCCTTTTGTATTCAAATCCGATGCGATATCTATGTTTCATCGTCAATGTGAAGGTCCAAGGGATACAGTAAACCTGCACTGGTGCATCGGAATCTAATACTGGTCTCACAGGAGCCGCTCAAACCACAAACTCTTAGATGATTCACTCTTCCTATACTTAAGTTGGCATTGAGCCTTTTGTATTCAATTCCGATGCGATTTCTATGTTTTATCGTCAATGTGAAGGTCCAAGGATTACAGTAAACCTGCACTGGTGTATCGGAATCTAATACTGGTCTCCCAGGAGCCACTCAAACCACAAATTCTTAGAAGATTCACACTTCTTCTACTTAAGTCGGCATTGTGCCTTTGGTAATCAATTCCGATGCGATATCTATATTTCATAGTCAATGTGAAGGTCCAAGGGATACAGTAAACCTGCACTGGTGCATCGGAATTTAATACTGGTCTCCCAGGAGCCGCTAAAACCACAAAATCTTAGAAGATTCACTCTTCCTATACTTAAGTTGCATTGTGCCTTTTGCATTCAATTCCGATGCGATTTCTATGTTTCATCGTCAATGTGAAAGTCCAAGGGATACCGTAAACCAGCACTGGTGCATCGAAATCTAATACTGGTCTCCCAGGAGCCGCTCAAACCACAAACTCTTAGAAGATTCACACTTCTTGTACTTAAGTCGGCATTGTGCCTTTTGTATTCAATTCCGATGCGATTTCTATGTTTCATCGTCAATGTGAAGGTCCAAGGGATACAGAAAACCTGCACTGGTGCATCGGAATCTAATACTGGTCTCCCCGGAGCCGCTCAAACCACAAACTCTTAGAAGATACACACTTCTTGTACTTAAGTCGGCATTGTGCCTTTCGTATTCAATTGCGATGCGATTTCTATGTTTCATCGTCAATGTGAAGGTCCAAGGGATACAGTAAACCAGCACTGGTGCATCGGAATCTATTACTGGTCTCCCAGGAGCCGCTCAAACCACAAACTCTTAGAAGATTCACTCTTCTTGTACTTAAGTCTGCATTGTGCCTTTTGTATTCAATTCCGATGCGATTTCTATGTTTCATCGTCAATGTGAAGGTCCAAGGGATACAGTAAAGCTGCACTGGTGCATCGGAATCTAATACTGGTCTCCCAGGAGCCGCTCAAACCACAAACTCTTAGAAGATTCACTCTTCTTGTACTTAAGACGGCATTGTGCCTTTTGTATTCAATTCCGATGCGATTTCTATGTTTCATCGTCAATGTGAAGGTCCAAGGGATACAGAAAACCTGCACTGGTGCATCGGAATCTAATACTGGTCTCCCCGGAGCCGCTCAAACCACAAACTCTTAGAAGATTCACACTTCTTGTACTTAAGTCGGCATTGTGCCTTTCGTATTCAATTGCGATGCGATTTCTATGTTTCATCGTCAATGTGAAGGTCCAAGGGATACAGTAAACCAGCACTGGTGCATCGGAATCTAATACTGGTCTCCCAGGAGCCGCTCAAACCACAAACTCTTAGAAGATTCACTCTTCCTATACTTAAGTTGGCATTGTGCCTTTTGCATTCAATTCCGATGCGATTTCTATGTTTCATCGTCAATGTGAAGGTCCAAGGGATACAGTAAAGCTGCACTGGTGCATCGGAATCTAATACTGGTCTCCCAGGAGCCGCTCAAACCACAAACTCTTAGAAGATTCACTCTTCTTGTACTTAAGACGGCATTGTGCCTTTTGTATTCAATTCCGATGCGATTTCTATGTTTCATCGTCAATGTGAAGGTCCAAGGGATACAGTAAACCTGCACTGGTGCATCGGAATCTAATACTGGTCTCCCAGGAGCCGCTCAAACCACAAACTCTTAGAAGATTCACTCTTCTTGTACTTATGTCGGCATTGTGCCTTTCGTATTCCATTGCGATGCGATTTCTATGTTTCATCGTCAATGTGAAGGTCCAAGGGATACAGTAAACCAGCACTGGTGCATCGGAATCTAATACTGGTCTCCCAGGAGCCGCTCAAACCACAAACTCTTAGAAGATTCACTCTTCCTATACTTAAGTTGGCATTGTGCCTTTTGCATTCAATTCCGATGCGATTTCTATGTTTCATCGTCAATGTGAAGGTCCAAGGGATACAGTAAACCTGCACTGGTGCATCGGAATCTAATACTGGTCTCCCAGGAGCCACTCAAACCACAAATTCTTAGAAGATTCACACTTCTTCTACTTAAGTCGGCATTGTGCCTTTGGTAATCAATTCCGATGCGATATCTATATTTCATAGTCAATGTGAAGGTCCAAGGGATACAGTAAACCTGCACTGGTGCATCGGAATTTAATACTGGTCTCCCAGGAGCCGCTAAAACCACAAAATCTTAGAAGATTCACTCTTCCTATACTTAAGTTGGCATTGAGCCTTTTGTATTCAGTTCCGTTGCGATTTCTATGTTTCATCGTCAATGTGATGGTCCAAGGGATACAGTAAACCTGCACTGGTGCATCGGAATCTAATACTGGTCTTCCAGGAGCCGCTCAAACCACAAACTCCTAGAAGATTCACTCTTCTTGTACTTAAGTCGGCATTGTGCCTTTTGTATTCAATTCCGATGCGATATCTATGTTTCATCGTCAATGTGAAGGTCCAAGGGATACAGTAAACCTGCACTGGTGCATCGGAATCTAATACTGGTCTCACAGGAGCCGCTCAAACCACAAACTCTTAGATGATTCACTCTTCCTATACTTAAGTTGGCATTGAGCCTTTTGTATTCAATTCCGATGCGATTTCTATGTTTTATCGTCAATGTGAAGGTCCAAGGATTACAGTAAACCTGCACTGGTGCATCGGAATCTAATACTGGTCTCCCAGGAGCCACTCAAACCACAAATTCTTAGAAGATTCACACTTCTTCTACTTAAGTCGGCATTGTGCCTTTGGTAATCAATTCCGATGCGATATCTATATTTCATAGTCAATGTGAAGGTCCAAGGGATACAGTAAACCTGCACTGGTGCATCGGAATTTAATACTGGTCTCCCAGGAGCCGCTAAAACCACAAAATCTTAGAAGATTCACTCTTCCTATACTTAAGTTGGCATTGAGCCTTTTGTATTCAGTTCCGTTGCGATTTCTATGTTTCATCGTCAATGTGATGGTCCAAGGGATACAGTAAACCTGCACTGGTGCATCGGAATCTAATACTGGTCTTCCAGGAGCCGCTCAAACCACAAACTCCTAGAAGATTCACTCTTCTTGTACTTAAGTCGGCATTGTGCCTTTTGTATTCAATTCCGATGCGATATCTATGTTTCATCGTCAATGTGAAGGTCCAAGGGATACAGTAAACCTGCACTGGTGCATCGGAATCTAATACTAGTCTCACAGGAGCCGCTCAAACCACAAACTCTTAGATGATTCACTCTTCCTATACTTAAGTTGGCATTGAGCCTTTTGTATTCAATTCCGATGCGATTTCTATGTTTTATCGTCAATGTGAAGGTACAAGGATTACAGTAAACCTGCACTGGTGCATCGGAATCTAATACTGGTCTCCCAGGAGCCGCTCAAACCACAAACTCTTAGAAGATTCACTCTTATTGTACTTAAGTCGGCATTGTGCATTTTGTATTCAATTCCGATGCGATTTCTATGTTTCATGGTCAATGTGAAGGTCCAAGGGATACAGTAAACCTGCACTGGTGCATCGGAATCTAATACTGGTCTCCCAGGAGCCGCTCAAACCACAAACTCTTAGAAGATTCACTCTTCTTATAGTTAAGTCGGCATTGTGCCTTTTGTATTCAATTCCGATTCGATTTCTATGCTTCTTCGTAAATGTGAAGGTCCAAGGGATACAGTAAACCTGCACTGGTGCATCTGATCTAATACTGGTCTCCCAGGAGCCGCTCAATCCACAACCTCTTAGAAGATTCACTCTTCCTATACTTACGTCGGCATTGTGCCTTTTGTATTCAATTCCGATGCGATTTCTATGTTTCATCGCCAATGTGAAGGTGCGAGGGATACAGTAAACCTGCACTGGTGCATCGGAATCTAATACTGGTCTCCCAGGAGCCGCTCAAACCACAAACTCATAGAAGATTCACCCTTCTTGTACTTAAGTCGGCATTGTGCCTTTTGTATTCAAGTCCGATGCGATTTCTATGTTTCATCGTCAATGTGAAGGTCCAAGGGATACAGTAAACCTGCACTGGTGCATCGGAATCTAATACTGGTCTCCCAGGAGCCACTCAAACCACAAACACTGAGAGGATTCACTCTACCTATACTTAAGTCGGCATTGTGCCTTTTGTATTCAGTTCCGATGCGATTTATATGTTTAATCGTCAGTGTGAAGGTCCAAGGGATACAGTAAACCTGCACTGGTGCATCGGAATCTAATACTGGTCTCCCAGGAGCCGCTCAAACCACAAACTCTTAGACGATTCACTCTTCTTGTACTTAAGTCGGCATTGTGCCTTTTGTATTCAATTCCGATGCGATTTCTATGTTCCATCGTCAATGTGAAAGTCCAAGGGATACAGTAAACCTGCACTGGTGCATCGGAATCTAATAGTGGTCTCCCAGGAGCCACTCAAACCACAAATTCTTAGAAGATTCACACATCTTCTACTTAAGTCGGCATTGTGCCTTTGGTAATCAATTCCGATGCGATTTCTATATTTCATCGTCAATGTGAAGGTCCAAGGGATACAGTAAACCTGCACTGGTGCATCGGAATCTAATACTGGTCTCCCAGGAGCCGCTAAAACCACAAACTCTTAGAAGATTCACTCTTCCTATACTTCAGTTGGCATTGAGCCTTTTGTATTCAATTCCGTTGCGATTTCTATGTTTCATCGTCAATGTGATGGTCCAAGTGATACAGTAAACCTGCACTGGTGCATCGGAATCTAATACTGGTCTCACAGGAGCCGCTCAAACCACAAACTCTTAGACGATTCACTCTTATTGTACTTAAGTCGGCATTGTGCATTTTGTATTCAATTCCGATGCGATTTCTATGTTTCATCGTCAATGTGAAGGTCCAGGGGATACAGTAAACCTGCACTGGTGCATCGGAATCTAATACTGGTCTCCCAGGAGCCGCTCAAACCACAAACTCTTAGAAGATTCACTCTTCTTGTAATTAAGTCGGCATTGTGCCTTTTGCATTCAATTCCGATGCGATTTGTATGTTTCATCGTCAATGTGAAGGTCCAAGGGATACAGTAAACCTGCACTGGTGCATCGGAATCTAATACTGGTCTGCCATTAACCGCTCAAACCTCAAACTCTTAGAAGATTCATTCTTCTTGTAGTTAAGTCGGCATTGTGCCTTTTGTATTCAATTCCGATGCGATTTCTATGCTTCTTCGTAAATGTGAAGGTCCAAGGGATACAGTAAACCTGCACTGGTGCATCGGAATCAAATACTGGTCTACCAGGAACCGCTCAAACCACAAACTCTTAGAAGATTCACTTTTCCTATACTTATGTCGGCATTGTGCCTTTTGTATTCAATTCCGATGCGATTTCTATGTTTCATCACCAATGTGAAGGTGCGAGGGATACAGTAAACCCGCAATGGTGCATCGGAATCAAATACTGGTGTCCCAGGAGGCGCTTAAACCACAAACTCATAGAAGATTCACTCTTCTTGTACTTAAGACGGCATTGTGCCTTTTGTATTCAATTCCGATGCGATTTCTATGTTTCATCGTCAATGTGAAGGTCCAAGGGATACAGTAAACCTGCACTGGTGCATCGGAATCTAATACTGGTCTCCCAGGAGCCGCTCTAACCACAAACTCTGAGAGGATTCACTCTACCTATACTTGAGTCGGCATTGTGCCTTTTGTATTCAATTCCGATGCGATTTCTATGTTTCATCGTCAGTGTGAAGGTCCAAGGGATACAGTGAACCAGCGCTGGTGCATCGGAATCTAATACTGGTCTCCCAGGAGCCGCTCAAACCACAAACTCATAGAAGATTCACTCTTCTTGTACTTAAGTCGGCATTGTGCCTTTTGTATACAATTCCGATGCGATTTCTATGTTTCATCGTCAATGTGAAGGTCCAAGGGATACAGAAAATCAGCACTGGTGCATCGGAATCTAATACTGGTCTCCCAGGAGTCGCTCAAACCTCAAACTCTTAGATGATTCACTCTTCCTGTACTTAAGTCGGCATTGTGCCTTTTGTATTCAATTCCGATGCGATTTCTATGTTTCATCGTCAATGTGAAGGTCCAAGGGATACAGTAAACCTGCACTGGTGCATCGGAATCTAATACTGGTCTCCCAGGAGCCGCTCAAACCACAAACTCTTAGAATATTCACACTTCTTGTACTTAAGTCGGCATTGTGCCTTTCGTATTCAATTCCGATGCGATTTCTATGTTTCATCGTCAATGTGAAGGTCCAAGGGATACAGTAAACCTGCACTGGTGCATCGGAATCTAATACTGGTCTCCCATTAACCGCTCAAACCACAAACTCTTAGAAGATTCACTCTTCCTATACTTATGTCGGCATTGTGACTTTTGTATTCAATTCCGATGCGATTTCTATGCTTGTTCGTAAATGTGAAGGTCCAAGGGATACAGTAAACCTGCACTGGTGCATCGGAATCTAATACTGGTCTCCCAGGAGCCGCTCAAACCACAAACTCTTAGACGATTCACTCTTCCTTTACTTATGTCGGCATTGTGCCTTTTGTATTCAATTCCAATGCGATTTCTATGTCTCATCGCCAATGTGAAAGTGCGAGGGATACAGTAAACCTGCACTGGTGCATCGGAATCTAATACTGGTATCCCAGGAGCCGCTCAAACCACAAACTCATAGAAGATTCACTCTTCTTGTACTTAAGTCGGCATTGTGCCTTTTGTATTCAATTCCGATGCGATTTCTATGTTTCATCGTCAATGAGAAGGTCCAAGGGATACAGTAAACCGGCACTGGTGCATCGGAATCTAATACTGGTCTCCCAGGAGCCGCTCAAACCTCAAACTCTTAGAAGATTCACTCTTCCTATACTTAAGTCGGCATTGTGCCTTTTGTATTCAATTCCGATGCGATTTCTATGTTTCATCGTCAATGTGAAGGGCCAAGGGATACAGTAAACCTGCACTGGTGCATCGAAATCTAATACTGGTCTCCCATTAACCGCTCAAACCACAAATTCTTAAAAGATTCACTCTTCCTATACTTAAGTCGGCATTGTGCCTTTTGTATTCAATTCCGATGCGAATTCTACGTTTCATCGACAATGTGAAGGTCCAAGGGATACAGTAAACCTGCACTGGTGCATCGGAATCTAATACTGGTCTCCGAGGAGCCGCTCAAATCACAAACACATAGAAGATTCACTCTTCTTGTACTTAAGTCGGCATTGTGCCTTTTGTATTCAATTCCGATGCGATTTCTATGTTTCATCGTCAATGTGAAGGTCCAAGGGATACAGTAAACCTGCACTGGTGCATCGGAATCTAATACTGGTCTCCCAGGAGCCGCTCAAACCACAAACTCTTGGAAGATTCACTCTTCCTATATTTAAGTTGGCATTGTGCCTTTTGTATTCAATTCCGATGCGATTTCTATGTTTCATCGCCAATGTGAAGGTGCGAGGGATACAATAAACCTGCACTGGTGCATCGGAATCTAATACTGGTCTCCCAGGAGCCGCTCAAACCACAAACTCTTAGAAGATTCACACTTCTTGTACTTAAGTCGGCATTGTGCCTTTCGTATTCAATTGCGATGCGATTTCTATGTTTCATCGTCAATGTGAAGGTCCAAGGGATACAGTAAACCTGCACTGGTGCATCGGAATCTAATACTGGTCTCCTAGGAGCCGCTCAAACCACAATCTCTTAGAAGATTCACTCTTCCTATACTTAAGTTGGCATTGTGCCTTTTGCATTCAATTCCCATGCGATTTCTATGTTTCATCGTCAATGTGAAGGTCCAAGGGATACAGTAAACCTGCACTGGTGCATCGGAATCTAATACTGGTCTCCCAGGAGCCACTCAAACCACAAATTCTGAGAAGATTCACACTTCTCCTACTTAAGTCGGCATTGTGCATTTGGTAATCAATTCCGATGCGATATCTATATTTCATCGTCAATGTGAAGGTCCAAGGGATACAGTGAACCTGCACTGGTGCATCGGAATCTAATACTGGTCTCCCAGGAGCCGCTAAAACCACAAACTCTTAGAAGATTCACTCTTCCTATACTTAAGTTGGCATTGAGCATTTTGTATTCAGTTCCGTTGCGATTTCTATGTTTCATCGTCAATGTGATGGTCCAAGGGATACAGTAAACCTGCACTGGTGCATCGGAATCTAATACTGGTCTTCCAGGAGCCGCTCAAACCACAAACTCCTAGAAGATTCACTCTTCTTGTACTTAAGTCGGCATTGTGCCTTTTGTATTCAATTCCGATGCGATATCTATGTTTCATCGTCAATGTGAAGGTCCAAGGGATACAGTAAACCTGCACTGGTGCATCGGAATCTAATACTGGTCTCACAGGAGCCGCTCAAACCACAAACTCTTAGATGATTCACTCTTCCTATACTTAAGTTGGCATTGAGCCTTTTGTATTCAATTCCGATGCGATTTCTATGTTTTATCGTCAATGTGAAGGACCAAGGATTACAGTAAACCTGCACTGGTGCATCGGAATATAATACTGGTCTACCAGGAGCCGCTGAAACCACAAACTCTTAGAAGATTCACTCTTATTGTACTTAAGTCGGCATTGTGCATTTTGTATTCAATTCCGATGCGATTTCTATGTTTCATCGTCAATGTGAAGGTCCAAGGGATATAGTAAACCTGCACTGGTGCATCGGAATCTAATACTGGTCTCCCAGGAGCCGCTCAAACCACAAACTCTTAGAAGATTCACTCTTCTTGTAGTTAAGTCAGCATTGTGCCTTTTGTATTCAATTCCGATTCGATTTCTATGCTTCTTCGTAAATGTGAAGGTCCAAGGGATACAGTAAACCTGCACTGGTGCATCGGAATCTAATACTGGTCTCCCAGGAGCCGCTCAAACCACAAACTCTTGGAAGATTCACTCTTCCTGTATTTAAGTTGGCATTGTGCCTTTTGTATTCAATTCCGATGCGATTTCTATGTTTCATCGCCAATGTGAAGGTGCGAGGGATACAATAAACCTGCACTGGTGCATCGGAATCTAATACTGGTCTCCCAGGAGCCGCTCAAACCACAAACTCTTAGAAGATTCACACTTCTTGTACTTAAGTCGGCATTGTGCCTTTCGTATTCAATTGCGATGCGATTTCTATGTTTCATCGTCAATGTGAAGGTCCAAGGGATACAGTAAACCTGCACTGGTGCATCGGAATCTAATACTGGTCTCCCAGGAGCCGCTCAAACCACAATCTCTTAGAAGATTCACTCTTCCTATACTTAAGTTGGCATTGTGCCTTTTGCATTCAATTCCCATGCGATTTCTATGTTTCATCGTCAATGTGAAGGTCCAAGGGATACAGTAAACCTGCACTGGTGCATCGGAATCTAATACTGGTCTCCCAGGAGCCACTCAAACCACAAATTCTGAGAAGATTCACACTTCTCCTACTTAAGTCGGCATTGTGCATTTGGTAATCAATTCCGATGCGATATCTATATTTCATCGTCAATGTGAAGGTCCAAGGGATACAGTGAACCTGCACTGGCGCATCGGAATCTAATACTGGTCTCCCAGGAGCCGCTAAAACCACAAACTCTTAGAAGATTCACTCTTCCTATACTTAAGTTGGCATTGAGCATTTTGTATTCAGTTCCGTTGCGATTTCTATGTTTCATCGTCAATGTGATGGTCCAAGGGATACAGTAAACCTGCACTGGTGCATCGGAATCTAATACTGGTCTTCCAGGAGCCGCTCAAACCACAAACTCCTAGAAGATTCACTCTTCTTGTACTTAAGTCGGCATTGTGCCTTTTGTATTCAATTCCGATGCGATATCTATGTTTCATCGTCAATGTGAAGGTCCAAGGGATACAGTAAACCTGCACTGGTGCATCGGAATCTAATACTGGTCTCACAGGAGCCGCTCAAACCACAAACTCTTAGATGATTCACTCTTCCTATACTTAAGTTGGCATTGAGCCTTTTGTATTCAATTCCGATGCGATTTCTATGTTTTATCGTCAATGTGAAGGACCAAGGATTACAGTTAACCTGCACTGGTGCATCGGAATATAATACTGGTCTCCCAGGAGCCGCTGAAACCACAAACTCTTAGAAGATTCACTCTTATTGTACTTAAGTCGGCATTGTGCATTTTGTATTCAATTCCGATGCGATTTCTATGTTTCATCGTCAATGTGAAGGTCCAAGGGATATAGTAAACCTGCACTGGTGCATCGGAATCTAATACTGGTCTCCCAGGAGCCGCTCAAACCACAAACTCTTAGAAGATTCACTCTTCTCGTAGTTAAGTCAGCATTGTGCCTTTTGTATTCAATTCCGATTCGATTTCTATGCTTCTTCGTAAATGTGAAGGTCCAAGGGATACAGTAAACCTGCACTGGTGCATCGGAATCTAATACTGGTCTCCCAGGAGCCGCTCAATCGACAAACTCTTAGAAGATTCACTCTTCCTATACTTACGTCGGCATTGTGCCTTTTGTATTCAATTCCGATGCGATTTCTATGTTTCATCGCCAATGTGAAGGTGCGAGGGATACAGTAAACCTGCACTGGTGCATCGGAATCTAATACTGGTCTCCCAGGAGACGCTCAAACCACAAACTCTTAGAAGATTCACTCTTCTTGTACTTAAGTCGGCATTGTGCCTTTTGTATTCAATTCCGATGCGATTTCTATGTTTCATCGTCAATGTGAAGGTCCGTGGGATACAGTAAACCTGCACTGGTGCATCGGAATGTAATACTGGTCTCCCAGGAGCCACTCAAACCACAAACACTGAGAGGATTCACTCTACCTATACTTAAGTCGGCATTGTGCATTTGTATTCAATTCCGATGCGATTTCTACGTTTCATCGTCAATGTGCAGATCCAAGGGATACAGTAAACCTGCACTGGTGCATCGGAATCTAATACTGGTCTTCCAGGAGCCGCTCAAACCACAAACTCTTAGAAGATTCACTCTTCCTATACTTAAGTTGGCATTGTGCCTTTTGCATTCAATTCCGATGCGATTTCTATGTTTCATCGTCAATGTGAATGTCCAAGGGATACAGTAAACCAGCACTGGTGCATCGAAATCTAATACTGATCTCCCAGGAGCCGCTCAAACCACAAACTCATAGAAGATTCACTCTTCTTGTACTTAAGTCGGCATTGTGCCTTTTGTATTCAATTCCGATGCGATTTCTATGTTTCATCGTCAATGTGAAAGTCCAAGGGATACAGTAAACCTGCAGTGGTGCATCGGAATCTAATACTGGTCTCCCAGGAGCCGCTCAAACCACAAACTCTTAGAAGATTCACACTTCTTGTACTTAAGTCGGCATTGTGCCTTTCGTATTCAATTGCGATGCGATTTCTATGTTTCATCGTCAATGTGAAGGTCCAAGGGATACAGTAAACCTGCACTGGTGCATCGGAATCTAATACTGGTCTCCCAGGAGCCGCTCAAACCACAATCTCTTAGAAGATTCACTCTTCCTATACTTAAGTTGGCATTGTGCCTTTTGCATTCAATTCCGATGCGATTTCTATGTTTCATCGTCAATGTGAAGGTCCAAGGGATACAGTAAACCTGCACTGGTGCATCGCAATCTAATACTGGTCTCCCAGGAGCCACTCAAACCACAAATTCTTAGAAGATTCACACTTCTCCTACTTAAGTCGGCATTGTGCCTTTGGTAATCAATTCCGATGCGATATCTATATTTCATCGTCAATGTGAAGGTCCAAGGGATACAGTAAACCTGCACTGGTGCATCGGAATCTAATACTGGTCTCCCAGGAGCCGCTAAAACCACAAACTCTTAGAAGATTCACTCTTCCTATACTTAAGTTGGCATTGAGCCTTTTGTATTCAGTTCCGTTGCGATTTCTATGTTTCATCGTCAATGTGATGGTCCAAGGGATACAGTAAACCTGCACTGGTGCATCGGAATCTAATACTGGTCTTCCAGGAGCCGCTCAAACCACAAACTCCTAGAAGATTCACTCTTCTTGTACTTAAGTCGGCATTGTGCCTTTTGTATTCAATTCCGATGCGATATCTATGTTTCATCGTCAATGTGAAGGTCCAAGGGATACAGTAAACCTGCACTGGTGCATCGGAATCTAATACTGGTCTCACAGGAGCCGCTCAAACCACAAACTCTTAGATGATTCACTCTTCCTATACTTAAGTTGGCATTGAGCCTTTTGTATTCAATTCCGATGCGATTTCTATGTTTTATCGTCAATGTGAAGGACCAAGGATTACAGTGAACCTGCACTGGTGCATCGGAATATAATACTGGTCTCCCAGGAGCCGCTCAAACCACAAACTCTTAGAAGATTCACTCTTATTGTACTTAAGTCGGCATTGTGCATTTTGTATTCAATTCCGATGCGATTTCTATGTTTCATCGTCAATGTGAAGGTCCAAGGGATATAGTAAACCTGCACTGGTGCATCGGAATCTAATACTGGTCTCCCAGGAGCCGCTCAAACCACAAACTCTTAGAAGATTCACTCTTCTTGTAGTTAAGTCGGCATTGTGCCTTTTGTATTCAATTCCGATTCGATTTCTATGCTTCTTCGTAAATGTGAAGGTCCAAGGGATACAGTAAACCTGCACTGGTGCATCGGAATCTAATACTGGTCTCCCAGGAGCCGCTCAATCCACAAACTCTTAGAAGATTCACTCTTCCTATACTTACGTCGGCATTGTGCCTTTTGTATTCAATTCCGATGCGATTTCTATGTTTCATCGCCAATGTGAAGGTGCGAGGGATACAGTAAACCTGCACTGGTGCATCGGAATCTAATACTGGTCTCCCAGGAGACGCTCAAACCACAAACTCTTAGAAGATTCACTCTTCTTGTACTTAAGTCGGCATTGTGCCTTTTGTATTCAATTCCGATGCGATTTCTATGTTTCATCGTCAATGTGAAGGTCCGTGGGATACAGTAAACCTGCACTGGTGCATCGGAATGTAATACTGGTCTCCCAGGAGCCACTCAAACCACAAACACTGAGAGGATTCACTCTACCTATACTTAAGTCGGCATTGTGCCTTTTGTATTCAATTCCGATGCGATTTATATGTTTCATCGTCAGTGAGAAGGTCCAAGGGATACAGTAAACCTGCACTGGTGCATCGGAATCTAATACCGGTCTCCCAGGAGCCGCTCAAACCACGAACTCCTAGAAGATTCACTCTTCTTGTACTTAAGTCGGCATTGTGCCTTTTGGATTCAATTCCGATGCGATTTCTATGTTTCATCGTCAATGTGAAGGTCTTAAGGGATACAGTAAACCTGCACTGGTGCATCGGAATCTAATACTGGTCTCCCAGGAGCCGCTCAAACCCCAAACTCTTAGACGATTCACTCTTCTAGTACTTAAGTCGGCATTGTGCCTTTTGTATTCAATTCCGATGCGATTTCTATGTTTCATCGTCAATGTGAAGGTCCAAGGGATACAGTAAACCTGCACTGGTGCATCGGAATCTAATACTGGTCTCCCAGGAGCCACTCAAACCACAAACTCTTAGAAGATTCACACTTCTTCTACTTAAGTCGGCATTGTGCCTTTGGTAATAAATTCCGATGCGATTTCTATATTTCATCGTCAATGTGAAGGTCCAAGGGATACAGTAAACCAGCACGGGTGCATCGGAATCTAATACTGGTCTCCCAGGAGCCGCTAAAACCACAAACTCTTAGAAGATTCACTCTTCCTATACTTAAGTTGGCATTGTGCCTTTTGTATTCAATTCCGTTGCGATTTCTATGTTTCATCGTCAATGTGATGGTCCAAGGGATACAGTAAACCTGCACTGGTGCATCGGAATCTAATACTGGTCTTCCAGGAGCCGCTCAAACCACAAACTCCTAGAAGATTCACTCTTCTTGTACTTAAGTCGGCATTTTGCCTTTTGTATTCAATTCCGATGCGATATCTATGTTTCATCGTCAATGTGAATGTCCAAGGGATACAGTAAACCTGCACTGGTGCATCGGAATCTAATACTGGTCTCACAGGAGCCGCTCAAACCACAAACTCGTAGATGATTCACTCTTCCTATACTTAAGTTGGCATTGAGCCTTTTGTATTCCATTCCGATGCGATTTCTATGTTTTATCGTCAATGTGAAGGTCCAAGGATTACAGTAAACCTGCACTGGTGCATCGGAATATAATACTGGTCTCCCAGGAGCCGCTCAAACCACAAACTCTTAGAAGATTCACTCTTATTGTACTAAAGTCGGCATTGTGCATTTTGTATTCAATTCCGATGCGATTTCTATGTTTCATCGTCAATGTGAACGTCCATGGGATACAGTAAACCTGCACTGGTGCATCGGAATCTAATACTGGTCTCCCAGGAGCCGCTCAAACCACAAACTCTTAGAAGATTCACTCTTCTTGTAATTAAGTCGGCATTGTGCCTTTTGCATTCAATTCCGATGCGATTTGTATGTTTCATCGTCAATGTGAAGGTCCAAGGGATACAGTAAACCTGCACTGGTGCATCGGAATCTAATACTGGTCTCCCAGAAGCCGCTCAAACCACAAACTCTTAGAAGATTCACTCTTCTTGTACTTCAGTCGGCATTGTGCATTTGTATTCAATTCCGATGCGATTTCTATGTTTCATCGTGAATGTGAAGGTCCAAGGGATACAGTAAACCTGCATTGGTGCATCGGAATCTAATACTGGTCTGCCATTAACCGCTCAAACCTCAAACTCTTAGAAGATTCACTCTTCTTGTAGTTAAGTCGGCATTGTGCCTTTTGTATTCAATTCCGATGCGATTTCCATGTTTCATCGTCAATGTGAAGGTCCAAGGGATGCAGTAAACCTGCACTGGTGCATCGGAATCTAATACTGGTCTCCCAGGAGCCGCTCAAACCACAAACTCTGAGAGGATTCACTCTACCTATACTTGAGTCGGCATTGTGCCTTTTGTATTCAATTCCGATGCGATTTCTATGTTTCATCGTCAGTGTGAAGGTCCAAGGGATACAGTAAACCAGCGCTGGTGCATCGGAATCTAATACTGGTCTCCCAGGAGCCGCTCAAACCACAAACTCATAGAAGATTCACTCTTCTTGTACTTAAGTCGGCATTGTGCCTTTTGTATTCAATTCCGATGCGATTTATATGTTTCATCGTCAATGTGAAGGTCCAAGGGATACAGAAAACCAGCACTGGTGCATCGGAATGTAATACTGGTCTCCCAGGAGCCGCTCAAACCTCAAACTCTTAGAAGATTCACTCTTCCTGTACTTAAGTCGGCATTGTGCCTTTTGTATTCAATTCCGATGCGATTTCTATGTTTCATCGTCAATGTGAAGGTCCAAGGGATACATTAAACCTGCACTGGTGCATCGGAATCTAATACTGGTCTCCCAGGAACCGCTCAAACCACAAACTCTTAGAATATTCACACTTCTTGTACTTAAGTCGGCATTGTGCCTTTCGTATTCAATTCCGGTGCGATTTCTATGTTTCATCGTCAATGTGAAGGTCCAAGGGATACAATAAACCTGCACTGGTGTATCGGAATCTAATACTGGTCTCCCATTAACCGCTCAAACCACAAACTCTTAGAAGATTCACTCTTCCTATACTTATGTCGGCATTGTGACATTTGTATTCAATTCCGATGCGATTTCTATGCTTCTTCGTAAATGTGAAGGTCCAAGGGATACAGTAAACCTGCACTGGTGCATCGGAATCTAATACTGGTCTCCCAGGAGCCGCTCAAACCACAAACTCTTAGACGATTCACTCTTCCTATACTTATGTCGGCATTGTGCCTTTTGTATTCAATTCCGATGCGATTTCTATGTTTCATCGCCAATGTGAAAGTGCGAGGGATACAGTAAACCTGCACTGGTGCATCGGAATCTAATACTGGTCTCACAGGAGCCGCTCAAACCACAAACTCATAGAAGATTCACTCTTCTTGTACTTAAGTCGGCATTGTGCCTTTTGTATTCAATTCCGATGCGATTTCTATGTTTCGTCGTCAATGTGAAGGTCCAAGGGATACAGTAAACCTGCTCTGGTGCATCGGAATCTAATACTGGTCTCCCAGGAGCCGCTCAAACCTCAAACTCTTAGAAGATTCACTCTTCCTATACTTAAGTCGGCATTGTGCATTTTGTATTCAATTCGATGCGATTTCTATGTTTCATCGTCAATGTGAAGGGCCAAGGGATACAGTAAACCTGCACTGGTGCATCGGAATCTAATACTGGTCTCCCATTAACCGCTCAATCCACAAATTCTTAGAAGATTCACTCTTCTAGTACATAAGAATGCATTGTGGCTTTTGTATTCAATTCCGATGCGATTTCTATGCTTCTTCGTAAATGTGAAGGTCCAAGGGATACAGTAAACCTGCACTGGTGCATCGGAATCTAATACTGGTCTCCCAGGAGCCGCTCAAACCACAAACTCCTAGAAGATTCACTCTTCTTGTACTTAAGTCGGCATTGTGCTTTTGTATTCAAATCCGATGCGATATCTATGTTTCATCGTCAATGTGAAGGTCCAAGGGATACAGTAAACCTGCACTGGTGCATCGGAATCCAATACTGGTGTCACAGGAGCCGCTCAAACCACAAACTCTTAGATGATTCACTCTTCCTATACTTAAGTTGGCATTGAGCCTTTTGTATTCAATTCCGATGCGATTTCTATGTTTTATCGTCAATGTGAAGGTCCAAGGGATACAGTAAACCTGCACTGGTGCATCGGAATATAATACTGGTCTCCCAGGAGCCGCTCAAACCACAAACTCTTAGAAGATTCACTCTTCTTGTACTTAAGTCGGCATTGTGCCTTTTGTATTCAATTCCGATGCGATTTGTATGTTTCATCGTGAATGTGAAGGTCCAAGGGATACAGTAAACCTGCACTGGTGCATCGGAATCTAATACTGGTCTCCCAGGAGCCGCTCAAACCACAAACTCTTAGAAGATTCACTCTTCTTGTAATTAAGTCGGCATTGTGCCTTTTGCATTCAATTCCGATGCGATTTGTATGTTTCATCGTCAATGTGAAGGGCCAAGGGATACAGTAAACCTGCACTGGTGCATCGGAATCTAATACTGGTCTCCCAGGAGCCGCTCAATCCACAAACTCTTAGAAGATTCACTCTTCCTATACTTATCTCGGCATTGTGCCTTTTGTATTCAATTCCGATGCGATTTCTATGTTTCATCGCCAATGTGAAGGTGCGAGGGATACAGTAAACCTGCACTGGTGCATCGGAATCTAATACTGGTCTCCCAGGAGCCGCTCAAACCACAAACTCTTACAAGATTCACACTTCTTGTACTTAAGTCGGCATTGCGCCATTCGTATTCAATTGCGATGCGATTTCTATGTTTCATCGTCAATGTGAAGGTCCAAGGGATACAGTAAACCAGCACTGGTGCATCGGAATCTAATACTGGTCTCCCAGGAGCCGCTCAAACCACAAACTCATAGAAGATTCACTCTTCTTGTACTTAAGTCGGCATTGTGCCTTTTGTATTCAATTCCGATGCGATTTCTATGTTTCATCGTCAATGTGAAGGTCCAAGGGATACAGTAAACCTGCACTGGTGCTTCGGAATCTAATACTGGTCTCCCAGGAGCCGCTCAAACCTCAAACTCTTAGAAGATTCAATCTTCCTATACTTAAGTTGGCAGTGTGCCTTTTGCATTCAATTCCGATGCGATTTCTATGTTACATCGTCAATGTGAAGGTCCAAGGGATACAGTAAACCTGCACTGGTGCATCGGAAACTAATACTGGTCTCCCAGGAGCCGCTCAAACCACAAACTCTTAGAAGATTCACTCTTCTTGTAATTAAGTCGGCATTGTGCCTTTTGCATTCAATTCAATTGCGATTTCTATGTTTTATCGTCAATGTGAAGGTCCAAGGGATACAGTAAACCCGCAGTTGTGCATCGGAATCTAATACTGGTCTCCCAGGAGCCGCTCAAACCACAAACTCTTAGAAGATTCACACTTCTTGTACTTAAGTCGGCATTGTGCCTTTTGTATTCAATTCCGATGCGATTTCTATGTTTCATCGTGAATGTGAAGGTCCAAGGGATACAGTAGACCTGCACTGGTGCATCGGAATCTAATACTGGTCTCCCATTAACCGCTCAATCCACAAACTCTTAGAAGATTCACTCTTCCTATACTTGTGTCGGCATTGTGCCATTTGTATTCAATTGCGATGCGATTTCTATGCTTCTTCGTAAATGTGAAGGTCCAAGGGATACAGTAAACCTGCACTGGTGCATCGGAATCTAATACTGGTCTCCCAGGAGACGCTCAAACCACAAACTTTTTGAAGTTTCACACTTCTTGTACTTAAGTCGGCATTGTGCCTTTTGTATTGAATTCCGATGCAATTTCTATGCTTCATCGTCAATGTGAAGGTCCAAGGGATACAGTAAACCTGCACTGGTGCATCGAAATCTAATACTGGTCTCTCAGGAGACGCTCAAACCACAAACTCTTAGAAGATTCACTCTTCTTGTACTTAAGTCGGCATTGTGCCTTTTGTATTCAGTTCTGATGCGATTTCTATGTTTCATCGTCAATGTGAAGGTCCCAGGGATGCAGTAAACCTGCACTGGTGCATCGGAATCTAATACTGGTCTCCCAGGAGCCGCTCAAACCAGAAACTCTTAGAAGATTCACACTTCTTGTACTTAAGTCGGCATTGTGCCTTTCGTATTCAATTTCGATGCGATTTTTATGTTTCATCGTGAATGTGAAGGTCCAAGGGATACAGTAAACCTGCACTGGTACATCGGAATCTAATACTGGTCTCCCAGGAGCCGCTCTAACCACAAACTCTTAGAAGCTTCACTCTTCCTATACTTAAGTTGGCATTGTGCCTTTTGCATTCAATTCCGATGCGATTTCTATGTTTCATCGTCAATGTGAAGGTCCAAGGAATACAGTAAACCTGCACTGGTGCATCGGAATCTAATAATGGTCTCCCAGGAGCCGCTCAAACCTCAAACTCTTAGAAGATTCACTCTTCCTACACTTAAGTCGGCATTGTGCCTTTTGTATTCAATTCCGATGCGATTTCTATGTTTTATCGTCAATGTGAAGGGCCAAGGGATACAGTAAACCTGCAGTGGTGCATCGGAATCTAATACTGGTCTCCCAGGAGCCGCTCAAACCACAAACTCTTAGAAGATTCACACTTCTTGTACTTAAGTCGGCATTGTGCCTTTCGTATTCAATTCCGATGCGATTTTTATGTTTCATCGTGAATGTGAAGGTCCAAGGGATACAGTAAACCTGCACTGGTACATCGGAATCTAATACTGGTCTCCCAGGAGCCGCTCAAACCACAAACCCTTAGAAGATTCACTCTTCCTATACTTAAGTTGGCATTGTGCCATTTGCATTCAATTCCGATGCGATTTCTATGTTTCATCGTCAATGTGAAGGTCCAAGGGATACAGTAAACCTGCACTGGTGCATCGGAATCTAATACTGGTCTCCCAGGAGCCGCTCAAACCACAAACTCTTAGAAGATTAACTCTTCTTGTAATTAAGTCGGCATTGTGCCTTTTGCATTCAATTCAATTGCGACTTCTATGTTTCATCGTCAATGTGTAGGTCCAAGGGATACAGTAAACCTGCACTGGTGCATCGGAATCTAATACTGGTCTCCCAGGAGCCGCTCAAACCACAAACTCTTAGAAGATTCACTCTTCTTGTACTTAAGTCGGCATTGTGCCATTTGTATTCAATTCCGATGCGATTTCTATGTTTCATCGTGAATGTGAAGGTCCAAGGGATACAGTAAACCTGCACTGGAGCATCGGAATCTATTACTGGTCTCCCAGGAGCCGCTCTAACCACAAACTCTTAGAAGCTTCACTCTTCCTATACTTAAGTTGGCATTGTGCCTTTTGCATTCAATTCCGATGCGATTTCTATGTTTCATCGTCAATGTGAAGGTCCAAGGGATACAGTAAACCTGCACTGGTGCATCGGAATCTTATAATGGTCTCCCAGGAGCCGCTCAAATCTCAATCTCTTAGAAGATTCACTCTTCCTACACTTAAGTCGGCATTGTGCCTTTTTTATTCAATTCCGATGCGATTTCTATGTTTTATCGTCAATGTGAAGGGCCAAGGGATACAGTAAACCTGCAGTGGTGCATCGGAATCTAATACTGGTCTCCCAGGAGCCGCTCAAACCACAAACTCTTAGAAGATTCACACTTCTTGTACTTAGGTCGGCATTGTGCCTTTCGTATTCAATTCCGATGCGATTTTTATGTTTCATCGTGAATGTGAAGGTCCAAGGGATACAGTAAACCTGCACTGGTACATCGGAATCTAATACTGGTCTCCCAGGAGCCGCTCAAACCACAAACTCTTAGAAGATTCACTCTTCCTATACTTAAGTTGGCATTGTGCCATTTGCATTCAATTCCGATGCGATTTCTATGTTTCATCGTCAATGTGAAGGTCCAAGGGATACAGTAAACCTGCACTGGTGCATCGGAATCTAATACTGGTCTCCCAGGAGCCGCTCAAACCACAAACTCTTAGAAGATTAACTCTTCTTGTATTTAAGTCGGCATTGTGCCTTTTGCATTCAATTCAATTGCGACTTCTATGTTTCATCGTCAATGTGTAGGTCCAAGGGATACAGTAAACCTGCACTGGTGCATCGGAATCTAATACTGGTCTCCCAGGAGCCGCTCAAACCAGAAACTCTTAGAAGATTCACACTTCTTGTACTTAAGTCGGCATTGTGCCTTTCGTATTCAATTCCGATGCGATTTTTATGTTTCATCGTGAATGTGAAGGTCCAAGGGATACAGTAAACCTGCACTGGTACATCGGAATCTAATACTGGTCTCCCAGGAGCCGCTCTAACCACAAACTCTTAGAAGCTTCACTCTTCCTATACTTAAGTTGGCATTGTGCCTTTTGCATTCAATTCCGATGCGATTTCTATGTTTCATCGTCAATGTGAAGGTCCAAGGGATACAGTAAACCTGCACTGGTGCATCGGAATCTAATAATGGTCTCCCAGGAGCCGCTCAAACCTCAAACTCTTAGAAGATTCACTCTTCCTACACTTAAGTCGGCATTGTGCCTTTTTTATTCAATTCCGATGCGATTTCTATGTTTTATCGTCAATGTGAAGGGCCAAGGGATACAGTAAACCTGCAGTGGTGCATCGGAATCTAATACTGGTCTCCCAGGAGCCGCTCAAACCACAAACTCTTAGAAGATTCACACTTCTTGTACTTAAGTCGGCATTGTGCCTTTCGTATTCAATTCCGATGCGATTTTTATGTTTCATCGTGAATGTGAAGGTCCAAGGGATACAGTAAACCTGCACTGGTACATCGGAATCTAATACTGGTCTCCCAGGAGCCGTTCAAACCACAAACTCTTAGAAGATTCACTCTTCCTATACTTAAGTTGGCATTGTGCCATTTGCATTCAATTCCGATGCGATTTCTATGTTTCATCGTCAATGTGAAGGTCCAAGGGATACAGTAAACCTGCACTGGTGCATCGGAATCTAATACTGGTCTCCCAGGAGCCGCTCAAACCACAAACTCTTAGAAGATTAACTCTTCTTGTAATTAAGTCGGCATTGTGCCTTTTGCATTCAATTCAATTGCGACTTCTATGTTTCATCGTCAATGTGTAGGTCCAAGGGATACAGTAAACCTGCACTGGTGCATCGGAATCTAATACTGGTCTCCCAGGAGCCGCTCAAACCACAAACTCTTAGAAGATTCACTCTTCTTGAACTTAAGTCGGCATTGTGCCTTTTGTATTCAATTCCGATGCGATTTCTATGTTTCATCGTGAATGTGCAAGTCCAAGGGATACAGTAAACCTGCACTGGAGCATCGGAATCTATTACTGGTCTCCCAGGAGCCGCTCAAACCACAAACTCTTAGAAGATTCACTCTTATTGTACTTAAGACGGCATTGTGCCGTTTGTATTCAATTCCGATGCGATTTCTATGTTTCATCGTCAATGTGAAGGTCCAAAGGATACAGTAAACCTGCACTGGTGCATCGGAATCTAATACTGGTCTCCCAGGAGACGCTCAAACCACAAACTCTTAGAAGAATCACTCTACTTGTACTTAAGACGGCATTGTGCCTTTTGTATTCAATTCCGATGCGATTTCTATGTTTCATCGTCAATGTGAAGGTCCGAGGGATACAGTAAACCTGCACTGGTGCATCGGAATCTAATACTGGTCTCCCAGGAGCCGCTCAAACCACAAACTCTTAGAAGATTCACACTTCTTGTACTTAAGTCTGCATTGTGCCTTTCGTATTCAATTCCGATGCGATTTTATTGTTTCATCGTCAATGTGAAGGTCCAAGGGATACAGTAAACCTGCACTGGTGCATCGGAATCTAATACTGGTCTCCCAGGAGCCGCACAAACCACAAACTCTTAGAAGATTCACTCTTCCTATACTTAAGTTGGCATTGTGCCTTTTGCATTCAATTCCGATGCGATTTCTATGTTTCATCGTCAATGTGAAGGTCCAAGGGATACAGTAAACCTGCACTGGTGCATCGAAATCTAATACTGGTCGCCCAGGAGCCGCTCAAACCACAAACTCATAGAAGATTCAGTCTTCTTGTACTTAAGTCGGCATTGTGCCTTTTGTATTCAATTCCGATGCGATTTCTATGTTTCATCGTCAATGTGAAAGTAAAAGGGATACAGTAAACCTGCACTGGTGCATCGGAATCTCATACTGGTCTCCCAGGAGCCGCTCAAACCACAAACTCTTAGAAGATTCACACTTCTTGTACTTAAGTCGGCATTGTGCCTTTCGTATACAATTCCGATGCGATTTCTATGTTTCATCGTCAATGTGAAGGTCCAAGTGATACAGTAAACCTGCACTGGTGCATCGGAATCTAATACTGGTCTCCCAGGAGCCGCTCAAACCACAAACTCTTAGGAAATTCACCTTTCTTGTACTTAAGTCGGCATTGTGCCTTTTGTATTCAATTCCGATGCGATTTCTATGTTTCATCGTCAGTGTGAAGGTCCAAGGGATACAGTAAACCTGCACTGGTGCATCGGAATCTAATACTGGTCTCCCAGGAGCCGCTCAAACCACAATCTCTTAGAAGATTAACTCCTCCTATACTTAAGTTGGCATTGTGCCCTTTGCATTCAATTCCGATGCGATTTCTATGTTTCATCGTCAATGTGAAGGTCCAAGGGATACAGTAAACCTGCACTGGTGCATCGGAATCTAATACTGGTCTCCCAGGAGCCGCTCAAACCACAAACTCTTAGAAGATTCACTCTTCTTGTACTTAAGTCGGCATTGTGCATTTTGTATTCTATTCCGATTCGATTTCTATGTTTCATCGTCAATGTGAAGGTCCAAGGGATACAGTAAATCTGCACTGGTGCATCGGAATCTAATACTGGTCTCCCAGGAGCCGCTCAAACCACAAACTCTTAGAACATTCACTCTTCCTATACTTAAGTTTGCATTGTGCCTTTTGCATTCAATTCCGATGCGATTTCTATGTTTCATCGTCAATGTGAAGGTCCAAGGGGTACAGTAAACCTGCACTGGTGCATCGGAATCAATTACTGGTCTCCCAGGAGCCGCTCAAACCACAAACTCATAGAAGATTCACTCTTCTTGTACTTAAGTCGGCATTGTGCCTTTTGTATTCAATTCCGATGCGATTTCTATGATTCATCGTCAATGTGAAGGTCCAAGGGATACAGTAAACCGGCACTGGTGCATCGGAATCTAATACTGGTCTCCCAGGAGCCGCTCAAACCACAAACTCTTAGAAGATTCACTCGTCCTATACTTAAGTTGGCATTGTGCCTTTTGCATTCAATTCCGATGCGATTTCTATGTTTCATCGTCAATGTGAAGGTCCAAGGGATACAGTAAACCTGCACTGGTGCATCGGAATCTAATACTGGTCTCCCAGGAGCCGCTCAAGCCACAAACTCTTAGAAGATTCACTCTTCTTGTACTTAAGTCGGCATTGTGCCTTTTGTATTCAGTTCTGATGCGATTTCTATGTTTCATCGTCAATGTGAAGGTCCCTGGGATGCAGTAAACCTGCACTGGTGCATCGGAATCTAATACTGGTCTCCCAGGAGCCGCTCAAACCAGAAACTCTTAGAAGATTCACACTTCTTGTACTTAAGTCGGCATTGTGCCTTTCGTATTCAATTCCGATGCGATTTTTATGTTTCATCGTGAATGTGAAGGTCCAAGGGATACAGTAAACCTGCACTGGTACATCGGAATCTAATACTGGTCTCCCAGGAGCCGCTCAAACCACAAACTCTTAGAAGATTCACTCTTCCTATACTTAAGTTGGCATTGTGCCTTTTGCATTCAATTCCGATGCGATTTCTATGTTTCATCGTCAATGTGAAGGTCCAAGGGATACAGTAAACCTGCACTGGTGCATCGGAATCTAATACTAGTCTCCCAGGAGCCGCTCAAACCTCAAACTCTTAGAAGATTCACTCTTCCTACACTTAAGTCGGCATTGTGCCTTTTGTATTCAATTCCGATGCGATTTCTATGTTTCATCGTCAATGTGAAGGGCCAAGGGATACAGTAAACCTGCAGTGGTGCATCGGAATCTAATACTGGTCTCCCAGGAGCCGCTCAAACCACAAACTCTTAGAAGATTCACACTTCTTGTACTTAAGTCGGCATTGTGCCTTTCGTATTCAATTCCGATGCGATTTTTATGTTTCATCGTGAATGTGAAGGTCCAAGGGATACAGTAAACCTGCACTGGTACATCGGAATCTAATACTGGTCTCCCAGGAGCCGCTCAAACCACAAACTCTTAGAAGATTCACTCTTCCTATACTTAAGTTGGCATTGTGCCTTTTGCATTCAATTCCGATGCGATTTCTATGTTTCATCGTCAATGTGAAGGTCCAGGGGATACAGTAAACCTGCACTGGTGCATCGGAATCTAATACTGGTCTCCCAGGAGCCGCTCAAACCACAAACTCTTAGAAGATTAACTCTTCTTGTAATTAAGTCGGCATTGTGCCTTTTGCATTCAATTCAATTGCGACTTCTATGTTTCATCGTCAATGTGTAGGTCCAAGGGATACAGTAAACCTGCACTGGTGCATCGGAATCTAATACTGGTCTCCCAGGAGCCGCTCAAACCACAAACTCTTAGAAGATTCAATCTTCTTGTACTTAAGTCGGCATTGGGCCTTTTGTATTCAATTCCGATGCGATTTCTATGTTTCATCGTGAATGTGAAGGTCCAAGGGATACAGTAAACCTGCACTGGTGCATCGGAATCTAATACTGGTCTCCCAGGAGCCGCTCAAGCCACAAACTCTTAGAAGATTCACTCTTATTGTACTTAAGTCGGCATTGTGCATTTTCTATTCAATTCCGATGTGATTTCTATGTTTCATCGTCAATGTGAAGGTCCAAGGGATACAGTAAACCTGCACTGGTGCATCGGAATCTAATACTGGTCTCCCAGGAGCCGCTCAAACCACAAACTTTTTGAAGTTTCACCCTTCTTGTACTTAAGTCGGCATTGTGCCTTTTGTATTCAATTCCGATGCGATTTCTATGCTTCATCGTCAATGTGAAGGTCCAAGGGATACAGTAAACCTGCACTGGTGCATCGGAATCTAATACTGGTCTCCCATTAACCGCTCAATCCACAAACTCTTAGAAGATTCACTCTTCCTATACTTGTGTCGGCATTGTGCCATTTGTATTCAATTGCGATGCGATTTCTATGCTTCTTCGTAAATGTGAAGGTCCAAGGGATACAGTAAACCTGCACTGGTGCATCGAAATCTAATACTGGTCTCCCAGGAGACGCTCAAACCACAAACTCTTAGAAGATTCACTCTTCTTGTACTTAAGTCGGCATTGTGCCTTTTGTATTCAGTTCTGATGCGATTTCTATGTTTCATCGTCAATGTGAAGGTCCCAGGGATGCAGTAAACCTGCACTGGTGCATCGGAATCTAATACTGGTCTCCCAGGAGCCGCTCAAACCAGAAACTCTTAGAAGATTCACACTTCTTGTACTTAAGTCGGCATTGTGCCTTTCGTATTCAATTCCGATGCGATTTTTATGTTTCATCGTGAATGTGAAGGTCCAAGGGATACAGTAAACCTGCACTGGTACATCGGAATCTAATACTGGTCTCCCAGGAGCCGCTCAAACCACAAACTCTTAGAAGATTCACTCTTCCTATACTTAAGTTGGCATTGTGCCTTTTGCATTCAATTCCGATGCGATTTCTATGTTTCATCGTCAATGTGAAGGTCCAAGGGATACAGTAAACCTGCACTGGTGCATCGGAATCTAATACTGGTCTCCCAGGAGCCGCTCAAACCTCAAACTCTTAGAAGATTCACTCTTCCTACACTTAAGTCGGCATTGTGCCTTTTGTATTCAATTCCGATGCGATTTCTATGTTTCATCGTCAATGTGAAGGGCCAAGGGATACAGTAAACCTGCAGTGGTGCATCGGAATCTAATACTGGTCTCCCAGGAGCCGCTCAAACCACAAACTCTTAGAAGATTCACACTTCTTGTACTTAAGTCGGCATTGTGCCTTTCGTATTCAATTCCGATGCGATTTTTATGTTTCATCGTGAATGTGAAGGTCCAAGGGATACAGTAAACCTGCACTGGTACATCGGAATCTAATACTGGTCTCCCAGGAGCCGCTCAAACCACAAACTCTTAGAAGATTCACTCTTCCTATACTTAAGTTGGCATTGTGCCTTTTGCATTCAATTCCGATGCGATTTCTATGTTTCATCGTCAATGTGAAGGTCCAGGGGATACAGTAAACCTGCACTGGTGCATCGGAATCTAATACTGGTCTCCCAGGAGCCGCTCAAACCACAAACTCTTAGAAGATTAACTCTTCTTGTAATTAAGTCGGCATTGTGCCTTTTGCATTCAATTCAATTGCGACTTCTATGTTTCATCGTCAATGTGTAGGTCCAAGGGATACAGTAAACCTGCACTGGTGCATCGGAATCTAATACTGGTCTCCCAGGAGCCGCTCAAACCACAAACTCTTAGAAGATTCAATCTTCTTGTACTTAAGTCGGCATTGGGCCTTTTGTATTCAATTCCGATGCGATTTCTATGTTTCATCGTGAATGTGAAGGTCCAAGGGATACAGTAAACCTGCACTGGTGCATCGGAATCTAATACTGGTCTCCCAGGAGCCGCTCAAACCACAAACTCTTAGAAGATTCACTCTTATTGTACTTAAGACGGCATTGTGCCGTTTGTATTCAATTCCGATGCGATTTCTATGTTTCATCGTCAATGTGAAGGTCCAAAGGATACAGTAAACCTGCAGTGGTGCATCGGAATCTAATACTGGTCTCCCAGGAGCCGCTCAAACCACAAACTCATAGAAGATTCACTCTTCTTGTACTTAAGTCGGCATTGTGCCTTTTGTATTCAATTCCGATGCGATTTCTATGTTTCATCGGCAATGTGAAGGTCCAAGGGATACAGTAAACCTGCACTGGTGCATCGGAATCTAATACTGGTCTCCCAGGAGCCGCTCAAACCACAAACTCTTAGAAGATTCACTCTTCCTATACTTAAGTTGGCATTGTGCCTTTTGGATTCAATTCCGATGCGATTTCTATGTTTCATCGTCAATGTGAAGGTTCAAGGGATACAGTAAACCTGCACTGGTGCATCGGAATCTAATACTGGTCTCCCAGGAGCCGCCCAAACCACAAACTCTTAGAAGATTCACTCTTATTGTACTTAAGACGGCATTGTGGCGTTTGTATTCAATTCCGATGCGATTTCTATGTTTCATCGTCAATGTGAAGGTCCAAGGGGTACAGTAAACCTGCACTGGTGCATCGGAATCTAATACTGGTCTCCCAGGAGCCGCTCAAACCACAAACTCATAGAAGATTCACTCTTCTTGTACTTAAGTCGGCATTGTGCCTTTTGTATTCAATTCCGATGCGATTTCTATGTTTCATCGTCAATGTGAAGGTCCAAGGGATACAGTAAACCTGCACTGGTGCATCGGAATCTAATACTGGTCTCCCAGGAGCCGCTCAAATCACAAACTCTTAGAAGATTCACTCTTCCTATACTTAAGTCGGCATTGTGCCTTTTGTATTCAATTCCGATGCGATTTCTACGTTTCATCGACAATGTGAAGGTCCAAGGGATGCAGTAATTCTGCACTGGTGCATCGGAATCTAATACTGGTCTCCCAGAAGCCGCTCAAACCACAAACCCTTAGAAGACTCACTCTTCTTGTACTTAAGTCGGCATTGTGCATTTTGTATTCAATTCCGATGCGATTTCTATGCTTCATCGTCAATGTGAATGTCCAAGGGATACAGTAAACCTGCACTGGTGCATCGGAATCTAATACTGGTCTCCCAGGAGACGCTCAAACCACCAACTCTTAGAAGATTCACTCTACTTGTACTTAAGACGGCATTGTGCCTTTTGTATTCAATTCCGACGCGATTTCTATGTTTCATCGTCAATGTGAAGGTCCAAGGGATACAGTAAACCTGCACTGGTGCATCGGAATCTAATACTGGTCTCCCAGGAGCCGTTCAAACCACAAACTCTTAGAAGATTCACACTTCTTGTACTTAAGTCGGCATTGTGCCTTTCGTATTCAATTCCGATGCGATTTTATTGTTTCATCGTCAATGTGAAGGTCCAAGGGATACAGTAAACCTGCACTGGTGCATCGGAATCTAATACTGGTCTCCCAGGAGCCGCTCAAACCACAAACTCTTAGAAGATTCACTCTTCCTATACTTAAGTTGGCATTGTGCCTTTTGCATTCAATTCCGATGCGATTTCTATGTTTCATCGTCAATGTGAAGGTCCAAGGGATACAGTAAACCTGCACTGGTGCATCGAAATCTAATACTGGTCGCCCAGGAGCCGCTCAAACCACAAACTCATAGAAGATTCAGTCTTCTTGTACTTAAGTCGGCATTGTGCCTTTTGTATTCAATTCCGATGCGATTTCTATGTTTCATCGTCAATGTGAAAGTAAAAGGGATACAGTAAACCTGCAATGGTGCATCGGAATCTCATACTGGTCTCCCAGGAGCCGCTCAAACCACAAACTCTTAGAAGATTCACTCTTCTTGTACTTAAGTCGGCATTGTGCCTTTCGTATTCAATTCCGATGCGATTTCTATGTTTCATCGTCAATGTGAAGGTCCAAGTGATACAGTAAACCTGCACTGGTGCATCGGAATCTAATACTGGTCTCCCAGGAGCCGCTCAAACCACAAACTCTTAGGAGATTCACCTTTCTTGTACTTAAGTCGGCATTGTGCCTTTTGTATTCAATTCCGATGCGATTTCTATGTTTCATCGTCAGTGTGAAGGTCCAAGGGATACAGTAAACCTGCACTGGTGCATCGGAATCTAATACTGGTCTCCCAGGAGCCGCTCATTCCACAATCTCTTAGAAGATTCACTGTTCTTGTACTTAAGTCGGCATTGTGCATTTTGTATTCTATTCCGATTCGATTTCTAAGTTTCATCGTCAATGTGAAGGTCCAAGGGATACAGTAAACCTGCACTGGTGCATCGGAATCTAATACCGGTCTCCCAGGAGCCGCTGAAACCACAAACTCTTAGAAGATTCACTCTTCCTATACTTAAGTTGGCATTGTGCCTTTTGCATTCAATTCCTTTGCGATTTCTATGTTTCATCGTCAATGTGAAGGTCCAAGGGATACAGTAAACCTGCAGTGGTGCATCGGAATCTAATACTGGTCTCCCAGGAGCCGCTCAAACCACAAACTCATAGAAGATTCACTCTTCTTGTACTTAAGTCGGCATTGTGCCTTTTGTATTCAATTCCGATGCGATTTCTATGATTCATCGTCAATGTGAAGGTCCAAGGGATACAGTAAACCTGCACTGGTGCATCGGAATCTAATACTGGTCTCCCAGGAGCCGCTCAAACCAAAAACTCTTAGAAGATTCACTCTTCCTATACTTAAGTTGGCATTGTGCCTTTTGCATTCAATTCCGATGCGATTTCTATGTTTCATCGCCAATGTGAAGGTCCAAGGGATACAGTTAACCTGCACTGGTGCATCGGAATCTAATACTGGTCTCCCAGGAGCCGCTCAAGCCACAAACTCTTAGAAGATTCACTCTTATTGTACTTAAGTCGGCATTGTGCATTTTGTATTCGATTCCGATGTGATTTCTATGTTTCATCGTCAATGTGAAGGTCCAAAGGATACAGTAAACCTGCACTGGTGCATCGGAATCTAATACTGGTCTCCCAGGAGCCGCTCAAACCACAAACTTTTTGAAGTTTCACACTTCTTGTACTTAAGTCGGCATTGTGCCTATTGTATTCAATTCCGATGCGATTTCTATGCTTCATCGTCAATGTGAAGGTCCAAGGGATACAGTAAACCTGCACTGGTGCATCGGAATCTAATACTGGTCTCCCAGGAGACGCTCAAACCACAAACTCTTAGAAGATTCACTCTTCCTATACTTAAGTTGGCATTGTGCCTTTTGCATTCAATTCCTTTGCGATTTCTATGTTTCATCGTCAATGTGAAGGTCCAAGGGATACAGTAAACCTGCAGTGGTGCATCGGAATCTAATACTGGTCTCCCAGGAGCCGCTCAAACCACAAACTCATAGAAGATTCACTCTTCTTGTACTTAAGTCGGCATTGTGCCTTTTGTATTCAATTCCGATGCGATTTCTATGATTCATCGTCAATGTGAAGGTCCAAGGGATACAGTAAACCTGCACTGGTGCATCGGAATCTAATACTGGTCTCCCAGGAGCCGCTCAAACCAAAAACTCTTAGAAGATTCACTCTTCCTATACTTAAGTTGGCATTGTGCCTTTTGCATTCAATTCCGATGCGATTTCTATGTTTCATCGTCAATGTGAAGGTCCAAGGGATACAGTTAACCTGCACTGGTGCATCGGAATCTAATACTGGTCTCCCAGGAGCCGCTCAAGCCACAAACTCTTAGAAGATTCACTCTTATTGTACTTAAGTCGGCATTGTGCATTTTGTATTCGATTCCGATGTGATTTCTATGTTTCATCGTCAATGTGAAGGTCCAAAGGATACAGTAAACCTGCACTGGTGCATCGGAATCTAATACTGGTCTCCCAGGAGCCGCTCAAACCACAAACTTTTTGAAGTTTCACACTTCTTGTACTTAAGTCGGCATTGTGCCTTTTGTATTCAATTCCGATGCGATTTCTATGCTTCATCGTCAATGTGAAGGTCCAAGGGATACAGTAAACCTGCACTGGTGCATCGGAATCTAATACTGGTCTCCTAGGAGACGCTCAAACCACAAACTCTTAGAAGATTCACTCTTCTTGTACTTAAGTCGGCATTGTGCCTTTTGTATTCAATTCAGATGCGATTTCTATGTTTGATCGTCAATGTGAAGTTCCAAGGGATGCAGTAAACCTGCACTGGTGCATCGGAATCTAATACTGGTCTCCCAGGAGCCGCTCAAACCACAAACTCTTAGAAGATTCACACTTCTTGTACTTAAGTCGGCATTGTGCCTTTCGTATTCAATTCCGATGCGATTTTTATGTTTCATCGTCAACGAGAAGGTCCAAGGGATACAGTAAACCTGCACTGGTGCATCGGAATCTAATACTGGTCTCCCAGGAGCCGCTCAAACCACAAACTCTTAGAAGATTCACTCCTCCTATACTTAAGTTGGCATTGTGCCCTTTGCATTCAATTCCGATGCGATTTCTATGTTTCATCGTCAATGTGAAGGCCCAAGGGATACAGTAAACCTGCACTGGTGCATCGGAATCTAATACTGGTCTCCCAGGAGCCGCTCAAACCACAAACTCATAGAAGATTCACTCTTCTTGTACTTAAGTCGGCATTGTGCCTTTTGTATTCAATTCCGATGCGATTTCTATGATTCATCGTCAATGTGAAGGTCCAAGGGATACAGTAAACCGGCACTGGTGCATCGGAATCTAATACTGGTCTCCCAGGAGCCGCTCAAACCACAAACTCTTAGAAGATTCACTCTTCCTATACTTAAGTTGGCATTGTGCCTTTTGCATTCAATTCCGATGGGATTTCTATGTTTCATCGTCAATGTGAAGGTCCAAGGGATACAGTAAACCTGCACTGGTGCATCGGAATCTAATACTGGTCTCCCAGGAGCCGCTCAAGCCACAAACTCTTAGAAGATTCACTCTTATTGTACTTAAGTCGGCATTGTGCATTTTGTATTCAATTCCGATGTGATTTCTATGTTTCATCGTCAATGAGAAGGTCCAAGGGATACAGTAAACCTGCACTGGTGCATCGGAATCTAATACTGGTCTCCCAGGAGCCGCTCAAACCACAAACTTTTTGAAGTTTCACACTTCTTGTACTTAAGTCGGCATTGTGCCTTTTGTATTCAATTCCGATGCGATTTCTATGCTTCATCGTCAATGTGAAGGTCCAAGGGATACAGTAAACCTGCACTGGTGCATCGGAATCTAATACTGGTCTCCCAGGAGACGCTCAAACCACAAACTCTTAGAAGATTCACTCTTCTTGTACTTAAGTCGGCATTGTGCTTTTGTATTCAATTCTGATGCGATTTCTATGTTAGATCGTCAATGTGAAGGTCCAAGGGATGCAGTAAACCTGCACTGGTGCATCGGAATCTAATACTGGTCTCCCAGGAGCCGCTCAACCCACAAACTCTTAGAAGATTCACACTTCTTGTACTTAAGTCGGCATTGTGCCTTTCGTATTCAATTCCGATGCGATTTTTATGTTTCATGTCAACGTGAAGGTCCAAGGGATACAGTAAACCTGCACTGGTGCATCGGAATCTAATACTGGTCTCCCAGGAGCCGCTCAAACCACAAACTCTTAGAAGATTCACTCCTCCTATACTTAAGTTGGCATTGTGCCTTTTGCATTCAATTCCGATGCGATTTCTATGTTTCATCGTCAATGTGAAGGTCCAAGGGATACAGTAAACCTGCACTGGTGCATCGGAATCTAATACTGGTCTCCCAGAAGCCGCTCAAACAACAAACTCTTAGAAGATTCACTCTTCTTGTACTTAAGTCGGCATTGTGCATTTGTATTCAATTCCGATGCGATTTCTATGTTTCATCGTCAATGTGAAGGTCCAAGGGATACAGTAAAGCTGCACTGGTGCATCGGAATCTAATACTGGTCTGCCATTAACCGCTCAAACCTCAAACTCTTAGAAGATTCACTCTTCTTGTAGTTAAGTCGGCATTGTGCCTTTTGTATTCAATTCCGATGCGATTTCTATGCTTCTTCGTAAATGTGAAGGTCCAAGGGATACAGTAAACCTGCACTGGTGCATCGGAATCTAATACTGGTCTCCCAGGAGCCGCTCAATCCACAAACTCTTAGAAGATTCACTCTTGCTACACTTATGTCGGCATTGTGTCTTTTGTATTCAATTACGATGCGATTTCTATGTTTCATCGCCAATGTGAATGTGCGAGGGATACAGTAAACCTGCACTGGTGCATCGGAATCTAATACTGGTCTCCCAGGAGCCGCTCAAACCACAAACTCATAGAAGATTCACTCTTCCTGTACTTAAGACGGCATTGTGCCTTTTGTATTCAATTCCGATGCGATTTCTGTGTTTCATCGTCAATGTGAAGGTCCAAGGGATACAGTAAACCTGCACAGGTGCATCAGAATCTAATATTGGTCTCCCAGGAGCCGCTCAAACCACAAACTCTGAGAGGTTTCACTCTACCTATACTTGAGTCGGCATTGTGCCTTTTGTATTCTATTCCGATGCGATTTCTATGTTTCATCGTCAGTGTGAAGGTCCAAGGGATACAGTAAACCAGCACTGGTGCATCGGAATCTAATACTGGTCTCCCAGGAGCCGCTCAAACCACAAACTCTTAGAAGATTCACTCTTCTTGTACTTATGTCGGAATTGTGCATTTTGTATTCAATTCCGATGCGATTTCTATGTTTCATCGTCAATGTGAAGGTCCAAGGGATACAGTAAACCTGCACTGGTGCTACGGAATGTAATACTGGTCTCCCAGGAGCCGCTCAAACCACAAACTCTTAGAAGATTCACTCTTCCTATACTTAAGTTGGCATTGTGCCTTTTGCATTCAATTCCGATGCGATTTCTATGTTTCATCGTCAATGTGAAGGTCCAAGGGATACAGTAAACCTGCACTGGTGCATCGAAATCTAATACTGGTCTCCCAGGAGCCGCTCAAACCACAAACTCATAGAAGATTCAGTCTTCTTGTACTTAAGTCGGCATTGTGCCTTTTGTATTCAATTCCGATGCGATTTCTATGTTTCATCGTCAATGTGAAAGTCCAAGGGATACAGTAAACCTGCACTGGTGCATCGGAATCTCACACTGGTCTCCCAGGAGCCGCTCAAACCACAAACTCTTAGAAGATTCACACTTCTTGTACTTAAGTCGGCATTGTGCCTTTCGTATTCAATTCCGATGCGATTTCTATGTTTCATCGTCAATGTGAAGGTCCAAGTGATACAGTAAACCTGCACTGGTGCATCGGAATCTAATACTGGTCTCCCAGGAGCCGCTCAAACCACAAACTCTTAGGAGATTCACTCTTCTTGTACTTAAGTCGGCATTGTGCCTTTTGTATTCAATTCCGATGCGATTTCTATGTTTCATCGTCAGTGTGAAGGTCCAAGGGATACTGTAAACCTGCACTGGTGCATCGGAATCTAATACTGGTCTCCCAGGAGCCGCTCAAACCACAATCTCTTAGAAGATTCACTCTTCCTATACTTAAGTTGGCATTGTGCCATTTGATTTCAATTCCTTTGCGATTTCTATGTTTCATCGTCAATGTGAAGGTCCAAGGGATACAGTAAACCTGCACTGGTGCATCGGAATCTAATACTGGTCTCCCAGGAGCCGCTCAAACCACAAACTCATAGAAGATTCACTCTTCTTGTACTTAAGTCGGCATTGTGCCTTTTGTATTCAATTCCGATGCGATTTCTATGATTCATCGTCAATGTGAAGGTCCAAGGGATACAGTAAACCTGCACTGGTGCATCGGAATCTAATACTGGTCTCCCAGGAGCCGCTCAAACCAAAAACTCTTAGAAGATTCACTCTTCCTATACTTAAGTTTGCATTGTGCCTTTTGCATTCAATTCCGATGCGATTTCTATGTTTCATCGTCAATGTGAAGGTCCAAGGGATACAGTAAACCTGCACTGGTGCATCGGAATCTAATACTGGTCTCCCAGGAGCCGCTCAAGCCACAAACTCTTAGAAGATTCACTCTTATTGTACTTAAGTCGGCATTGTGCATTTTGTATTCAATTCCGATGTGATTTCTATGTTTCATCGTCAATGTGAAGGTCCAAAGGATACAGTAAACCTGCACTGGTGCATCGGAATCTAATACTGGTCTCCCAGGAGCCGCTCAAACCACAAACTTTTTGAAGTTTCACACTTCTTGTACTTAAGTCGGCATTGTGCCTTTTGTATTCAATTCCGATGCGATTTCTATGCTTCATCGTCAATGTGAAGGTCCAAGGGATACAGTAAACCTGCACTGGTGCATCGGAATCTAATACTGGTCTCCCAGGAGACGCTCAAACCACAAACTCTTAGAAGATTCACTCTTCTTGTACTTAAGTCGGCATTGTGCCTTTTGTATTCAATTCTGATGCGATTTCTATGTTTGATCGTCAATGTGAAGGTCCAAGGGATGCAGTAAACCTGCACTGGTGCATCGGAATCTAATACTGGTCTCCCAGGAGCCGCTCAAACCACAAACTCTTAGAAGATTCACACTTCTTGTACTTAAGTCGGCATTGTGCCTTTTGTATTCAATTCCGATGCGATTTCTATGTTTCATCGTCAGTGTGAAGGTCCAAGGGATACTGTAAACCTGCACTGGTGCATCGGAATCTAATACTGGTCTCCCAGGAGCCGCTCAAACCACAATCTCTTAGAAGATTCACTCTTCCTATACTTAAGTTGGCATTGTGCCATTTGATTTCAATTCCTTTGCGATTTCTATGTTTCATCGTCAATGTGAAGGTCCAAGGGATACAGTAAACCTGCACTGGTGCATCGGAATCTAATACTGGTCTCCCAGGAGCCGCTCAAACCACAAACTCATAGAAGATTCACTCTTCTTGTACTTAAGTCGGCATTGTGCCTTTTGTATTCAATTCCGATGCGATTTCTATGATTCATCGTCAATGTGAAGGTCCAAGGGATACAGTAAACCTGCACTGGTGCATCGGAATCTAATACTGGTCTCCCAGGAGCCGCTCAAACCAAAAACTCTTAGAAGATTCACTCTTCCTATACTTAAGTTGGCATTGTGCCTTTTGCATTCAATTCCGATGCGATTTCTATGTTTCATCGTCAATGTGAAGGTCCAAGGGATACAGTAAACCTGCACTGGTGCATCGGATTCTAATACTGGTCTCCCAGGAGCCGCTCAAGCCACAAACTCTTAGAAGATTCACTCTTATTGTACTTAAGTCGGCATTGTGCATTTTGTATTCAATTCCGATGTGATTTCTATGTTTCATCGTCAATGTGAAGGTCCAAAGGATACAGTAAACCTGCACTGGTGCATCGGAATCTAATACTGGTCTCCCAGGAGCCGCTCAAACCACAAACTTTTTGAAGTTTCACACTTCTTGTACTTAAGTCGGCATTGTGCCTTTTGTATTCAATTCCGATGCGATTTCTATGCTTCATCGTCAATGTGAAGGTCCAAGGGATACAGTAAACCTGCACTGGTGCATCGGAATCTAATACTGGTCTCCCAGGAGACGCTCAAACCACAAACTCTTAGAAGATTCACTCTTCTTGTACTTAAGTCGGCATTGTGCCTTTTGTATTCAATTCTGATGCGATTTCTATGTTTGATCGTCAATGTGAAGGTCCAAGGGATGCAGTAAACCTGCACTGGTGCATCGGAATCTAATACTGGTCTCCCAGGAGCCGCTCAAACCACAAACTCTTAGAAGATTCACACTTCTTGTACTTAAGTCGGCATTGTGCCTTTCGTATTCAATTCCGATGCGATTTTTATGTTTCATCGTCAACGAGAAGGTCCAAGGGATACAGTAAACCTGCACTGGTGCATCGGAATCTAATACTGGTCTCCCAGGAGCCGCTCAAACCACAAACTCTTAGAAGATTCACTCCTCCTATACTTAAGTTGGCATTGTGCCCTTTGCATTCAATTCCGATGCGATTTCTATGTTTCATCGTCAATGTGAAGGTCCAAGGGATACAGTAAACCTGCACTGGTGCATCGGAATCTAATACTGGTCTCCCAGGAGCCGCTCAAACCACAAACTCTTAGAAGATTCACTCTTCTTGTACTTAAGTCGGCATTGTGCATTTTGTATTCTATTCCGATTCGATTTCTATGTTTCATCGTCAATGTGAATGTCCAAGGTTCAAAAATGGTTCTGAGGACTATGCGACTTAACGTCTGAGGTCATCAGTCGCCTAGAACTTAGAACTAATTAAACCTAACTAACCTAAGGACATCACACACATCCATGCCCGAGGCAGGATTCGAACCTGCGACCGTAGCGGTCGCTCGGCTCCAGACTGTAGCGCCCAGAACCGCACGGCCACTCCGGCCGGCAATGTCCAAGGGATACAGTAAATCTGCACTGGTGCATCGGAATCTAATACTGGTCTCCCAGGAGCCGCTCAAACCACAAACTCTTGGAACATTCACTCTTCCTATACTTAAGTTGGCTTTGTGCCTTTTGCATTCAATTCCGATGCGATTTCTATGTTTCATCGTCAATGTGAAGGTCCAAGGGATACAGTAAACCTGCACTGGTGCATCGGAATCTAATACTGGTCTCCCAGGAGCCGCTCAAACCACAAACTCATAGAAGATTCACTCTTCTTGTACTTAAGTCGGCATTGTGCCTTTTGTATTCAATTCCGATGCGATTTCTATGATTCATCGTCAATGTGAAGGTCCAAGGGATACAGTAAACCTGCA